>NC_071497.1:53912726-55187726 GCF_028500815.1 Rissa tridactyla
TCCCAGACAGCTTTTCATATCTGTCCCACCAGGTTCACCCTTTCTTCCCCAAATTTAATAACAGAGGAATTGACAGTCTAAACTCATCAAAAGGAGCAATCTACCTTTTGCACTGACGGCTCAGAGTTTGGTGCAATGTGCACAAGGCAGTAACCCTTTCTTATGAATAAGTAAGTAGTGATAAGTAGTGATATTAGCAGTTTGCTAATACCATAGTATTATATGTTTTGCTTGCTTTATATGTTCCATCTGTTCAGTGGAACAATGAACTATTCATCTTCCAAGTCTTGCCAAGATTTTTGTCTCTGAGATAGCCTAGACATAATTGAAACCTATATTTAGGCCTTAACATCTATTAATATTCCTCCCACACACACACCCCCGCAAAAAAAAAAAAAAAAAAAAACCAAAAACAACTACAAACAAAAAAAACCCCAAAACAAACAAAAAACCCAAATCACCAAAGCAAAGCAAACAAACAAAAAGAACCAAACCAGCAAAACAAAACAAAAAAAAAAACCACAACAAACTAAAACCCCGCCAAAACCCAAACAAACAAATCCCCAAAACACTTATATTGGAAACGTGTTCGAAATTATGATTTTAAAGTAATTTTGAAGTACTGAGGAGATCTTCCAAAGGAAGAGAAACATCCCTTGAAAGAAGCATAGATATGGCTGCTTCAAGACATTTATATACACTCTGTCCTGTAAGATCTTCAGTCTCTTTCAGTGCTTTTAGTGCCTGCAGTTTTTTTGATGAAAATGACACACACACAGGTGAATGATGATGCAAAAGCTCCCATACATACTTGCCTAGAGATTCTTAGTAAACATGTTGTATAGCAGGCAATATTGAAGCAGAGTATTAAAATGCTGAGGTCGATAATTTGAAATTTGAAATTTGGGACATTAGTACAATCATCCAGGAACGATAATTAAATTGTGTCTATTTCTCCAAAACAGCTTTCTCAATTCTTGCAGCATGTTAGACTTAAGTGAAGGGGTTTGTGAATTTCTGAAGTTGCTGCTGTGCTCTGCCTGCGTGATAAATTGCATTTGCTTGCTTTGTTTTACAATGCCAATGTCTCTTCCTCCCGACTTCTTTTGGTGGAATTTTTTCAGACCTCAGGGAATTAATATTTCATATTGAAGGGATTTGGTAAAAGTATTGGCTACTTGCACATGATGCAATGTTGTATACCTGAGATAAAGCCATCTCTGTTTCAGATGATGTCAGTCCCACAGGCCAATGGAAAAGTAGAGCTGGGTAGTTAAATATCATAGTCCAAGGATTTGAACATCTAATTCATGGTCCAGTTCTGTGTTTTTAAACATCTTTCCAGCGAGTGAAACTCTGTCTGCTTCATTACTCTGAAAGACTGAGGCAACTATACTTACCATTGAGCCCTAGCTAATGGGAAAAGCAAGGTCCTTACAGGAGTAATTTCCAGCTAGAGATGAAGTGAGAAATGGGCTGGAGAAAGGGAGCAGAAACAGACTAAGGCTTGGCTTCACTTATCTCATCTATAGCATAACAAAGTGAACAAAGTGGAAGGACAATAGGGGATCATTTTCCCTCTTACTTTCCATAGCAATCTTTTCCAAAGTAGATCATTTTTGCTTATTCCCTGCATAAAGATAACACCTTGGGGGGTGTTTTGCTCTGAATACCACGTTAATACAAAGTCCCTGACAAAATGAAGTTACATCTCAAATTAAGACATGATTCAAAAGGCATTTATGATAAGATAATCAAGGAAAAGGAACCTAAATGGTATAAGTTCACCCCTACACCTATATTGCTTTCTTCAAAGTGTTTCAAAGGCTGAGGTTAGCCCTACGACAAGATGTGGCTGTAAAATTCATGTATTGGAGTGGCCTACCTGGCGGTTCGTGAAACCATTTATTAGAATTGCACCAGTGAATTGAATGGGGCTCAGGAGAATTGCTACTGCTGCTATTCAACCTCTCTGTAGTAACAGCTTAATTATCCCAGCCAGACGTGATTCATCTTCGAGGCACAAAAACATAATATTTTCAAAAAAAAAAAAAGAAAGACCGTTTTTTACCCTTCCCCCACTTTCTCAAATTGCAGCAAACTTCATCAACTCTTTGGGTCTTTACATTGTATCCTTCCAATGTCTCCTCTTTTCAGACTCTTTCAGCTGATGAAACTATTGGTTTACTCTCTTTTTCTTAAAAAAAAAAAAAAAAAAAAAGAAACACAACAGCAAAACGTTAAGATATCATAGTTTTAGAAAGTTCAGTTTTTGTCTTTAGAATGATCTTTCTTTCATTAGAAACAACTATCTTTGTTTAAATATACAAACAAAATTATAGATTTATAGATTGCTCACTCCAGCTCCCTATAAGAATATACTATTTGGCCTTTGACATTTATCATAGACATTGCCTGCCAATGAAAAGGGAAGCATCTGTGGATGTTTCTCTTGTTAACATTCTGATGGTTCATCCACGTGTGTGAAGAAAACAGGAACTTGTAATAACATGGCTACATTCAAATTTTATTTGCCATTACAGCAGAAGGAAATGATATCAGGCTGTTTCCGAAAGCAGTCAGAAAATGATGTTGATACAAAGGAAACTGTTGTAAGTTTGTAGTGTTCTACCTTTACATATTTTACATTCTGAATTTTTTATACAGTTTAAAATTGCCTAGTGTTTTGTCTTTTGACAGAAGTAAAGAGAAAGGTGTATCACATAACTTCTGTATAATTCTGAATGTGTGGGTTATGTGGTATAACTTTTTATTGTGTATCCATGTCTCAGTGAAGAACTGTTGCAAAGACATCTCTGTTCTCTTCAGAAGATGCATGTTTATGCAGAGCTGCCAATATGAATATTTGATACTTGAGAAACTAAACCGGAGACCTTTGCTATATTAACTAATGAAATCAGAGAAATGCAGTATTACATAAATGTTTGCAGCTTCCCTCTTTTAATGTCTGTAGTTTCTTACATTCCTCTATCCAAAATTAGCAAAGTACATGTTCCCTATTGAGAAAGTATTGTATATTAGATGTAGTTTCCAGGATCAACTTTTGGCTCTCCTTTCTCTGCCTGTCATAAATGAACAGATCTCCAAAAAACCTACAATACACCAAAAGATATGTATGCAAAAGTAAATTATTCTAGTATAAATCTGTTTTGCAATTTCACCTATTGAAAATTACCTCTACAGCATATATTCCAAATCAGTGTAATAACACTTCAAGATTAGAACCATGCATTAGTATTTTAATATGAAATTTACAGATAAGAATGTAACTCCTGAAAATAAATACGTATTAGAGAAGGATTTTTGTCTAATTAAAATGAGAAAGATATTTTGGATGGAAAGGATATTTTCCCAGAACATAGAGAAAATAGTTCAGTGGTTTTAGATGTTTTCTTATGTTTAGATATTTCACCAAAATATTGAGTTTAAGAAATGGAACAGAGGTAGCAAGGTATTTTGTTATTCCCCAGAAAAATCCTCTAAGAGTCGTAAGGTACAGAAAGAAAGTGGAAGCACCATAGGATGCAAATACATATAGAGATTTCATGTGATAGAAGACTCTATGTCCATCTGTGTATTAAACCTTGTCCTTTATTTCCAGTGATGGCAATGAAGATGAGACAGAGAACAGTCCCTAATAGATGTACTTTTCCCACCTTTACTTGTTTACAGAAAAGATATACTAGTGCTCTTCTAGCTTTCCTGATGTTCTGTATTTGCATGCTCTCTCTTTCTTACATGCATGCTGGAAAGACTGAAACCAGAGAAGAGGGTGAAGGAGAGGTCTTGATATTTCATTAGCTTAGGCTGCCTGCCTTGACTGTATCTTGACTTGAAAGACCTTATCTTTCAATCTCATCTGCATCCTCCCTCCCTAGCTATTTTAAGCAGAGGCAACGCTCATAGCCATCTTTTGCTTAAGGTGGGAAGCAAGCCATGTGTATGTATATTCTCTGTTTCTTTCTACACAGGTCAGATTAAGATTTATGAGAGTATTTATCATTCCTTCCATCTTGTGTTTCAATGGGGAATAAGGTCGGGATTCAATGCTAACTGGAGTGACAAAGCTAGTATTTTTGTGACACTAACACAAGTCACTGCCATCAATATCAACATTGCTTTTGTCGTCTAATGATTTTACTCATTGCTGGCATTTGGAAGTCATTTCTTTACTTCCAGTGCCTTGACGAGAGACAAAAAATTGTTTTCTTTTTCTGTTTTGTTTTGAGTTGTTGATGTGCTTTTTTATATATTTTTTTTTTTTTATGTTTTGTGCCTAATTTTTATGTTGCGCTATTTTCCCATTTAGTTATTTCTGAAAAACTATCTGGAAAATATAGTCTATTAAACCATTTGAGACAAACTCCTTTGCAAGTCTTTGTGAAGGTGCTAATATGTTTATGCTCAGAACACTTATTTGAACTAGTCTTTCCAAATTGCATTTTCTTGTATGAAAACACTGCTTGAATATGCTACTGTAAATTCCTACTTACCCCAAAAAACAATTTAAGAAGTAGTATGTGTGTGTAAATATATTTTACCAATACCTATATAGGTAGATTGATTGATCTATTTCATAGATATTAGACATGAAAAATACATATGTCATCCACCTACCTACCTATATGGCTACTTATCTATATAACTATATACCTGTGTACCTGTCTTTAGAGTAAAGATAAGCCTGCTGGGGTCCAGAGTGGAAAGATAAGTTTGTTTCTTTTGAAAACTGAAGAATATGAGAAGAAGAGATAAGGGAGACTAATTAACAATTAACTTAGAAAATTAGAGTAATTATCTCTAGTTCTGATTCCTATTACTACGTGTTCAATTTACACCTAGCCCCAAAGGGGAAAAAATACCACAGTTATTACTTGGTGTATTTCTGTTTTGAAATAATGTTATTAATTCTATGCAAACTTCCAAAATCTGAAGTGAATGATTATGCAAGCAATTAATATAGCAATTTCAAGAAAACAATGGAAAAAAATGATACTGTGGTGACAGTTATCAGGACATTAGGAGGTTGATCCATTCAGGGTGAGTAATGGTTGTCCCGCATCTCCTCTGAAAAAGAGGACTTTATTACACAACCTGACATTAGGAATAAAGTGATCTGGCCTTGGTGTCTGAAGTGTATACAGTGAACTCACTTACAAAAGGTTGAGACTAGGATCTACATTAGTGATTTAATATACAGTTTGAGAACTGGGAATATAGCCCTCACATCCTTTCCAGACGGCACTGAAGGCTACAGTCTTTAATCCAAGCACTATGTGGAGACTGAAGAGTGGATTTCGCTGTTGCCAAGTAGTGTTCTCTTGATCCATGTAATGACTAGCATTGTGCCAATGAAACGGATTTCAGCCAACACAATCAGTGGAAAAAAGACAACTTTCTGTCTCACCAAAATTTCATTGAGGATGTTGATGAAAAAAAAATTGCTGTAAATGGTGGGGTTTGTTTTCACTGTCTTTCAGATAAATTTATCTATATTTCTGCTGTCGCTAATAGCATGCAATCACCCACTGAGTCTGTGTTCTTATTTTTGGGCTAAATTCACATTTAGCATGTTTGTAATTATGGTAGTATAAGTACTATTGATGCAATAACTTAGGTTTCTATGCAACTGGGGTGTCAGAAATGAAGGAACACATTTTAAGAAATAGCTGGCTAGTATCTAATTTTAAACTCAAATTCTTATCGAAAAGACTTTTGAGAGGAATGGAAGACTGTTCTGCAATCTCTAGCAGTGATTTCTAGATCTTCCTGTTATTAAAGGATACCCAAGAGCTTTTCTCTCAAATCCAGCAAAACAATGACCAGTTTCAGCCTGATAAACACTGATAATTTACACTGAAAGCACTATACAGATCTTATCTGAGAGGAAAAAACAAAACGTGCTACAGGGAAAGTGCGAGAGAATGTGCATTTCACACTAAGTGTATCAAAAAATGTCAGGAGTAGAAAGTTGCGAAGAACAGTTCCCATTAATGCAAGGTATCCCTTCAAGACAGCAGTTCAGTATAATATTAAAGCACAAGCTTAATTGTAAACTAGTGATCCATGCTGAAAAATTCTCCTACTTGAACAGTTAGGTTAGTGATATGGGCTGGTGAAAAGTAATCACAAGAACGAAAGGTTAGTTTTAATCTCATATGAAATCACAATTGAAAACCTGTTTAAATTCAACCAACAGCTAATAACCAAGGTTCTCTCGTATTTCATACTGTTATTCTTAACAGGCAAATGTGAATTTGATAATATTAATACTTATGACAGTGCAGACTTATTTTCCAAAAGATATGATGGAAGCCCTGTAAATGTAGATGTGAAAAACTGGGAAGTTCTCAATGCTAATAGAAATGCTAATATAAGCAAAAGCATGATCGAAGTGGGATTGACAAGCTTTGCTGATCTTTTATTTACTTGAACAAAACACGGACTTGGCATGATATTCTGATGGCAAAGGTTTTACCAAATCTGTGTTTCTCCATACTCCTGAACCTATAAAGAATATATTTTTCCCTCCAAAATATTAAAATAACACATACAAGTGTGCTTGCAGAAATCAGTTCTCCAGTGCCCTTTAGTACTTTTGAAAATTGCAGCCAAATATGGTATGCATAAATATGCCTTGTACAAAGAATAAAATTCATAATTGTTGTGGACCTCTTTTTCACTTGGTTCACTGAAAATGCTGTTCTTCTGACATTAGATTTTGGTCCAATTCAAAGGCAAAGTAATCAAAGTGTTTAGTTTCCTAGGAAATTCTAAAACCACTGTATTTTAGAAGCAAAATACACTCCCTAGATTTTGAGAGTTTTCTGAGAAAATTGTGATTCTTTTTATTTGTGTCACTTACTATAAATGTATTTTCTGTCACTTCTGAATTTGTTAGTTATTCTCAGATTTAAAAAGTTTGGAAACACTTCTACAAACCTTTTCTCTGTTGGCTTAGTAGATAACATAAAAATGGCTTGTCTGCACCAAGAATACCAATGAGCTAGGTTTGTATCTCAGGCAGTATTCTCAAATGGCATAGGAATTCGACTATAAGGGACTATAAGGGAGTCAATGTTTTTTTCTTTGGACCAGTTCCACTTATTACACTGGAAGACTAACCATGCTAAGTGGCACAATTAGCTCTGCAGTAAGGCTACACCACAGGTGAAGAAACTAGGTACTCTTTCTTGTCCCGGTCTAAACAGGAAAAAATTAAGACATTCTGGATATTCCAGAAAATATTGTAGTTTGATGCCTGGGGCACTCTCCAAAGTGAGATGAAGGTATGGAATCTCAATCTCTTATGCTGAAAGGGAATGATCTTCACGACTGAATGCCTGGATGCAAAGAGAATTTCATTTGCTTTGCTCTTGCTATAAGTGCCCAACATCAGTCTCTCAATTCCAAGACATTGAATTTTTCTTCCTCTAAAAACAGAATATTTTTTTTTAAAAAAATTGTTTCTCATTTACTTGAGCATAAAAAAACCCAAAATATTAATTCAGTTTGCATTCATTTGACTATATTTCTTACATTTTCCCATTAGTGCTGAAGAGAACCCTGGTCACTCACATTGTCTTTTTAACAGCTTCATCAGAGCACTCCAAAAGGCACTTGGAGTTGTACTGTCTTGAATGCAGATCACCTGATGGGTAGGGTTTAGTCTGAGATTTAGGACACTTCTCCTATGTGTTTACATCTGTCCTGATTTGTAGTGCAAGTCTGGTGTATAACTTCATTTTTGTAGTCATCTTTCTCTCCTATTTCCCCTTTTTTTTATTCCCTTTGTGGTCTTGGGGCTTGTTTTTTGTGTGTGTGTATGTGTGGAGTAGTGTAACTTTTAACTGCACATTCTGCTTGCATTTTTTCTGCCCTTGTGATATTTTGGTAAAGAGGCTTTCTCATTCCAATTGATATCTCAGAAACATTAGGCATAGTTATCATGTTATACATAATGATGACTGCGTAGCTGATTGCCTGTTTTCTACCATTTAAAAGTTCTGTCCATCAACCATTTATATATAGAATGGCTCTTTTAAGAAATGCTTTTTCTTTGTTCAACTGAGTTTAAACACATTTCACAAGATATGTTTCTCAATGTCTGATAGGCACTCTTTTTCAGAACGTGTGTTTGCTGGCATAAAGGTACTTCAAAAATTCTGTGTCACACACGTAATTTGTGTGAAAATCAAACACAATAATATTTTTTTTACAAAAACCCGAAGCATTTTTCATAATCAAGACCTATTGAATACTTGAATACCAGCTTATTGCTTATCCTATACATGTACAAAGTTATCTTTGATTTAAATATATCTACCTTCTGAACACCAATGCCATTCAGCAGAAGTGTTTTAAATGCAGTTCTAGCACTAATTTAGTAGCTGGATCTGACACCTCATACTTTATCAACAATAAATTACACTCCTGTTAAACTTGCTGCTAAACAAGGAGTTACCATCCTATTAAAATCCAATTAAACATGCATCACATTTGATGGATATAATTAGAACAAGTGGAGAGAGTAAATGGTTCAAAACACTAAAGCTAGAAAAATGTCAGTGGAATGCTAAATGAAAATCCCCACCATACAATGTGCATAGAATATCTGTATATTAAAAGACTTGCTCTTTACTATCCTTTTAATACATTTTTTTCATACCTTTGTCTGTTCAACAGAACTAAATACACTTTCTGTCATAAGTTATGCTGATCCTTGTTTATTCCGAAAAGAAAAAAAAATAAGGGTGTATTTGTCTATTTCAGGACAGATTTTGGAATCATAAAAAGGAATAGGCTGAATTTCTGTGTGCAGTACAAAGATGTGCACTACTGGCTAACATAAAACAAAATCATAGAGGTCAAGAAAATTATTTCACAGAAAGTATGTGAGATCTGATATGAAATTAGGAACTTCTGCAGGTGTCCTTTGCCATTTCCTGGTACTTGAGTATTTTTAGAAATGAAGAGGATGTTTTACAACAAAATGGAACAATGATACCCTTGAGAAAGCATCATGCAGATGTCCAATTGAGTTGAAACCTACCTTTGCTTAAGCTACATTTTCAAAAATTTGAAGGCATATGGTTAGACAGACCACAAAAAGAAGAGATTATTAACAGGTGTGAATTGATTTAATATGATTTGACTTCAGTAGTGAATTTTTTTGCTCCAGCCAGGAGAAGTACAAATGATATTTTAAGTGGTTACTGTAATGCTGTTGATAAGACTGGGGCAAGTCTTGTGCTGTTACTTAACTGTAATTCTATATTAATTCTGTTAAAATCAATGGAATTCATTAAGATAATAATGGCTTAAATGAGAGAAAAATTTGGCTTGCATACAGTGCAGTCACACATGTTAAATGAGTCATAAACAACGGAACCTGATCTTAATGTTTTTATCACTTCCTTGTTTCCAGCAAACCAAATTTTGCATAGATTACACTATCAGGAAAAAAAAAATAAATTGTTGAGTTTCAGAAAACCATCAGAATTCCTTTTCCCATCTATAAGACAGAATCCCAAGTGTATTCTGGTCTTGACACAGATTCCTTTTAACACGTCACTAGGAGATGTAAAGTATGCACTTGAAAATAGCACAGCTATAATTATAAGTAGCTTACACACGGACAGCTTACCCACAGATAATGAACTCTCACTGACATATCAAAAACAAAAAAAAAGACACTGAAGGGAAACCCAACACATAATTAAATGAATGTAAAAAACAAATGCCTTTTTAAAATTTAGCCCCCTCCGATCTCTCCCCACTTGTATTTTTTTGGTTGTTGTTGCTTGAAAAAAAATGGAGGGACTCTAATTCTGTTCTCTTCAAAATAGTTTTAACTGAGATCAGAACATGACCTAGAGAGAAATAAAAGCAAATAGATGTGCTTTAAAAGAGTTAAACTAGATAGTATGGATGATGTAAAGTTGACAAACACTATTTTAACTCCTCCATCTATTTTTTGTATGATGGGACAAAAGGAGAATTCCAGAGACGCTGGAAATTTTTAGCTTGCCTCCAGGAAGAGGTTTATGAAAAGTAAAAAGTGAAGAGCTTTGTACAAGAACAACTTTTTCATCCTAAAAACTTCTTCTTTTCTATTATTTAATGTGTTTCATTTAAAATGATGTAATTTGAAATATTTCCCCTTTAATGTTCCAAAGCATTTAGTGGAAATATTTCACTTTTTGAATCTATTAGAAAAGTTTCCTAAAGCAAAATATACAATAAAGTGCAATTGATATGAGAAGTCTGAGTGATATTTTTTTTCTAACTAACTCAGACATAACTTCCTTTCATGAAGTTACACAAACTGGTTCTGTGTGAAATCATGTGAAAGAACTGGTTTTTGTCATATTACCTTAATCTATAAACTTTTGGTCCAGAAGTGTTCTTAAGGAGAGAGCAGCCTCCCAGTTTACTACTGTAAACTAGTAGTAAACCTGGTTGCATTCAGTACCCACTGACTGAGGGAGAAAGTAAGGACATCAAGCTTCTTCCAAGGGATTTTTAAAAAATCTCTTTTATAGAACTTCATGGAGGATAAATCAGAGTTTGCCTGTACAAAAATATTGTAAAAATTAAGATATTTAAATGTCATTAATTTAGAAGGAAAAAAGTCTACTACAATTGTCTTGGTCCTGAATTCTTTGAGTATGGATGGTTACAGCAAAATTGAGTACTTCCATAATTGACTTTCACTTGCACTACTAATGTGCAAACAGGGAATCAGGCACAAAGTGACTGTATTATGAGTAACCTCCTTTGGTTTTCCATGGTTTTAGTTGATTAAGTGATTAGGACCCTTATTCTGTTCTCCTTTTATCTTGGTGCTATTCAGATGCCTATAGCAAGAACAGTGTTTATTAATATGTCTAACATTTACAGCATCATTAATATACCTTATACTACAGTCTTCAACTGTTTTATGATGGACCTCTCCTTTATGGTATAAGAAAAGTGAAAGCATGAAAATGTCAAGAGTAAGTATTTATGATATTCTTTCTCATATGGCAAGTATGGAATGCTGTCTTTCTCGAAACCTTTAGGACTCCTACAGTTACGCACAACATAAGGGTATCTTTCAGAAAAAAGTAATTGAATGACCAGTATGGTTTTGCTTAGATAATCATAAGTGTGCAATTGTCAAAAAGAGATCTTGTTAAACCACTTTGCATATTTGCAAGGAATCTGTATTCTAATAAGAACAGCAAGAAATTGCATCATTATTGACTTGGGAGCTATAGGCTTGTTCCAGAAACACCAATACACAATGTCTATACCTGATAGAAGACTCTTACCTAATCAGGTCCACAAATTAGAAATTGAGAAACCCACAAGGGATATAATTATCTTTAAGAAAAAAAAAAAAAAGTAGTTGTAGGAGGAACAGAATCAATTGTGTTATTGTTATTTGCTATCAAATTGCCTCATGATCAACTGTCATCAGTTGCTTCATGGATTCCTTTATGTCTAATACACACTAAACTCGTACTTCAGCCTTTTTCATCCACGGAGACGCTAGTAGGATCAGACTCGGGTACCTGACTTTTTATGAAGCATATAGGAACCTGACATTCTTAAGCTTTTCACCCCTTCATCATATATGACTGAAATTAAACGGCACTTTACAAAGCTGTCATAAGACATGGGTAAACAGGCAGACAGACAGACAAATATTATGAATACTCATATCT
Source organism: Rissa tridactyla (assembly GCF_028500815.1). Classification (NCBI taxonomy): domain Eukaryota; kingdom Metazoa; phylum Chordata; class Aves; order Charadriiformes; family Laridae; genus Rissa; species Rissa tridactyla. Next base: position 53,924,459 of record NC_071497.1, read on the forward strand.
CATTTCCTTGAGAAACTAGGCACATTATGTAATATAAAATGTACATTCAAAGGAATAATGCCAGCAGCCTGAATATTTGAACATACTGACTTTGTAAGCAGCTTTCTTATCATTGCATCACTGTCTTTCATATAGATACTTATAGAAAAATGATGGATGCTGTTTTGGTATCTCTGGCAGTAGAAGCTGCATTCCAGCTTTAACCTATATCCTGATGATCTTACATCACCATGGGCTTGGGTCTGCATACCTACTAGATGATCTCTTCTCTGGCTTATGCACAATATGCAGGGGCTACCAGTATTTTAGCGGGAATGCAAAGAGCGAAAACAGACCTCTCTGAATCAGAAAGAAATGACTTGGAAAGTCCATCCCTTGAATGATGATATAGAAAAGCTCCTCATAGCTGTTGGTTAAACCTAGAGGTGTTCTTGACTGTGCCTCCATCCATTCACCCTTGCATCTGCTGATTTACTATATGTGTACCTTACATCTGAACTCCAATAGTACTTAGAGTTTTTTCCCTATCCTGATAGCATTGATTTATTAATTTACCCACATAGAAAATTGCCTCTTCACCTTCTTTTCAAAATAAAGTTGTAATAGGACATCACATTACTAGTGGTTTACTGGAAAGAAAAGTGTTTAAGCCAGCCCTTTCCCATTGGACAGTCTTGGAAATTTGCCTAAACTTTATATGCCAACTGCTGTGAAATCCATATAGATACACAATTATTATGTTATAATTATAATTATAAAAAATGAACACAAAAGAAAGCTAAGAACTAAAGCTCCTATTTGTTTTCTTATTGAGGTGGGTCATGCCATGGAACAAGTAAGTATTTGTGATTCCAGAAGATGAACTTATGTTTTTAGTTGCAGATCCATTATAACTCAATGGAGAACAATCATATTTAATGCAGGATATTTATGAAACTTCCTCTCGTAAGAAAAGGTAAAAAGTCTGGCCTGTCAAGCTCCTTTCTGAATCTCTTCATATTAGAAAGAGTGAGAGATGAGATAGACAGAACAGCAGATAAATATCTTAACTGCCAAGGTTCAAGTCCATTACCTACCTTTGAAGCCCTTGGAAGAGGAAAGACGAATTCCTAGCCAGTGTATTCAGCCTTGTGGTTGATTACTGGCATCAGAGCAGGACCCAGCTTTTCCAGCAGACTTTCTGGAGACTAGGAGGGAATCTTTGCTCTCCAATAGTTTGCAAGGGCTGGGTTGCATTCAGTCGTTAGCCAGTGATAGGTATTCACTGCAGACACTGAACTGTGGGTAGAACTTGTCCGTTTACCTGTTGGATTTACCTTCATAATAGCCTTGGGAGAAAACAAATCCATAATGAAAAGAGAGAATGAAAGTTGATAAGCAGAAATCAGAGACAAAGACGCAGTAGAGGAAGCAGTAGATCTGTCTCACCATGGAATGGTGACTATTTAAATACACTTTGCACATCAGCCAGTCATGAAAAAATACATAATTTAAAAAATCAAGGCACAAAATAGCAACAACAAAATACAAAACATGAGAGTGTTGGAGTAATTTATGTGAACAGAATGCAATTAACTACATTGGACCTTTTCCAGATCTAACCTGGCTTAGTCTTGTGAGGAATGCCGATGGATTTCTAATGATCACAAGGCATGCAGGCCTCTGTTTGCTTAGCTTTTCAGAACACTGGAATATTTTACTTTTTTCGTGTCTGATGTTAGTGTTAGGCAGGAAATGCAAATGCTAAACTTCCTCCAAACCACCATCCACCATGACACTTAGAAGTTTCTAGGCTATGTATTTTTAACACCCAGATTACAAACTTAATATCTTTTTAGAAAATTTTCAAATTCAACAATTTTCTGTCCAACTTCACTGAGAATTTTTCAACAAAATGCATACAAATAAATGTATGCCTTAAAACAAAACAAACCACGTTGTTCTTAATCTACAGTTTTCAAGGTGTTTTTGGTTGTGGGCATTCCCTTTCCTCTTCTTTCTTCTCAAAAGAAAGAGCAGATAGTGATGGAATTTGACACACAAGGATTTTTTTCAATAACACAGAAGAAAGAAAGTGTCTATTTCGTTTTAATTTGGAAAATATTCAGAAAATATATGCACAGGTGTTAAAAAAAATGATAGTTCTTATCTAAAATATACTCCCCAGCTTCTACAAAGTTGTTTATTCTGGGAACATAAATCTAAGAATCATTTCAATAGTTGTTGCTAACCATTTTGTAATGCAGTTTGTGTGGTGGAGAAGAAAATTGGTGGCAAGTTATTCCAAGTGTGGTACCCTCACAAGATGTAACAGAAACTTGACACCACTGCTCATTCAGGTTCAATCTTTGTTTCTGACAGAAGGAATTTTGAAGTAACCATCCCTTGAATAACTCCACAAAATCCAAGTTCATAAAGTTATGTATAATGACTGCAAAATCTGCAAATAAACTAATGCTGAGGTTGTTTGTGGAGTTGAAATGTTGCAGTATTAATGTGAAGTAGTGTCAAAGAGCTGGAATAAATTGATAAATAATTTATACAAAATGGCAAAATATTTGGAAAGGATTTATGAACTTCAAAGAGACAATGTGGCTCTGAAAATACATAAGCTCATGGCAGAGAGCATTGATTATACTGAGCATTGTTGTAATTTCTTGTAATTAATTGTACTGTGTTTCAATAATAGGGAGTACTGTTTACAAAACTGAGAGGGCGGTGCTCTCCATGAATAGCATTTTCACCTTGAACAGGGGAGCATCTTCTTTTTTCTGACTGTTTTGGGCAGTCTTTCCATATAAATGCTCTAGCTTATAGGTATTTTTTCATGCTTTTTCTTTTTCTTGACCTCAATAATAGCATGTGATTTGTATAAAGAGGAACAGCTTTCTTTCAGAGAAGAAATTGAGAGCCATACACTCTCTTAAAAAGAATCAGGTAGAATCAGGTAGCAGTCTCACAATCAGACTCTTCTCAGTGGTAGAGAGGCCACCTTCTGAACAAGATAGGCTTTCATTTCTTATGATTTTTGTTGACTGAGTTCCAGGAGAAAATCAAGGAAGAAGAGTGACATAGCACTAAAAATACTTGAATAAGGCTAAAGAGACAGATTTAAGGAATTGGCCAATGTTTTTGGAGGGTGAAAAAGGTCTGGTTCCCTATCACAAAAGAGGAAATAGCTCTTTCCTTAGTGTAAAAAGATGGTAAGACTAGTAAATTTACACAGAGTTTGTAAAAAGCTGGTGGAGTACTTCTTGTTTAAAGATTTGCTAAACTAATTTCTGAGCATCCGAAATGTAGATTCCTTTGTAGACCAGAGCTCAAGAACATCAACAGTTCAAAATAAGCTTTTGAATCCAAGAACACTCAGACTCAACAGCTGCAGGAACATGCTCTGCAACCCCTGTAAACTTGGAGATTCTGTCCGTTTTTAAGACAGTAGTACTTTTTCTTATTTTTGTCTCTGACATAATGGAGGGATCTCTCTCATCTAAACTGCATAACTGATCTGATTTAGCTAAACATAGTGAATTCTAATAGTTTTAGAATACAGACCTTTGATGTATCATCCCTGTGGTCATGCCATCCATGAGAAGTAGGATTAGTAGAGTAATTTGGGACATCTCACCTAGTAAGTTACTAACAAAGGACCTTTAAAAAGTACTTTAATTGGGAGTAGTGAAAAAAATAAAATCTGCCCACTTAGGCTATAATTTTGATTAAACCCTGTGCCTTAAAAAGCGTGTTTGTCTAAACACTTTGAGTAACAGTTGGTGGGAAAAGAAAGGATTGGCAATCAAAATCCTGTAAAATCACCTGAAGTCTTTCAGAAAGAAAATGTAATGATGTTTGTAGTTAAAGAATGAGGGAGAGTATGCTGCTTACTTCACCAATCTCATTGTGGCTGTGCAGTTTGGTTTGGTTATTTGGCCTCATGCAGTTAGTCATCCAGTGATGTAAAGGAAAACATGATTATTAATGTTGGTGTACCCAGTTCTTTGTTTCAAAGTCACACCAGCGGTTATTTTTAAATAACTTCACTCCATTTTTGTTCTCCTCATGAATAGTGTACTGACTTTCTAGTTACATTTTCATCAATGTAAGTTATGTTTCAGAGTATCTTGAAGATTTTCTTTGCTTTCTTCATTTCATAGTAACATAGACATTGCTACATTAGAAGAGACCAGCAGCATACCTGGCCTATTTTTGTCTCAAACAGTAGTTCTGACTGCTTACAAATGAGTTGCACAGTATAAAATACAGAAGATGAAAATTGCAGAAAAAGCAATCTACATAGTATCTTTCCCACTCACGTTCACTAAAAAGAGGTCCTTGCCTCGGAGGGTACTTGTTGCAAATGTTATTTCTTTTTCAAGTCTTAAAATATGTAATCCTTTTTATGCCATTCACTGTGGACTACCTGCTTTGAAATATACTTCACATCCACTTGTAGAAAAACTGTTTCACTTTAAATCTACCTGAACAGAATTCTAATAAACATATTTTTACTGTTACATTATTAACTTAATTCTGATATTACTCTTTTAGCTAAAGAAAAAGCATGGGCCTGTCAGATATAAATATTTATCTTTTAACAATGCTTACACTTATCAGAAGGTCACAAGTGCTTAATCAACTTCACAACACTGTATAAGGAAGTCTAGATTCCTACAGATGAGGAAACTGACGTATATGAAGTCTGTGTAGTCTGGATACTGTAGCTTATCTACAGGCAAACTGAGTGAGTATTTTAGCATCAATAGAGACTTCCAAATTTTGTGCACAAACTTTCCTTGTAAACTGCATACAGACACATACATGTATAGATACATGCATACATTTGAAATTAATCTCTTTTTTGTGTGATTTTAATTCTAAATGAAGCTTGTGTTTTAAGCTTAAAAGAAATGTGAAAATATGTTTCCTTGACTCACATCATAATGAAATCTTTGTGGTATTTATGTCAGCACAAATACTCGTGCCTGCAGCTCTGCTTCATGAAATTGTGTGGCTGACATAAATCCTGTCCAAAAGGCATGCTATCGAATATATTTTGCAGAAATGCAGACCATATTCTGTAAGGTTCTTCGAAATTAGCTATTTGAACTAACTGGAGGACTTGTAGAATGAGTGAAAACACTTTTACGTTATTTAAAACATTTGATACACTTCAAAAACAGGATAATATGGAACTGTTATAGTTGGTGTAATTTAGATCTCTTGCTCTTCATAGATCTTAAATGACTAACTGCAACACACATGTAAGAGTTTTTCTCTAAGGAAATAGTTTAATGAACACTTTGAAAAGTGATCTAGTATGGACTGGATGGGGAAGGGGTTTAAAGGTTTGGGCCATACATTTATTTAACTTTTTCTTTCTTCCTTTTTGATTTATATACATTTTTATTCCATTTTATTTGTTTTAGTTTTCTGGCAGAGACATCGATTGATCGATCTGGATTTTCTTGTTTTTTCAATTATTTACTGTTATGCATATAGCATACAGGACTGAAGATGTATGTATGCACTACTGAATTACAATATGTATATAATGTACAGTAATTGTAAGCACATATAAAATCATGAATGTGCAAACATACTATTACATGATGTATGCATGTACACACACCCATAGAAGTGTAGCTTGGGGTACATCAAATTATTAGTAAATGTACTAAATGAATGCGTGTAGTCAGATACTAACAAAACATACGGGAAGGAGTGGAAAATCACTCAATATACACTCGAATTCATATGGTAAAATTTTGATATTATTTTAAACCTTTATTACAAACATATGCTCTTGAAACCCCTCATCAGTAGCCGAGGGACACATGTCATACTCTTCAGACAAAGCCATAGCTTACTACTTGTCCAAAAACCCCACATCCATCTAATATTACAAGTTGATGCAAAGCCTATTACAATCAATATCAAGCAATTGCATCTCATTTTCCATCAGTCAGCGTGCTAAATCCTTGGTGGATAACTGAGACACTAATCAATACCTGAGTGCAAGTCTGATTTCATATGCTTTTCTGCTGTTCCTGATATTGTCTGGTAACACAAAATATAACAAGGAAGGTTCTGAAAAGTACAGGATTGAGACTATGAAAGTATCATGGAAATAAGCGCACTTTCTCTAGGTTCTCTAAACAAAAAGTTAGAGTAGGATTAACATCTACATTCCCATACTTTGAGATTAAATATTTCTAAGAATATTTCTCTTTGTAATTAAATTACAAATGAAGACAAAACTGCAGATCAAGCGCATCAATAGGTTTCCGTGACCCATCACTGTAGAGTTCAAACACGTTAATACTTTTCTAAGAAATGTATTTAATCAACATGTTTAGCATTTTGACTTTCAATTGTCTTCTGATCTGATTCGAGCATCTTTATTGCTCCTCTATAGTAATGATGTTTCAGGCTACAGATGAAGGCACAACATTGGTCTAGAGTAAGTTAGTAGCAGTTTTGTCATCTCTGTAAATCCTGTCATTCACTAAGATTTCACTTAAGCTGTAAACATAGGTGACCCTCTGTCAGTGGCTATGGCACAGATGTTCTGTAGATAATAACACTTAAACTCTTGGTTCCCAAGCATAAGTATCAGATGTAAATAGAAAAAAGAAATGTTTTATTTGATTGCAAGTGTCTTTAACACACAGCATTATTCTCTTCTTATTAGTTGGATCTGTGCAATATAACTTCAGGCTTTCAGTCTTCTCCTTTGTGGTCAACGTATGAGGCGTTCAATTTCTAAACAATGGCACTCTGGAAAAGATCCAGGAGGAAGCTAGGGTTTGTAGAGATCAGAGTCTGTCTGAACTCTGTATGTTTTGTGTGAGTCTGTGAGGAAGTGTACTTGTGCACAAAGCAAATAGCAGGAAAATTCTGCTCAGTCTGAAAATCCTGTGTATGCCTAAATAGCGATAACCTTCACTGCATCCCTACATGTGGTCCCTCTGCCTTGTAGCTGCAAAAACGCCAACAATCTGTCTGTGGATCATTGGCTGTGAAACCTACGCTTGTGAGCCTCCTGTGGTTCACAAGAGTATAGGCAAGGGCAAGCAGCTGGGCCAGCAGCAACAACAACTGTGTTCTCAAATTCTCATCCAGAAGCTTCCTACCAAAATAGGTTTCTGGAAATCTGTCTCATGACACCTGGAAGTAAATCACACCCATGGAAATAGTGGTGCCTTGGCTCTTAGAAGACTGACATGGTCTCTTCTTGAGACTTTTATCACACATTTATTTAATGCAGATAGTTTGCCTGTGAATTAAACTAAAACTGAGATTGAGGTCAGAGTGAGGCCTCACAGTAAGGAAACACATTTTATCCTCAGCATGTGGTTTTGACTGTTATCTTAACCCATGAAGACATATAGTAGCCTGATTTTGCAAGCTACTCAGTATCTCAGACACTCTTTCGATGTCACTGGAAAAGTGGGGAGGATTTTTGGTGCCCTCACATTCTGGATCTGAATTGTGGATAAAAGTGCAATGCAGACTTAAGGCTCTGTTTCTGCTGCCTGTATCTGTCATCAGCGAGAATCGATGGTAGTTTGGGATTTAAGCAAAATTCCTTTCTTCCTCTTTGTGAAATCTTCAGAATTAACAGTGCTATTTCAGGATTTCTTTCATGGCCTTCTTACTGTTACAGAAAAAATTTGTGTGCCTGTACCATCCTCTGACTGATGGTACATGGCTGAATCACATCGAAACCACTCTCTGATATTCGTAATATGGAAACTGTTGTAAAACTAGGCCTACTTACTTGTTTACATCTCCTCAACAGTCAATATTTTATTCTGTTGTTCTTGCCCTTTGATTTAAAATATTTTCAAACTCTTCCAAATACTGTAGACTAGAACACTTATTTGAAGAAGAGATATACAGAGAAGACAAGGCATGTCTAAGCAGAAATTATTTTTGTCTCTGTATTCTTTCTGCGGATTAAAAAGTTTTTTGTGTAGCTTAATCTTACCTGACTTTCAGTGTTTAACACTCTAGAGCTAATCTGAAAGATATAAAGAAACATATACTTGTGAATGAACAAATGTGCAAAAAAGTTTGAATTTAAGCACATTTGGATTTGCAACCTTAAACCCATGTTTTGCTGCCTTTAAATTCTGTTTTTACAGATTATACTGTGGATAAACTGGCTTTCAAAATTTCAAATTTAAATTTACACTATATTGTTTATATATGTCATCCTTTTGTCCCTGCTCACAGTGTTGGCAATGTTTGCAGGGTCACCTTCTTTATCTACATACATTCTTCCCTTTCAAGACAAACTTGTGGCAGAAATGGGAACTTCCAAACAGGAAAGTTGCTGAGGTGTCTCTGACATCGTCCTTCCAGAGCAAGTGGATTAGCCATAGTGCAATATGTAAGGGAATAACAGCAGCTTTGAGATTCAGTTCTAGACATCCTTACCAGGAATTATTTTATTCTAGTGCAGAATCGTCCTAGCTGTAATGAAAATGTAGTCCTGCTACGCCTCTTTTAGGGTTTAGGGTTCAAGTCTCCTTCAGACCCCACCGCACCCACTCAGCTTCTTCTGGCTTTTTTCCTAGGGTAATTTGAAAGACTACGTGGGAAGCAGGATGGGAGAAAGGAGGAGGATATAGGCCATTTTAATCAATGAGTAGTGGCTCAGAGGTGACAAGGAAGTAGCTTGTTAGGTCCTGTTCTGGGGTTGCCTTCCTGGAAAGCAGAGTCAAGTTGAAAAATGATTTAGCAGTAGAGAAACTGCTAAGACTCGGACAGGTGTTTGAGGGCAGCTTGGACAGATGTTCCTGTCTTATGCTTATTGGTTCCAAATGTGTTTAAAACTGTTTAGTGCTGGCAGACAGGAATGACAGGCAAAGTAGCTTTGTTGATCTGGATTCAGGCTGAGAAGTTCTTAAGAAGTACTGGAGGTAAGCTTTTGTTTTCCTTCTTGTTTTTTTCTTTCTTTCTTTGTTTCTTTCTTTCTTTTTTAATTTGTCTGTTTAACCATTTGGGTTTCTTTTCAAATGTATTGTTCATAAGGCTTCATGAAAACAAAATAAAGAAATCTGGTGTCAGTTTGTGTTCACAGTATTGCAGATGATCTCTAGGAAATTTCGAAGAGTTCTTAGTGCTCCACCATTTTAAGAGTGGCACACCTATTAACTGCATCTAATAAAGCCGGAGAGCTTATCATTTGAGAGGCAAAGAGAAATGATACATAGTGCTGCCAAGTGGCACAAAGTTCTACCTGTCTAGAATGTTTTTCTTTGGACTGTGCTCTCAAGGGAAGTTTTTCCTCCTGCTGTTTTGCCTCTAGTTCTACTAAGAGACAGAAAGACCTGTAAATACTAGCAAGTGGCATAGGGACATACTGGGAGAAAAGAAGAAAAGGATTGAAATAGCGCTGTCTTAAGTAGTCACAGTAGTATTGTGCAACTTCTCAATGGAAAGTTTTCTGATTTTTTTTTTTTTTTTAACTCATTAGGCTGGTTTGCTGTATAGTTGTCTTACAAAATGTATATTCTCCTCTCTTCCATTACTTAAGGCCACCTTCCAATAAAATTGATTTGTCTTTGGTCAGTAGTCCTTGTTTTCAGTGGAAATTTTTATCATCTTTCTTTTATTCAATAATCAAATTTTCTAACTGGTCCACACAAAATCACATATCACTGTTGCCAGTTTCTGGCATAAACTGATGACTAAAAAGCGTTGGTGGTATGGGACTAAGAAATGTCTCACACCATGACTATATGCAAACACTGTTTTTGCTGTGCAAGTATTATTAAGCAATGCTGTAAAAGTGCTGTAAAGCAATTTTGTATCATGCCATCTAGCAGCAGCAAGTTGAGAAGTTTATGACCACATATTAAATAACCTTAACCTTGTTCTCAAGTTATTTTTCACATCGTTATTTTTTCTTCATGTTCATCCTATTTATCACTTCTTACTTGATTAGGTTGTCTTTCAGTCTCTTTGCTTTTTACTTCTTTTTCATTTGTTTTGGTTAAGGTCTCGGTTTCCTCCTCATGTATCTATGTTTCTTTGCCTTTTCTTCTCTTCCCTACCTAAATTTATTTCTGTGCCTTTTTCCTCAATATTAGCTTAACTAATGAACATTCATTTTTTTGGAAAACTTGGATATATATTCTTCTATTACATTAGGTAATTCCTTAAAATGCTACTAAGAGTCGTTGTACAGGTATGGAGCTAATCCCCTGAGCATAACAAATCTCACTTAACTGTTCAGGAGAACACTTTTAGGAAAGTTAAAAAACAAGGGAGCTTTACAATACATGAAAGACTTTTCAGTATATTTTAAGAATCCTTTTCATTAAATATTTATCTCCTGGATTTGATGCATTATGAATAAACAGTTTTTAATTAAGTAATAGGGGGTGAAGGAATAGTATCCCAGTTTGTTGTGTTTCTTACTAAGATAGCTTGCACTGTCCCATCCATCAAAGTGTAAGCCATCATGTTGTAGTGGTTAGTGGGAGGTAGTGGGAGTCAGCAGACTTCCATTCTGTTTATGATTCTATCCCATTTCCTTGTAAAGCCTCTGGTGAATAACTCGGTCCCTGTTTAAATGTGTCTGTTTTCACATGTTATTTCTTTCCTCTTCCCCCCGCTAAGTGATCTGCCTAGAATAAAATTGTTGTGAATTGCTCTATTATGAATGCAATAGCATATACAGCAACAGCAGAGTCAATTTTCAGTGCAATTACAGTGAGCTAGGGGCATAACTTATATTATTTATGGGGACTGTGCATCACATGGATCATGAGTCAACCAATGTTGACAAAAATGCTTGACAAATAAATCCATTATGGAAATTGTTTTTTAAATGCTTTCATTTACAAAACAGTTATCATAAGAAGAATACTACAGTATGTAAAGGAAAATGAACTGTTAACTTTCTTTTTCTGCACAAGAATGTTAATAGGAAGCTACCGTGTCTGGTACAAAGAGCCTGATTATACACAGACAGAGCTTTGAAGATCTTCTCTAGGGCACAGTTTCTTGATGGCATATTTAGGTTGCATTCTGTAATGTTTATTTTTAGAGAATTCTCTTCTTATTTAATAGCAACAGTATAGAGTACAAGGTTTACAGACAATAATACTTGACTCCACTTTTTATGGTAGCATAACAAAAAAATCCCAAAACAAAACAGTGTGCTTACACAAATATAGGTTCCATGATATACTTATCCTCATTGATGGGAGGTCATATTACCATTTAGATCAATACTGCACTATTGATTAGTGTGAAATGTATGTGCAACTCTTGTAACAAAAGTCAGAAGTACTCTGTATAAAAAACACATCTATGTGCTTTCTCAGAAACTGACTCAATTTTTTATGCTTTTTCAACACACTTATTTCAGTTATCTTTTACAAATGGAACATTTTACTGTGGTTTTTTTCGCTTTCTCCTTCTTCCAGTATTATCACAAAAAAGGAAATACAACCTAAATTGAACCACAAATACATTTATAATTTCTCATGGGAAAAAAATGTGCATCTGAATGTGGCATAAGCAAGGCTTTGAAATTCAAAGGTTTACTGCCAACTGTCTTTAATTATACTATCAAAAAACCGGGTTATGTTTCAATAAAATCTTCCTCAGCATGGTGATAAAATAATCTTATTTTTTCTGCTTTCAAAACTATTTAAAAATGGCTGCAGTCATTATAGATTGGTTCGGTGTTTTTCAAATGCTTGTGACATGTGCTGTATAGTAGTCATTTGAGAATTTTGATTTTAGCAATTAAATCATGTTTAATTATGTATCAGCATCAGTTTGGTTTCTTTTTGATACAAAATCCAACCTAGTCTCCCTTGAAATACAGGTTATTACAGACAATAGGGAGACAACTATAACCATGTATTTCCGTATGGTACCTGCATAAGGCCTTAAGGTGGAAGTAAGAACTTGAAAAGATATCTGTGTTTTTCATGCAAGGAATAAGGCATGATTGTCTCATGGAGTACTTGAATTAGTATACTGAAGACACATCTGTCTGTAGCAAGCACCACTCAGATCATGATGTGAGTAGTATCACGTTTAGTTGCTTTTGACTTTCCAGCCTCAGTAAGATGATACATATATATTTCTGTGCATGTAAGCAACTTGCAGTAGAATTCCAGAGCACAGATGGAACTCTAAATCTTTGTGCTCTTATCTGGGAGCCCTAAGTACTTGTTACAGCCTCCAACATCCCATCAGTACTTTGCCATCATGCTCTGCTTGTTTGTTCATTATTAATAATATGCTATAAATATTCTCAGATTCCAGACAGCTATGGTTTATTTTCACATTAACTATATTGTGCATAAATTGTAGTCATGTTTAACTGAAGTAACAACAGAGAACATTTCCTTAGCCATTTCATGAGACAGATTACTAGCAATTTCTGATTCTTCATCAAAGTTCACTAATAGCAATCATTGTAATCTATATATGGTTAATTTTGCAGGAATTTTCCTTGAGATATGAATAATTTTTCTTGATATGAATAAAGTACAACTGTTGTAAGAGATAAACATCATAAAGATTCTCAGAAGCTAAAGAAAAATGTAAAAACATAAATATTATGTATATAATTAATCTTTTGAAAATATGAATACATACTAAAGTAATGAAATCAACTATAAAATGGAAATTAAATAAACAGAGTGACAGTGATCGACGAGTTCAAAAGTTCTATTATTTGAATTATTTCTATCCTTTTTCCAGTAAAATCTGGATTTTCCATCAGGAAGAAAATCTTAAACTAGAAGGGCTGTATGTACAACACTTTAGGATTTGGAGATTTCATTTCCAACCTTAAAGTGCTTTTTGATTTCTGGAGTTCAACTTCTTTGCTTCTCTCAAATGCATCTTGCTAGACCTGGACAACTCAGTGTTTATTTCCTACCTAAACCTCAGTAAGGCTTATACATTGGCATCCTTTTGGCTAAGGCAAGCTTCATCCACAGGCAAAGAGAAGGAGAGAGTCCTGGGTTTGAGTCTTTCCTACATTTAGTGTTTAAATATTCAATATGTGCTAGACACTGGAAAAAAAAGCTAAAAATGTTGGTGTGAAAACTGAAGGAAAACCCTTCTGAAAATCTAAGATGTCTAGTTAATTTTGTGGTTTTGTTTTTCTTTCTGGGAAATGGAAGTAATGATTCTTTACCACAAAGTATCATTAAAAACTTTGAATCCATTAATAACTGTGAGACATTCAGATGCCACAAAAAAGTCCAAGAGAATATGGATAAACCGGTGTAATAATATAAATAATAAACAACTTTTCATTTGGAGGATGAACATTTTCTAGAAGGTTTCTTTTACTTTTAATCTTTATTTATCTCTTGCTTTTCTGACTTTTTGTTTTCGTATAAACACAAAATACTTCTTGTCTTCTGGGAAAATAACCTAAGTAAATATGTGCCCTTGGAAAGTTTGTACCAATAATGTCTTTAGATAATTTACATTAATTGATTGCTTGTAGGTGCTGGACAAAACATTTCATTTTAAATATAATGCATAGTCTTAAAAGATAGGATTGTCAGATCAATAATTCTCTAGGTAAGGTAATTATCTTTCAGTGCTAATTGTCTTTAAGTTTCTCATTCACCCAAACAAAAGGTAAACTGCCAGTCTGAATACTTTGCCTGGTTCACTTCAAAGTCTTTTTGTTACTTGCAGAGCTTCTGTGAAGTGACGCCTGTTGCAGAGCAGATATATATATTTGCATGGAGTGAAAAAATGAGTTTTAAAGGTACTACAGACAAAGTGTTAAATGTTGTATTTATACACATGCACACAAAAGGGAGACTTTTTCAGTACGTGCAGCATTGAATGCATTGCGTTAAAGAGACCACCTCTGAGCATGAGTGCTTTCCATTCTACATTGTGGAAGAACAGATAGTGTAGCTGTAAATGGGTAAAGACCAACTTCTGTGCTTTGCTCTTCCTTGATAGTTTGCTTATCTTGGATTTAGTTAAAGATACTCCTCAAACTAGACTGAAAATCTGTGAAAAAATAATCTGGGAATGTTCTATACATATTTTTTTGCAAATAAACTCTGTTATCCACAGAGTATCTTTTGTCCCCCTTTCCTCTATGGCTTGTCTTAAAAGAAACCAAAACACTACAAAAGGTCTGCTCTTTATATTTATTTATATATTTATATTTATTTTTATATTTATATTTATATTTGGTTTTATTTTTATTTTTATTTTTATTTTTATTTTTATTTTTATTTTATATATATACACACACATATATATAAAAGAAATTGTTCTAATCTGCAGATACAATAATTAATTTTATTACATACAATATTCTCCTTAAAGCTAATGGGACTTTTTAAGAAAGTAGCATCAAGTATTTTTCTTCCACAAATCTAACCGTACCTGTAAATTAAAACCAGTAGACTCTGCAAGGCCTATATCAGTATTTGAAGGAACTGTCATATTTATTCATGAACAAGAGATTAATAAATATATTTAAAGGACATTTCAGAATATTAACTATTCTCATTTGTGTGATTTGGGCCTTTTCAGTTAAATAATAGCATTTCTGTCTCTATCTTTTTCACTTTTTTCCCAGTGTTTTTATTGATTTTATTACAAAGCGCTGGATAATTATGTTCCTATTTATTTGTGTGAGCACAATAATTTTCCACAGGAGTTAAATAAAACCATGAAAAACCCTGTATTTAAAATATTAAGTGTAACAAAGAGGCAAAGGCAATGGGGAATGCAGTCTGTAATTACATTGTCTAAGCCACTAGTGCACAATCTGTAAAAACTGCTCTGCTTTAAAGTCGAACTAAAGATTTTTAATAGATCTTTCCAGAATACTTTAGGTTACAACTAATGCATGTTTCTGACAGAATCAGTGGAAGTCTATGAAATGAGAATCAGGTTCTGTATTTCACAGCAGTTTTATTGAGATGAAAGGGATAATTAGATTACTTGGTCTCATTCCTGTGATTCTCTCCATCCTGTAAGTGCCATGTTGCCAATCTTAACATTAAGTAGCCAGTAAGAAATAGCATTATAAACTCTGAGGGACAGAATGTACTAAAGGAGAAATATTTTCTCTCTTTATTGCCTCTTGCAGCTACAAAGTGCAGAGGAAAGGAGAAAACATACCTTCAAGTTGGAGATTGGGTTGCAAGTTACTCTAGAAGACGATTAGCTCTTTATCAGTTACTACTGATAAAGTACTACCCTTGGTGAAATTTAGCATTAACACTTAAGAGAATTCTAAAATTTGAGGATACAAGCAAGGTTTCTCAAATAGATCACAGCCTATCCTCAGCTATTCTTTATTTCTCATATGACCTATCAGGTAGTTAGGAAGTGATATTAATCCATTTCTGCTGTCCAAAATCTGCTTCTGTCAGCATAGTGATACCTCCAGTACAGTTATCTGAAGCAAGAGCATTAACATGTAAGGATAAAATCAGAAATGCCAACATATAAAATGAATTATCTGTGATTAATCTTACTATTAAGAAATTATTGTAGAAATATATTCATAGAAACAGAAGAAGTGGGAAGGTTTTAATATGTTAATCAGTAAAGAAGAATGATATGAACACATACATTTTACCAGCATTCTTGGCCCTTGATTATCATAGTCTAATGGTCAAAAAAGGCTTTTACAGAAGTCTGCTCCCAAAACGTATTCACTTTCTCAACAATTTAAAAATTAATCTTGTTACCTGCATTCTCCATTGATTTGTTGGACTTCAACTTTTTCAGTTTGTGAGCCTAAAAAACACTTTCTACACCAAGCCAAAAACTTATTGTTAACCAAAATGAAATCATAACAGTATAATAAAATAAATATTTTTTTTCCAGATGTGATGTTTACAGAAAAAAAACAAGAAAACTATTACAGAAGAAGTGACAATAAGCATAGTTACAACTGCCAACACACACTTCCAAATGAGTGTAGCATGATCTATACTCTTTTACTGCCCGTGCGGTCCTTATGTTAATGACTAGAGTGAAGCAGGGAGGTGTTACAGTGAGTTGTCAGAATTTTTCACTCTTAGGCCAATACTGACTTTGGGGATGAGGGGTTCTTGTTCTGTACTCAAGGGTTCATTGGTGGTATTTTTAGTATGATTAAACCACATTCTTTCTATATGTCTTTCTATATATCTATACCTGCTGGAATCCTAGATACATGAATAACAGAAAGTGTGACATCACGCAAATATATAGTAGTCACATGGCTGTTAGACAGTTGTTGTTAGAGCTGAACGAGTTAAAACAGTACTTCCTGCAGTTCAAGACAAGTTTGGGTAACGTCTAACAAGTCCTGATGCCTGTGAAGATGATAACGGTCAAAATCCTCTACCTTGGTACTACT
This sequence comes from Rissa tridactyla, assembly GCF_028500815.1. NCBI lineage: Eukaryota > Metazoa > Chordata > Aves > Charadriiformes > Laridae > Rissa > Rissa tridactyla. Next base: position 53,940,840 of record NC_071497.1, read on the forward strand.
AAGGATGTCACCATTCTTTATAGGCTAAAACATTCAAATATAGGCTAAAACATTCAAATATAATCAGGAGGTTTATGCAAGTGTTACCAGGAGTGAAGGTGAATAGTTTCTAGTGTAGTTGGAAAAATTTTCATACTGTTCATATTGGTTTAGGAAGATTTTCCTAAATTTCTTAAAGAACTAGCTGAAGTAATCTCGGAACAGGTAGCTAGCTTCTTTCTCACAGAGGACAGAACTAGTGTTACCAGCTCTTCTGCCTAACTTTCGTCTCTAGAAAAAAAATGGAGCACAATTTTGAGCTATCTGCAATTAATTAGAAGACAACAGGCAATGCATAGTAGTAACTGAGAATTACTTTAAAGAAAACGTGGTGGAATAAAACTGAATTAAGAGCAAGACAAATTGTCAGCCCTTCTAGACTACACAGAAGCAGTAGATGTCATGTGTCTTTATTGCTTGGTAATCATTCTGACACTGTGCCATATGTTTTACAGGCAAAAAAAAATATACAGCCTCCTTGAAACAAATGTAAAATGTGTTGAAAAAGATAATACAGAAGAACATAAACAACATTTTGATGCCAAAAAAGAAAATTTTGATCTTTCAAGTGTCTAATAACACTTGGTATTTTCATTAGCAAGCTGAATGGTAAAGAATACAATTTCTAAATGTGAGGTAACCCTACGCAGGGAAGGATTTCACATATGCTGAAATTTGAAAAGATGGTGGAAAATGAGTAGGTCGGAAAATACTGAATGAATTCTAGTAAGGATAAGGTGAATAGATATACATTCAGGCATAATCAACAACCTTTGTAGAAATATTCCATTTTATTCTATTCTAATCTTTCAAGAAGAAAGAAAGGATTTGTTATCTGTAGTCTAACCTTGGTTCATTGAGTAAGTGTAAAGTGTGTTTCCTAATTACACTTGATCTGTATGTGGTTGTATCAAACTCTCAAAGATGTGTCTTGAAGTGGGGAAGATAGGTGGTGGCAATATTTTTTTTATAGAAAATAACACAGAAAAAAAGGATAAACTGGTTTGACATTTTTCACTGACATATTTCAGCTTCCAATATTTACCATTCTTATATTCAATTATTTACATTATACTGGCATTCTGTCAAGACTGAAGCTTTAAGTGTGTTAGACTGCAGAATTATAAGGACAGTCAGATCATTGGATCTGCAAGAGAGGAACTAAAGTTTTCAATAGGCAAAAGACATACTGTGAAAAGCCTTTTCTAGAAACATGCTGTAGTTTAATATCAGCTGTGTATTATCTGCAGATAATTTCATAGAGTACTGTCCTGTTTGGTTTAGAAATTGCTGAAGCTGTTGGTAATTTGATATTGAATTTCCTACAACAGAGTGATTGCTGAAGTTTACAGGTGCTTCCATCAAAATTCTGATGCAGAATTCCCCTTGTAACAATTTCTGAGTCAATGTGAGTCCATGGTATCGAAACTTGAGGTTTCACAAATTAGTTTGGGGACCAGAGTTGTTTTGGGGGGAAGAAGTTTCCATATACCTCCTTCCTTGGGAAGAGTTAACTTGATCTCTGCTTTAATAAGATCAGCAACTAGCAATTATTAGCAATTACATCATCTGATAGAGTCTTGTAATCAGATTTTTTTTATTAAGCTCTTTTCACAAATGCCTTTGTGGACTCTGCTTCTGAGCTCCCTCTTTAAAGCTTAAATGTTTCCCACAGGCAACATTAATTTTGCTTGGTGTAGTCATGCTAACTACTGTTCCTTAATATATCTGAAGCAGTCTGTGTATTACAATCTGCCAGACTCAACATATTTTTCCAACTTGAATAATAAAAAAGATCCTACAAAAAATGTTCAGATCCCTTTCTACAGGAATGTGGTTTTCATATTCAGATAATACAAATATGTAGCTAAAACCCCTTATGTTAGTGTTCTGTTGCCAGCCAAAATAAGCAAGTTCCTGAACTAGAATGATGGGTCTTTTTTACAATTCTTTTTTCTCTGTATTTTTATGGTGGCAAGGGTTGTTGTTATATTTTCATGTTATATTTTTGTGGAACATATCTTTTCTCCTCCCCTCTAACGTTTCAGGTAATATCCCTCTACCTACTTTACAGGGGAGCTGCTCTCCTCTACCAGATGAAAATCCTCTGGGACAGGTCCTAACTGTTTTATCCACATCCTACCAAAAAAAAAGATACATTAAAGACTTGCAAACACAGTCTAAAACTAAAGGATACACACTGATCTAGAAACAATGTGAGGCCCAGAGGAAGAGGAATGCTGACTGTGTTTGTGGCACTGAATCCAAAGCATGACGTGTGATTGGTATCTGTGCAATTCTATATTGCTGCCTTTGAAGGTAACCTTACATTCCCTGTTCCGTGATCCAGTTCCTGCTAACCATGCAAAGCAGAGCAGGATCTGACCCAGGAAATACTGTAATAATCCACTCCAAATACCTTTGCTCCTGTTTAACATCCTTACTACCTTTTTTTATACATTTTCTAAAGTTGAAATCACAGAAAAAAAAGGCAAGAGGTAAAGAAGTTTACTGAAATAGTCTTTCCCTTTCTAGTAATTCAGTGTTAAAATTCTATGTGAATTCCAAAACTAAATGAGTCTTGTAGCCTTCTTGGATCCTGATATGGATATAGGCCCAGCTGACAAATCCCCCCCTTTTGGGGCATAATATAATGCAATTAAACACATCTGAAGAAAATCAGAACATGTATCTCAGATATTTTAGAGATAAAAAAAGTGCTCTTATGTCATACACTCCATCACCAGTATGTGATTAATCCCTATAATGTTTTCTTTTAGTGCTGTGTTACGTTTTAGAAATCTGAACTGATGGTGTGCTGCTTCTCCCCTTACTGATGATTTCATGCCATTATAAAAGGAACATCAAAATTTTTGTTCCAGCACACATTCCAATTGTTTTAAGAGGTTACCTCCATTTAGTCCTACTCACTTTCCTAGGTATTACTTTAGGTCTATATAGACTCCATGTATCAAAGGACTGCTATCTTATATCTGTGGAGGAAGATGGGGGCTTTAATAAGCATAGAAATGCTTTGGACAGGAAAGCACAATGAAACCTGAGTCCTGTGAGTACTATTAGTCTCTTCTTTTTTGAAAATCAAATGTATCCACAGATACACTTAAGAAAATATCTAACAGAATGACAAACAGAAGGATCTCTGATTCTAAAGACCAGGAGTTTAGCTCACAAAAAGAATGAATGAACTAATTTATTTTCATGACTTAGTATATTATGGACAAATCCTTACTTAATCAATGTGGTAATTATGTCAATGGCTTCATAAGTCAAAGAACTTGTGTGTAACATCTGTTCTATTAGGAAATCTGTCTTCCTATTGTTGCAGATAAGCTAAAATGTAATCACAATACTTAACATTCTTTCAGACTTCCTGGGACCACTTGCTACTTTAATAGAAAAAACAGACAAAGTGAATTAAAATGACCTTGCTTCTTTGAATTAGTGAGGGTTGGTGTGTGCAAGCATTAAATCAATGGCTGGCAACAGCATTGCTCAGCTGTAGGGAGGTCTGTAGTAGTCGGCTCATAATTTGAGTTGTAAAGTATCTGTCTTTTACAGCATCCAACACTTCCTCTATTCTCCTCAGTACCCACTGTGCTAACACCTGTCTCAGCTAGGACTTCTGTTTGAAGGTGGCTTAATGATTTGGCAATAGTGCCGCACAGATCTACACTGTAAACATAGATTCCTGCAAGACCTCAGGGCTCTTGCTCTTCCCATCAGTGTGGACTGGTAATGAATGCGGGAAATACATTGTGCTTTACTTTTTAAATTGCTTCTGGGTGAAGCTTTATGCACACATTTTAGTGAAAGTGATTGGGATTTTTTTGTTTACTTGTTTGATTGTTTGTTTGTTTCAAAAACAGTTTTCATCTACTACCTACCAGTTTAAGAAAATATGAAGTCCATATTGAATAAACAATTATTATATATTCCTATATAATTCTGATTTAAAGGCTTTTCAATTCTCTTTTAAAACCATCATGTTTAAAAATGTATCAAAAAATGTAATTTCTTTTTCACAACTCACAGTATGGCTCCCCTTCACTGAACTTATGAGCCTCTAAGAACAGCATTATTGCCAGTTTCTCCCATGTCTTGGCATAGGATCATATAAAAAAGCAAGGGGTTTGTTTTGTTTTGTTTTATTTATTTTGTTTGTTTGTTTGTTTGTTTCCCAGAAAAAGAAGAGTAATATAAAAAAGTTGCCTACTGGGAATGCAAATGGATACAGATAATTGATGTGACCGCCATATGTGTCACACATTTCCTTTGTAAACATTTTTCACTGAGAGTTGGACCCACAAAAAGAGATACACAGAAGAACATGTGTTTGCATACTAAGCGCTTTGTACTAAGAAGTCTGAAATTATTTCCTTTCTCTTTTTTTAGCCTTGCTATTACTCTTTTCATCTTTCGTCCTTCCAACTTTTCTAATTAGGTAAGTAGATAGATTTCATCATTTGAGTATGTATACATGTGTATCAACTTCAAAACTTCAATTTTATCCTCAAGGCCTTAGAACTCTCTTTTTTATCTTAATTTCAGCTTCTTCCTCTCAATTCATGGACTATATTATTTTCTATTCCTCCTCTCTCCTGATTTGTTTCATCTATTAAACTGTTTCCCACATTTAGAACAAGTTTCTACCCTGTAAACCAGGAACAATCAATGGTTTGCTTCAACAGTCATTGTAACATTCATCTTTGCAAAGTCTATCTATTAAGATGTCAGTATAGTCTCCCTAGTAATTAGCTTGAAGATACGGAGGTACACATGTGTGCACATACATTTCTTTGTGATTTAAGAATCTCACTGCTGAAGCATGTCTGTTTGAGGGTGACACATACACTCAGAATGCCTGACATACACAGGAAAGTAGAAAGCAGTCAACTTTTCTGTCAAAGGAAATAAAAAAAGCGATCACGTCATATGCTGCTTCTCTGTATTGACACTTGTATAGCTCACTAAATGCAAAGAAAAGAAAGGTAACCAGAGGAAATAAAGAGTGAGTAATTTAGTAGTTCTCGTGCCTATTCACTTGTTCTTACAAGCACTTTTGCCATATTTTTTTTCTATAAACTGATTTTTTTTCACGAAAATTAAAATATTAAAGGTAGTTTCTCCTCCTCCACCCCTTCTTATAATAGTATAATAGCAAGGAAGTTTCTGGATCAATGGATAGAATATAAATGATTTATTAAAAATCATAAACATGCACCACATATTTCAAGAGGCACTGTACAAGGATCTATATAATTTAGCATAATGTGATCACCTGCATATAAATTATTCCTCAAAGATCAAGAGGAGACAGAAGGAAGGGAGACGGCTACTTTGAACTTCATTTAATAAGAGAAATTAATTAGAAAATATAATAAAGGCTATTTTGTCTTTGGTCCATGAAACCATGGTTATAGATCCTTTTAATATAATTTAAAAGAAAATCTGTTATTTAATTAGGAGATATAAGTCTCATATAATTTCTGTTAAGAGATATAAAATTATTTTTCCTTAAAATTTCTAGGTTGCTAAATACTGTCTTTATAATGCCTAACAGAGTGCGTCACTGGGTCTCTTTCTGACTAAAAGAGTTAGAAATTAATAATACTGGTGCAGGTTTAGTTTACTTGCAGTAAACCAAATGTCTCCAATGTACTACACTACAATTTAGTCGTCTTACAAAAGAAGTTATCTGGAGATGTATGATCTCTTTGTTACCAGCTTCTGCCCACTGCATTTGAGAGAATATTTTGCAAATAAGAAAATTTTGAAATTTTTAGCATCTGATAGAACAAGTTTAAGCCTCTCTGTTTAGATCTGAACCAGTAAAGTCATTTAAGTCCCTGTGTGTCTTTGAGGGAGAAAATAATGATCATCTTGAAGTTGCTGGGAATACTTTTGTGCTTAAAGGTACACCTTATACTGAACTGTCTTCCTATCCAGGGATCTTGAATTGTAGTTCTGTGGAAGAGAACAAACCTTTAAATTGCTGTCAGAGAAAGCCTGACTTTCTAACAGACCTTTTACTGATATTGCATTTAAATGAAATCCTAACTGTGATTGTTTTGTAATATAAGTAATATAACACTTAAAAGACATTTAAGTAACACAGAAATCACAGAAATTAGAGTTCATATTTCCAAAATGTTAACACTAGGACATGCACATTAGAGTTGTAAACATCTGTTCTAACAAATAACTTTCATTACAAAAATGGAGTTTGTAATCAAATGAAAAGTCTAGATGTTTCATCCAAACCTTTTTTTTAATTTAAGCCGCATTTAAATTTTTAAGAAGAGTTTCTATATATGCATCCAAAGAGACTGATTTAGTTTCAGATCAAAATAAATATTCCCTTTGATCCCAAATAATTTTGACCAGTGAAGCCATTTTTCTTATAGCTCTTTGTAGAATGAGTTGTCATGAAGTCTCGCATTTAAGATCTGAGGCCTGCCTTCTGCATCTTACTCAAATTTACTTTAGTATTTAGTATAATTTTAAACAGTACCATGCAGAGTACAATGAACACCTAAAGCAGGGCCTAAGTAAACCTTTGCAGAGGTAGCGATTGCTCATTTTGGGTAGCATGTTATCTGTGCTGGCCACTTTCTCAACCATAGTCCAATGGGCTTAAAAACTAAAAGCCTGCTTGAGTTTTCTTCCTGCCCTAAAAGACAATTTGTCTTAAAAAATGCATGTTTCACTCAAGGAAGCCTGAAGAATTTGGGACATATATATAATATATAGAGGATACACAGTACATGCAATACATTGAAAATCTGGGATGGGTTCAGGAGAGGCCACTGAAAAGGTGTGGTTGGAGCCCTTGCCCTGCAAGGACAGGCTGTTGGAATCAGGGCGGGTTCACCCAGGAGAAAGAAGGGCTTTGGTGGCATCCAAGTGTGTCCTCAGGACAGACAGCAGGGGATGGGAGGGGATGTTAAAGACACAGCCAGCTCTTCACAGCAGTGTGTGGTGGGAGGGTGAGACGCAGCGCCACAAGTTGAAACATGGGAGGCTCAGGCTGGAGATGAAAAGATGCTTTTTCCCCATGAGGACAGCCCAGTTGTGGAGCTGGGCCCCAAGGAGGCTGGGCCACCTCTGACCTGGGGAGTTTAACTTCCTGACTGGGTTAAGCCTGAGCAGCCCCATCTGAGCTTACCTCTGAGCCTGCTCTGGACAGAGGCTGGGGCTGGAGACCTCTCCAGGTCCCTGCCAGCCTGAATTGTGCTGTGATCCTGTGATAATTGCATTATTTCTGCAACTACCTAGCATTGTGGGTATAAATCACATTATATGGTACCTAGGCCAAAGGACTTAAGATTTGGGTAATCCATGCACTGGTAGATGAAAAATTCACATTTTAATTCTTTTTAAGTTTTACTTTCAGCACATCCCAGACAACAATGTGTTTCACAATCTCAAGTAGGAGAAAATGGATCTGACACTACAGAGTCACTGGAAAGAAAAACTAAAAATGGTCAAAACCCACTCCATTTAGGCAAATAAAGGACTCCACAACACTAGCCTTCTTTGGGGTAAGGCTTCTTTCCAGACAGAATTCAAAAGTTTAAGGAGCAGGCAGTAGTCTGGCTTCACTTGAATAAAATCAGCTACCATGTGAGTGCAATAAACAGGATGAAACACAAATAGAATGATTTCTTTGTTTGTTTTGCTTTGCTTTGGTTTTGTGTATCTTCCTTGTGTCTACTGGCACCTTTAGTGAAATGGTTAAGCAAATATTCAATATGCATTGTGTAACATTCATAGTGTTATAGAATCATGGAATCATAGAACGGGTTGGGTCTTTAAAGATCATCTATTCCAACCCTTCTGCCATGGGCAGGGACATCACTTGAACAAAGCCCCATCCAACCTGAACTTGAATACTCCCAATGATGGGGCATCCACAGCTTCTCTGGGCAACCTGCTCCTGTGTTTCACTACCCTTATTGTAAAAGGTTCCATCCTTAGGTCCAATCTAAATCTACAATCTTTTGGTTTAAAAATGTTGCCCCTTGTCCTGTCACTACAGGCCACGGTCTCTCTCCATCTTTCTTAGAAGCCCCCTCTGTATATTGAAAGGCTACAATAAGGTTTCCCTGGAGCCATCTCTTCTCCAGGCCAAAAAACTCCAACTCTCACAGCGTTTCTTCACAGGAGAGGTGTTCCAGCACTCTGATCATTTTCATGACCCTCGTCTGGACCTGCTCTGACAGGTCTGTGTCTTTCTTGTACTGATGACTCCAGAGCTGGATGCGGTATTCTGTGTGGGGTCTCATGAGAGTGAAGTAGAGGCAGAATTACCTCAACTTTAAGATCAGTGAACTTACTTGACAATTTGACAGAACCATCAGTTGTTTTTGTAATTAATTAAGCTTTTTTTTCTAACTCAAGTCCAACAGATCTTATTGAATTTAATTGCCACTCAGTCACAGAGCAAATTCTTCCTGAAATTAAAAGCCTGTTCTGCAAAGAGAAGCAAAGCTTCAGCTGTTTCTTTAGGTTGCTTTTGCTTTGGCCCTCCCACTCTTGAAAAAAAAACCAACTTGAATTTCATTCTCACAAATTCTGATATTCTTTTTTTTTTTTCAGTTAAACACATTTCAAATTGAAAGAATCCTGCCTAGCACTAGCAGATTAAATGGTATACAACAGAGAAAACATCTCAGAGATTGCTGCTGTATTTCTGAACCATTCTGCAGGAGTAAATCAAGTGAGAGAAGTACTGGTATAATGCGGGGAAGGAAAAGGACACAAATCTTTACATTTTCTTCGCTCCCTGATTATAGTCATCAATACTACAATCAAGAAAAGGAATGGTCAGTATACATAATTTACAATACTTTGAAAAGTACTCAAGAAAGTCACTTTTATCACAAGAAATACAAGTGAAATTAACAATTTACTCACCCATAAAATTTTATGAATTCTTCCAAGCTGGCAGCCAATCTGCCTTTTATTCTTATTTCTATTTGTGTTGTGGTGCTGGTCCTTCCTGAACATGCCATTGCAGAAGCACTATTGTGGACATGAGCTAATAATTTTAAAATCTGAAAAAGGTAGGTTGGTAGTGGGATAGGTGGGGAAAATCTAACTAGCTCCCTAGCCCATACCAAAACAAGGTTGCATTGATTTCAGTGGTCACTCCACTCCTCTAAGTCATTGACTTCAATCAAAGTTTTGCTTTACTAAGGATTTTGTGATCAGATACTTCGTTTGGACAAAATGGATCCATTTTTCAAATTGTCAAGGTGTGCTTGGGAAGGTCAAAGCTGTATTTTATGCAAACTAAACTAAAGAAGACTTGGGCTGTGGCAAAGAAAATGACAATGAGAACAAGAAAGAGAGAAGATGAGAAAGGAGGCAGAAAGGGTGTGACGGTATTTCATTTGCCCTTTGAATTCCTGAGAAGATGTTGTCAGTGATCTACTTGTTTTGTTTCCACATCTTACTACTCCCTGATATTTAATATTTTTGAGATAGTAGAGGGAGATAACAGTTTTATTTTGCTGCTTCACCAGCTTTAGCAATTATTTTTTTATTAATGATTGAACATTGTAATAATCCATTGTAAACCTGAAAATATGGCCTAACGAAGCTCCAAAATCATTACCCTTATCTCAGAACTTTTGAATAGTTGTTTGACACTTACATTTCTGTTAGTGGTTGCCGAATCTTGCAGCTTGAAAGCAACAAGACTGCCACAGGTCTGTGCCCTCAACCCCACCAGGTTGAAGGGAAAAGATTGTGAGACTGAGCATGTAGTCCCAGTAACGCATACACTAACATGCATATACGCTATACATATATGCATGTAAACACAGCAGGCCGCACAGACCCACACAGTCAGAAACCATAGCACTCTCACAGACAGAGATAGGACTTACAGCTTCATCCTTGCCGCTGGTACAGAGCCCCTCGAACACACACACACACGCATGAATGTGAATACCCTGGCAGCTGGGCTTAGACACTCAGTCTGTCCAGTAACTTCCCCTGAATCCTTCTGTCTCTCTCACACACATGCATGTACACACACACGCACACACACATATGCACACCCCTACCAGCAGCTCTCTCCATCAACCGCTATCCTCACGGTCCCTCCAGTGCTAGGCTTGGGCTCCTGGTCCCTTCAGGAGCCAGCCCCTCCTGGTGATTCACCCTCACAGGCACTAACAAGAAAGGTTTTGGGCCACTCACCCCACTCCCTGTCTGGTCGGGCTGCACATTCACTGGTGATCACACACTGGCACACGCACCTGCACTGGCACCAGGAGCTGCCATCATGGACACATGGACCCTGACTCATAGTCCCCTCACACAGCCACCACCCTCCTCTCCGCACACACATGGGACATGGACACAACACAGAAAAATGGAGATAGAATCATAGAATCATGGAATCATAGAATCATAGAACCATAGAACCATAGAATGCTTTAGGTTGAAGGGGATCTTCAAGAACACCTTGTTCCAATCCCCCTGACAGGGATACCTTCCACTAGACCAGGTTGCTCAAAGCCCCACCCAACCTGGTCTTGAACACTTCAGGGATGAGGCATCTACAACTTCTCTAAGCAACCTGTTCCAGTGTCTCACCACTCTCATAGTGAAAAATTTCTTCCTAATATCTAATCTAATCTCCTTTCTTTCAGTTTAAAACCGTTACCCCTCATCATATTGCTACACTCCTTGATAAAGAGTCCCTCCCCATCTTTCCTGTAGGCCCCCTTTAGGTACTGGAAGGCTGTTATAAGGTCTCCCTGGAGCCTCCTCTTCTCCAGGCTGAACAACCCCAACTCTCTCAGCCTGTCTTCATAGGAAAGGTGCTCCTGCCCTCTGATCATCTTTGTGGCCCTCCTCTGGACCTATTTCAACAGGTTGTGCTAAGGACTTCAAATCTGGATGCAATACTCCAGGTGGGTCTCACCAGAGTGGAGTAGAGGGGGAGCATCACCTCACTTGACCTGCTGTCCATGCTTCTTTTGATGCAGCCCAGGATGTGTTTGGCTTTCTGGGCTGTGAGCGCACATTGTCAACTTATGCTGAGCTTCTCATCAAGCAACACCCCCAAGTCGTTCTCCTCAGGGCTGCTTGCAATCCATTTTCTGCCCAGCCTGTATGTGTGCTTGGGATTGCCATGACCCAGGTGCAGGATCTTGCACTTGGCCTGGTTGAACTTCACGAGGTTTGCACAGGCCCACCTCTCAAGCTTGTCCAGGTCCTCTGGATGACGTCGCTTCCTTTCAGCATGTCAACCACACCACACAGCTTGGTGTTGTCAGCAAACTTGCTGAGTATGCACTCAATCCCACTGTCCATGTTGCTGACAAAGATGTTAAACACCACTGGTCCCAGTACCTAACCCTGAGGAATGCCATTTATCACTGGTTTCTACTTGGACATCGAGCCATTGACCACAACACTTATAGTGTGGCCATCCAGACAGTTCCTTATCCACCAAGTGGTCCATCCATCAAATCCATGTTTCTCCAATTTAGAGATCTGGATGTCGTGCCGGATGGTGTCCAATGCTTTGCATAAGTCCAGGTAAATTATGTTTGTTTCTCTCCTCTTATCCACCAACACTGTAATCCTGTCATAGAAAGTAACGAAATTTGTCAGGCCTGACTTGCCCTTGGTGAAGCTATGTTGGCTGTCACCAATCACCTCCTTATTTTCCATGTGCCTTAGCAGAGATTCCAGGATGATCTGCTCCACGATCTTGCTGGGCACAGAGGTGAGACTGAGTGGCCTGTAGTTCCCCGGGTCTTCCTTTTTTCCCTTTTTGAAGATGAGGGTTACATGTCTCCTTTTCTAGTCAGTTGGAACTTCACAGGACTGCCATGACTTTTCAAATGTAATGGAAAGCAGCTTTACAACTTCATCTGCCAGTTCCCTCAGCACCTACAGATGGATTTCATGAGGTCCCATGGACTTGTGTACCTTCAGATTCCTTAGATGGTCTCATACTAGTTCTTTTTCTATAGTGGGTGGTTCTTCATTCTCATAGCCCCTGGTTTTGCCTTCTGTGACTTCGGTGGTGTTGTTAGAGCACTTGCTGGTGAAGACTGAGTCAAAAAAGTCATTCAGTACCTCAGCCTTCTCCGTATCCTGGGTAACAAGGTCTCCTGTTTCCTTCCGGAGAGGGCTCTCGTCTTCCTTTTATCTCTGTCATCCTTATAGAAGTTTTTCTTCTTGCCCTTGATGTCCCTGGCTTGACAAACCTGGTTCCTGGCCTCTCAGACAATTTCTCTGTATTCCTCCCAGCCTACCTGTCCTTGCTTCCACCCTCTGTAGGCTTCCTTTTTGCTTTTGAGCATGTCCAGGAGCTCTTGTTCATCCACAGAGGCCTCCTTGCTTTTTTACCTGACTGCTTCGTTCTTGGGATACACCGCTCCTGTGCTTCGGGGAGGTGATCCTTGAATATTAGCCACCTTCCTTGGGCCCATCTCCCCTCCAGTGCTATACCCCATGTTACCCTACCAAGCAAGTCACCCAAGAGGCCAAAGTCTGCTCTCCTGAAGTGCAGGGTAGTGAGCTTGCTGTGCACATTCCTCACTGTCCTAAGGATCTTGAGATCAGAGAGAAGACAGGGATGACTGTGCTGATTCAGGAGCAGGGCATGGCCCCACAAGCACACTAGCCAGCCCCTGCTTACACCTCTCCAGCCACTTGTATCCCCTTTCCCCTCTGTTTTGCCACTCTTTCTCCTTAGACCACCCCGATCCCCACCTCTTCTGCCTCGGGCTCCTCCTGTACACATCCCACAATAAGTCTTGTACCACCCCCTGCACCCTATGAAGTGTCCTGCACACCCAGGCAGTGGTGCGATGAGACCCAGAGAGCCTTCACAGACTCATGGTATTGGGTGTCCCCCAGCCCCTTTGGTGGAGGCTCCCCGGGACACCCTGGGGAGGGGCCAGGAAGATGATGGGGGTTCTGGCTGTCATTTTGATGTGCAGACACCCCTCAGTGGTGCCTCTGGGGTTCCTCATGGGGGTGGTGGCATTATCTGACCCATCGTTGTTCCTCTCTGCCCCTCTGTGCTCCTTGTGTGGAAACAAGCTTTTTTATCACACAATCTAAAAATCTCCAGTTAATATTTTATGTCAGAGACATAGAGGTATAAGGATGGAAAAGACCTGTTTTCATTTCCTAGGAATGAAACATCTCTGCTGAACAATGCTTTGCACTACTTCAATTTAATCACCTACACTGGGATCATATACGACAATGCTTTCATGAATTCCTTTAAGAAATTATTAATTTTAATTTCTCCATTATTTTATAACTATATTTTAACTATGTATTTTTCATGTTTCACTGCTCAACGTCCTTTGCACCATCCCCAAAAAATCTAACTCTCATAAACTCTTTTCTCTTTTAGCTCCTCCGCTCTACTGAACTCTTGTTAGTTTATTCTAAGAGCAGCTTTGTGCGGAATTCAATCTGTGCTATTCATACTGACTGAATAATGACAAAAAATGCATTATTTTCTATGGGATTTTGGATAATTTTATCTGAAAAAAGCTATTGAATGGATAAAATTAATCTACTTTGGTTTTCTTCAAAAAAAAGTTTGTTCTGATTATATATGCTAAAGCAAAGGCAACTTTGATGTAAATTTTGATGTAAAAATATTTTTATTTGATTTAACTCAAAATACTGTCCTTGAAAAACAGTCACTTCTTCATGATCTCTTTTTTCTTCTGGAGCAGAAAATCTCTAGCTGGATTTCATTTACCAAGATGAGTCGATCTCTGTACAATGCCCTCTTGATACAGGGCACCTATTCACCAAGGCTCTGAACTTTAAGCTATTTTATGTCCCTTTCCTGAACACTAAGTATACATTTTCTATTTGCTAAGCAGCAATAATTGTACACTTCAAATCATCTACCAGATCATGAAACCTTCCTCAGCAGTGCAGTTATAAAAGCATATGGGCATAAAAGAACAAAGTCCACTGCAGAGTTCCTCTCAGTAAGTGGTACATATAGGCACCTCAGAATCAGTGAGTTACTGTTGGACTCCTTCTGATTTGCTGTTGTGGTTATTATAACATATATTTTTTCCAGCTGACTGTAGTGCTGTTGTTAACTGTAAAATATGGTGACTGTCTGGTGACAACTCTGGTGGTGGTGATTGTTATATATCATTATATTTGTGTATCTGTATTACATACCCATACCAGGGCACAATACTCAACTGCTAAAACAAAACTTTTTCAACATTTACTAGATTTTCTTGTTTGCCTCCAGATCATCTAGTTCATTCGTGAAATATCTTGTTAATATATTTTTTGGCCAGCAGCCTTTGAAAATATTGGACAGTACAGACTTAGAACATGAATGAGCTATTTTAGGAAGTTGTTGTGCCTGAGTTTAGTGCCAATAAGATGACCTTTTGGTATATTTGCATGACAGCTACTCAAAAAAAATATAAACATTTCTAATTTTTGCAGGATGCCATTGGAATATTGGAGTTGTCAAAATACTGGACTTTCCTTTATTTTTTCCGCCTAAGTTTATGTATCTTTTGTACAAATGTAGTGCCTTCACTGAACTCAAACCCTTTAAGATATTTAGTGACAAGTCATTTTTTTGTTCTCCTCTAAACAATTATTTACTCTCACTAGCATTTGACTTTGATTTCCCACCAGAGTGCTGCAGATGAAGACTTACTCAGTGTTTCTGCGCTCTCCTGTTCATGTGGTATTTAAAGTCTTCCAGTTCCCCTTTTAGTGGTGCAATGGTTTGCACCACCAATCTCCTCCCCTTAAGCGTTGGAACACTATTGTTTCAGTAATTTCTTTTGTTGTTTCAATGTCTTATAGTGCATTTAAAGCTGCCTCAGTCAGACAAATGGAAATTGCCACTCACATAATAGTACCTAGCAACACTATCGCAGAATTACAGAATGGTAGGGTTTGGAAGGGACCTTGGAGATCATCTAGTCCAACCCCCTTGCCAAACCAGATTCACCTAGAGCAGGTTGGACAGGAGTGCATCCATGTGAGTTTTTAATACCTTCAGAGAAGGAGACTCCACAACCTCTCTGGGCAGCCTCTTCCAGTGCTCTGTCAACCTCAAAGTAAACAAGTTTTCCCTCATGTTCAGAGTGAATTTTCTGTATTCCAGTTTGTGTCCATTGCCCCTTGTCCTGTCACTGGGTGCCACTGAAAAGAGTCTGGCCCCATCTTCTTGACACCTGCCCTTTAGATATTTATAAGCATTGATGAGATCCCCTCTCAGTCTTCTCTTCTCCAGACTAAACAGACCCAGGACTCTCAGCCTTTCCTCATAAGAGACGTGCTCCAGTCCCTTGATGATCTTTGTAGCCCTCAGCTGGACTGTGTCCAGTAGTTTCTTGTCTTTCTTGACCTGTGGACCCCAGAACTGGGCACAGTACTCCAGATGTAGCCTCACCAGGGCAGAGCAGAGGGGAAGGATAACCTCCCTCGACCTGCTGGACTCTCTCTTTTTAATGCACCCCAGGAGACCATTGACCTTCTTGGCCACAAGGGCACATTGCTGTCTCATGGTCAACTTGTTGTCCACCAGACTCCCAGGTCCCTGCCTGTGAAGCTGCTTTCCAGCAGGTCAACCCCTAACCTGTACTGGTGCATGAGGTTATTTCTCCCTAGGTGCAGGACCCTACTCTTGCCTTTGTTGAACTTCATTAGGTTCCTCACCACCCAACTCTCTAGCCTGTCTAGGTCTTGCTGAGTGGTGGCAAAGCCTTCTGGCCCTGTTTTGTGTCATTGTCAAACTTGCTGAGGGTACACTCTATCCCATCATTCAGGTCATCAATGAATATGTTGAAAAAGACCGGACCCAGTACTGATCCCTGGGGAACAACGCTAGTTACAGGCTTCCAACTAGACTGCTCTGCTGATCACAGCCCTCTGAGCTATCTTCATGCCACATCTTAACTGTTACCTAGATTGAGTCCAAAGCTTGCAGTAATCCAGACAGTAAAATAATCAGCCTGCCACTGCCTTAGTTGAATTAAGTTGTGACATTCTTGAGGCTCTGGGAGACCACTCTTCCTGCTGTTTTGTTGCTATTGTTTCCAATCCAGAGAAAATAACAGCTT
Organism: Rissa tridactyla; assembly: GCF_028500815.1. Classification (NCBI taxonomy): domain Eukaryota; kingdom Metazoa; phylum Chordata; class Aves; order Charadriiformes; family Laridae; genus Rissa; species Rissa tridactyla. The sequence goes on from NC_071497.1 coordinate 53,957,009, forward strand.
TGTTTGGCATACACCTCCTCTGTTGTCGTTTTGGGGTGCTGGGTTGGTCTTTGTTAAAATCTATTATTAATTTACATTGCTTCATCAACTTGAACCAAAGCATCTACACTTCTACAGAATTTTTACGAGTTAAAAGTAAGATATGGATTTTCATTTCATACCAGATATGTTCAGGTTTCACTACTGTGTAATGGTGTCAATTTTGCAAAAGGCTATTTCTCTAAATGTTCAGTATGAAACATTTTTATGGGTGAGTATTTTTTATCTATAAGTAATCCTTCTTAGTCAGTAATCTAGAAGACTCCCACCAATAAATCAACAGTTACAATGTTATTCTTCATCAAAGAAATTACTGCACCTGGGCTTTTAGTTGGCCTTTCCTTATATATTCTGCCTGCCAATTGTACTGCAATACAAGGAAAAGAGAAAATATGCTGTTAATATTTTGAGGGAAGCTTGAGACTGAAAGCTAATAATATAAGGTCTAGATATACATTGCATTCCTATCCAAAGCATTCAAGAATATCAATGGAGGATTAGCAGAATTTATATAGATAACCTCAGTATAGCTTTCCAAATATTTTTGATGCAAGTATTAATTGTTGTCAATGCTGTCCAGAAAATATGTTTGGAGTTCAGTTCTGCAGGATGTGAACACACTGACTCTGTTACAGTAAAATAGGAAAACACGTGCTTGAATTTAGAGTGCACATAAATACTTCTTGAAACTGCAGAATGAGAGACAGGTATTTTTCGGGATGATGATCTGTGTGAAAATAAGACTATTTTAAAATTCATAAAATATTCTTGACTTTGTCTATGTGGGTAGAGGAACGGAGAGGGAAAGGAAGGGAAGGGAAGGGAAGGGAAGGGAAGGGAAGGGAAGGGAAGGGAAGGTAAGGGAAGGGAAGGGAAGGGGAAGGGGAAGGGGAAGGGGAAGGGGAAGGGGAAGGGAAGGGGAAGGGATCTTAAAGAAGGTATCTTAAATGTTACATGCATGCAAAAATGTCACTTACCAACCCATTGATGTCTGGTGTCAGGTAAGAGGCCTCTCAACCTCAAGGGGTAACCTTAAGAGGCACCCCTACTCTAGGGGAGATCACCATCATGAAGCCAGCTGCTATGGAGGGATTGCTCAATGGGCTCTGATGTCTGCAGATATTTATAGCGCAAAGTGTACTCAGATTTTTTCATGTGCTCATACTGTTTATCAGCACAGTCTCCGGCCAAATCATTATTTTTTTTTTTGTTTTTGTGCTGTGTTCTCACTGATAGTCTCACACAAAATTAACTTTGGTTAGACCTACTTGCTGAGAATCTGCCTGGACCAAAGTTCAGTTAGTTCAAACAGAAGGAGTGAATCCATCACACACTGTTATAAAGTAATTGGAACTTTGTTGGATTGTTTCTGTTAGTGAGCAAAATTGATTATAAATGTTAGATACATTACTTAAAGTATTCTTACTTTCTTATAAATAGCACAAGTCTCAGTTCCCAAATAAATAGATAAAGAATAAAAACAAATATGCAGTTTCCTTGTTTGGAAATCTAACTGCCATTTAGTCTGATTTGTGACCAAGAGATCTGCTTCTCATATTTGTCCAAGGGGTTGTGATCATAAACACTTCACAACTGTGTACTTTTCATAACGAACACAGACTTAAAGTACTAATATCTGTATGCATATTAAGGGAAACTTTTCTCCTCCCAGTTCATATACCTTTAGTCTGACCTGATACATGCTTTTTGGCAAGCTATTCTATGTATCTATTTCAGCTGCACACAGGATTACAGCACAGCAAAGTTTTGAAAAATATCACTCTTGCTCATATTTTGAAAGCGTTTTCCTGTAAACTGCTTGTAAGCATGGATAGGTCCTCTGTGCAACCAGAAGGCCATGCAATGCAATAATTTCAATACAAAAGCTGATTGTTTCATGAGAAAGTTTGAATCCCTAGCTGTTCTATTGAATTTATATGCAATTTTAAAGGGTTTTTTTGGTTGGTTGTTGTTTGTTTTTTTAAGACAGAAATATACTAGGGACCACACTATATTGCCTGTAAAAAATTGCTAATCTAACAGAGTCAGTTTAGTTGAAGAAAATAAGGTGCTGTCCTCTTTTTAACTTCCTACATCATCATCACCATCTATGGCTGGATAAACCAAGCAAGGTCTAATTCCAAAATTGTTGTTATTGGTAGCAATAAATTATGATATACGATGCAAAAGGCAGTGGAGATAATGTTTAAAAACATGAGCTTTGTCAGTGGGCACTTCTATTACGTGAAGCTGAGCTGTATTATTTAAACAATCAGCTCTTGTTGTTGTTTAACCTTGGCTGGCTGCCAGGTGCCCATCAAGGCATTCTTTCACTCCCCCTCCTCAACAGCAAGGGAAGAAAGTAAGATGAAACAGCTCATGGTTCCAGATAAGGACAGGGCGATTGTTCACCAATTACCATCACAGGCAAAACAGACTCTGCTTGAGAGAAACGAATTTAATTTATTGCCAATTTAAAATACAGTAGGATAATAAGAAGCAAAAACAGAACAGACAGAAGAAGCAGAAACTCACAGTCTCAACTTCACTCCCAACTTGTCTGCCTCCTTCTCTCTCCCCAAGCAGCATAGGGGGAATGGGGAATAGGGCCTGGAGTCTGTCCACAACACTTCATTTCTGCCACTCCTTCCTCACACGGTTTTCTCCTTCATTATGGAGTCCCCCCCTCAGAATAAAATCTTTCACAAAATATTTCAACAGGCAATCTTTCCACAGATTGCGCTTCTTCAAGAGCTGCTCCAGCATGAGTCATTTTCACAGGGTACAGCCCTTCAGGAACAGGCTGCTCCAGCATGGATACCCCACAGGACCCAGTCCCTGACAGAAAACCTGATCCTGCATCAGCTCCTCTCCACAGGCTGCAGCTCTTTCCAGAAGCCCACACCTGTATGAGATCTCCACAGTCTGAAGCTTCCTTCAGGGCACATCCACTTTCTGTTGTGTGGGGTCCTCTATGGGCTACAGGTGGATATCTATTCCAGCTTGGTCCTCCATGGGCTGCATGGGGACAACCTGCTTCACCATGGCCTTCTCCATGGACAGGAGGGGAATTGCTGCTCCAGCACCTGGAGCACCTTCTCCTCCTACTCTTTAATTGACCTTGGTGTCTGCAGGGCTCTTTCTTTCACATTTTTCTCACTCCTCTCTCTCACAACTATTTTGCAATAATTTAATCCTTTATTAAATATGTTATCAGAAGCATTGCTGATGGGTTCAGCTTTGGCTACTGGTGGGTCCACTTTAAAGCTGGCTGTAACCAGCCCTGTCCAACATGGAGGCAGCTCCTGATGCCTTCTAAAAGAGAACACTTCCTGGTCATCTTCCTAAAAAGATCTAAAGAAGATCGAAGAAACATAATTTCTTTCTTCAGGTTTCTTTGTTTACTTTATTAATTTTGACCCTTAGATTTATTCTAATCATGCTTGTTCCAAAATTGACATCTGACAGAAGCTGAACAATGGATTACTAACGGATTTGGTAATGGCTAAAGGATGATACTTCCCATAGTAAGTCTGTCACTGTTTGTAGTTGCAAGACTTGTTTGCAAAAGCCTTAAGAAATTTCCTATGAGCAATGAATGTAAAGATTATTCACAATTTATCACTCAAATTTTATTTATTTATTTATTTGTTTGTTTGTTTATTTACTTATTTATTTATTTAAATGCTGTATGGAAAATGAGGATGTGAAACAGTCTGAATTATGGCAGTGAAGGATGCCAAAAGCTTTCTTGCCTTGTGATGCCCTTTTGCAATTTGGGGATTACACTATCTAGTCACTTGCTCTAAACCATGCAGAGGTCTGTATTTGAAAATTATAGACTAGTGTCCTTGTAATTTTCCTTTTAATTCCAACTACCTTGGAAATACCAGTTCAACTATGAAGGTTGAAGGGGATGCCAGGGCAAAAAAACACTGATGAATGTGAAGCAGAGACAATATTTAGAAAATGAGGGAGCAGAGGAACTGATAAGACTTAACGTTCAACTCACTTAACACAGAGTAATTAGATGAAAACTTTGAGAGTGTTATGTTTGCACCTTTTTATGCTAGTAAATCACATATGGTTTCAAACTTGTACATTTCAGTCGAAGGATGAACCAAAGTTTAGATTTGATATATAGAAATTATAAGTTTTTGTAATAATTGTGCACTTCAAGAAGAAATGACCTTTATATCACATTAATAAATAGCCGTCACTGTTAGAGATGCTGGATTAACACCTTCTTTGTCAGTTGTTCATATGCAGATGATTGTCTGCATATTTTTGCAGCTTTGCTGCAACAGTTTTTGTAACAGTTTTGCAGCTGTTTCCTGAAGGTAAAGAAAAGCTAACATTTGTGAGTTCTTGTCTTTTTCCTGCACACGGGGAGGAAAAATTCCTACACCAGTACAGACTGGGGAGGAAGTGTCTGGAAGGCAGATTATCAGAAAATTACGGGGAGGGATTCTGATGTCCACTGAGTTGACTATTACACAGAAAAGCAACCTCATAGCAAAAAGAGCCAACAGCTTCCCGGGCTGCATTAGGCAGAGTGTTGCCAGCAGGTCAAGGGAGGTGATCCTTGCCCTCTGCTCAGCACTGGTAAAACATATCTGAGTGCTGTGTCCATGTCTGGCTTCCCCAGTACAAGAGAGAGGTAGACATCCTGGAGCAAGTCCAGCAAAGGGACATGAAGATTATAAAGTTTATATGAAAATTATATACTATTATAAAAATTATATATACATTATATAATCCCTGGATGATCTCTAGAGGTTCCTTCCAGCTTTAGCAATTTGTGAATTTGTGTAGTTAGCTAGACTCTCATTTCCATATTCACCATCTTTTCTTCATAAAATATGTCCTCTTATTCCCTCACTCATAGTGTACCAGCTACTTTTGGCACTACTATGTCAAGGCCAGCTCATCACCCTTTTGTATTCCACCCATGTGGCTTTCTCTTTTTTCTCACATGGCTATAAACCAGGCAAAAGCCTTTGGGTATTTCTTAGGAGAGCAATTTGCATGTCTGCATTCCTGGACCTGATGTGTCAGTTGCTCCTGGCTGGCAAAATTAGACCTTGTGAGAGGAGAAGTTCACTTTATTTCTGCCTTACAGAGAAGATTGCTTAGTCACCTAGCAGAAATGGTGTTCACACATTGGATCTGGAAGTTAGTAAGGTGTGTTCATGGTAGATTTTTTTCCTTTTAAGAATTCAGCTGTGCAACCATGACAAATTTCTAATGGGTATTTGCAAACAGAATATTCAGTCTTATAATTTACAAATGTCAACAGATTTTTCACAGAGGGGAGCTACCAAAAGGCAACTTCCTCTCCATATGCCAAATTTCAAGTCTTAATCCTGATGATATTTAAATGTATTAACTAAATGTTAGCAATAATGTAGAGAAAGCAAGGTTTCTTCCCTTAATCCTGCTCTAAAATATGGCAAGATTTTATTGACTAGTTTTCTATAAGGCTAGTACCTGACAATGAATAGTTGAATTTTAATAATTAAAGTGTGACACAATTCTAAGCAAGCGAAAGCAGCTTTTAAACAAAGAAATATTGGACATTCTCTAGCTGCGCTAGCAGGGTACACATATGAGACAAACAGAATATGAAGGAAACACAGAAAATAATGAGGAGATTAAACCCTAAAACTTTTCAGGAATACCTTGAAACACACTTCTAACTATTTTAAGGAGATGGTTATGGCTAATGTCATAAAAGCTTGTAGCAACTTAAAAGTATCTAAAAATTACTATTATGACAAAATGCTTACCTGAAGTAGACTTCAATTAGACAACTCGGAAAACTTACAAGTAATGTTTTCTGAACCCTTCAAACCAAAATTTTAATACACGACTCCTGAGACTAACTGAAGCCAACCTGCCAAGCAAGAAGATTTCCTGTCTGTTCCGTTCTACCAAGTTTGAGAACAAAGGCATTGGATGTCATAATTCAGATTTTTGCACTGCAATAAGTATACCTCAATCCTCCAGTATTCCTCAGTCCTCTATGAGAGAAAACTTTTGTACAGCAGAAAATAATAAAAAATTACAGCAAGAACTCCATGTTTAGCCCACTTGGACACCTAAATATCCTTATTTAAATTACATAAAAAATGTTTTGATGAACAAGAGTACTGTTGGGTAGTCCAAATACAATGTTCAAGTTGGCCGGTTCATTTGGATGAGCTCTCCGTTATTAATGCACCCTTGTCAGAGACATCTGTACAATGACCTAAAATAGTTCTGCAAGTCATATCAGTGTACTGCTCAGTCAAGATCAACAGGCTGTCATCTCCATGAATCGAAAAAACCACAAAAAGTACCACATGGGATATTGTTTTGTTCCATACACTTATTATACAGTGTGTTCTCTCATCTGCCTATTGTGGTATGTTCGTTTTATAGAACACAAAGTAGGTTGTGATTGGAGTACGGGGGGAACTTACTCGATGTAAACATCACTTGTTAATAACAGTCTTCTTTCATTTCCATGACATATATATGATTCTATTACACTGTTATCTGTTTTCAACATTATACAATAACCTGCTCTGTGATAAATCTGCAAAAATACATACTTAAAAAGGTGTTTCTCAATTTTGATAATGCCTTGAAGTAGAATGAAAATTATAAAAAAATACACGTAATTCAGAAAAAGAAAATAAAGTTAAAAAAAACCTGAAACCCAAAACTGTATGTTTCATAATCGTACTCTGCCCGTTAAATATGATAAACCTTACTATTTCCAGTCTCTGCTTAATCACTGTGATGGAATTACAATTCTGTTTTCACTAACTGTAATTTACTTAGTATGCTTTGATTTATGGCACCACAAATTTGTTTAGTTAATGGAATATTTTAATTTACTGTGCATGATAGAACGCAGTGTAAAATTACTTTGAATATTTGTGTTATATTATATTACTGCTGAGCACTAGCCAAGCTATGAAATCAGAAGAAAATTAGTTGCGTAAGCATTTTACTTTCAGGTATATGTATCCTAGTACATTGAAGATCTTAGAACACATATACCAAAATTAAGATTATGTTTTATGTTGTAAGTTAACACAGTCTTCTCCTTAGAGTCCTTTACAAGGACGATGCATCACTGGGATAAGTGTTGCACTGCAGAGCTGAAGCTACTTATAAACTTTCACTCCATTCTCCCAGTTCTTCAGATTTCCATGATCAGTCAATGGGGCTATTCATAATAATTCATAGTAATTATATTTAGTAAATATGCATACAGGACTAGAGTTCTCAGTATACTAGCTTTGAAAGTCTCATTCAGACAAACTAGGTAATGCCGAGGTGTTTAGAGAAAGTATGATGTGAGAAAAAATTTTGATGTGATGCCTGAAAAGCAACAGGTATACAACAGAACAAATTAGTTTACAGGCTCTAAAGGAGAAGGATAATGACCAGTTCTTCTGTTGGGTATTTTTAACTGTGTTTATATAGCATCACACTAATGAAATCAGTGGCAAAATGTCACCACAATAGTACTAAAAACTTTAAAAAGATATTAAAAGAGGAAGTCCTCTGAATTAAGCTGTCCTATAATATCTGGGCTTCAAGGTCACTTCTGTTCCAATTACACCGACTGTGAAGAAAAGACCATACTATGAGAACTCTCAATGCCTGTATTTATACATTTCACTTTGGGAGATTCTTTTCTAGTTTTCAAAATATTTTATCAAATATTATATATATGTGTGTGTGTGTGTGTATGTGCACGTTACTAATGTATATATATTATATGTGTACTTGTATATATATTAAATAGAAATATATAACATACATATATAATATATTTTTGCATATTTTATGCCCTGGAAATCAATAGTACATAATATCTATCATTTTAGGTTTTGTTCTGAGGGGCAATTTTAATAATTTCCTCAGGTTAAAAAAAAAAAAGTTACTAAAATAAAAGTAATTCACATTATATACCAGAGGCAATTAACTAAAGCATTCTGAACTAATGGTACTGCAATACATTTCTCCAGTGATTTTCAAAGGAGCTTTTATTCCTAACTTAGATTCTTGAGATTATCTTTAACACACTTACTTAAAATAACTATTGTGAATAAAATTTCTTAAGGTCTGATATTCTGTCTGCATTGGCTTGGAGCTATGTCCCCATGGATTTGGATGAATCCAGGATAATGTGCCTACGTCTCCTGCACTTAAATTCAAGTTTTGCCTTCGTTTATGCATATTTTTAGTTTTACGTTCTGGGTATTAGTGTGTAATAAACAGGAGTAAACAGAATTACTGTCCTAAGACCTTAAAATGAAACACCGATTTCTTTTTTTTCCTTTCTACTGGTGGCCTGCCTAAAATAGTGGCCTTGTAAATTTGTTTGTGTGAACTAGATAGCAGAAGCAAGCATATACAGGCTGCATGGAAAACTTCCGTAGCTTATTTGCTGTTATTATTTAGAAAAGTATTTGTATTTTTTTAAGTCAGAAATTGCAGAAATCAGAATACCTCCACAAGGTGACAAACAAATTATTGTGGAATCATGTAACTTGTCAGAAAACAAAACAAAACAAAACAAAACAAAACCATTTATTACTGTTGGTAGACCATTGATCTATTATTTCTGTTGGATAATGTGGGAATCATGCTTGTGAAAAAGGCACTCAAACCAGGTCCCACATGGTAGTTATTAAGGAAGGGCTGAATTCAGCTTCAGGAGAGGAAATGAATGAAGGCAATATATTGTAGTCATTATATCTTCACTTTTTTTTTAATCATGTTGATTAGTTTGCCAACAAAATAATTTTGAATTAGGATATGAAACTCAGATTTTATTATCTGGGAAAGGGACTGCAACTGTAATATAAATTAACCATTTTTGGGGTGACGGATAAACTACTACAGGCTAGAGTTCTTCTTAGTCTTTCCACACTTAGTCAGCAGAGAAGACAGGAACGGAAAGTAGCTGTTTGTATTTTATTGCAAAAATAGACAGGACTAAAGAAACAGATGCTGAAAACGGCTTCCTTGCTTCCTTAGTGTGGCTCTAACTGCCTTGTGTAAGTCATTGAAGTAACTTATACCTGATGAGAAAAGATTGTTCTCCATGAAAAGTGTTTTCTGTGTTTTTGTTTGCTTGTGTATATAAGTATTCATTTATCTACTTTTTCTCTTTTGTGTTCATACTAGTTCGGCACCTCTTTTGAAAGCCAGAGTATCAACCAGTCTTCTTGCTTCATTAAGATCTGCTGCACCTCTCTATTTTTATTTAGACTTTTACACAGCCTATGAAGAGTATTTCCCGTGTTAGAATTTTCCAAGTTCCTTGTCTAAAGCAGTGTAACAGGCCCTCTCCCCTATACAATACCTAACCTCATCTCAAAAGCACCATTTCTAAGAAAGTCTAGATAGTAAAGGAAATTTAGCACCTGTTTAAGCCAGCAAATTTTGGATCTGCTTCTGTGTAGAAGAAGTTGATAGTCACGGTTATAGTCTGCTTGCCTCACCTAGACAACTTTACTCAAACACTTGCCAGAGCATGGTGACAGTCAAATTTCATTTCAGCTTTCATATTCTTTCCCTTTTCCCAGAAATAAGATTCTCTTCTTTAATGATGGGGTAGTCTACTGATTTTTTTTGATCACCCTATCTGAAGGGTTCCAGTTGAGATTACGACAATTTCCTTGCTGACAGCAGTCTTTAAAGATTAATAGCTGGTTATGACTACACAGTTTAAGCAGTTTGTAATGGTACAAACACTTGAAGATTAACACAAATTATGTGTAGCATATGGGGACATCATAGTTGTTACGTCATGTTGCTAGTGGGTAGCACCAGTTTCATTGCAGACTAAAAGGAAACTTAGATTTTACTATTCTAGTCAATGTCTTACAAATGATATATAAAGAGGTTGAGAAAAAATCTGTTAAAACTTCCAAAGAAATAATAATTACTGAGCTGTGAATAGTTCCTCAGTTTCAGATGGTGGTGCACCAGCTGTAGTTGTTAGATCCCATATGCAGCAGTAGACACTAGGGATATGAATGGATAAGAATAACAGATTTCAGAAAGTGCCATGATACATGAGTTCAAAATGTCACTTGCATAACAATTATTTAGTACTTTAGCAGCACAGAACTGAATATACCTGAACAGCGGAGAGTTAAAGCATGAGCCACTGTATAGCAATGGACATATTACTACCTGTTACTGAGCAATTTTTGACTACTGAAGCCACCAAGGCATTCCTGTCCCACTGTTACCTTTCCCCCCGCTATTTACTAGCATCCCTTTGTTTTACACTGTGTAAAACAATAGCGGCCTGATAACACTGCAATGCAAAATACAGATAAAGAGAAATGCTACAGCATCAGTAGAAAGTATATGACAAAAATCTGTTATGAAAATCATTTTGAGCAGACAATAGTCAAGATCTGATGTACGTCATCTTGAGATTTATACAGAACATGAGGTTCCAATTGTGATGATAAAATTAGGTAAATTTTTTCACAGACTGAATAGCACAGTCCAGTCAAAAGGACTTTGCATGCAATTAATGAAAATAAGATTGCCATACTAAAATTATGTATAAAAGCAGAAAAGTAAGCTGGTTAAATGTGAGGCCATTTCAACTATCTGAAAGCAATTGCTGACACATTCTTTGGTCTAGTCTTTGTTAGAGGAAAGAGGAAAAAGGAAAGGCAAGGCAAGGCAAGGATGGAAGAAGTCCTTTTTTTTATTTATTTTTTTTTTAAATTTACAGGTTCCTAAGAAACAAATCATAATTGCTTGTCTCTGGATCTTTGGACTAAACTCAGTCTCATCTTTGTGGCATGCAGAGAAAACTGACATTTCTTACTTTTCCCAAGGTTAGTGTAACATTAATTAAAGCATCTCACTGTACTTTTATCTCCTGTCCTTGTTCTTTTGTGGATATTATGCTATTTTTAATATCATGAAAATGAATAAATTTAAATGTCAGACCCCAGAAAATGAGTTTATGTCAGGACCCCTGAACATGTACAGCAGATTCTAAAACGTATGAACAGGATTCAATTTGCAAAGATCTTATGATTATTTACATTTTACAGCACCTTCACTGTATGACATGGTATTAGAGAATTAATGATGTCCTTTCTTAACAATTTCGGTGGTTACTAATGATCTATATAAATTACATACTACCACTTTCGGAGATATGAACAATCATGAATTTAGTTGCTTTAATCAGATACATAATTTCTTTGTAACATGCTAAACGAGAGGGAGAGACAGCAATGAGGGAGAGAGGCACAAGAGACAACTTTCTGAGAGCTCATTAGCGCCACCTTCACAATGAAAAGGACATAAACAACCAAGCGTAAATCTGTACAGTAACGTCCTTCCCAGCTAATAATTATGTCTATGAGACAATCTCAGTCAATGTGAGATTCAAAGTCAGTATGTGCTCCTACATGTATTACATCCAACTAGAAAGGCAGAAAGCAGAAATGTGAACTGTGCAACTATTAGCATACCAGTTTTAGAGATGTGTTTTGCAAGTGTCTGGATTCATTGTGATACCAGTTAAATTGCTCAGACTTCCAAAAGACTATCAGGAGCTGTGGTGAAGCTGAGTGTACAGGTGCTGTTAAGCTTTCTCCCCTCCACTCCTACCAAAGCCTTCTTGCTCAGATTTTCTGTGGAAAGCAGTGCAGAAAGCATTACACTTTTTAAGTATTTTAACTGATTCAGGACATGACCGTATCTTGATTCTTTATCCAAGTGTCATAAAAATGTGGAAAGGCTTCTTCATATCTGACCCTCCAGCAATAAATTTCATAGGAAATTCAGTATGCCTTTTTCAGGCTAAATGGCAATTTATAGCTGCATCTGTTTTCTTTGAATAACCTGATTAAAATTGAGTGACTACTTTTATATCTTTTCTCTAGTCAAAACCATATATTATGACTGTAACAGTGAATAGGCTGAAACTTCTTCCTTTTTTTCCTCCCTTTACCCCATCACCCCTCATTTTGAATTTTTTTTTTGCTTTCCCTTTATCACTTGCCTCTGAAGACTTTTTTCAACTTGTCAGTGATCAGAGCATTTGATCAAAGCATTCTTTTATAATGAATATCCCATCCCATCACTAAGATATAACTAAATGAAAGGTATAGCCAGCACATAGTGAAATTGTGCCATAAGGAAAAGTGATTGGTAAGGTTTATAAGTAACAAACTACATAAACAGAACCCTCGGTCCATGACAGAAAATCTATCTAAAACAATATTTTTTGTACTTTGATATCTGTTTAAGAGATAATGTCAATGCAATAGAATGTTGTCATTGGTTAATGGTTTCCCAGTGTTAGATAAACACAGGAGCAATAAAAAAGGTTTGTTTTGACAAAGATCAAAAAAGTTAGATCTTTCAGCAAAACATAAAACTGTTTCACCAAAGTAATTTGTTGGATTCCAAAACATTATATTAAACAAAAATACTATTTGTGTTCACATAAAGTAATCCAAAGGTAAAATCGGCACATAATTTTCTGCTCTTCATTGTCTGTCCTGATTGAAACATCTCTCTATTTAGACTTATCATACCATATCCATGGCCTAGAAATTTTGGTGAGTTAACTGCATACAGATGTAAGTGTATTAGAAAATGACAAATGTGTTGACTAGTTTTGCTGTGATATACATGAATTAAGTGTAAAAGGAAGTCTATATAGCTTATGAATTTATGCTTTTCATGTTTCCAGGGGTAATATTTTAACTCTTATTTACTTAGTTAATTTTGAGATTATATTTTGTAACAAATTTACTATAAGCCATGTGAAAACAACTAGGTGGTTCTATTCTTGTGAATGCACCTTATTTCACCTTTTATTTACTCGACTGAATGTGTCAATTCTGCAGAAAAGAATTCTGCACAAAAGAGTCAAGCTAGCTTATGTATGGTCCTTTAATGACGATTCTCTAAAATTCATTTAAATAAAAGGGCAATCCTGTGCTGTGAAATGAAAAGTTATTTTGATTATAAATCAAATCTCAAAAATAAAATAAAAAAAAAAAGTGTATTTCCTTACCAAATAGCAACAGCAAACTCAGAGACTCAAAACATCCCCAAGCTTTTCCCAACTGACGGACTGTGCAAGCAGTAGTCTGTAAAATTCCCTGTCATGTAAAATATCTTATCATAGTACTTAGTGTTTCTTGGGGGAAAAAAAAAAAAAGGTGATTTTGTGTCTTTGTTAGCATCTGAAAACATTAAGTTAACTATGGCTTCCAAAGTCACATAGCATTTATGATAAAGCTATTCTTCAGAGCCTTTAATTATAAAACAAAACAGTGAACACCGTAAACTCAATGTACATTATTGTTATACATGTACATGATTCATATACATTAATTTTATACATGCTGTCTTGTGTATGTGCATTCATTTTGAATATTTAGATGCCAAAAGTTCCAAATACCATTAATACTTTACTAATGTACAATTAAGAACAAGTGTAATATTTATGCATTTGTCTCTAAATCTGATTTTTTCCTCACCATTCTGAAATTTTTACTATTATTGATAAATGTTGTCCTGGACTTTATTTTCATCAGTCAAAAGTTAAGATTTGTAGTATAAGTTTCATGGAGTTGGTTAAATTTCAAATGATGAAAAATTGTATTCCCTCCTCTCCTCTCCTCTCCTCTCCTCTCCTCTCCTCTCCTCTCCTCTCCTCTCCTCTCCTCTCCTCTCCTCTCCTCTCCTCTCCTTTTTTCTTTAATATATTGACATGAAACATTATTTAAGTACAATGATATAGAACCAGAGGAACCAAAGAGAATTGTATTTCTCTCTTCACCCAGTAGAACAGGGCTGCAGACTCTGAAGCTTATGAGGAAAGGTACATGAAAGATCGTACCAGAAAGGATCTCAAGCCCTCAGGGTGTATCTGTCTAATCGAAGGGCACTTGCTCCAAGTGTCTGAATTTCTGAGAAGACGAAATGGTAACCTTTGGTCAAAACCACCCTGCAGAAATGTTAAGCCCTGAAGTCAGGTGGCCTCTTATAGGAGACAGAAATCTATTACCTAATCAATGATAGAAGATAGCCTAAATTATGTAATAGCTAATAGTAAGGAAACTAATCTACTGGCATACACACACTGTTTTTTCCTGGTTTAAAACTTTTTTTCTGTACTCCTAAAGTCAGTAGCGTGGCTTATGATTCTGAACTTAGCTATGTGTTCCTCAAACTCTAGGAAGAGCTTATTCAGGGGCCTACTGTGATTTTGTATATTGCAGAATATTTTTGTGAGAATTCTGAATTATGTAGACCAGACGCTATCTTGCAAAAATCTGTTTATTTTTTAATTTAGAAGAATGTTAGTAGAAAATAAAATGCAGCATCATTGAAGCATCTTGTATTTCTCAGCTTTTCAGTTTAATTGATAAATCATACTTCAGAGGAGACAGAAAACATAGACAAGAACAAATCTGTCAGCAAACAGGATTTGCCTCTGAAGACAAACAGATGAATCCTTTTTTTCTGATGGATATATTTTTTTACTTTTTTTCCTTCTGCTTGCTAGTTATCAGCTTCTGTCTGGGACCATGTCATGTGGTGAGAAAGGAGACCCACCAAATGGAAGTGTTAGATACTGTTTGCCTTTGCTCATCTTTAGCACACAGCTCCCCAGTCAGCCCTCTATTTGGTGCCAGTTCTCATTTGAGCAAAAAGTCCATCAGTCAATCTCAAGGTATCAAGAGGGCCAAAAAATGATGGGTAGCAGAGAGGATATTTTAAGTGTAAAATCATCTATACTTTTTTTGTCATTTCTTCTTAAAAGCTGTAGTAAAAAACAGTGAATTTTTTTAGGAAACGCTGTGGGGTTGAAAGGAAAAAGGGCAGTAAATGTCTCTGGACATAGAAGATGTGACTGAAACATTAACCTTGACTGTGTACCTCTGGTAAGTTATGATTGAGACATTAGGGATGGAAATTTAAAGAGCAAATGAAAGAACATAGTTCATTTAACTGAATGCAGGGTCCATAAGACCTAGCAGAAGATTGAATTAAGTGCTTGGAATATGATGTGTATAGGGAACTAGAAGTATAATACCCTGACCACTGGAAAAGGACTAACAACAGTATGAAAAACTTCTAACTCTCTAAACTAGAGAAGAGAATCAAGTATACTATAAACCATTATATGGTATAATGAGGAAGCATAAACGAATCTAGTTCTAGCAAAAGAGGAAGAAATTATCAGTATGACCAAAACCTAAGGGCTAATGTAGAATTGAAAGCGAAGATAGAAGTCGTACCAATGGAAGGAATAACGTACAGGTGGAAAAGCACTTACAAGTCATGTATGCCAAAAGCAGCTCTATGTGATCAGGGAAGTGGGTCTACATAACAGAAGCACATGCTGTCTGCTGCTAGTTACTGTACAAAATATGAGTAGACGACTGAAAAGGTCTGTGATAAATCTGATTGTTTTGTTGTTGTCTTTATAACAACACAAATAACACCACCATACTCTCATTTGAACGTATAAAGATTGAGTACCTCAGGATGGAGACAGTATGCAGTGTTAAGGTGATCTTCAGAATAATTCAAGGAGTATTATTCAGGATTCAGGCAGTAAAATTAACAATATCAGCATGTCATTGCACACTTCTATGTTTTGTCCATATCTTGCATACCATGTGCCATTCCAGTCTTTGTCTCAAAAATGGTGTACTAGTATAGAAAAAATTGTTCTGAGAGAGGTAGTGTAGATCATGATGTCAAGGATGACAAAGTAAGGTATAATTTTTTATTCTGGGAAAGAAGTAATTAGGTAGTTTTTGTATGACAATAATGTATGAAGTTATTAGCTGCATTGAGGACATGGAGTTGGAAAGCCATTTTGTTCTCCTTATTAATATCCTGTTAGATTGATATTGCATTGAGGACAGAAAAATGACTGAAATATCTGTATACATATATGAGGAGTGTAGGCAACAAAGAAGTCAAAAGAGAACAATCAGTGAAATTATTTAATAACTGGAATCAAAAGAAATAACATAGGATGTAGAAGCAGAAGAGGTGACATGGCTTTGTATGAAAACAAGAGATGACTGAACAAGAGGACTGGATTTTTTTTTCCTTTCTATTTAAACCCTTGACTAATGGACAATTTTGCTGTAAGCCTCTTGCGATCAACGGTATCACAGAGAGCAGTAGCAACAGTACTTGGAGCACCTTTTATGACTCGCAGCTCTGGACTGTTGTTGCAGCTGTTTAAGTGACATTAATGAAGATCTTATGACAGACACAGGTATATGTTACTCTGTGTATCAGCACAAATTTTCATTTTGGTTAGTGCAATTTACTACTGTCACCTGGTAGATTTTCTGAATACTTAATGTATCTTTAGCCAAAAAAAAAAAAAAACATGGTCCTGCAATGACTACCTTCTGTTCTTTCCGGGCCTCTCAAGTCTGATGAAAAGACCTGTTTTCAGGCACACTTGCAGTTTTCTAAGTCTGTGTTTTGGTCCTTTTGATGTAAGTGAAAATAGTCAACCTCCAGAAACTGAGTACGGATCTTGTATGTCCTTGTATGCCCTTATTTTATACATCAGTATTGTGAATGTACATACCAGCAAGTATTCACATTTAATTCTAAATCAGAGTCTTCCACAGATGAAGTCATGGATAAAAAGAAACTTCTAAGGGCAGACATATGAAAATCTTTGCAGAAATATTTTTTTTTCTTTAAGATTTATTTTCAAAACACAAAAATCAGCTGTCATCGTATGTGTTGAATACACTGAAACATGCAAATCCAGTAAGATAGTACATTCTATTGAGAAGAAGAACTTTAATTTCTTGAGTTTTCTTAAAGGATGCTTCTTCAGGGAAGATGTATTATGTGACTAGCCCTGTGTGATTTCTGATTCCAGAAGCCAATAATAAATTTGTCATAGAGAGTAGGATTTAGAAGCATCAACCACCAAACGCTGTGCTTTTGCTAAGAAGTTTAGGAAAAAAATAGTTGTCATGTAACTCCTACTTTTGCTCTGAAACTTCTGCCATGAATTGCAAATTTACCTAGTCATTCTTCCTGGTATACTTACATCCACTGAGCTTGAGAAGCCACAGAGAACTTTAAGGACATGTTTAAAGTTTTACAAAATTATTATGGTTATTAAGATTAATCCCCTTTTCATATAATTCTGGGTATGGGAGTTAGAGTGCAGCCCTTATGTTTGGCATGTGTATTGAAAGATGGAGTTAAAGAAAAGACAATATTAAGATAACATGGTTTATTAAATGCTGCTGCTTTCTTTTCCCTTCTGCCTGCATACAAAATTCTCTGTGTTCTGCTCTATGTCCTCTGAAATCCTTTCCCAAGATATTCTTCTTCTGAATAAACTACTAGTCGGTTATGTTTATTTATGAAAATTAGTTCAGTGATAAAATGCACATAGAAATGCAAGCCCACAAAGATATTTTTGTTGCAACCAATGTCCTTCCTATCCTGTCTTCTTTTTCTTGCTACTGGTTTTCACATTATTTATATTAGTTTTTCCCTTTTCAAAATCAAAGTGTAAGACTAGAACTTTGACTAGTACAGCTCAGCATGATTTGACTTCAGTGGAACTATGTAAGTTCACAGCCATCTCCTGATTTATTTTTTGCTGTTTTGTGGATTGTCACAGACAATCTGATTTGAACAAGTCAAACTGTCTTGGGCAGAAACACTGTCACGTTGACTCTGATTAAATGATGACATTGATACCTAAGTAATTGGATTGAATGTAGGTTGCAGC
Source organism: Rissa tridactyla (assembly GCF_028500815.1). Taxonomy (NCBI): domain Eukaryota; kingdom Metazoa; phylum Chordata; class Aves; order Charadriiformes; family Laridae; genus Rissa; species Rissa tridactyla. The sequence goes on from NC_071497.1 coordinate 53,974,854, forward strand.
TTTTATTTACAAGCATGGACATGCACTACACAACAGGTAGGGTTATGCTGTTTTTTGTGTTTATCATATCACTCCCATTCTGTAAATATACTTTTAAAGATTTAGTGAGCCTAATTAAAACCTAAGAAAGGTAAAAGAAAATTACTTCCTCACTGTATTCCACGGATTCTTATCCTCATTTTTCAGAGTTCAAATTTCACCAGCTTGTCCAGGATATTTTTCTCATTAAGATAGTCATATGTCTCAGCTTAGAGCACAGCAGCCTTCACGTAGAGGTACTCACTCACCTTTCATCTTGCTCCCTCGGTACTTCTAAAATGTTCAAAGAATGATATAAGAGCTTTACTTTAGTTTGGGTCAGTGGCCATGCAGATTGAAAGTATGTTAGAATGCAGGAGGAATATCTGTTTTACAACTGTTTGGGCAGGAGAAAGAGTATCAAAAGCATCAACTGTAGACTAATCAGCAGGACTAACAGGTCTGTTATAAGAGCTCTTTATCTTTGCTTAAGGAAAAGGTGCATGAAACAGCTTGGCAGAGTTCTCTGAGAGCTTAAAAATACTGTACAAAAGGCTTAGATGCCATTTGATAATAAAAAGACTAACATTGACAAATGGCATACAAATAAAAGAGGGGCTTAAGGAGAGTTAAATTAGTGAGACGGTGGTCAATCCATTTAAGAACATCTCAGTTTCTCTGGGATTTTGTTTTTTGTTTCTTTTCTCTTTTTTGGGGGGTGTTTCTTTTTTCTTAAAAGAAGGAAGTAAAAATTAGTTACTTACCGGTCTTCTCATCTTCCGCAAGGCTCAGTAAGTAAACAGCGATCTGTGCTTTTATAACGTGTTATACTTGACAGCTGATTCAGCAGAGGATACAATCAAGAATTATCATAATTACCAGTGACCATAAGAGTCTGAAAATGAAACTCAATCATAGCTTTGTCATTAACTTTATTACCAGTTTTGCCCCATAATTTTAGTCTAATAGCATTCTAGCTTTAACATCAATAGTTTTGTGGATTTCGTAGGTGAGGCCAAGCCTACAAACATCTGAGTGGTCCAGCTCTGTGTTTTAGTGCAGTTGCATCAGTTCAGAGATATGGAGTTTGGGATAGCTTTTGAAGATGATCAGTGGTCAAGAGCATAAGTAAGTTTAGATACTGTAACTGTATACACATTTTGGAATATTTTTTTTTTAAATCTTTTCAGAAGAAGAACTTAAAAACAATCAAGAAGCTAGCAAAACTTTTTTTGATTCTGGATCCTAAAAGAGATTCTACAATCCACTTTATTTTTCTTTAGGATCTTTATGAATAGCTTTAAAGTCCTTTTGCCATAAAGTCTTTTTTTATATATTAGTACTCATATTGTGGGCTGAAAAGCACAGTGAAAACTTGGCCTTTCTTTCAGGATGCATGATTGTCTTGTATTCATGGACTCACGCTGAGATGGTGTAGAGCTTGGTTTACAGTAGAACCTGAATGCAGCAGAGACAGTGTTTGCTCCATGGGGTTTTGGACACATTACTGTGGCGTGGCATTGCATAACTTACAGGCAGGTAGGGTCTGGAAAAAACAGAGCACCTGTTCCCCTCAGGTCTGGATTCTCACATGCAATATGGAACTATTTTTCATGAGAGGCTTAGCCACATGTAGAGAGTTAACATTTCTCACTTCTTTTATGTGGGCTTCTGGGCTTTGTAGTGCCATATGTGAGATCACTGTTAAAAGATATAGTTAAACAGTTGATACAACGATGGCAGTCACAGTCCATATTACAAGCATCCTATCACTCTGCATACTGTGAAAGAAATCTAAGACCTGTCCCTAGTAGTTGCAATTAAAACATAGCATTAGTCTTGTTTCATGCAATATTTTTCATTATTTTTTAAGACATTCAGAAAAATGAGTACTATTTCTTTCTCCATGCACATCAGGCAAAAGCATCTGGTAAGTACTGGGCATGTAAAGGCAAAAAAAAGCCTCATGCAATGCTTTATGGATATGTATATGTGTAATGTCTTTTAAATGAAACAAGAGAACAAAATTACTTCAGGTAGTCTCCTACCTTTTCTGTATATCGTCTGAAATAATTGCTGACATATGCAAATATATCTTGTGAAACGCCACAGTATTTACATAACTGTGCGGAATTCACCTTTGTTAGAAAATACCTTCTTTGCAGTGTGCATTTTGAATAATGTCAATTTATAGGACTTCCTGTGGATGTTAAAAAGAAAGAGAGAGACAGAGGATCCAGCTGTTTCTGTCATTCTTTTGCACTACCTGCTCCATTATTACGTAAAGAAATTCTTCCTGGTGACATCAAAGCAAACAGATCTTACCTTGCAAGGAAGACCAGATTCTTCATGAATTTTTGCACAGAGTAAGAGAGAAACTTTGCCAGGATAGAATAACTGAAAACTAAATTGTCATTGACAATAAAGGTGAATTGCAAGGTAGAAGGATATAACCAGAACCTTGGTTAGTTTTTATGCTAATCTCTGATCTAACAGAAATACAAATATATACTGTTTCTTTGGGTTTAAAATCTTCTGTCTACCCATCACATCATTTATTGTTGACCAATTAATGTTAACATTTTTTCTGTAACATTACAAACTGGAAAGATTTCTCATAAAATTAAACCCATTTGTTGGAAACTGGATGTAAAACACTTTGACCCACTGTTCACAATTTTTATGACTAAACAGCCTAAAATAATGAGTCTTATTGATTGGATCTATTTACACACCACTGCTATCTTTTTGCTCTTAACATTATGTTCTTGAGGGGAAGAGGTCAGATTAAATTACTAACAACTTCGGCTTTGTGGTACTGCTCATTCATTGAGAATCTATACAGCTACACCAGCCTTTCTGCTGGTAATCCACCAGGATCTTTAAAACAAGGTATAGTTTTTGCTCTTAACTTAAATGAATAATTTAACAAGTTCTGAGTATGATATATTCCTTACTTATTGACCTGTTTGGGAACTTTTACTTCAGTCAGTTAAGGAGCTTAATTTTAAAAAGAAAACGAACAAACAAAAAAAACCCACAACACAGTGAAGTAGCTTAAGCTTGATGGAATTCATTTTAACCATTTAGAAACAGGAATACTGTTCTCATACAGCAAAACTTGATCATGCAAAATTTGGTAAAATTGTTTTTCTAATCAGACTTGTCCATGAAATTTGTTGGTACAGAAAGTTTTTTTTTTCATCAGCTGATTCATTAGAAATGTCCGACCTCTGTTCGGTATGTTTTAGCTGGAGGGAAAAAAAAAAAAAAGTCAATATTCTATTTGGTCAGCTTCAAGCATCCAGCACCATTTGTGTGTACTTATTGACCATACCAATAATTTAGTACGCTATGGGAGGTGAAAGGGGGGTGGGAGTAAGGTTAGAATTCTTCCACAGCAGAAGGCTATAGCAAAACTATTATAAACATATAAACAGAAAGGCCTTGCACAAGTTTGGGACTAAGGAAAAAATACCTTCAACATAACATAGGATGTTTGTGTCATGAATTAGAAGTGGTCTCCTAACTAGTGAAATAGAAGAAATTACATCTAGTTTCCTTCAGCTATTGCTATCTGCAGAAAACCCAAAAATTATAGCTGTCTGGAAAACTGGAATTTTGTTTTGAGAAACATTTTTAAACTTTGAAGCGTGATCTCTTTGACTAACTCATGGAAACATTGGACTTGACCTCTGAGGCCTAAGACGTTAAAAGCAATCCATCCTGCTGATGCTAGTTTCACTTACATAAAAGAATAAGGGTAAAAGTGGATCTATGCGTGGTAATTAGGTTAGTCACCAATTTTTGCTAGAAACATACTTTTTAAAAAATAGCTGACACTTCTATTTATCACATAAATTTCAATTATTCCTACTGTGATGAATTAGACAATTGTTATTAATGCAAATCTTCAGAAGATGCAAACTTTGTCTTATATAATGAAAACCCAAAAGCAGAACACATTCTTGACACCATGCTGGTAAATAAGTAGAAAAAAATCCCACCAGAAAAAATAAGATACAATGATATAAGGTCACTATAAAAGAAATTCTGCTCAAACTTACTGTGCATGTTTTCCCATGGTTTTTCATACTTTCACAAATAGTAGAAAGGAAACAAGTTTCTGTTTTCAGTAAGCCTCTGAAAGTTCTATTCGTCGTCACCTTCTTGTTGTAACAGTTCCTCTGTTTCTTAAAACTTAGCCACATAATCAAGAGTTCATTATGAAAAACCTGTGTAGGGAAGATAGCGTGCATGTGTATGAAAAAAAGGAAAAATTCAATCAAATAATGAAAGTGTTTAAAAGAATAAAATCCGTCTAGTCATTCTATTTGTTTTTTCTGTTTCATTCCTTATTTTAAAATTGGAAAAAAAAAAATAGGGCAATACATATTTTTTACGTGAAAGTGGGAGAAAGAACCAAATGCTATGAGAAGTCATCTGAGGCTTCAAGGGACTAAGTCCCATGCCAAAACAAAAGAAAACAAAATATGCTAATTTTAGCCAAACAGTTTAAATAGTTTAAAATAGACTTCCATGAGTTTTTACATACCAGGGCTGAAAAATACTCTGGTAAAAGAAGATCCCACAATAAGTGGCAGAAGAACATGTAAACAAATATGGATTTTGAAGTGGCTTTAACTTCTGAACAGAATTTTGTCTCACTAGAAACCATGTAGGCAGAAAGAAATGTACATTTTAAAATATTACATTAAAAGTGATACAGGATTTGGTATGATACTTGCCTTTCTCCAAGTTACACCAGTAAAGTCATACTTCTCAGATAAGCAGACGGAATAACCCTTCCAAAAAGAAAAGCTAGTGATTTTGACAAGATGACTGATTTTTTTTTCCCAGAAATAAATTGAAAAAATGAAAAGAAAATATCCAGGGGAAAGTGTTATTATGGGGTTGTGAGTTAAAAGTATATTTCTAAGCTTACATGATTACGTAAAGCTTTTTAGCACTTCTGTTATGGAAATAGGTCTGCTTCATCCAGTGCAGGATTTTCTGAAGTTCTTGGCTGAAGATACAGAATAGCTGGTTTCTGTCCATTATTGAAACTGGAATTGTGGCCCTGTTAATTCAGCTCTCAGCACAAGCTAATAGGCTCTGCCTTTATTTAGGTCTTCTTAATTTGGTAGCAGGCCCAGAAAGCAGTGTTCTGACTTTTACCCATACAAAGGACCAAGCATCTGTGGCTATGGGGAGGGAGACTTTTCTTGATAGGTTGTGTATTTCTGTGCTGCTCCACTGCACTATGTCTTTGTATCCCCATTGAAACCAATTAGGAATCCTGTTGTGTGAAACACTGTACAACCATATCAAAATACATGGGGATAAGTAGACATGGCAGATAAAGGCAGAGAGTAGTACTGTTCAGCTTAAAAATGCACACATTTTAAACTGAAAAAGATTAAGAGCCTCATGTAAATAAGGCTGGGACTCTATATTAGTGCTTAGCCTCTCTAGGAATCACCACGACTGGGGCTGGTGTGGGACAACCCTCATAATCTGTAAATGGTTCCCCAGGCTTCACCCTGGATCTGGAGTTTGGCAGTCTTTGGCGTCAGAAGACAGTCAGTTCCTCATTTGCTTTCATAAGATGGTGTAGTATTTGAAGCACAGGAGGCCTCGGAATCCAGGTTTTCTCTATACATCATTTGGTGCACCACAGACAGTGCCACACTGAACCTAGTGGCACTTACTCACAGGGATGAAAGTTATGTTTATCTTTGAAAAGCAAAAATTCAGGAAGGATAAGATTTTATTCAATAACATACATTCAATTATATTATTTTCTACTTTTGAAGCTGTTGAGGATTTTGTATGTTTAAAATCAAAGTGAAGATAAACTCCATGGCTTTTTTGAGGGATTTTCTGATCAGAGAAGGGGCTTTATTAAAGGTAAATATTTGTGGGTTTCAGACAGAGACTTTTTTTTTAGAATTTTTCCTCATATCCACAGAGTGAGTTCATTTATAAATGTGCTTCATTACCACTACTTAAAAATCTTACAGTCTCAACAGGAATGAATGGCGATGACATTTTTTTTTTTTTTTACAAAGAAATGGAGTGAAAAATTAAGTAATTTGTGAAGGTCATCTGTCATCTGTAGTAATAGACTTGGGGGCAGTATATAGCAGCAACTCTAGGAATCACTATTAAAATTACAGCCTGAATAATTTAAAAAAAAAAATAAATAACTTTTCTGCTTTCATCACAGGTCATTTTTTACTAATAGACTAGAGCAGCACCTGCCACTTTGCCCTCACGTACATCTAGAATCTGTTTCTTTTAGCAAAGTTTTCAGTATACCTAAGCCATTCAGGAATCTTTAATCTCACATCAGAGTGAAAGGTCTGAACTTCAATCTAGCTTTGGTAAAAAAAGGGTTTCTTGGTTTTCAGAGATAGATCTAAGGCCAGGTTGCTTTTGTATTAATAGATCAATAATAAAGATAATCATACAATGCCACTGACTTTTGTTATATCTGACCTTGAAGTACTAGATTATTGCTCAGTACTAGTCAGAAATATTTCATCCCTTCATGTTTTCTTCACTAATTTTTAACCATCAACAGCAGTATCTTGTTCAAATATAAATATTGGTTGCAAACACAAAAGGTAAATAAAAGTGACACAATTATATAAATTGCATCAGATCAGATCAGATTAGAGTGAAAGTCTCTTTATAGACTTTAATGGGTATCATTTACACTGTTAACAAAGCCCATCACAGAAAAGTATAATTATTTTTGTTATTGTGTGACAAATGTTCCAAGATCTTTCAAAATTAGTTTCCAACCCCAACAGAGGGTGCTTTATTGATTTATTTTTTTAAAGAAACAGCTTCTTTTTCTTAATAGCAGAAATTAAATGATTTTAAGGATTTGGAAGTGAAATAGCTCCATCATGTTGAAATATCACAATGCTGTGAGAGAACTGAAGCCACAGGGAGTAAAAAAATTTAATCACTCAAGAAGCATGAGGGTGAGTTTTGAAATGGTACATATTTTATTCCTACATTAATGCCTTTCAACTCATGTATACAAATAGCTTCACAAGTAATAGATTGGACATTTAGTTGTATTATATATGCATGACATTTATTTGAAGAAGACAGAGAGGAAGACTGGCTCATCTAAATTTTTCCAACAGCCACAGACGATGGTGCAAATGTAGTTTGGCCAAACCCCATGAAAAAAAAATTAAAGACAACAGCAGTTACTAGCCCAACCTTAAGGCAGTCGGTTATTAGCTTAATTTATTTTGTTCCTCTAAAAAAAAAAAAAAAAGACACAAGACATGCCTTCCTGGGAATTTTGAGAAACACTAGCAACAAAAATATTACTGAAACAGAATTCCTGCACATAGAATGCTTTCAGGCTTGGCTTCTTATTAACTTATTTGTACATATACAAAACTAACATGTAACCATTGCGGTTTTGTTCAGTTAAACAAAAAAAATAAGTAGATTCTGTGACAGGAAACATCTCTAAATTGTAGCCTTGAATAAGCTTAATTGAGTAGCTTCTCCTATTATCATAGAATCATAGAATCGTAGAATGGTTTGGGTTGGAAGGGACCTTAAAAACTCACCTAGTCCAACCCCCCTGCAATAAGCAGGGGCACCTTCAACTACATTAGGTTGCTCAGAGCCCTGTCCAGCCTGACCTTGAATGTGTCCAGGAATGGGGCATCTACCAGCTCTCTGGCCACCCTGTGCCAGTGTTTCATCACCCTCATACAAAATTTCTTCCTTATATCTAGTCTGAATATCCCATCTTTTCGTTTAAGACCATTACCCCTTGTCCTATTGCTACAGGCCTTGCTAAAAAGTCTATCCCCGTCTTTCCTAGAAGCGCCCTTTAAGTACTGAAAGGTCACAATAAGGTCCCCTGGAGCCCTCTCCTCTCCACGCTAAAGCCCAACTCTCTCAGCCTGTCCTCATAGGAGAGGTGTTCCATCCCTCTGAACATGTTTGTGGCCCTCCTCTGGACCTGCTCTGACAGGTCATAGAATCATAGAATCTTCATAGTTGGAAAGGACCTTTGAGATCATCGAGTCCAACCAAACAACCTACAGTCTCTGCCAGTAGAGCATGCCCTGAAATGCCACATCTAGATGTTTCTTAAACACCTCTAGGGATGGTGACTCAACCACCTCCCTGGGCAGGCTGTTCCAGTGCCTGACCACTCTTTCAGTAAAGTAATTCTTCCTAATATCTAATCTAAACCTACCCTGCCTCAACTTCAGACCATTTCCTCTGGTCCTGTCATTATTCACCTGGGAGAAAAGGCCAACGCCCACCTCCCTACAACATCCTTTCAGGTAGTTGTAGAGGGCAACGAGGTCTTCCCTCAGCTTCCTCTTATCCAGGCTAAACATGCCCAGCTCCCTCAGCCTCTCCTCACATGACCTGGTCTCCAGACCCCTCCCCAGCCTGGTAGCTCTCCTCTGGACACGCTCCAGCACTTCAATGTCCCTCTTGTACAGAGGGGGTCCATGTCTCTCCTGTACTGAGGACTCCAAAGCCAGACACAGTACTCCAGGTGGTATCTCACAAGAGCAGAGTAGAGGGACAGAATTACTTCCTTCGACCTGCTGCCCACGCTTCTTTTGATGCAGCCCAGGATACAGTTGGCTTTCTTGGCTGCAAGTGCATATTGGAGCCTCATGTCCCCTTTTTCATCCACCAGTCCATCTCAACAGGGCTGGTCTCATCCCTTTCATCCACCAGCCTGTTGGTTTCCCTGACCCAGGTGCAAGAGCTTGCACTTGGCTTTGTTGAACCTCTTGATGTTCACAGGGGCCCACTTCTCAAGCTTGTCCAGATCCCTCTGAATGGCATCCCATCCTTCAGGCATGCCAGCTGCACCACTCAGCCTGGTGTCATCAAATAGTACCATTACCAACAGACAAAAAACATTTTCGTTTTAAAGGTTGCAAGATACAGTGGCTAGTGCCGAGCTTTTGACCCTTATTCAGGATACCTCCAAGAGACCTCTGGCTGAACTAGATCAGAGGATAACAAAAAGCAAGAATTATTAAAAAAATAAAAATGTTATCACAAATTCAAGGACCTATTTGTTAAAGAAGAAAATTATTAATGTATCTTGCAGGAAAAATACACAAAATTAAGTCATCATGCCTGGGAAACTTTAAAACAATGTGAACCAGGTTTCATGAGTACACTGATGAGGCAGAAAAGCTGGGGGGAAAATGTTCTGGTGGGACATGGGCATAACATTATAGCAAAACAGGAAAAACTCAGAACTTTCTTTGAAAATATTCCGAACCTTGGCACGCATTTGTATGTTGACTGCCTTTTACTAAACATAACTTATCACAAATAGACAGAAACAATCAAAGTCTTAACAAAATAACAGAACCTGAAAGTAAAAGTAAAAATTCAGAACGTACTGAAATGGAAGTAAAAGACATGGGAAAAATGCTTGTATGGCCGTGAGAATTAGGAAATTTTAAAGTAATCAAATATGTACAGTTAATTTTAGTGTTAGTATCATTAAAAATAATAATATTTTCAAAACTTTAGAATTCCCTTCTGTCTTTTAAACTTTGTGACTGGAAAATTTTGTTAATTTCAGTGAAGTACTATGCTTGCTTCCCAGTAACATCTCCTTTGTCAGCCTCTCTCAAAATGCAGAACACCCCACCATAGAACACATGCTCAGGTCCCAAATACTTGCTGTACGGCAGGCCAGAACTGCCTTGGAAGACTTTAGACAAAACGATGTTAATGGAGAACAGAACTGTAATTTAACCTGGTGATAAATCTGTTCGTGGTTTATCCAGAACTTCATTTAAAAATATTTGTAAATTCATGGCTGGGCAATTCTGTGATCTTTTTAATGAGACTGATATTAAATACATGGTCTTAATTTATGTGCATCGTCTTAGCATTTTTTGCAGCATTTGGTAGATTTGATGCTAGACCTTTCTATAAAATGACGAAGAAATTTACAAAAATTATATATCATGAGAAAATTCAAAATTCTTACAAAGCCTAGCAAATTAAAGATGGATTTTAAAATTTTTGCTAAATGTTGAAATAGAGGTTTGGGATTTGGACACTTATTTCTGTTTAACTAATTAATTTCCCCTAATTTTTTCTTGAGTCTCCTTCAAAAAAAAAAACAATTGTATGGAGTCCTCTAAGTGGCTCAGGCACTCACAACTTTAAAAAGTAACATATGAAGGAACAGTATCTATCCTGTAACAGACTTCCATTGTGGAACAAAAGGCTTGATGGGGTGGTGAGCTAAGTGACAGAAAATAGTGACGGAAAAACACAACAAATCCAGGTGAAGCACGTAAGCACTCACTTCCATATTTTTCTGGAAACCTGGGTATTAAATTTCCTTTGAGGTACAGAATTTGAGTGAAGAATAAAATCCACTAAAGTGCTTTCTTAACAGCAGTGCTTACCACCTTCCTCTTTGACTGGATTCGCAGTAAGAAATAATGTCTTTGAAGGAAAGATTTAAATTTGTTTCATATGTTTTGGATTTGCTTGTGTGTTTTCTGTGTCAGACTTCAATATATCAGAAAACACAAATATATCTCATAAAAATAGAGCATGTAAAGGTGACGTGGGAGGGTAAAAGTGTAGAAAGCAATGGCAAAACATTAATTCTCAAAGAAACAGTAACAAAAAAGTGATATAGTGAAAGGACTGTATTTTAAATCAGTTAGGAATCTGAGACTGTTATTGCTTAGCAGTGCTTACGCAGTTTTAAGGCCTTTTCTTCTTCTCACACCACCCTACCATTGAGCAGGCTGGGGTGCAGAAGTGCAGACAGCTGACCCCAACTGACCAAAGGGATAACCCATACCAGATTTTATCATGCTCAGCAATAAAGCTAGGGGACGAAGAAGGAAGGAGTTACGGTGTTTGTCTTCCCATGTAGGAGTTATGCCTGATGGAGCCCTGTTTTCCTGGAGATGGCTGAACACTGGCCTGCTGATGGGAAGTAGTTAAGGAATTAGTTATTTGGTTGGCTTGTATATGCAGCTTTTGCTTTATTTATTAAACTGTCTTTATCCCAACCAACAAGTTTTCTCACTTTTACTCTTCCAATTCACTCCCCCATTCCATTGTGGGGACTGAGCAAGCAGCTGTGTGGGGCTCAGATGCTGGTTGGGGTTGTTTCACAGCATTTTACTGTCTTTTTCTTGTTTTGTGTACATCTATCCAACTGACTTTTGTTTTGCTTTTTCTTTTATATGCTTTTTTTTTTTATTTTTTCACCTTATAAGCAAAACACTAACAAAAGTGTTTTTTAAAGCTTTCAAAACGTAAACCATTTGCTTGAGATTTTTGTTGTTTGACCACCACACCAATCTCTATGCTTGAAGGAAATTTATCTTTCAAGACGCATCCCTTGTTTGTGAAAGTCTCTAAACAACGAACATACCAAACTATGCAGATAAGTCCAGGTCATGAGAAATATAATATTTTCATTAGCTTGGCATAATCTTGACCTCCATCTCTAGAAGAAAAAAAATCCGTTTTTTGTCACATAGTCTTCTACTCCTCGTGTGTTCTAACTTGAAGAATAATACATTAGTTTCTCCAGTGTCACTTATTTTTTCCACCAAATCCTTTTTCATTTCCAGAAGACCTCCTTTAAGTTTGTTGTAACATCAGTACAGGAATTAGTATCAGAGTCTCAGCCACAATGTTGATCCTTTGTAATACAGAATTCAAACCATGTAAACCTGGTTATTCTTAAAATCAGTGAGAATCTTAGCTTCCATTTGTTTATTCCACTATTTGCAAATTATTATTCTGAAACTCACTCTGGGCATCTGATTTAATGCTGAGTCATGATATTTGGGATCTAGAGAATCCCTAGAAACACAACTTGGTAATGATTATATGCAACATTGAAGCAATACCCAAAAGCCTTCTGTTGATCCCTTGTGATGTAACCCAACTCTGAAACCAGGTCTACAATTGTGAGGTGATTACTTCAGTACTTACAAGAAAACTATAAACACCATTTTATTTTTTGTTCTACCATGTCACCAAGTATATAAAGTACAAGTTGAACAGTGATACTTAAGGTATAAAATAACATTACAGGCAAGGCCCGGCATAACTTGGTTGATGGAGGGAATATGTTTGAACATCAAACACATTTCAGTGTGGAGGAAAAGCCAATTTTGGGTTTTTTTTTTTGTTTTTTTTTTACCAGGCTAGTAAATTCAGTGTAAATACGGTATAAATTAAATGAGAATGGAGGTACTGGTAGCAGTAGTATTTCTTAGCAGAAATTAACATAATTAATTTAAATTAGCTTTTTTTAAGTGAAAGTTACTAGTTATTATCATTTTATCCTGAACATAATTTCTTGCACTACGTGTATCATACACATGATAGGCCATTAAAGGGGAGGTTGTAAAACAGGTTAAAAGTTTTTAACCTGAGAGTTACATTGCATTTGTATTGGAAGTCCTCACTCAGAAACAGATTTTCCTTGAAAAAAACAGTTCTACTTAGCTTCTTTGACATGTTTCTATGAAGGTTGTTTGAGAGATTTTTCTACCTCACTAGAACAGCTTTTTGAATACAGGGTTGTGATGTACAAATCTCATATTCAGAATTTCTTAGGTCTCTGCAGTTCTATTATATGAATAATTTATACTATTTGTTACATTTCATAGAAAATAATGATATTGCACCTTTCGTGGAAAAAAGTATGATTGTTTTAAATGTGTGTCTATTTATTGATAATGGTTTGACTTTCAGTAGTTCAGCTAAGATGGGACACAGAGTCCATCTTCTAAATGTAAGGCATGGAGGGGTTTGGTTTTTATTTTTTTTATTCTGTTCTTTCTGTCACTGCTTATTGTACCCTTACATAAAATGTATGGTCTTTCCTGATGCATAAACCCATAAAAATTAGGAAAAAACTTAAAAATACTGGATTATTTGTTTGTAGTTTATATAAAATTATCCTTAGTTCATAAAGGCTGGTGTCCTAAAATGCAAACTCTTAATAAATATTGCCTATGCTCTTCTAACTTTCCCAATGGGCTTAAGAAATCTTTCTCTCTTCATGTGCATGAACTTAATCATATTTTATCAACTCTTTTCCTTTTCTTTTTTTTTTTTTTTTTAATGTGAGATCTGACAGTTGTTTTCTAATTAAATATTATTCATTGGTTTTAATTATGAGGGATAGTTTTATTATGCACTGTAAGGAATATTGCAGTAAATCCCCTGAACTCAAATGTGTTCAGCTGTAATGACACCTTTATGGAAAAAAAGGCCACCTGCTTGATGAAAAAGTAGGCAACCCCTTCAGGTCATTAAAATAGTGATTATCTTGACTGCCTGTTTTCCCATCCCCTTTGTACATATAAATCTATGAAAAGTCACTCACTGGAAAACATGACTTGGTTAACAGCTACTTCAGGTAGGAAAAGAAAGGGAAAAGGACAGTTTCAATTTTTAGAGGAGATGTCAACAGCCTGAGTCCTTTTTACTCCTCTACAACATCAGTGGGTTCAGTTAAGGGTCACAGTGGGTGGGATAAATTAAGGGGCTCAATGGGATGAGTTGGAGGTCAGCTCCACTGCTCATGAGAAGCCAGAAGCTTGGGCTGCCTTCCTTCTCTGGGGAGCTGCTTTTCAACAGAAGCTGTCCCCGCTGCCCCTGCTTGAGTTGCGTAGCAGCTGCTCAGCAGCCATGTCCGTGCCCAGGCTCATACCACCTCAATCCTGACCCAACCTGAACTTGTGGCTTACGAGCTTGGCCCTGGACATGCCTTGCCCCAGTGGACTTACCAGGTTATCACGGCACGAAGGCCAGTCCTGACCACTACCTTGGCCTGATCTTGATGCTGAGTTGCTGCCTCAGTGCCCTGGCTTTTTGTCAGATGAGGGCATCACTCTGCCTGCCTTGCATTCACCCTCGGCTCCTGGCTTCCTTCCCATGGGGAGCAGTCAGACTTTGATCCTCCCTTAAAGCAGGTTAAGAAAAGAAAACTAGCACTGTAATGCAGAGCAGCCTGGTATGTTATCACTAATGGCAGTCAGAAAGCAGACTTTGAAGGAAAAAACTAATCTTTCCATGGTATAGTTTATAACAATGAACAGTTTAAGAACTTTTTAAGCTGGAGGTTTCATGATGACAGCAATGCTTGTATATCTCAATAGAACGAACATGACTACATTGTTCAGTTTTTTTGGTCAAAGCACTTTTAGCTTCCATACAATTCTTTGGGAGCGCATACCCTTGTCTATTTTCACTATCTGTGGAAAAGCAAGGCTGCTTCTTTGTTCTAAAGTTGTTCCTAGACAGTGTCAATGAATAACTTGCAATCATGTTTTCCTAAAACAAAGTACAATGTATTTATCATTTGTTTTATCTAAGGAGATATGTTTGCTTAGGAGATACTTTTTACATCATTTTTCATGCTTAGAAGCATATATAAAATATATATTTTATAGATTTTTCTTTTCATATCAGGTCATTTAAAAGATCTTATGTCATGTAGCAGTCCCTACAGAAGAATTAAGATATGACAACAAAAGCAACAATGAAAACAGGCAAAACAAGCTAGGTAATACAATAGTTGTTTGCCTAGATTTTAGAGGATTTTGTCTCTAGTTTCATCAGACTCTTGTTATGAAGCAAGCAGAAATGATAAGTACCTAAAACTTAATTAGGGCTTTCTTGCAAGAGTAGCTAGCTAATGATGGAGGGGAAAAGTTTGAATGACCCTGAAGCGGCAGGTATCCCTCTGCGTTCTTACCAAATTCTTTTTCTCCTTTAGAAGTACAGGCTTAAAACTACAATTAATTTTTTTTTTTCTAAGTGGAAAAAAATCAACCCCCCAAAAAATCATTTGCAAGTAAAGCACCATATATTTCTGTATTATTTAGCACTTGATTTACCCTGATGATCTCAGTAGATATTTTCGATCCAGTTATGTTTGAGAATGGTGGAATACTTTACACAACACCTTTATTTTATTTTTCAAAATATGGAAATACATGGGTCAGAAATAAGTAGGCAGAGCCTTTTGCATTCTATTCCAAATGGATTAAGGGCCTGGATTTTTTTCACTTGACGTGGTTACCACTGCTATATCAAGTCTGCACACTGGATGATTGCAATGTGTTCCACATGAAAAGTACTTCTTTAAGGCAGTAAGGGGCAATTTGGCTTTTCCATCCTGATACTCATGTTGAAATCACCTCTCACTATTCCAGAACAAATAAGCACATTCTAGCTGTTTTTTGGTACTAGTTTAGCTTTCTTCTAAGAACAAAGAGATCCCAAGTATGGGATCTCAATGCAAGGGTTAAAACAACTTTAATTTTCCCACAAAATTAAATGGATTTCTACCTTAGAATATTTTTCTGTTAACTTGCATAATGAGATCTCCATCTGCAGCGGAAATCTGTAATGGAGGATTTGCATTCCAGCGTACTTCCAAAGTTAATTGGTATCATTTTTATATCTGCTAACAAGTTAGTGGGCAAATAAAAATAAGATTCAACTAGTTACTAAACTACTCTACATGCAGCCATATTTATGGGTTTGAATAGGACAGATCTTAAAGAAAGTAATACTGATGGGAGCTACTATGAAACTTCCCTTCATTAATGAATTAAGCAATGCAGCACAGATGAACAGAGTTTTTTGTCTTGCTTTTATATTGGTTTTGGTGAAAGAACATAATGTACATGAGAGAAATAGATTCACTAACTACAGATTCAGTAGCAGCAGCAGCAGTCTGACATGAGCATCTCTGGTTTAACTTGATAGGCCTTGGAGTGGATGCTTTCTTTCTAGTACCTTCCTAGATTCTCTCCTGTGTACAAAGTTCAAAGCTATCTTTTAAAAAGTTGAGGAAGGTAAAGCACGTTTATTTGTAGGAAGAAGAAATTGAATCATAATACATTTATTTTCACTTCTTTTACAGGTGGTGTATTTAGCTTTTTCTTGTTAATATGAGATCAAAAAAGATTCTATTGTGTCTGACAAAAATCTCTGTGGTTTGATACAAAGATTTTCCAATGCCATAATATGTCTTTTTAGACAGGATCCAGTATTATCCTTGCTTTGAAGTTGTACATAGTTGCTGAACAAAAAGTACTTGAAACTTTGTAAACACAGCAGATCTCCTAAACCCTTGGGGTTTAATGGGGATGATGAAACATGTTCTTCTTTCTTGGCAGTGACAGTTCTATGTCTTGTTCAAGTAGAACCAACAAGCCAGCATGGCATATTTTCATCTTCAAGTCACAACACTTACCAGAAACAAGCAACAAGACCCTCAAATTACATTTACACTGAAGTAGGAAGACAAGTGTAATCTAACTACCAAAGGAATGGTACACTCAAGTCCTCCAAATACTGCAAACTCAGACCAGGTATAATTTGTGTTGCCTAGATTTGAACAGAAGAACAGTGACAAAACCAGAAATATTCATTACCTACAACTTAAATACACCTAACATTAGACAACATTCTACAAGCTGTAATCTAGATTTTGTTATAATAATGGGAAATGCCAAAAGTGTGAATGTATGATTACATTTTTTCATACAGCTTAATGTGTTTTATATTTGTATGGCAAAATGCATCTATATGCCATGTGCATATACACATATAGATGAGAAATAATGTATAACTTCTGTGGACATGTCTCAGGAATTTAGTAGAACCCTTTCCAGTGTTTATTTTTAGGGAATTATGCTTCCTTTCTTTAGCTGTCTGACACTGAGAAAATAAGTGCAGAAATACTTCAGGCACCTTAATTTTCAAATATTGTAATGTTTCTCTCTAATCCTTTCATTTTTCCTTTAATTTTATACGATAAAAAGGTTGATGATTTACATTTCCATCAATGTGATCAAGGAGAAGGTCGTTTAAAGATAAGAAAATTTTCCTAAGGAAAAGTAAAATTAAGACATATGTGTTAAAATATGTTTATATATGAAGATATGTTTTGCTAAGATACAGCTGATGTTTTTTATAAAGATTCTTCCTAAATTTGTACCAGTAGAATTTCAGGACACCAGTACAGGAAAATAAATGGCAAATTCTATTATTGTTAATATTGAACTTGAGTATTCTCTGCAAGGTAACTCCATTCTTGGGGACAGTAGGACAGTGTGGGTGATGACAACATTCATAACCTGAATTAAAATTATAATCCACTATTTTAAATTATTAACTCATAATAAGCTGTCCAAATAAAATGAAATTCATGAGCCGGAAGTTCTGCATTTCATGAAAAAGACTGAGAGATTTGGCCTACTATACTTTTTCATATGTTTGGATGAAAGGCTTTTCTTAGAAATTATACAATCAGGAGAGAATGTACAAATTTTACATACATAGAAGGGAGGAAAAACAAAAAGAAAAAAGCTGAGAATGGAGTAATTACACAATTTGAAATCCTAAACCAGGGTTAGGACAGGGTTGCTTGCAGATTCTCCCATAAGCAGAGATGCAGGTTAGGGTTACATGCAGCTCCTCTCATAAGAAGAGATACTGTGCTACCTCTCTTCCCCTTTCCTGAAACACCTGGACAATTACATGAAAATTTGAGTTCCATTATCTCCCCACTAACCCTGCTACTTATATAGCTCTGTCATCACTTTTGCTACTGTTTTTAAGAACTTGCTGCCAGTACTCAGCAGAAGCCCTATGGCCCCAAGGAGAATGAAGGGACTGCAGGCTGAGTCCTTGCCCTGAAATATGGATCAGGGATGTAGTCAGAAAGAACACCTGCTTTCTGCTTAAAAAAGCACTCTGACGGGTAACTGTTAAAAAACTGCCCCTAAAAATAATTTTATAAAAAATATTGGCATTACTGAAGGCCAAATTTTTATAAGAGTAGCACCATTTCCTAAATTTTAAATAAATTCTTGTGGATGACTGAATTAGTAACAGCCAGTAAAACATCCAGTAGAGAAGATAATTACTTGATTGTCAAATGGAATAACAACAGTTTTCCCTGCAGTGAAATCTCTACCACTGTAATTAGGTTATGTCATACTTTACCCTGAAGGGAATATTAAAAACACAAGACCAGCCAGTTCCATCCACTGTATTTTTCTATTTATAGCTTAGTGCTAAATTGCTGCCTTCATGATGCAGCAAAGACATCAATAATGGAATAACAGCTCTTCTGCTGCTCAATTAAGTTTGCTACATGGATATTAATGTAAATATGGATCTCGTAAGAGAATTCTGTTGACTAATCATTTGTAGTATAATAATAAATATCATACGAATGAAGAGTTCTAAAAGAAAAAAAACAGAAGAAATGCATACAAGCAGGATAAAAAAAAAAGTAGCAATAAAAATATCTGCATAGGGATATACATATACTGACACATTGACTGAATTGTGCATTGCCGTTCTTTTTCATTTTGCAGCACTAAAAAAACCCCAACAACTTAAGATCAACACTGCTGGATTACATTTTGATGGGATATGAAGAATCGGCTCCCACCTATGAGTCCATTTTGTAACAAGAAATACAAAATTATTTGTTTAGATCTTAGCAACTGTTTGTTTGTGTTCATTTTTATAGGTAAAAAAATGTTATTCACTGGTGTGAATACTGTTTGGTTTTCCATGTATATTTGAGAAATAAGGAAGAAACTAAATGCTTTTATACCTAATGTAAAATCATGCTGCTTTTCTTTTGCCTGGAAAACCAGACTGTATTTCTAAGTGAATCACTTAATGGAGAAAAAAAGTACCAGAAGAAAATGGCTTTGTAAAGTCTTCAGTGAGTTAGGTGAATCTAAAAATGCTTGACATCTATAAAATGGAAAACAGCAGTAGCTTCGTGTTCTCCCTGAAGTGAAGGTAGCAGTTAGGGAGGCTTCTGGTTCAAGACTTGAGCTTTCTCTTCTTAAGAAAATTAGATTACTTTGTAAAAAAAAATTATAAAAAGGCATAGGCACAAGACATAGTCAGGAGAAGAAAAGGTGAAAAGGCACTTTTGTTAGATTTCTGTTCTGCTTTGTTTTATTTTTTTCTTAAAATATTTTGTGGAGCTTTTGTGAGTGACACACAAGTAAGCCCACTCCCCAGTCTCAGACAGCTCCAATACCAAGCTGAGAATGAATTAACAGGCATCTGGAATTTTTTGCCTGAACATTAGTCCATATATTGAGGCCCTTTGATTTGATAGAGAACTGCTTTTAAAGGATGTATTTGTTTAATGTTAACACACAAAATGAAACATCATGATCTTTGGAAAAACAGGTAAACCGATGATGCACGTGACCAGCTTAGAAGCAGTTTCATCTAAAAGGTGACATCATTTAAGAGAGAACATATAATGCCAATGACAGCTAGAAAAGTTGTCTTTGAAAGTTACACAAAGTAACCCGCTTTTCTATATATTTATGTTGGATAACTGGAAAGGGCTAAGAAGGAAGGCATCATCCCCATCCTCACTGCTTTCTGAAACAGAGACTAACTTTGCGGTGTAATAGTGCAAAAGGAAATGGAATTTCTGATTAAAGGACTGACATAAGCAACCTCTGTGTGCTGAAACTGAGTATCACGGTATTTTTAATATTTTATATTTATATTTAATATTACTACTTATATTTCTCTCACCCTTGCTTTGCTTCTCAATTTGCTTCCTGTTAGAAAGCCTGTCCTTGCATGAGTATCAAGTTCATTGAGCAAGGTGTTTTCTGTAGCATTATATTCCACTTTGATAAATAGTTTATTTCATACAAGTGTTATACCTAAAATCTATTTAGCAGTTAATTTTTTTTATTTTTTTTTAATTATGCAAGGGTAATACAGGTAATCACCTCTTCTTAATTATTTATAAAAGCAGAAATTTATTACCAGTTACCTCTACACTGAAACAAAGCAACTGTTCGTTTTTCTTCAGAGCAGAGTACTCTGCAGTACAAAGTAAAAGCTACTGTGTTGGATAGTTCAGTCATTGCTCAGGAAAGCAAAGGGGAGATTCACATTCTGTGTTTGGTTGAGATAACATAATTGATGTCATGTTTTTGGTGAAGAGCCCCAAAGAATTCTTCCTTGCCATAGATAAGCAAAAAGTCAGTTTTATATGCTTTTCAAAAACACAGCCTCTTTGCTACCATAATGCCCTATAAAATCTCAGTTCACTTATGACTCAGAGGAATGTCAACAACAATGCTCTTAGACATTTTGCTGGAAGCTTTGTATTTGAAGTCCTACCACAGTGCAAGTCTACTTAGTGTGTGATATTCAGTGGATTAGTGACTTGAGGTGACACAACTATATGACACAATTTATTATATGGCATGCAGATTTAAACACTGCAGGCAACAGTGCTTTGCAGAAGTTTGAAGGGAATCGCTTTTGCAAATCCAGAGTGAGAAGACATCAAAGGGAGACAATGTTTAATGATACCCTGGTTCTCAACCAACAAATCGGATAAAGCCACAAGGTTATGAAGTAAGACTGACTGTGTTAACGAGAAGCTTACAGCCATTGCTTCCGTTGTGAAAGCCTTGTAGACATGGAACAGTAATTCTAAGACAGAACAGTTCCTTGAGGCAGAAGGCCAAGGCACAAGCAACATCACTATCCCAAACATAAGTAACAGTGCTAGTATCAAAGACATCCTGACAGTTTACCAAACGCTGTTGCTGTTGAAAACTATTAGTGCATACATACTTGTTTTCAATCCTCAGGGACTAGTAACAAAGATTCTTATGTATCTGAAATGCTATTTAATATTTAATTCCAACACCTCAAATTATCTTTATAAACTTATCATCTGGAATGCATGTAATTATGGCTTCCTCTGTACTAAGTGCATATTGATGGCTTCTGTGATGAAAAGTCCTAAAGTTTTTTCAAATCTGTTTCCAAGTGCCATGGTCATACATAGTTTTAGTAGTTAACTGAATGAAAAATTTACACATGAAAATATGATTGTAAATTAGCAACATTTTCCCTTCTTCCCTTTCATAAAAGAACATTAGTTTTTTGCACTAGATACTGTTTTGACAATGAGATGGATTAACTTCCAAGTTACCACCTTGCGCCTCCATCACCCACGTGCACCAACCAGGATCCAAAGATACTAGTTCTAAGATAGTGCAGTCCCTATGTCCATGCAGGCCTCCAGTAACACTACTGACAAGGGTGACAGCTAAGAGGAATTGTGAAGATGGCTTTGCTTTAATACAGATTTCTGTCTTCACAGAGTAAGACTGACAGCATCAGCTTTTTTTCACATAAATTACTGAGCCGCATCCTTATTAAAACATTCTCAGTCATTACCAGGCAAAGCAAGATCAGAGACATTGACCCAGTAGTGATGGAAGACTCTGTATTGCATTATTCAATTTTCCAAACACTTTTCACCCATAAGCAAATCTCAGCACACACAATTGAATCTGATCAACCCTTCCAAGATATCCTTACAATAAAAATAATCTTTCTTCAGGTTTGCCATCCTGTGAGTAACCCTGTGGTGACTCTCATTGATCAACTCTTATGGCTTAAACGTATGCGGAGTTAGATATTTTCTTCGCTTGGTGAGCAGAATCTTCTCGCATATTTGTATTTTAGAGGAAAATTTGGCCAGAGGATGTAAAATACTTCTTTTTCCATAGATGATTGCTCTCAATATTAGTGTTCTGACAAGTAATGTTACCAGCTAAATTAGTGAAACTGTCTGAAAAGATCCTGTGGGGCTACAGATACAGGGAAAAATATTCTTGAACCCTTTGCATTAATTCTGAATAAAACAAAATAGAACATTATAAATATGACACTGAAAGTGAATAATGCTATTATGCTTTCTCAGAACCTCAGACCATGTTTTCGCGGTGTCGTGGTTTAGCCTCAGACGGCAACAAGAACCACGTGCCGCTTGCTCGGGCCTTCCCGATACAGGAAGAATTGGAAGAAAAAGGCAAAACTCTTGGGTTGAGACAAAGGCAGTTTAACAGAACAGCAAAGGGAACAAGAAAACAACAACAATAACACGGATAGAGGCATATACAAACACGATTACGGAACAGCCCCTCATCGATCAGACGGGACGCCCCAGCCCGCTCCAAGCAGCGACTTCCTGCCCCCTTCCCTGGCAGCTCAGGGTGGGCACGGCTCACATGGCATGGAATACCTCTCCTGAGGAGAATTAACCCTGTCCCCGCCGGAACCAGGACACACAGAATCACAGAATCACAGTTTTCTTGGTTTATTTTTTTTTTGTTTTTTTGTTTGGGTTTTTTTTGTCGAAATTCACAAGATCAAATTTATATTGACTGAACTTCATGATGTGAATATTTTGTTGTCCCAGGTTTTGCAGTAACACTGCTTTTTTCTTTCCACATTTGTTTGCAATAGGAATTTGTTTATTTTCTTTATTCTCCATAGTTCCTGGTTACGAAAATGCATATCTGTTATTTCTTATGCTGTGGCATGTGAGCTGCCATCCAAACTGTGTTGGGAGACTTTGAAAGGATGGTAATTTTTCTGTATTTTCCTGTCACAACATTTTTTCCTTTATTGTTTGATCACTTGCAGATATGATCAAGTTTTAATTCAAAATATTTTCTGAAGAAATATTTGAAGTTATCAAGTTAACTGAAGATATTTCATATGTGAAAATAAAAATATTTTAATGTATGAACATACAAATATGTTAAAGAGAGCTGAGGTTGATTTAGATACTCAAGTTCAAATATGAAATCTTTCAAGCTAATTGGGATAAATGTAAAGACAAGATAAATGAGACAAAGGACAAAAGGTTTTTCAGCATTCAGGAATGAGAGGAATTAATTATAAGTTTCAAATCTCAGCAAGATACTTTTGGCTCCATGGCAGAAGAAAAACAGTGCTGAAATGTGACTTCATGTCTTCTTTTGCTACTCTCTCCTGACAAGAGCAGTGTGCTCTTAGCTAAGCTCTTCTGTGGCTGCTCAGAAGTTCTAAAGTCATCTCTAAGGAGTTAATCTCCTTTGACTGTTTTTCTTACCCTGCAGAAATATGGTGTGATTTCAGGTTGCCAACAACCATCACAGATGATCAGTTTTTACCTTTTCTTTCTTCCTTCTCTAAAACTCTAGCTTGTTATGTGAACAATGTAATACAAATAGCAGTTTCCCATCTTCACCATATGTTGGGAGAAGAAGTTTTGCATCTTCTACAGCTTTTGTGTTCCTATCCACATACCTGGTTTGGTGCAGTGAAGAAGAAAGTGAAGAAAATAATTGTCAAGAACAATAAAAACATTTTCATTCTCAGGAGAAATGAGTCAACATCACAAGCCAACTTAGTATTTTATTGTACTGCCTGATGTCCTTCCTGACATGCTATGCCATAAAAATACCCTCAGTGTTTGTTTGTACTATTTATGCCTCGATTCACCTTTGACCTTCAAAAAAGACACATGCAAAAAGATCTGTACTCCCAAACAGAGTCTCAATGGAGTCACTAGGAGTTCAGGCAAGCAGAGCAGCACGTTTTCATGCACTGCATTGCTGGATCTCACACTGGAAATACCCACAGGAAAGGAATTTATAAAGGTATGCTTCCTGAGGAAATAAAAATATTTTATCTCAGCTTACGTAATATATCTCCTATAAAAATGCTGTGCTTTACAGTGGCTATGTGCTGAAAAAAACTTTTAAAAGTCCTAATTTACCATTCAATAGACTACGGGCTGCCACTATGATACTTATTAGTGGCACAGCTCATTTATACATATAGACTGCAGCATCTGTCCTAAATATATATCCTGCATACCTGCATCCAGCTCTGGGGCCCCCAACACAAGAAGGACATGGACCTTTTGGAGATAGTCCAGAGGATGGCCATGAAAATAGTCAAAGGCCTGGAACACCTCTCCTATGAGGAAAGGCTGAGAGAGTTAGGGTTCTTCAGCATGGAGAGAGAAGGCTTCATGGAGACCTTATAGTGGCCTTCCAGTACCTACAGGGGGCCTACAGGAAAGACAGAGAGGAACTCTTTATCAGAGAGTGTAGTGATAGAATGAGACGTAAAGGTTTTAAAATGAAAGGGGGTTGATTTAGATTAGATATTAGGAGGAAATCTTTTACTGTGAAGGTGGTGAGACACTGGAACGGGTTTCCCTGGGAAAACATGCATGGCCCATCCCTGGAGGTGTTCAAGGCCAGGTTGGATGGAGCTTTGAGTAACCTGGTCTAGTGGAAGGTGTCCCTGCCCAGGGCAGGGGGGTTGGAAGTAGGTGACCTTTAAAGTCCCTTCCAACTCTAACCATTCTATGCTTCTATGGTTCTGTGATATATGCAATAACGGTAACAATGCACTTCTATTTGTACAATTTAGAAAACATAAAGAATCATGTAAAGATTCAGAAAACAGTCCACAAGGACTACTACAAAGATCGTAAAAAACATCCATTCAGATGATAAGGAAAACTGAAAGGGATCAATATACTAAATTTTTTTTTGAGGAAAAATTATCCAGTCTGAAACTATTGGTACACACATACAAGATAGTTTCCTGAAAGGAGAATGTACCTTCATCCTTACAAAAACAGTCTGAGCAGACTATACACTTATTGCCCTATCACAGGTAAAAATTAGACTTTTTTTTAGGTCTTACATCATTAAGATGACAGGGCATTTTCTCATACCATTTCGATCCATTCCTACCCATTATTCTTGCAGTTCACTGCCCAATCTGTCATTGCTCACCTTTAAGTATAGAAGCTCTGTACTATTACTACTACACCTACTATTTCACTTTTCAGTACTTACCGGTTAGCATTTCCCACCCATAGACTTTTGCCTTGAACGTTCTGACTTGCAAAGGGCTTTTTTCTCAGACCTAGACCTGTCTGTCCACAACTGTATCTGGGCCCACATATGCTTTCCCAATGCTTCACAGAACCTTAAGTACCTCAACCTATGCAGCAGTAAGGGCCTTTTCCTTTGCAAATCTGCAGTTTGCCTTTTCTCTGCAGTTCTGTAACTTTTCACCCAAGCTGCTGTAACATTGTTTTCCAGAGCTCCCATGCAATTCTTCTTCCAGGTTGTTCTCATGCTATTTTTCCTGCACCTGCAAGTCCCAGTTCTCTCACTGTTGGGTTCTCATGCAAAGCAAATGTCACTGTTGTGAGAATCACCCCTTTGTTCCTTCTTTTTTCCTATGTCCTGTTTCGTGGGGTTTGATTAATATTAGAGAAACTCAAAACTTAGTGAATAACATAATAGTCATTTAAACATGCAGTAAGCAGTACCCAATAGTACATATGTATGAGAGCTTAACAATCAATCGGCACGTAATGCTCATGACTAGTTATGCTTGTTGTAATTCACACTAATATTATCATAAGCAGGAACAACCCAATTGAGTGGGTCCCAATGAAAATCATACAGTACTAGGAAAAAGTGTGGTAAAAACGAACATTTTCATCACTTTCAGCTTCACCACCTGCTACACTGGAGAGGATGCACAGGGAACAGGTTACAGGAGGGCTTTTCCTGACTTGTCTTTGGCACTTACCCTTTTGTTTTGATTTTTTTAATTTTATTGTTTTTCCCCAGAAGTAACTGTCACAATTAATATTGATGTGTGTCATCAACGATCATCCAACTGACTAAAGCTTTGTGCATGTAAGTCTGCCTCAGCATCTTTTATGCAACACATATTCCACTGGCTTCATGCACCATTATGGAAACCATATAAGCAAAGATTCTGGACCTGCCTCAGTAGCAGGGAAATCCCCTGACAGCTACCCTGCACTTGATCAAGGCCTGGTCTGCAATGAGCGAGGACAAAAAATGGTAAGAGTAGTAAAATTATGTGGTTTATTCTTGCTTTCCACATGCAGACTACAGCACATTACAGAAGCTGATATCAAAAGTTTGTGCAAAGTGTGGTGCCAGAGCATCTCTCATGATTTGGCACTTACAGCCCTTGCAGGCATCTGAGCAAACTCCAGCTAATGCTGCAGCCACTGGTGCAGTTTGAGAGTCACACTGCCATCGTACTCCCATCTGCTTCTGTAAATATTGCAGGGGATGTAGAAGGCAAACAGAATCTTGACAAGGAAGTTTCTTAACAACAGGCCTTTAGCCTGAGATGAGGGACCTCCACCCTTCAGTTATCCGGAGATATATTCCAAAGTTATGCTGCTAATTCAATAACTGAAGAAGATCTGACAAAAAATGATGCTTCATAAAAGGTAGAAGATGCATCAATGCAGATTAAGAATTGTGGTCCTAATGATTTCATTGGTCCTAATGGTTGAGGGACAAAATGTCAGCTGGTCAGCTTATAAGGCATTAGCCTACACTGTAAAAGCTGGAGTCACACACCATGGGTTTGCGAATGTATTTGTTTTATGTGGCACAGTTTTGGTAGCAGAGGAGGGGGCTGTGGAGCAGCCCCTGGGAGGAGTAGCTAGGGCTGCCCTGTGCTGGACAAGGCTGCCTCCAGCCGGCTCCAACCAACGCACCGCAGGGCATGGCTTGGCCCTGCAGCCAAGATAGTGGCACGTCTAGGAAAACCCACTTAATAAAGGGTAAAAAAAGCTGTGCAGCGGCTGTGAGAGAGAGGATTGAGAAAAATGTGAAACAAAACAGCCCTGCAGACACCAAGGCCAGAGACAAAGCAGGTGGATGAGGTGCTCCAGGTGCCAGAGCAGAGATTCCCCTGCAGCCGATGAAGAAGCCCATGGTGAAGCTGGTTGGTCTCACACAGACCATGGAGTACCCCGTGCCACAGAAGGTGGATGTGCCCTGAAGGACGATGCATCCCATTGGGAGCCCATGCAGGAGCAGATTTTCTGGTAGGAACTGAGGCCTATTGGGGACCCACGCTGCAGCAGTCTGTTCTTAAAAGGCTGTACCCCATGGAAAGAAACCATACTGGAGCAACTCTTGAAAAACTGCAGACCATGGGAGGGACACGCTAGAGCATAGGACTGTTGGGAAACAGTGGAAGAGACAAAGCATTGTGAACTCACTGTAAGCCCCATTCCCTATCCCCCCTGTGCTTCTTGGGGTGGGGAGGAGGTAGAAAAGTCAGGAGTGAAGTTAAGCCTGGGAAGAAGGTGGGGGTGGCAATAAATGTTTTTAGCTTTGTCTTTGCTTCTCACCATCCTACTCTATTTTTAATTAGCAATAAATTAAATTAATCTTCCCCAAGTTGAGTCTGTTCTACCTGTGACGGTAGTTGGTGAGTGGTCTCCCTGTTGACCCATGAGCTTTTCCACCTTATTTTCTCCCTTGTCCTGTTGAGCAGAGGGGCTGAGAGAGTGGCTGGGTGGGGGTCTGGCAGACAGCCAAAGTCAAATCCACCCAGGAATCAGAAAAATGTATTTACCCTTTAATGAAGAATCATTGCTTCTCAAGGCAGTAACACTGAGCACTCTGACGCAAGGAAATCCTTTAAATACCAGTTGTGTAACAACCACCTAACATATCATGAGCTGAGAATTTTATGCATGCTGGATGTTTCTTGAATCTTACAGAAGACAGTCACCTTTCTAATCCCAGCTGCAGTAGAAGTAGAAAGGTGAATGTCAGAGTTGTAATTTGCAAATGATGAGGGCAGTCTTCTGCTCAGTACTTGGTGGCTCTCTCATGTTGATCGTCTAACACAAGAAATATGAGATGAGCTCTGCACAGATCTCTCAGAAGGTTTCCTTTCCCAGGTTAAAGCTCTTCATTCATGGTGATCTTCCTAAAAGGTATAGCATAATCTTATGCTATCAGTTCTCATTCTTCTCATGAACAAAGAGATTTTGAGTAACAGCAAGTGATGAGGCAAGTGACAAGCCTGTCCTGGACTGTTTCCATATGTGCTGCCTACCCTGTACGTTGTCAGTCAAACCAGACATAGGCCACTGTGGGTACAAGGGCCTTTCACAAGGATGGAACACTGGGATCTTTTAGAGATCCCTCCTGCTAGTGTGGTCACCCGTGGTGACCACTCAATAGCTCTTGCAGCCTGAGATCAAAAAGACAAAAAGGGTCTAGTGTCTAACAGGCATTATTTCCCTTGGTAGAGATGATGGCTTTGGGGCAGCCCATACATCACACAACACCATCACATATTACCAAAAAAATAATGTTATATGATTAGGTAATTTATGCCTTGAAGTGGGATATCACATATGATTTACTGGATCCGAACATCCAAAACTGTATGGTTCCAGTATTACTAATCCTCAGATGATGGTCTGAAAGAGATTCTATACCCTTTTGCAGGAGATTGCATTACAGTTATCCTTTCTAATCAAAGCAAATTATAATGATTTCTAAACATATTGGCCATTATTGTTCAAACGTGTTATGCCACTATGCCAATAAATTGTAAGTCAGACTATCCATTATTCTGTTTATCTATGTTTTAGAACTCTTTGGAATAAGGAATGATCTGAAGAGAAATTAAATAAATCTAGCCAATAAAAACTAGACTTAATGTGTTCTTTACCAGTTCAATGGCTAGAAATGTACTTAGTAGGACCTCTATGGGGTAGTCAAATATTGTAGAAAGACATGTGTGTGTATGCGTTAAAAGAGCAAGGAAAGAAAACTGCCAGTCTCCATTACTACTTCATTAAATAACTGAATGCATAGAATTATAAAACAGACTAACAAAGACAAGAAAAAGTGGCATTTATATGCAAAATGATGTCTGCATACAAATGTATAGGGCAAGTATGTGGAAAAATTGACAGTTTCCAGAAAAAGAAACTATCTGAAGAAGTGGTGTTTCTTGAACAAAAGGAAAAGAAAAAAGTGAAACACTTATTCAATATAACAGTTATTTTATCAAAAGAAGTTGACAATTTCTTTAAAAGCATTCTATTCTGACAAATTTGAATTAAAAAAGAAAGCCTTGTATGTGAAAATTTAGACATTCATTCTCTAAATCATAGAATGTACTCATTTTATTCTCAAATGCCAATACCTCCTTACATTCCACTTCTTTCATAAACCATTTTTCATTTTTCAGATCCATGCAGAAATTCAGCCACCTCTATACCTAAAAAGTATCCTAGTTATGGCAACCTTTAAGGTTGCAGTACACCAAATGACACTTCTTCGATCACCATCCTTTACATATCTTGGTTATTTTGATTTCTTCATAAAATTTGCTTACCTTTGCTGTTTTAGTATATTCTGTCATAGGCTCACACTTTTTAAATTTGATGAGACTTCGGGTGAAATTTTTTTGCAGTCATTCATTTGCAAAATAAGTAACTACTAAAATAAAACTTAATTTAGGTTGGGAGGAGTGTTGTTTTTTGGGGGTTGGGATGTTATTTTTTTCTTTTAATGACGCCTTTCCATCAATTTTACGTTCTTACTTTTCCCTTGGTGGGAAATGGCCTGGGTACGCACTTTGTATCCTTTGTATAGTCTTCTTATTCCAGGTTCAAAAGTATTCAGCATTGTTAAGGTCGTCACCTATCGTTGATAGGTTGTCACCTATCAGTGACAAAAATAATTCTACAAAGACTACAGTGGTGCCTGACAAGTGACCTCTTTTGACCAAATGGGTTACCACAGTATAAAGCACCAAAACATTCCTCCAAAAAAATTATTGTCACTCTGCTTTCCATTATTTGAATCCCCAAAACAGAGAGTAAGGAGAGAGGTCATTCCAGAGATCAACTAGTTGAGGATTACCTTTCTCCAACTGATATGCGGTTATGATACTCGTGATCTGAGGACATGATCTATGCTCTGGTGGGGTCAATGAATGAGGAATGCAATCCTTTGAATAGTGTTCTTCACTGTGCCGATGTTAAATGCAGATGCAATCTGAAGCTCACGGTCACAAAAAAACAGTGAAGCACATCTGTCCATGAAGATTCAAGCTCTATATTTCAATTTGACTTTCAGTATTTATTTTGTATACAGAATACCATTCAGACTGCTTTAATTGTACTGAAAGCTAATCACACCAGAATTACCAGGGATATGCTGTAGTCATGAGGTTATAGCTATATTTGGTGAAAATAGGCATCTGAACCAATAATGTTCTTGTGATAACACAATAGCATGAAGCCTCAGTCCTAACAAATTAGTTATCTACTAGTGAATTCAATCTGCCACGAATACCTTGAATAATTTTAACGTAGGTTACCAGCTCATTTTATATCCTACATATCCCTTCATACTTCTCTCTCTCTCTCCTGTTTTTGTGTTACTGTTGTACACAGATGTTACATCATGTCATGGTAGGTTGTGTTTATAGGATAAGCACAAACGAAGCATTAAAAAAATTAGCAAACCCATCTTCAGGAAAGCAAAGCTTGATTGCATGCTTTCCTTGTTTACTCAGGAAGCTCTGCTAGACTTCTTGTGCCATGCTTTTCAGGAGAACTTTCAATTTTTAGTTTATTTAAAGATGCTATTTGTTGCCATTCTCCTCAAAAAACTTGCCAATTTTTCTGTTATCTGTTTTTCAGATGTTGTGACATATTTTTGCTTTCATCTGTCTTCCATCTCATTTCTAGTCCTTTTTTGTTATCCTGCCTTCAGGGCCAGTCCTTGAATTTAAATTACAATGGTCATTCTAAGTGCCTTTCTGTAAGATATTATTCTCATAATAATAACTATTTATAACTATATATAACTAAATAATAATAATTTAATAAAATTGAACTTTGCAAGGTAGTATTTCCATACAGTGCAAAACCTAAATTTAATAAGCAGGTATTTAATAGGTAAAAGAAAAAAGGTAGAGAAATCATATATTTTGGTTAAAGACACTAATAGACTTACCTGTGTCTGGTAGAGATTTGATGACCATCTCAGTTAGATACCTGGAATTCAAAGTGGAGCTCTTCCTTAGCTCTTTTCCCAAATCAGGACAATTCCTTTAATGATCTTAAGTTTAATTTTCTTTAAAAGTAATTGTTGATCATAATAAAATTCTCTCTTGGCTATGTTCAAAAGCATTTAAATAACAAAAAGCAGACATATTAAATAGAGAATATAGAAAAGTCTACAACACTTTGTTATAACAGTGCAAGCTTTTTGTGTTTATACACATGTAAAAATAATTACATATGTGTGTATATATTTGATGAAGAAGGCCCTTTACATAACCGTTACATACATAATGTATGATGCTACTTATGGAACAGGTATCTTGAAATGGGATTCCTTTATGTTTTGAATGATAACTTGGTGTCTTGGTTTGGGGTGGACCAAGGCCAACTTTCTGTTCGGTGAAAGAGGCTCTTGCTTATACTTGTTGCTGTGGCAACCAGGGTCAGCTGACTCAGTTTTTTACCCTGTGGAGGGGTCACACCTGTGGGGAGGAGTGGAGAGGTCAGGTGACCCAAACTGACCGACAGGGTATTCCATCCCATCTGCTGGCTCAGTATAAAAGCTGAGGGATCAAAGGGGTCAGGTTGACTCTTCTTTGGTGGGCTGCCTTCCAGTGGTACTTCTCCAATGGCTTGTCTGTCTGTCCGTGGAAGACCCTCTTAGCTCATCTGCTTTTTGATCCTGGTCAGTGTGTTCCAGTTTGCGTTTGTCACTGAGTCCAGTCTGAAACTTTCCCAGTGCCTGCCAGTGACATCTTCCTAGGAACTTGATCTGGTTTTGTATATATTGTGTATTTTTCATTTTTTTATTTTATCATTAATCTCTCATTAAAGTAGTGTAGTTTTTTCTAAACTCATAAATCTCTTTATCTCTCTTCTTCCTCTCCTTGTAGTGACAAGTCGGGGAGAGCATTTTTTGTTTTGTCATTGGCCAACCTGGCCCAAAGTGTGACACCTGGAAAAAAAATGGTCTTATCTTTAGGTGAAAAGCAGTTTGTTAATTGTTTTTATCATGTTAGATTTCAGATGCTCTTGCAAGACAACACAGAGCAACAGTTCC
Organism: Rissa tridactyla; assembly: GCF_028500815.1. Lineage (NCBI taxonomy): Eukaryota > Metazoa > Chordata > Aves > Charadriiformes > Laridae > Rissa > Rissa tridactyla. Next base: position 54,006,752 of record NC_071497.1, read on the forward strand.
AAAAAGCTGTTTCCTGGGAGGAAGGAAAAGGAAGAATTTCTAGGCATTTGTTACAGGCATGAGGCCACCAGATTGCAAAAACAAACACCATAATAGGTCATCAGTTTAATTTACTAGATTTTCAGCAATTAAATTTACATAAAGGAGATTATTAGGAGTATAGATTAAAATGATCAGTGTTAGACACTGCATGAAGACTTGTTTTATTATGAACTGAGAATAACACATCAATGGCAAGGTTTCAAAGTAAGTAAATACCATCCTTATCTCAGTCATATATGCAATAATGCATTTGTGTGGGTTTAAGCAGCTACAGGAAATACAATCCCTGAGTAATCACATAACTTGTCTGCCAATTTTATGTTACAGTAAGATAGGATGAAATCACCTCATTCCTCTTTTCTACATATCCAAAATTACAGTATTAAACCAAATCCTTTATATTTAAGGGATCAGTGAGTAAGGAGCAAGTGTTCTTTTAAATGTTATTGTGTCTCTCTTCACTTTGCTATCTGGGTGATACTAAAAAATTAGTGTTCACTTACAGCAATATTCCTCTAACAGTGGTATTTGCTATAAAGGCAGACTGTTATCAGCTACTGCAAAACTGAGTAACAGAAGATAAAAACAGAGAGGATTATCCTCTCAGTCTTATCTACATGTGTTAAGTCAGGATCTCTGTTTTCCAGTAGTTAAAAAGCCATGGAGTCTGAGCTTGTCAAAAACCTGTCAGTTTGTCTTTCTGTGCTTTTTATTTGGGAACAGAAGTTTGGAGAGGGAGCATCTGCACTCTGGGCGTACTCACCAGTCAAGGTGCAATTGGATGTACAGACAATTTGAACTGTTTTTCTGAACAAACCAGGGGGACAAGCAGCTGTGTTACAACAGTGACAGAAGAGAAGAGTGCAAATGAAATTACTAATGTTCTACCCATCTGGGGTATCACCTTATTTCTCACCATTATTTCCCCTGGACATTTCCCTCCGGGAGGACGGGAAGTTAAACATAAGGAGGCAAATGTCATAGGTCTTTTTCTGCAGCTTCTCTCTATCTTCATCTGGTGGGAAAGTATCTTGTCTCCTCAAGCTGTAACAGTCATGAACATACAGTAGCAGCCACTACACCAAAAATATCTATGAAAACATAGCTGGAGAGGAAAGAATTTGTGGAATGTAATGATGTTGGTAACAGAAGTTGGAAAATGGTATCCCTTGTTCTACTTTGAAAGATACTTAGTTATTGATGATAAACCCTGTCCTGTCTTAGTTTCTGTAATATTACATATCTATGTTGATTAAGTTCACTAGTAGTAAGAAGCAAAAATTCACTAGTGTCTGAAATCAGACAAAGATGAAGTATCCTATTTGAGGTTCTTGCTTGTTCCTTCTGTTTGCATTTGATATGCCTTTAGACTTGAAGGATCAATTAATGTGAAAAAAATGTCTGTAGGTTAAAAAGATGGTTGTTTTTTCTCAGTACAACATGATATGCTTCTGCTGAGAATAGTGATGTAGAGCTCAAGGTCGAAGTCAGTTCTGTGTTGTTTAAGGGGCTTCTTGTTTCTGGGTTCACAAACATGTTGGTCTTCTGGACAAAAAAGATGCCCTGAGGTGGGGTAAGTAGTTAATAGTTGATTGTAACACCCCTGCACCAGAGAAAGGAAAACAAACAAAAAAAGATCTGTAGCAAGATATGTGCTACCAGACACAGATTCTAAGTTATAGAAAATAAAAAAAGAGAAAAACAAGAAAGTAAGAAGGAAGGCTATTGCGAAGGAGATAGATTAGCTGTAGGCAACTGTCTGAAAATGAGCTTGACAGCCTTTGTTCATGGTCATGTTGTGATCTGGGGTCTTTCAAAAACCTGCAGCCAGGAGTATCTTAAACCATGGGAAGCAATGTAGACAAGTAGGAGTAATTTGTTATTTATAGAAAAGAAAACTTTTTTCTCAAAAGTTTTTCATAATTTTTTTCTATTATGATAAAATACTGGGGGAATTGTTTTTTTATAACTATTATTTAATGCCTCATTTTTATCTTATTCTTTCTCTTTCAGTTAAAAAGGGCATTTTTTCTTTTTGTTACTTTCAACATTTTTGATGGATAAGAACCTTGAAAAGTTGTAAATCAGGAGCTGGAAAGTTGTAAAAAGCTGTTGAAAAGGGAAGAAAAATTTTGAAAGTACAGACATGTTTTATGTGTGGAAAAAGTGGGAGTTTTTTAAATGAAAACCTATTTTTTACGATTTTTATTAAAAGAAAAGACAACTTAAAAAGCTGGAATATTTTCTAAGAAAGTTATAAATTCTTCCAAAATAAATTGTTATCCCAAGCTATCTTTATATTTATGTTTTATTGGCATTGTTATACCTCCAGTTTAATTTTCAAGTATTTTCAGTAATGTAATGGAAAACTTCTTATTCTTCTCCCCTAAAAATAAGTAGAAGTTCTGATACTGCTAAATTCTCACAAAGGGGAAAGAACACAGGATCACGTGTTCTTTGCTATATGCTTTTCTCTTTTTTGACTTCTATAATTCTGGTGATAAAAACTTCTAGGGCCTTACTCCCTTTTAATTGGATATTGAATTATCTGTGTGGTTGTGATTTTTTTTTTTTAATCTTAGCAGGAGTGCTATATGATGCTTGGGCTGCATTCAGAAGCATAGCTGAAAAGACATTTTAAATAGTCTTTGGTTGTGATGGAAGAGGACAGGAAGATGATCCAAGCACACATATTGTTTTTCTTCACCCTCTCTTGAGATATAGAGTATTGTAATACATCTTTTTATCTGTTAATGCTGCATTTAATGAATCCCTTCTATGGAAAAAGAGTTGGTTTGTTGTTTCTGCATCCATTTATCTTCACATATGGAAGCATAAAATACAGACATTGGGTAAAGGAATAGGAACAGCTATGCTCTGGCTAAAGTAATTTGGTGTGCAGTGAAGATATACATGAATTGCTGCAAAATGCTGATCAGGACTTCTCAACTCTGGAAATGCTGATTTCCTTAGTTACTTGGAAGTGTTGATCAGGACAAATTGTACCTGAGAACTTTAGCATATTTCCTAAATTAAAACTGGAAAATACCGCCAGAAAATTCAATTACTCTGGACTAGGACAAAGCAAGGTTCTACATAGAAATGTGTTAGCATTGGCCAGACTAAAATTATTACACAATTCATTTGTTTATATTTATTTTTATTCTTTTATGCATGTATATCAAGGACTGATTATTAAAGAATGTAAAGAATGCTCACAAACTAATTTAGTATACTAAGGTAGATAGTGCCACAGAAGCCCATTTTAAAAGAATAAGCAAAAAAAAAGCAATGTGAGACAGCTGATAGCAATCAGCTTTTAATGCTTATCAAGCTACTGAATTTTCAATATATTCTGCTGGGCTAATGTCACCCATATTGTTAATTATTGTTAGTGCCCAGGTGCTAAAACAAAAAGTTGAAAGCCAATGACCTGATTTTTTTGAAAAAATGGAAAACCCTAAGTTTCCTTAAGTTGCCCTTTCAGAAATGAAACCATGTGTGGCTTTTTACTTAGGCAAGGAGTTTTCTCAAAAATATTCAGTGGGTTTTATTTCTTTACTGTTGCTTTACTAAATGAAATTGTTTATTACAGTAGGTCTCTGTTAAATGTGGTGTATCTGGTTTGGGGATTAGGGGGTTTTTTGTTTTTAATTTCATGTTTGCTTCAATTTATAAACTGTATGCAGTTTCTAGATGCTCTCTGGTAACCTCTGGCAACCTCTGGCAGATCTTTTCACAGATGTCCTGTAAATCTGTCATGTGCAGTAAATTCAGTAATTGCATTCCCCAATCTACGGAACTCCTAATATGGATGTACTGATAAAAGATAATCTTGCATTGGAATGGCCAATTTTAAAGTCGTTATGACAAAAAAAAAGATGCTTAAATGTGTTGCATTATAGAATACTCTCGAATCTTTCCATTTTCAAAGAATGAACATGAAGTGTTTAGTTTACTACAGGTCTTTCTGTGTCAAAAATTCTAAATGAACACTACCTCATTTTTTTCCCATTTTCCAGGTTGTGACACTTAAGTCTTTCTTGAGTATTTCCTTAACTTTGAAGTCCACAGTTTCTATTGAAGAAAGTACTTCATTTGCTATTACCTCTGAACAAATGATACTGTAATAAGTGCCTTTGCCTTTCCCTGTCACTGTGTAATTTTTCAAAGTTGTTCATAAAGTCTGCTAAAAGCACACCTATGTATACTGACAAAACTACCATAGTAAGGAGTAGTTTTAGTAGAATGGTCTCATACTGACACAACAGTGCTGCCCATGTACATAGGAGCAAACAGCGTGTACTAAACCATGATATACAGTATTATGAGGGGGGCTTGGATGTGGTTTTTTGTTTGATCTTTTTTTATTATTTTGTTTTTCCAATAGATTCTTTTAAATAACTCATACTGCAACAAATATTTTGGTGATTTTTAGATGAAAATAGTTGTATAGGTCAGCAATAAAATTTTTGGTGGTTGCATCCAGATTCTTTTACCATCAGAGTTTCCAGCATAGTAACATATGATCTTTTTGTTAAAGTTCAGAACTTTTTTCCTGAAAAGACAGCACAGATAGGCAACCTCTTTCTCTCACCACCCTAATCATAAAAAAAAAAAAAAAAATCCCCTCTTCCTTATATGTTGCTTCTTGTCCTGGCACTACAGGCATTTGTAGAAAGTGTCTCTCTGTCTAACTTAGAAGCCCTGTTGAAGAACTGCAAGGCTGCAATAAGCTCTTCCCAGAGCCTTCTCTTCTTCACACTGAACAATCCTAACTCTCTCAGCCTTTCTTCACAGGAGAGATGTTCCAGCCCTCTGATCATCCTCATGGTCCTCTTCTGGATCTGCTCCAATATGTCCACGTCTTCTTGTGCTGAGGGCCCCAGACCTACATGCTGTACTCTGGGTGGGGTTTCATGCAAGTAAATTAAGGTGGAAGAATCACCTCCTTGGACCTGCTGGACATGCTTCTTTTGATGCAGCTGAGGATATGATTGGCTTTCTGAATTGCACATTGCTGACTCATGTCCAATTTTTCATCTACCTGTATACCCAAGTCTCTCTCTGCAGGGCAGCTCTCAACCAATTTATCCCACAGTCTGTATCGATATTGGGGATTGCCTGAGCACAGCTGCAGGACCTTGCACTTGGCCTTGTTGAACTTCATGAGGTTTGCATGGAACCACTCCTCAAGCCTGTCAAGGTCCCTCTGCATAGCATCCCTTCCCTCATGTGTATCAACTGTACCATTTAGCTTGGTGTCATCTGCAAAGCTGCTGAGGGTATACTCAATCCCCCTGTCTGTCATTAATAAAAATATTGAATAATACTCATCCTAGTATAGATCCCTGAAGGATGCCACTTGTTACTGATCTCCGTTTAGACTTTGAGTCCTTGACTGCAACCCTTTGGATGCAACTATTCAGCCAGTTCCTTATCTGTTGATTAGTCTGGCCATCAGATGCATATCTCACTAATTTAGAGACAAGGATGTTGTGTAGGACCATGTCAAATGCCTTGCAGAATTCAAGATAGATGATGTCAGTTGCTCTTTACTAATCCACCAATGCAGACACTCAACCGTAGAAGGCTACCAGATTAGTCATGCACAATTTTCCCTTTGTGAAACCATGTTGGCTGTCTCTAATCGCCTCCCTGTCATCCATATGCCTTGACATGTCTTCCAGGAACATATTTTCCTTGATCTTAACGGGCACAGAGGAGAGGATAACTGGTTGGTAGTTGCCAGGGTCTTCCTTTTTAAAAATGGGAGTCATGTTTCACTTTTCCAGTCGCTAGGGTCTGTTATGACTTTTCAAATACTATGAAGAGTGGCATGGCAACTACATCATCCAATTCCTTCAGAACCCTGGGTTGCATTTTGTCAGGTCCCATGAACTTGCGTATGTTCAGATTTCTTAGATGGTCTAGAACCTGATTTTCTCATATGACGGGTAAATTAGGCAAAAGTGCTTCCTATTTGGTTCACTATGGTATTTTTGTTTCTTACTTGGTTGGGACTGCAGTGTCTCCAGGACCAGCATCACTGTTATGCACAAAATACGTTTCTTAATTTTCCCAGAGAAACAAATGAAATATGAAACTTTCAGATTTAAAATAGCGTAGTAAAAAAGCAGAAAGACAGTACCTGGGAGCAAATGATAGAAGACATCTGGACTGGGAAGGTTATAATGCTATGTTGCATGACATTTCCAAATATTTGCTACATATTTCTAAGACAAACTTTAATTTAGCATAACTCTACAAACTGTGTAGAAGTTTGGTTATGCAGTACACTGACAGATTTCAGTGCATTGTTAACATTTTTCTTTAATGTCCTTCACAACTTCAATCCTTTAGGAGCAATAATGTTTTAACTAAGGCAGGGCCAGCAAAAAAAATACTGTTCTTCCTATCATACATATATTCAGACAGCTTTGCAGTTGTTTTTCTAGAGTTTCTTCCCTGGAAGAAGAACCTCTTTTCTTTTATATAATGACAGTAGAAGATTTATGTAGCAGATGAAAGAGACTTTGGAAGAGGACTAAGGAAAGGATTCTCAGTGGAAAACTGCACACAGTTCACTAAATTCCCATAGCTCATGTACATCACATATGCAATATCTTTTAACCCTGAAACAATCATTTGCTTTCTATCTTTAGAAAGAGAGAACAATAAATTAAGTAGGTTGTGTGCTGTATATCAAGATATCCTCACTTTTGTTCACTTTGTTAGGGTTTGAGACACCAAAAATAGAGCAGCATGATACATACAGGTTCACTCCTTAACACTACTGGTCATGAGGTTAGTTCTTTCGGGGCAAAAAGTGTAGGTGACCAAGCTGTCCTGTAGTTAGATATCTTGCATCTTCTGTGGCAGATGATGTTAACTATTCCTGGAAAAAAGATAGTAAACTAAACAGAACTTGGGTCAGATCTAACAAAACCAACGTGTATGTTTCATAATTTCATATTGATGATAATAGGCCCAGGTTTATATAAAAGTTTTATGCAGTTGTTTGTTGTAATGCAACAGTAAGTCATTTATAATGTCCTTTCATATGGCATATGTTTGATCAAAATGAAATGAAAAACAGTATCTGTGCATGTAAAAGGTATCCCTTCAAAATCTGAGTACTAAGGCTATTATTTTTTATTGTTTTTCAACACTGCGTGAAGAGGAATTCTGAACTTGTAATAGTACAGAATATCATCAGAAAATGCATTGTCATCAGTTAGTACAATATTTTTTAAGGACTTACAAAATCACAATTACTGTATCTAGCAAGGTATTCTTTATCAAGTAAGATGGCATTTGATTGATGAAGTTAATATTCAAGTGTAGAGCAATTGAAAAGGCAGGGTTGTGACATGTGAAAACAATGGTCAAGGAGGATCAGTTCTTTGTTAGTCAGTAGTTTTATTGGCTCAAGTTTTCTATGGCTGCTTCCTCCAATCAATCATCAGTGATTTACTACAGCAGAACGAAGCACAAAACAAAATACACCTATCCACTTTATAAAAATGACACGAGCAAAAATGCTCTGATGATTGAGGACATCCCTTACTATAGGACAATGAGGTCACCTTTGTTACACCTAAAACTGTGATGTCACCAAGATGATCTTTACCCTTATACCAACAAAATACAAATCTATTAGAAATATATGCAAAAGTCATGACTTTGTTCATTCCTGTTTTATAACGCAGTCATGCTGAAGCTCGCTAGGGACAGAAGAAGAAGGGATGCTTATTTTGAATGCAAAATTTTCCTGATATTTTGTCTCTCTTGTTTGTTGTATTCCCTCTAAATCACCCTGCGGTGATAAATCTGGCTGTTTAGGGTGTCTCTTTGGCAGGCTGTCCTTTGATTAGGCAATTTGTCTTTAACTTGCCCAAAAAAAATGTTCTTCATGAACAATGGTTGGCAGTTAGGTACTTGTACTGTGAATGCTATATTGTACTGGCTAGGTAATAGACACAGAGAGTGAGATAAGCCAACACTAATGCTCCTTAATAAATGGCCATACTCTGTACCAACAATATATAGCAATCAGTATACAGGAGGAAGGATGTTGTGGGATAACGAAAGTATGGACATATTTTATTTGATATTAAATAAGATTTATCAATATTTTCTTCAGTAAAACATGGTTTGTCTTACACAACGTGTCCTGTGGAGATCTAGAAAGTAGAGAAAACAAGATGGATGCTGATTATTTTATAAACTGTGTGAGACAAGTGGTCTGCAGTTACGCATGAATGCATGCAGCTATAATGGAGTGGCCCAGATTTACATTAGAGCTATATGAAATATTAGTTACAAAATTTAAAACTCTCCCAGATTCAACTCTCTTTGAAATTTTTCAGGTTCCTCAGAAATGGCAATGTATCATATAAAACTTTATGCACTAGTGGTGAAGACATTTTTCCTGGATTTCAGCCAAAATTTCAGTACAGCTTTTGGTGGTGAACGTTTGATTTTTAGCTTACTATGTTGGCTTTTATTCTAAGTTAGAAATTATACAGCTTTTCTGCAGGATGCTCTGTTGTCTGTGTCCATGCCATGTTCTGAAGTGGGCCAGCACAGAATATCATGGCTAAAATATGTAAATAAATAAAATCTAAAAGTGCCATTATTATAAGCTGCCTGTCCTTGGAAATTTTCTAAAGCAAAAATGTCATTTTCTTTTTTATCAAACATAACAAAGTCAAAAGTGGGTTTTATACAATTTTATGTGAAAATTTTGGTTGCCATTAAATCGTGTAGAAAAACAAAACTGTGGGGAATAAAATTTCCCAAAGTGGAGAACAGGGATTCATTGTATAAATGAATCATGCTTTTTTTTTTTAATGCATTAAATCTATATAAATACATAATCAGTTATTGAAAGAAGATGCATTTTGCTGTAGTGTTACAAGGTATGCTGCCAGATGTGTTGTGGACTTGGGAAGGGGTTTGAAGGTTTTACAGCACAATACAACATCCTAGGACAACTGTGCCTGACGTATACATTTAGAGCAGTCTCTCAAATAATATTATAATATTTCCCCTTCATCTTCACCGGTCCATTCAGAATGGGACTGCAAATGCAGCAGCTTGCAAACATGCAAATATGTTATTACTATCATCAGGGATTGTTACTATTATCACAAATTAATGTTTAGCTCCTGTGAATTGGTTACTATCACCATGCATACATCAGCTGCTACCAGATCCTATCATCCATAACCTGTTTCTACTCACATTTCACAGTCGCTTACATACCCCATTATATACAGTGAAAAGGAAAATGTATTGAAACTACTAAGCCACTCAGCACCTGGGTGTTATTCGTGGAATAATAGAATTGTTTGGATTGGAAGGGAACTTTAAAGATCATCTTGTCAACCCTCCCTGCCATAAGCAGGGACTTCTTTCACCAAAACAGGTTGCCCAAAGCCTCATCCAGTCTGTCCTTGAACACTTCCAAGGATGGGGCATCCGCAGTTTCTCTGGGCAACCTGATCCAGTATCTAACCACCCTTATCTTCCTTATATGCAATCTAAATCTACTCTCTTTCAGTGTAAAACCATTGTCGCTTGTTGTGTTGCTACAGGCCCTCGTAAAAAGTCTTTCTCTGTCTTTCCTATGAGCCCTCTTTATTACATTGAAAAGCCACAATAAGGTCTCCCCACTGCCTTCTCTTCAGGCTGATTTTATCCTACAAAAAGGGGCTTAATTCCCTCCAACCCTGCCTTGAGGTTTGGGGGCTTGAGAGATGTGGGAAGAGAGATTGCCATTGATTTTAACCCTTGAGCTATTATGCCGTTTTTGTGATATCCTAATTGCACCAGTCATGAATGGGCCATGCAATATCCACAAAGCATTTATGGCAACAAACTGCTTTTCATATGAAAACATACAATAGCTTTCAGTGGCAACTGATGGAGGTTTCCAACTTAAGTGGAAACACAATGCTGATATATAATGCTTTGGTTTTGACCCTGCCTTTCCATTTATCTCTAGGACAAATAGGCTTTTTAGGAAGCTTGCAGATATTTAGTAATAAATTGTGGGACAATTTTCAGGCTTCAAGCTGGTTTATCAGCAGACCAAGGAGACCTTGAATATGTAAGGTGACTATGACAAACAGACTTTGTTTTATTCCCTGATGCATTATTTGCAAGTTTTAGCAAGATGTTGGGTTTTTTCCTAGCCATGCCCACTGTTCTCTATTATCATACCATGTTCTGAGGGTGGAGACTCTATACTAAACAAGGTTTAAAAGATAATAACTGTCATTAAGGTTACCAATATGTCCCTCATAATATGATAACAAAAAGTTACATTTCCAAAGAAGTTCATGTCATATATGAGTTTTGTGTTACTCAGAGAACTGGAATTGCATTTTTTGTCAATAAATTGCTGAACATAATAACAGCTCAAATATCTGATGTATTGCACTTACATTTTGACTTGTAATTTAATACATGGTACTGTATAATCATTAGTGTTTATTTAGTACAGTATCAGACAGTATCTCATTTAGAATACTATGATATCTCACGATTCTAGAATAATATGATTTTGAATACATGGTTAAATATTTTCTGTAATTTGGGCACAGTGTTAATTCCTAATATTAATAGAATTAATGTTTATCATACAGCAATTGGTTTGGAAAGGGTGGTGGGGTGCTTATTGCCTAACAGTTAAATGACAGCAGCAAGCAACCGAGCACCTGTATTTGGATCTCCTTTGTATCCACCTCCTGCTTTCCTAATGTGTCTCTGGCACTGGTGCATCAAAGAAAAACTGTTAAACAAAGCTGACAGGAGATAAAAAAAGAAGATGATATTCCAGAGAGAATGGCGTCCTTGGAAGAACTTGCTTCTTTTTAGCATCTTTCTCTGTTGTTAATGTGTGTCTCAGATAACCTGTTGGAGACTTCTCAATGGTATTGTAAATTGGCATAGTTTTAGAGAGAAAAATGACTCCTTTATCCATGGCCAGTCAACAGTCTGTGTATTAATGCATTTCTCACTGTCTTCACCGAGATAAGCTCTATGTTTGGAATGTTCATTCTCCGTTATTTAAAAATCATCAGGTAAACAAAAGCAAACCACAAACAAACAAAACAAAAAAACAACAAAAAAAGAAATATCTTTTAAAATTTCTGGCTGATTCACAAAGAGAAAGCCAGACAAATTCTAGCAGCAAGTACCATTTGACTACAGAGTCTTCTTGTTTCTCAGTATTTTTCCCCACTGAATGTGTCAAAACTTTCTACCCTGAAATTCAGACTGCATCATGACTTTGGTTGTTAGGTCCCAGATTAATCATGTACTTTACTCCCTCTTTGTCCTTTGATACAGGTGTCTTCCAACACAATCATGCCATTGTTGATCAATTTAGGGAGACTCATGAGTGAAGAAGACAGAAAATTCACAGGATCGGGACCTAGCTTGTAACACTCACTCCCACAGATACTGAGAATTCCCACAGGCTTGGCATTTTTCAGAACTAAGTATAAAACATGCTTTTACTTAGTTTTCCCCTGAGAAGGTATTTTCACTAGAAGATATGCACAGAGCCTTTCTCTCTACCCTAGATACATGCACACCAACACCCGCTTCCTCCTCCCCTCAAAAAAAACCCAACAAACCTCCACCCCAATTAAGCAAGCTATATCTGTTATGGGGTAAGAATGGGAAAGAAGGAGAAAAAGAAGAATGTCTGCTGTTTCTTCTATTTTTAAGTACTCCAGAGGCACTTTGATTCTATGGTGATGAGGCTATATATGTAGCTAGATAGTTAATTCCTTAGTCCTCTGAGGGAGTCACTGAAAAATAAATGTTGATATATAATTGACTCATAGACATATTGCCTCTGGCAACATGCTATAGAAATGGCATCATGAGATCTAGGGAAACAGATCACAGATTTTAGTAACTGACACTTCACATTTTGTAAGTTTATCCCTATGTATTTCAAATGTTAATTGCATTTATAAATCTTCCTACATTTGGGTGAGGTTGGGCTTCATCTCCTTGACAGTAACCTAGTATTATATTTTAAATTTCCACAATTAAAATGACTAATATCTGCATGAGTTGGAACAGTAAAATTGCATGTTAATTGTAAATTCATTAAAACCGACACTTGCTCTGACATGTGACTGCATGAGCACTGTGGTGGTAAAGTGCTAGCAGTTCTTTTTTGACGCTGCATATATAATTAGAAAAAAATTGCTACCTCCTGTCAGGGTTTTCTGTCTAACCGTAGGGTATGTTTTCCATCTCTTTTGTTAATATTACATTTCTGAGGGTGTTTTATTGGTCCAACCAGTAACAAGTAGTATTCTGAAACTAAGGGGAAAGAAATTGGTTGCTGTGATGATTGTTGCATGCGTTGCACAGAAAATAAAATGGGAAATACTGTAATTTGAATGCACAGTTTTGTGATAAATTCAGAGGACTGATTCAGTGACAACATCTAGATAGTTAACATTTTTGACTCCTTGAGGGGTATCAAGCCATCTTTGTGACAAGAGAGCATTCTCCTCAGATATGAGTAGACAATGAATTAGAAGAGATTTAAAAAAAGAAAAAAGAAAAGGGGAGGGGGGAATGAAGAATTACAGAATAATATAAACCAACAGTTAGTAGAAGGCATAATTGTTTAAATACAACTGGGTTGTAATGCATGTCAGGGAGACTTGTACAATTTTAGAATCTTAAGAGACCATATGTGGGGGCAGGCAGTGGGAGGAATGCAAAATTTGTGGGTTTAAAAAATAACAACAGAAACCTGTGGCAAAGTTCTAAAAAAAGATTATGTTAATTTATGATTCCTTGCCAAATGCAACTAGAGATTCATAGCACCAATTAAATCAAGTATTCTAATTAAAATGCGTTTTTTTGGTTTAAACCATTGAAGTTGTGGGAAGTTAGCGACAATGTGTTTCTCTAAGCTACCTAATAATTTTAAAATTTCAAGAATGAGAAAGAGTGTTAAAAAAAAGAAAGAAGGTTTTGCAGTAAAGTCACAAAATCAGAAATGAGAAGATCAGAGATGTCTCTGTCATGTATGCTGGTTTGGGATCTCAGTGTTTTAAGATTAAGGATCCATTATCCCAGTATCAAGTTTGTACCCAGGAATTTTCCAACCAGAAAAGAAGGGAAGACTAGATCTATCCCGTTGACCAAGCTTTAGCTCAGATATGGCGTAGTGTGTGTAGTATTCCATCGAAGCTCCAGAGTCAAAGGAGACATGCCTAGAGAAGCACCTCAACCAGGAGCCCAAGATGTGTAACATCTATATGTAGAAAATAATCTACAATTGCTGACACAACATGATCTCCTTTACATGGCTTTTATGTCAAGAGAACGAAATAATTTTTTTCAGATTTTCAAGTTGCCTGATGCATACAGATTTGTATGGTTCTAAAATTCTCATTTGGACTTTAACACTCAATTTAAAACAAACAAAAAAACCAACCAAACAAAACACAACGAACAAAAAACCACAATCCCAAATCAAACTGTTAAATACGATAGTGTCCTCTCTTCAGTCAAAAAAGTCCTCTGATGCCCCAAACTAGGTACCCATGTTTATAAAAACCTTGGTGCATGTAACACACCTTGGCAGTATTAGGTATTCAGACATTTTTTAATCTCAATGCTTATTTACCAATTAGCATAATCTACAAATTTCTTAAAAGTCTCAGCAATTGTATTGAGTTTAAATGCTGTAAAAAGTTTTACTCAGTTTTACCTGAATCTAATTTGAACCAAACTGACAAGCACTAAGTTATTTAATTTCTTTGGCATTGGAATTTTTAAAGCAGGAGTAGTGAATTGCTTTTGCAGAGGTCATCATCCCAAGGTATGTCTTTAGGACATTCAGATAGAATGGCTAATCTGGAAAACACAAGTCCTGCACCCAGAATGTACCTTCCTTTTTTAGAATGGGTCAGTTCAGGAGCTGGTAATGTCACAATCTGTATGAAAAGCATATGATCTTTGGTTCTCTGGTACACAACAGGATCATGGAGGAGTGCCTAAATTTCATGGATCCCAATAGGCTTTTTAAGTACAAAATAGCATCACACACAAGTAACATGAAACTGTAAGTACAAAAAAGAACTTCTCTGAGAAGGCTGTATTATCTCTGTTGACATTTGGGGACATTGTGTATTGACAAACTGCAAAAAATTCTCAGATTTTCCTTGATAACTTAGAACGCTTAATCAAATTAATTAAGCAATTAAAACATAGGCATATAAATTATTGTATTCCATATGTTACATGGAAAAAAATACATAGAAAAAATAAAAAAGTCAATAACATAAATAACACAGTAAACTGTAAGTCCATCCTAAATGTAGGAAAAAATCAAAGGCATGTTTGCTATAAACTAATAGTGTAAGAGCAATTTAAATGGATTAATAGTATATAGAGCTTTTTATATCAGTACTGAAATTTTCTTACTGCAATAAAAATAATGATGAAAATTAATAGATGAGATTGCAATTTCTCTTTGATTTTTTTTGTTTGTTTTGTTTTGCTTTTACCTTCCTTTTTCATGATTAAAAAAAGGACAAGGATAATTTAAATTTTTTTAGTAGAAGAAAAAGGTTCTGAAACATCCTTTCAGACAGAAGAACAATCAGACATACAGACAAAGTGGCTGGGGTGGGAGAGAAAAAAGATGAAAGATGATGAAGGTAGTAATTAGTACTAATTTTGTTTATAAAGTTCCATTACCCTCTCTGCCCAAGTCCCTGTTGGAGGATCCATGGAGCTTGACACCATAATTAAACAAAGGAAGACAAAACTGAAAATATTTACAAAGAGCATGAATGTTTCCCAAACCACGTTCCTGAGGCCTAGAGAGGGGCAGCAGTGGTAGTGAAATATCAGGTCTGCATTGCTCACATCCACTAGAAAAATGCTCATTCCTTTGAGTCTGTAGGCCCTCTAAAGATGCAGGAGAGTGGCCATCTACACTCCATGAGGCAACAAACAAACAAAATGAAAAAACACAAAGTCTTGCAGCCTAAAAGGAAAGGAAAGTGCTATGAGTGGTGAATGGTTCTGAGGTACGGACAACTCAGCAGGGGCTGGCAGAGAGGCAGGCAAGTCCCCAAGAAAAAAGGAGACATTCATCCTACAGGACAAAAAATTGCGGTTCCTGCTGTAAAGACAATTTTTCATTTTTGTCATTAACTGTTCTTTTTTTGTTGGCTTAAAAATAAAAGAGTATGTAGGAAGTTTGGGGACAGAATGTCTATGGCATTCATTTTGGCTGGCAGGAGCACTACAAACCTACAAACTACAAACCTGTTGTGTTCAAAAAATATGGAGCATCTGAATATAGGTGTTTCATAAGGACTGAGCTGTATGTACTTCAGGGTTTCAGACAACATAATAAGCACAATGAAAATGATCTGCAGTTCTGAAACAAGTGGAAAATTTCATAAGCATCAAAAGGTCCATAGACCCTGAAGTGTGGCCACACTTTTAAGGAAAACTATGCATACGACAACCTCTTGCTTATTACATATGTTCTTAGTGTGTGTTCAGATTAACTCCTTTACTATTGCTGAGGCTTTTCTATTCAGATCACTAAGACTTTTTTATTCATATGCTGGTATCTTCTAGGCATCACAGCAACAATCCAGCTGCTCTGGGCTCCTATAAGTAAGTGTATAAGCAGAAAGTCATTGTCTTAAGATTATAGGGTTTTTTGACGAAATCAAATGCCCCTTTTCACTTCTAGCAGTGTTACAGAGCAAAAATACCTGAGAGAAAATGGTATGTATAGGATAGAGTTTGTGCATCACCACCAGAGTACATTGTCAGAGGCTAGGTATGATGCACACATGCACAGTCCTGCTGAGTTTCAGTAGGATAAATCTCTAAGAATAAATGTTCAGCAACACTAAGAAGCCACCCTAGTCATCTGTTTCAATGCAGGTGTGATAGCATAAACTGAAGGAGATTGCCACATTCTAGTGAGATTGCAATTTGGACTGCTGAGCTTTCATTGCCAGAGGGGATGTTTGGGAAGCAATGAGCCTATCTTTACTTTTAAGTGTAAATTGACAGATAGGAATAGAGAGTTCTCCCCTCTCCCAAACCAATTTGAGATCAAGATTTTAAAGTCATTCTACACAGAAGAACTGAATGCTGACAAACAGGAATTCTTTACTGGTGAGTAGTAAAGTGAAGATTCCTGTCTGAATGGAGCTTCAAAAGCAATCAGATATTCCTTTTTTGAAAGACCCCAAGAAAGTTTTATTGCCTGGTAGAGACATTGAACAACCAACCTTGAAGATTAAGTTCTTAAGTTAACTTCTAGCTTACTAAGTAAACTGCAGATTCTCAAAAGTTCTCAAAGTTCTACTAAGGTTAGAGCACCCTTGGAAGTTTAAAACTGACAAACGTAAGGTGCGATCTTACAGACCTGCTATTTCTGAGTAAAGGGGCAGTTTACAAGATTTCTGTTAACAATAAGAGTCTATAAGAAAACGTCCAAATCTTGTCATGAAAATGTGAATGCATAAGAAATGTTTTGCAGGAGTAGCATCCACATCTGTTGGTGTTTTCCTCCAAGCAAGTGCAAATGTAGCTGTATTCTGATGTATTGTAAATGAAATATTAGAATTTCTAAGAAAAGACCCTATTTTTTTGTGTAACAAAAAAGTAAGTTTTCATGCTACAAAATATTTGTACACATTATTTTTTTACCTGAAAATGTTAAAAATTTTTAGTTTAGGCTAACAGTTTATGGTCGGTTTTTAAAAATTTTTTGGTTTTGTATTTGGAGGTGTTCTCTGTCAAATATGCAAAAGTTTAAAGATTAAAAGTTAATGAGATGCACAAAATTATTTCTTACAATTTAATAGATAGTTCATGCCAATCTTAACACATTCTATGAAGATAAAAACTTAATTAGTTTTGTAGTTCTGGATTGCAAGGGTGTCTTTACACTTACTAAATGACAGAATTCCTAGTGATCAATTTTTTTGGTTACTCTAGAATAAAATATTTCTGCAGAATGTGCATTCTCATACATTTGTGGTTCTAGCAACAATGCTAAATATATATATAATAACTGGTCCTCCAACAATTTAAGATTTTTTTAAGGTTAATATATTTCAATAACAGTATTAACTCTAATACTAAACTTAGTTAAGCTAAAATTTGAAATAAAACACCTATTGCTTTATTTGTTTATGTGTATTAGGAAATCATGTAGTAGTGAGGAGACATTTTGTTTCAAGTAAATAGTTAAGAATAACTCTACAGGCCTGTCTTGTAGTGTATGTTATTATCAGAATTAAGTCAAAAAATAAATAAATAAAAAATAAAATTAAATAAAATTAAATATGTTTCCAAGTTCTTGCTTTCGTCCTTTTCTTCTATTTGACGTAAAGTTTTTGTTTGAGGTGAAGTTCATAGAGATCACAGGACAATGCAGACTGTCAGGGACCCAGGGAGGAACCTGCCCAGAACAGGTTCAGTCATGGGGTAAGACCTGGCTGCTCCAGGCCTATCCCAAGCAGGTGCCCTCTGTCACTTCTTCCAGGTCCCTGATAGAGATTTTGTACACCCCACATCCCAGGACATACCCCTGAGGCACCCATTTTGTTACCAACCTCCACTATCTCCAGTATCTTGTTACCGTTATCCACTATCCTCAGAGCCAAGCACACTGACTCCATCATTTTCCCATTGACCAATAAGAGCCACTTCCTGTATCCCCCTTTTCTGCATTGGAGCTCTGGCATGGGTTTCCTGTTTATCCGAGCTTATCTGTTGATAGAACTACCTGAGATGGACCATTTTTGCATCAGACTAGCTGACCTCCTTTGCCTTACAGAGCTGCCATCCCTGGTATCTCCTCTGCCTATTCCCTGAACAGCTGAAATTTGCTCTAAAGGTAGATTTGGCCCTAAAGCCCTCCCCTTCTCAACTGGATCCTGAGTGCCACCACTACGTCCACGATGACCATTGATTGTCACATATCCAGCAGGTTCTTCTGTATTAGTAAAGCAGATCCAGCATGTGCCACCCTTGGTTGGACCATTCAGTACCTGTGTTACCCTCCAAAAATCTTCTTGATTTCTTGTGTTCCTAGTAGATGGTTACACTTGTACTGTCTTAATAAGTAAACTTACCATCAGGTTAATGGGCATCAAAAAGAGGAGACACAGTTAAGAGCTCATGGGATTTTTCATTAGTTGTGATTCACGGACATATTAAAACAAAACAACACAACACAACAAATCCTTCCTACAAAAAAGACTAGTGGTTTAATCCATCTTGTAAATGTCATTTGATGCATCTAAAACACAAAGCTTAAAGAAGCTAATGATGACGTGTTTTAAGGACAAGTTAGACTACTTTTAAACTCCATAATAGTATTTCTGGACTTTAAATGCTCCACAGAATCAAAGCTAGATCTTTAATCTCAATTTCGAAATTAAGGTCACTGGATTCTAGTCAGTGCTTACATGTTGTCATCTTCGTGTACTCCAGTGTGATCTCCACTGTGAGAAAAGACATCATGGGACTGAAAAAAAAAGCTGACAGTAAAGACAGGTGTTCTTAATAAAGGTTAGACAGATTTCAAGAATCAGTTTCAAGTATAAATAAGAGGACAGAAGTTATATGTAATGGGATTTTCCAAATTGATTTGAGACCCCAAAAAGTTGAAAAATATATTATCAGCCCAAGATGCCATGGGGACTATATTGATATATGAAGATAAATCCTTTCAATGCCAAATCAACAGACAGGTGGATATGATGAAGGTGAATATGATGAAGGTGAATGAAGTTATTGGCATTCCAGAAGGCCTGGAATCCAATGCTATTGAACTTCTTGAAATGGTTAGAGAAACAACTCCTGGCAAACGTTTTGCATTGTGTGTTGCATTTTGTTCAGTCAGTGGCTGACTCACCTAACAGCCCCAGTGAGAAGTCACTGCAGGAAAATACACTTACTCTCATTGCTTCCCTCTAAAAGAATTCTGGAGTTAATTGACAACTGAGAGATATCAGCAAGAGAAATATGGGACATCCTGAAAGAACAGAATATATGAATCCCAAATATATGGACTTGATTCCTGAATTAGGCTGGCATAGTTCTGTAAAAATGCAGGAAATGCCCAGATTTATGAGGTTTGTATTATCTACAAAACAACTACCTGCAAGATATAGCCATAGTAATTATTTTGCTTCCCTTCACCATTATTCTGGGGGACTAACAGCTTCTCTGTGAGCTGCAGCTGAAAATTCACCTTCTCTGAAAGGTAAATCTACTGATTTTCTGTATAGCATTACAAAATGCAAAGCATTTCTGTTTTGTAATTATCACTATTTCTTTGCTTTGAGTTGCTGTAATAACTTATTATGTTTACATATTCTGCAACTGCATGGGGGCGATATCAGAGGTTATATTTTTCTTTTTACTTTAGTTGAGCTGGAATGCACAGATGCCATGGGCCTAGCAGTCCCAGTGCCAGCCTGAGGAGGGCAAAGAGTCTTGTCCTGGCCATACCAGATGGGGATTACTTCTCTGGGGCTACGCCAAGTGTTCTGTTACTTACCTGAGGCAATAAGAAGAGCCTGAGCTGAAGTTTGTTATGGCGATCTAAATGATGGATCATAACGGAAAAAGGCATTCATTACCTAAGCTACCAAAAGAAACAGCTCCTTGGTCACTACTTCTTTAGCGTTATATTAGGAGTATTTAAGACTCAGGTCCTAGAACTCTACAATACTAGATTAAACTTCTTTCACACTGTAAACTTCTCAAAACTTAATTTATTTTAATAATGTTAATTAACTGGAATTGGAAGGGGTTTATTTGCTATTGATTCTTTATAATTGAAGAAGCTGGTCATTAAGTAGTCTAGAGATTCTGGTTTCTTTTAAGCAGTCATTTTATTGTACTTCACTCTTATGATACGGTTTAAAGAAAAACTTTCTTCTGTGAGTACTTGGACTGCTGACGGTCAGACTATGATATTGGGGGATGTAATCTGGAAATACTCATGGGTCTGATTCTGGGTTCATAAAACTGTTTTACATCTGGTCTAGCACTAATGAAGCTAGTATAGAGGAGACCATAATTAGGGCCTTAAAAGAAAAAAACAACCTCTGTCTTTATTATAACTTAAAGACTTAAACTTAATGGCTTAAAATATGGTGGTTTAGTTGCAGTCTAGTGGTCTCACTGCATGTGTGAATTTTTCTGTATAACACCATGGACCCTATTACCCTCTATCACATGTAGAGCAGTATTGGAACATAAGCTTATTAGGTTATTTATCAAGAAATTTATTAAGATATGTTTAAGTGTAGTAATTTTGGAATTGGATATATACAATGGAAAGCCTTGTATATCTCTACAATTTATGGTTCTAATCACACTTCCTAGGTTAAGGGGTGTTTGTACACTTGCACTTTCTTCTTACAGTCATTGTGTTGGGCATTGTACAAACATTTGTAGGAGACATTCTAAGTAGGTAAGACAGTCCAAGAGAGTGTGTACAGGGAACGTATTCTAGTGTCAAATGCAAGTAGAACGTTAGTGAAAATGAGAGCAGAAATACTTCATTTTCCTGCTAAGCCCTTCCTTCTCTTTTCAGCTTCAGTTTGCTTTTTATACTCAGAATTTTTGTCACAGAGGAAGCAAATTTTTCTGTGACTTGTTTGGAATCTGACAAAGTTTACTGGAATTTCTGAGTTGTATGCTATTCTAAATCCAACAGTGGAAAGACAAAAACAAAATACTACATCTTGTTTTATCCAAGTTACTTGAAATGTGTAAGCAATCTTATAATAGACAGTAACAATAGATTTATTTATTATGTCATGATATGTCAGAGAGAAAATAGACTTTATCTGATCTTCTGCGGGTGGTTTTGGATGGTATGGACAATAATTAATGTGCCCTGTCAATAATATGTAAGAGCAATAAAATCTGTGAGTCTTTGACATGGCCTATGCATCAGTTTCCTTGTGGTGTATTCAGTGCTGCACATCAAAAGCAGGAAGAGTTCTCTGTAAACACTAGTTTAAATTCCAACGTTTTCTATTTTCTCAGCATTTATGAATCCATAGTTCTAAAAATATTTCACTCTAAGTAATCAAGAAAAATATTGCAATGGGTAGGTGAGTTATTTCCTGATTGTGGGTTTTACCTTTTGGAAGAGTATCAGTGTTTTTTTGAGATTATATTTACAGAGAGAATTGTTGATAGGAAATTTTAGTGTGGAAATCAGTTCAGAAAAGTAGGCATTTTCATCTTCTGAACTGCTTAATGAATTTTAACTTTAAAATGTTTTAAAAATATTTTTTTCCTTGGCACATCATTATAGTATTTTTCGTATAAAACTTTGAAGCCACTCGATTGAGTATGCAAAGTCTGCATCACATCTTAAAATATTGCTTTCTCAGGCAATATTTTCCCAACAGCAGTGTCACTTTAGATTTAATTTTGTTCATCCATAGGCTTTAATGTTGCTTCACCGTCATTATGCTTGCCAACACCAGTACTAGCACTATATAGCTGTGCGAAACTGTATCACTTACCTAATGTCATAACAAATTGCTGAAAATACTGATCATTCAGACCAAGGCTGTGCAATTCCTCTCATCTATCCTCTCTACAATAAAGTTTCACTTTGACCCAAATTTCCCTTCCCTCCCTGATAGATCTAGTATTGCAAATCATAGACTTCTAGACTGCTGAATCATGAAAAGAGGTTTGTAGGAAGGTGATTTCCATAAACAAGAAATGGCTGTTACATTAATCTGTAGGTACATCCACTATTTCCCCCCCTCTTTTTCTTTCTTCATTTTTCTTTTTCTTTCCTTTTTCTTTCTTCCTCTGATCTTTTCCTGTCTTTCGCATCTCACAGTTCTTGGTCACGTTCAAAAATATACGTTATACATGTCAAATTTTTGCTGTTAATTTTATTGATGTCCTAGATTTAGAAGAAAGGTGAGATAATTCCTACTCATAGTAAGTTTTCTATAGCTCCATGCAATAATTCATAGAGGATTTTCTATAGTTTCTATGCATAAGTTTATGGAAATGCCATAAGTTTCTTTTGGTGTTTATGTTACTTTAGGGAAGTATAGGCGTTGTAGCTGACCAATTCCTGCTCAGCATCTCAGCACACTTACTTTTTCAAATCTGAAGGGATGACTCCAAGAACATTGTAACTTTTGCATTCCTTTTCATATTACATACTCATTTCTGTGAATAGCTTAGCTGATATTATACAGAATTAAATATAAAAGTTGTTAAGAATACTACGTTACATTATGGGTCTGGAGTTTCAGTGGAAATTGAGAACTCTGAGTTAAGTACTATGTACAGCTTGTACCTGAAGTATGTTACAATTTAAGAATAGTGTCCTATCTGCAGATATCCACGTATTTCTGCAATGAAAGGCATAACAAAGGCTAGAACATGATAAACAGTCCTGCCTCCAATTATAGTTGCAAGATCTAATAGAAAACACCAAGGTGAGGATAAATCTTAATTTAAATAGGCTATTGAAACCTAATTGGACCTTAGGAAAAAAACTGAGAATAAATTAGCTTTTCACCAAAAATTGAATTATACAGAGTAAACATTCCTATTTTCCAGACAATATGAAACCCTTCTGACAAACCTCCCTTTGACTCTCTAAAATAATTATTTTCTCTGAAGATTTTATTCTTCACTTAATTTGTCTTTAGAAAGTATTTTTAAAAGCCATATACAGAACATTTTAAGTTGCATAGGCTTGGTCTATTGATTCCAATGGTATAAAGCTTTTGGGTTTAATTCATGGAGGAATTAGAGAGATACCCATTAAACCCTAAAATCAAAAGGCAAAAGTCATCAGATGGGTAAGCCAAGAAGAAGAAAGAGATTTTATGGTTCATGAAGACATGATTTGATGTATAAAAAATTCAGCATGTATTACATTAGTCCACAAATTAAAAATAACATGCTTATCTGACACACATTCCACCAGGAATATAACCGAAGACTTTTCTGTCTTTAAACCATTAGTATAATAGAGATGAAGGTCATTATTCAAAGACCACAAAGAGAATTATGATGTTTTTTATCACAAGATACATCATTATCTGCCTTAAGGAGTTCTGCCATCAGTCATCTTTTTTCCCAAAAGTATCACCTTATTCTCTCACCTACATAGTTTTACTTTATTTTTAACAGTTCACTTCTTTTTAGTCAAGGATATAAAACACATGCTCAAGACATATCTTGTAGAAATTAGTGAAAAACAGACTTTAAGGTGAGAACAACATTGTTTTTCCCTTTCATTTCAGAAATATTAAGTTATCTTCAATCTATACTCCAAGTGTATAAGAAACTCAACCAAAATATCAGTGGGTGGATTAATGAAACACTTGTCAAGCTCTTACCAGGTCTTCTGCTTAAGAACAGAGATGAGGTTATTCATTTGGAGACCGGTCCTGTTCTCACTAAATTAAATGGCAAAATCTTGCTTTATCTTCAGTACTGCAGACCAGACTCTAAATCCGTAGTGGAATACAAACTGATAAAACTTCACGGAATGTTTAAATGCACACTGAAATCCCTGAAATTTTTTAAGGCCTACAAGAACATCAGTATTGATATACTGCTCAGACATGTGGTCCAGTCAGACAGGCTTTCAAATTTAACACCAGCAGTTTCAGTGAAAGGAATAAAAATAATGCAAACATATATTGATGCTGGATACAGAGTCCTTCATATTTATTCTTAGGTTGATCTTTAACAGTTAGAAATCTACTTTGACCCAAGGACGTGAAACTGGTTTTCCCTTATTTTGTCTCCTCAGCTAAAAGTAAGCAGATGCCTAGCCAGAGCTAAGCATGCTCAGTAGAATCACACTGAAGAGTTTTGTTCCTTACCTAATGCTCATTGCTCTAGTGAAATAACAAGAAACAGCAGTTCTACGAATTCAAACAAATGTGCCTAAATAGAGGTTTAGGGAGAGGGACACAAGGGGAAATAGCTTTAGACTGTCAGATCCAAACACTCTGACCCAGGCTCTATAGTTTAAATGTTCAAGATTTACACCTGATGTTATTATAAATAGATGTAATTCTTTTGTGCAAAGTGAGACTGTTAACATATAAAGGGTCATGAACAGTGGAGAAAAATTACGGCATTCAGTCATACAGGAAAAAAATATTTTCTCTCTATGATGGGGATCCAAAGACTCATTTAGTCCCTTGATCAAAAGAAAAAAAGACAGTTAAGAACACCTTGCATAACAGCTTAGTTTGAACTATTAATTTTTAATTTTAAACTTTTTTAACAAAAATACTGCCAGACACAAGTAATATTACCAACATATGTTGAAGTACATGCATTTGCAGATACGGTTGTTGCTGTTCTATAAATAAACATAGTTAATATGTAAATATGACTGTCCTATAATAAAATTATATTTTTTCTCATTAATACATTCTGTTATGATCCCTGAGCTACAGTCCTTCCCTGGGAAAAATTCCCATTATGACCCATGAGACGCTTGGCTCTTGGGTGTGTACCTAATCCTTTATATGCAAAGGAGCTCCATTTCAGCAACCTGGAAATGGAAGATTATTCCAGCAAGTACATTTTTACGCACCTTGTGATCCAAAGGTAGGAAACGTGTTCTCAAAGATCATTTTCTCTCATTTTGTAAAGAAGCTAATTCGTGTATATGCATGCAATTCTTTCTTAATTTCTCTCATCATATGCAGATTTGGAGTGCGTGTAGCATACAGACACAGACTTTGAACAATGGGCAATTATGTTTTACACACAGAGAGAAGAAAAATACCTATCATCTTTTCCCTGTGACATTTTCACCTGTCTGCTTAAAGATATGATTATTAGGAAAGTATATTAATATTGGTACTATCTATTTTTTCAATTGCATGTTTTCCTTCTTCCTTAGAATAAAGTGTTTAGCTCTGACCAGTGTGAATAAGGAAGGTACTGCTATGGGGAGCTTGTGCTGATGAAGCCGTGTCACACAAATTAATGGGGTGAAGATATCAGGGCTTCAGACCTGCTTGCAGGCACGTGGTCTTTGTAGGAATGGTCCTTTTTTGCCTTTCAGGTGGTTGTAAAATGCTGAGTCATCTCAGTTTGTTGCAGGAGATGTTAGACTCTGTGCTAGGAAAAAATCCTCAAAAGGAGTTCCACAATACATTTCTTGCTATGTTCTTTCCCATGTATTTTCTATTCCTCTTCTCTCATAATTTTTATTTTGGGATGGGACGATTCAGCCTGTTTGTGTTCATTGTGGTTATAAATAACGCTACATAACAAAATGTCTACTGCTTTTCTTTGGAGATGTTAGTCCACAAAAAGCAGAAGTCTGAGGATTGAAGTTGATTGAAAAAAAGAAGCACGTGTGCCCACAGAGACCTAAAGATGGAAGTAAAATAACATGGTATTTTGCATCTTAAAACTGTCAGGTTTGCAGTTTTCCTAGGCTTGCCTTTTCCTTTGCACAAGATCCGTTTTCCTTATTTTTAAAATGCCCAACTTCAGCCATACTTTTCACAGATGGCTTGCAAAAAAGAAATAGATTATGCCCCAAAAGAAGTGCTGGTGATGTGTAAAACAGTGTATTTACTACTACAACTAATTTCTGAAAAAGGTGATATGCAAATCACCTTTCCTACTGTATCTCAGTTGGCTACAGGTGCAGTAGTGACTCTGTGTTAAACAGTTATTTCAGATTATAGGTATCATAAGATCTGGCAGACAATGCAGCTTGGAGATATTCTTAATTCTAATATATTTATATTTCTAAAGTATTTTTTGAAACATTTTACGTTTATTTGTTGTTTACTTCTATGTGATTTTGCATGCCCATGGATTTTCTCCCAGTTGCTCTCATGTGACCAACTTTGCAATCCTTCTAATGTGGCATTTATCCCAGCCTTCACAAACTTTAAAAAGCACAGTGTAATGCTCAAGATGCAAAATGGGTGCTTTATTAGGGCTTCACATAAATTATGGTGAAGTGAGCTCTTAACGTACTACACTGCACAAAACTTTGGTACTCATGAAAGGTAATATATATCAATATATCACAAATTGTAGAATTTACTCCTGTGAAGAAATTTGCAGTGAAATGTAGACGTAAGACATAGTAAACTGGAAAAATCTAAGTCAAAGAAAAAATAAAGGGAAAGAGTGAAGATCAAAAGGAACGCAGGAATGAAAGCTATTTAATTTTAATTTGATAAGGAAGGAGTGCTAAGATGTTAGAATACTTAATTTTCTACTGCATTTAGCAGTGTTTTATTGTATAGATAAAATCAGTTTTACAATCATTAGTGATGCCATATTTAGTCATAAATTAAATAAATACTTACAAGTGATCTACCAAAGGGGAAAACACCACTGGGAGGAAATATTTAAATTGCTCCGGTGTCCTGTCTCAATAAAGGTGCACTCTACAATAGCACAATTTTCGGTCTCCTTTTTTTTTATTATTTAAATGAAGGAGGGGATTTTTTTTTGCATTTTTTTTCCCCCTTTTCCCCACAAACTCTGAATCTCCATGCTTCAGACTAGGTCAAATTGAGTAGTAGCACACCTTAAAGAAAAACCGTCAATTCTCGGTAGCAGGTGTACCAGGAGACTCCATCGCCTGTACTCTTTTAAGGGCAATGCTTTCTTTTATGTAGGGTAAACCTCGGAGCTGAAATAATACCTGCCAGTGGACGATGCGCCCTCTGTCACTTTTAGGATGGGAAGCTCCTTCCTAGCCCCTTTTCGAAGCGGAGGCCGAGTGCTTCTCCCTGACCTGCTGCTGTGCGGTGACCAGGAGGCGACCCCGGCCCGCCGCGCCCGCGGAAGCCCCGCGCCCACTCGCCCCGGCTCCACTGCGGCGCTTCGCGTTGCTGCCGCGCCCGGCAGCGGGGCTGGGGCGGCCCGGGGCGGGGAGGCGGGCGCCCCGCTCCGCCGGTTCCCGGCCACGGTCCCTCCGCAGCCGGTAGCGATGTTTCACCTCGCAACCTTCGCCGGAGGCATCTCTGGCTGCGTTGAGTTTTTGGAGAGCCTTAGGCCCTCGCCGTGTCTCTCCTTTGGTGTCGTTTGTTTTCACCTGGCGCTTGAGCCTTAGCGTGAGGAGGTGGTTAGGGCTCAGCAGGCGCGGAGTAGCAGGGGACCGGCAAGCTAGAACTGCACAGCTAGGGGTTGGGAAACGCGTATAATGGAAAGAAATCACCTTGATTCAAAACATCCCGGCGGGGGGGCGGGTGGTGTGTGTGTGTGGGGGGGGGAACAGGAGGAAATTAAAAATTAGCGCCTTTTAAAAACCCAGAAATCAATAGGAGGTAGCCGGCGTGCTGAACAAAGTTTTATTTTAATGCAGATTAAATGAAAATTCAGAGAACCCAGCAAACAAACCCCACAACACACAAAAAAAGAACAACAAGATCCCTTTTTTAGTCTTTCATAAACGGCTTAAGGTCTGTGAAGAGCATTTGCGCATCGTTGTGGGGAGGCAAATGATTGCAAATGTTCCTCTTGGAAGACAGTATTGACCAGCGTTAGAAATACCTTCGTAAATTAAATCTCGATGGGATCTATTTCTGGAAAAATCTTAATTAAAAATAGCGCACGCACAAAACTGTATTCTAAACAAAAAGAAAATCCCCATCCCCCACCCCGTCTGCTTTAACACTGTGTAGTGTTACCGGTGGAACTGGAAATTTTACAGCAATCACCCCAGCATTTTGCTGTGGAGAAGAGGGGGTGTGTGTGTGTGTGGGGGGGGGGTGCTCCGGCGGCTCTCATTGCTGGGAGATACTTTGAGGGCAAAGTAAAAGCGCCCCCCGGGAGCAGCGCTCGGCTGCCGCCGCCGCTGCCGTCTCTGAGATGCTACAGTATCAGGCGGAGAAGAAAAGAAATGAGTTTGGAGTTGATGTACCCGCCGGAGCAGCAGTAAAAAGATATAAGATATCGACACGCTCAGCTGCATCTTGTTAAAAGCTTCCTGCGGGTTGGCAGAATGAAATCTTTATTTAAAATACACAAACTATCGTCAGGGGAGGAACGGAAGGGAAAACACTAAAAGGGCCAAACGCAATGCTTAACCCACCGGTATAAGCAAAAGAGGAGGAGAAGCGATGAGATTGGTTTGGGGCGAGCGGAAGGGGGGGTGCCCTCCTTGCAGCCCAGCCACAGCAGCCACCCGGGGACTCAGCGTCTCCACTCAGCTTGGGAGAGACTTTCTCTTTGATGGTGATAATGATAGTTGCTCTGGTAGGGGAAAGGGATTTAGGAACACCAGAGGCAGAATTTGTGCTCGCACTTGGGTGTGAATGATAGGAAAACGTGCCTCGCCACCACATCCATAGCAGCGCTCTCTTAAGTGGTGATAATATTATTATTATTTTATTATTGCCAGCCGGTGGCTTTAAAGGTGCATTATTTTAATGCATTATTAATTGTTTTCCCAGGGAGAGGAGGAAGGTGGGGATAGGGATTATTATTATTAATAGCGCGGAGCTCACTCGCTCCCTTCGCACACGCCGGGGAGCGCGGTGGGAGGAGGCAGCGCCGGGGGTAGGCGGGCGGCGGAGCGCGCCCCGCTACCGGCCTCACTGCGCGGCCGCGGCGCGCACACGGGGGCCCGGTGCAGCCCCCCAGCCCCGCTCGCCCCCCGCGCTTTTTCCCCAGCCCCCATCACCCACGGCCGGGAGGAAAGTTCCACGAGCAGCTGCTGGCGCGGTCCCCGCCCAGAGCGGCACTCTGCGGTCGCCACCTCCCCATCCCCAAGCCCCGCGAGGGCGGCGTGCCTCCTCGGCCGGCAAAGTTGCGGCGGGGCCGGGGGAGGGAGGGGGAGGGAGGGATGGGGGGGGTGGGGGGGCGCCGCCGCTGCTGCCAGCCATCAAGTGGCTCGTTAAGGAAATGCAGGTGAGCGGGTTGAGCGGCGGCGGCGGCGAGGGACGGGGGAAGGGGGGCTGCACGGGGCCCGGCGGGGAGCGCGCCCCCCCCCGGGGCCGGCCGCTTGCAGCCGCCTGTGCCTGGCAGAGGGAGCGGGCGACCACCGCGACCCCGGCGAGAACTGTCCCCCCCAGCACCGCCCGCGGGCGCGCACACACCACACACACGCACACGCCCCCCCCCACCCCATCCATCCTCCCCACCCCTCGCTCGCTCCCTCTCTCCTCCCTCTCCTCGCTCTTTCCCTCCCTCCCTCTCTCTCTCTGCCGGCCTCGTCGGAGAGAGTTGCAGGTACCTTTCCTCTCCCCTCCCCATTAGCCCCCCCCCGACAGTCCCCCCCCGGAAAATTTTAGGGTGCAGGAGCCTCGGGAGGTCCGTTGTTTTTTTTTTTTTTTTTTGTTAATCCCTGGTTAAAAAAAAAAAAAAAAATCTTTGGAGGGATGACTCTTTTGCAGGAGTCTGCTCTGAAAGCAGGGATACCCCTAAGGACCTAGCGACGGCGGCGCTGGATCCCACCAAAACAGAAGTGCCTGATGTGGCATGTGCTTCTCTCTCTTTGCAGTTCCTTCTGGGCCTGTGTGGACTAGGGGCACAACGCGGCGCCTGACCGGCAGGAGGGGAAAGCCGAGACTCATTCAGGTTTCCAAAGAGGTCCGAGCGGGCAGCATTAGTAAGTACTCTATGCTGGTTTCTGTCCCTGTGTTCTCCTGCTCTTCCAAACCTTTTATTAACATGTAGACACACATACACACACACGCACGCACACACACATATCTGTATTTCTCTCTATATAAATGTGTGTGTGTGTATTTCTGCTTTTAAGTCACGCTGTTCTGGTCAGAGTGGAAGTTGTCTATGGTAACTTGAACTGTTTTCAGTGGGAAAAGTGTGTAAAATGGTTTGCTCATCTTTTATGAGGTAAGAAAATTGCAGGTGAATACTTGTGTAAAGAAACCGAGTGTGTCAAGTATTGTGTAACGTCTACCTTAGTCCGAGTATAGGTATGTGGTAGATTACAGGCAAAATCTGAACAAAGAAACGCTCTCTCAGGAGGGGTCTTACAGCACGGTAATGCCAGGTGACAGGGCATTCAGTTTAATGTAAAATATGCACAGATCATAGATGCTAAGGATGTTTTTGTCTGCGTTCAGCTGTAAGCATTTTTAGTCCACACCTCTGAAGTTGTTAGATTTTTCATGAAGTTTTATATGTACAAAACGCTTGTGAATTTTTTTCTTATGATGAGGATGACAGTTCCAGACAACAGCTTTGCTTTCTAAGTGCTTTTATGGGACATATTCAGAAGTACTGATGTCACTTTTTAAAATAGGTGCAAAAGACCTAGGGGAAACAAAAAGATGAACTCCTTTAAAAGGGCTTCATGAACAGTAGGATTGAGGTTTGCTGGCAGAGCTGTAGAGTTGACAGAAGGTACAAAGATCAAATAAAGGTATGTCATGAGAAGTCTGCTGTTAGGTGCTTAGCACTAAATATATCTGCATCTTGGGAGGAGAACTTTTGCAGACGTTATTTCTCTTGGGACAGTGGACCCATTATCGACATTTGCTGCATCTCTGGTAGGGGAAACAGCTAGTAATAGTAGTTAAGGGTTAACTGTTTCTTAGGTTGAGGGGAGAAATAAGGATGAAAAGTATGTCAATTAAAATATTTGCTCATGTTTGCTAATATCTAAATAAAACCGTTGTGTTATGTCAGTAGAAATATAGTTGAGTCAGGTATTTTGAATGTACTGGAAGGAATCAATAGCATTTCAGCATTTCTTCTCTATTCCTGCCAAATGGAGTTGGATTTAAATTCATGTGTTATTGTATCTGTTGTAGGGACAACGTGGATTTGAATAAAATAAACTTACTTTACAAATTCTTGACAAATTTGGGTTATTTTACAGTACATATTGAGAATAATAAATGGGTACTGTAAATAAACTATACAACTCAAATCTCTTATGTATTGTGTTTTTACTGTTCATCGAATCAGAATTAACTTGTCATTAGAAGCCGTTAAACATGCATTTACAAGTGCATATTATTAAGCATCTCAATGTGAAATTAATGTTGCATTTTCAGTTGTAATTCACAATCAATCACAACTAATAAATGTTGCCAGGAGTGAAAGTTTTTTAGGGTCAAATTAATTGCTTTTCTTTGTGAAGTAAAGAAATTAGTTTATGTCACAACAGTAAAGGTAATTACACAAAATTTATTTAGGAAATTAATGTGACATAAGCAGGAAAGGCTGAATCTGCAGTAGCAGAAGGATGACATTCAGAGTTGCTTTCAGGTATTCATAATCTTAAAGCTAGGAATAATTACAAAGCATAGGCTACAAGTTCTGAGGTAGTGAATCAGGGTGACTTTCATATTGCATCACAGTACTCCTTGGGTAATTTACAGTAACATTTATGACAGAAAAAATAGCCACTGAACTTGTGGACTTGAAATAAAAGGATAACACATTTGCTGGCTTAGTAAGGAGTCCTACTGTTATTGTTTTAGTACTATGAATTTATCTTTCAGTTAAAAACAAAGCTTCCCTCCCCCCCTTTTTTTTTTAAGTAGGTAACATTTGACATGGCTCTTTGCTGTCTTGTAGTCCCTGCGGGCAGAGCATTAAAATAATATATCCAGATAATTTGCATGAACTGTTTTGAGACTGCATACAGAGAAGTTTATTAGGTTAAGCTTTCTATTCTGCTAGGTGATCCCAAACATGCAGCATGCAGTGTTGAATGCCTAACAAAGTCACTATTTTTACAATAAAAGGAAAAAGATTAAAATATATTTAACTAATTACATAGGAACTATGTTTAGTTTAGGTTGAATCACAGCATACTTAACAGCTTTATTAGTTTGCAGCACACTGTTCCTTATTTGTCTTTTGGATTTTCTTTAAATCTAGCATATCTCCTGACAATACTTCAGTATCTGTATGAAAAATGACTTGACACATACTCCACTTTTGCTGTAATTACTGTTTGCTACTGTGGGAAATGACCTGAGTCAAATCCTGGCAATTAAGTTTGATACAGATTGTATTTGATCATATATGTATGTACAATCTTGATCGTAATTGTTGATATAGGAAAATGTCAAATCAGGTCAATCTAATTCAGAAGAAACAACGGAGGACTTAAAAAAGACCTCTTGCTGTAAAGATATAAAGTTGATAGAATAAAGTTGCATGTGTCAGCAGTAATGTGTTTTATTATGCAATTGTTCTTGTTATTGAGATCAGATAACAGCCTGATGAAATATATAAGCAGTCTGCAGGGAATGAATGATTAATTCCTCTAACATGTGCTTATTGTAGGAATTCTTACTAATAAAATCCTGCATACCTGTATTAGTTTGCAGCAGATGAAGTCAAATAGCATTATCTATATTAATATTAATCACTTAGTATACCAATGCACTACCAAACTTTGTGGTCATAAACTGTGATGGAAAAATCATGACAGACTGTTCATTTTTTATTACATGTGGCTTTACTGAAGAAACTGACAGTACACAAACAAACATGCTGCTTGATAACACAAACTATTTTGAAATGGTGGGTTTTATAAATATAAAATAATACTCAGATGTTTTAATCAGCTTGGTTTGTGTGTCTTATTTTAAAACAATTTATATAGCATTAATAACTTCAGTGTGTATGGAGGCTAATTCTACAGGTTTCAAGTACAATAACAAGTTGGAGGAACTATCATTGGCTAAATTGGAAAACAGGCCAGTTCAGCATTTTGTGAAAGGTTACTGATTCTTTTCATCAGTCCAAAGCTTGTTCAGTGTGAAAACAGATTGGTACCTGAATCCCACATATTTAGAGTAACCTTAATTGATTTAGTATCGCTTCTAAGACCTTGTAAGCAGCAAATATTCTTGGCTGCAAATATAAATTTAACAGTGGCATTTATGCAGATGATCTGTAATTTAGGTTTGGATTTTGATATCTGTATTTAAGAAAAGTATTTTTTTTTCCTTCATTAGTAGCTACAGGGATTCTAGGGAAACCAGCCGGGGACAAGGAAACATTCAGGGCATTCTGGCATTCTTTAAAAAAGAAGAAAGAAAGAAAAAAAAAAAAAAAAAAAAGAAAAGAAAGGCTATAGAAATATCTCACATTCAAAAGTATCTGTGCTGCAGAATGACTGTTTATATGGTATGTGGTTTTGGAGTCTTTTGCTGCACATATGTTATAAGGTCATTAGTACCAGAAGTTTCTTAAACAGATTTTGTGTTATCCCTCCTTCTTCTAGACCTTGCACCTTGCAGTTTTGTATCTATAATCCTAAGAGAAACTCAGATAAAGTTAACAAGGGGGTTTATGTCACAGTAATAGCAGAATGATGACAATAGCGTCACAAAGTATTGACAAGGAGTGCATTTGGTTTATAGTTTTTTGGACATATTTGATTGTGATGAAAAATGTTTAGTAGCAAACAGATGGATTTAAAATTCCAATAGGAAATAGGCAGTAGGCATGGATGAATTAATTCTCAAACAAGAATTAAATGTACTTAATAATAAAGACCAAGAGAAGGAAATGTGCACACAAGATTAGGCAAAAAGAACACATAATAGGAGGGTTTTTTAGCATTCTTAATGCTATTAGATGCTGTCTGATTTTCTGTTTATCTGTTCTAGTAGCTTCTTTAATAAGATTCAGTATAAAACAATAACATAAAAGCTAGCAATAAATGGAAAATTGCAGAGAAATTGCTGCTTTTATGGTCAATATGAGGATTGAATTGCGCATCTATTTTCATTTGTTGTCAATAGTTGCAGAAACGGTCCTATTTCTCTTGTATTTCTGTTCTATTACATACGCTTTATTAAGTCAAAACTATTGTGCAAGAAATTTCATTTTTTTTACATTCTCTATTTCTTTACTGTCAACTTTGTAACTACTAAAAAGTGGACTTTTTTGTCAATGCATAAGCTTAAGATCTAGTTGAATAAGATTTTAACTGAGTGAAGAGTGCAACATCTGGCTTATAAAATCAATTTTATAAAATTTCTGTCATCAGTACTGTAAAATTTATCAAAATGCTAATTATGTTTTAAATTTATGTTGAATACAAGCATGCTTTTAAATGCCTTAAAAGTTGTTTCCCACACTTTTGCGCTTTCCAGATTATGCACTTAAATTGTACTGAAATGTAAAATTAAGGGTTAAGAAACGTATTTGGAGAAAGAGTT
This sequence comes from Rissa tridactyla, assembly GCF_028500815.1. NCBI lineage: Eukaryota > Metazoa > Chordata > Aves > Charadriiformes > Laridae > Rissa > Rissa tridactyla. The sequence continues at coordinate 54,041,008 of NC_071497.1, forward strand.
TTCTTGATGTGTATGTTTGCAATATGAAGAAGGCTCTCAATAGTCTGATGATTTTTCCTAAGAATGCTGTGTGGAATTTGTTCCAGCTATAAGCCGCATGAGCTTACGTACTTACCAGTTAAAAAAAGATAGATAGGTGTTACAGGCCCAGTCCTCTGCATTCTGTAAACGCTAGGTCTAGAAACACGTTCTCTATGGCAGTCAGTCCCATGCTGAAGTCTCATTGTGTTGTGAAAAGCTAAATTCTTCAGTGTGTTTCAGGATATCTTTTCAAAAGGTAAGGTGGACATTTTAGTGCACAATAGCTGTCAAGATATTACTCTTTCTCCAAGCTGTGGTTTTTTATTTGGTTTTAAATTACCTAGCTCATTTGCAAAGTATGTATAACCCTGCCCAGCAGTGAAATGTTCAACGCGTATGCTTTCTGTTCACAGTGGAAAGATGAGTTGGAGAGGAAAATGTTTCAGCAAGGCTGATTGCCTAGTCTGTAAACATGAGGACTCATGTTTGGATGGGATGAGGGACTATTTAGGTGTCCTAATTGTTACTGAAACTGTGTGGGTAAGGTAAACTCATATTTCCAGAGTGCTCGAGAAACCTCCCGGCTGGTGAGCTTCTCACAGGTGACAGAACAATTGCTTTATGATGATTGATTTAAGGTGAGCAACCTGAATAAAGGTCCTCTGGTGGCAGCAGGTTGGAAGTGTACACCAGTCAGTCTTTCAGGAGCTGTAATTCCTAAGGTTACTGCAGCAGAAGTAACTGCGTAAGAACAATTGCATCTACTCTAGTCTGGAAGTAAAGTGATTTTTAGGTTCTCATGCAGCAGTTTAACAGTCAATGTGGGAGTATGTCAGGCAAAAGTGACTTTGCTCTAGCTTAGACACATTCTCTCTCTCTCCTTCTCTCCCTCCCCTACGCTCTTAAAATGTATCCTTCCTTGTGGCGCTACAGTCTCAGCAGGCCCTGTACAATTTAGGACAATATCTAAAGTAGTTCATGTTCAGCTCCATATTTTCCTCACTCTCCTTACTCTTTCAGCCAAAAAGTGTTTTATTCTGTCTTTAGCAAAAAAAAGTAGTCCTCTACATTGTGACTAAATCTAACATATTGTATTAATTTAAAGTTTGAAGATTTTTTTTTTTCACAAACAGGAGTTAAATAAGAACATTTACAGTACCATTTTTAAATCCAACTGAAGACTTCATTTTAACCTTAAAGTCTGGTTTTGTGTTCAACTTCTGAGGAAGCACAACATAATTTCAATACCTGCACATAAGTACAAGGGAGAGCAATGATGTAACTCTTACTTGGGTGGTTACAGAATTGCTGGCAATAACAAAACATAAATCAAAATGATCTCTGAATTTCTGTCCATTTGGGTAGAAGGACATAAATGTATCCACCACACGAGTTTAAAAATGACAGAAGAAATACTTCAGGATAGTGCATTGACTCAATCTTGAAAGATTGTCTTTTACATTGAAAGGCATGTTCTGTAATGTAGTGCTCGGCAAAGCTCAATAGCAACATCGGTTCTCAGTGGAAAGGGTTCAAAGAGGAGAATCCATATGAGCCATCCATGTCTGCATGAGTTGCTTTCCTTTTCTTACTGCAACCATGACATTGCCAGATAACATCCTCAGACTTCTTCAGAGAGCCAGAAAACCATAAAGAGTGCTGTCTTCATCAGAAATCATAGCAGTATCATGAAATTAGTTGATACTTTTCTTCATTTATGTTTTTCTTAAGGAAGTATGTGGGTTTTTTGGGCTTTCATCTTAACAGAAGAATGTTATCATGCATTAACAGTATGAACCAACTCCTTAACTGTCAGTATAGCTAGGATATTAGAATTCATACTGTAAGAAGTCAGACTTGAAACCTGTTTTGAGACCTGTAAATTTCATGTAGTGGGAGGAATGTGCTAGGAGAGGCTTGATCAACATTAAATCATTATTACTGAAATATCCTACATACATTCCTAGAAGTATTTGAAGAATATACAAACATTTCTCTTTAAGGGGAAGTTTAGTTAACTTTTTTTATACTTCTGTAATCCTCTGCAAATCCATAGGTGTGGGTAAAAATAAAAGTGAATTTCAAATAATATATTGCACATAACCTGTAATACGATTTGTGTGCCTACTGTTCATAGAAATATTCCTAATGAAAAGTTGTATTAATCCTAATAAAAGTTGTATTCCTTCACAAACGGAAGTCTGCCCAGCGAAGTGTGACATTAATTTCCAATTTGACATTAGTAGATTTGGGCTGGCATCATTAACATACCAACTGGAGTACTTTAAAAAAAAATAATAAAAAAAAGAACTGATGTATTAATATAGAGATAACCTCTGTTCTCCTTTGGATAATTTAGACACTTCTTCAGTTTTAAGCACAATTATTCTGCAAAGTTGTGCTTTCTCCATATGAATAAAAGATATACTAATGACTTTTTCATACAACTTAAGTCTTAATCTTCCTTTTATTTTTTATTTTGTTTTATTTTTTTAAGAATGCTGGGCAGCTAGACTTGAAAACCTGCACAAATGCATTTGGCTGTTTTTGCAGAGCATAGGCTTTGAAATGGGCCACATGGTTGATTTGACTCCTCTTTTTCACTGTAAACCCAGTGTCCTCTGACAATGCCGTGAAGCTAAGATCAGTTAGTGAGGTTAGAGATTCTTTTGTCAAAAGCCTCAGCTAGGAAGTGTACAATGGACTGCAAAGCTTCAAGAGCAGCCAAAAGGTATGTAGGTCACCAAACGTGGGTAACCAGATACTGTTAACCATGTTTCCTATATCCATGATGTCTTCAGCAAAATTAATTTATTCAGTGAGAATTCGGTCAGCAGCATACAATGGGTGTTACTTGGAAGAACCAAGAAATAATTTGAAAGCAGGGTCAAATTGTTTTCTTCTGCATTTTTAGAACAAAGCGCAATGGGCTTTCTGTGCAGCTTGTTTTCAATTTTTAGATTTTCAATTCTAATGGAAGTATGTGAAAGGATGCAAAGTAGTGCAAAAGTCATGTTAGCTACCGGAGGCCATTGGGTGCAATGAAATGGTCAGGAAGTGCGTTTTTTTCTGCACACGCTGTAATAAAAATTTTTATAGAATTGAATAATTTCCTGATGAGTTTCCATACATGTTGTGGTGCTCTGCCAACCTAATCAGAATGCTTGATTGCTCCTACTTTAAAATCTCTTTCGTTTGAGACCTCCCCCCCCCCCCCGCCCAAGTTCTTTATTTTCTATTCTAGGTTTATTAGGGAAAAATTATTATTGTATTTGGCACAACAGTAGTAAGTTGTGTTGCAGCACCTGTTTTTCCTCATCAGCTGTAGTTTTTCAGAGGTTTCTTTAGGTGTGGAAATGAAGTCCTGGATGTTCCCATTGTCATATTCTATATAGGATCATAAATTAGAAAGTATCCAAATGTATTTGTGCTCAGAATCATCTTTTTCTTTTTTTCTCAGCATGGAGGCCAGACTTTCCCTGTCTTCCCTTTTTTCATAGCCTTCCTCTGCAGAGGGCTGTCACATGGTTAAAATGTCTGATTATTTTGAAATTAGCTGATAACTCCTATTTCTGTTCCTACTCACCGATCCTGAGGATAGTGACCCTTTCTCCTTGGGTGAGAACTCAGTTTTAAGTAGGGTGATGTCCTTAACTTCCTCACTTTATTTTTCCTAGAACTCGTAAAAATGAGAAAGAGAGCACTCCAGCTTATGTAAATATCATATATTTCCTAATGTAGGGTGAGAGATGAAGAGCTAACTGACAGTATTCTGCTTGAGTCATGTAATGAATAAAGTAGACATTAATGAATGTTGAGGTGAGTTAGGTGTGTTGATATCTTAAGGCAACGCTGAAGTGCAGTTGTACAGCTGACATTTTTGTCTCCCTGCCCCTTCTATTCTGACTGGTGTTGATTGGCTTGCGAACTTGATGGGGAGGGAGAAGGAAGCCCATATATATTCTTCTCTGTTCAGTGTTCTGTTGATTTTATTAATCATCAGTGCTGAACAAATTAAAAAAGGCATGAATTGTGACATTTATTTCAACACTTCTTGATTACTTAAACATGGTTTTGTTAAAAAAAAATTGCAATGTGTGTTCCATTGTATATTTAAAAAAAAAGGGATTGTTAGAAGATATATGAGGAGGAAGGAAAGGAAGTGAGGACAGAAAATGGGTAAGTAATGTGAATGGAAGGAATCTACAGCAATGAAAGGAGCCCCATTATTCAGGTCCCTGGTGCAGTGTCAAGTCAGATGACGCTTTCTTTAATCACTGGGGATGAGATTTAATTGCCTAACCATAGGTGGCTCATGGCTTTTTAGATGCCCTGAGGTACCTGCTCAGCCCCAGGCTACTGTTATCTTGTACCATATCTGCCAGTCCCATACAGGTATTTCAGAAAATCAAGAACATACACAATTGCAAATTTATCTGTGTTTAGGATTATGAATTGTGCATGGTCTGTATTCCAATTTTGTATCTAGAACTTTGCCTTTCCTAGAGGCAAGCATTTTTTCATGTTATGCTAATTATATCTGAAGCTAACAGAGAGAGCTCCCTTAATCAAAACTTGTGCTTAACTATCAGCATAATTAAATTAATTGCATTTTGGAGACATCCTAGAAATCCTATCATGCATGTATGCATCTGTGTGTGTTGGTAGTGACATCATCCCTGTCTTCCTATTCTGAAACAAGCTTATCTGTTGTTTTTTGTTGGTTTTGTTTTCATTTTTTCCCCTTTTCATAGATGATACACAGATTGATGGAGTCCAAAAGCTTATGCTACTAACTATACACCATCCGCAGTACCAACTTGTGTGCTTTCCTGCTCTGATACCATGCTTGTGCCTCTGAGACAAGGCACAGGGGCACTGCAAAAGTGATGAACTGTGTAATGTCACACTGCCTTTTTCTTATTTGCTGCTTTGGTAGGTCACCTTTTTCTGTTTCTTGGAAAGGAAAGATGGACCTAGGGATCTGTGTAATATAATTGTGCTGAGGTGAAGTGCGTTTTCTGTTTATATATTATTGACATCTTGACCATTATGCAACCAGTAAAGATCACTGGCAGTAATATTTTCTTCTGAGGTCAGGGATATTGATTTTGGAGTATAAGCAGAGCTGATATGCTAAATTTTATTGTAATTCTATTTGGATTTAACTTTCAACATCATTTGTTTTGGACCAAAAGTTTGAGACACCTGAATATGCATTTATGGAAGTTATTTGGATATTATGTTCATTAAATGATTGTTGCAAAATACATACTAAGTTTTGTGCTTAATAAGGGGTATCGGGAATAGCATGTATGAGAGACTGCTTTTGCAGATGGAGGTTGCTCTCTGTAACCTATCTATCAAGGTTTTAGAAAGGCAAGAGAATAGGTCTTGTTTTTGAGCCAGACACATTTTCCATAAACAGGACATGAAGTGATCTTCAAAAGTTATCCTAATCATTACAAAGAAGAGAGCATAAAAAAGGATCCAAGAAAACCTTAGTCTATATCATTTAATCTAATTGTATTAATATATATGGCTCTAAGCAATATTCCATCCCCATAGGATGATATCCCAGCTCATGCAAACTGTAACATCTATTTATGGTGTTTCAGTGGCTGTCCACATTCTACTAACTTGAGGAAACAAAACAAAACTGAAATAAATTACACCAACTTGATATTTTTGTAACTTAATTTCACTCTGTATCACTAAAAGTAGTACAGTATCATTTGCTTTCATTTATGTCTGAATCATACAAAAGTTGTGATCAAGATGGAACTTGGGGGGTTAATAAATTGGATGACTAGTAATTATGGTGGTGCCTTATGATTGAGTGAGACCACATTGTAAAGTTCAGAGGAAGTAGATATTTTTTTTTCTTGCTCATTACTGAAGGAGAAAATAGCAGAACAGGGTGAACAATGTAATCCTCCTTTTTTTGTCTGCTTTGCTATTAAGTTGTGTTTTTAGGAGTGTTAGGAGGGAACTAAGATCTGGAGGCCACCTTGCAGAACAAGGTTCAGAGCGACTTTTCTGTTTATTTGTAGCAGCTAAATCACATTAACTAAAAATATTATTTTTAAAATCAGTTCTCACATAAGCAGATATGTTAATTTCAAAAGAATTGTTACGTGATAATGGCTAAAATAATGGTAACAATGATCTGAGGTTATTTCACCAAAGTTTCTTTGCACAGCAAGTATTGTGTTACTGGTTGCAGAACTTGAGTTATGCTTCTTATTTTCTGGTGCAATGCAATGGTTTTTTGAGTTTTATTGGGAGGTCAAGGGGAGAGGGGTCATTCGCACACATGTTGGGAACATCTAGTGGTTGTACTGTCTCATCATGTCTGTTGTATTAATTCTGAATTGCTAAATGGACATTTTAAGTTACTGCAAAGTACAGTATCACCTTCATCTTCTCCTTATACAACACTTTCTGTTAGTACCTTTGAATTTTTCTGTCAGGGAGAAATAGCAATAATTCTTTGTAGTATGTGGCTTGAACACCATCTATACACAATACAGAATCACAGAATGGTAGGTGTTGGAAGGGACCTTTGGAGATCATTTAGTCCAACCCCCATGCCAAAGCAGGTTCACCTAGAGCAGGTTGGACAGAAACGCATCCAGGCGAGTTTTGAATATCTCCAGAGACGGAGACTACACAACTTCTCTGGGGAGTAGAAAATGGTATAGTTGTGAAAACTGTTATATTGTACTGGGAAGTTAGTTCTTAATAATGCTGTCTAACAGTATAGCGTTATGCTGCTGATTTAAAAAAAGCTAAAGGTCTGAGTCAGCAAATACTGCATGCACTTGGACAGAAGGTTTGTTTATGGAAGCAAATGACAGATTGAGGAGAGAAACAAGCACCTGCTTGTGTACTGCTTGGGTTATGATGAGGACAGAAGCATACATTCCTTCTGCGCTAAAGAAGAATTTTCTATGGAAAAAAATAAGGTTGATCATGCAGTTTCATCCCTTTCTCACAGAATCACAGAATCTTCATGCTTGGAAAGGACCCTTAAGATCGAGTCCAACCAGAAAACCTACAATCTCTGCCACTAGAGCATGCCCTGAAATGCCACATCTAGATGTTTCTTAAACACCTCTAGGGATGGTGACTCAACCACCTCCCTGGGCAGGTTGTTCCTGTGCCTGACCACTCTTTCAGTAAAGTAATTCTTCCTAATATCTAACCTAAACCTCCCCTGCCGCAACGTCAGACTATTTCCTCTGGTCCTGTCATTATTCACCTGGGAGAAGAGGCCAACACCCACCTCTCTACAACCTCCTTTCAGGTAGTTGTAGAGGGCAATGAGGTCTCCCCTCAGCCTCCTCTTCTCCAAGCTAAACATGCCCAGCTCCCTCAGCCTCTCCCCATATGACCTGGTCTCCAGACCCCTCACCAGCCTGGTAGCTTTCCTCTGGACACGCTCCAGCGCTTCAGTCTCCCTCTTGTACAGAGGGGCCCAGACCTGAACACAGTACTCGAGGTGAGGCCTCACCAGTGCCGAGTACAGAGGCACGATCCCTTCCCTGCTCCTGCTGGCCACGCTGTTGCTGAGACAAGCCAGAATGCTGTTGGCCTTCTTGGCCACCTGGGCACACTGCGGGCTCATGTTAAGCTGGCCGTCCAGCAGCACCCCCAGGTCCTTTTCTGCTGGGCAGCTTTCCAGCCACTCTTCCCCAAGCCTGTAGCGTTGCTTGGGGTTGTTGTGACCGAAATGCAGGACCCGGCACGTGGCCTTATTAAACCTCATACAGTTGGCCTTGGCCCATCGATCCAGCCTGTCCAGGTCCCTCTGTAGAGCCTTCCTATCTTCAAGCAGATCAACACTCTCGGCTAGTTTGGTGTTATCTGCAAACTTACTGAGGGTGCACTCAATCCCCTCATCCAGATCATTGATAAAGATACTAAACAAAACTGGCCCCAAAACTGAGCCCTGAAGGACACCACTGGTGACTGGCCACCAAGAGGATTTCACCCCATTAATCACAACTCTCTGGGCACGGCCATCCAGCCAGTTTTTAACCCAGCGAAGAGTACATGTGTCTATGCCACGATTTGCCAGCTTCTCCAGGAGAATGCTGTGGGGGACGGTGTCAAAGGCCTTACCAAAGTCCAGATAGACAACGTCCACAGCCTTCCCCGTCTCCAGAAGGTGGGTCACATGGTCATAGAAAGAGATCAGGTTTCTCATGAAAGAGATTCTCCTGCCTGTCTTTACAAGATGGAAGCTACAGAAGCTTCTGTGGTGGTCAGGAAAAGGCCTAGAGAAACTAGAGTTGATTTAAAAACCTGCATTGGTTTCCCCTTCAAGGGATCATCAGCTGAATGCTGGGGGCAAGCCTGTGCCCTGTTCCATGGTGACGGCCCCAGTGGAGTGAAACATTTCGAGAGTCTGATCTAAGAATATAGGTAAAAATGCCTCTTTCCCGTGGAAACTTTGCAATATGATGACCATTTGACTAAAGCTGTCTGTAACTAGTCAGATAAAAGGAAGCATATCTTGGTGAGAATTTGTGAATGCTATCTTGTTCAGTTTGCTTATCTTACCTTCAAAGTTGGTAATGATGGGGAAGTAATTCAGAGAGTTTTCCTCCCTTGAACTTTGAGAAGAGCAAACCAGTTGAATAATTGTGTATGTGTCCATTACCTTTTTCATAGCCTAAAGTGAGTGTAACTCTTTTTCTCTCAACATCCTTATACAGAAATGGCTTTCATATTTTTTTTCCATTTGTAAAACATATTCCTGTTGTAATACCTTAGTAGAAAAAGGCAACATATAAGCATAATTTGATTTTTATCCAGGGAAGCCCTGTAGGAATGAGAACTCGTAAAATCTGAAAACAAGGTGTTTAAACAGTTTTATAGGTGTCTATTCCTTGTTACAGGAAAAAAAACACATAGTGTGACAGATGTGTTCAGATATTGGTGGAACAGTAGCTGAAGTGTTAACTGGATTATATTTCCCTGAACATCTTTCTTAATCCCTATAGCCCTCTACTAGCCCTCAGAGGAACTAATGTGCATTTTAAGTTGTAAATAAGAAAACAGGAGTAGCTGGGTGTACCAGATTGGGCAGTTTTATGAAGCAAAGATATCCACTCAGGAAGAGTGTGGCACTGCTAGGCTGTTAAACTGCTTCTAACAGGTATCAGTTTCTGCCTTCCATCAATAAAGATTTCCCAAGGAAGGCAGTGGACAGGAACCTGAAGGAAAGGATACAATTTTTTTCCTCCCCTCTGGGATCAGGAATCAAGTCTTTGTCTCATCTTTTTTATAAGGTAGTTCTAGCAGGCTTCTCCCCCGCCTCCCTTACAAATTTTGAAATGTGTTTTAAACTCTGATGATGTATAAAAATTAACATGGTTGTATATCCCAGTAGCTACAGAAAAAATCTTATTCCCAAACCTACATTGAAAAAGGAAGTTATTGTAATACACACCATGAGTAAATTCATGGAGAAACAGAATAATTTTCTCCAAAATACTAAATTGGAGTGTTAATTCAACTATGTATCATTGTTAGAGTAGCTCTTGTAAAGTGAGATTTAATTGTCCTTGCTACTCACTTCATGATGGTGTTTGAAAGCAGCATTCTCATGATTAGAGTGTTAGAATTAGTGAAAATACAGAGGAAATCTCCATAATCCCAGTGATGCATATTGCAAACTGAAACTATTCAAGCCTTTACAGTAAGTTTATACTATTTTAAGTACTAATTGCTCATTTAATTTTTATGTTCTCATGGTGATCTGTAGTTATTTTTTGTTTGGAGAAGCTTATAACACGATTTTTATATATGCTTCCCAGGAAAGACTGACAAGTAACACAGTCCTTTTCCCCCTTCTCACTATGTAATCATTGGAAAGATTTCAAAAAGTGGTAATTAAAACATGTGTGCACTACATACACACACATCATTATTAAATATAGCAGTATGATCTAATTAATTTCACTGTGTTATATTAATCAAATAGTTGCAGTGGCAAACACAAATGATATATAAAATAAGAAAATCCAGCAATACTCAGGTCATAAGCTACTATTGTAGATGCAAATATGAATCTTACACGATAATAACCTCCATGTTAATCATAGGACACCTGGGAACAGCTGGCATTGTTAATACCTTGCCAGCAAGAATACTTTATGTGCTTCTTTTATACAAGTTCATCACCAGCTAGAAAATGTTAAGTAGTTAGTCAAAGTTTACACAGTTTGAGCGAGTGGTTTCCTCATCTTCACAAGAGTATATGATGCATGTATCATCAAGTCTGTAAACAGAAACAGCAAAATCTGCTACTTACTGCAGAAATAGCCATTCAAAATATTTTAAAAATAAAAGCAGTAATTTTTTATACTCTTTGAAGATGACAGTATGGTTGTAGTCATTTTGTAAATTGCAGACTGTTTTGTTTTCTGTCAGCATCTCCGATTACTCCAAATTCTGTTGCCTGGCTCACTAATATAGACTTAGTTATTTGACTGTGTTTCTCAAGAAGGAAGGCTTTTCTTATTATGTAGTTACTTAAGAAAAAGTATGGAAAAGTTTACTGTAGATACATTCTCTTACAGAAATTTATGAAATTATGTGAAGTTCCATATTTGGCCTGAAGTGCTGTAGGACAGACAGTATTCTCCATATGCTGTACAGTAATGTAATTTGATATTTTGAATGTAACTTTTTGATCTATTTATATTTTTTTGGGATTATGATGGAAAATTAAAATGTCATATACTTACCAGTTTGTTTAAAGTTACTGGAACAATAAGAGGAATATTTTAATATAAAGTATTTTAATCTGTAAATACGTGTTTCAGCTACCGTAGCGTAGTAATATGTGTGTGTATGCATATTCTCAGAGGTTTGCATGTGTACTGAAACTAGTGTTACATTCAGCAGTGAAGTTCATCTAGATCAAGATTTATTTAGTATTTATTTCCTCTTTGAAAAGAGGAACTAGTACAATAAAAACCATTATACAGGAATCGGAGACCTCAGTTTTGTATGTCAGACCTGTGTAATCCATGCAACTGGAAACCTGTAATTATTATAAAACTGCCATAAAATATGACTTAATTTTTTGAAGTTATATATATAGTCTGAAAAATCTCAAAAGTGCAAGAGCCAAGGTTATTGTGAACAGGTTATTGTGAATAGGAGGAGGCTTTATAAATAAGCTTCCACATATTCTGTCCTCACTGCATTTAGCTATTATTGTTTGGGCACTGCAAATAGTGGTGCATGTGAATATCTGAACTCAAAGTACTAGGAAAGAGTCACCCTGTAGTCTCAATTTCCTGCCTAGAAATCCAACTAGAGGAGAAAAGTGAAAAATTTTTCTGATAGCCTGGTAGGTGGGGATAGGCCAGTTTTTGCAGCTCCTGGATCTAAGTGATAAAGCACACGAGCTGCTCTTCAAATATAGAGACTATGAAATCAGCACGATCTAAGGAGCCCTTGGGCTTTTTACTCAGCAGAAATGAGTACTAAGTCCCAGGTCCTGCTGATGAAAAACCTTCAGTGATTCTGCATTATATTTAGATTCTTAGAAATGTGCTGGAATGATGATTAGGGAGATTGAGAAATGACATTTGTTTGTTTGTTTGTTTGGTTTTGTTTGTTGTTTGTTTGTTTTTCCTGTCAAAATGCATCAAACATTGTTAAATGCTACTTATTTTAACTGAAATACTCATTCTTTGTTTACGAATGAATTCTTTTTACATGGTCATGAGCCACGTAGCAGCAATTCAGTTTGTTTGCAATTCAATTTAAGATGCAGATTCTCTCTATAGGCTGATAGTCATTCCTGTAGTAGCAAGTTGTAGACCTGTAGAAGTGAGGCTGATATTCAAGAAATGTAACTTCTGTAGTAAGACTCTAAAAATAACTTTTTACTCTTCTGTGTCTCAGATTGTTATAACTATGAAATCTTCAAATTAGATAAGACACCTATGTAATAAAGCACCAAGGTTCTAGTTTCAAGCACATTTAATTCTGGAGCAAAAATTCCTGTTGACTTCAGTGAAAGTTACATAGAACTCAGAACACCACCTTAAAAGACAAAGACTGTACTTTTGCTTAGGCTGAATAAGGTGATGTTTAGCTTTTTTGTTGTTATTTTGCTCCATTATTTCTCTCTCTTTGGAGAGTATTTATTAGCATGGCTGTTACTTATTTTTTACTTCTACTGTCAAATTGCCTTGTTTAAGGAATAGAGTTTTATTGAAATTTGAAAAATCACTCACCCACTAAAAGTATTAAAGTCTTATCCATTAGTTTATAATTAGCAGTTAACATTGGCTCATAGTTTAAGAACACAGATTCAATTAACTTTATATATAGGAATTAAGGTGTTAATTAAGATTTTAGTTTAAGTTGGAGTTCCTATGCTGGTTTTCAAAGATAACTTTTGAAAAATATATGATGAGAACTGGAGAGCATGATTAAATTGGTATTTTTTTTCCTGTTGAGGTTGGCATATGGTTTGAATTATAAATTATGAAAACCAGTATTATTTAAGTAATTAAGCCAAGCTGTTCTGAGACATGGAAAGAGAAATCTACACAATGTTTTTTCTTTCCCCTAACAACTTAGAATTAAAATCTTTATATATTTACCTCTTTGAAGTGCAAGTGGTAAAGTAAGGAAATAACTTCCTTCTTTTAATTTCATGATGTTGAAATTGTTCTTCAAAATAAAGTTTATCTTTCAGTATGGGGACACCAAACTATTGTATCACTGGCATATTGTTGATTTTCAAGACTTTTGAGTTGGTGGAGTGTTTCGGATACCTCGTTAGATGAATAACTGTGGTAGTGGTCTGTGATCCTGTAGTTCTATGGTGTCTTCCATTTAGTGATGTGATCAGTTAAATGGATTGAGCTCAGAAAATTGTAAGCCATTTATTTGACTTACGCTGTTAGTCAGTGGACTTCAATCAGATATCAAATGGCTTGAGAAAAACAGCACTTTATAATAAATCTCTGTCAATTTAAAAATATTCTCTGTTTTGAAAGAATTTTCCAGTCTCAAATAATCTTGTGTTATGTCATCCCCAAAATAAACAATTTTAAATGACAAGCATCTCTTAAATAAGGGGGACAGTGGCAGGATTCTGTATGTATCTCTCCTTTATGGGTTACTTATCTTTAAAGATGCTTATGTAGCCAAATAAAAAAAGTAAAGATGAATTAACACAATGCACAGTATTACTGATACAAATCACCTGTTTGTAAAGGAAGAAACTGGTAGAGTTTGATTTTTTTGGGGGTGAGGGGGAAGGAGGTAACATAAATTCAACTGAAAAAAAGTTGTATGTGGGTTGTTTTTGTGGCGTTTTTTGTTTGCTTGTTTGTTTGTTTTATATTTATTTTAAGAGTGCTTGGTATTCAGGAGTGGGGTTTAACTGCTAAAGTAGGAGCCAAAAGATAATGATCTTAATGCACTTATCTTCAGTTGAAAATGACATCTGAGATCACTTTTGACTTAATGACCCTCAACTACAGTATTGATTCCTGGTCAAAGTGCTGAGAATAAAAGAGTTGCAATTTTAGAGTTCCTGATGATACATTCATGTTACTCCTTTCATCCAAGAGAATCCAATAATATGTAACAAACTATATGCCTTGTTAACTTCAGTTAGGATTCATTGTTTTTCTGAAATGGAGAAATAAATGTAGCCATGTTACATATGATGGATGTGTTGTTTTGGTTTTTTTTCAGAATGTGTCTGAATTAATTTTCTCTTTGTTCGTATGTATGTGGACATTTAGAAAGTATCAGGAACATGTTTGCTAGCAGAATGGAAATGGGTAAGATAGGTTTAAAAAGGAAAAAATGCAAGCAATCATATTTGCACTGACAAGAAACAGCTTGCTTTCTGTCTTGCTAGTGTAGAATAAAAAATGATGTTCGCTATAGAATTTCAGCAACTTGTTGTGTTGGAGGTAAATATTTCTTATGAAGCTATTACCATACAAATGTGAGTGGAACCAGAATAGAATGGAAGACTGAGGAATAGAGCCAGTGGTCTTAAGTGTTTAGTGGCTTTCTCTTAACAGGACGTATTTCATAATAATTAATTCTTTAAATTTATCTTGATTTTAAAATGCCATAAATTAAATGGTTAAAGGAAAACTGAAATGAAGTCCCTGTTGAGAGTTCTTTCTAAAGAAGAGTGGTTCAGAAGAATGAGATATGTGAAGAAGACAGGTTGATTTAATACAGGAACATTCCTGAAATTGTGTGCGTATCTGTGCATGTGTATGGAAGAACAGTTGTGCACATGCCTGTAAGTGGGTTCCTTGCCCTCATCTGCATGTAGTGACAAACACCTTCAGGTACGTAATCATTTCAGTTTCTTGTTGTTGTCTTACAAAGAAAAATGGTGAAACAGGTATTTTATTATGTAAGTATTTTTCTCATCTGCATTGTTAATTACATGTTTTTCCCCTGGTACAGCAGAACGGGGGTTCTGCCGCAGCCAGATGGTTCTGTAATCTGTATAACAGACGTGATACAAGTCTTTAAGAGTACTGGAGCAGAAGATGAAGGCTTAAGAACATTGTATGTCCAGTGTATGTGAAATTGCTTGTTATTCTGTTTGTGGAGTACTATTACTTTAAATCCCCAAGTAGATGTTTCCAGTATGGCAGACAGCTAGGTTAAGCAAACTGTCTAAACCAGGTATGTGTGGTTTGGCAAGCAATCTATTTCTTGAGGGTGGGGCCCTGTACCTGAAATTCTGGAGGTTTCTAATAGGCAACAGAAAGATATTTATTGATTTTTATTTTTTTTTTAAATTTATAATACCACCTTTTTTTCCAGTTTTTGTCTGTCCTGCCTAACATGAATGAGAAAGAACATACTGAAAAGAAAGCAAGAGATCATATAATATCCATGTAAAGTTTATTCTTTGATAAGAAAGGTAACAAGTAAGAGGCCAGTCAATAGTTGAGATTTCCCTCACCCTGCTCTTGGCAAAAAGAGGAGAAGAAATAATCTGGGAAGATGACTTTTGTTTTCCAGTCCTTCATAGGTTAGGTTGATCATTTAAAGTCTTATTCAAAGTACTTTCCCTCCTCCGCCTCAAAATAACTCTTCTGAATTTAGGCTGATTGATTAATCAATTTAGTGTACTAAATCACTTCCTTACCCTTACATAAAACTTTAAGGATTTTCAATTTGTTTGTTTTTCAGATTTATTTCGAAGTCTCACCTATAAAATTAGACTAGTTTTACTTTTTCTGTAATGATTAAGTATGAAAAATATATTATTTTTAATGTTACAAATGTTCACAAAATATTCAAAGAAGCAGTTGCCAGAAGAATTTGCAACCTGCAATTCTAAAGGATTTTAAATTGCTTCTGAATCTTGCTTTGACACATTTAAAGGAATATTCACCATCTTTCTATCTTCTTTTGGGGGATGAGGGCAGCTTTCTTGTTTTGGTACAAATCTATTCATAAAATGTTCCTGTACATTATTTTTGTATTCAGCTTTTATTGCTTTGCATTTGTCAACATTAAATTTTAGTTTCTGCTTGTCAACCTAGTTACAGAGAAAATCAGAATTCATTTAAACTTGTCTTACTACTTGCTAAGTATGCAGTTTTCCTGTGAATTTTGTATTATCAGCAAATTTAACAATCTAGGTCATTTTTAAAAATTAAACCCAGTAGAAGACTTAGCAGAGATGACCCTAGTAAAACCCCACTAGATATTTCTGTGTTCAGCACTTCCATCTGTGAATACAGCATTTTTTTATTGTATTAAACACATTTCAAAATGCCTTAAGAGACTGGACTTGACTTCTGTATATAAAAATAGCAGAATTCTAATTCTGATTTTTTGAATGATTGATGCACCCAATGCAATCTTGAGATTGCCTCATATCTGCGTTTTCTCATATCTGAAATTAGTTAACAACTTAAAGATGTATTTTTAAAATAATTTATTTGAATTATGGCTCAAGAGATATCAGTTTGTACAGAACCACATTTTAATTTTTCATTGTTTTTTTCTAACATATTAAGTAAATTGATGGCTTATAGTTTGTTCATCAGCGTTCTTCAAAAAATTTTCATGAACCTAAATAATTAAAACTGGGTATTTGAGCAAGTCACAAAGGAATGGTATGGTATGCAAAAAAGCTGGATGACTTTAATTGGAAGCCATGCGGTGGTGTTTTTTTGTTGTTTTTTTTTTTTGTGGCGGTTTTATGTTTGTTTGTTTTTTTCTTTTTAAATAAATATTCCTGTACATACTTGTAACTTTCAGATGATTGTTTTATCTGATAGATTATCTTCCTTTTAAATGTACATAGTTTTTATTAGTTTTTTCCTATTCTTGTATACTTTAATATAACTCCTATAAAACTATAATATATAAAGCATTAATATACCATTAATACTTATAATAAATATATAATAGTATAATATTAGTATGATGAAACAGTATTACATATATCCCTCCATGTCTTGACCTATAAATTAGACTGTGCTTGTTTTAATGTTTAAATTCTCTAGCATCGAATTAGGTATTTGGAAGAGAAAAATTCTATGATATTCTTCAAACTGCCGATTCCTCAGCTGCAACAGATCATTATATAAAAAACAAATACATGGTATAATCTTAACCCAAACTCTGTTTACAATTACTGGAATGTTTTGCTATGTAAGGCAGATTTGTGTTCCATATTTGGCTCCTTAGAGTTCATCCTTTTTTGTTATGGGTACTTAAGTATAATCTCTCATGAAATTAATTTTTTTACTTTTTTCCTTTCAGTTCAGTTTTGTAGTTGCTAATCTCTGCTTCTCCCCTCCCTTCCCACCCATCCCTGTCCCTGCTTCGTATTTTGGAAAGAAGACTGCACCCCAGAAACATTACATACTGGCTAGCAAAGCTTTCTTCCTTAATCAGATACATTGTGCCTTTCCTTAACTGTGCTTTGTGGACAAGAAGTGATGTCTCTTCCCAAATTTAAGGATCATAACCTGACACATCATCTCCATTGAGATGACTGACTGTGTTTAAACAGCCTCAAATTTCAGACTTGTTTTTCATTGCCAGTGTTACAGCAAAACTGTGAGATTCCCAGACTAATTTTTTATTTATTTATTTTATTTTTATCAACAGGTTTTGAGATAATGGCAAATACTGAACATTGAAGGGTCTGACTCTGATTGTCCCAGTCTGACCTTTGATTACAGGCAGTATGGATGTCCTGAGCTGTTTGAGATTATCTGTCATTTGAGAAGAACTAATTTTCTGGGTATTCATGGGAGAACTGAGGAGGTAGGAGTGTTGCATTGCGGGTGCTGGGTTTTAGTGTTGTTGCATGTGGTGAGACTGTGTTGACAGGGATTCTTCCCTTGTGTTAGGAGCTAACATACTGAATTGTTTTTGTCCTAGAAGCTAGATTCAAGTGGAAGGGAGAAGTGAGACTCTCCCCACTCTCTCAAGATGTCTATTGTTAGCACAAAGTCTGTTCTGCATCAACAACAGAATGACTCTAAACCCCAGCAGAGGCAGAAGAAGAAAATGATTAAATTGGGGCTAAATTTAAAGTGTTGTGTTTCATTTTACAAAATACAGGGTTGATTTGTATACTTGAAGTGGTACCAGCCAAGAAAGGGGTTAGTGTTTTCCCCCTTTAATATATTGGCATGCCCATTATTTAGAGAGAGGCTAAAGCTCTGGCAGTTTTGAAAATAAGAGAGTCTGGAATGTCAGCGTCAGCTTCTCCGACGGAGTAGGTGTATTGATGTACAGTTTTACTGCTCAGCAGAGATAGCACTGGCTAAAAAAAAGTACACGGATTGTGGAAGCATGCAAAATCTATCATCTAAATTACTGTATTAGACGTATTTCCATAGTATTTGAGCCATAAAGAACCTAACCTTGATGCATCTTTTCTATAATAAAGTCATGGTCATATCTAGCTTTCTTTTCCAAACAAGACTTGTCAGTCCAATGAAGTGTAAAAAATATTAGGCCCATTCCTAACATAGGATAGTGAACAGATTCTGTATAATTATGATATTATATTCACTGTATGAGTTTAGGGCAACAGCTTGTGTTTAAGATCCTATAGTTGCAAAGAACAGAATTTAAAATGCTATGTGAAACTCCTTTTTTGGTATTCATGTTCACTTATTTTTATGACAGGTAAGAGTGGGTAGTCCCAAGCACTACAGAAGTTTAGTTAAGCTTCAGTTAAATAAGTGTTTTAGTACACTTGACAGAATTTTCATTCCAGATGTAATGTGCTGGTCAGTGCTGGTCAAGCATTTACTATGAAAACTGTATTTTCTCAGAAAATTGTGATTGTGTAACAAAAAATACCTGCTTTCTATATGAAAACAACTTAAAAAAAAACAAACCAAACCAAAAACAAACAAACACATTTCCAGGAAAAATAAACAAACAACAATGATGATGGCAAAACTCAAAAAATCCCTTGACCGACTGAGTTTAAGTTGCTCAAGTGCTTCGTGGGGATTGTAGTGGGGGCACTTCAGACCTATTTCTTTGTAAGGTCTGTTCTTCAGTTCAGTTTATTTTTCAGGATTCAAAAAAGGAAAATGTGCCCCTGAAGAACCCAGATGACTTGATGAGATGTGAGATGTGCCTTAATTCTTTCAGGATCTGTAATAAAGCCTATCTTGTTACTTTTATGAACACTAACTGTGAAAGAAAAATATTGAAAACAGGAAACTGTCCCCTCTTCCAGCTTTCTGAAAATCTGTAGAAAAGCTGTAGGAAGATACCAATCAAGCTACTGTTTGCCAAGAAAAACAGACATCAGGTTTTACTCTGTTTAACTTAGTAAAATATTGTACATTTGTACATTTTTTCCATCTCTATCTATGAAATCCTTGACAAAGTAAGAAAATATCATAACTGTGGAACACGGGGACTTGAAAACCTCTGCGGTACTTGCTCTGGCACTGCCTTTATGTTTCATAGTCTATCACACCAGTTGTTTTCAGACATGATTTCTACAGCTTTGGTGATGATCCAATTGTTTTGAAAGAAGAAGCCTGCAAGTTTTCTTTTTCTAGGGAACATGCCATATTTCTTTGATGTACTCTTTGTCCAGAATAAGGAAAAAACATGAGAAACTTGAAGTATTTGGGGTAATAAGGATAAGATGCCAGTTTTCCGTGAGCGTAATGTAGCCTGCAAGACAGAAATGTTTGTGCTTTTTGGGTCTTTCAGTTGCATTGTTTCCATGTAGCCCGCTAATTTTTAAGCACCATTTCAGCTCCAGAATTAAAAAGCTTTATTTTGATTTTTAGAAGTTAGCAGTGGAGGAAGAGGTTTTGAGGATACTGGATCACATATTGCCCTTAAGAAACAGGCTAAAGCGCTATCTTCAGGCCACCCAATGGGTGGTGATATGGCATAGACTTTTTCAATAACTGCCCATCAAAAAGACAGACAGTTCCTAAGAAAATAAGAATAAATCCTCTAGCACTTGCAGTTACTGTTGCTAAATCATTCACATCCCTTTTTCTCGACAGTAAAAATTCTTATGAGATATCATTAGACTGTTACAACTTATAATGGAAAAATCAATGCAGTAAGAAAATTAAATTTTACTGAGAGCCTTTAGGCAAAATGCAATGTGAAAATGCATTTTAGCCTCCCTTGTGGTTCAGAGGAAAAGGAAGAAATGGAATCTAGGTTAGCTGTCAGCGCACAACAGTTTTTAGAAGCCAGCAAAGCAGCCTGTGAACTAAACTCTTGCTTAATGTATTTCTTCCCTGATTACTTAATAATGTGAAAATAACCACCTTAATCTGATCATTTGAAAGGTCAGAAGTCTCCTCTACCCTTTTTAAAAATGAGTCTTTGGTCAAAATCAATGAGTAGATTCATCTTCCCAGGAAGAGGATTTAACAGAAGGAAAACTGATTCATCTGCAAAGGTATACAGCAATGACATCTGAACCCCTGGAGAGAGAGTGAGAGTGAGAGTAGCTAAAGTGGAATGAGGTGATTGTGGTGTAATCAAAAAGAAGTCGATCAAAGCTGCCAACAAGCTCTTGTGGAGAAGTGACATATATACTACATTTGGTGTACTTTGTAATCACTGTAAGTGGTCACTGTCTCTTGCTGGCAGACAGATATGGCAAACACAAACTGACACACATGGCAATTATAGGTTTAAAGCTTATTAAAAAAAATAAAAATCCCTGAAGTCTGTACTTTGGGTTCACTGTTTTAGAGTAACATTCCTAACTGTTTTCTATTTCATGCAATACTTTTCTTATACAGAATTTATAGGTACAAAAATCTATAGCAATCAGAATCAAGGTTAGAAGAAAATAGTAGTCTTCTCTATCATTAGAACAAATGCATTCAAATTCTAAGACATAATTACATTTTTTAATATTTAAAATGGATGAGTCCTTCACAAGTTGTACACATGAACAAGAAAATCCTTGAAAGCTAAGAATAAGTATCATTCAGAAGCTGTTGATTCTCCCCCGCCCTCCCCCCCCCCCCCAACACACACACAACTTCTCTAGCCTTCTAGGTAGTAGATATATTGTCTGGGAGAGTATTTACACATACCTCTACACACCCATTACGTTTACACGAAAGAAATGTGTGCATATGTTTATATAATATGTGTGTGCATAATAGATTTGGAAAATATATATTTATATCTTATGTGTACACAGACTCTAAATCCTGTAATTAAAACACTTTATGGAACTTGTATTTCTGATGCTCAAACTGAAATGCATTGCTTTGGCAAAGCCTAATATAACCTTACATAAATTTATTTATTTGGTGTTTTTTTTAACAGAACTATGAAAAATTAAAAAAAAAAATCAATCAAACAAACAAACAAAAAAACCCCAAATAACAAACTGAAACCAGACAACCAAACAAGTTATTACTGGTAGCTTAAAACATTGCATTTCTTTGAAGGACCAAAAATAGAAAGCTCATTACTATGCTTGTGTTGGTTTAAAAGAATGAATATTCTTGATAATTTTGGTAGTTGATAGGTTCTCTTGTGGTTAACTTTAAAGGAATAATTTTTTTACCTTCTTTAAATTTATTTTTTTGAACAGATTTATTTCAGTATGTAATGTGGATTTTTTTGTGTGTATGTTAATTATCATCTTCCAGACATTATGTCATTTAACAGCATGCACTAAAAAGAAGTCTCACAAATCTCTTTTGTGTCATACATGTAAGAAAACCATTAGTTAGCAACCTCCAAAGACTAACTAAGACTGCATCATCTTTTATGCTCCACATTAAAGTCCAAATCTATTTAGAGTATTAAGGCACCAGGGAAGAGGCCTATTTAGAAACCAATATCTTATTTACACAGAGTATTTTGCAGTGGTTGTCCAGATTCTGTGCAAGCCCAGGTGTGACAGCCTCACTGAGCAGCTGACCTTCTCGCCAGAGAAAGGAAGATGGGTAATGGAAATAAGAGAAATGTACTGAATGGTGATTTTTGCCAGATGTGATTAAAGCCTTGTATTTGCTTTGACAAAAGAAGAATGTCATGCATATGTGCTGTGAGCGATGCACCAAGCACAGAAATTTTTTCTGGTTTATATTTACAGAGAAAGGTATTATCTTTATTATCAATCAGAAGTAATCAATATAAATCAACTTCCTTCAGAGGGAGGAACATACATTTTAGAAACTTATGGTGCAGGATTTCTGCTTTCACCTACAAGGGTAGATAAGTTTCCCCAAAATACTAATTATGTGTCTCACCACATTTATCTTCCCATAGTGATTCTTCTGATTTATTAGTTTCTTCAGTAGGCAAATAGGTTAAGGTGGAAGGTGCGAGAAACATATGTCATCCTTCCCCTGCTTCATAGACTTTTATCTGGGCAATGTATGGCTGTGTTTTATTAAAAATATAAACAAAATCTTGTGCTTGTTTGTTTGACCTCAGAAGCAGTTTGGTGGAGATGGCTATTTCCATATTTCTGGTTTACTGTACCTTCTCTGCTAAGGGAAGTTGAGAAAATGTATGCAGATGAAGTCTAGCATGTCCGTGTGGCGGGTTCTGCACTCTGAGAGGAGATGATGAACTGTATGAGCGAGTCATACAGAATTTCCCATAAAAATCTTGTTTGAAACAGATTTTGGCAAGAAAAGAGGCAAAGTGGTCTGTTAAGATTTATTTGTAACCAGAACTAATTTCATTAAATAGGTAGGCTCTTTAGGCCAGTAGCATCATCTTTGGATGGGTGGCAATAGTTTCCATTGTGAGCTTATTATTGTAACGCCAATCACTGTTAACAATAATAGTGATAGTTGTATCAGTAGACAAAGCTGAATATTACCTAACGATAAAAACCTGTTATTCCCTCCCTGTCCCCTTTTACTGTCAGTTTACTCATTTATTAGTTAAAATATTCATATAGTGCATAATTTAATTCTTACTATTGTGGTATAGCATCATAGAATAGTCTGGGTTGGAAGGGATCTTTAAAGGTTACTTAGTCCAATCCCCCTGCAATGAGCAGGGATATCTTGAACTAGATCAGGTTGCTCAGAGCCCTGTCCAACCGGACCTTGAATGTTTACAGGGATGGGGCATTTACCACTGCTCTGGGCAATTTGGGGATGGGTAAACATGTCTACAGAACCACAGAAAATCTAAGTCTTATGAAAGATCATCCCACCTTAAGTATTTTAGTATTTCTGATAATGAATGGCTGATCTTTCTACACAAATCTCCAGGCTCATAATGTCTGGAGAATTTGGGAGTTATTCATCCCGATAAGCTCTGTGTTACTTTACTTTCCACTCTTGATTTATATGTGTAATTTTATTTGGTGTTTTTTAAGTGGTTTTAATATATTTAAGCTCTAACATGGCTGATATACTGCTCACCAATAATTATAAATTATTATATGTAAAATGAGTCCACAAAAAGTTTTGCTTCTCTGTAGTGTTATGTAGTTATTTAAGAAAAAAAAGATGACGTAGGGAGAAATCTTGGAAGTTGAAACAATAAATTTAATTTAATGGAAAAAAATATACTAATTCAAGCATCCAGCTGTTGATAAAATATTAAACACTTGGATATACTCATTTCAGTAAGACCTATAGGTGCCACCTCATGGTAGTGGTCAAAGAAGCAGCAGTTGTGGACCATGTGCCGAGGGGTGACAAACGCCTGAAGTCGATATGTAAGCTAAGGGCTTAGCCAGAGGTTAGGTAACGACATTTTTTTAGTCTAATGAGTTTCATGCCACTGTTTTCTGTGTGTAAGTTATTAATTCAAAATGGGAAAGAGCTTAATTTGATACTTCGTGTATAGTGCCTAACTTTCTGATGAAGTGAGTAAACAAGCAGCTCAGTAGCTACTCTGTTGATATAGAGCATTGTCTTGGAAGGTAAATACCCAGTAAACATTAAGAAGAGTGTCTATTGAGTTCTCACTGATAACCGGTAAACAAACAATTACTGTAAGAAGTAACAGCTATGCTGGGACAGATTAGTAAACCACAGGTGATTAGTACTTTGTTTAGAAGGTTCCACATTGGTGAATCCAAAGAACAGATTTATACTGATGTCATGCTGTTTCTTAGATATGTAATGTTAACTGAAACACCTAGTGAGAGGCCCACAATGAACATCAGTATCAGACCGTGCCAGTAAACAGTCTAGAGCTAATATATAGTATATATTTATCTAGGAGTTCTGATTTGTATTATGCTGTACATTGGTATTATAAAAGTACGTAGCTATGAAAAACTTACTTTTATCACCAGTGCTTATGAGGTTTGCATTTGTTTTCAGGAAAACACCATGAGGTGCATTTTAGCACCTGCATTTAATATCTCAGAACAGCAGTCTTTAGCGTACTTAGTTGTATTAATGATATATCCACTGAATCTTTCAATCTCTGCGGCATGTTTCAGTGTGAGTTTGACAATAGGCATGGCAAAACTGTTGGTAAATAATGTCAGAATTGCACACTTGAAGATTTTACATTGCTGAGAAACAAAAATCAAGTCCTTATGTTGTCTCATACTTCACCTCTTGGAAATACAGACTTTTTTTTGTGTGATATTAAAATGTCGGTTTTTTTTTTACATTTCTAACTTCTTTTCCTGGATTGCACACAACAGAAGTTATAATTCATTTATTAAGACCCAAGTGTATTTATGTCAATCAAAGATTCACTGAACATATTTTCTTCAATACATACCTTTAGCATATTATCATTTTTTTTTTCAATTTCAGGTAATTCTTACTCATAAAATATCTGCTAAAAAACTGACTCACATAGTTATAATTAAAAGATTAAATACGAACAATGAAGAGATTTTCTTTGTTCCTGAAACTGCAGTTTATACCACTTTTCTGTCAGTTCTTTACTAGTTTATTAGATGTAACAACTTTATTAAGTGTATTTTGTTAAATTATTCTTTTGTGTGCTTCAGTAATATATAAAAATGTTGCTGTCATGTAAATACACAGCATGTGTCATCGGTACTCTTTCTTTTTTCCTAGAACACTTACTTGAATGTAGAAGAGTTTAAGAAAGAAGTATATGGCAATCATGAATCCCAAGCTTTACACACTGAAAAGCTGTAGAAGACACTGTATAAATACAAACTGTGATCGTATGGATTTTGATGGACTTCTAGGGCTGGCTGTCACTAGATGTGCTCGCTTCACAGGCACAATAGTCATGTATGTAGGGATCCATGTCAGAATTCATGTGTAGTTTTTGAAAAATTATGTGATCAGCCCTAAAGAGGAAAATAAAAAAAAAAAAAAGGAAGTATGATTGGAGTGCAGTCAGTGTAACAGGACTTCAGTATATGCAATGCATTAGATGTAATAACTAATAATGTCTTCGTATCCCACCTGTCACCAGGGTTCATCCGAAGGGGATCCCACATTTGCAGTAAGGGAATATTGAAATGTGGACTTCAAATGCCTCTTGGTATCCTGAAGTATTTTATTGCCCTAGATTAAGCTTAAATGCCTCCCAAGATTTCAGTTTTTCTTTGATCTACAGGTCTCCTTCAGTAAAATCGGATGTTCTGTCCCATCTACCAACTCCTCATGATACCCCCAGAAAATTAGCACTAGGAGGAAGCTGAGCAGTTCTCTACCTTTGTATGGTACAAATAGTGTTAACCAGTAGCAGTATATAATTTTCTGCTGTTTCTGGTTTGTTTTTTTTTTTTTTTTCTGATGTCATCAATTTGCACACGTTCAGAGTTTTCTGGTTGCCTTCAGATTTAGGGAAAGATATTACTGCAGGCTTAAATTCTGAAAGTGGGAGCTTAGAAAATTTTGATTCAGTGACTTGTCATGAAAACAGACCATTTCACTATCACTGTTTGTGGTAACGTCCAAATGTTTTCAGTAATGTGGCAGATTCTACTGTATGGATCAGAAATAAAGGCACTTTGATAGTACAGTGACATTGCTTCTAATATTTCTTTAGATTTATAATGTAGTTTTCTGTTTCTTAATGTAAAAAAAAAAACAAACCACCAACCAAAACCAAACAACAAAGCAAACACAAAACTCGTCATTCTAGCTTTTTTTTTTTCCTTTTCTTTTTTTTTTTTTTTCTTCCTAATCAGAGAAACAGCGTGGACAAAATAAGAGCAGAGTAAGCCAGAAACTGGTTGTCACTGAATATGTATCTTCTCTACAGCTCCTGTCAGGAAAGCAGCCATTTCCTAGTATTAGGAGTTGTGCAAGTACTTTGCTGCTGTTTACTGGCTTTTTTTAGAAACTCTCAAAGCCCATAAAAATCTGAATTTTTTTGAACAGCTATCAAAGATGAACACAAAAGGTTCCTCATCGAACAGATGAGAAAGATGGCACATATGTGGAACAACAGCTGTTTCGTACAGCCATCTCTTATCTACAATATAAAAATATCTGTGCTGATATTCACTATCAATGATTCTGTGAAAGAGCCAGGAGTAGCAACTGGTCTCTTTTCTCCATTTCTTTCCCCAGGCCCACGAAATAACTGTTTTGCCAATGAGAATAAGAACTGTTAGGACTGTGAAGTCATGTGAAAGATAGACTTTGAGTGAAGGGAATACATAGGAATGTGGCAGACAGAAACATTACCACAGAAAATTTCCAAAATGCATCTGGTCTCTTGGGAAAGGCTGGTCTCTGCAGATAGTAGTATTTTATTTTTTTACCGTTGAAGCTAGTTAGCTTTGAAGGTGGATGGCACCAGGCATATTCTGCCTCCTAAGAGATCAGTACCATTGCAGTCCTTAAAATGAATGGGGTTTAGAGCAGTTTCTATACAGGTTGTGATATTTTATATAGTTGAAATATTTTCTTTTCTGAACCTAACTTTCCATCTGTTCCCTGCTCTTCAAAAAAGCTGCCTAACAACACATATGCAAAAATAATTAGAAAAATAAACAATATAAACAAAAAAGAAAACAAAAAGCAACCTCAGGCACAGAAAATTGTTTTCAAGCCTCCCCTTATTTGTACAACAAATAAAGGAATCTGTCTACTGCATAGACAGAGTAAAACTAATGATTTTAAGAAAAGTTTTTATTTGTGGATTTAAATCACAGGGAGAGTCAATAAAATGAAGTCTCTTGACTATGAAAATTCTTACAGATGTGTTTAATATGTTACTTGTGTGTAGTTGTCATGGAGGATGTTTGTATTCCTACCAAAAATTTCAATATTATGTGTTTCTGAGGAGACTGTATCAGCACAAGCTTTAATTAACGTCATCGATAAAATGGTATTAAAGTCAAAGATCTCAAATCTAACCTACGAGTGTGAAGAGCATTAAAATGCATAATCATCTCTAGTTGGATCATGGATGATCTAATAGCTGAATAATAGCCTTCAGTGTTTTTTGATGAATTATTTTAAGAATTAGTCTTTTTTGCCCAGCAGTCAGAAAGTAACTGTACTTTTTGTACTTTGGTGAACCCAGTTGGTTCCTGATGGCTTTTTTGTGTTTGTCAATGTGAAGTGGGCTAGAACATCTGCCAAGATGTAGTATTTGAGTGTTAGTTTGAAAGTGGAGCCAAAAGGCTTGCGAGTTGATTATGGGAGTTTTCTATACCTTGATTTTCTGAGTGACTGTGCAATTTGATGGAATAAGAATTGTCTGTGTATACCTTGTTTGGATTTCTTTTAAAAGGAGCAAGTGTATGTGTGAGCTAATTTATACTAACTTACTAAACTAGCTAGACAGAACTTTACAGTGATCAAATTAAAGTCAGAATTAGGGTTCAATAAATAAATTAATATCTTAAAATTACCAACGTGCCAAATTAATAGAACAGGTTATCTAATGCAACTGTGATGTCAACAATAAAATAAACTATTTCTTATTAGTCTTGTCTTCAGTAAAAGTAAAGAGCCAGCTCCCTTCCAAGCCAAGTCTGTAGCTTGTGCTGTAACGTATGATCAATAACTGAGCTAGTGAAGAACAAAGTGCAGTAGCGTCCGTTGGATGTGACATGTTCTGCACTGCTACCCTTAGTCTATAGCAGTTCCTTTATAGTGGAGGGAGATATTACCTTCTATGTCCTGATTTGTATCTGATCCCTATGAGGAAATGTCTGAAGCTGTTCAGATAAATTGCACTTTTGAAGTCTGTATTTGTTTCCAACAAAAGGGAGCCTACAGAGACTAGTAATGTGGATCCTATAGATATCTATAGTTAAGCAACATGAACCCTATTCTTCAGTGTACATTTTGATCTTAAACTCTTGCCAAGTTGAATTGCTCTAATAAGTAATTATTGAGCCATTTTTAACATGAAGGGATTAACTGAAGAGGATGCTGTAAAAGATCAAGGAAGAGTGTATCTGTGGAAAGATAAGACATCTGGTATGATAAATTTCAAAACTTAATATAGTAATGGCAAGAAACTACCTACAGGCTTGCCCTTTGCAAAAGCAGAGCCTTGGGAATCAAAGAAGGTCTTCAAACTTAAAAAAGATCCTTCAGGAGGGTAGGGGAGATTGCTCCGTTGGCTCACAGACAAGAACATACAGACTTAGATAAAGACCTTTAAAGACCAACTGAAGACTGGTACAAGTAACAGTCAAGAGGTACTGGGACACATAGACATAACACTTTTGCTGTATTGTCATACCAATGCTGATGATGCTATTGAAGAACTAGTATAAACACCACTGGCTCACTGGGATAGGACAGTATGCACCTAAGAATTCTAGCACAAGGTTGAAACAACGTAAATTGCTAACAAGGGCATGTAAAACTTCCTTTGTACTTGAGAACTGTGAGATGGGAAGTGTGTTGCCAATCTTCAGAAAGGGGTTCCAGAGACGTATGGCTCTGTATGCCTGACATCTCTACTGGGCAAAGGACTGAGTGTGATTGTGAAGGATCCAATTATTGAACATGGGGCAAGTATAATCTACCTGAAAAATAATAAGCTTGCTTTAAAGACAAATCTCACTTTAAATTCCTTTTGAGTGTTTTGAAGGAGTCAGGGAATACATAAATAAGTTGCCGTAGAACCTCTGGATTCCCCAAATGGCTTTTTAAGGAATTTCAACATCCATGGAGTAAAAGGGAAGGTCTCTTATGGACAAATAATTCACAGCATAAAGGATAAGTTCTTGCAGTGTGAGAAGCCACCATGGTAGTTCTGCAGGTATCTGTCCTGGTATATTTTAACATATTCATTCATAAAACCACCAGAAAAGAAGATTGACCCAGTGAGGTGGGAAAGTTTGCTAATAGTACAAAGCTACTGAATGTAAAAAGGGTGAGGGGTAACTGTGAAGAATAACAGAACCACCTTAACAAAACTGAGTGACTGGACAACAGTATGTCAGGTGAAATTCAGTGCCATCAAATAGGAGCTGAGGCATAACAGGCATAACAGTTCCACGTATTAAGTGGTGGGTTCAGTGCATCATTACTAATCAGGAAGAAGGCCTTGAGGTTGAGATATGGAAACAACAGGTCAATGTTTGACAGCAGTCAAAGAAACAAGTGACGTATTAGAAAGGATTAGAAAAAGAACAAAGAATGTAACAGTGAGTGTGGTTTATACCACTGCATAAATCCATGGTTTGCCACAGCCTGAAGACTATGTGAGGAGTTCTGGTTGCTTGTTTCAAAAAAGAATTCAGATAAAAGGAACATGGATAATCAAAAGTATGAACTGCACCTAGTATTTTAGGTACAGATGCAGGTACTAGGACTCATCATCTTGGAAAATAGATGACTAAAAGGGGTAGAAAAAGCCTGCAGAATCATGAGCAAAAGAGAGCCGACTGCTCACTGCCTCTTCCATTGCAGCAAAGGTTTGTTAAATGCAAAGTCTGTGGAAACTGGTTTAAAACAAAAGGATGCAATTCCTCATGCAAAAGGTGGTAGGTCTTTGTTTGTACGTTGTGCAAATTGGATGTGCACATTGATGCTGTGAGCACAAAATGTTTACATATATTGGAGTACAGATGGAACAAGGAGAGATTAACTGGACTTTACTACATAATTCACATCACACTCGGGAAATCTCATGTCCTGAAAATATTTGTGGGCTGGGAAGACACTATGGGATAGCATCAGAAACATGCTATTCTTCCCCAGACGTACTTTTGTAGCTATGCTAGAGTGTGGATGGTGTGCTAGCTGCACTCTTCATTCATGTTGGTCTGATCGAATATTGCCATTCTTGAAAATTCACAGAACAAAGCATGCTGTATTCTGAAGAAGTTTCTCATGAGTCACTAATCATCCCATCACAGTTTTCAAGAAGAAACAAGTGTATGTCACAAGAGTTTGCAGAGTTAACTAAACACAACTGGAGAATTGCAGGCTGCAGCTCAAAGATCCCACCTAAGTGAGCGGATAGAAGAACTCTTTCCGATTTTTGATGCAAAAAGTCTGACCAATTACCTGAAGCTTTTACAAAAGCAAAGCAAAAACTGTTCTGAGGTTTTCTTTACCTGGCACTGTAGTAGAGATGTTGGCTTTACTTTTTCTCATAGTTACATCTGCTATCCTGGAGTCAGTAAGAACATAGGCATAGGAGAACAAGGCATAGGAGGTGCCTATGCCACATTAGAATTCTCACCACAGAGGGACTAAGTGCTTTTGGGATAGTTTTACATCTTTCTGGTTGTTATATGTCAGAAATAGCTAGGTATCTTTAATTCCTGAGATTAATGATACAGTATAGTTGCCAGTTAAGCTGCAGCTTACATAAAAAGCAAACAAATAATACTATGGCTGATTGTGATTTTTTAGAATTCGTACATCATGTTCACCCTTTTGCTTCTTCATCTTTGTGAACTATTTTCTAGCTCATATTCTGAAGAGATTTTGTATAATGCAGCTGTCTGATTTTTGCAGAAATAGCTCATTAACCATTTTATTGATATCTTGACCTTCCAATTGACTTTCTAATTGATGTTTCCTTTCATTGCACCTGTTCAACCATTCATTTTTATGTGCTTATTATATTGTAACAGGTTGTCTTATCTACAGCTATATATATTTTATTAATACATATGGTGCTTGGCATTTTAAATCAACCACATGTTCATTTCTGAATCACTTATTTTTTCTCATTCAATATACTATTCTGAACTAGAAGGGGAAAGATTAAGATAAATAAAACATGATGCAGTTCTTATTTTAACTTTTTTTTTTTTTTTTTTTTTTGTAGCCCAGTGACAGGCATCACTAGGATACTATGATACTATTGTAATTCTGAATGCAAGTGCTGCAAGCCGTATCAATGTCATCACTATATTTACTATCAGCCTTGCGTCATGCTTTATGCTGACCTGGCTTATATGGCTTTGAATATGTATTTCTTTTTTCCTTTCCATCGCCCTTAAGGCCTTTCAATTAGGCCTGCACTGGGGAGGGACTGAAACTGGGAATGAGGGAGCAGCAAGGGCAGATAGTGGTCTGTGAGAGGAGTTGGGAGGTGAACATCACAGCAGGGCAGAGACAAGGGTGCTGTCCCACAATATTTGAGCCAGGCAGAGGGAACAAGTCTGTGATGGTGGCTGCAGTCAGTCAGCAGTCCATGCTAATGTGTCAAGCCCAAGATCAAGCCACGAAGGCAAGCCTGTGAGTCAGGGTCAAAGTCCTAGTAGGGTGTGTTACCAGGCACAGGAAGGGCTGCAAGCTCAGACAAGGACAAGGGGATGAGCCTGTGCCTAAGTGCAGCTCCTAAATGAATAGGGAGCATGCCCCCATTGAGTCTGTCTGATGCAGAGCTGGACACCTGTGTTATAGCTGTCCCTGAGCACAGGAGCCAGGTCCCAGGAGGACTAGGATGAATGCAGGACTCTGACACTCCTGCCCTTCATTCCCATTTCTGTTCTGTTTCCCTTCTACTCCCGTTTTCCCTTCCCCTCTGCTCTCCTTCCCTTGCTTTTTCCCTTTCCTCTTCTCTTGTCCTTCCCTTCTTCTTTTGCCTAAAAGAGGAGATGTAGTGGACACACAGCTAGAAGCAGTGAGAGTCTGTGGGTACAGGACTGGCTGTGCAGAGCACTGTGCTAAATTTACAGGAGTGCACATCCATGCAGTAGCTTTCTGCTATGGGGTCTACAATCATGTCCCTGGCATCTGAGGAACAGGATGGCACAGAAGAGAGAAAAAAGTGATCTCCTCTATCTGTGAGTCCCACTGAACCCTTTCAAAAAGATTTAACGACATTCATATGTTTGATGATGTAATAGTTGTTTCAATGTCAGAATTGAGATGGTATCATCACTATGTAGTTCACTGTATATTTTTAGATCAATCTTTATTTACATTGTGTGCAGGCTAAATTAAAGAAAAAAAAAGAAGGAACATAAAAGTATAAATATAAAACAAGAACAAAGGCAATCATGCAATTTCAGAAAGAACATATATCACAGAAGTCTGCTCTCGCCAAAGATGTGTTTTATAGGACGTGCCTATAAACGTGTCCTCTTCATGACTCCACACTCATCCCTCACAGGGACATTAGACTTTACCAAACCCAGTTATCATTTGCTCTTGAGTGCCTCAGGGCACTTTAGTTGTTCAATAAATTTCTAGGCATTGTGACTGAAAGAGCTATTATGAAAATTTTTCTGTTTTGGTATTAGAGTAATATTTTAAGATGCTGTATTTACTCCGTTGAAAAATTCTCCAAAGCACGCCGAAATTCATGAAAAATTGCTGCTTTTTTGTCAATCCTGAAAAATGTTGACAATTTCCTTTAATGATACTGCATTCCAGCAGTATCTTTGCTGAAAAAATAAAACATCTTTGATTCTAGGTGTAGGCTGGGTTGATGGATGTCTCAGTCTATAACACCCAGCTGATTGCATTCATCTCCCATGGAAATAAGGACTGACTGTTGTATAATAGTGTTCTAGGAAGTCTGAATTGCAGTTGTTGCAGCGTCATACAGTATATTTCAAGCTGGAAGGCAATGTTTTCTTGAGGACTGTGCTGAATCGCTGTCCCTTTATACTTTCTGCAAATTTTCACCAAGAATTTAAGCTCAGTATTCTTTCAAATTACAAATAATATGCCTGCTAATTTATGACATACACTTAGTACTAGAGGCAAAAGTAATGATTGTCCTATTAAGATCATGAGTTCAATAGAATAATCTTGCATTGGCAGATTTCAATACTGCAGACTATCAATGTTATTTGTGAAATAAATCCTACATTCTTATCATAAAATGGTTACGTACAAATGACCAGATAGTACTCTAGCGTCTTCTACTGGGTTTGGCTGGGGTAGGCTTAAATTTCTTCATAGTAGCCCCTAATCTGTACTGGTGTAGGGGTTATTTCTCCCTAGGTGCAGGACCCTACATTAGCCCCTGTTGAATTTCATTAGGTTCCTCTCCACCCAACTCTCCAGCCTGTCCAGGTCTTGCTGTGTGGCAGCACAGCCTTCTGCTGTGTCAGTAACACCTCCCAGTTTTCTGTCATCAGCAAACTTGCTGAGGGTACACTCTGTCCCCTCATCCAGGTCATTGATGAATATATTGAACAAGATGGGACCAGTACTGATCCCTGGGGAATACTTCTAGTTACAGGCCTCCAACTGGACTCTGCACCCTGATTACAACCCTCTGAGCTCTGCCATTTAGCCACTTCTCAGCTCATCTCACTGTCCGCTCATCTATCCCACACTTTCTAAGCTTACCTATGAGGATGTTACAGGAGACAATGTAAAAAGCCTTGCTGAAGTCAAGCTAGACAACATCCACTGCTCCCCCCTCATCTACCCAGCCAGTCATGCCATCATAGAAGGCTATCAGATTGGTCAAGCATGATTTCCCCTTGGGAATCCATGCTGACCACTACTGATGACCTTCTTTTCTTCTAGGTGCTTAGAGATGACATCCAGAATGAGCTGTTCCATCACCTTTCCAAGGATGGAGGTGAGGCTGACCAGCCTGTAGTTTCCTGGATCCTCCTCCTTGCCCTTTTTGAAGACTCACCAACATTAGCTTTCCTCTAGTCCTCAGACGCCTCTCCTGTTCTCGATGACTTTTCAAAGAGAGCTAGCCTTAGGAGTAAAGACTGAAGCAAAGGCGGCATTCAGTAACTCTGCCTTCTCTGCATCCTCTGTCACCAGGGCACTTACCACATTCGGCAGTGGGCCCACATTTTCTCTAGTCTCCCTTTTACTGCTGATGTGCTTGAAGAAGCCCGTATTGTCCTTGATATCCCTTGCCATGTTTAACTCCTAGCGGTGCTTAGCCTTCCTCATTGCATCCATAGATACTCCTGCAGTGCTCCTATACTTCTCCCAAGTGGCCAGTGCTTTTTTCCACATTCTGTAAACTTCTTTCTTCCATCTGAGTTTATCCAGAAGCTCCCTGTTCACCCATGTAGGTTTCCTGCCTCCTTTGCCTGATTTCTTTCTCCTTGGGATGAACTTGATCTTGAGCTTGGAGGAAGTAGTGCTTAAATATTAACCAGCTCTTTTGCACCCCCGTTCCTTCTAGGGCCTTAGCCCATGGGTTTCCTCAAAGTACCTCTTTGAAGAGGCCAAAGTCAGCACTCATGGAGTAGAATTACTCCTGAAGTAATTCTACTTTTTGCCCTGCTTCTTCCACGCTTCTTCCACCATCCTATGGTCACTGTAGCCAAGGCTACCCCCAACTTTCACATCTAAAGAATATAAATTCTGTATTTATATTACAAAAGTTTGTTGGTGTTCATGAAATTTTTCAGAATCATTATCCATAGGAAACATTTTGTCATCATTAGAGAAAGAGAGGGTTTGTCAGCCTGATTTCTAGTGACAGAATTTGCCGCTAGAGGGAACAAATTGTTAAGCACAGATGCAAATAAGAAGCATTATTAATAGTTTCAAAATAGGGCCAGATTTTGTGGTTCAAGACTGTAGTATTGGTATGAATTATTTATGTATTTCTGTGGTAAGTGGAGCACTGATCAGATATGCTGTCTACCTCTACAAGTTTCAGTAGGACAAAAACCTAAAAGAACGAACAAGTCTCCAGGAGGAAGATCTGGCATTAAAGGAATACATTTATTTATTTATTTATGAAGGAGAAATAAAAATGCATTTGGTAGGATGTGTATCACTGATGAATAAAATCTAGATGGAAGATGCTTAGTTTGTGATTATCATAAAGAACTCATTCAGCAAAACGTGTGGTTATAGATGAGATATAGGACAAGACCTGTCTTTTGTATAGCATGTTTGAATGTTTTTTCATAGTTTTGTAAGAGAAAGAGACTTGGGAAAAAGAAGGGCACTCATGTTGGAAGTCCGAATCATCCTCTTTACTGTAGGAGTTAGGGTATGTTTATAATGTAGTCTCATTTGGATGTGAATTTATATGAACCTGCCAAAATGTGGGAAACTAAGTTGCTCTTGAGACAATTCTTACTTTTGAATTTGGAGCTGAAATATCTTACTGATCTCTTAACAATTTCTTAAACTGCCTTCTGTGTGTAGCTTTTCTTTAAAGGTGGCCTGGGTAACAGTATTTTACTTGGAAAATGAATAGCATTCAGATTTTCTTCATTGATGTGTTCACACACACTAAGGGCAAAGTGGTCATCTGTAATCTTTTGCTTGGTCTTAGTTTGCTTAGGATTAAACACAACAAAACACTGTTCTTGATCTTACTTACCAACAGAAATATTGCATTATTCTCATTGTGTCTGCTGACAAAGAATTAAAACTGTATGTAATTTTTACTAAAGGTCTGCCGAGAAATATTATTATTTATTTTTATTTCAGTCTAAAAGTTTGGAAGACTGTTATATTACTTTGTGCCAGAAAGAAAGGCTTATTATACTCTGAGAAAACTGCTATGAAAATAGATGATTACATGATAGATGAAAATAGGTGATAACATGGATTTTAAAAAAAAAAGTAAAGATTTCCTACAGTATTCTTAAAGTCTGCTTGTTCAGAAATGTTGTCAGATAGACTGAGACTGATCAGACTTTTCACCGGATAACTACATCTCTGTGTAGGCAAACATTTTGCAAACAGTCCAAGACAAAATAAATGGGCTACACAGAGTACAGTGCAAGAGTGCAGACCTTAGATAAGAATTTTCATTCTGGTGCGGTTTAGGGGTTCAATAAAAGGTCTTAATATCCAGATAAGTGTATTTATATCACTGACGCTGCCATATAAACATTACAGAGACATTATGCCCCCATTACAGAGACTTGGGCAATGAACGCTGGGTACCAACTATGTCTGTGCCTTTTGAGAATATCTGTGTTCACTGTTTGAGGACAATTCAGTGCCTGTGAAATGCCTATCCTTTTTTGTCAAGCAGTGTTATATCACTGAATCAAAGTTTGGACAGTAATGCTTCTTTTTGCTTCTTTTTTTTTTTTTTTTGGTTGTTTGTTTAATTCCTTAGCTGAAAATAATGCCTTTTTTTGCAACTTCTTATATTTTCTGCAACTGACTTCTTGTGGCTGCCAGGTCCTATATCCTCAAAGGCTGACAGAAAAAAACCAACAAAACAAAAAAAGAGCTTTTGTACATTTTTTTCTCCCATCACACCACAGGATTTGATTCAAAATCTGAGTGATCTTTATGACTGCTACAGAGGGAAAATATCTTGATTATCAGGAGCTCATGGTAAGTCTGAAAATATGTTTTCACCTGTAAGTTGAAGTGTCTGTTAACTGGTTCAAGAAGATAAAATCTCTTGATCCAGGTGGTAGGAAAGAGAGAGACCTTACTATATCATAATTAATCCAGATCACTGGAGGGAATGAGAGAATTTATTGCATTCTGTCTTCTTTGGTGGTAAATTCATAAGACTCAGTAGCTAAAAGCCAGTTTTCTAAAAATATCCAGTAACAGGCAAAACTTGCTTTTCTCTGCTGTGATGTAAAGTGATGTTAAAGTTAGGAATTCAGAGTTGGTGGCCATCCAACATTTTGATGTGTGTTGGCAGTGTCCTGAAGATCATTTGCATTATTCTAGTGAGCTGTTTTGCCCTCTTACCCCCTGTAGAGGTTTTCTAATCATGTTGAAATGTATTGTTCCAAACATTGGCAGATGCCCTGTAGTGTATAAAAAAAACCTTAGACCTTTTTTTGGTAAATGCTCCAAAATAAATATGGCAATTATAATGGTTATATTTTTAGTTATACTCTCAGACATAAAGTACAGTGGGATGGCAGGATGTCAGAGAGGTAGGGACAGGACTGGCTTGAAAGAAGAATGAAAATGCTTGCTTGTCCTGTATGTACAACACACTCAGTAATTGAGAATTTACTTCTCTATTGATTTACTTCCTAACCTAATGAGTCATTTATTTCCTTTTAATTCTGTAATTTGTAGAAGAATCTTCTACAAATTCTTAGAAGACCTCCTTTCAGTAATTCTGACACCTGTTGTGAATTTAGTGGATAGTAGGCTGTAATGATCTCTTTCTTTGTTTCAATCTAGTAGAATCTAATAGGATTCTCCCCACCCATCATTAACACTTGTTGAAAAGCATAAGAGGTGGGTGTTTGTAATTTTTTTCTGAATGTTTGTTGTTGTTATTCTGCTCTATGTTTTGTATATGTCATGAATGAGTGAGCTTTTTAGTCTTTCATTATTACATTATTTGCAGAAAGGTATGGGTATTTTACTTCAGGATTCATCCCCTCTTTGCATTGTACAACTAGAAAAATGCCTTCCATAGAAGTATAATATCAGATCTATCCAAAATTGGGAAATTTAGCACCATGGTCTTGTATGACAAGTTTCTGGGAGTGGTAAGAATTTATACTCTGCCTTTTAACATGGGATTCCTCTGGCAGAATGGTGAGTGATTATTTTTTTTCCATTCAGTTGCAGTACAATTCACAGAAGTGGAATTCTCTGTCCTTTGATAGGAAGAGATTTAAGTTGTCATCAGTCAAAATATTTTTTTAAGTAGGGTACTCCAGAGAAACTTAAAGGACTTTACATTACAAGTAGTAAATTTATAAGCTATTTAACAGTACGCTTTTGCAACTGTGTATTTTTCTACTTTGGTTTTGGAAGGATTTTTATTTCTCTTTTTTTCATCCATATTAGTGTCAGAAATGATAAAGTAACTTGCCTGGTATTTTTTGCTTTGTTTTTGTTTTTATTCTCAGACTGTTAGAAATGTATGGTAAAAATACATGATACAGTTTCTTTTGCAGACCCTACAGAGAGAGATTTACAGAGTCCGTTTGTGATTGCTAAATAGCACAAAAAACATATGGCAGGAATATACACAGTATGGACAATGTGGAATATATTCTTCCACCAGTTATACTATTGTAAATCTGTAGAAACTCATGTCCCCCTTTGATTTCTTTAAAATTCTTTTGCAGACAGGTATATGTCATTGATTGGACTTTGTTTATTATAGGCTTGCATAAAATCTAAAAAGGATGCTCATACAAATGTCGCCATATATTATTTAGTCTGCAGGGAGTTACAGGGGGCAGAACTGCTGTGACTGCAGTTACTGGGACAACTTGCATTGACTTCAGTGAGTTCATGATCAGAGATTTTACCCTTCAGAAAGTCAATGCTTTTATATTGTACTCTTATCTATTCTACTGAGGGTCACTGTCTAGCAAACAATATTTTAATATACAGTATACTTCCTTCAACTAAAAAAACCCCAAACCCCAAACCTCAAGATTTATGTGGTTCGCTTTTCTTTAAATCGTTACATAGCAATTAAAGCAAAGCAATGACTGGGGAGTAAGTAGAAAAGTGTATTTCATATCCTTTCAGTGATCTAATAAAAAATTTATGCCATTTTATAATACAGTATAAGCTGATGCAGGGTTACAAGGGATTGGAAGTAGGATGTTATTCTTAGTACAGAGCATCTGTGTTTATAAAGCAAATTTTGTCATTATATCAGCAAGTATAGTTTACACTAGTTTATGTAGATCAGAAGTATCTGCTAGTTTTTCAGTATTGAAAAAGCATCACAGCAGACTTCTGAATTTTATGGTGATATTAGGATATGAGTATTTACAAATTAATAACTGCTTTTGAAATAAAACTAGAATCTTCTAGAAAGATAGATACTATTATATATATGTTAGATAATAAAGAATGAAAGATGTTTTCACTTTATGAAAGTTAATGGGATTTCAGACCTCTTTAGCACAGGCAACAACAAATGCCTTTAAAATATTTTTAAAACTTAATTATTTCTTCATGTTTGCCAATTTTTTTTTTTTTTGATACATGTTCTTCCACTATTACCTATTACCAAGATACTGTTCCTATAAATTATTTTTTCTCCTGGGACTAGCCACCCCAGCTTCCACCTCCTGAACCTCCTATAAATGCTGCCATTTGTTGTTGGTTGAATGAATCAGATACTAATTTTTTTGCATAGTGGTGATGTTTTGTTTTATATCCTTTATTGTTTTTACTTGGATTCTTATATGAGATCTTAATTGTGTGTAGGTATGTGTAGCATGATGTATAGCATGTTCTAAGAAGGTGACACACCAGATCAACATTCTCTTAAAATATTCCACCATGACCTTTGTATATATATTAATTTTTTTACCTTGTATTTCAAGGAGATTTAGCAAATTTTGAGTATAACATTAGCTGGATTAATTAGAAACAGTACTCTAGGTGTTTAAAATTCCCTTACCGCAATTTTCAGTAGGTTGCTGCAAATTGTAATGGTGGAGGCTGCTAGCTCCAGTTCCACCAATTGCTACTGAATTATTCCATCTAACTCATTTGGTAGGTTGTCTGCATTCTTCACCAAATAGTAGACTTCTACTTGTGGAATATAGGTAGGCCAAGGAAATCCATGGATTTATTATTAGACTAGTTAAATTCTTAACAGTCTAATGAAAGAACTATCATTACTCCAGTCATAATAACGTTGACACATATTGTTCAGATTATCTAATTATTACAGCTCATTTGCATTAATTATGCAATCACAAATAATATAAATAAAAGTTGTAGTATCTTGGATGTCATGATCGTTTCTCCACCACTCCTAGGTACTAAGGTCTATGATTTCCGTCTTCGGGTGCAAAGAGTACAGTGAACTGTATGATATGTCCTTGACTGGAAGAAGTGTGATACTAACTATCTTGGGTTTTTTGTCTTCTTACTCTTGGATCTTGGGGTGATTTTTATATGTTTGGTATTGCAATCCATTAACTTGCTCTTTCTTTACTGCTTTGGAATTGTATGTCTTGCATTTGCTATATGTGAATGATTGAGTATATATGACATGTTTTCCTTCAGCTGGATATTTGCTTTTGTGCATTTTGTTGTCTCTAAAACTCTTTTTAGCCAGCTCACAAGGTTGCATTTGTTCGATGCCTGCTAGTTGTCCATTTGTGAGTTGCTTATCGTCTGGATCCTCTGTTATTGTCATGTACCTGTATTTTCAAAACCTCTGCTATTGGGCCATGTCTGTGCTCTTCTATGCTGCATTTTTATTTTAGGGTGATAGATAGTGCATCCAACGCAGGATTCTGCTTGTTATTACTATCTATCAGAGATACATAAACAATAATTAGAGTTGCATAATACAGCTGTAGAAAGCTCAGCAAAAGCTAAAACATCTGGTGGTTAGACAATTGCTGTACCTGCAAAAAAAGCTAAAATCGAGGTCAAAAAGTAACTTTAGACAAAGTCTTACAAATCCTGAGGCTTTGTTTTAGCATAACAGGAAGCATGTGGACTTCTTACAGGAACAATGGCAACAACATCTTTGTTGGGCCATATGGCTACACATATCAGAGCGCATGAACCAGGGATGAACACATCCTCAAATCTATGATACTGGGTACTCATACTGAGCATAAACCCTTTAAAATAGGTGAATATTCTTACCCATCAATCACATTATTGTTGTCGTCCTGCTTTCTGTCCATGGATATGCTTCAGAG
Source organism: Rissa tridactyla (assembly GCF_028500815.1). NCBI lineage: Eukaryota > Metazoa > Chordata > Aves > Charadriiformes > Laridae > Rissa > Rissa tridactyla. The sequence goes on from NC_071497.1 coordinate 54,081,434, forward strand.
AGAGAAGTATTGTTGTTCTGTTGTACAGATCTTAAAAACTGACATGTAAATTGCCTTCCTATAACACAAATAACAGGTCAGCATCAAAAGTAGCAACCCAAGATAGCCACTGCATCTCTCACAGTTTCCAAATATATTTCAAGTCTATAAAATATTAATTCTCCTTATCCCTGTTGGTTTCTCCTATCTAACGTCACTAATTGGAATTTAGGAATTTGTCATTTTTATGATTAGAGCATTTGCACACTCACTGCTAAAATTATGGTGTAATATTATCATTGTCTGAGGCTGTACTTACACTTCTGCTGATTCATTACTCTGTAATGTTATTTCATGATAAACAGATTAGAAAATTATTCAGCCAACACATTAGCATTTCAGCAATGGGAATATTTTCCCCATTATGAAGCTTTCAAACAAAACTCAAGTTATATTTCTGAGAGATGTAGGGGGAATAGACTTAGAATACCTCTCTTTCCTTCTCCTATCAACTTTGGTCGTTGAGTATCTTGCTGCCTTTTTTTTTTTTTTGTTAGCTTTTTTTGATTTGGTTGCACTTTAATTTTCATTAATATAAGCAACTTACAGCATTTTCAAAGAGCAAAACAAGCTTTCCCATATAGTTCTGCCAAAGCACTGACCTGCAAAACCCTTGGCATTTCTTTCCTTGGCCTCTCCTGAGTAGAAGCTGCCAATCATTCAGAACAGTGCCAAATTGTGTAGTGCTTTTGTGATGTGAGAAAGGATCTACTAAATGCTGGTGGGAGACTACCCAGATGATTTATTTCATTTCAGTTGCAAACAAAGTAAATGAAGTACTAGGTATAAATCTAGGTTCTTAAAGGAAAAAAAAAACTAATTCAGTCATATTTTGCTTGCAGCTAGTGAATTAACTTTTCTTTCTAACTGGTTTGATACAAATATAAATGAATTTATGTTTTTTCCCCCTGTATTATGCTTAACAGAAACTAAAGGAGCAAGTGAAACAGAAGATCCTTCCTGGCATTTGCCAAGAAAGAAAAAAAAGAACGAATGGGAAAGTCTTGACAGCTAGACTCAGAAAAAAGTGGTGGGGACTTTCTGAGAAATTAAAAGATCTGAGAATGGAAATACAGGGGAAAATGAGGGACTTGAGGTGGAACATGACTTTGGCAAATCTCTTAGTCTGGTTTGTGGATGAAAGGGAAACTGCGAGCTGAGTTAAAAGAATACAAGCTGGTTTCCTTAGAGAACAGAAATAGCTAATTAAAGATGGAAAAAAATCCAATAAATCAGGATTGAATCTGTCTGTCATGGCCATTAAAACAAAAGTGGAGAAAAAAAGAGGGGTGGAATAACACTCTGGTGTTATTGTTCCCAGTATTCCCATTTTGGGAAAATGAAACATGAGGTGAAGCAAATCATTGTGTAATACTGCTTTATAGACCATTTCTCAGTGAACTGCAATATCAGGTTCACGATACTTGGTGTAATGAAGAATGTAATTGGGATAAATAGGCAGTATTTGTTGAAGTCCTGCATTGTATGAACATGTTTTGAGGGACAGAACATGTGGGCCCAGTGCATCCTTTTGGTTGCATATACAACACTTATGGGAGACAGGACAATATTTGTATCTCTGTCAGGGTAGTGCTGTGGGGTATGTGAGTAGCAGAGGATTGTCAGTTTCTTTTTTCTTTCTGCTTTATTGGCAGAGAGATTCATGTCTACTTCTGCAGTACAGAACTAGACTCCTACTGGTTTCAAGGGAAGTTGTTACCCTATACTGTAGTCCGGTGCTACTGCTGAGTAGTCACATGCTTCCAAGAAAGCCTTCATGCAAATTACTCTTCTTTTTTTTTTTTTTGTAATGCCCTCCCCCTTCCGTATGCTCAGAGATACGGAGCTGGTGCCAGGCCAGACTGTCCTCAGTCATAGACAGGACATCCTCTCCTTCCATTGAATTGCAAACAGTGAGCAAAAATCTGCCTTGTGAGCTATTACACATTGTGTGAGGTGGCTGGTCAGCAGAAATACATCTGGCCAGGATGCATCACTATTCATAATTTCTCATTTCTATGAACATTTTTGTGTTAACAATGATAAGCTGCACAATATAAGAAAGTGACTGGGGGAACTTGACACATCTGTGCACGTCTCAAGCTGAAGAACACTTCCCAGGTGTTATATAAGGGCCTTTGCCCTCTAAGTCAGAAAAATATTACCAGCTTTCTTCTTCCACTAATTTTAGATATGTGGTTGACCAGAGGAAGCAGAAGATGGAGTCCTAGGTTTCCTTCCTGGGATGGCACAGAGCATGGTAACAAGTTTCCATGCTAAAGTGTCTTCAAGGAATGCAGAAATGCCCTTATTCCCATCCAGTACCTTGGGTATATGTTCCTCCAGGCATTGTCTCACTTGTATGCATTATTCAGCATTAAGTCAAGGTGGTGTCTTCTTAGCAGTAATTTTTACCAGTCCATGTGTGTTCTTTTGCCAGTGGGACTGAGTCTTGTTCTTATTTTAACCTTCAGCTGAAAAGTTCAAAACAGCTCTTTGAGCGCTACTGGTGTGTCAACTTTGAAATTTATTTACTAATGTTGAGGTCAACATTTCCCAAGCAGAAAATGAGAGAGCTTGTACTAATGTTGAATGTGCTGTTATTGCTAAGAAAATATTTTCAAATTTTCCCGTTAGTGTTAGATTTACTTAAAATGAAAGAAAAAATGAAAGACCTTAAAAATGTGGCCAACGCATAAAGTGATTATTAATTGAAAATATACTATAGAAGATATAATATGATCAAGAGAATGTATTGCTTGTTCTTAAATGCAAAAGAGCCCTAAATTGATTTATGGTGTGGCTCTTTACAGATAATGAAATGTGGAATTTAACATATGTATTTCTCAGGGTTATTGTTAGTAAGTATGCATATATCTCGTAAGTAAGATATAGACTCAGTCATAATTTAAACATGAAATTAACATTGCCCTTGGCTAGATCTCACTTACTGCAAAAACTATATTTTTTTCCCAAAATCTCTCTGTCATTAAAATGGCATTTCAGCTTTATGCTTGGCTGGTATTTTGAATGAAAATTTGCTTTATTTGCAGGTTTATTTTATGTTTCTTACTTTTTCCATTTTGGAGATTTTCCACGAAATACACCTGCTTATGAGAGAATAAAATACGTGTTAAAAAACTTTTTTGACTGTCTCATACTACTTGTAATTTTGATTTGTGCTAAAATGACATGAAAGGTTGTGTTTTTTGTTTCCACCTAGCTTTTAAGTGTTTTAATAATCACAAGTTGAGATGCATTTTGTACTATATTTCACCTCATCATCTATATTTTCAGCATTAAATTTAGGGAAACTGACTATCCTCTCTGTTTTCTATTCTTCCTGGGCATCCAGAGCAAAATAATTCAATATTTCACTGGAATTTCATTCCAGAATTATTCAGTCTCAAAAGCTGCTGTTAAACTTCAATGAGATTTTAAGTTATACTTTCTTTGCAGGAGTAATGTATCAAGCTGGTATACAAGCTACCTGCAAGTGCATCCCTTCAGAGATGTCTCTTAATGCCTACTATGGTGAACAAAGCCCATCTGTTCATCTTGTAAAAGTTAATCTTCTATTCTGTTATGAAAAATGTATAATTCAGCAAATCAAATTTTGTTTAGAACTCTTTTCAAAATCTTACCGATTATGAGAACATAACTTTCCCCTATTTGGGAAAGCCAAAGTTTCAGATTCAAAGAGGCAAAGATTCAGATTAGGCGAAGGGTTGAGAAGTGCTGGGCAAGCATGTAGATACACATGCTTTACCAGCCTAAACCCTCACTGAAAATTGAAATTCCCATGGAAGTAATGCTCAAATAATCCCCCAGCTACAAATTCGGAAGAGCGCAAACAGCTGTGTAACTTTTCCAGCAAAGTATGTAATGGGAAGGAAGTTATGCTATTGGAATTGTGCAACTTGTGTAAAATCTTTTAACAGAAGCCAAAGGAAAAAAAAAAGAAAAGCTGGAGTGACTTCCTACATATGAATCAAGGTTTCAAGTATCAATATAGTCATGAAAGCAATGGTTTGCAGATTTGGATCTTGCCTTAAGTGCTTTTGAAAATGTTACTTTGGAAGCAAGACTTAAGTGATACTAGTGTTAGATGTCTAGATCTCTGTTCTTACTTCATGTTTTCCATCAGTATAAATTTTGTGTAATTCTGTGGAGCTATGTTAGTGTGACATTGGTATTAGTGGAAAGAAACCAGCCTTTTGTCCCAAATTTAAATGTAAAGTTTCCATGCAATGCTCAGCATCTGACTTTACATTGACAGCGTGATTTATGTGTTACATATTGTGCAAAGGGAAAAGGTAAAGGAAATATAATGATAAATGTATTAGTTGCCGCCCATCTCATTATTGTCAGGAGAGGGAGGAAAATAGTGACTACTTACTGGCCACTGACACTGATATTTAACAAGGCAATACAATAACAAAAATTGTATATGCAGAATTCCTTTTCTTTGTCTGTTCTTGAAATAATTTTTTTCAATATGGGAGTGTAAATACATTTTTTGCCTGCCTATTAGTAGCATAAAATGTGTTTTTTGTTACTATTAAATAGCATACATGCAGTTTGAACAACAGCATGGAAATAGATAGGAAGGATTGAAATAGGATATAGCACCCACTAGGTTTGACTTTTTCTAGTAAACTACCCATAAATCACAGGATATGTTCTTTGTACAAATGGGAAAATAGGCATTTAAAGTAGATTTTCTATGAAGAAGCTGAAGAATTATCATGATGAAGTGAAGAGAAACTAGTATACCTTTTGATTCCCCTCCCTTCTTTGCTTGAGCTGATGTGTGAACTGAAATCCAGTATTCAACATTAAAGCAGCAATCTGCAGCAGAGTAGATGAATTTGTGATAAATTGTCCCTTGAGGTTTATAAACTATATTCTCTGTAAAACCAGCCACAGTGTGTTTCTCCACATTAGTCAGTTTCTGACATTCAGGCTGCTGAAGCTTTTAGGCTAGTACTGGTATCTGCCATCCCAAAGCTGTAAACAACTCTTTGTTTATAGCAGGAGCGCTCATACATCCATTTCAAGGTTTTACAGCGATAAAAGGCTGACTGCCTACATAAACTGGAGTGGGCTGCAATGTTGTTATTTTGTTTATTGCTCTTTTACTGCAGTGGTCAAATAGTTCCTCTGAGACTAGACACTGGTACTCTGCCATCTGTACAGTCAGTGTTAGACAACTTGTGTCAACTAAACAAACCACTATGACAAACAATTATAATGAGCGTACTAATTAAATAAAATGTTGCCATATTAAATTGTGGGGGAAATATGGAAGATTAATAGCAAATTAAGATGAACTTGTCGGTTACCTTTTAATGGGTAATGACAGTAGCCCCTGGAGAGTTTTTGATTATATTAATGCTTCTTCATTTCTTTAATCTGCACTATTTTTATAATTTGTGTTATTTTATTACAGTGAGAAAGTAACGGTTTGACACTTCAGAGGGATAGAAGATTTTTGCTATGTCTCCCTGATGTTAAAGAGTTGTCAGTTTAGAACAGAACTATAAAATCTTGAAGTTTGTGTATGACTGATTACCACAAAATTCACTGCTGCAGTCACGGTGTTTTCTGCTCTCTTCATAAGGCCCAGAAGTTTCTTTGATTATTGAGGAGATACACACTGTTTTTTTTTTCTTGAGCTTGACCTTTCCTTTGAAAAATCATGATGTTGATTAATGAAAAGTGAAATAAGTGGCATGATATCTGCAATTTAAAACAAACAAAAGTGATATAAGTATATCCCAAATCTAAAAAGCTGTTCCAATTTCTTATCCATAAGCCCTGATTTTTTTAATCAGCTCAATATGCCTTACATTCCTGCAGTATTATGTCAAAATCTTGAAGGAGTTTCCCCAAATGATTATTCCTTATTTTACTGATTATGTTTCAAGTCATTCAGCACATTCACATAAAAAGTATACTTATTTTAGATAATACCAGCTTCTCACACCACTGAGGAAGCAGCGAATCACATGGGAATGTAATAGACACCTGGAAATACACATTTTTTTATTTATCAGTTCAGAATCTATCTTTAGCTTGAGTAGGAAGTCTTTAACTACAAGCCATTATCACTGTTAAAGAAAAATGGGGAGAAAATGGAGAATGGGATCTTTTCCTGTTACTTGAGTAGCTACAATATGAAAATTGGAAGCCTGAGAGACTATTTGCCCAATTAAGTCTAGGTTTATTGTAGGTAAAGTAATTATGGGGATATCCCATGGCATAATCCTGACTGGTTTCGATAACATGGTGTTAAACTCAAAGCTCCCTGACCAGCATTTTCTGGTCATAAGGCAAAAGGCTGGCTGCTTTGAACTCAACCTTAATGAAGAGCTACTACAAAACCTGAACGTCTGTTAAGCACATTAAAGGTCTTGCTTAATGAAAATCTGTAGTGAGCTTACCCAAGAATTCTAATCTGCCATGAAAACATTGTAGACTGAAGTGTGTTCCTCTTTTCCAAGCACAGAATTTTGACGTGGTTGCTTTTAGGTGTAGAAAAAAGCAATGAACATACTTTTTGGTGGTTACTATGAAGCAGATTTTTTTGTGGTTTAATTAGATGCCTGGAAAGGTATTACACATTTGGTAGTAATAAATAATATTTACTGTCTACTACAAAGAATGATACTTAAATGTTTTCACTGTTAAATAAATTGTAAAAATAAAAAAAGGATTTGTCTCTTCCAAGGTATAAACAATATAGGAATAAGGGAATTGCTAGCTTCTAGACATTGAGATGAACAGTACCACTTCTCTATCCCTAGGGAGACTGAAGTAAAATGAAATTAAGTAAAAGCTGTGATAAAATCCTCTGAGAACACACTAGTACATGAAAGAAAGGAGGGGTCGTGATATTCCGAGTGAATGCTGATTATTTAGATTAAATGAAGATGGCATAAATGTAAACCTAAACAGTTTGTTTTGCAGTGAAGTTAGGACAAAGTTTGCAATTAGCTAGACAAGGAAAACGATGGTCATTTAGCTGAGGCACTGGATGGGAAATCAGGAGACCTTGCTTCAGCTGCAAATTTCATGAAAACTCCTATGTAATGTGATGTAAGGTACTTGTACAGACATGCAAACACTCTGCTTCACACTGAAATCAAAAACCCCTTAAATGTGTGATGTTAGATTGTTTGCATTGCAAGATTGTGTAAATGGTGTGAAAAGATTCAATCTCACGACGTGCATGTATGGTGTCCAGAAAAATGAGACATTGTTCTTATTGCTTGTGTAGTACAAATACACGTTAAAATTTTGTTTGAGTTTCAGAACAAAAAAAAAAAAAATCCAGGATTGTATTCTGTTGTCCAGCTCTATCACTAACTTTGTCAACACATTTTACAACTGCTTTTTCATCTGCTTTCTGGTTAATAGTAAAATTTTATGGAAGATATTTCCATTATATCCATGTATGCATACTTACCCCAGAGAAACATTATTACAATAGTGCCTCAGAGGGAAAATGAGTCCTGACTTTGGTTGTCTTGCTGTCTTCTCATAGAATGTGTGCAGTAATGGAGGGAAAAAAAAAGTATGTATATATATATACACTTATTTTCACAATCATCTGAGCCCTGAATTATTTTCCTTGGAGTAACTAAAGCATCTGTCTTCCTGGGTGGAAAAAGGGAGAGTTTTTGGCCATTTTAAATGCTAACATTTTACAGTGCTTTTCTCTTGGCAGTAAATACTGTGTACTTAGAAACATGACTGAAAGGTCTTGCTGGAGCTCTTCTATGATGACCTTCTGAAGTCAAAGTTTTACCTCTTTTCAACAGTGCAGCTGTCCCTGACTTACGCTTAAAAAAAACCAAAACAAAACAAAAAAACCCAAAAGCTTTATTTTGCATTGTCATCAGGTGCTCTCTGCAAACAAGTTATAGTAGATATACAAGTGTTTATATGTATGAGGGGTGTGTGTGCATGCATGTGATTCTCTCTACCTGACAAAAAATATGCCTTTTATAGGATTAAATGTTTTTCTTAGGAATTCTACCTTTCCTGGATTTAAAGATTCTGTAGTTTACACTTGTATCAAAGGGTTAAGGTCGTCTTTGTTGTCAGGAGGATGGATGACTTCATTATGACTGCAGTGCATGACTGAGAAAAAGAAGGGTTGAAGTGAGAACAGTCACAGAGCTGCTGAGCTAAGAGGCTAAGTGCTGCTTGGTACAGCTGATTTGTCATTCATACGTAATACATCATAGCAAGCAGGAAACACGCGTCCTTTCTGTAGAACCCTGGCAGAAAAAGCAGGTGTTAATGAAGTAAACCCAGTTGTTAATGGGTAGTGGTATACTGTAGCAATTATACCATGATCCATGAGAGGTGATACAGTTGTTTTGTTGTAATGTTTCATTCAGTGAGGAATACAAGTTTATATATTGTATATAATACTAACAGTACTGATTATATTAAATTAAGTAACACAAACGATTTGTAGTTTTGATAAACTACATTAGATTTTATTAATTGTTCATGACCCTTAGGGCAGGTGTTTCTCACTAGAAGGGTATATTTATTAAAAAAGCTCCTAGACTTGTTGTCCATGATGTGATATAATTTATAGACACAACTTAAACCATCAAAAATATTTAAAACTATAGATTCAATTTCTGTCTGCATAAACTATTACAATATGGATGTATGGCATTTCAGTAAGTTGCTTTTCTATTATGTATTTTTCCTTTCCAACCATTAACTCTCATTTTATTCAACTGGGCTATCATGGCCTACATCATACAGCTTTTTAAATTGTCCCAAAAGCCTCTTCTGTACCTCTTCTGTACCTCTTCTGTTCTCTGCAATCATTTCATCCTCATACAAAGCAGACGTAAAACATTACCATTTAGATTTGGCAGAGAATTATTCTTAGTCTGTTCAGCAGGTGTAAAAGTGCACAGTACAATGGAAAATTAGATTATGTTATCACCTGTGGTCTTCTTTAACTTGAACGCAATTGACTTTGCTGGTTGTTTTTTCTGAATAGTGACAGAAATCCCAGTTGCTTTTCTGTAGCCGGTAATCTCTGTTGATGCTGTGGAGAGCATTAATACTAGTCTAACATGTAGACTATTTCTTTATCAATTCTAAATAAAGTTTTTTGTATTTTCATTACTGTGTTAAAAATTCAAAAAATGAAGGCTCTGTAGTCAAATTACATCATCCACTTTGCAAGTACTTGATAACAAATAATTTAATTGGATTACTTCTTTCATTATCCATAATCAGGACTGTCGCTGAACTGTTTAATTTGCTTCAATGTAGAATAAGTTTTGCATTATATCTGTATATAAAAAAAATAATTCTATTTTTGGGAATGTATGTGCCTTTAAAACACAATGCAATTAATAAATAAAATTATGTATACAAAGGATCAACAGGTGTACTCTATCATGACCTGTAATAAAAGGTTGAAAAGTCAATATGTACTTCATTCTGCAGTTTTCAATTAACTATACTCTTTATAACATGATTTACATCAAAAATATTAGACAACCACAGATGATGTAGGGAGAATCTTAATCTCCTGGATAGGATAACATATCCATCATAGCACCTTTTTTTAACTGAGTGAACAGTAAACCAGTGTTTCTACAGTTACACAGATCTTTTTGACTCAATAAGTACCATGTATTATATTGCTGAATATAATAACAATAACAATAATAACAATAAGAATAATAATAGTATGCATGCTTTGAAAACTTCACCCTTTAACCTCAAAATTAAAACTATAAAAAATGAATCTCTTCCATCATGTATTTGCCTATGTATTTGCCACAAATAACTCTCTTTTAGTAGAATCATAGAATAATTTAGGTAGGCAGCGACCTCTGGAAGTCGTCTAGGCCAAAGTAGCTCAGTTAGTCTGCGTTGCTTATGACTTTGTCTGGTAAAGTTTTGAACATCTCACAAACCCCTTTGGGGAGCCTTGGTTGCTTCACTACCCTCACAGTGAAAAAAAAAAATACATAACTTTAATCAGAATTGTTTTATTTCAACTTGTAATTGTTGCTTGTCATCGTGTGACTGTGAACCTCTGAGAAGAATCTGCCTTCATTTTCTCTTTTCTGTTGGGTATCTGTAGACACCAATAAGATCACCCAAAGCCATCTCTTCCCAGGCTGAACAGACCTAGCTCCCACAGCCTCTCCTTGGACAACCAGCACTCCAGCTCCCAATCACCTTGGTGGCCTCCATGGGACTTGCAGCAGTGCATCAGTGTCTGTCACACACAGGATAGCCCTAATTTGGGCACAGTGCTCAAGTGCATCTCATGAGTCCCAGACAGTGGGGCAGGATCCCTCTCTGGATCTTCTGATTGCACTCTGCTTGTGTAGCCTCAGCCTGGAGAAGAGAAGGCTCTGGGGAGATCTTAGCAGCCTTCCAGTACCTGAAGGGGACCTACAAGAAAGCTGGGGAGGGGCTGTTTGCAACGGCACGTAGCGATAGGGCGAGGGGCAACAGTTTTAAACTAGAGCAGGGTAGGTTTAGATTAGACATTAGGAAAAGTTCTTTATGATGAGGGTGGTGAGACACTGGAACAGGTTGCCCAGAGACGTGGTGGAGGCCCCATCCCTGGAGACATTCAAGGCCAGGCTTGATGAGGCTCTGAGCTATCTGATCTAGTTGAAGATGTCCCTCCTTACTGCAGGGGGGTTGGACTAGATGACCTTTAAAGGTCCCCTCCAACACAACACATTCTATGATTCTATGCCATGGGATGCTTCATCTCTGCCCAGGAGATACTGCTGCCTCATAGCCAACATGGTACCCCCTGATGTCTGCAGAGTTGTTACTAACGAGTCACTGTCCAGGCTGCTTTGTTGCTTGGGTCTCCACATTGCATTTTGGACCTTCAAACAAAAGCCTCACCATTCAGCTGGAGTGGAAGTTTAAATTTCTTATATTTATTTTGATTCACTCATGCCACACTTGTGTGGAAGAAAACACCACCCACTTTTGTGCTGATTATCAGTAAGATTTGTCAATGAATGAATGGCTGAGCTACTAAGGAGGGAAAATAGAATATATATGAAATACTAACTTCAACACTTTCAAAGGTAAAAGAAACAAAACAAGTGCAGGCAATTCAAAAGGTTTAGCAATAAAGATGTACTTTGAAATTTCATATCAATTAATTTCACATTGCTATCGGAAGGCAGGAAGTATGTTCCATTTTAATGCACAATCTGGAGTGTCATGTTTATATCAGGTGTCTGAATGGACATTGTTTCACAGTTTCTGCTTCTTCTCTCCCCCAGGGAAAACAAACAAAAACCCTACTGGTGTCTAGTCTAGAATAATATGCTACAGGTTTATTTTTTGTTTTAACAGAACTAGTTAGAGAAGCATCCCATGACTGCAAATATTGATTTTTCTATACACGAGTGAGGCCTAGTATGCAAAGAGAGAGCAAGAAATTAAGAGCCAGCCATGGTATTTGAATCTAATTATCAACAGAATTCTAAATGCATTTGATAAAGATACAAAATTCTGAGCAGGATCACAGAAATTTATGTTTCATGTGAGCTCTGTATCTAACTATTTAATTAGAATATTGCATTTTGAGTATGGAAGTCTTAAACCTTTTGTGCATACCCCAGAAAAGAATGTCCTAGTTGTAAAAGGGTAATTTTAAGAATGAAGAGGTCCTGCCTTGGGAAAATGTGACTTTTCAACTCTTTTCAGGCATTCCTATAAGAAACTGTTAGTTGACTGTAGCTGTTCTGCAAACTACTGGGAAAAATCACTTAATTCCAGGAGAAATGTTCTGCTTTATTACCAGAGTACTAGAAAAAAATCTGTGCTAATCTGGTGTGGTTTAATAAAACATATGTGTCTATTCACAGTCAATTAACAGAGGGACACACACTGGTTTCTTAATTGTGCCTTGATTTGGTGTCGTACCACAAACCAGAGGAATGTGTAAGGAAGTTTAAGTTGATTTCACCATGTGACACATGGTCACTAGGCTATTGACCTTGCTTTTTCAGAGAACTTGAAAGCAAAACCAGAATTTTACAAGTAATTTATTTCTTTTGTCTTGTAAATAGTTGTTTCAGATATAAGCACTACTTATATTTCACTGATTTCATTCCCTGCCAAACACTCACAGATGTGATCACAACTGTACATGAGATATTCTTTTGAGTTATCTCTTAGTATGTTTTACCAGCTGAAATGGTTATGCCACTGTATGAACTGAGTGGCCCAGTAGGATGTATTTCAATTGACAGCATGTCTGAATAACACTGTGCTGGCTGAGCTAATTTTCATTTTCCTGGTTTCCATATTTTTCCCCAATAAATTTTTGCTCAGTGTTGACATTTAGTTTTACAGAGTAAAATAACTTTATCTTTGTTCATTGCCTAAGAAGTAAATTCTGTGAAAGTCGAAAACACAATTGCAAGCCACTGGATCCAAACATTATTAAGTACTGCTCTCAGAAGGTACTTTTCATGCATATTTTCTTTTTCTCCGCATATAAGGCAGCTCTGTATCAGTTTGCACCCTCATGCACTGAGGCCATTATCTGAGAAAAACATATTATGCAGAGTTATTGCATGGAATATTCCCATGTTCTTAAGTAATCAACCAACCTTACATACCTAAACAAATTCAAAATGATTTTGTATAATTCTAAGTATTCTGTAGCTGCATACAGATGTATTATCATAGAATCATAGAATGGTTTGGGTTGGAAAGGACCTTTAAAGATCATCTAGTCCAACTCCCCTGCCATTGGCAGGGACATCTTTCACCAGATCAGGTTGCCCAAAGGCCAGTCCAACCTGACCTGGAACAATTCCAGGGATGGTGCATCCACAGCTTCTCTGGGCAACCTGTTCCAATATCTCGCCACCCTTATCGTAAAGAATTTCATGTTTATGTCCAATCTTAATCTACTCTTCTTCAGTATAAACCCCTTGCCCCTTGTCCTCTTGCTGCAGGCCCTGGTAAAAATTCTCCCTCTGTCTTTCTTGTAAGCGCCTTTATATAGTCATATATTCATAGCTAAAGAAGTCCTTCTTTGTTATACTACAAAAATAAAATAAAGATACAAAAACATTCTTGTTGGCCTCTACAAACACCAGATAGTAGTTAATACTACTTGTGCAGCCCCTCCAATTTTATGTGATTGCAACTAGGCAACCATTTTTTTCTGTAACATCAGAAGCTTTACTTTGGAACCATGATTTTTTCTTGAAGTCTGAGAGTAATTCAGCCCTTATTTACTCAACTCTCAGTTCTTTAAGGTGTGAATGAACAACTGTGGTGAGGAACACTGAGCTGTGTAGGATCTGTGCTGTAAGTACCTGTTTGTGTGTGTGTATGTACTGTAGTGATTTTGTCATAGCTGGATTCTTAGGGTTTGTTACCTATTTAAGGTTTTAATCACAGACACTTTTACCTGCAAACAAGTAATCACTTTGTCAAAATCTATTTAAAAAAAAAAAAAAAGAAAAGAAAAAGGTGAATGTTATCAAACCCAGATGAGAGAAAACGTGACATAAATGCTTTGATCCCTTTTTTCCCCTGGATTACAGTACCCTCCCATGAAAAAATAATGAGCTTTCTTACTTCACCAATCACGTAACTGTGCTTTTTCAGAAGCAAACTCAGAACTAATCCTTCTTGCATTTTTTTGCACTGTAAATTGGAGATGAATAAGCTGAAGTATATCCTTTTTTACCAGTGGTTGCAACAGCAAGCCATGCTGCTTTCATGAATGATCTCCAGTGGTCTCTGAGCAACATTAGGTTGTGAAAACCAGGGCAAGGCAAAATTTCCGTGTCTACAGCTTTAGCTTTACATGCATGGATTTCAGCGTGGGAGGATTTTCCAGGTCTGCAGACGGTATGGCATAGAAATGTGGAAACTGGCAATATCTGAAAGTGGGCAAACAGCTTTGACACATATTTAAGAAGATGCTTCCCCAAACACATTTAGCACTTTCAAAATCAGAGCTAGCTCATTCGCTTGAACTGTATTGAGTTTTCAAGAGGCTTTTTGACCACACAGCTTTTAATCCCATGCAACTGAAACCAAAGCAATAAACACCAAGAACATGGACAGGAATCGTGCAGAGTTCCTAGAAACAGATAAAATATAAATAAAGAATACTGCAGCTAAAGATCGAATATCTGTAATGTGTAATGGCAGCAAGCCCTCACCATCTTGCTACACAAGCAAATCTCTGAGTAATGAACGTTGTCTTTTCCTAACCTGTCTTCTCTTCTTCATAATCTTAGTCTTATAGAATTCTAGGTAGTAGAATTGTCCACACAGTCTGTATAACACCCCAGAAACAGGGGTACCCAAGGCTTATTCAAATGTACCAAAAATATAAAGATGACTTTTCCTGTTTGTTTTTTTTTTGTTGTTGTTTGTTGGTTGGTTGGGTTTTTTGTTTGTTTGTTTTTTCCTCCTTATCTTTAGTATCAATTCAGTAACATTTCATTAACAGTTTTGTATTTCTTATGTCTGATGAGAGTAAGTTAAAATTCTGCTTCATTGTTAGTTTCATGGAATCCAGGCTACTTTATTTTTCTAAATCCCCCTATTCTTATTTTGACGTTTACTTAGATATTCTGGATATTTCATCTGGCTTTATGCTGTACTATTTGCTTTAATTGGGAAAAGAGATAATTATGGAAAACATTTGTTGAAAGAGCTTTAAACCACCATTCAGTCATTTCTCCTTTCACTCACTTCACTCATTGCTTTTATTTTCATCATTTATTTCATCCTAAAAACCTTTTAATACTGGTATAACTTTTTTTTTCTTTCTATTTTAATAGAATAGCTAATGTATTGGACTGTTTTCTATTTTTTTTGCATCAAAAAAGAAATGAAGCACCTGTTTCCATGTTTTATGCACTTTATCTTTTCTTTTTCTGTATTTGTAATGGTAAAATTTTCCATACTGGAAAAATCAGAAGTTGCACAATGTTACCTTCAGGAGTATCAAAGAAGATAAGTTCACAGAGCAGTTATACATTAATTGCAACAATGCAATGAAGCTCATCTGTGTAGCCTAAATTATGAAGTACGTATGTAACAAGGCAACACACTTTCCACATTTCCAGTAACTAAGGTCATAGATATGCTTTCAAATAATCCTTTAATATGCAGCTATTATTTAAAAAGCCTAGTTAATCAATGGAGTTAGGAAAGTAGCTGGCCTGTATCGCTTGCTGATTCTTAATGTATTTTTAATCTAGATTGATTGTAACGTAAAATCATAGAATCATAGAATGGAATCATAGAATCATTTAGATTGGAAAAGACTCTTAAGTTCATTGAGTTCAACCATAAATCTAACACTGCCAGGTACAAAAAACATCTAAAAGCCCAAAAAAGCTACACTGAATTCCAGTGTTCTTAAACTAGCTGTTACTTTGCCCAGAGACTTCACTAGATAGTGTTAAAGCAAAAAAAAAAAAAAACAATGCATGAGCTGTCAGACAATATGTATTGTGAGCATTTCTTCTCAGACTTTTATTTTACATTAGTCAGACGGAAAAAAATCTGTGCAAGTGCTAGGTAGTTGTAATTGTCACAGATAGAGGGTGTTTGACTTTAAAGATAACAAGCACAGCAGGGTCTGGATTACAGAGCATTTGTTCGGTGTCCTCTTTCCTTCCTCCATGGATTTACATCTCAAGCTCTGATATGGCAACCCCTGTCTTGCTCTGACCTTCTCATGGAGAAAAGGTTCGGGGGGTGTCAGTAGCATTCCCCTGGCAACACACTTCCTGATGAGCCCTTCCTCTCTCTCCCTTTGTATGTCTTCTGAATTTCAGTTCTCCAAGTGAACACCATGCTATGACTCTGTAACCGATTTTCTTAGTGGCTCTATATATGGTGGTGACTGTGAACAGTAAGGTCCTGTTCTGCCACAAGAATTTTCTAAGAAGATTGTATTGGGATATTGCCTTTGCCTTTTAAATGTATATTAATAACTGCATAATTAGTCTTTCTTAAAGGTATTGGATTTTAGCGTAGCAAGTGTTTTCTAATTCTCCTGTTTGAAATGACTTGTCTTCATGTTAATGTTCTTTTCCTTTATGGTATTACTCAGAATACTTGCTGTGAATTAAGGTTATTCAGAAATATAAATCTGGTTTGTTGTTCACCTGTCATTACACTGGGATAGTAATCTGCTATTATAAATGTAAATAAGTATTGATCTCTGGTGTCACAAAAAGAGAAACATAACTTTCCACTTTCCATGTCTAGTCAGAAACTAGGTATATGTTTGAGTGGGGCAAATACATATACCTTTTTAAAAGTATACTCATGTGTGTGTATATATATATATACACTCTGTGATTTATTTTCTTGATGCAACTGCTAGATACAAAATTAATAAACAAAGACATTAGAAAAAAAATTATTCTGGGTTTTTGTTTTCTTTTTTTTTTTTTTTAAATAAATCACTGCACAGCTTCTCCAGTGAAATTAAAAATAGATTGTAGTTATGTGAGGTTTTTAGGTGAATAAATAATGCTCAGAGTGAAATATCCAGTCAGGCAGCTGGGAAACTTTAATCAAAATATGTTTTGAAAAGAAATATTGGAGGGTGATTTTACAGTGATGTTCAGAATGAAAACCAATGTTGTTCCTTCATATTTCTTGTCTTATGTCATGTAACCAGTTTATTTCTGTCTTTTTTATTGAATTATTTGACTTGGAGCGGAACATAAAAGCATCTTCAAGATTCTTTCCCCCCCTTTTTTTAATTAATTATTTTATTTTAATTAAAGGTAACCTGCTTATGGTTGTGAAAATATTAATTTCCAATAATATTTGATAGCCATGTATGCACACTTTTCATTATCACATTTCAAATTTTCTCTTATTACCCTTGGCAATTTTAATTTTTAATAGTCTGCAATCCTCTTTAATACAGTAATGCTATCTTAATATTTGATTCTTTTCTAAGACATTTAGAAAAAATTTCTAAGACATCACAGGTAGTAGAGAGTTAAAACGTGAAGGTCCCTCCTTAGTAGTCAGTGCGGGTTCAATGCCTAATGGAAATGTTCACCAGATAGAATGAATTCTAATATCATACTATACAGTTTAAAATACTCAGTCACATGTGTTGTCGCTGTTTAGATTTAATCCAGTTGAGCCCAGGGCAGAAAGAGGAGTGCTGATTACCAGGGATTCAGGGAGCCTAGGAAGAAATTATTTTTTGTTGAGAAGGAGTCCCACATGGATCACAGGGGCAGCAAGTCTGCTGCTGTTCTTGCCTTTACCAGGAAAGAAAGAAGGTGAAGGAGAGAGGGGAAAGAGCCCCAGGCTATCTTACTCTCCTGAGCAATTCCTGCTCTTCTCTACTTCCCAAGAACCTTCAGAGCACCAAACAACCTTTCCCCTCGATATGATCAGTGTGATTTACTGGATAGCCCTGGCAGGTGTTTTAGGGGAAAGCTACATGTGTCCTTCAGAAAGAAGACACTGAAACTGCCCATATGCCGACAGCAGTTGTGCAGGCTAGAGGAAAGAACCGCATCACTGAGGTCAGTATGAAGTTCATTCTTGCATATCTATGCACAGGTGTGCTCTGCTTTACCAGTCTTATTGAAACAGAAGCATTCGTGAAATGCTTGTAACCAAAATGGGGAAATCCAAATAAACAAGCAATGTTCACGTGTCAGAAAAAGGTTATATAATCTCAGTTTCTGAACCTGCTTTTTTTTGTGTTGTATTTCCTGAGAGAATAGTAAGGGTTTTTTCCCCTTCGCCCAGGACTCAGTACTGGGACCAATTCTGTTTAGTATCTTTATCAATGATCTGAACAAGGGGATTGTGTGCACTCTCAGTAAGTTTGCGGATGACACCAAGTTGGGTGGGGGCGTCAACCTGCTTGAGGGTAGGAAGACTCTACAGGGGGATCTGGGCAGGCTGGATGGATGGGCCAAGGCCAATGATATGAAGTTCGACAAGGCCAAGTGCCGGGTCACAACCCCATGCAGTGATACGTGCTTGGAGATGAGTGGCTGGAAGTCTGCCTGGTGGAGAAGGACTTGGGGGTGTTGGTCAACAGCTGGCTGAATATGAGCCAGTAGTGTGCCTAGGTGGCCAAGAAGGCCAACAGCATCCTAGCTTGTATCAGAAATTGTGTGGCCTGCAGGACTAGGAAAGTGATCATCCCCCTATAGTTGGCACTGGTGAGGCCCCCACCTCAAGTACTGTGTCCAGTTTTGGGTCCCTCACTACAGGAAAGACACTGAGGTGCTGGAGTTTGTCCAGAGAACGGCACCGAAGCTGGTGAGGGTTCTGGAAAACAAGTCTTATGAGGAATGGCTGAGGGAGCTGGGGTTGTTTAGTCTGGAGAAAAGGAGGCGCAGGGGAGACCTTATCCTCCTACCTAAAAAGACGTTGTAGTGAGGGGGGTGTTGGTCTCTTTTCTCAAACAACATGTGATAGGACAAGAGGAAATGGGCTCAAGTTGCGCCAGGGGAGGTATAGATTGGATATTAGGAAAAACTTCTTCACCAAAAGGGTTGTCAAGCATTGGAACAGGCTGCTCAGGGAAGTGGTTCAGTGACCATCCCTGGAGGTATTTAAAAGACGTGTAGATGTGGTGCTTAGGGACATTGTTTAGAGGTGGACTTGGCAGTGTTACATTAATGGTTGGACTTGATGATCTTGAAGGTGTTTTCCAGCCTAAATGATTCTATGATTCTAAAATAGATTTTTGTTCTGTGAAGGTTTTATTATAGGTGTGTTAAAATAACTATCACTGTAAAAGAGAAGCTTAAACCATTCCTTGATTTAGTTTTAACTCTCTCTGTGGAATCTATTTCTAAATATGTAAGGAAAGTTTATGCTCTCTCCTTATATCGAACAGATTATGTAAATGTATTGAAAGCAAGTTGGAAGCATAAATCACAGATGTCGGTTTGATGGAAAGTTTGTAACCAGAAAAATCTACAGCTCCCAACTCCCAGTGTGTTAATTATAAGGCAGCATCTGGTATACAAATTTATGCCGAGCTAAGAAATGTTCAGACTAAAATAGAGTATGCCTAAGTGGGCTTAGTGTCTAAAACCTACAGTCATCATAGGGAAACTTAAAATCATGTGATCATGAAGTGTCTGTGTTCTAAACTGTCTGCAGCTAGAAAAGTGATATAAGCTGAAAGGAAAGGTGGGTAAGGACAGTTGAGAAAGGCTAAATGAGCTAGTAATGTGCACTTGGAGCAAATTTTGTTTCCTCTTTACATAATATACTCACATGTAGGCTAGTTAGAAAAATTCAGAAATTCATTACCCTGATAGCATGTGATTTGTGTGACCTTTAATCCTAACAAAGTAGACCTGTTTTTTACTCTTTTTGTGTTAAAAGGATAAACAGTCCAGCAGGTCATTTCTGTTGGATGCTGTAGTCACCATGGACTTCCGGAAGGTGGACTTTGGTCTTTTCAGGAGCTTGCTTGACAGAGTTCCTTGGGAGGCAGTCCTGAAAGGCAAAGGTGTTCAGGAAGGCTGGATGTTTTTCAAGAAGGAAGTCTTAAAGGCACAAGAGCAGGTCCCCATGTGCCGAAAAATGAATGAAATGGCTTCTTTGCCTCGGTCTTCAGTAGTAGAATTGGCTGTTCCCTGAGTACCCAGACCCCTGAGCTAGCAGGTAGGAGTGGAGAGCAGAATGAAGCCCCTATAATCCAAAGGGCCTGATCGGCTGGATGGTGAGGGACCTGCTTCAGCACATAGACATACACAAGTCTGTGGGGCTGGATGGGATCCACGTGAGGGTACTGAGGGAGGTGGCAGAAGTGGTCACTGAACCACTTTCCATCATTTACCATCGGTCCTGGCTAACCAGGGAGGTTACAGTTGACTGGCATCTAGCAAATGTGATGCCCATCCACAAGAATTGTCAGAAGGAGGATCTGGGGAACTACAGGCCTGTCAGTCTGACCTCAGTGCCTGGGAAGGTCATGGAACCATTATGCAGCACGTGAAGGACAACCAGCCGATCAGGCCCAGTCAGCGTGAGTTCATGAAGGCATGAACTGCTTGACAAACCTGATCTCCTTCTATGACAAAGTGACCAGCTTGGTGGATGAGCGAAAGGCTGTGGGTGTTGTTTCCTTGGACTTTAGTAAGGCCTTTAATACGGTTTCCCACAGCATCTTCCTGGAGAAACTGGATGCACACGGCTTGGATGGGAGTACTCTCTGCTGGGTAAAAAACTGGCTGGAGGACTGGGTCCAGAGAGTGGTGATGAATGGAGTTAAATCTAGTTGGCGGCCAGTCATGAGTGGTGTTCCCCAGGGCTTGCTATTGAGGCCAGTTCTGTTTAGTGTCTTTATCAATGATTTGGACAAGGGGATTGAGTGCACCCTTAGTAAGTTTGCAGATGACACCAAGTTGGGTGGGGGTGTCAACCTGCTTGAGGGTAGGAAGGCTCTACAGAGGGATCTGGACAGGCTGGATGAATGGGCCAAGGCCAATGATGTGAGGTTCAACAAGGTCCTGCCAGGTCCTGCTGCGTTGTACACTTGGGTCACAACAACCCCATGCAGTGATACATGCCTGGGGAAGAGTGGCTGGAAAGCTGCCCATCAGAAAAGGACCTGGGTGTATTGGTAGACAGCTGGCTGAATATGGGCCAGCAGTGTGCCCAGGTGGCCAAGGCGGCCAGCAGCATCCTGACCTGTATCAGGAATACTGTAGTGAGCAGGACTAGGGAAGTGATTGTCCCCCTGTAGTTGGCACTGGTGAGGCCCCACCTCAAGTTCTGTGTCCAGTTTTGGGCCCCTCACTACAGGAAAGACACTGAGGTGCTGGAGCGTGTCCAGAGAAGGGCACTGAAGCTGGTGAGGGGTTCTGGAAAACAAGTCTTATAAGGAGCAGCTGAGGGAGCTGGGGTTGTTTAGTCTGGAGAAAAGGAGGCTCATGGGAGACCTTATTGCTTTCTACAACTACCTGAAAGGAGGCTGTAAAGAGGTGGGGGTCGGTCTCTTCTCTCAAATAATGGGAGATAGGACAAGAGGAAATGGCCTCAAGTTGCGCCAGGGGAGGCTTAGTTTGGATATTAGGAAAAATGTTTACCTTGAAAGTGTTACTAAGCATTGGAACAGGCTGCCCAGGGAGGTATTTGAGTCACCATCCCTGGAGGTATTTAAAAGACGGTAGATGTGCTGCCTAGAGATATGGTTTAGTGATGCTTTTTGTCAGTGTTAATTTGATGGTTGAACTTAATGATCTGAAAGGTCCCTTCCAACGTAGGCAAATCCATGGTTCTATGGTTCTATGATTACACAATACTATGTTACACTGTAACATTTTATGAACAGGGTGGTAGTATTTGACAATGGGGTAATTCAAGCAGAGCTAAGTAATGGCACTGTCAAACCTTAAGGGTGGATACTATGCATTAAAAAAAATAGTTCAGTTAAATCTTGGGCACTTACATGTTTAAAACTGAAATACCTTCAATAACCATTCAATGTCCAGTTCTCTTTTAGGTTGCATGTAGAGTCAATGACAAACTCCCATTTTTTACCTGTCAGAGGAACTGCATGAATTAGTAACTAGGGAGAAAGAGATTACTGGAACTTCTCTGCCTGAGGACCAAAAAGATCATTTTGTTACTTCAGACTAACTGTATTACCCATAAAACAGAAGTCAACATAAGAAAATGGCCTGACTTTGAAAGCCTGGAAGATTGTTCATACTTTACCTTTAAAGGCAGGGGGACTCATTGTGTAAACTGAAGACTTAATGCTGGTTAGTAATCAAGGAAAAGTAATACTCCATAATTTTGACTTCAGATGACTCTAAACTGTATAGGACATCAGATAAGGGTAATATTGGCCCCTACAAGTTCCTATTTTGAGTACTCTTAATGAACCTGGCCTGTATTAAAAATTAAATTTCTCACTGGAAATGTGCAAACTTTTAACCTTGAAATCATATATAGTTGTAATAACACTGTAGAATAGAATCAGAAGATCCAATTATTGTGCATTTGCTTAACCAAAAAAGTTCATTGTGATACTACACCTTTCTGATCACCAGGGTTATAATCCAATATTTGAACACATCCATGCATAGAAAGCACCAGAAAACTACATAATCTGGATATATTTAGTGACACTGAGCTAGCAGTCTTTCAAAGAAATAGTTGGCAGTCTGCTTGGCCCAGCCTGGGAAACTGCAGTAACTCAGTTATAGGGAAAGGGTTCAGTTGGTGTTCTGAGCACTGCCTCAGATTCGAAGCCTCTCTGCTGTCTGCATTCTGCACTTCTGTGTGTTTGCAAGCATGGCTGGTTTGCAGACCAATATGGAAAAACTTGCAGTTCAGTCTCAAACTAGAAGTATACAGCATTCCTGAGGATATAAAGGACAGAGCAGAGAGCACTGGATGCCACAATGAAACCAAACCCCAATATTGCGGATGACATCCTGCAGGCACTAGAGGAAGAGGATTACATTGTTGCAGGGGATGAAGACTGCCTGCTGTGCTGATTCAAAGAATACAGGCACTGAACTAATAATGTGAGAGACCTTGTCTCTTGTTTTGTGCCACAAAACACTAAAAAACTTAAGTGACAGTTTGGGAAATTTCTTAAGGCTATATAGTGAACATCATCTGCATGTTTTCTGAAGAGACTTTCTTCTCCTCCAGGAGATTACATTACAAAAGTTTCAGAATGCTTTCATGACGTAGATGTGAGTCAAGTTTCCTGAAAGAATATGAAACCAGAATTGTGGCTTTTCCTACTGAGTTTGGAGTAGACAGTGTATCTATAATGGTAATGTCTCTAGTGAATACAAAAATAGCCATTATTTAGAAAAGTATAGAAATAGATTGTCTTGAATATTAGTAACGTTTTTCACTGGTATTAATGACAACTTTGATTCATAGGTCTTGAAGTAAATTTCAGAAGTATTATTGTTCTCATGTTTTGTTGTTTTTTTGTTTTTTGTTTTTTTTTTTTTCCTCCTAAGAGACAGCAGTTAATAGATCATTAAATTTTTCTTAGGAATTTTAGGCTAATGGTAGATCCAAATGTAAAACCAGATGGATATGCTGCCAGTCCTTTTCTTAAACTCTTGGTTCTACTTAAGGATGTTGAGCTGTTAGCTATGAATCCAAGAGAAGCAAGTAATCAGAGAGGGCATTTCCAGTCACCGTGTATATGCTTTGTAGAAAATGAACTGTAGGTAAGATCTTTACCTGAAAATTAAATTGTCAAAATAAAAAATAAATGCGGTTTACTTCCACTTGACAGCTGGTTTGCTTTTCTGTGCCTGTGGTGATTTTATCAGATATTATGAGAATGTCATGCTATTCAGCAAACAGTAAGTGTTGTCCCTTTCCAGAACAGTGCTTGCTACATATGGCACCTTTGAGAGGCCAAACTGCAATATAAAGAAATGCACAGAAGTGCGAAGGAGGGACTAATGAATGTGAGCTTGCCATAAAGACAGACAGCGTATCAGCAGACTTAAATAGCAGGTGTTTATGGTGTGTACTGACCAACACAGTACGTTTCTGATTGTTAATTCAAGCAGGAAGATGGATATATGGTTTTAGCTTTGTACTGGCAGAGTTGGATTTTATTGTTTAAACATAAGTAAATTGATTGTTGTGGAGGACCTAAGAATGTGCTGCCACACCAGAAAGACATGGATCCCCCATAGGTCTATGTTATAGCTCTGAGATCAGTATAGGTTTCTCAGACGATCGGCAGCATGCAGCATGGCAGTACATAATTGTGTTCAGTCCCACCCACAGATTCAATTGGTTGATGGTTAGAGCTCCCATTAATGCAAGATATTCTTGGTTACTGAAGCTACTTATAGTAAATGTGTTTCTCCTCTGTATTTTTCTCTAGTGTAATTGAGCTAATTCGTAAGTGCTAGTTAATAGAAAATTGTGCAAAGATTATAGTGTGCTATAAAGAACAAGCAAGTCTATCTTCAGACAATACTCTTAGGACTGAGAGATTAGGCAGGCAATTCAAAAAATAAATTAAAACAAAAACAAAACCACAACAAAACAAGGTACTCCCTGCAATATTTTAATTTGGTCTTCTTCTTTGTGTGCACTACGTCATCATTTAATTGTCTAATTATGTGCTGTGGGTTTTTTCTGTGAGATCTTGCCTCATTTGATTCATGGAATTAGCAGTACTTGCTTAATGAGCAGTTGTTTGATAGATTTTTTATTTGTTATTCAAAGAATGCACCCCCTACTGTATTTTCTGCATGCTTGTTAAACCCTATTCTGAAGACAGAATGATTAGTTTTTTCTTTGGCTGCACAACAGATGGTCATTGCAGTTGTGCTTGTGTTCCTTGCAAGTAGAACCTGGAAATCTTTTTCAACGAGGTATGTTTTTTTCATCATAAAATACAGAGTTGTTGAATCCAAAGGCATTTGCCAGAATGTAACAGAGCTGGTGAAAGGTTGTGCTGAGAAACACAAGAGCACTGACGCAGTGCTACAGCACAGCGATATAGCAGAGGTGAAGCTACCCAACTAGTTATCTGAGAAGTCTACTGTATAAATTCTCTCTCACATAATACTGATATGTACCACATTTGTTCGGTCTTCTAAATAGTAAAAACACTAACCAGAAAGAAAGACAAAAAATAGAAGTGTCATGAAAGAACTGAAGAAAAATGTCAATGACCAAATCAGCCAATTGGTTTTCCTTAGTTTGGAAAGACTGTTTTAATGGGTAACAGGAACACTGTTTCTGGAGTGTTTTCTGAAAAATAAGAGCAGTTACATAATGAGGTTTTTTTTTTTTCTTCTCTTGAAAATGAAATAACTTTTTTGTAACCTTACTGGAAGTTCTGCTCCTTCAAAAATAACTTTAAAAGTTTTGAGTTTCCAGCTTTCCTATTGTTTTTTTGAACCACTACTGTTTTTTTCAGCTAAGGTCCTGCTGTTCATCTTGGAAGATAGTGCATACTGCTTGATTGGGTAGTTCTGTCCCTGAAGTAGGCATTCAGTTATAACATACATGAAACAGACATGAACTCTAGCTCTGCAGAGTGTTGCAGATAATGTGGAATTGCTTCACTAACAAAATGCAAAAAAGTGATTTTGTTGTTGTTTTGTGCTAATAATTGTGTTCTTGGAAATTAAAAATATCCTGAAAGATTCTTGTTTCCAGGACCTAGAAGAAGGACAGCATTCACATTTCATATCTGGTCAACTAAATAAAAGCCCTTAGATCGAGACTTTTGTTACTACTCTCTTACACTTCCTCCCTTCACATCATTAGTAGTTCCCATAATAATTTAATTGATCCTGTTTTGTTTTCCCTTAGTGTCCTATTCCCTTTCCACTGAGGGCTGTGAGGTTTGGTATGATCAGGCTGGTACCTGACTTCCAGTAAAATCAGTTAAGACAGTATCCAGTATTGTTATCTGGGAAACACCAAGAGGAAAATCCAGGCTTTTACTGTCACTTCGTAAGAATATCCATTGACCTTTTCACTGTCTGCAGCTCAGTTTCCTCATATAACGGGTTGCTTTATATGAAGCCTTCTTTTTCTAGATAGAGAATATTTTCCCTCTTAATTTTCAATGTTACGTGTAACTTTTAATTTGCATAATATTCCTCCCTGGTAGGTGGTCTTACTTTTAAAGTCCTGTTCTATTTACCTTTTTCTTGTACGGAAGCTGCTTCACTTCGTTGTGTATCTTTGTCACCATTCTCTGTACCTTTCTGAGGCCAATTGCACTATTTTTGAGAAGAATGCAATGGAAATTGAGCATTAGTTCAGAGGATTTACATCATAAAATCTGTAAGTTGCGTATTTTCTGCAGTCTTCCTTCCCTAGTAATTCTTGCTGTTCAGTCTGCATTCTTGATGACTACGGAGCAACGAGCTGGTATTTTCGCAGAAAATTTCTGGGTGGTAGTAGTTAATTCACTGTTTCTACAAATATTTTTTTTTTCCCCCCACCTGTGTTATTTTACTTTTATGTATGTTGAATTTCATTTCTTGGCTTTTTTTAACAGACAGTTGCTTCACGCTCTTGTGCAATTCATGTCTCAAATTTAGTACTCTGTATACTTGAATACAATCATTAAATGTCATCACTGGACAATTCACCCCTTTATGTGAGTCATTTGTGAAACTAATAAACAGAACAGCAACAACACAGTCATCAATAGCGACACTTAAAAATGATCATTATTCTTGTATTATGTCTCCTGTTCCTTAACTGGTTATTTATTTATGTAAGGGCCTTCCATCTTTTTATGTGACATCTTACTTTTTCCAAGACTTGTTAGTTAAAGACCTTGTTGAATAATTCTCGGAAATCCAAAGAGGCTGTATTGACTGGATCTCTCTCTTATCTATGTGTTTATTGAGCCTTTCAGAGAATTTTATTAAATTTATGAGGCATGTATTTCCCTTTACAGAAGATATCTTGTCTTTTCCTCATTTTATCGCTTGTAACTTCAATAGGGTGTTCAAAACTGCCACTTTTAGTGAAACTGGACCTGTGTCTCTTTTTCTTTTCAGTCTGTTGAGAATACATTTGTAGCTGTCATTTATGTCATCAAAATGTTGTTTTCTAGACTGATATCTAACATGCTGTTTCATTATAGTAGCTGCTCTCCAAAGGTGTTCATTTTATACACAGTGGTAAATTGGATTTCTGGTAACAATTAAAAATTCATCTTCTTTGCACACATCAGGAAATCACTGCAATGGGCTGCATCATTTTATACTAACAGTGTTATTAGCCAATACACAAGAGAGAACATACTTCATTTATTATTTTAAATATAACTGCTTGTAGACTGATTCATACAATATTTTTTTTTTTTTTTATTGTGGAATTGCACAGTTTAATAATGATTACATTACTTTTATGCTAGGTATGATTTATACAAAGCTACAATTTTTTGTTGTGTGGCTTTTTGTTTTGTTCTTACAGGTTAAACCTGGCAACTCTTCCTTTATTCTGCCTGGAGGACATTCTTCAGATTTATGTTTTATTTCTCATTACAGAATCTTAATATGAACACACTTCACAGCTCAAAGTGTGGAAAAAGTCATTAAAATAACTTTCTAATCAGGAATGTGTAAAAGTGTGATTAAACTAATGGAAGTCTGACTTAATTATTCAAAAATACACGTGTTCACAATCTTTTATCTCATATAAGACTTTTACACTACTTCAAGTTAATCTTTCATTCCTAGCTCTTGAAATAGCATCAACACTAAGAATTATTATAATTTGCACATGGAATATTCATACAAAAACTGCAACTACATGAAAACACTGATACTGCACTGTGAGCCACTGTTATTTTCCTAACATTACGTGAGGAGCCCCTCTGTGTCTTCTGCAAAATACAATGATTTTTTTAAACTCCCCAAAGCAAGATAGAATTGTTCAGGACTCTTAGAATGGGATACAAGAACTTTAATTCGTTGGTGGTGAACCTAAATACAGGCTTTGTCAGAAAGATATAACTCCCTGTGTTCCATTATTCAGGGGTTGTATATTAAAAATAAATATGTAAAATAAAATCATATATTTGGTTCATTTGTTGTCATTCTGTGTGCGCAAAGAGAACAGATCATATTATCATATTCCCACAAAACTGTAGTTGAAGACAGTTAATGAGTCACTATTCAGAACTTTATACTGCAAATGCCTGGGATTTATTTTTTGCATTTATAGTGTCTTCATCAATCCAACAGCTAAGACCTATTTATGTTTACATTATTTACTTTTGTATTTGTTATACTTCCTTTGAATTCTGACTAATATTGAAGTGATCCATCCAAAAAAATCCTCATTTCAGCAAATGCTTGGCTTTTGGGAAAATACAGAAGAATCTTTTTTTAACTAAGGGCTTCATGGACTAGTCCTAGGTTATGCTCTCTGGCACTAGGAAATTGCCCTGTTGTTTATTCTTGGTCAGTGAAATGTGGACCCCTGGGATTTTTGCCACCTCTACTGAAGTTGGGCATATGAAATGAAACTGTCTGAGAGACATGACAGAGCTAGTCCATTAAGGATTAATGAATTAAAGATCAAGAGTAGTGGTTGATCCTCAAAGATTTAAAGTAAAGATAATTAAAACATTTAAGCACTTAAAAATGTTAAGTCCAGTGTTTAATAGAGGAGTTAGAGCACATTGCTGAACATTAGTGATATGTATTCCCAGCCCTTTCCCAATAGTAAGCCTCTGAACAACAGTGCTTCTCAGAGATTTACATTAGACATACTGTTCCAATGCTGTGATTTAATTTAAAAATATCTCAATTTTTCTAGAATTCTTTGCCATCTTTATATCTGAAAAGCAGTAACCGATTATGACGAAACTGTTTCTTCAATTCTTTTGCTTCTGGCTGAGAGACAGACCCACATATGAATTATTTTGTTAAGTAGTTCAGTTATTTCAACAAAGAACCTTCTATTTGAAAAAGACACTTTTTAGAATGTTTATTTTTTTTGCTATAACAGCATATCCTGACAAAAAAATCAAGGTTGTTGGTTGCTGGGTTTTCTGTTTATTTGTTTGAAACACTGTTTCTGAGATGAGAGAATAAAGGGCTACAAACAGAATTACAAATAAATTATGCTCCTGCTTAGCAAAACTTGTTTCTGTACAATAATGAAAATAAGTCCATTAAAATAAAAAAGTTATATATTTAAAATATATTGGATGACTAAGATATCAAACAATAACTGTGAATACTACTAATTAATATGCATTGCATGTGATCTCAAGTATACTTTATAAATGTCATGGCTAGAGCAAGAGCAGATTAAAATCATTAACTACATCATGTTGCTTATAAAAACAGGATCACAGTTATGGGAGAAGGTAACTCTTTCTTTAATTTCATATTTTTAATTGACTACTTCTGTAGTTAATTAAACATTTCATGTAGGTTTTGGTTACAGTCTTAATGGAAATTATTTTAAGCAGCTATTAAACTGAGAATTTTTCATATGAACATTTTTAGTCATACAAGGAGCTCATTCTTGTTAATAGGTTGTATTGGACCTGAACTTACTTTTAATATTTAAGTAGTAAATTTGTATTTAAATATCTCACAACAATTTATTGAAATTTCTATTCTCTTGGGCATCCATATGACATTATCAGTTGAAATCATTATCTGCCACCTCCCACTTATCTCACTATTTCATTATAGAATGTATAAGAACATTAAAAAAAACAACACCATAAACAAAAATAATCTTCCTGCCGTTCTGGTTGCAAGCTATTTCTTCAAAATAACATAAAAATGTGAAGGCTCTCTTAAAGCTAAATCAAATGCTTCTTTCTCAATCTGATCTTGAAGATAAAATTAATAAGATATATAAAATATATACAAAGAATCAAAAGTATCCATTTAAAACCTCTGCAGGAGTTTTTCAGTAGATGTGGCAGGCTGGCCTGCATGCTGTACTTTCAATTCCGTGAGACTCAATAGATCATAAATCTCTTTCTGAATGGTCTGGCAAAACTGCAACAGTTTCATCCCTAGTTATCACATTTGGTTTTCAAGATACCCTTGGAACAAACATAGGAATGTTGTTACTGATTCGCTTTTAATTACTTCCATTTCAGAAGCTTTCAGAATATATTGGGGGCTCATATTCATTGTTAGATGGAACCAGGGGACTTTTCTACTCTACTGACTGGAAAATATGTCTGTTAGGTTTCATATGTTACTTCTTCAAATCCTAAAAAACATTGATGTCCTTTCATTTCTATAGGTATAAAAAGTTCTCGAGTCTCACTTTTAAACTTGGTCATTGTTGTAGTTTAACGCTGTCTGGCAACTAAGAACCACACAGCTGCTTGTTCACTCCCTGCCCCGCAGTGGAATGGGGGAAGAATTGGAAGTGAGAAACGAATCTGTGGGTTGAGATAACAACAGTTTAATAATTAAAAAGAAATAATAATATATATTATTTTTAACTGCAAAGAAATGAGAAAAAAACACCTAACTAAAACATATAGGAAAATAAAACCCAAGGAAGACAAATGATGAGCATGAAAACAGTTGCTCAACACCAATTGCCCAATGCCCATCCAGTCCCCAGGCAGTGGACCCCCACCAATCTCCGCCTCAGTTTTATTATGAGCATGACATCACATGGTGTGGGTAACGCTAGAGTTAGCTGTCCCAACTGTATCCCTTGCCAGCTTTTTGTGCCAGGTTGGATGGGGCTTTAAGCAACCTGGTCTAGTGTAAGGTATCCCACCCATGGCAGGGGGGATTGGAACTAAGTGATCTTTAAGGTCCCTGTCCTGGTTTGAGGTAAAACAGAACAGATTTTCTGTTCAGTAATTTTACTTTTTAACTAAGCCTCTTCTAACTAACTGACCTCTCTGAAATTGACAGCGTATTTTTAAGACTGTAGTCTGCTCCCAGAGTTATAAGATCTGATTATTTATAATTTATGACAAGGAAAGGTATGCAGAGAGGCACTTGCTTATCCTTATGCCTATAATAACCAAGGTCAGCTAACTTTGTTGTGTGCCCTGTTGGAGGGTCGGAAGCATAAAAGTGTAGATGTGTCGCACCTGCAGAGAAGAGCGGACAGGACAGATGACCCAAAACTGACCAACAGGGGTATTCCGTTCCATCTGCATCATGCTTAGTATAAAAGCTGGTGGATCAAAGGGTCAGTCTCTTTCTTCAGTGGCCAGCATCTGAGGAGGGATCTGTCTGTTCATCTGCCTTTGATCCCAGTCCATGCATTCCTGACTCCAAATTCGGAATCCAGTTCCCATCTGTCATTGAATCCAGTCTGGGACTTTGTCCGTGCCTGCTGGTGACATGATCATCATCCTGGGATCTTGTTATGTTTTTTTATATATTGTATATATTTCTTTATTTTCTTTTTTATTATTTTATACATGTATTAATATTTTTAATAAAGTAGTTTAGTTTTTTTTTCCTAAACTCATAAGTCTCTTTCTCACTCTCCCTCCTCTCTTTCGAGAGAGAGGTGGGAGAGAGCATCTGTTTGTTTGTTTGTTTCAGTGGCCAGTCCGGCCCAAACCATGACAGTCCCTTCCAACTCTAACCATTCTATGTTTCTATGATTCTATGATTCTTAGCCCTCAGCATCTGCAAGGCTTAGCTTATTAGCAATAGAAGAGGTTTAGATAAAACTACAGCAATTTATATTCCCTTAGGTTAAGGTCATGTCCATAAACAGTTACCAAAGGTCAGCTGATGCACAGTAACTTCCCAAATGGTGGCAACATGCTTATGTGTGTAAGCAGCTCTAGAGTTATGTTACCTTTCTTCTCTTCCTTCAGTTAACTGTGCTCCTGTTCTCTGCTATGTGTCACATCTGTATAACAAAGCTGTAACTATAACTGTATGTGAAAAAGTAATCTGAAGATTATACCTTTTGTATGTCTGGAGACAATTCAGGAACGCTGGATGTTAGAATGAACTTTCAATGACTGATGAATAATTCCTTTTCATAGTGCAATGGGGCTCAACATTTATATCTTGTATTAATTATTTCCCAGTTGTGCAGTAAGAAAGAATCCCCCCTTATTCAAGCTACAACGGTACTACATTGATCTATCACATTTTGCTAAAGTAAAATCAAATAATCGACTCAGATAATCCAGTATTTGCCGCAAGTGATGCCAAAATGATGGGAATGGTGTGTTCCATTCATCACAGGTAAGAGAGAAAAAGTGTTCCACTTCTGTAAAGATATGACTCATCACAGATGGAATTCATACATTTACAGAATAGTATGGTCTTTCAGATACTGATTAAGTCTCAAGTTAAAGGGTTGAAGGGACACATATGCTTATGCGACATGACACCTCCAACCTACTCGCTGACAGGGCAGTGTGAGGAGCAGAAAAGGCCTTGATGCTGTGTAAGCACTGCTTGGCAGTAACTAAAACATCAGTGTGTTATTAACACTATTTTCGGCACAAATCCAAAACATATCCTCATACAAGTTACTATGAGGAAATTTAACTCTATCCCAGCTAAAACCAGTACAGTCATAAATATAAATGTCTTCCTATAAATTGTTGACATTGTAACAGTCGTATAATACCTCTCATGAAATTTTCCTTCTTCACAATTTTCATTTAAAAAAACAAACAAACAGTTGGTTTTTTTGTTTTGTTTTTTTTTGTTTTTTTTTTATGGAAACACAAATATTTCCATTTGGGGAAGAAATATTAATTAACTCTCATTTTTCATTGTAAGTAGGAGAATTAGATTGACAGGCTAAGATTTGTTACAAGATATTTCAGACTGTGAATATTGTACATCCCATTGCAACTGCAACAGTGGTTATTTGACTGAATTACTATGTTGCCACTATGGGTCATAGAAATGGGAAAGTTTTCACCATTAATTTAAAGTGCCTATTTCATTTCCACAGAGCTAATGCTATCAATCCTGAGAATTCATGCTTTTACTTTTTTTTTTCCTTTTTAGAAATCCAAATATGTGCTTACCAGTTTTTTTATGAGAAACATAGGCTTAAAAGGGACAGAATTATGAAATATCTGTATATTTGATTACTCGCCACAGGAATGACAACACTAAGCTCCATTCATTGCAGATTAAACAAAATAATTAATCCTTTTTCAAAGGTCCCATTATGATAATGAAGATCGTATAAAGAATTGAAACCAATGTGAACTTTCTTTACATGTGACTATATTTAATTATTGAACTGGTTGCAGAAATGTTGGTTAAATTCAATAGCATGAAGAATACTTTTGTCAAGTGTACACTTTCCTGCTTAATACTGTGCAAGCTTCAAATTGAGAAGTAAACTGAGAACGTAAAGATTTTTCCAAATGTTTTGGGTTCCCAAGAAGCTTGTATTTTCATTAGAACTTTCTTCTGAGCAAATATAAGTGTTCAAACTGGATATATTCTTTGTTGGCAAAACAAGCAACTTTAATATTCTAACCCTCCTGTGAATGTGAAAGGCAGTCTGGGAGTATACAGCCTTGGTTTCCTTGTTTAAGTGGAACCTTGAAACCTTTACTTTTCACCTGATTTCTTTCTTTCTTTTTTTTTTTTTTTTTTTTTTTGAACTTGTACATATTAGAGTGTCAAAAATCATCAGAAATGGATTGGCTTTTCCAGACAAATGCCTCTAAGTTTCCAGAGTAGTTGTATAATATCACTAAGAGCAATTTTTGTAAATGGTCTGTCATCCAAAGTTTGAGACATCCATTGCATCTTTAAAGTATAAGACAGCTATTACTGTAGACAGCTTTGGAAATTTATGGGCTTCTTGTGAAAGAAAAATACAGTAGCTGCAGACCTTAGACAGATAGTATTACAGGCTTGTATATATTCTGCCCTTTACTTCTCATGCACTCAGCTGGCTTGGGAAGAAAATAGTCTTGTCAGTGCTTGAAATTAGATATACTAGTCTAAGAAAAGTGTTTCCTCTATTGCTGATGGCATCCCTATATGCTTGCCCTCTGAAATCATCATGATCTATGTAGGGCTTTGTGGCTTCAAGAGTTGTCTTCATCTTCTGCAAATAAACCCTATTAAACCAATCAAATTTTCCTGGGAAAACTTCTTCATTGATGATACGATTTTAAAAGAGCTGACTACTCTTAAAAAGATAATGTTACCAACAAAGGAAGTGACATTATGGGTGGATTAACTAGATTATGAAATCTGAAAGGACTGTGGTGTTGTACCGCTCTACATCACTGACAGAAACGTTTTTGAGATTTAGATTAACAAAAGCCTAGTAAATGACCTCACATCATAAATTTCATAAAAAACAGTGAGGTAAGAGCATAAAGGAGCACAAACCAAATAGTACCCCAGAAGCATCTGTACATGTTCAAAGAGGAATTAATTGTTTTAATACCAGTTGCACTTTTAAAATTGTTCTGGTAGTCACCTGTAACTAGAGGAACTTACACAACATTTCCGATTCACAAAATGTAAGGTGAGAAGGTACCTGAGAAACATGCAAAACTCCTCTGTTTCACTTTGGCTCATCACTGAGAGTGAAAGGAAGTGTGGGGATATTCTCCTTTTGGTTCTCCAAGAGAAGCGGTGAGAGAGAAGCTGCTTTCCCTCTCTGGTCTTCCCTGCTGTCCTTTAAAAGCCATGACTATAGTGTAACTTTGCCCCCCTGGTTTCTCTTGCTCCTATGAAGGAAGGGGTAAGGAAGAGGCTGTGGCACTGCCTTTCCTTGACTCAAGAGATAAAGAGTAGGAAAAAGCTTCATGCTTCTCTTTTTTCACTTGATGATGGAGGGATTTGAATGTAAGTTAGAGGTGAGAAATTTGCAATCCAGAGAGGGCTGAAAGCAAAAAAAAAAAAAAATAATAAAAGCAGACAACACCTGTTCATGTAAGGAAGGAAGGGAAATTTCTTTGAAATATCTTGAAGTCTGGCAGTATTCTCTGAAGATAACAATAACTGGAGTTCAGGGGTTTCATGGACCCAGCAGAAAAGAAGTGTATCGTGCAAAGAGACTAAGCTTATTCTGAACAGTAACTATCTGTAGTTCTCCCATGAGTGATTTATATTTCCTCTTTATATTGGCAATGTTGTGGGAAGAATATCCATGCTTTTTTATGACCTGTGTATAAGAAGTCTGAGAATGGTTGATTTATTTATTGTAAGGCTGATATTTAATGAGGGGGTTTGTTTATATATTTTGATTTGCATTGTGCTTTAGTATTGCTATCCTGGCCACTGCGTACTGCAGTATCTAAGAGAAAGTACTAGTGAATATTAGGGTGTTTTAACCGACCATGCTTATTTTGAACTTATACACCTATGAACTACAACAAAATTACTGCTTTCATTATTATTTTATGTGAGAGGAAAGATGAGGGGCTCCAAGTCAGTAACTGTCTTTGCCTGAAGAAATAACAACGTAAATATTCCAAATAGCATCCATAGGACTAATTTTTTTACAGATAGGTTTAATTTTCCTATCAAGGTAAAATGTGATATAAACAGGAATTGAACTATGATCCATGAATCCCAGTGTAATTCTTCAGCCACAAGACCATCCATCAATATCATTTAATTGCCAGTTTGGGAGAACTAATATTTGCCCTGCTTTGCTGTGACTTGTGTCCTAAAAGAAACATAGAGGATGTGAAATGGAGAGCTCCTTTCATGTGCTCCGGTTCCTATAACTACTTTCAACATCTTAATTGTGCTTTTACATATAGTTTCACAGTCTCAGTGCTGTGCAATTATACATTTGAATATTTTGTATTTCTTTAGTAATTCTAAAGCAAGAAGATTATATGAAGATCTGAAAAGGTATTTAGGGAGTCATAAGCAATAGAGGGAGGATAGCAAATAATTGATCGATATATAAATCAAATTCTTTTTCTTAATAATCATTGTGCTGCTTCTTTTAACCAACTGATCTCATAACACAAATAATAGACTACCATAATGATTGGTGTTTTAGCAACTGATACAATGGGATTTCTTGAAATAAGCATGCTGTAATATATATACAGAGATAGCTTCTGCGTGTTGCACTTACCTGAACAGTCAAAAAGCAGTATAGTGCTAGACAGTTGTTTTCTTGTGGTAAGAAGCTTGTGGGAGTAAAGGGAAAGAGAAAATAACCTTGATTCAAATGTTGTCTAAGATGAAAGTCTTCTGAAAAATGGCCTTTCATTTTCACGCTTTCATTCTCAGAATAGAGAAAATTGCTAAAGATCTCTAGTGTGATTCACACACAACATATTTTGCAAAACATATTTGCTTATAAGTATTAGCTTTTATTTTAATTGTCATCATATTTATTTCACTCTTCTTCCTTTTAAAAGCCCTTTGGAACAGGCACCTCATTTATCTGTTTTGTGAAATGTTGTACATAGTTACAGGGCCCTAATTTTGAGTGTACCAAAACAGACATAATAGGTACGCTTAACGTGAAAACTATATGACAAATATATTTTTACTACTGAGTGAAATGATGAGTTCATGTAATAGCTTTCATTGGTCTGAAGTATCTCTGACTTCCATTGTCCTCTGGTAATTATCACCTGTTGTCCTGATTTCAGCTGGGACAGAGTTAATTTTCTTTCTAGCGTCTGCTGTGTTTCAGATTTAGCATGAAATGAATATCAATAATGCATATTGGTTTAGTTGTTGCCAGGTGAGGTTTGTTATTCAAGGACTTTTTTCAGCTTCCTACAGAAGAGAGAGCATAGA
Organism: Rissa tridactyla; assembly: GCF_028500815.1. NCBI lineage: Eukaryota > Metazoa > Chordata > Aves > Charadriiformes > Laridae > Rissa > Rissa tridactyla. The sequence continues at coordinate 54,117,727 of NC_071497.1, forward strand.
CAGGACAAGCCGTACAAACAAATATTCTGTACTGTAGACGCCATGCTCAGTGTATAAATGGGGATTGGCCAAGTGGTGAGAATCTGTGATAACTGCTCAGGATGGGCAGGGCAATCAGTTCACCGGGTGGTGAGAGTGACTTGTGTTGTATCACTTTATCTTGTATATTCTTTTACTATTATTATTATTCTTACTATTGTTATTATTAATCTTATTATTATTAATCTTATTAATATTAATAATAATAGTATTGCTATTATTACTAGTACTAGTACTATTATTACTATTACCATTATGATTAGTATCATTATCATTATTATTGTTATTTTCCATTATTGTTCTATTAAACTGTCTAAAGACCACAAGTCTTTAGACTCTCAGCCCACAAGTTTGGGTGTTTTTTTTTTTCCCTTTCCCCTCCTTTTCTCCCTCTTCTCCCTACACTTCTGTGGGGGAAGGGGTGAACTCAGTGAGTGGGTGCGTGGTCCTAGCTCTTGTCTGGGATTAAACCACACCACCTATCTTCTAAGCTGTATGGTCTCAGTTTAGAAGAGGATACACATGTATTTTGTAAACCCATTTTGATCATTAGGGAAAATTTCATATAGTATCTGGGGAACTAGTATGTTCTTTACACTTGGGTGAATAGACTGGCGTGGTGGGCTTTACTGTTGAGATCCTTTTACAATTTGGAAAATTAGTGCCATCACCTAGTTCAGTAAAAGTTTGTAACTGGAGCAATGGTCTTCACTCATACTCTTTCTGAGTAGACAAATAGACAACATTTGCAATGTTTTTGAACACTTAGGCAGAAGAGATTTATGGAAAATATGAGAGTAATCAAACATATTTTATATGAAGAAGATCGATTGAAAGAGATGCTTCATGGCCAGAGGGTCTGGGTTAGGATTTTTTACAGAAGCAGCCAAGTTCCTTTGAGGATTATTGATGTTTTAACGCCTAATTACTTGAGGCTTCTTTAAAACTTGGAGCCATTTTACATATCAGCAGTTTACCAGCCCTTCTGGTTTTATAGTAGGTTTTTCGTTTATTGTTTGTTTGTTTTCCAGACATTAACCTAATTTCTCTCTTGCCTTGTACATAATTTCTGAAAGGCAGGTTTTATTACATCCTACTCCTACTTAAATTTCCTTAAGTAGGTGATAGCGATCAAAATTTTTCTGATGGAACATATTTTCTCACAAAGTTACTGATTAATGAAATTACTGTAATATTTTGTTTTTGATGCATCGCTGAAGAAAAAAACCTAACTTTTTTGAAGGTTGAAATTGTTAAATGAGAGTGCTATGCATGAATAATCCAATTCTGAATTTTGATATGTTTTTTTTTAGTTCAGTACTGGAATTTAAGACATTGAAATAAAAATAAAAAACAATCCCTTTTTTGTTTGTTTGTTTGTTTGTTTTAAATCATTAAAACACAGCATTTTTTTTGCCTGGATATTTATTTGAGTTTTGATTTGTATCATAAACTTTGGGCAGGTTGTGGGTGTGCTTGTTCTTTAATAGCCCAATATGCATAAACTAACAAATACATTTTCTTAAGATTTTGGGGGAACACCCTTTTTCTTTCTGTCTTATAGCTGCTATGTCTCTATTAGAAAAGATTAAAACAATACAAACAAAAAGAAATGCCTAGCATGGATTCTTACTTCAGAACACTCAAGGTGTTCATGAAAGATTCTAGAATACTTAAATCCTTCCACCAAGTTTTCTTTGGGAAATAGAGACAGTAAAAAACTAAATATACATAGTAGCATAATAAACTTCCAAAAACCTCCAAGATTTACTAGCTATGGATACACAAAAAACCCCTCTATAATTAACAAGTAAATTTATAACACTAAGAAAAGCAGATGTCATAACTATTTAAACAAATCAGTCTGTAAATAGTTTAGAAAAAAAAATAAATCAATTTTTGTAGAACAAATATATATCTAAATAAGTTATCTCCCAAGACCTGTTGTGTGTTCTGAAATCTGAGTATGGACTTGTTGAGACTTGAAAGGTCAAAGTACCTTACTGTACTATCAGACAGGATCCCAGATCCACAGATCTCTGCTGTTTCTGTAACTTCCTTATTTGCCATGTGCAATGAAAGCAGCTTGGCTAATTTATTAGGAGCAATGTGTGAAATTGAAACAAATCACAGACACATAGAATACTGAGAGAGTTTCAAAGCCTGGTCTGGAGTTTTACTTATGTGTTTACCCAAACACAAGGGATCTGCTAATGAGGTGGGCCATTCTTGGGCCATAGATGTCTCCTGTCTAGACTATTCAAATATGAAGACATTTCTGGTTCTGTGTTTGACAAGTAGTCTAGCTAATTCAATAAACTTCAGTGAAAATTTTTGAATCGTATGTAATACTTTGTCATTTTTTATTGTAATGCAAGCTTGCCTTTGAATTAATGAGACAGGGAAATAAAGTTGCTGTATTAAGCAAGAAACTTCACAAGTAAAACTGTTTTAGGATGCTGTTTCTGTCTTTCGTAAGGTGTATGTTCATGTGAACTGTAGGTAATAAAGTCAGTCCACAGTGAAATGTTCATGTTGAAGCCATATATCGTTAGAATCGAGCCACATGCACCAAAGAATTAATGAAACCTTCTGTGTATTTTTTATACCATGTGGAAGTATCTGATAAGGTAATGTCTGATGATAAATTGAGTTTATGGTGAACTGCTAGATTCAATCTTTGGCTGTAAATCTCCAAAACTAGCTTCTTTCAACAGAGAAGCGAAAGTCACTGCAGTGTACGCCAACTGTCACTTGAATCAAATTCATCCTGACAAGGATAGTATCTCTTGCGAAATCTTCCTTAAATGGGGTCACAAACAGTTCATAATGAAAAAGCTGAATGGAAAATTTTCTCCTACAATAATAGAAAATTTCCTTCAAATATATGTCGTAAATTCTGTTGCATCTCAAAATTTCTCAAATTTTCTTCTGTTTGATTTTATTTATAGTGTAATATTACAAAAATTAAATTTTGTCATAATCATTTTCTGAAGGAGAAATGGTTTGGCCTTCTTTGGGAATTCTTTTTACTGTCAGGCCTCCTGAGCACGTAACCCCATTTGCTGTTTCGTGAATATTTGTTTGATAAGGTTCTAAATGAAAATAACAACTGATAATTAAAACTGTCATGATTGATTCATTATGGTCTTAAGCTCTTACTAAGAAGATTCCTGTATATTTTCATGTAGTATTTATAAAGCACACGTCTGTTAAATATTCATCTCATTTCCTTGTCACATTCAAATTCTGATTTAGGGTTTGAATCCTGTAGTTTTTTCCTCACAGAAACCTACCACTCAATCAATAGGAACACTTGCTAATAAGGAAATGGTAACTACAGATTGTGGCTGTAAATAGGTAAAGCTACTGCAATAGTTGTACTGGTTTGGAGGCTGCGTAACTTTTGGCTTGAAACAGATGGAGACAGAGTATTGTTCTTTTAAAACTGCTTCAGTGACAATATTGTTAATCGTAGAGGAAAGCATATAGGAAGAGATAGGTCATTCAAAAGATGTTTTGTAAAATGTGAATGAAGTACACATTGGCCTTTTTTTGTGGTGAAGCATACGATTTATTTTTCAGTTCTGTATTCCTTGCAAATTTGGATTAAAGTAACAGAATAAAAAAAAATAATTAACAAAACTAAGCTTAATAATGGTTTTGATAAGCACTTTTTTTAATTAAAATTGGAATTTCAATGCTTTAGTAAAGAATTTTGCTATTGAGAAACTATGGAAGGCAAAAAACATAATCAGATTACTTTTCATGTTGAGATTACTTTTCAAGTTGAGATACCAATGGGTGAATGGGCTGAAATACTTGTGCTCTTTTCTGATAATCAGAGATAAAAAATAGCAGTAATTGGATGTTGAAGTTGACAAGAAATTAACAGAAGTATAGAAAAATTTAAAACACTGAGCTGTCTCAGAGAGAAGTAAAAGCTGTAAGTATAGAAACCAATGACTAGTAAAAAGAAGGTATATCGGAACTTAATGTTCAGGCTTTTTCATGCTAGCAGACTTGGAAGAGGACATGAAAAATGGTTAAATGAAATACTGTTTTTAAAAGCGGATGTAATCAATGTGCTGATTGCTGAAAGACTTAAAGGTTAGCACAGACTGAGCAGTGATTAGGTATTTTCAGGAACTATGACAACATCCAGTATTGCTGTAGACCGCTGCTTTTTAGAGGAGGGGAAGGAGTTAAGTAAAAAGTGATCTGAGGCCTTAAGACATGAGATAACAACTAAGAGCTATCATTGTCAGCTACTATATTAATCTTCTCCCAAAGTGTTTCTTCCTGGACAGTGTCAGAAACACAGCGGGGAAATAAATGAATTATTAATGTCCAATTGTTGGAGTGGGAGACGGACCCGGAGTAACGATGGAGTCTCAATATGAGTATGATCGTTCTCCCTTTATTCCAGTTTTCACAGAGTAGATATAGACAGGCAATAATAGCACGCGCTAGCGGCAGCTATATGATTGGCTTACAGTCTCTGTTCACGCGCTGTCCATGCAGTTCATTCACAGATCAGATTGGTTACAAGAATTCACATAGTAAATTGCTTAGTCATTAGCACAACATGTTTTCTACCTTCTCAGTTCCCGTTTTTCCCATGTACTAATTCCATTTTCTACCACCTGTTTTGCCCTTAATCTAATCTCTCATAGTAGGGAGGCTGTCTCACATGACCATTTTCTCTCAGACACATTCCTACATCCAATAGTGCAGAACATCTGGTGATCCACCTTATTAAAAAATGAGAAGGGTTAGTTTTGACAGTGTCAGTGTGGACGTTCATCCGTATTGACTGATGCAGGGAACTTGCAGGGGGGTGTATAAAGAGGCAAATTGCAGAGGGAGTTACCTACCTCTGTAGGGAAGGCAGATACCTGCACTAGGTCACAGGAGCCTCTCCAGGCCACACAATTACACTGGAAGAGCTTTGATTTATACAAGAAGTGAAACCTGTAATTTCCTAGCAATTAGCTCCACTTACTGATGGAAGGGAATTTTGTGAATTGATTTGTTCCTCTGGTTCTGCACTGTATTTTCTTGCTAGTGTGGCCATGAATGTTTTATTGAGAATGCTGATAATAATTAATTGCTTTGGGAAAGCCAACAACAGATTTGTTTTTGTATGCTGTAATCAACAACAATTATGTTAAACGTGTAAGCCTGGAAGGTGCTGAGTATCTCCTGTTCCTGTTGTGTCTTCCTGGTATGTCTTCTGCACCTTTCAATTTTGAACTTTTATTCATACAAAAATAAGTCAGAAATTTCAAAATTAGATTAATACAAGCAAACAAAACAACCCATAATTACAGGCCTTATTGAACATATGTAAAGTCTTTACCGGATTGTATTTATTGTATTTTATCCCATTTCATATATAAACATAGAGAGGGCTGAACAAAACAATAAAAAAAAAAAAGGCACCACAAAAAAAGAAGAAAATGAAAACCCCAAAAACATGGAAGCAAAGGAGTTTCTCTAGGGAGTAAGCTTGTAACACTTTCTGCCTTTATTAGGGCAGTCCAAACTGAAGAATAACTTAATTTTTTAGACTTACCTTCAGGCCTGTTGCAAACTACGTTTCTCTGATGGTTGTGATTCCACTTGTTTAACATAGAAGGAAGTGTATGAGCTGTAAATTGTCACATAATGGGAGCTGTAACTTGCTGCATTTAGGGTTAAATAGGAGAACATAGGAAGTTTGTATATACAATAGGGAAAATGTCCAGGCAATATTGACAGAAAAAGTGAAAATACCACCATCAGTAATCTATTAATATTTAATGTAAATGATTGGATGAAAAGATGTGTTTAGATGCTAGTTGTTGCTTTTGCAAGATAGAAATACAAATCTTATGAGGAAATATATTAAACATGCACTTAGACATACAGAAAACTATACAGCATAATTGTTCAAAGGATGAAAATGCATTTCCTGTTGTACGTACAGAAAATAAAAGTTATAAATTGATTTTGATGAATTCCATTTCAGTGACAAATAATAATCTAAATTCATTTTTGACAAGATGTGCAAGTGACTGAAGTCCACTGGTATTTATTAACTTACTTTTGAGTGTGTTTTATTTAGTAAGTCCGTTGGTTTTTACCACATAGAAAACTAGTAGAAATAGGAGAATTTTAAATTAGGAATGCAGCATCATTAGAGATAATATGACAAATGAAGTTGTTAGCTATACAGGTTTGTAGACATAGAAATGACTTCATTTGGTCTTAATTACTTTCAAGAAAAATGCCATCCTAATCAATCTGGGAATTACATGTTTGGATAGCATTTCTTTTCACCTACATCTTGAGTAAGAATGAGAATATATTAGCAGAATATTACAGTTATAAAATTTTTAAATTCAGTAATCTCCTTCTTAATAATGACATTCAGCTACATTAAACAGTTATTTTTGTATGATACATGAGCAAATTCATACCATGTGCAAGCTCTAACACTAAGGGGGTTTTTTTTGAGTTATGTAGTATATTCATACATGAATAGTAATCTTGCATAAAATGTTACAGTAATGCTGACAGTTTAGCTGTTGTGTCTATTTTAGGTATCTTTGAAATACCATGAAGCTTTTAAAAATGTTTTGCTGCAGTAAATAAAAGTCACATAAAAGAGAAATGGCAAACCTGTCATCAAGATTTGACCCTGTTTTATTATTAGTTAGGGTAATGTATGTGTTAAATTACTTGAAGTTTTGCTGAATTAGCCTGTTGTGACTCATTTCTGAAAACTGCTGTTTATCAGTGCTTAAAATGCACTCTAATAGCTGTACAGCACACCTGTGTGTCCTTCAGCACTGTCTGGGTCTCCTGAAACAGATAGCTACTCGTCTGTGAGTTTTATTATAATTAAATAAATCTGATGCTGAAAAATTCTCTGGTCTGTGTGATATTGCTCCTGAAGTAGTAACTGGGCTTGTGTGATTCTGATGTCAAATTACTTCATGTGATTTTACAATCAATTTCAGTGGCATTTCACTAAACAATGTTCCTAATAGTTAAAGTGCTGAAACATCGTAAGGCAGCCTATGGATTTAGGTTTGCTTTTTCCTGAACCTTTTTTCTATTTCAGTTCATTATTTTCTTTAATAATGCATATGTCCCTCTCACCACTTTTTATGGAGTTATTTATGTGAATTCCTTCCTTTAGAAATAAAAAATAAATATTCAATTAAAAAAAAACACAAACAAATCGAGGAAGATGAATCCACAGAATTTTTTCATTTTAAGAATTTTGAATAACAAAAGTTATCAAAGTTTTGTTTTCCTCTTCTTCTAAAGAACAGAAGTTTCAAAATGTAAAACGCCCCTCGACAGGAAAATCACTTTCTGTCTACCCTTAATCACAATGCAGTCTGTATAGTCTCATGTATGTTTTGTCGTGCCCATCCATCATGTTTTTGTTATAATAAAGAACTAAAATATGGGGTCTTTTTCAGGTCATTGTGCAGTTTTAGTAAATTTTCTCATGAAAACATTATTAATCAAGTTACATGTATTGTACAGCCAAGTAAGTTTTGCCTATAGTAATGCTTTCCTGCCTAACAGACCACGCTGCATTCCTTACTTTATATGGATACATACTGAAGGACGTGAACTAAATATAAGAATAATAATCTATCCTGTAAAATAATAATAAAAAAAATTACTTATTAAAAGTGTCCATTAAAAAGGCAACTAATAATTAGAGAATTAAGAGATTTTGGATTCTTTGGCTCTCATTTTAAAAGTATGAAAAAGTAAATGTGAAAATTAAAAAAAAAAAGGTATATGAATATAAACGTGGTGGATATAACTGGATTTATTCTTATGTGTTTCTTGCAGTCTTAGAATACTACAGTTTTCTTACAACTTCAGTTGCCTGAAACAGCATTTCAGTGTAAGGCAGAATACTTAAATTTATTTAAGGTCCTTTATAGAATACCCAAGAAGTCAGTAAATATGTAAGATATAGCACAGAATTGATTGTCCTCATCAGACATAGAGATCATCCATAGTTTGGAATTCTTTTACACTTAGCAAACACTGGGTCCTATTTGCTCAAGTTGTCCAATTTGTCAGGTGTCTGTGATGAATTTTGGGAAGGACTTTAGGGAAAGAAAGGTGCTTCCGTGGTGCCAGTATTGTATGCATGTGCATTTACCTCTCTATCCTTAACAAGTAAGAGTCTGTGCTTTCATGGTTAATATGACATGGGAACAATATTATGTAGTTATTTGTTTGCGTTATTCTAAGGACGTGCATTTAACAAAATTAGGAAAGCCTTACTTGAATTTGTTAGCATTGAAATTTCTCTGGATTTCTACATGTTTGGAAGCTGGAATAACATAGCAATGTCCATATGCAATAATGCTATCAGTAATTAGATCTGTCAGTAAAATTTGGCTGTCAGTGGTTATGACCTATGAATAAGTAAAATACACTGTATCACCCATGACTCTGAAATGTTCAACACATAAAAGAAAGTTAGCTTTTTTGTATTTAGTAGAGATGCTTAATGTTAAGCCATAGAGTCCTCTCTTACACTAGCCTCAAAAATGGATGAAATAGTATATTCATTGGTATATTGATATAACTACTGCAAAGCATAAGCTGAACAACAGGCATTAATTCTCACACCACAGAAAGTATACAATATGGATGAAATTCCAAGGTTGGAGTTCCAAAGTGAGGCATATGGACCCCATCAAAAGGAAAAGTCAAAGCAATGCACTTGGTTGTTTTGGTTTTTTTGTGCTCTTTTTTTCCATCGTATTACCGCCAATATTGAGCTGACTAATATGCAATAAAGCAATAATAAGAGTTTTTCTACATGCAGAAAACAGCTGAAGTGCAAACAACATGTATTCCTTTGGATGCAGAATGAAGAATAAAATACACGTCTTAGCATGTGGGTTCAGTTTTGGAGTCATCTTTCAGAAACTGGGAGAACAAAAAAGAAGATAGTTCATTTGGTTACAGAACTGATATTCAGACTTCTTCAATGACATCTTTTGGTCTAACTCATTGAAGACAGAGTCTAAAATGAAGAGTAAAAAAGTCACAACTTTTACTCATTGGGGAAAGAAATCTGAGTTCAAGAGTTCAGTGTTCAATACCTTTTTCCTTCTCCATCAGTTTTATAACTCCTCCCATATACTTATGTACCTAAGGGGCACAGAAGTTGCATACCTCCATTTTGTTATTAATTTTATTTAGGAATCTGTTATGTTTTTTTCTTGTTCATATTGAGGGGTGCCACTATCAATCCCACTTACAAATGCTTAATGTAAGTGGATTTTTTTTGTTTCATTTTTATCCTCTCAAGAGTGCTAGAGATTAGTTGTGACAACCCTGAATGTTTCTGTGCTTAACTTCCTTTCTTAGGTGTGTGTCTTGGGGCAGATCCATAGTGCTAATAGAGAACAAATAAAGGAGTTCTGTCAAGTTCTGATAGAGTTTTAATGTCTACGTGACTCAGTACAAAACCGTATAGCAATACATGCCTGGGTCCCAAACACAGAATAGCTGCATTTAAGAAGTAGTAGCCATGACTAATTCAATCAAACTTAGAGATGCACTGAGGCAGCTCACTGCTTCTACTTCAAAAGCTGGTGGACACAGTGAGCGTGAGTATAACTGCATCACAGTACATAACTTTGGTCGTATCACATAGCATTAGTTTATCTCACAGGAGCATATAAAAATGAATTTATTCAAGATTGGAGGTAGCCTGAAAATATCTGTATTAAAGTAATTTAGATAAGCAGGGGTGAGTACTCTGGTGACTAAACAGTTCAGTACCTGAGAACTCTAGAGATTTCATGGATGCAAAAGTTGACCATTTTAGCATTATACTCTGATAATGTTAATAAGCCCAGTCTCTCAGCAAGGTGTTTTAGTTTAATTGTACTATCATCCTAATATTTATACTGCCTCTGGGTGGGAAATAAGTTCTGCCCTGCGGTTACTGAATTCAAGCAGAATAAATACATGGATAGCTGAAAAAGATTCTGTAGAACTTGCAGGGCAAGTCCAGTAGTTTATGGAATTGACACTACAATACTTCAGCCCCAGCTCTAGTCAAAAGGGCAAGTGGTTTACATGCAAATTTTGTCTCTTTTGCAAAAATGCTCACAAACAAATCTAGTTTGCCAGTGCAAAGCCCACAGAGCCCCCAGTCTTGCTTCTAATTCACACATAAAACCGCTCATAGAGACTTCTCTGGTAGTAAAGGAAAACACATTTTTCCTTAGAATTGTGCAATTTTGAAGTATTAGGTGTATCTTTTACTATGTGAAAGTTTGAAGTTTAGAGTAAGATCACTAGCCAATTGATGTTCTGAATTAAAAATTAAGTACTGTTTGCCCTTTCTTACTCTGCCTCTGAAATAGCAACAAAAGCAAAGTAGCCAGCACAGCCAATTTCTAAAGTTGTTAACCTTTTAAAATATTTTTGCATTGCCTTTTCTCAGTTGCTCAACTGTTGCTCTATTTCTAGTTCACTCCTTTCAAATAAAGCTCTATTTCTCTTTCTTTTGCAACAAGTGGCAGAATTTTGCTCAAGATACTGTACCACTTTTTAAACAGGCACAGTGTTGTAGCCAAAGCTTGTGACACTACCAATTTGGCTAGCTTTTTTATTTATGTCTTTATAATCTATTATATTTGTGCAACAAAAATTAATCTTTTATACATTCATCTTTGCTGTATATTGGAACCCCAAAACAGATAAAAATCAGAAGTAAATGAAAATAAAAGAATGGACTTAAATAGTCCCTACATGCTATTAATTGGGCACTGCATTTTAAATATCTTCAAAATTTAAGACACTATAATTAGTTTGGGTTTTGTTTTTCTTGTTAAGTGAATGTCTGAGTATAAACACATTTTCACACTTAGAGAAATTATTTCACTTATTTGGAAAAAACCCAAACCAATACAAAACACATAAGCAACTCTTTGACTTACTCTGATTCTTATGGAATTCTGTGGAAATAACCTGAGAAAAATATCTCCAATATTGGTTTAATAAACCTTACTTATTCTAACAACAATAAATAACATACTTCAATTTACGATAAACTTTTTCTATTTTTCAATAAATATTTACTTCAAATTGCAGAAAACAAAAAGAATTAAACATGATTACAAATTACGACTATAAGAACAGGTTTATCAAGTCTCATTTATCCTCATTGGCATATGAGTAAATCAATTAAAATTCCAGCAGCATCAGTTAGTGAGAGGAATTGCCTCCTTCAGTTGCTTCTTTTGAAGGTCAGTGAAAAAAATGCTGAAGCAAAAGGAAACTGTCTTTCAAATTCAGGAAAACATATTTCATTACATCTATCAGGTCAGAATATGCCCCAAATGCCTGAGTTGTGTGTAAAACGTATGGGCTGATTTGTTGGTACAAATGTTATAAAAATAATGTAACTGTGAGCATTTCACACTGAGCTGAAAACTTGATGAAGTTGAAATGTGTTATAAATTCAGGTAGCATTGCAAGTAACACTTGGTTAAAAAGGGCATATAGAAATGTTTTCCTTCAGTTCCTCTCTCCTCTGTTGTTGAGGATCTGGTGCAAACTGCTTCAAACTCTCTGTAATTAATCTAGTTTTCAGTTGCTCATTTTTTTGTTTGTTTGGGGTTATTTTAGCTAAAAGTAAAGGCAGATTGTCTGTTCCCGAGCTCCACCCCTGCATTGTATGACCTATACCCAAATAGCAGCTTTTTATTGCTACTGTTTTTCTAATGTCCTACCTAGGGATGAGTGGTTATTAAGGGGAAGAACAAAACACCTGGCAACAGAAAGTGTAAAGAAATGTCTCCTTTACCTCCTTCCTAAGAAGCCCAGTGAAACACGATGCTGAAGTAAAGGTCAAGAAAAGGTGGTCAGAGTGTTTGTATTGCAGAAGTTACATGACTACTCAGAGGCTACACCAGTTGACATAAATTAGAGCATCTTTCAAACTGCTGTAATGTGGCTGAGACAGCCACATCATAACTGGCTTAGCTGCATCCTGTTCAGCCCTTTAAACAGAATGTGGATGTCACAAGCAGTCTTTTTGTAAGAGTGCATTAACAGTCTCTGTAGCCTACATAGATTAGAAGAAACTACATATATTCTTTCTGTATTACTAGAAAACATGATAAATGGATATTAAATAAGTCGGAAAGCAAATGTAAGAATGACATTTTTTATTAAAAATGAGGAGAAGTTCTTCAGAGACAATTGTAGTGATATGAAAAATTTCAGACTATCTTCAGGGAAATTAGTCAAAATAGCTGTTAGCTGGATTTTATTCATAAGTATTTCAAAGAAGATAATCATGAGGACAGGAAATTAATTTTTAGATGGAACAATTAAAGATCAATTGTAACAATCACAGAAAAGCATCCAAGGCTCTAGAGATATCATTCATTCCTCATTATTAATTAGAGATAATAAAATATTATGATATTTAATTAGTTGTAGAGCTACTTTGTGTTTTCTATCCATAAAAAAAGATACAAATGGGAAAGTATGAAATACTGTGTCCTGGTTTGAGGACATACTGTCAGATGCTATACGAAATGTTATATTTGAAATCTAGCTGTTCAGCTGTGAACATGCTGCTGTTAAGTTGTATTTTAGTCTGTGATATGGGCATCTTTTGGCCAGAAGTAATGTAGGTCTATATAAATAGATAAGTAAATAACAGTATTTCAGAAAAAAATGCACAGTAAAACTCCTTAAATGGAATATAATTACGAAGACTTTAAATGGACAAAACATGATGTTTTGGGGAAAGCAATATTCAGACCTATGGCAAGTACAACCCTTTGGCGCAAATGACCTAGATAGTTGTATGTAGGTGGAGATGTTATAATCATAACTAAGGCTCCTGGAACCTGTTCTTCAGTGAGCTGCCAAGATTCTCAAGCGTATTCTGAACATGAAAATTAAGTACTCAAAGGGTTTTGCAATGAATTCCTGTGCTTGAATGAATCCCAGCTACAAGGAGCTTTAATCCTCAAAAATATAGTCTTGTGCTTAAATACTTCAAAATGATGGCATCAGTAAATCATTATTATTGCCTTGCCAAGGATCAACTCTGCAAGGTGCTGAGCAAAGTGTCACTTATACAACAAAGCTTTAAAGCATGTGCTTAGCTACGTAACACCTCAGCGAATAAAGCCTTAAGTGACCTTTTCCCTTTATAGTCTAAAAGATCACCACCCGCGGTGGCTGGTTTCTATTTTGGCAGATAGATGTAACTTGCAAAAGGTATTTACTAGGAATCTTTCTTACAACATTCAACATTCTGATTTCCAGTCTAAGAAGGACTACAAGGACAGAAGTGCATGGGAAAAGCAAACCACTTTGAAGAGAGTATCTGTTTTCATTTCAGTCTGTGAATCTGGTTAAATCTGCTTTAAAAGGTGAAAAGATAGGGAAAAAAATCTTTTTTTGAGTTGCAGAAAAGATTTCATTCAGATTGATTTTATTCTCTTTGATGACTGTCATTTCATTTGAACAGGCTCTGCTGTCATTAAGGACATAAAAAACCCACTTCTTCTTTATGGCATTTTTTTTTTCATTGATTATACACATTAAATTGAGATTTTATTCAGAGAAACAGAAGTGTTGATTAATGAGCCCCAAGAACAGCTCTTAGGGTCACTAGAACTTAAAAAATCTAATTTTCTCTGTGACCTTGAGTACTAGTAGGTCTCCATTTTTCAGTCAATACAGGAGGAATATGCATGTGTATCTACAGATTCACCAGCAGCAAAAAGAAGAACAGGGGTGGGACCTGGTGGAAAAGGCTGAGGTACTGAATGCCTTTTTCACCTCTCTCCCAGACTGATAAAAACTGTTTTCAGCAGTCCCAGGTACCTGAGGCCAACATGAAATTCTGAAACAAGGAAGGCTTAGCCTTGGTGGAGGAGGGTTAGGGAATATTTCTATAAACTGGGCATGCACAGCTCACTGGGACCTGACAGGATGCACCCGTGAGCACTGAGGGAGCTGGGTGATGTCATTGTAAAGCCACTCTCAGTTATCTTTGAGAGGCCTTGATGATTACCCGAAGTCTCTGAGGACTGGAAGAAAGGAAATGCCCCTGCTATTGTCAAGAAGGGAAGGAAAGAGGACCTCGGGAACTACAGACCAGGCTGCCTCACCCCAGTCCCTGGGAAATCTGTGGGGTAAATCCTCCTGGAAATCATTCCCAAACACACTGAGGACAGGAAAGAGATCGGGATTACTCATCACTGGTTTACAAAGAATAAATTATGTCTGATCAATCTGATAACCTTCTACAATAAGATGACTGGTTCAGTGGATGAGGGAAGAGCAGCGGATATTTATCTAGATGTTAGCAATGGTTTTGACACTGTTTCCCATCACATCCTCACAAATTAGCTGAGGAAGCATGGGCTTGAGTAGAATAGAGCAGAATAGAACAGAACAGACCAGGCCAGACCAGACTATTTCAATTGTAAGGGACCTACCATGATCATCTGGTCCAACTGCCTAACAAATTCAGGGCTGATCAAAAGTTAAAGCATGTTATTAAGGGCAATGTCCAAATGCCTTTTAAACAGACAGTCTTGGGGCATTGACCATCTATCTAGGAAGCCTGTTGCAGTGTTTGACCATGCCTTCAGTAAATGCTTCCTAATGGCCAGTCTCAACGTCCCCTAATGCAGCTTTGAACCATTTCTAAGCATCCTGTCACTGGACACCAGGAAGAAAAGCTCCTTTGATACTCTGGGGTAAATCCTATCAGGCCCCATGGACTTATGAATATCTTGTGGCTTGACTGGTGGACAGTGAGTTGGACTGAAAACTGGCTGAATGGCTGGGCCTAGAGGATTGTGATCAGTAGCACAAAGTCCAGTTGCAGGACAGTCAGTAGTGTTGTATCTCAGGGGTCAGTAGTGGGTCCAATATTGTTTAGCATCTTCGTTATTGACCAGGACAGTAGGACACAGTGCACCCTCAGCAAATTTGCAGTACATACCACACTGAGAGAAGAGGCTGATACACCATATGTGTATATAGCCATTCAGAGTGACCTTGATTAACTGGATAAATAGACTGACAACAATCTAATGCTATTCAAGAAAAGGAATTGCCAAGTCCTTCCTCTGGGGAGCGAATAACCCCATGCACTAGCACAGGCTGGGGGATGATGAGCTGGAGAGCGGCTTTGCAAAAAAGACCCAGACTTGATGCGCTGGTGTACACCAGGTTAACCACGAGCAAGCAGTATGCCCTTGAAGTAAAGGCAACCAACAGCTTCCTAGGCTGCATCAGAACAGCATCACCTACAGGTTGCTATAGGTGATCGTTCTCCTAAGCACTGATGAGACACATCTAGAGCGCTGGGTCGAATGCTGGGCTCTGCAATAAACAAGAGACATGGACATCCTGAAGTAATTACAGTGAAGGGCCACAAAGATAATTAAGGGACTAGAGCATCTGACATACGGGTAGAGTCTGAGAGACTTGGGAGTGTTTAGCTTGGAGAATGGAAGGCTCAGGGGGATCTTATCTATGTGTTTGAATACCTCATGGGGTGTAGTAAAGAATATAGAGACAGACACTTGAAGTGTTGCCCAGTAAGAAGGCTAGAGGCAATGGGCACAAAGTGAAGCACAGGAAATTCTGTCTGAATATGAGAAAAAAACTTTTTTACAGTAATGATGATCAAAGGCTGGAATAACTTGCCCAGAGAGGTTGAGAAGTATCCATCATTGGAGTTATCCAAACCCATCTGGACAGTCTGCTGCATCTCACCCTCTGCACCAGGGTGGCACTAGGCAATCTCCAACGGTGTGGGCTAGCCATAGCATTGCTGTGATTGGGTGATTTATCTTTTGTGAAAGGTGAAACGCATTTGGTATGGGAGGCAAATACAAGGCACATGTTATAAATTCCTAAGTCTGGGATTGGTTTTTGTATTGAATGAATACATTGGACCTATAGTACAACAGAGGTTTGCTGACATATATTGTCCATATTAATTATTTAATGATTATAGAGGATTCTGAAGATATAAGTGCTAATTATATACTATCTGTTTCTGAATGTGAATTTGTATTACTAGTTATAATGCTTTGACTGGTAAAAGACTTGAAAGCTTGCACGCATACCGTTATTATGCTCTCCTCACATATTGTACAATAAAAGCTATATAAAATAGATAATGCACCATATTCTACTTTGTTTCATAATTTGAGTGAAAAACAACCCTATTACTTAATCATCTCTCCTTTTTCTCCTTTAGATGTCATTAACGAATGTCTTAAACTCCATGAATAAGTAAAATTATATATTTGGAGTGTAAATGTTTTAAAACTCCAAAAAGCATATCTAGAATAATTTAATTGAGTCCTGAAGATATGTGGAAAATGAAAACTGCTCCTGGCAAATTAATAGTAGCTCTGAATATTCAAGTAGCAAAGAGTGGAAAGTGCTGTTATAATTAGGATTAAATTAATGTAAGCTGCATTTATAGATGGTATTCTTAGCTTTTTGTGATATTTCTTTTAGGAGCATGGTGCTGTATTCTTATTGCGTTTTTCTAATGAATGAGTGATGCTGTGCTTGTTAATTCAAAGGATACATTCTTTTAACATTAAGATTGACAGCAACTATGCAAAAATGATATCTTAAAAATCTATTTTAAAAAATGCATGTCTTATTCTATCAGCCACTGTTCTTTTTCTTTTCTCTCACTGAGCTTTTGATTATGTTTTGATATTGAGCATAGAAGTAGCTGCAGCCATATGAACTAATATAGGTCTTTTAAAAGAGGTATTTTTTTTTTTTCTTAAATGCATTAGCAGTGAATGCACTGCACAGAAGGTGCAACTGGTAAATTGTGCTTCATCAACACTATAAAATAAGTTACTAAAGTAACAGAAATTATATTCAGCCAGGACAATATAACATTCACAAGGGTTTTAATAATCAAATGAAAAACTGCAACATTCAATATAGACTGGGGTAAAATCCTATTTAAGGTTATTAAAAAAATAGCAGCCTAATAAATAATGCTAATAGAATTCTCCTTTTACTGATTTCAGTTATATTAATATTTTAGTAGTGGGTTTGGGTGCATTTGCTAATATATTTGTATAAATAAGTCTGTCTATTCATTCTAAAAATACTATTATACAATAATGACATATCTATTGCATATCCTGAAAGACTTAATCATAGTTTTCATACCAAGTTGCTATGCTAAAAATGTAATTTTTACAATGCAGAAAAGGCCAAGTTGAAATGTCATTCTCTTTCTGTAACACTGGTTGGCATTGTGCACACTTGAAATGTTCAGTGCTTTGTTTCTGAATGCAGTGAATCTTTTGAGGCATCTCATGATATAGTGAACTGTCAAGAATATTTACATAAACAGAACTCCACTTTAAGCAGTACTACATCTTATTTCTGTATTCTTTTTTTTCTTTAAAAATAAATCATTGAGAGCGTTGTTTTAGTTTGTTGTTGAATGAATTTAAATGTCTAAGTTTTTACTTATTTTTGATAGAAAATTATTTTCATTTCTAAGAAAAAAACATTGAAAATAATAATGAGTGTTAAGTAAAAAGGATATTCATTGAAGTAGAGGAGATAAATGCATAAAAATTAAAATTCATTATCTTTTAGGCAACTTTGATCATAACTCATCACACCCCAGCCACATTCAAGAAGCAGCCCAAATGTCATTCTTTATGATATAATATACTCTATTTACTGTTATGTGTTAATACTAATATCTAATTCTTTTCTCTCTGTCTGTCTGCCTCTGTCTCTCTCCATGGCTTTCTCTATCTGTGTCTCTCTTCATGTCTCTCTCTTTCTCTGTGTCTCTCTCTTGTTTCTTTCTCCGTCCCTCCCTCCCGCCGTCCCCTCTCTCATATGTAAGCATCGATGGATTTGAGAATTTCAAGCGGCAAGAAGCCTGACTGTAATTCAAAAACTGAGGGTTTGTCCATATTGTACTGTTAGCACCAGGCTCCGAGAGCCTTTGCGTTATCAGGGAAATAGATTTGCTTTCTCCCATAGCAACACTATGGGATTTGAAAGCCAGCTTTTACTTACAACTTTCTAATGATTTGAATTAAAATTCACTCTAAAACTGGACTAGAATTTCCAAAAATGGATTGAAATCTTTACTGATGTATTCTTAAAATCTCTGTTCAGAGAATATGAAAACCCATATGATAGCATTTCAAATTGGGGGAAACATAAGGGACTTCTGTCTTTTTCATAGAATCACAGAATGACTGAAGTTGGAAGGGACCTCTGAGGTCTTCTGGTCCAACCCCCTTGCTCAAGCAAGGTCACCTGAAACCAATTGCCCAGGACCATGTCCAGGTGGCTTTTGAATATCTCCAAGCGTAGAGACTCCACAACATCTCTGGGCAACGTGGTCTAGTGCTCAGTCACCCTCACTGTTATAAAGCGTTTTCTGTGTTTCAGACTGTGCCCATAGCCTGTTGTCCTGTCATGGGTGCCACTGAAAATATCCTAGATCTGTATTCTTTACACTTACCCTTTAGGTATTTATATACATTTATAAGATCGCCCTCTGAGCCTTCTCTTCTCCGGGCTAAATAGTCCCAGTTGTCTCAGCCTTTCCTCATAGGAGAGATGCTCCAGTCCCTTCATCAGCTTAGTGGCCCTTCACTGGACTTGCTTCAGTTGCTTCCTATCTGTCTTATACTGGGAAACTCAGAACTGGACAGAATACTCCTGCTGTGGCCTTACCAGTGCTGAATAGAGAAGATCACGTCCCTTAAGTTGCTGACAATACTTTGCTAATGCATCCTAGGATCCCGTTTGCCTTCTTTGCAGCAAGGGCACATTGCTGGCTTATGTTCAACTTGGTGTCCACCAGGAAGTTGCTCCCCAGATGGGTGAACCTGAGAATGTATTGGTTCCTAGGGTTGTTCCTCCCCAGGTGAAAGACTTTGTATGTCCCCTTGTTGAACTTCATGAGGTTTGTTTATTTTTTGTTTACATTAAACACAGGTGATTTTGAACCATTAATTCTTTCTATTTGTGGAGTATTTTAATGAGACTTTGTTTATGATAAGATATTGATTCTTCTTGGAACATCAGAACAAATACCTTGAGTCTTTTCTACCTTTAATTTACACATGTTCATGATTCCCAAAATACTTCTCTGTTTTTCATTGCAAGTTTTTTAATGACTGGAAGAATCTTTGTGTTCATGGAACATGTATTAGGGTTACAAACATATATGATAGTTACATACTGATTATTTTCGAGCAGTTCTTTGCATATACTTAAACACTTGTTTAAATAAGAAAAAAAAAATACCCTATTACAACCCGAGAAAAAAAAAAAGTAACTAAAATCAATGTAGGGCAAGTGCAACAATAACAAAAATAAAAAATCACACTTCCCACAAACCACCCCCCCTTAGGCAATATCTTTTTCTTCAGCAGCTTTTCTAAAATGGAAAATTTGCATCACGTCCTGAAAGTCAACACATCTGTATTATTGCAAAGTAAGGATGAAAAGAAAGTATTTAATGAACAAATGCATACAGTTGTAGGATATAGCTTTCACTTATAACTGGGAAAGTCCATTTGGGACCATGTCATTGTGTGAGGCAGGAAGTTGGAAGCACTTGGCTATTTTAAGAAAGGAAGCAGAAGCTAAATTTTAGATTATTATTTTCTAGTATATTTGCTCTTAACCACATCAATTAGGCACAACTTAGAAAGGAACTTCATTAGCCAGAAACAAAAGATATAAAAAAAAGACATTTTGCTGTATTAGGTTTTTTTCCTATTATAGCTATTCTGTAGTTCTTCTGCAGACTATTTTTAGTTAAACTTGTGTCCTTTAATTGTTATTTATTTTTGGCAGTATGACAGCAAGTTTTCAGCTCCTTCACCAATGTATTAATTTTATCTCTACCCTCCATTGTACATGAAGCAAACTACAGTTGTAATGAAATCTCATGAATGAGGTGGAAAATTAAGTTCATCTTTAATGTAATATGTTAGCTAACCATGACATGTTAGCAGTTGTTAAATCTTGTTTATTTAGCTGGTATTGTTGTTGGATTCACCTTTCTAGAAGTTTAATTTCAGCAATATGTATCCTTCATTACAGGAGAGCATGTGCTGAATGTGAGGAGTAACACTGATTGACTCACTGAAGAACTTCAGAGAAATATTTCCTATTCCACAGTCATTACAGTTTTCTGGTATATTTGAAACTATAAAGAAATAATTTCACTTGGACATACTAGTTATGCTAATGATTATTATATTACACTGTGATAGTATTATAGTGTGATAGTGAAGCCCCTTTGAAATGTCTGGCTGGTGCTTCTGAGAAATCTGACATCTGTTAAACAGTTTCAGCAAGAGGAAAAGAAGGTAGTAAACAGTCAAAACTTGTTCTGATTACAGGATTATGACCAAATGTTTATATGGATCAGATTATTGGGAACATTGATTTTCTAATTACAGTTAAGTTTTAGTGCTCAGATTTATTGGTGGAGGAGCTGATTGGTAGTGGTTCCTGATAATTGGAAGAAGACTAATGTCATAGCCATCTTCAGAAACAAGAAGGAAGATCCATGGAGTTACAGGCCATTCAGCCTCACATCGGGCCCCAATAGAACTATGGAGCAAATCCTCCTGGAAACCATTTCCAAACACATCAAGAATAAGATGAATTGGAAGAAGCTGGTAGGGATTTACCAAGGGCAAATTACACCTATCTGAACCCATTGCCTTCTGGGATAAGATGACTGGTTTGGGTATTTAAGAGGAGAGAGTTTTATCTCATTTACATACAAGACCTTTGGCATCATCTCTTACAGTCAAATTAGTGAAGTCTAGAGTGAATAGAGGAATATAAGTATTGTTCAATGCTTTCATTAGCAACTGGAATGACAGGAATAGGTGCACTCTAAGCAAGTTTGTGCTTAACCTCAAATTTGGTGTCAACACCAGTTTTGGGGAAGTGGTTAATATGCTGGAAGGCAGAGTTGAATAACAATTTATAGGAATGTGGAAGAGCCAGAGAAAGGGGCAAACAGGCTTCTTATGACATTCAACAAAGAGAAATGCCAAGTCCTACACCTGTAGATTAATAAACGCCCCACACTAGTATAATCTTGTGGCTCAGCAGCTGGAAGGCAGCTTGGCAGAGAAAATGATAGGGGTCCTGGAGGGCAAAAGCTAAACATGAGCCAGCTCTGTACCCTTATGGCAAATTAACGCTCCACCTCCTGGGCTACTTTAATAAGGGTGGAGCAAGGAGGCTTAGGGAAGTGATCCTGTCCTCTGTTCAGTATGTGTGAGACTCAGCCAGGAGTGCTGTGTCCAGTTCTGGCCTCCCCAGTGCAAGAGACGTGGAAATACTTGAGTGAGTTCAGTCAAGTGTCACGAAGATCATAAGGGGATGAAGCACATGGTGTACAGACAAAGTCTGAGGAGCTTAGTTCCTGGTGAAGATAAGGTTTTGGGAAGATTTTATTGTGGTCTTCACAATAGGAAACTGTAGATAAGATGCAGCCAGCCTCTTACAGGTATACAGCGAAAGGCCAAGGGAAACGGTCACAAGTTGCAACCAAGAAGGTTCTGACCTTGCATAGGGAAAAACTTTTACTATGTAGTGGACAAACATGGTTGTACTATGAGAGAGGTTGTGGAATCTACATTGTTGTTGGAGATATAAGAATATCTAGTCATTATTTGACTTGACAGAGCCTGAGACTCCTGGTCTAGCTTACCCTGCTGCAAGGAACTAGTCAGACTAGATGACCACAAAAGGTCTCTTATATCCTGAACTATCCTATGGTTCTATCAATTTAACATTTAAAGACTAAAGGAAAAAATGTGTATCAGTGTCCAGGTTTCATTTCCTAATAGAGATCCATAAGTTGAAGACAGATACTGATTTCGTCAAGTGACAGATATAGAATGAGATTTTGACTACGCCAACAATCTCACAGAATATCTTCTAGGGACTCTGCTATACGTTATTTTTATTTTGCCTGATTTCAAATCCACCATAACTTACTTAGCTGTGTTAACTAAAATATATGTCAAGCAAAGTAAAAGTGAGCCAGTCAGACAACTGATTTTCAAGATGAGGAGGACTGAAATCTCAGTCATATGTCTCGTAATTAAAATGTTAAAAAAGATAAGAGATATAGAATGGCTGGTCTTAACTAGACTGCTTAATATTGTTTTGGGGAACCCAGAATAATCAAGTTAATTGCAGTTTAAATTCAATTATAGAATTGGAAATAGAGGTGATATATATTATTTTACCAGTGCTTTCAAAATCTCTGCACTCTCTCAAAAAATTATAATGATGTTTAACAATTAGGGCCACAGCTAAATCAAGTAGTGTTTTTTTTTTAATCTTTTACATTACCCTCTATGATTTGTAATAGCTTGTTGTGGTTTAACCCCAGCCAGCAAATAAGCGCCACCCAGTCACTCACTCACTTCCCCCACAGAGGGATGGGGGAGAGAATCAGAAAGGTAAAAGTGAGAAAACTATGGGGTTGAGATAAAGACAGTTCAATAGATAAAGCAAAAGCCACACAGGCAAGCAAAGCAAAATAAGGAATTAATTCACTGTTTCCTATTGGCAGGCAGGGCTTCAGCCATTCTCCCGGAAAGCAGGGCTCCATCACACGTAACAGTTACTTGGGAAGACAAATGCCATAACTCCGAACATCCCCCCGTTTCTTTCTTCTTGCTCCAGCTTTATATTGCTCAGCATGACGTCGTATGGTATGGGATATCACTTTGGTCAGTTGGGGTCAGCTGTCCCAGCTATGTCCCCTCCCTACTTCTTGTGCCCCCCCCGCCCCCCCCCCGCCCCCCCCCCCCCGCCTACTTGCTGGGGGCGTGGTGTGAGAAGCAGAAAAATCTTTGACTCTGTGTAAGCACTGCTCAGCAATAACAAAAACATGCTTGTATTATCAACAGTGTTTTCAGCACAAATCCAAAACATAGC
The DNA here is from genome assembly GCF_028500815.1 of Rissa tridactyla. Taxonomy (NCBI): domain Eukaryota; kingdom Metazoa; phylum Chordata; class Aves; order Charadriiformes; family Laridae; genus Rissa; species Rissa tridactyla. The sequence continues at coordinate 54,140,809 of NC_071497.1, forward strand.
CCTGTATTAGCTACTATGAAGAAAATTAACTCTGTCCCAGCCAAAATCAGCACATAGCTCAAAACACACTAAGCGCTCAGGGCATGTATAACCCTCTTACCCTCATTTGGTTTAGGTACTATATATGAAGTGTAACTTTACATCCACTGGTACCCAGGAAGACAAACACTCTTTGTCATTCTGTTATTTACAAAAAGAAAGAGCAATAATCCCTTATTTTTATTATGGCTGTCAGATAATTATTATTGTAAAAAACAGGAATATTTGATTTATAAAATTCGACTTTTTATTTAGCCTTTTTGGTGACAACTACTCTTAGCATAATTTGCTTTTGAATCAAAAAAAGTTTATGATTTTTTTATGTATGGCTTTTCAAAAATAGCTTTTATGCCACAGAGAATACTGAAACTACTAAAGATGTTGATCTTATTAAAACACCTTTAGTGATCTGCATCTAACTGTTATGGATTGTATAAATGATCCAGTTAATATGAAATTAATTAGTCAAACTTTTTTTAATGTTTTTTCAACCCTCTGAGATTGTTGATTTTTTCAACCCTCTGTGAATGTTGATTTTTTCAAGACTATGTTATCTCATTACCTTCTTAACCTAAATCACTCTTATTTTGTTTTATTTCATGGTAGGAAATCCCATTTAAATTTATCTTCAATAATTTTTAATTCTGCCTCAATATTAGAATTTTATTTTCATATTATATTAATCATTAAATTCATTTATGTATTTGGAAAAGTGAATACAATAACAAACACTACTAGCTAGAGCTGCATTTCTTAGCTGTTATCACAGCTATGGAAAAAAAATGAGCAAATACAGTTAGTTTGTTGTGGAATTATGAGGAGCTGGAGTTTAGCTGAAAATATTTTCATGAAATACTGTTATTAGAAATAGGGCTGTTTTTTTGGCTTTGAAAACAATTCATTAGGGCAATACGTGAAAAATGTGGTGTTGATTTCAGGGGTTTCAGGTATTTAAAATAAAAATAAAAATTCAACTCTTGATGCTCAGCCTTTTTCATTAGTTCATAGTTCCACTGAAGTTAATGAGAATCCATGCCATTAGCAAAACATGCAAGCTTAGGTAGCTTAACTGCTGTACCAGGATATCATTAATTTTGGACCTGTACAGAGAAATAGATAACTTCTGAATCCAGTGGAAAACGTTGCATATTACAATTCCAAGTGAGTGTAGGTGTTTAAGACTGAGTCTTCTTAACAGGTTGTGAAGAGATACTAACCTTTCACAGCCCTAACTTGCTGGTTTGTTCTGTATTTGAAATGCCAGTAAAAATATTCAGCACAAGCTTGCTTTTTTTCTGTTCGTGATTTTTCAAAGGGTCTGTTCATTACATGATGAACTTCAATATCAATATTCAGGACCCACACTATACCTCACAAATAGACTTTTTAAAAGAATTGATAGAGGATTTTGTTAGTGGTGGGGTTTGTTGTTTTTTTGTCTTGTTTTCTGTTTTGTTTTGTTTTGTTTTTTTCTGAAGTGAAATACCCACAGAGTCTCCAACAGTTGGCAGGGATTATCCAAGATAATGGAATACGTGTTTTGCATGTCAACAGATGTTTTAGGGAAAACAATCACCTATGGTTTTGTATATAAACCTAAGTTTTGCCAATGCAGAGTTGACATTTTCAAAGAAAATCCAGTTCATTGTATGCAATATGTTTCAGAGTAGAAGTTTTGAAACAAAATCTTCTGATCAGATGCGTGGGAGTTATGCTGTCAGAGAGAGGCCTAATTGAGCGCAATCTGAATTCCTGGATGCACTTGATATTTATTGAATGACTGTAATTATCAGGTTGGCCTGGTGGAGCGCCCAGGTTTCTTTCCTCAGAGTTAAGAAAGTTCTGGCTCGAGTTCTGTGCTGGAAAGAGAGAAGATGGAAAAGATGATAGACTGTCACTACCCCTGTTCTGGGCCCAGGGGAGTGATTTTTCCTACCTAACGTTCCCCCAAGTGTAGTTTAAGAGGGACTGAAATTTTATGTCTGGGTATGCAGATGTCAATTACATCTGGTTTATTTGCAGTTTTCTTGAAGACATTGCTACTGAGCAACCCTAGACAGAAGGGTGTAACTCAGACTGAAGGAGTCAAAGAATTGAAAAAGCTATGATGGGTTGCATAGGGCTTGCCTGGGATTTCTTGGGGACCAGGAAAGAAGCTGGGAAATTCTATGCACACCTGAAAAATATATGACTCATTTTAATGATTCTTATGAATCATAGGTTCTAGGTTACAGTGAGGTGCCAGATGAGGTTGAGAGTGAGATGCAAAACCTGCTTATAAGATGACAGTGAGCTACACCAATATATCTATTCACAAGTTGTAACAGAGTAGGATTTCTGGGTATTATTTATCACAACTGTATATTTTTATATTTATAAACCTTTCTGTGACTTTCTAATATTCCACATTCTGTGGAGTTATTTGTTTAGTAAAGTTAGAACATTTTTCAGGAATTACAACATTTAATGTCTCTATCTGTCTTGTTCTTTTTTTCATAAATTGTTTTAAAGGAAACTGCGTGTAGTGTAGAGACTACAAGTTTTCCAAGAGATTTGGTATATATCCTCAAAACACTAAGCTGAATGAAGTCAGTCTCTGCCTGTTAGATGAAAAATTACTCTCTTTGTGCATTTCCATTTGTCTAATGATCCTGTGCTATAGTCTGCAGCATTTATTTGAAAAGAATGGGATCTGGTCAAAGATTAGTGTTTAGAAAAAAAAGCATCAAAAACTCTTCCAGTTTAATAGGGTAAGTAAAGGTCCTCATTCTTTAACAAAACCAGAGCAAAGCAAAATGCTTTCACATAAATTCACTGATTCAACATAGGTAGTAAATAGAAAACACTTGCAGTTTATTTAGGTAGGAGATTCCACACTCACGTGTTTCCCAGTCTGCTGCTTTTTTATGGTTTATATATTGGTTTTGGTACACTTGTTTGTTAATAACTGCATTAGTCGCCTGGATGCAGTCCTGAGTAATGTGCTCTAGGCAATCCTGCTTTAGCAGGGCAGTTGGACTAGATGATCTCTAGAGGTCCCTTCCAACTCTGAAGTTTCTGTGATTCTGCGTGATTCTGTGTGGTGCCGTAGTTTCATCACTCAGTCTCCACAACTTACTGGGACTTTCATGAACAGAGAATCTTCCAATAAAGTTTCCTTTTTAGTTACACCACGTTGGTGATAAAGAGCTGGTGGTTAGATGGAGACATTAATGATACAGACATAATGCACCAAGGTTTAAATGGAAACCAGATTTTTTAATGCTAGGTCTTGCAGAACATGTAGAATCATAGAATCATAGAATCATTTAGGTTGGAAAAGACCCTTGGGATCATCGAGTCCAGCCATCAACCCCACTCTACAAAGTTCTCCCTTACACCTTATCCCTTAACACCACATCTAAACGAGTCTTAAACCCATTCAGGGATGGTGACTCCACCACCTCCCTGGGCAGCCTATTCCAGTGTCTAACCACTCTTTCTGTGAAGAATTTTTTCCTAATGTCCAGTCTAAACCTACCCTGTTGCAGCTTGAACCCATTCCCTCTTGTTCTATCACTAATTACCTGTGAGAAGAGACCAGCACCAACCTCTCTACAATGTCCTTTCAAGTAGTTGTAGAGCGTGATGAGGTCTCCCCTCACCCTCCTCTTCCTCAAACTAAACAGTCCCAGCTCCTTCAGTCGCTCCTCATAAGATTTATTCTCCAGGCCCTTCACCAGCTTTGTTGCCCTCCTCTGCACTCGCTCCAGCACCTTGATATCTCTCTCATATTTAGGTGCCCAGAACTGGACAAAATACTCAAGGTGTGGCCTCACCAGTGCTGAGTAGAGGGGGACAATCACCTCCCTCCTCCTGCTGCTCACACTATTTCTAATACAAGCCAGGATGCCATTGGCCCTCTTGGCCACCTGGGCACACTGCTGGCTCATGTTCAGCTGCTTGTCAATTAGAATGCCCAGGTCCTTTTCTGCCAGGCAGCTTTCCAGCCACAAGCCTGTAGCGATGCATGGGGTAGTTGTGGCCCAAGTGCAGGACCCGGCACTTGGCCTTGTTGAAGCTCATACCGTTAGCATTGGCCCATCGGTCCAATCTCTCCAAGTCTCTCTGTTGAACCTCCCTATCCTCATGTAGATCAACACTCCCGCTTAGCTTCGTGTCATCTGCAAACCTGCTGATGATACGGTCTATGTCCTTATCAAGGTCATCAATAAAGATGTTAAACAGAAATGGTCCCACCACCGAGCCCTGAGGGACACCACTTGTGACTGGACACCAGCTGGATTTAACTCCATTGACCACCACTCTTTGGGACCGCCCATCCAGCCAGTGCTTGATCCAGCAGATAGTATGCTCATCCAGGCCATGAACAGCGAGTTTTTCCATGAGAATTCTATGGGGAACAGTGTCAAATGCTTCTCAAAAGTCTAGGTAGACAACATCCACAGCCTTTCCCTTGTCCAATAACCCGGTCATCTTGTCATAGAAGGAGATCAGGTTCATCAGGCAGGACCTGCCTTTCATAAATCCATGCTGACTAGGCCTGATCCCCTGGTTGTCCATTATATGACTTGTAATGGCACTCAAGATGATCTGTTCCATGACCTTCCCTGCTACCGAGGTCAGACTGACAGGCCTGTAGATTCTCGGATCCTCCTTTCTGCCTTTCTTGTAGATGGATGCTACATTTGCTACCCTCCAGTCCATTGGGACCTCCCCAGTTAGCCATGACTTCAGGTAAATAATGGAAAGTGGCTTGGCGAGCACGTCTGCCAACTCTTTCAGCATTTTTGGATGTAACCCATCTGGTCCCATAGACTTGTACGCATCCAAGCGGCATAGCAGGTCACAGATCACTTCCTCTTTCATTGTGATGACCTCATTCAGCCACCCCTCCCTGTCTCCTAACTTGCGAGGCTGGGTGCCCAGGGAACAGTTAGTTCCACTGCTAAAGACTGAGGCAAAGTAGGCATTGAGCACCTCAGCCTTTTCCTCATCCTTTGTGACTATGTTTCCCTCTGCATCCAGTAAGGGAGGGAGATTTTCCCTAATCCTCCTTTGTTGTTAATGAATTTATAGAAACATTTTTTGTTATCCTTAACAGCTGTAGCTAGGTTGAGCTCTAGCTGCGCTTTGGCTCTCCTAATTTTCTCCCTGCATAGCTTCGCTATATCCTTATAGTCTTCATGAGAGACCTGCCCTCTCTTCCAGAGGTCGCAGACTCTCCTTTTGTTCATGAGGTCCAGCCAAAGGTCTCTATTTAGCCAGGCCGGTCTCCACAGGGACAGCCTGCTCCTGTGCCTTTAAGACTTCTCTCTTGAAGTATGTCCAGCCTTCCTGGGCTCCTATATTCTTCAGGGCAGCCTCCCAAAGGACTTTGTCCAGCAGTCTTCTGAACAGGTCAAAATTTGCCCTCCGGAAGTCTAAGGTGGCAATTTTACTAACCCCTTTCCTTGTTTCCCCAAGAATCAGAAATTCGATCATCTCATGATCACTGTGCCCTAGACAGCCACCAACCTTTACTTCCCCCACAAGTTCTTCCCTGTTCAGAAGAATCAGGTCTGGGAGGGCACCTTCCCTGGTTGGCTCACTTACCAGCTGTGTGAGGAAGTTATCCTCCACACATTCCAGGAACCTCCTGGATTGTTCCCTCTCTGCTGGGTTGTATTCCCAGCAGATATCCGGGAGGTTAAAGTACCCCACAAGAACAATAGCAAGTGACCGCGAGATTTCCCCCAGCTGCTTTTAGAAAGCTTCATCCACGTCACTGCTTTGGTTGGGAGGTCTATAGCAGACTCCCACAGTGATATCAGCTTTATCGGCCCTTAACCTAATCCAAACACTTTCCACCCCATCATCACTATACTTGATTTCTGAGCTCTCATAGCATTCTCTAATATACAGGGACCACCTCCACCTCTCCTTTCCTGTCTGTCCCTCCTGAAAAGCTTGTAGCCATTAATTGTGGCACTCCAGTCATGTGAGGCATCCCACCACATTTCTGTGATAGCCACTGTGTCATAGTTTTCCTGGTGCATCATGGCTTCAAGCTCGCCCTGTTTGTTGCACATACTGTGTGCATTGGTATAGACGCACTTCAGATGTGCCAGTGACTCCAGCACCTTTTTGTGAGTGTGGGCCCCATTTCCCACCAGATCCCTCTCAGGTGCTTCCATGATTTCTAAGCGTCTGTCCCTTCTCTCAAATGAAATGGCAGAGTGAGAGTCCTCGCTAGCCCACCATCCTTCAAGCCCTGGCATGCCTCCCTTGGGTTTATTCCTGACAGGCCCAGTTATCTCCCCTTCCCCCCTCATATCTATTTTAAAGCCCTGTCAAGGAGCCTTGCTAGCTCCTGCCCCAGAATTCTTTTCCCCTTCTGGGACAGGTGCGTCCCACCTGCCACCAGCTGGTTAGGTGACTCATACAGCACCCTATGATCAAAAACCCAAAGCCCTGCCAATAACACCAGTCCCGGAGCCATGAGTTGACCTGTTGCTTCTTCCTGTTAATTTCCTCATTCATGATTGACACTGAAGGGATAGAGGAGACTACAACTTGTGTTCCTGACCCCTTAAGCCGTCGCCCCAAGGCTCTAAAATCTCTTTTAATTGATTTTGGGCTCCTCCTACCCACTTCATCACTACCCACCTGAAATACTAAGAGGGGGTAATAGTCAGAGGAGTTTACTAGGGCCGGAAGTTTGTCCAACACATCCCTGACCCGTGACCCAGGGAGGCAGCAGACTTCCCTGTGAAGTGGGTCTGGATGGCATATTGGCCCCTCCACCCCCCTCAATAGAGAGTCACCCACAACAATGACCCGTCTACTTTTCCTTTTGGAGCCAGTTGTGATGCTGGGTCCATGGCGACTTGGTCTTTCTGACATTCCTGGCCTGGCCATCCTCCTTTCCAACAGCCAGTTCCTCCTGCAGGGCTTCATATCTGTTCTGCAAAGGTAACTTTTTTTTGCCTCTAAATCTGAAAAAAGTCAAACTAAATATCAGAGAGTTAGTTTCACCAGGAGTCCTCTTCTGTCACAGAAACTCATCTGAACATGATAGAATGCTGTGGTGCAATTGGCATACAGGTAGCTGACATTTATTTGGAGATGTCTTGGATACTTTTACACAGAAAGTTTTTATTGGTAATGTATTGCCCTAGCTTTCTTTTCTGTGGAGTCAGAAACAGATAATTCTTTCCTGAAGAGGTCAAATGAAAAAAGACATCCTAGCTCAGTGATAGGAATCTGTCAGGCTTTTTTCCTTGTTGATTTCCAGAAGCCAACTGTAAGTTATCAAAGGCTTTTAGTACCACAGACTATTAACTGTATGAAAAAGTCATCATTTTATGGTCACATAATGGAGCTAATAGCCTCCTCTACAAACAATGTACCTTCTTACAGAAGACACGTGAGTGTGTGACCTGAAGTATTTTATGTTCTTTAAATGCAATCGTGTACCTGTTTATCTTGTATCTGCAGTCAAAATTGCACGGAAAGTCTTAAAGAAATAAAAATAAATTCCTCTTCTATGAAAAAAGAATCAAGAAGGAAGTTAGCTCAGACCACATTGTCACCAGAACTGTTGCATATTAAATGAAAGACCTTCTAGTGCATACAGTAGTGTCATCAAAAGGGAGTATCATCAACTATCCAATTCCAGGATGCCTAGAAATCACATCTTTTTAAAAAAAGATAATATGTTTATCAACTGAGCTTCTGTTGCCATAACAATGTGGCATTTAAATTTTCATGGAAAAGGACTTGACGTCTCTTTCCAGTACTCAATAATGGTTTACGAAAAAAATATGTTGTTACTGCCATGCCTTGTATGACCTCTGTTGAAGGAGATATTCACAGTGAATGAGGGAACAGTGCATGATCTCTCTTTTACTGTTTGAGGAAAAACATACCATTTCACTCAAAACTAAGTATTGTTAGGACAGACAGCTGATAGGAAGTGGTTAGATTTATAAAGTTATTGAGGGAAGATTCTTTGTTGTTTTTATGAGTGACCAGAACCTTGGTGGACATGAACTTTGCACCTCCTCCAAATGCAAATTCATAACACTAAGCTCTATATACAGTTTTGTTGAAAGTATATGTAAGACTCCTGTTAGTCTATAAATAGACAGTCAAGTGACACATTTTGAGGGTTTCCATATACTGTTACTCAAGTTCTTTTTTTCTGGTAGTTAATAAGCAATAACACCTAACTTTGAAGTTGATTTCCAAAACCACATTTTTTTTCTTCTTAGCAATGATTTGTAAGATGGCCTAAAAGGGAATGTCTCTTCAAAACTGTTTGAAATGGTATGAATCTGTTTATCACATCAAAATTATTTCTCTGACAGCTTATGAAATTATGTTTATAGAAAATTTACTGTAATGACTGTTCACCCTTTTGGCACAAAGCACATCTGCAGAAAACTTAATAAGAGGATAATCAAGGAAACAGAAAAAAAAAAAAAAGGAAAAGAAAATGCAGTCAGTCAAAATCAATTGTTTGGTAATTCTCTTTAGAAGTAATGCATACAGTGTTTTAATTTAGAGTTTATAAGCATATGCTGTCATTTGAAATTTGTTACTATTTGAGCACAGCATAAATTGGTTTGGCAGAAAAGTTGTAACTGTCCCCTTTAGGCATGCTGGAGATGAACATTTTGAGCCAAATCTACTTTGATGGAATAAATTACACTGAAATGTACTATATGGTGTGAATTTATTTCAATTATCAAGATAAATACTCCACAGAAAATGCTCTGTTATCTGCCCAAAGGAAAAAAAATAATTTCTTAAACACTCTTTTCCCTTTGTGACTTTGCAGTTCACTATGTGTTGTGATTTGATTTTTGGGAAGTGTAAGATACTAACAGAAATTTTACTCTTAGATTTTCTCCAAAGGGTCATGGAACCCCTTCTCAGATGATACATAAATGATTCTTTGAAAATCAGTTAATGATGAAAATTCTGCCATAGAAGATGAATGAATTTAGCTGGTCAATATTTGCCCTGAAATATGAAAGGGCATATCTGCCCCATTGGAGGAGTATATAGGAAAGTGGTGCATTGCTGTGAATTTCCTATATTTTTTAGCAGATGCGGAGAAAGATAATATGGTCATAAATCTTCCATATACACAGTAAACCAAAATTTTCAGTTATGTGAAGCTGGCTGATATGAATGCTTTCATTTCAGGAAAAACACATGTTCATTAGGGAAAACAATGTGTTTTTTTAACCTAAATTCCTGAAAGAAGACATACATGCATCAAAGCAGAAACCACCAAAATGGCTCCTGTCGGCCACTTGTATTTATCAGACTAATCTCTTCATAAAATGGCATTTCACCTGTCAGATTTCAACTGTACTTCCCTGTATGGGCCTGATAATACAGTTTTGACAATCCATGTGTGCATCCATTGATATTGAATCTACCTACAAATATCTTTGTTTAATGGGATTCTGCTAAATTTCACTGAAATACAATTTTATGTTAAACTCAGGACTTTTACATCTTCAATATAAAAGCAGATTATTTTCTTGTGTTCGAAGGGTATCCTTTACAATTCTTTGGAATTACAAGTTGAAGTAAAGATCTCTCCTTCCTTCCTCACCCTATTCCCCAACTGAAATGTACATACCTTTTAACAGTAAGAGATGTCTGGTTTATCACATGAAGGAAAATGGAGGAAGAACAATTATTTTAAAATATGTTGCAAACATATACTGTATGCACATAATTTTTAAAATATACTTTATTAAAAAAAACCCAATAAAGCGAGAAGCAAAAAGAAATCTTTTACCCCTTAAGTTAAGGATGGACCTGAACGTTGGTTCCCACTGACTCAGAATTTATATTTAAGAGAAAACAGTTTGTGCTGAATATACAGCCTCCTTTTTTCTAGTTGCTACAGACAGCGTCATTGGCTGGGTCATAAAGAAAGATTAGATTCTTGCCTGCAAAAGTTTATTTGAGTGGACTTGCACTGCAGTTACTTCTTGCTCTTTACGGAGTGCAGTGCTCTCTCCAGGGATTTCTAGGATACAAAGACAGATTGAACAATGTTGCAGCTATTCATCTGAGTGCATGTCCTGTTTGCAGGCGGAGACTTCTTAGAGTGGGTGTGAGAGCTCATCTACAGTAGATTAAAAGCATCAGATCAAGGTCTTGAAGTAAAGTTTTCAATATAACTTCTTTTTATGATAAACGAAATTATTCTTTGTGTTTATCTATATGGACCATAGTCTCTGTTTACTGAGGATGTTTCAGCTTCTTTTAATAAGACCCATAAAGCAGATCTTAATTTCAGTTTCCTTTGAAAAGATCTTTTTACTTTTGTTTTTAGTGTAAATTGATTAGAGGAGGCCTTCAGGGTAGTATTGAGGAAAATGAAATAAAGGTTTGTGCCATTTGAGAAAAATGAAAAATTATCAGTTATATTTAACAGATTCTCTCTCTCATATCTTATCCTAAGATAATACTCCTTTTGGCATTTTTAATAGGGGGAAAGCTTAATCTGTAACTTTTCTAATGTTATTATTCCTTGTTGGTGCTCATTATTCCTACCTGACTTTTTGTACGTAGCAGAGTCTTAAAACTGGAGAAAAATAAAAGCAGCCAAAAATCAGCAATCCTAAATCACAATCCAAAGAAATGTAGAAGTGCTGTGTTGGGCTATGACAGTACAGTTAAACTCACTATTGTATTTTAACAAATGCATCTAGTAGTCAAAATGTAGTAACAAAGTTTTAAGTAATTATAATGTCTTTCCTTGATTTGCTTTATTTAAAATATGTACGAAGTTGTCTTTGGGAGAAGATAAATATAGTTATGCAACAGGTCCTGTAAGTTTTATCTTAATTTAAGATACAGTGAATTTAGCTCCAGAAAACTTTCAATATGTCCTTACTAGTAAAATAGAGTGAAGAATTGGGGTTAAGTGTCACAAATATGGTAAAAAATAAACCATGCTGAAAAGGCGTAGGAATTGTTGAGATTTTTTAAAATTTATGCTTGTAAGAGCACAAGGAAAAATATTTATTCTCAATGCTGAAAAAGAAGACTCATGAAATGCTATTTTGGTTACAATTTTTGAAATGTTTTAATTATTGTATCCTGGATCTAAAATTATACATTATTCTTTCATGAGTGACAAGCAAGTAAATAGCAACAATGTAAGAGCTGTGCTCATATTGTAACTATGACCAAATATTTCTAAAGTATGTTAACTTATATTTCCGTACTGTACTGCAGGAAAGGATATGGGGAGAATTAATATTTATTTTATTGTTATCAAATTAGGTCAGCTTATTTTCCCATTTTCATTACAGATCTCAGATGGTTTCCTCTGTTAAGCACACCTACTTAAATTTAACATGAAAACTGTTAAAAAGGAAAATTAGCTGGAAGGCTTATATTCTCTAGGAAATCATATCATCATAGTTAGTGTTAAAGATATTTATGAGAAATCAACTACTCTTCTACTTTTCAAATTGTTTTCTCTTTCCTCATGAGTGAATGGCTGCCAGAAATGTCTATGGTATTTGGATTTGACTTTGAAGAATGGGGTTTGAAAAAACAAATACAGACTAAATGTGGGGAAAAGGCCCAATTTTATGAGATTACCCTTATATATCACTTAATGGCAAGGTTATTACCCACACATTAATAGGCAAAGGTATCTCATGAGTTAGTTCCTACAAAAACTTCTAGTTACAGAAGGAACAAAATCGTTAACCATAGACTGTATATTTTCCTGAAAAATCTTTTAATACCTTAAGAACCTAGACTAAATTTCAATGATTATGTAGAGCAGCACAGTAATTCTTAGTTCTCTTACTATAACTGGAGATGCTCAGTGCACAATTATAAAAAAAATGCAAATATGTCCCCATGTTTTACAATTTAAACGCAAATAATAAAACCTCATGTGTGCTCAAGGAGTTCATCTGACGTTTCGGGATGTCAGAATATAATTTATGTAGAGTACTAGAACAACATTTTTTTTTCATATGTCTGGGTGGATGGATTTCAGAGAATGTAATCTGTAGAAAGGCAAGATTGTGTTTCTGTAACTGCTTTTCTTTGGCTGGGGTTTTTTTTTTGGTTAATGCTAATGTACACAAAAGAATGTACATGTAGAGCAGTAGATTTGATATTTATACTATTTGTTTGAAGTCATTGTAAAGGCATGATCCTGACAAGTATAACCTCTCGTGAGGAATGTTTGAAATATTTTTGTGCTTTGCACTGGTTAAACAGAACTTTGCCCTAAGATATAAATAAATTGGAAAATTTATTATGGAAAACCTCTATATTGTCTGCTGTTGGTGTTGTGTAGGTTTACAGGGAATGGCACGAAAGATCATGTTGGATTTTATTATGCCAAGATGAATAAAATCAAAGCCCCAAAGACTGAACTACTAGTATGAAGGTCATGAAACATTGGCCTTTGCTCTTCGGCATTGAGTTGTGAGGGGTGAAAAAGACAGCATTAATGTGGCAGAGTTATTTATTCTATTATCCTGAAATAGTGAAATGAGAGAACGGTGATAACCTAAATGTCTGCAGTAGAAAGAGAATATGGTGCAAGTGTAGTAACTCTTAAAGGAATAAAGATAACAGAGAACCTCAAGAGCAAGTTGGTTTTGCTTTAGTCATGTAATTATAGAAAGCTTTCCAGAAAGTTTTTTTTTTTTTCGTGTTGATTAGAGAAAAAACAATTACGCAAATGCTACTGAAGTTCTGGCATCTGCATGCATGTTTTATATCACTTGTATAAATTTCTGAAATAGTTTAGAAAAATATGCTGGTGTACGCATAGCTGAGTCTAAAATTTGAGCTTAAATGTAATTGCATGAATTTAAATTTAGTGTAGAATTTATTTTATTTTATTTTATTTTATTTTATTTTATTATTTTATTTTATTTATTTATTTTTTAGAATAGGAGGAATCAAGCATGACATTAGAGATTAGTGAACAAGAAAAGTCTATTGATATACTGTACTCTGGGGTAATTGATAAAGAACAGTGATCCTTGTGAATTTAATTAACTTCATTGTCTGACTTTCTAAGAACTTGATTTTACAACATGATCTTAAATTACTTCAGGTAACAGTGACTTAGGTCAATCAACATTTTGCTGAATAAGCTTCTTTTCATGTCACAAGAGCTAGAGTAAAGACAAAGGAAGAAACTTTTCTATTTCTAAAAGCTTCTCTTTAGAAGGCTGGGTTCAACAAGTGGGATTATTAATTAAAAAGTGGTGTTGAATAAGCCTGTTAATAATTAAAAATTATTTATATTTTACTCATATACCAAAACATAATTTTGCATTTGAATGTAATGATAGCAACAATTAGTAAACGATATGTACTCCAACTTTAGCACGCTGTTTATACTCCTGGCACTGACAAAAAGAAAAAAAACAAAAACAACAAAAAACCCAAAATTGTTGGTTTTTTTCATACATACAGGGTTTGGGTTTTTTTGTTTTGCCTTTTTTTTTTTTTTGTCCCTTCTGAAGGGTTCATATATAATCACTAGTTTTGAAGAAGCTAGTATAAAACTAGCTGGATGAAATATATGGCCCCTCAAGCAGAACATCATAAACAGTACATCAATGACGACCATGCAAACAGCACTGTTGAAAAATATACTTAATTAAAAAATCAGTTTAGTTTTCTGATATTCAGAAAAATGTTTATTTACAAAGGCAAAATGTTAAAGAACTGTTTTGACAGAAGCTGGATCCAAACCAAGTTGCTGGAAATTGTTCTTTTCAGCAGTGTTTACAACAAAATTCTTGTTCACGAATGTACACCTTTAAGAACTGTAATACATGTAATGTATTTAATGTGTACAGTAAAAGATCATTGGTTTGATTTTTTCCTGAAGCATACTGCAAGGTGCAGGTAAACTGTACTATTGCCATGAGATGCCGTTTAGCCTTAAGTTAGTCTTTGTACTGGTATTTTGGTATTTGCCAGATACCAAACATACATACATACCAACGGTATGTATGCATGTACCAAAGAAGGCAAAAGACGTATGAACTCCAGCGTTTTAGCATTTTGATATTTATCAAACCCTACTAAAACATTATATTCTTAATTATAGAAGTATTCCTATGGGTTTGACCTGACCAAAATATTTCTTCAATCCATTTCTGTATAAGACGTTTTAGTATAATAAAATAATTTATTTTTAATAAATGCTTGTATGATTAAAAGCTTAATTTTAACTTAAAATTTCAGTCAGATTTTTTTTTTAAGATTTTTAACTTCCTTGGAATCTCTTTTCAGGTTAGCTATAAATAGCTTTGGGGAGGGAGGTAAGTCAAAATGTTTGAAAAGAATGAAACCTTTATGTTATTATGGAAATTAACATCCAGATAAGTTCACTAATTCTATTCATTAAGTACCACGAAAAAACAACTTGTTTGTACACCATGCAGGAAAAGGAGATCCCTATACTGAAGCTGATCCAGAAGGAAAGAGGGTTTTAATGTGAAAATAATGTTCTTTCCTCAGCAACATGATGTTTCAAGTGAGAGCAGTTGAAAAGGCAGATTTCTGATTCTGTTTTTTACCAATGCAATTGTTAAACTCACTTTCTTTTCAGGACCAGTATGGTTAATTCAGTTCTGCTATATATCTTTTCCTGGGATTCAAAGTTGATGCACTCGAGACAGTTACTATTTTTCTTGTACTCTAAGGAGCTAAAGACAAAGAAGAAAACTACCCTATTAACGTCCTATTTTGTGAATCTTCAGTGAAAATATTTTATTTTCTGCATTTACTGACATCAGAGTAAGGAAGCCCTTCTTACTGAGCTGTTTTAATACTATATGTGCAGCAATTAAAATGCAGGTTTGCTGGGTTTTGTTGGTTTTTTTTTTTTTGGTTTTGGTGTTTTTTTGTTGTTTTTTTTTTTTTTTTGGAGGGGTAGGTGGACAGGAATTTAAGAATCTTGATTTATTACTTTTCATTAACTCTGTCAAAATAAGTGCCACTGGTTTCCTTCCTTAAATACCATTATTTTAGGCTGCATAGCAATGATCATCTCTGCATTGTAACTACAGCAATTTCATTAATGTATTACATGCATAACGCAATTTTATGAAATTCTGAGTTTCATATACTATTTGTCAGACTTTCTCTTCATGAGAGAAATCCTTTATCGACTTTATTGTCTCCTCCAGGAACCAACTTTTGAGGCTGTGCTGCTTGCATTGCTTACAAGTCTTGAAAGTGAGTAACTGTAGAAGATAAGGGTAGCCTGACTGAAATTCAGACATATCAAGCCTATATTCTTTATAGCACAGCAACAGGAAGCAAGCCTAACAATTCATACCATTTCTAATAATTATTTTTAAAACAGCTCTGTGATTTTCTGTGATGATCTGTATGAGAAAGTAAGAATTTAAACCTCTGTGTTCTTGTTTCGGTTTTACATATACTCCAGTGTAAGCAATACAGTAGAAATTTTATTGTCACAAGGGTAAGGAAGAAATGCTTTCTTTGCAAACTTTTTAATGATCAGTTTCCGTGTAGCTTTCTGGTAGCATTATTACTGGTTAAGGCTACAATAGCAAGGAGAAAATGTTAGTTCATAAATTGGAATTTTGTATTCCTCCGCCTAGCAATGAATTAGAAGTTTCATTTTCACTTAACCAGGTAAATGGGTATTATGTTGTAGCATACCGTATTGCAATATTGCATACAATGCTGTAAAATGTGGCTATACTATAGACATGGTCTACTAACTTAGGCTTTATGACTTCCAGAATAGGAGAAGATATTCATGGGTATTAATATGTTTACATGTATAATGCCTGCGTACTTTTTTTTCCTGTTCTGTCTCAGAACTAGCACAGAATGTAATTGCAAATAAGCTTTTTCAAGCTGGAGTAGTATCTTTCAATGTCTCTAAACTGTTTTGAATAGAATGGATTTCTAGAAGTTCTTACCTCACTTCTGAAATTTAATTGGGAATGCTGATGTTCATCATTATTGAGAATCCACTTCTATTTTCAGAACCATAGCACTGGAGAAGAGACATTTGCCTTTTCTTGTAATGGGGAAAGCCTATGATTTTTCATTTACTGAATTAGGCTAAGTACCTTGTTAAATGGAATTCTAGTGGCTCTAAACTGCAATTAGGTGCAGGAAATATAATTCAGAGAAATTTTTCCACAGTGGATGGAATTGCTGGGTTTTTCACATCTTGCACACAAACTGTTCTCAAGTAACCAGATAGAACTAAATGTCTTTCTCTTCATAAATCAAAAGTTCATTAAATTAGTTTATTCATTCAGAACTTCATATGTAAATATACAAACCTACACATAATCCCACAATAAAGTTCTGCATTACCTTCTAACTGCTGGAAAACTATGGGGGAAAAAAACAAACACTGTTTTTGTTTTTGTTTTTGTTTTTTTGCCTAGAACATACTAGCTTATTAGAGGATGAATGAAAAGAACACACAAATTCTCTGTCATGACCATAGAATTATTTTGATTTTGAGAGAGAATCTCCTTGAATCCATGCTTCTGCAGGGTTGCAATGTAATTGTGCTAGGATTCCAATTCAGAGATATATTGCTTATCTATTTTTTGAAAATGTCTTTTGAAAGTCTGTTCAGATGCTTCATTGTCAATTAGGAAATAGACTTCCTAGTTCTAATGCCAAGTAATAATTTTGTTGAAAATATAAGTCAACTTCTTATTTAGTCTTGCAGAAATAGAACAGTATTAACTGCCTTGTGTGTGTGAAGACAATGAAGTATACAGCATTTCCTGCTCTTCCCTCTTCTAGATTACAGAAAATCAGTTCCTTCAGGCTAGACTAAGAGGCTAGGTATTCCATACTTCCTAACATTAAGACCTGCTTGGTTTTTACTTAAAAACTCTTAAAAATGGTATAGAAAAAAAAAAAAATTTCCAGTACAGAACAACACTGAATAGCTATTGTCTGTTTTTCACATAGAGAGCACTTACTAGAGGACACTGTCAGAAAGTCATTTGATATTTTGGAATAGTGAGGCATTCAAACTGTGATCCACTATAACAAAAGGTTTTGGTAGATCTGCTATGCAATTGTTGATCTTCCATTTTGCTTATGATTTCTTCTTGCTGAAAGTAGTACTTTGTATTCTTGTCTTTACACTTGTTTTGGTGGCATCACAACCTTGCCCCCAGTATATTAAGATCATGCTGAATTTGGAGTCTGTACTCAAACCTGAGCTCAGTGCTTTCAACATCTTTTAACTAAAGTTAAGGTGTCAATATTAGTGAACAAAACCTAGGATTTTGCTTTTTAGCTTATTTTTCACGTTTCTTCATGGGTTTTAATTTATCTGTTCTTAGAATATTTGCCATATGGAACAATTCATAAAGCTTTGCTGAAGTCAAACTGTATCATCTGAATCATGGACTTCTTTTATTTATTTATTTTTAGTTATGCAATAGGCCAGATAGCCTATCAAGAAGGTGATAAATCTAATGCTATTAATTCTTGCATATCTCATTATTATCCTTGAACTATTAAAAATAATTCTGCTTATTAATAATTTGATTTAGTATCTGGATATCCAAATCAGCCTTTCAGGCCTAAAATTCCTAGGTTCTCTTTAAAAAGAAATAAAAGAGCTAACTTTGTCCTTCTTCAGTTCTCTTTGGACTGGTTGATGTTGAGTTTTGTAGTATCCTGTTAATTGTTCTCCTGGCTTGGCCGCAGGCAACTTGTGAAGCGTTCCTTCTAGACCATGGAGAAGGAGGAGGGGTTGGTTAGTCAAGCAGAATATCTGACAGAAAAGGGAGAGCAATATGTGCGTAGTCTTTGAGTTATTTGCTTTCTTCCTGCAAGTCCTGGAAAGTTTTTAATATCCTACTTTATTCAGAGGAGTAGAGCTCACCGTAATATAGGCTCCATAAAAACGCATACAAGTTGAGGTGCCGCTGCAGAGCTTCAAAGGAACATTGCATTATCATAGAATCATAGAATAGTTTGAGATGGAAGGGACCTTTAAAGGTCATCTAGGGCAACCTCCCTGCAATAAGGAGGGACATCTTCAGATACGTTAGGTTGCTTAGAGCCCCATCCAACCTGACCTTGAAAGTTTACAGAAAGGGACACCTATCACCTCTCTGGGCACCCTGTGCCAGTGATTCACTGCTCTCATTGTACAAAATCTCTTCCTTATATCTAGTCTGAATCTACCGTCTTTTAGTTTAAGACCATTAACCCTTGTCCTATTGCTACAGTTATTGCTACAAGTAGTTTCTCTAGTATGAAGACCTTTATACGTTAAAGATACCTGCTAAACGAGGTGAGGTAGTCAAAGGAAAATTTTTCTGTGATACTTGACCAATTAATAATTGCACCATGATTGCGAGTCCTGTTGCTGAGTATTCTGTATGTTGAAGTTAACCCCTAAGGGTACAGTGCATTGAGGGAACAGAGGTACGAGGTGAATTTTGAAGTCTTTGCTAGTAAAGGGAGAGCCAGAGTTCAATATGACCTTCAGATTGGAGAAATGGTAAGGGCAAACCTAGCCCATAGCATTAAAAGGCATTGAGTATTTCTGACAATTAAGTTATGAAAAACAGTGTATGAGATGAAGTTTCAGATTTTCATGGACACCGAAAATAGCTATTTTTTAATTTGATCTATTTTATGCATAGTCAGTGTTGCCTGTGCTGCACAAGACAAAGATTTTTAATCTTCAAAAAGCAGAGAATGAAGAGAACTGTGAAATCTGTAGGATGGAATGCTTTAGATTGCTTTATAGCTTACTGAATGTCCTTGAGAAGGTGATCTTGAAGATTGTGGGCTTTACAGAAGTGTTTTTTTGTTTTGGTTGGTTGGATTTTTTCCAAGGAAGTTGATTTTATCAGCGACTGTAATATACCAACCATTGTTTGCATATTTATTTGCATGACATTGCATATTTAAGATACTACCCTACTAATCCTAACCAGCTGCCAGTGGAGTAGCTATTCTAGCATGCTACTGAATTTTGAAAAAGAAAGTGTCGGTATACTCGTCAGCTGCACAGCTCATGTGAAACAGCTGTTACGCATTCTGAAATACTGTTTCATGTTTCTCTAAGAGTTGTAGAAATACCTGTTTTCCTATGACAGATACAGTACATCATAATATTAAGCTTACTTTAAGATTAAGGCAACCAACCCCATTGAGTTTTATTGTTTGGTTATACCCTCTGGCTATTTAATCTTTTTAAGTGGAAGAAATTAATTAATGTAATTAAGGATCTTAAGGGTGATGAAATGTCTAAAATATATACATTTCTGTAGCAAAATTTGCCCTCGTGCCATATTAGTAGAATATTTGATTAAGTCTAAAATATCACTGGCCTATGTTTACAGTGTTCTTATTAAAATTCTCATGCCTGTGTGTAAAAGGCTAGATGTATTAGAAATAATCGTGGCTTTTTAAATCTTCCGGTAGAGATACATTGATATCTAGTGATCACAAAATCATTCTTAGGAAGAGAGTGTTTAACTAGTATTCAGTAACAGTGCAATCTGCCCCAACTCCATACTTTAATAGCCCATAATCTGCCTTTTATGTTTATATTATTTCAATGTCTTTAAAAAAGCTTTCTTAAAACTGATTTCTGCTTTATAAATTCTTTGGTTTTCCTCAAGGGTTGATTAATTTTATACATTGATGAAAAAAAAAAAGAAAAAGAAAGGCTTCCTATGTATGGCTGCATTTTGTGTCAGTATTTCTCAGTCTATGTTATAATTATTATCTTTATATGTTGTCTTAGGAAGTGAAAGTGATGCACTGTAGGAAATGACGGCTTTCTGTTTTGCTTCTTCTGTGACTACTCTCAAATTTTTGGCATTTACATCTGTATGTTTTTTCTCACAGTGAGAGAATCTACTGATACATAGATTTGTAGAGGATGAAAAGGGTAAACAGAGATCAGAGAAACGTATCATATTCTTACATGGCAAACCATAAAGGCTTAAACATAATTAAATTTTAGAACAGAATTTTTCCTACATACAAATTTTTGCATAGCAAATTACTCTGTGTGTGAACAAGATTGTATAGGATGGTTTTAGCTAGCTTGCACACGACCACTGAATAAACATATTAAGTCATAATTAACATGTACTTTTCGTTTTCAAAACAGAAATTACTTACAAGGCATTTAATTTAACTGTAATACATCAGATTTTTCTTATCATTGCATCAAAAAACCAAACTTCCTTTGCTGGTGAAAGGTACATCGTAGTTAGATAGGACTCCACAGATAATGGGTTACTATCACTGCTGATTTCCAGCTACTAAGGAAAAACACTCTTTCATAATGTTTTGGTTTGAGTTTATATTCAGTCCTGAAAAAAACAATTGCTAAAGAAATTAATATAAAGCAATGGGGAACTGGCATCATCTAGATGTGTCTATGAATAGACATAGAGTAGGAACACGTCACAACTTCAGACTGACAGGATAATCACTTAAACGGGTGAAGTTTCCACTTCTATAGCTTGAGTTATACTCTCCAGAATTAACTTGAAAGCTGAAGTAAATCTTTTGAAGCATTTCTGTAATATGAAAAGGAAAAAAGTGCGCAAGCGGAAAGGAGGATGAAAATATAATTGTTCAAACTTTCTTTAAATTTCTAAAGCAAGATTTTTACAGACTTTTGATTATATTTCAGTTAAACAACATCTTACAGTCCTGCCAGCTGCTTAATTCATCTTTGTAAAACTTTCATATCAATCTGTGATCGAGACTTATTTTTATTAATCGTTAATTAGTTACAGTACAGTGTTAACTTCTTACTTATATATAACCACATCATTTCTAAACTGGACTGAAGAAGCGGATCTTTCAGGCTGATTAAGGAAGATGCTATAATGTTTAACTACAGGCTGACATAGGTGGCAGTTGAATTTCATAGAAGAGCAGATACACAGGACTTTAAGTGAAAGAGCCTAATGTAAAGCACATTTAATATTTTTTTTTGTCTTCAAGTCACGTGAGTATGTGTCCTAATATTAAGTAAACATAGAGAATAAAGTTACAATTGAATAGTTATTTGAAACTTCTTGAGTGAAATGAATTGAGACGTCCAAGGTTTTCATAACTTGAGTTCAGTAAGCATTTTTTCTGTACCTGGATACAGGTTAAATTGAGATTTATCTTGGATTCATACTTTAACAGTGCTCCTTTTCTTTGTATTAGGCACCAGACTCATAACTTGCAAAATGTTTTTCTATATTTTCTCATGTTATGTGGTACCTCTAGAGGGAGTTACAATAGACTCAGTAGACCTATGTGATTATGTAATTATAAGAGTCACAGGCTTAAACAAAACTTAGAAAGAATAAATGGATGAACAGTGGAAAATATCACTTCTTTTTTAACTGTTTTTTTTTGGGGGGGGTTGATCTATTATATATGCATTCGTCACATGTCTGGGTATTTTTCCCTTGATGAAGTTTTCTTATTTTGTATAGCTGATGTTAACTGTTTGAAAAATATAAACGAGCATTACATTGTGCAATTGGCATTTTTTATTTTATGTTATTTTATGTTTGGTAAGGATAAAATGCTAAGCAGATGAAAATATGCTAAATCATTCATCTAAGCCACCCAGAATACCAAGAAAAACTTTGATTCTCTGTCACCTCCTGAAACAACAGATATTTTAGGTTCTTGGAGCAGGCACAACAGAAGACCATGGCCATGCACAATGTTAACTGAGAAACAGAAAAGCTGCAAAATGAGGGGATGGAGTTTCGATTTTTGATGGGTGATATTATGAAGTGTTCACCAAGCAGGATTCTTATTTTATTAATTTGGGAAATTTTTTCTCTCTGTCTACCACACTTCCTCAATATTGTAGGCATCATATCTGTCCATTGGCTAACACAGAAGAAAATATTAAAGAGCAGTGGGAGAAAAAGATAAACTTTACAGCTGGACTCCCTCTTGGTAGAACACCATTGGGATGGTCCCAGTCAGCAGAGGTGCACTGGATACTCTGGGTGGTTGTAATGTGAAGATAAAATTTGTTCCTCAGAAAAAATTTTTTCTTGTTCTAAGACACTACACACTAATTAGACAAAAAAAAATATGCTATATTCATATCTTGCAATTTTTGTCACAGTGATTTAAAAAAAAAAGTTTTTATATGCTTTGTTAGCGAATTTATCTCAAGCATATTTCTGCAAGCCTGCTATGCCATAAGAATCTTCTTCCATCTGTTCTTACACTAATGAACTGTCTTTTTGTTGTTACTACCCCTGTTGCAGTAATAATTTCAAAAGGTTGTGTTTTTTTTTTTAAATCTAATAAACCTAATTCAAGATTTTAGCAACATTAAAATGAATCAAAATTACATGACTATTTCAGTGCTGATTATAGAGATTGGCTAGACCTACAATAACTGTACTGAAAATCTTCTTTTCCCAAAACAGATCTTTATTTTTTCATGAGTCAGTCATTTGGTTTTGACACGGATTAATAGCTCATAATTATGACTGACAGTCTGTTTATTCACAAGGTCTTTAATGGAATTTCTAATCCCACGAACACAAATACAAGTGTAAAGAAGATTTTCAGCCAACATCTTATACTCTATGGGATATCTAATCTTATTATAATGGGAATTAGATTTGGAAAGTGTAAACTAAAGCCATGTTGAAAGAGAAATTTATGTAGGTATACAAAGACGAGTAAGAGTCTGGATGGGTAAAACCTGTCAAGGATACTTAGAATACGCAGATGTAGTGATCTAACCAGTTCTTTTTTAGATTGAAGAGCTTACTTTGAAAGTGTTGTAAGGAAAAAAAAATCACAGTGTGCAAGTTTATGAGAAACTCTTATTTGTTCCAAGAGCAATGGAATAAACGCCTGCATGACCATGACAAAATCTGTAACCAAATAAATACTTCCCTACTGAACAAGAATTAACTGAATTGGAATCAACTATTAATTATCTATATTTCCACTTATGCCATTTGTAAGCTGAAAACTTCTAATATTTGAAAATATACTCAGTTGTTCCAAGTAGCACATTCAAAAATTTGTGTTTTTTAGCCAAGAACTATGTGCTTTTTTGGTCAGAAAATAGAGACTGTGGTGTTTGGGTTTTTGATTTTTATTTTTAAACAGCACATACTCTGCCATTGAGCCTTGAAGATGGCAGAACAATGACAGAGACTTAGTGCTGATTCTTTCGAGCATGTAGGTGGGGTAAAATAAATAGAAAGCTCATTTTGAGGGAAAATTAACAACTTCATTGTAGGAAAGAAGGTGAAATATTTCTCGCATGTTTTAAAGAAAAAGTGAAAATTCGGAGAAAGGAATCAGGGCTTGCATTTTGATACTTATTCTCTGAAATGCTATTAGCATGTCACAGTTATATTACACTTACGACTTGGTACAATTTCTAGAGCTACTCTCACCTGAATTAGTCTCAGCTATTTCACAGTCTAGGGCATGATGACAGTATTAACATTATAAGCCTTATCCCAGTGAATTGAGCACACTAAGTTTTTAATGAAATAACAGTGTGTCCCTTGAGTACGTTGAAATTGCTTAACAGCACCATTTATGCAAATAAGTTATACAGTTAATTTATGTTAAATATATTTAATTACTCTACAAAACTGACTTCAATACAATATACCCAGCTATTTTAAATTATAAAAGAGATTTTGGAGATTTCTTTCATACCAGTTAGAATGAAAGATAATATTTTCTTTTGACACTAAGATTTTAAAAATAACTTGGTTGATAAAACAGACAAACAGACACTTTTTCAGTTCCAAGGTTTTCTCAGGTTATGAGAGATAAAAATCACCAACTATTTTGTATGGTCATGTACAATTTATATAAAAGTTAACCTATCTGAACACCTTCTGTGGAACATGTAAATTTAAGATATTTGAATGTCCACTTTATGTGATTGTAAACTTTGTCTCTGTTTCATGCTCTCAGACACAAATCTTAGTAGTTTCTGCAAATTGTAATTTATATATTTAATTAATTTGCATTTAACAATCTGGTAAACATCATAGTTAAGATGATATTCAAACTGCCAATAGCCAGCTACTGTTGCTATTCCTTCTGCTTTTCTTTTATTATTGTTATAGAATCATAGAATGATTTGGGTTGGAAGGGACCTTAAAGATCATGAGCAGGGACACCACCCACTAGACCAGGTTGCTCAAAGCGCCATCTAAGCTGGCCTTGAACACTTCCAGGGATGGGACATCCAGAGCTTCTCTGGGTAAACTGTTCCAGTCTCTCACCACTTTCACACTAAATAATTTCTTCCTAATATCTAATCTAAATTTATCCTCCTTCAGTTTAAAACCATTATGACTCGTCTGATCATTACACTCCCTGATAGAGTCTCTCACCATCTTTCCTGTAGGCCCCCTTTAGGTGCCTCCTCGGAGGCATCCCAGAGCCTTCTCTTCTCCACGCTGAACAAGCCCACCGCTCTCAGCCTGTCTTCATAGGAGAGGTGCTCCAGCCCTCTGATCATCTTTTTGTCCCTCCTCTGGAGTTACTCCAACAGGTCCATGTTCTTTCTGTAATGGGACATAATACGGCAAATAATTCTATTAATTGTAAATATTTTTATCTTGAGACTGTAGTTAAAGTTGAACTTGGGTGGTATTGTAGACATATATGTAAAAAAATTAGAACCAATCTGCAGAAACTCAAATGCTGGTAGTCCATACATGTGTGCTGTGCACATTAAAGTCCTTATTGTTTAGTCTGTGGTCAATACTTTACAATATACCAGAGATGTAGGAGAGGCAGCAAAGGCAGTGGAGTGGAGTTTGGTAAACCACCAAAATGAGAAAATAAATTTCTGAAAAATAAAGGATTTCTAGTTTTGCTGGTTAGCCCCACAGGGAAAAAAGAAATCAATCACTTGAGCAGGCAGATTGAGCTTTTCCCAGTTTTAGAACTCTGCATGAGCTAGACCAAATGTGGTGGTTGGTTTGTTTGGTTGCTTAGTTTGGAATGGGAGAGGCATACGTAATAGAGGACACAAAACCTGCTATAACATTCATTTTGCATGTCTGTCAGCAAAGAAGGATGTACATTGACTGTTGTCTCATGTAGTCTCTTGCCTTCATTGTATCCAGATACTCATAGCAAAAGTGAAATAGTCTGAAATGAAGAGGACAAGACATAACAATCATGTCATACAAAGTTACTTAATTATACATTTAATATAGTGCAAAGTCTTTGAGGTCCACAACATAGTGTTAATGTTTACACAGGCTTTATGGACTTACTTTAAAATTATTAATTCAAACTGTGTTATTCACTTACCTTTGGCTCACATATGTGATGAGCTTCCTTGCCTGTTATATAAGAAGATCAAATGTCAAGTGCATAAAACTTAACGTATTAAAGAGTACATGAACTAGTCATGAATATTCATACTATTTTTGTTATCATGTAAATCTCATGATGCTACATTTCCTGATTAAATCGTGTAAGGCATTCATATGAAAGTGTAAAAATTCCAAGTTCAGTGTCCATGAAACGTTCATATAAAAAATATGAAATTATCCATCAGTGAACGTTAATTTAGCTCCACCAGTCAAATCAAGGTAGAATTTAACGTCATCTCCCTGGACTCAGGAGGAAACTTTTCTTTATTAGCAGAAGCAATTTAATTCTTTGCAATGAAGTGTTAGCCCCTTGGAAGAAAAATGAACGGTAAAAATAAGGCTTCATCAAAGATACAAGTGCTGTGTATATCAAAGGATTTCTTTGTCCTTTTCAATGAAATGATCATAACAAAATCCATGGGATTGATTGAAGCATCTCTGAAGACCAGTTTCTTTCCGAAACCTCTGAAATCTCTGAAAGTGTGTATGGAAGATGCAAATGCATAATAACTGTTAAAAAAAGAAGAAATTCAAAAAAAGGATAAAGCCCTCGTGTCAAAACTTTCACAATTCTTTTTCCTGGTGGAGATAAGGCTGAAAGAACCTCCAACAGTGCAATTCCGATACACCATAGCTGATAAAAAGCTAGTACTGATTTTAGAAAAAAAAGTCCCAAAGTTTGTAAATCAGTGGTCCCTGAGAACAGGATATCTGCCATTGTCTTTTATTGTACCAAAACTATATGGAATCATTTTGGGGACAAAAGGATTATAATTGTATAATATAATTGTATAGTTGTCTGAAAAACAATATCCAAATCCAACTATCTCATTATTTCTAAGTGAAAAAAATTATCCCTGGTACTGAGCATATTCATTTTTTTTAGTTACTTTAATTGCTTTGATTTCAGCTCTTTACAGAATTGAAATACTTATAGTGATTTTTTCTTTACTCATGTAGATTAGAAAGCAAACTAATGAATTCAAACCTATAGATTAAGTCCTATGTTCTACCTGGAAATTCTGACTTTCTACTGTATATTAAATTAAACATTTGAAAAGTTTATAAATCGATGTATTTACATTCACTCGTGGATGACCCGAGTTGTCCTCTGACAAAGGAAAGATTAGACAGTGTTTATCTATAGGTTTTCATGGGTTGCTTTTCAGAGTAGCTTGTATGACATCTGTGCATATGAAATTTGCTTACTATGAGTTTATTCACATTTAATCCTGGAGTTTATTTATATGTAAATACAATTATCATATTAATATGGAAATAGGATTACAAATTTATGTGATTCTCCTTCATAATTATACTTACTTATACTTTAGCATGTACGTCATCAAAAGATGATTTTTAGATCTTCTCTCCTTACGATTTTGAATTGATCCTCTAAGTTCTCCAGCTGGTGCAGTTTTCTGATCTATTTTCCTTTTTGTTGTTTGTGAATTGTGTCATCCTCTATTCTAAACAAAGCAATTCTGAAATTTCAGAATTGTTCCTGATCTTTTGTGGAACAAGGTCTTTGTTCAGGATTTTTTTGCTACAGAATCAAGAATATTCAAAAAGTGAGAATGCTATAAAAAACCATGATGGACTAAACTGAATACAAATTTGGCACCAGGATGTTTCTGATCCAGAACATAAAAAAAATTGTTATATGCTTAGAACACATGAAATCTTCTATCACTTATTAATTCTTACATTTGTATATTTTAATATACTATTCATTTAATAGTAGGCAAAATATTTTTGTAATGTTTCATAAAGAAATGTTAATCAAGTAAAAAAAAATACATATCAGTGAAATATTTAGGATCATCATACTTAAAGAAAAAAGGTAATTCCACTCAATATATTCCTGTAAAACAGATGAATTTTTATATTATTATTTGACAGAAAACAGTTCCATAAATGGTTTTGATCAGTTCAAATTCTTATTTATTCTGAGGTGGGTGCAGATTTTTGTGTAATTTCTGATTTAGAGAAGATGATAAGTATTTCAAGGTTGCTCTAAGAGAGAATTCATCCTCCTTTTATCTGCCTGATCAGTCTGACTATTTCATTATAATCTATTTCATTCTAGCTCCTTTTTTAAGGGCTGAGTGGTATGTAATAGAATTCTATGGATAAAGTGGCCATAAATCAAAAATGCATGTTTTATTGTGAATGTGTTCAGATTAATTGAATTTTACACAAAAAAAACCACTCCAAGAAACATAAATAAAAATATGGTCAAATACTGTTAATTCTTTTTTTTGTCTCTGAAGAATCTTTTTACTGGAAAATGTAATCACAGTTGAAGACAGTAAAAACCAACATATGAAACTTTGTGAGATTGCTTTATAAAGGGACAAACAAGAAAAAAATCAGCTTAAAATGTTAGCTAAATTCATATAAAACATTTATTGTCTCATTAGGCACTATGTTATAATAAAGCTATTATAGTTTCATTATCTCAGAGCAATGGAAGTGATATCAGTTCTCTGTAGAAAATTAAAGGTACAAAAATTTGCTGTATGTCATGGATCATTATACATCTGTTTATGGAGTACCTAGAGCAATCACAGCATTTCCCAGGCAAAATCTATGGTCTAGGAAGTTTTGTTAAGTTTTCTTATGTTAAAATTTGCAAACAATAAAGCATGAAAGAAACTAGTCATAAGAGTAATTTCATCCATTAGAAAGGGTAGGCATAGTGCAATAGTTAATAGTCCTTAACAGAGCGTGAATTTAAGGAAACAAGGTGCAGTTAATCTGTGTGTTCAATTCTGTGGCATCTTCTGCAGTTCTACAGCAGAAATATAGGCTAGATATAAATATAATGTACTCATTTTCTCTAAGTCATTTATATCAGCAGATTTTTTACTTGGCTGAACCAATTCCTTATTGCTTACACAACATTATTCACTTTTATTTCAGCTTCTAAATTCTGCTGTCTACTCACTTCAAACATTTTTCTACAGACTGTGTAAAGCTTGATTTGAAACTTATTTCTATCATCTGCTGTGTCACTCATTTAGCTCTCTTGTTTATTTCATCCTTTATTAATACCGGTGATGGTAGACTGACTCCAAGGTCTTTGATATTGCACAGTCATTTCTACGCTGGAAGATGAGAGTCCTTTCTTTCTTCTCCTTTGGACCTCTGGCTTTTTTCCCGAATGTCAGTGCTGGTGTTTCTCCACATGGAAACTCAAGTCTGTGGCTAAGAGAGTTACGTGAATATAATATGTCCAAATTGCTGTAAAAAAAGGCCTTCATGACTGTAGAACTTTTAAATAGTTTTCCAGCATTTGGGTCATGCATCCTTATTCCACATTAGCATTTGGTTAAAAAGATAAATCAATTTAGAACGTGTTTAATAGCTTATTTGAGACAAGAAAGGAGAAGGCAAACAGGAGTCATCAACCCTTATATTCATACCACTATTTTATTATATGTGACCACCATGCGTGGTAACTGTTTCGATCAGCCAACTGCCTGATCCACTAGAACAACTTGTGTTTTGAGATTGGTCTGATTATTCTTTTTTTCTATATCACTCCTTTTATTTTACAGAAGGCATATTGATGCAGGGCGGGCGTGGTGGTGGTGTGGTGTTTGCTTGTTTGTTTTAGAAAAGGTATGACTGAGAAAGCTCTTTTGTGAAAAAGGAAAGGTGTTGTCAACCAAATCTTTCAGTCATGCGTTAATCTTTTTCATCAGTAATAATTATGTGTGATCTGTAAAATTACCATAGACTGGTTAAGAATAATTTTGCAATTTAGAGAGAAGAGATACTTGGTTCTTCAAGTAAATAAACAAATTTCTAGTGACTAACAGTTGATGGTCAAGAGTAAGGAATTGTCTTACATATTTTGAGATGCTACAAAATATATGGTTATGAAAAGGTTTTCATAATTGTGTTTCTTTTCGTGCTCTTTGGTAAAGGATAGGCACAACACTTTCTCATGGCTTAAGAAGGTAATTTTTTTAAAAAGTGTTTTATTTATTTTGTATTTGGGACATCTATGAAGTTTTTCTAGGATATGCAATAAACTAATCAAACTTAGATGTCTTTTGCTGCCAGATTGCTTTTATACCACTGGTAGCCAATCTTTACAATGTTACATGTGTGCTGTTAAAGCATTTAAAATATAAATTTTTACATATTTTTTATAAAATATCTAAATTATTCTGTTTCTGTATTTATATCTGCAAAAAAAAATAATTAGGATGATTTGTTAGTGACTTTTTAATAGCTGTTTTCCTTAGGATCTTCTACTAAACCCATCAGAGAAACTGGCAATGCATAAGCAGTAGTTATTGTTGAATGTGCTAATTTCCTTAGTGCTATCCTTTTTTCTTGTATGTGGAGAATGAAGTACTGGTGTCCTATGACACTGATTGTTTCCCAAACAGATTTTCAGAAGATAATGTAGAAAGTTTTTTTACAGTGAGTGGATAGGTAATTATGGCAGCATTTATCTGTCCAACAGTATAATAAATGTAATATCATCATATCATATCTCATATCAAATCATATCTTGTCATGCATCATATCATATCATACAATACAATGCAATGCAATACAATACAATAATAATATATAATAAATATGCAGTGATGACCCCCTTCATGTTAGTGTTTTATGTTGAAATGATTAATGCTTATGCCTTCATTATGCTGAAGTCAACAATTCATGTATGAAATTTCATATTCAAATATCATAAAAGTAGAAGTCAAATACTGAAGTATTGTCATAGTGACAGATGATGCATATTTCCCTATTTTAGTCTTCTTGTAAAATAAGTGGAGTTTTACAAAGCTTTGGCTGTTATGTGTCTAATAGTGATGTAACATTTCAACTTTCTGTGCAAGATACTGAATAAACTTAGAAGCAGTCAAGTGAAATACAATTCTTAACAGAAGGATGAAAATCTATATGATGTTCAGCAAGATAAAAAAAGTTATCTTTGCTTGCCTCAGTGTAACGTTATTGTATTGTTATAGTGGACTGCATGAGATTTTAATGCAAAAAATAATTACAATAGTTGGAAAGATGTTGCTGTGCTGCCCTAGACCTTTTGCCTTATTGAAAATGAGAATTCTGTATACCTTTTGTAGATTAAAAGGTAAGTATTCAGAGTGAAGGTTACCCAGTGTTAGTGGTGTTAGCAAATTCAGCATCAGATTATCTAGCCGGGTAGAACACCTATTTTTTTTTTTTAAGTTTGGATTGTGAGAGTTTTAACACTGCTAATAATTCAAGGTGTTTATGAGACAGATTATTTTTTCTTTCTTCAGCAGCTATATGTGTTCTTCTCTTTTGAATTATTTGTATTTATGTACTTATGTATATATACATACATAAGTACATATATAAATCTGTATAAATGTCTGTGTATGTAAGCAACTATATCTATTTATTTGATACATGGCTACTTTTACTTTACTAAGGATTTCCCTTTGATGGAATAGGTGGTATTATTGAAATGGAAAAATCTGTTGTTAGCATGAAGTACTTTCTTTATCATTATGAACTCCCTTTTTAAAATAAGTCTATTAATTGAATCATAAAAATCCTAAATCAAAACTCCTCTGAAGAAACTGAAATAATGACCGAAATAATGAATTCTGTTATGCTATTGGCTATATTGTTTTTCCTAGTACCTTGATACTAATATCCATTCCTTTCTTTTTTATTGTGATTCTGTGGAGCAAATTTGGTTTACATATTGTGGGAAGGAGATTTCATTTGCTTTTTGAAAGTTGAAATAACGTTACCTACCTGAAACTCACAAATAATGATTCCTTAAAAATGCACCCTGTGACAGAAGAGTTGAATATCTAAAATCTATTTTCTTTTAACATGTCAAATTCAGAGTTGGGCTTTCCCACACACACTTTTCCTGCACTTCCACCTGCCAAAATGTGAAAGATTTGCATAAAGCCTCTGAGGAAAAGACAGATCCTTGTGTCATGCTTTGCTTGTTATAGAAAGATCAGAAAGTATTTGAAAGCACAAATTTTCAAACTCTGTAAAGCAGCCATTCTTCAGGGATAAAACAATGTTACTGGCCTCTTTAGGCAGCTTCATAATGGGGGAATGTCACCCTAATTTCCCCCCCTGGGTGTGCCCTTCATATGTACAGCCCTTTCTATCACCTTCAAAAAGTTGTCATGAAACCTTTCCATTATTCCCAAGAATAACTTCAGGTTCCATTTAATGCTAGGTTTTGTCTTTCATCTCTCTGAATCTTCTTCATCCCAAGGAGGTATCAGGTACATTTCTTGAAGTGAGATAGGCCATTAAATATCTCCCCAGGACAGAATACTTCTTCTTTATTAAGTCCATAAAAAAGTAATAAAATAAAGATGTGGAAGACTACTTTTTTTCCTGATAGGTCAAGGCGACCATCAAAGAAGCAGACATTGTATCTAACATCTTTCTTCCCTAGGGTGCATTCCTGTTCACTCTACAAAAGTGATAATACTAGGACAGAAAGAATTCTGGCCTCATTTGATAAATTTTGAAGACTCTAAATAGAACTGTTCTGTGTTAAGTGGATATTTTGACATCAAGATATACAATAGCATTAGTTTTTTTTTAAAGTACTTTGAAAAATAAATCCGTGCTTTCATACTTTTTTGAAATATACACATACTTAAAGCAATGTTATCATGCATTCTGAAGCAAATGTACAGTTAGCTAAATCACCTGTGATTTAAAAGTGTGCATTTTTAATGAAAAGGTGTAATAGGATTTTCAAGTAATTTCTTAAAATGTATTAGATTAAAAAAAAAATCACATCTGTCTGGAATCAAACTTAACTAAGGTTGTCTACATGTTATATATTCTCTTATGCTTTATATGATAAAAGACTACATCAAGGTAGCAATATGACATCTGCACAACTTCCGCTCGACTTCCGCTCTCTATCTCCTAATGGAAACTTAAACTTTTGGGTTATACCAGTAACTCTTTAACCAAGGTGTCAAAAATGCTAGTTCTTGGTTCAAAAATCAGAACATTATTTTGAAGGGGGCTGTAACAGTTAAGAGAGCAGATACAGAACTAGGAAACTTGTAAGAGTGGAAATCCTCCTCTCCTTTTATGCAAGAGAAACTTATGAGTGTTAGGGAGAATGGAGGAATACAGATAGATGATAGGAAGGATTGGCTAAACCTTACAGAAATGATACATAATAAAATAAAACCACGCAGGGAAAAAAAAAAGGTATATTTGATTCTCCAGACTCTTAGCTGGAGATAAGAGCTCAGTATTAAGAGATTACATGCATTTATTTTTAGTAAAGTACATAAGAAAAGGGAAAGGAGAAAAATTAGGTGTTTGGTTATTTATAAATCCATAGTGCATAGTAGATGACTGGGATGATAGTACCACAGTGATAAAGCAAATGGAATTATTTTCATTACATTTATGAAAGAAACCTTGGAAAGGTGGCAAGAATCAAACTGGCTGCTGCAAAATACCCATTTTCATGAGGAACCAAGCAGCTGGGAAAATACAAAACTGGCAGAGAGGAAAAGGACTTTGATAACAAAGCTGTATTTTGTTGTGATACATTTTGAATGGCAATGAACCCGAGAGTAAACTTGGCAGAAAATTGTGCAGAATCCCTAAACTGAGTTGCTCTCAGGGCATGCAAAATTGGGTGGTACATAACAGTAACTATAGTGCAATAACTGTGCAGGATACTTGATAAGTGACAAGTATATTACAGACATTAATTAAGTGAGCAGGAGTGAAATCTTGCCAGCTACTGAGCATTTGATATGGCCTAATAGCAATAAATCCCTCTCACTCACTTTTTAACAACAACAACAAAAAAGTTCAAGATGTGTTTCTAGCTTCATCAGAGTACCAATTAGCTGTTTGTGGTGTCTGTTTCTCTGCAGTTTTCAAGAACAATTGTATCATTAGAGCATTTAAAATGCAGTGTTGGCAGGAAATAGAACAATAGCTGCAAGCAAAAAAAATTACAACGCATAGAGCCATTATGTGGGTTTTATCCTTAGTGTGGTGCATCTTGGACAGTGTTTTTCTTTTTTCATTGCAAATGGAAGATAATTTAAGTCAGAAATACCCAAGATTTAGGAGGGCACCTGTAAATAGCGTGAGAGGTCCAGTGCCATTTTCTTACTGCTACTCAATGGTTAGCTTTTAATATTTTTTAAAAAAATTAGACCCTCTTAAATTCTCTTGAGGATACTTACGAAGAGTATAAAATCTCACAAAAATACAGTGAAACAGTAGTTATTCTGTTCTGTTTCCAGGTGACTGGAGCACAGCAGGAGTTGTCTCTGTTAGGATGTTTGAAACACCTGACAGCATGAATTTATTTTTCCAGCAAACTTAAGATAGTGTAAAAACTCTAAAATCCTCATTTTGCTTAGATTAATAACTCCTCTCTCACATTTTGTAGGTTATATGAGCAGACAGGTTTGTCTAAGACTTAAATCAGATTCTCTCATCTACCTTTTTCAAATTCCTTTTTTCTGCGTAGGGCCAAATAGTAGTGAATGGGAAAATAGTGAATCATCAACAGGTCTAAAGTACATTTATGCTAGGAACCTATCTTTCACTGTTACAAATAAAAAATGCTTAGGTGAACA
This sequence comes from Rissa tridactyla, assembly GCF_028500815.1. NCBI lineage: Eukaryota > Metazoa > Chordata > Aves > Charadriiformes > Laridae > Rissa > Rissa tridactyla. Next base: position 54,174,887 of record NC_071497.1, read on the forward strand.
GGTACAAGAAATGAGCTAAGTATAGAGTGGCACGCTGTTCCAGGTATTAGCAATGTGAGGACTTCATAAGCCATCAGTTTCACCTGGAACATCGTATTTAATGGCTATTGTGGCACCTGCATCTATCTAGTCCTTACCTGAATTGTTTTATACTTTTTCAGTATCCTAAGGCAAAGTCCACAATTGCATAATAAGGAGTATGGAAAAGGTACTTCTTCTGTTTCGTGCTACACTGCGATACTGCTTCATAACTTTATTGAGCACCTTCAATTCTCAACTAACAAACTATAGTCAATAATTATTCCTTTACATCTCCTTGCTACTCATAAGTTAATTGCATTTTGTCATTTCACCTTTCTGTTTCCTATTTTTCAAGATGAATAATAGCAGAAATCTCTAAGGGAATTTTGTATGAGAGCCATGACAAAGAATCTCTGCTTACTCAGAATCTGTTTTGAATGTCTGATTACAATTGCCACCTTTTTATTCTGATGTATTGTGTTCAATAGTGGGGAGTACCAGAACTATGCACAGTATTCAAGGTACAGAATACTATAAAATTGTCTCCATTTAGTCTGCCATCACTAAACCCTGAGCACACTTTAAGAAACTGTTGCTCAAGCCATCCCTGTGTGATTACATATCACATAACATCCATGATTGTGGATGGACACTTGGATTGTCTTCTCCCATATACTTTTTTTTGGTGTGTACTGAGAGTAAATTTCATTTAACATTTTTTCATTCATTACTAGTACAGTATCGGATCATTTTGTAAGTCGTCTTAATTGTTTCAATTTTGCTTACCCTCTATTTGTATCACCAGCAGTCTTGGATGGCTTCTCTCCACTCCCTTTCCCCAGTCCTCTAAAAATACCACAGGACAAGTTAAATCATAGTTACAAACACCTTTGACTCTCTGTGCATAATCTCCTGCTTCTTCAATAACTGACCCAGTCCATGCCCATACAAAATGCAGACTTTGGCCTAACAAAAGCGTACCTGCACATATCATATTATAGATAATTCCTATATTTTTGGGCCCCTGATGAATACAGTTCTGAATGGAGAAGAGACGGAACAACCTTTTAGTGCCGTCATAAGAGGATATATAGCCAACTCCAGCTGAAAAGCTGAGACATTATTATGCAGAGAAACTAATTTAAGACACTTAAGTTTGTCCAAGTGCAATGTATTTACTTAAACATTATGAGGATGGATTTTTGCAACTTAATGTGCCAAACAGTGCACAAAGCAGCATTTAAAAAATAAATTTCATCTATAGTGCAACAAAGAGCTGCTACCCCTGTACTCTATAATTTAATTAATGACTGTCGTGGTTTAGCCTCAGACGGCAACAAAGAACCTTTCTTTGAACATCCAACCCAGCACCGGCAGTCGAGGTGCTAAGAGGAGCTGTGCTTCTGTACCAACTACTTCCGAAGCAGCTCAAACCCCTTCATATGCTGCCAATATCTCTTTTTCTGTTGGAGTGTAGCGGGCTTCGGATCCTCTGTATCCACGACTCCAAAACCCTAGGGGTCGACCTCGAGTCTCCCCTGGTGCTTTCTGCCAGAGGCTCCAGGTAGGGCCGTTCTCCCCGGCTGCAGTGTAGAGCACATTTTTAACATCTTGTCCTGCCCGGACTGGCCCCAGGGCCACTGCATGGACTATTTCCTGTTTGATTTGTTCAAAAGCTTGTCATTGCTCAGGACCCCATTTAAAATCATTCTTCTTCCGGGTTACTTGATACAGAGGGCTTACAATTTGACTGTAATCTGGGATATGCATTCTCCAAAAACCCACAATACCTAAGAAAGCCTGTGTTTCCTTTTTACTAGTTGGTGGAGACATAGCTGCTATTTTGTTGATCACATCCATTGGAATCTGACGGCGTCCATCTTGCCATTTTATTCCTAAAAACTGGATCTCCTGCGCAGGTCCCTTGACCTTACTTCGCTTTATAGCAAAACCAGCGTTCAGAAGGATTTGGACTATTTTACTCCCTTTCTCAAAAACTTCTTCTGCTGTGTTTCCCCATACAATGATGTCATCAATGTACTGCAGATGTTCTCGAGCTTCACCCTGTTCCAGTGCAGTCTGGATCAGTCCATGGCAAATGGTGGGGCTGTGTTTCCACCCCTGGGGCAGTCGATTCCAGGTGTATTGGATGCCCCTCCAAGTGAAAGCAAACTGTGGCCTGCACTCTGCTGCCAAAGGGATTGAGAAGAATGCATTCGCTATATCAATCGTGGCATACCACTTGGCTGCCTTGGACTCCAGTTCGTACTGGAGTTCTAGCATGTCCGGCACAGCAGCACTCAGCGGTGGCGTGACTTCATTCAGACCACGATAGTCTACAGTTAGCCTCCACTCTCCATTAGATTTTCGCACCGGCCATATGGGACTGTTAAAGGGTGAGCGAGTCTTGCTGATCACTCCTTGAACCTCTAGTTGACGAATCAGCTCATGGATGGGAATCAGAAAGTCTCGGTTAGTGCGATACTGCCGCCGATGCACCGTTGTGGTAGCAATCGGCACCTCTTGTTCTTTGACCCTCAACAACCCCACAACAGAAGAATCCTCCGAGAGACCAGGCAAGGCAGACAACTGTTTAACTTCCTCTGTCTCCAAAGCAGCTATGCCAAAGGCCCAGCGGTACCCTTTTGGGTCCTTAAAATACCCTCTCCTGAGGTAATCTATACCAAGGATGCATGGAGCCTCTGGGCCAGTCACAATGGGATGCTTTTGCCACTCATTCCCAGTTAGGCTCACTTCTGCCTCCAGTACAGTCAACTCTTGGGATCCCCCTGTCACCCCAGAAATACAAATGGGTTCTGCCCCTCTATAGCTTGATGGTATTAAAGTACACTGCGCACCCGTGTCCACTAGAGCCTTATACTCCTGTGGGTCTGATGTGCCAGGCCATCGAATCCACACCGTCCAATAAACCCGGTTGTCCCTTTCCTCCACCTGGCCGGAGTCAGGGCCCCCCTAATACTGGTCATAGTATCCATTACTCACTTCTTGCATAAATGACTTGGAAGTTCCTTCAAGAGGATCAGAAGCAAGATCAGGCCTTCTGCTTTGTCTGGGGAACGGCCCACTGTAAACTGGGGCGGCACTTTTCCTGGAGGGATCCCCTTTTGTGGTTGTCCTTCCTTGCAACTCCTGTACCCATGTCCGCAGGATCGAAGTAGGTTGTCCGTCCCACTTCCTCATGTCCTCTCCGTGGTCCCGCAGGTAGAACCACAGGGTGCCTCGTGGTGTGTACCCTCTGTACTCTCTCTCTTGAGTGGGGAAATGCCTGCTTCTAATAGCTGAGATGCTGGCCCGTGCAGGTGGGGAGTAAGACATATTCTCTTCAAGTTGCTGGACCTTCCGCGACAGTTTCTCCACAGCTGAGACAAGGGGGGAAGAGAGACTTTCTTCATATCGCCGGAGCCGGCCAGCTACCTCATCCACCGTTGGTCCCTCTTCACCTTTCCATTCCATTACTGCCAGGGAGTTGGCATATGACGATGGTGCGCTCCGTACAAACTTCCGCCACATGGGCCTTGTGCATCGCACCTCATCAGGGTCTGTGGGTAAGTCTGCATTGTCCAAGTCATAATAAATCATCTCCCGCACGGCTAATTCTCTCAGGTACTGGATACCTCTTTCCATGGTAGTCCACTTGCTTGGCTGACATACAACATCCTCGCTGAAGGGGTACCTCTCCCTCACGCCTAACAGGAGTCGTTTCCAGAGGCTGAGGGCTTGGGTCTTTTTCCCGATCGCTTTGTCAGTGCCGCCTTCCCTAGACAGGGATCCCAGCTGCCTGGCCTCCCTACCCTCTAATTCCAGGCTACTGGCCCCATTATCCCAGCACCGGAGCAGCCAGGTGACAATGTGCTCGCCTGAAAGTCGGCTAAAATCTTTTCGCATATCCCGCAGCTCACTCAAGGATAGGGATCGAGTAATTATCTCTGGTTCTGCCTCTTCCTCCTGCTCTCGTGATGGCCCTGGTTCATCATCATCTCTTACTAAGCGAACTGGTTTCTTTGAGTACTTCTTCTTCTGTATGGGGGCAACTGATACTGGCAGGGGTTGGTTCCCTGGTTCAGTGGCAGTGGCTACCACGGGGGTTGCAGTAGCCGCAGTGTCCGTCGCAAGGATTGCAGTAGCCGCAGTGTCCGTCGCAGGGGCTGCAGCAGGGGCTGCAGCAGCCGCCGCAAGGGCCGCCGCAGGGGCCACCGCCGCCGCCGCAGGGGCCGCCGCAGCCGCCGGGGCTGCAGGTCTGGTTTCCATCTCCTCCCCTTGAGGGTGCTGCATAATTCTGAGCAGTGCCTGGTAGATACTGGCCAGGGCCCAGCACAGCGCGGTGAGTTGTGCCTCTCTAGAATAGCCACAGCATTTTCCCTTCAAATATTCTACCACTTTATCAGGGTCCTGTAATTGTTCAGGGGTAAAGTCCCAGACCATTGGAGGTGAGTAGTTCTCTAGGTACCTGCCCATGCTCTCCCACATGCCATGCCACCCCTGACTATCCAGCCTCGGAGCAGATCTCCGGGTGGTAGTCTTAAATAGTCGCTTAACCCTAAACAAGACCTGGAACGTATTCAGGAGACATAGCACTAGGAACACGCTAGTTTGAGTATCCCAAGGATATTCAAAATTCTCAAAAGCTGTCATACCTGACCCGAAGGAGAAAAGGGAGGCAAAAGGGCTGGGGAAATTATTAACAAATTCTGAGAGACGGTGTCCAATGTACAGACAGGACAGCAAAACCACATAAACACCCCAAAATAGCCGTCTGAACAGTGATGTTATCATATCATAAACAGATATCGCACAGGACAGCAGAATGATAATCCTCATCCCTGTTCCAGACATGGTAAACAGCATCGCAGGGAGTACATAAGCCATATAGGAATTTATGTAACACAGCCATGAGAACAAACCAAGCAACATGATGACCAGTGACTACTTACCTAATAAAATAAATGCATACAAAAAAAAAAACCAAAACCGTTTTTTCCACGTTCTAGTTGGATTCTGTCGTTATCTCAACCCTTCGAGCCCCACGTTGGGCGCCAAAAAGGACTGTCGCGGTTTAGCCTCAGACGGCAACAAAGAACCACGTGCCGCTCGCTCGTGCCTTCCAAACACAGGAAGAATCGTAAGAAAAGGCAAGACTCTTGGGTTGAGACAAAGGCAGTTTAATAGAACAGCAAAGGGAACAGGCAAACAACAACAACAACAACAACAACAACAACAACAACAACAACAACAACACGGATAGGGGAATATACAAACGCGATTACGGAACCACCGCTCCCCCGCCGGTCGCCGGCCGGACCCGGGCCGCCCCATCCCGCTTTTAAGCAGCAACTTCCTGCCCCGTCCCCCGGCAGCTCAGGGTGGGCGTGGCTCACATGGCATGGAATACCAGGAAAAGTTAACCCTATGCCCACCGGAACCAGGACAATGCCTTAGGAATTCTGGATTAAATTAAAATGAAACAGATCCATTGAATCTACCAGGGAAGCAGTCTCTTCTATTTGCTGTGTTCCCTTTAGATTTCTGTGACCTGTGTATAGGATATTCCAGAAGGTGGAAATACCTTCAGGGCACGATGTACGAGAATTATGGTGATTTTGTACCATGGATTCAGAAAAAGTTTCCTATTCTAATCTGAATGGAATAGCACAAATGAGGTACAATTGATATTATGTGTAGGAAATCAGGGTACAGAGGTAAACTGGGGTCAGTTGGTAGGCAAAAATTAAAATTGTGGCTGTCTGGTATTATTATTTCATGGTTCATATTTTAATGATAAGCTTTAATTGGTGTTCTTCAGGGTGGAAATTTGTTACATTCCCCTCCAACTTGAAGTTAGAAATAGCATGATTTCAGAAATGTAGGATGCTAAATGCTAAAATGCTTAATTGCTGCAAGTATCTAGCTTCACAAGTCATACGTGTTATCAGGGTAAGGCAACAGGCTTTCCAAAGAGTTGTACGAAAAAATAAGACATCAAAGAATAATGAGAGACTCATTATGGTATATTGATTCCAGGAAACTAGTAGATGGGAGTGGAGAGACTTCAGCAATTAAGTTGGACTGATGGGATCTTACTTAATTGTACTACCATTTGCAGTGACCAGCCAGCCAAAAACATTCATTCCTGGAGGAATTTTGATAATAAAGTTTATCGTAATGAAAAAATCTTCTGCATCCATGTAGGTGCTAATGATCACTTCATAAATAGGGATGAGTACTTTCAGCAGTAATTTAAGGTGTAAAGGAATTTCCTGAGCAGCAGTGGAAAGTGCTTTTGGCCTTTGCTAAGGCATCTTTCCATTCAAGACTATGAAATACATAGCATATAACTGAACAATGGGCACCATGACTAGCAAACATCCTTCAGTTAGTACTCTCATATAATGAAGATTATATAGTATACATGTGAGCTGTACATTCAGTAATATATGATGTTGCATTAAAAAGTAAGAGGTTTTGGGTTGTTTTTTTTTTTGGTCTCAATGTAATACAATGTGACTAGTAGTGTGACTCACCAGTCTTTGAAACGTAAAGTTGCAAACTGAAAATAATAGAAGTTCACTGTAAGACAATATTCTCATTTAAAAAATATTATCTTAAAATGGGATAATCTGACATATATACGTGATTTGCTAAAGAAAACATAGGTGTCTGTGTTTCAAATAACTTTGTTATTTGCCCTGTTGGAGGGTCAGAAACGGAAAAGCATATAGGGGTTGCACCTGTGGGTTGGAGCAGACAGGACAGGTGACCCAGAACTGACCAACAGGGTGTTCCATCCCATCTGCATCATGCTCAGTGTAAAAGCTGAGGGATCAAAGGGGTCAGCCTCTTTCTTCAGTGTGGCATCCAAGAAGGACTCTGTCTGTTCATCTGCCTTTGATCCCAATCCATGCATTCCTGAATCCAGATCCAGAATCCAGTTCCTGTCCATCATTGAGTCCAGTCTGGGACTTTCCCCCTGCCTGCTGGTGATGTGATTGTCATCCTGGGATGTATGGGTTTTATATATATTGTATATATTTCAATATTTTATTTGCATTTTATTAATATTTTCATTGACGTAGTTTAGTTTCTTCTAAACTTATAAGTCTCTCTCTCTCGCTTCTTGGAGAGAGAGGTGGGGGAGAGCATCTGTCCTTCATCTCAGTGGCCAGGCTGGCACAAACGACGACACTTCTCTAATTAAAGCACTCTCTAGATAAGAAACTGTCTCGGTGGGCAAGCTCTCTTTGCAGTGAAATTCTTGGGAAGAAGTTGAAATTTATCTAGACTCCATTGCCACCATGTATTCTTCATTTTCCAAGACTATTCTATTGAGTGAGGTTCATCACTGGCAGCTCCCTATAAATGTGTGTTGTGTTTATGCCTGATTTCAGAAGCTTAGAAGAGGTTTTTTGTGGTTGTTTTTGGGGTTTTCTATTTTTTTTTCCTGAGACCAACATTTCTGATGTAACAGCAATATTTGTCAGTTCTGTAAAATTCATGGACTCTGATATAAATTTTAAAAGTACTTTCAAATAGACACATTTAATTAGATAGCAAGGAAATGGAATTCCAGCATGTGGTTTGAGTGTTATAATAATAACTCTTTTTCCTGAGTGATGTTCAGAACACAGCAGTGCAAGTGTGATTAAACTAACCAATAGCTTTTGTACCAAGAAAATGGGTTTAGAATTTAAATTTCTAAAATACATTTAATGTCCAAAAGTTATGGCACTACTTAACCTAATCATCCCAGGGCTTTGTCAGCTTCAGTCTGCAAAGTCCAGAAAAGGTTGTCTGAAAGCATAGCATCTTTATCAATTCTGCATTCTTCAGTGGAGTTGTGGCTGTCTGCTGTTTATTTTTGCTTGCATGTATTTCAGAAGATGAATATACCTGAACTCATTCTGCCCTATTCCAAAATGTCTTTTTTTGGGCTATTTTAATCTTGCAAGTAGATATTTCACTATCTTAGTAGAAGGACAGGAGAAGACTGTAAGATATATCTAGTTCTTTCAAAATAAGTTGTCATGTTTGGCTTTCTCTAAAAGAGCAAGACTCCAACAAAGAGAAATATTAGAAACAGATGTGACTTGAAAGAGTTCCTTTCTGAAAAAAATAACCAAAAGTTGAAATTAATGGATAACCCTCATGCATATTCTTTAGAGCAGCACAGTGCTCTGAAAGCTGAGAGATTTCAGAGCGCCCCTCCGCAAAAAAAAAAAAAAAAAGAAAAAAGCCCTGTAACTATTCTCTTAGAGCATGCCTACCAATCTGTTCACTTCGAATGTCTAGACAAGTGAATTTTGAGCCTGTTTGTAGTTGCACAGCTGTCTGGCAGCTTTTGTGTGATGATCAGCAAAATACTAATTTAAGGAATAAAAAATGATTTTTTTTAAACTTAATATCTGCTTTCCAAATAATTTCCTTTCATGTACAATGTCCAATCTTGACAATTATGCCTGGACTGAGATGGCTATTATTAGCAGAGCGGTTCAGAATAGTATAATTTATCTATGGAATTCCTCTTAGATTTCTGTTCTGTTCTCATGTTTGCATACTGTGCTTAGAGGAATATGTATTCTTTTTTGTCTTCCAAGCAAGCTGAAGAGACGGATTTTTATTCTCTAGTTCAGTCCTGCTTTTCTTGTCATGTTTTAAGATGTCAGTCGCCTGGTGCTAGTCAGTATCTTCAAGCTAAGCCCAAGTGAGGAGGTATTCAAAGCATTGGTATCATATTTTATTTTAAAGGACACATTATTTTAAAGATGGAATTATGTGCAGTATATTAATTTAATGTCAGGAACGTCACTCAGCTTTGCATTAATTCGCTCTTCAGATCTTTTTAACTTTCACTCTGATGGTATACTATTTATAAGAATTTGATGACTTTTTAAAAACAATTTGATTTTAGAATTCTACTGTTACCTGAAAATTGGGAAGTTAATCTCCTTAGTTCTAGCTATTGTGCTTGGAACTTAACACAGGTTCCATTGTTGCTTTGAAAGCTGGGTTTTAAATGCATTTTTTTTTTTCACAATACTGTATGTGGGAACCAAATTTACTCCAAATACGACATTTTTATAGATACTGGTGGTATTACATAGTGCCACTTCGCCTTCATATACACTAGTATATGCTTTTTATTTTTCACTGAAAGCTGATGACTATCCTGTGGAAATAAACTGTGCATTCCACCTTATTTAGTCAAGAGGTGTGGCCTTCTCACACTGTCATATGTCTTTTTACACAAGAAGTATTATGCAGTGCGAATGATTCTTCTTGGTGCTCCAGATTTCCTCTTCTCATTCTAAACTAGGGAGGCTTTATGGACCTGAAACATTGGCAAAAAATATACAATTATTTTTCCAGATTCTGTTATTATACAAAGCTAGATGCTTGGAACTTAGTTCCTTAATGAAAGGAAGAGTTTTTGGAGGAGGAAACAGCTGGAAGAGTGATTAATATATTAGCATGGTTAAGCCACGTATAGAGGGTAGGATTTTTCAGAGTCTCCTGAGCTATCTGAGGTGGATTTTTTTAGTAGTAGGTGCTGTTGAGGTAAGCAATAGTGAGTGAGACCTAATTATCTGATTAAAAATAATCCCATTCACATGTTACCCCACTTTAATGCAATATAACTATTATTTATACAGTCTTTGAATCTTGGAGAGATGCTGCAAAATATCTACATTACATGAGCTTATATTATTTCTTCCTTTTACATAGTCTTCCAGTAGAAATTGAGTGGGATTTCTTGAGAAAATGAGCATGCTTTACCAAAAAGTAAAAAAAAAAATGTAAATACAAACGCTTCTTAATCTTCAATAGGATATTTCCAGAAAAAAGATCCATATACTAGAAATGTAATAGGATGGCATAGAACTGTTAGAAACATAGAATTGTGGAGTCATAGAATCATAGAATCTTTTAGGTTGGAAAAGACCCTTAAGGTCATTGAGTCCAACCGTTAACCTAGCACTACCAAGTCCACCGCTAAACCATGTCCCTAAGCATCATGTTGAACATTATGTTTTTGCTGATCTGGACTTCAATTATGTGCCTAGAATGTAAATGGCTCTTGACTAATATGATAAAAAGGTTGCTATGGATCAAAGTAAGTACTGGACCAAAACCCCATTGCTAGAGAAAACACAATGAGATAAATATTTCCGAGTACTTTTTTTTTTTTTTTTTACCCTATGTACATGTACATTTGTACATATTTTTCAGTCAGTACAAGCCATATCAGAATGTGGAGCACTGTGAAATTGTCACAGAATCCCACAGATTTAATATTGTATGGTTCTGATAGACAGTTTTATTTGGTGTTATATTGGTATAAAAAAAGTCAAGCAGCCAAGGTGGAGCCTCAAAGCTGGATAATATTTTTGTAGAAGATACTTAGACTGAAGTGAGCTTGTAGTTTGTGAAGCTACATCATGATTATAGTGGCTCTGCGGATGAAAATAGTAGGTGGGGTAGTGCCCACGTTCAATATCCTATAGAAAACTCAACTGTCCAAAACTATGTTTCTTCAGTTTATAACTTCATAAAATTGTTTATGATTTGGAGAACATTTACCAACATCTGAAGGAAAAATGTAGCCTAAAATATTCAAAGACATGAACTTTGTCTATTGTTATTGTATTTGGAATATTTACTATTATTTTCATAAAAATGTTGTATATAAATAAGGTGCAATCTTAAAAGATTTTAGATAAAAACCATAATGTAGGGAACAGTATAACCGCCTGACAGAAAAGTAAATAGTTTAAAGATTAAGTAATTTCTAAATTGTCAGAGTGAAGAAATGAAAGAGCTGGAACCAAAACTTAAAAATAAAGTGATGCAGAAATATGTGTCCTGAAGAAGGGGGAAAACAGTTTTTGACAATAAAATATACCAAGATTTTACCATGAAATCTGCAAGAGAAGAGTTGTGTGACATTTTCTCTTGTTCTGTTCTCCTGTTATCCTGTTAAGTCCATGCCAGTGGACTGTTTTGTGGTGGTTTTGGTTTTGTTTTTTTTTTTTTTTCTTTCTATTTTTCTTTCCAGTTCTTGGCTTGTTTTTATTTTTCTGAGATGAGATGGAAATTGGAAATTCAAAATAGATTTTTGATGTAAAATTGTAATCAGTCCCGTTTGGAAGTCCTCATCTTTTTTTTTTTTCATCTTTTTTTTTTTTCATCTTTTTTTTTTCCTGTTGAACAAAAACGGACACTTAGAGATACAAAGGTTTTCTATATGTCTTTTTCATTGTGTCACATAAACTAATTTGGAAATTATTGAGTAATTCTCGTACAAACCTAATCATGAATGAATATAGATACCTTTTTGTCCACAGAAGCAATTCATTGCAACATAGGGTTATGCCAGTAGTGTTTTTTCATGCCTCTTCTGCTACTTACTTCACTGTGCTCAGGGATGATTAGGGCAGTGAATTTAATACTGCCTCAGAAATAATCTGAATCTTCTGAAGAAACATACATAAAATGGAACCAGCAATATGTAGTGCACTGCATCCCAGAAATATAATTGTGTAATGTTTTGAGAAGAAGAAGAGTTGATTCATCAGGTTAGGCTGAACAACCTAGGAAATAACATTTGCTGAACAAAATGACTATTACATCTTAAGCTATAAACACTCTAAGTCGGTGATAAGAGTAAAATACAGTAAGTGTCCACAGCTATTAACTATACATTAGCTTAGGTAATGTGTGGGCATAAATCATTCCAATGATAATGTTGGCTTCAAACCAAATATAAACTCAGCTGAAAATTGTTTATTATTACTGTGCTCACCTGCAAAGGGGTTTTGTGTGGTTGTATTGCTATGACAAGAAAATTTCTTGCTGTGACTGTTTCCTGCTAACCTTTGAATTGAAAGCAGTTTCCTAATATGCGAAAAACACCTGAACTTTTAATTACATCTTCATTTTTAAGTTAATGATGAAGATGCCTTTGCATCCAAATTGCACAGTGATGATCATTTTCTTAATTTACGTGAAACCATTTTTGGGGTAACTTCCTTTGGAAAGGCATTTTTTAAACTTTTATTCTTTTCATTCTTTTCATTCTTTTTGTTCTTTTCATTATATATTTGTAGTATGCATTGCACATGTAACTTTTACCGATTTTATTTTTTTAACAAAGTTGGAGGGTTTTTTTAAATTTTGTTTTGGTTTGGTTTTGTTTTGTTTTGTTTTTACTTTTTCCCCTTTACTGAGCAAACAAATTTAGTTATTGATGGCAAGATAAAGCACTTCAAATTCGGCTGTGAAATTGACACCCCTCTTCCCTGAAATGCTGATTCATAAAAATGCACAGCAAATATTTACTGCCACAGAACATGTTATTCTATATGACTGTAAAAATTGGTGATTGTGTCTATGACACCTAAAGTTCTATTAGAAAACTGGAATGGAATAGGAAATTGAATGAAGTATTTGTAAGCTGTGACAAAATTGTATGAAATAAATATTGACTCTAGTTTCATAGCTGCATTTTGTGACTTATGAAACTTAGGTAGATTTTGCTCTGACAGTTTTCTTGAATCATGAACAGCAGTTCACTAGTAGACACAATGGACCAGTTTTCAAAATTTTCTGCCTAAGTACTCATACAAAAGTGCTCCCAAGTGTGAAGACCATTATGCCTTTCCCATTACAACAACACTTTGTATTGCCATACTACATTCCATTAGCAGATATCACCATACTTTGCAGCTACTGATGACTTGAGTACCCCAGTAATGAAATGTTGCTATTCCTGTTTCACAAGGAAAGTGATGGTGATATCACTTTCAAAGGAAAGTTTACTCCCTCACGAGGGAGTAAACGTGACAGAGGTTACCTGCCCTCTAATGACAGTGTGGGAGTTGGAGAGGTGAATCAACTGAGGAGGAAAGTGTGTAATTTGAAGCACTTTTCTTTTTATTGATAGTGATATTCAGCAGCTTTCTCATTGCCAGTTAGGTGGACACACCAGGGAAATTGCCCATTCAAAGTTGTTTCTACTTTAAAACAAATTATCTCTGCAGGTCCATTGTACCAAACTTGCAAGTTTCCCTTCCCTTACTTACTCTATTCACAGTTTTGCCAAACTCTGTAACTCTTTCAAGACAATTGTTTCTAGGCTATATTTCTGCCCTAGCAAGCTTGGAAGTTAGGCAAGTTCTCCCATCTGTGTTTGTATTATGCAGTATGTTGGGTAGCATCGGTGAAGGTGGAAATTCATTGTTTCCCCCCAGTACCTTCCAAAATTGTTACTGAATTTAAATCAACCTTCCCAACCTTCCCTCCACAATAATTTGGACTTTTTCTGATGATAATGTGTTCAAATAGCTATTCCTCTGAGCACTGATACTTTCATGCTTTAAAGGCAACATAATAATGGCAGCATGCATTTTTTTTGCTGTGCCTTTGAGAATGAACCAAAAGTCAGTGAAATTACTGCATGCCTCCTTCCCACTGATAACTGTACTCGCACAGAGTAAAGTGGACCCCAGCCACCAAGCCTAGTACCAAGGCAAAACCTTCTGTAAAAATTGTAAGGATAAGCTGGGAGACATCTTCCTTCCTTATTCTCTTTTCTTTCACCTGGCTAATGAAGGTAAGGACAAACATAACTTTATCATTAAAAGAGCTGTGGATTTGGGGAAGGAATGAGTCTGTAGGAATGGAAGACATGGGGAGGACAGGGTTAAGTAGACCAGGACATGGAGCTGAAGACAAGGCAATGCTACAAATATTGGATGCAAGAGTGGCATCCTAATTTGTGAATGTTTGAATACAATCATAACATTCTTTAATAGTTCAGGTTTTCATATGTAGTGATTGTGAAGTGCGCTACTTTACTGTAGCTTACTTCTCCGATTTTTTTCTTTGTCATTAATATTCAAGGAACGTAATGCTGCTTTTCTGCGTTCCCCAAAATAACTGATTCCTTGATATCACAAACATCCTTTCTAATCTGATAAATGCAGTGCTATATATGTTGCACTGAAATTGTAAGTGGAGTTTTTCTATAAACTATTACACCAGCATCCAACACGGCGGTCCCTACAATGGTGTTTTTAAGCCTAATCTCTTTCAGCTTTTGTCCTAGAAATTATTAATAACCAGTGAAATGATTTGTAATGAATGATGCTGCTGATTATATGTTGTATGCTGTTTTATAAGAAACTAGGATATCTTTTTATCACCAGCCTGTTTGAATATTTCCTCCTTATATACAAAAATGTAGAACTCCTCTATCATTTCACCTGAAAAGCAAATGCTTTGGGTATGGATTTTTTTCCCCCCAAACTATTTGAGTAAGGCTGCATGGATTCCCCTGGAGAAAGCAGGTTTAAAGATGAGATTTTCCATACATGAGTGCACACATCTTCTTCTGGTATTCAGAGAGAAAATGTTCAAAGAGACATTAAAAGAGATGGGGTATTTCAATCAGCAACAAGGGGGCAGAAAATAAAGGGAATTTCTACCTATTAATTCACAGTACAAAAATTGCTTTTGCTAGACAGAGTTATTTTGACAACAAAAGATATATTCCACCTGTATCCCTAGGATGACTTTTGTATACTGAAGAAAATGTAAGTATTCTACTTCAGTGTAGTACCTATTTTATTTAGTGATTAGGGCTAAAAAGAGAATTGGTTTGGCAAAATGATGAAAATTCAGTTCAAACAAATACTTGCCACGGTTGTGGATTAGAAGGATACTAAAGATTTATCACACCAAGAATATAAATTCAGCAATTAATAACGAAAAATCTTGACAGCTATGATAGTACCATGAAATACTAAAGATGATCAGCAGAATATGAACTTAATCAGCTGCTTGTTTGAGGCACTTGTCATTTGACCTTATGTTTGTGTTACACATTTTCTTTCAATACGTTTACTGTCATGTTATATAAAAATGCAGTCATATAAACACATAGCTGCATAAAACTATCACTAAATGGTTATCAAACAGAATGATTAAGTATTCTGATATGTCCAAGGATATCTATGTTGTGTTGGAAAGGAATGGAGATAAAAATGAAATTTGCAAATGTTGTGACAGTCTGACTGTAAATCACATAGTTACTTTCACAGCAAGTATGAGTAAATTCTCAGGAGGTGGAATTATTGGTGCCAGGAATTCAGTATCTTCCATGGTCATCTTTACCTTGCAGTACATGCAAGGCCATTATTATTTTTTAAGTGTCTTCTCCAGTGGTATTCAAAGCTTGCTTAAGGAAAGTCTCTGGACTACTTCTGCAGCATTAAATTAATATCTGATAATGAACATTAACCATTTGAGTTCTATACGTCTGTACCGTAAATCAAAGAATGCTGTGCGTAATTTGGGTTATGTAATTAGCTTATACAGATGGATGACTATGCAGTCAGACATGCTGCATCCAGAAGTGATTCATTTGTAGGGTGATAGATGTTAGAAACAAAAATAAACCAAAACATTATATTGAATTTAGAATCATAGAATCATAGAATGTTAGGGTTGGAAGGGACCTTAAGATCATCTAATTCCAACCCCCTGCCATGGGCAGGGACATCTCCCACTAGATCATGTTGCTCAGAGCCCCGTCCAGCCTGGCTTTAAAAACTTCCAGGGACGGGGCTTCCACCACATCTCTAGGCAACCTGTTCCAGTGTCTCACCAGCCTCATGTGAAGAACTTCTTCCTAATGTCCAATCTGAATCAACCCATCCTCATTTTAATCCATTCCCTCTAGTCCTACCATTACCCGACATCCTAAAAAGTCCTTCACCAGCTTTCTTGTAGGCCCCCTTAAGATACTGGAAGGCCACTATAAGGTCTCCTCGGAGCCTTCTTTTCTCCAGACTGAACAACCCCAACTCTCTCAGTCTGTCCTCACAGGAGAGGTGCTCCAGCCCTCTGATCATCCTTGTGGCCCTTTTCTGGACACGTTCCAGCACATCCATATCTTTCTTGTAGTAGGAGTTCCAGAACTGGATGCAGTAATCCAGGTGGGGTCCTCCATCTGGATTGCCCCAACCCAGAAGGAGGACCCTGCACTTGGTCTTGTTGAACTTCATGATGTTGGCATGGGCCCAGCTCTCCAGCCTGTCAAGGTCCCTCTGGATGGTGTCCCGTCCCTCCAGCATGTCAGCCACCCCACACAGCTTGGTGTCGTCGGCAAACTTGCTGAGGATGCACCCTGTGCCACTGTCCATGTCACTGACGAAGATGTTAAACAAGACTGGTTCCAGTACTGATCCTTGAGGGACTCCACTTGTCACTGGCCTCCACTTGGACATGGACCCATTGACAGCCACTCTTTGGGTGCGGCTGTCAAGCCAGTTCTTTATTGACTGAATTGTCAGTCCATCAATCCCGTATTTTAACAGCTTGGAGACCAGGATGTCATGTGGGACAGTGTCAAAGGCTTTGCTCAGGTCCAGGTAAATGACATCAGTTGCTCTCCCCTTGTCTGTTGATGTTGTGACCTTCTCATAGAAGGCTGCCAGGTTTGTCAGGCACGAATTGCCCTTAGTGAAGCTGTGTTGATTGTACCCGATCACCTCTTCGTTATTCTTCTGCCTCAGCAGCGCCTCCAGGAGGATCTGCTCCATAACCTTACCAGGCATGGAGGTGAGACTGACTGGCCTATAGTTCCCTGGTTCCTCCTTCTTTTCCTTTTTGAAAATGGAGATTACGTTTCCCCTTTTCCAGTCAGTGGGGACTTCACCAGACTGCCATGACTTTTGGAATATAATAGAGAGTGGTTTATCAACCTCATCCACCAGTTCCTTCAGTACCTGTGGGTGTATCCATCAGGTCCCATGGACTTGTTCACTTTCAGGTTCATCAGATGGTCATGAACCTGATCTTTACTTTATGATGGGCAGTTCTTTCCAACTCCTGCCATTGTCTTCTGTGACTCCGGGAGTGTGGCTGGAGCCCTTGCCAGTGAAGACTGAGGAAAAGTAGTCTCCATATCACTTGTCACCAGCTCCCCTGTTTCCTTTCTGAGGGGGCCCACACCCTCCCTAGTCTTCTTCTTACCATTAATGTACCTATAGAAATTTTTGTTGTTTCCCTGTTGTTCTCCTTGGCTCGATTTAATTCTAACTGAGCTTTAGCTTTTCCCACCAGGTCTCTTGCTGTTTGGACAGCTTCCTTATATGCCCCCTATTCTAGCTGTCCTTTCTTCCACTCCTTATAAAGTTTCTTTTTGTGTGACAGTGTGTCCAGGAGTTCCCTGTTCATCCAGGCAGGTCTCCTAGCATTCTGTCCTGCCTTCCTCTTTGTCGGTATAGTTTGCTCCTGGACACGGAAAAGGTGATCCTTGAAAACTGACCAGCTATCCTGGGCCCTCTTCCCTCTACACTTTGTCCCACGGCACTTTGGCCAGCAGATCCCTGAAGCAATGAAAGTCTGCATGCCTAAAGTCCAGTGTTGTAAGCTTGGAATATATCCTCCTAGAGAATATATCCTCCTAGAGTCTAGAGGAGTCAATGACACAGGCTATCTTAATAACTCTGACACTGGTGTCACTAATATGATTCACAGAAATATTTCCACAGAAGAATAGCTGAAAATATTCCTTCTGCCCCAGAAGTGAAAGGTCTGCCTTAGACTTGGAAATATCAAGAGAAGTTTCAAGGAATTTTTTTTTTTTTTAAATCTCCTTTCTCAATTACTTCATTTGCACAGTTTTGTTTCTTCAAGGTGTGCTTTTTTTCACTCTTACTAATTACCTCTTGTAAATAATTCTCAGTTTTGATCCCTTTCCCCCAGTGTACCTCCATATTCTGTGGACACCAAATCCCCTGAACAGCAGAGTACTGTTTATAATTCCTGTTGGCGAATGGAAAATTGGCTTCATAGTAGAGTTTTCCAATAGGATACTTCTTTCTGTGTGAGTGAGGTAGGTGATGAGGGAACACAGTGTGCTGAACACAGGGAACTGAAGGACCAGATGAAATTGTGCAGTGCCAGTCTAGTCATCTTTACTCATGGGCCTTGCAATCATTCATGAGAATATTTATTATAGGGAACTGAAGTATCATGAGAAGCAATTGCTTTGGAGGCTTACTCATTCTTTCTGCAGCTTTTCATCCAGTTTTTCTCTATCTGTGACTTCCTATTTCTTCTGATTAAATGTTGCCCATCTCACTTGCCTAGGAAACTGATATGTCATATTGTACATATGTCCATCTATTTATTATTTTTCCTGCCATGTACCAAATTCTTACTTCAATTCTTACATCATTTATGACAGAGACGTTCTGTGCAGATTAATTCTTAATTTACTCTGATTTTCTGCTGAATAATTTAGTCTGTACAGCCTTTAAAGCCCTGTACAGTTTTGTGGTTTAAAAAAAAAATATTTGTCCCAGACTAAAGGATATTTCGAACTTGCATGCAATTTAAATGAATTTACAAATGTAGCTGTGTTGCTTTGTCATTTCTCAACAATGATACAAAGAAATTCAGTGAATGTACTGTCTGTTCTGTCATTAGGGCTCAGCAAAATGTACGTGGCAAATAAACTTCTCTACTAAGTAACAGGTCTTTCACCATCAACCCCTGTGAGCTTCAAAATATTAAATTTTACATTTCATAAGGCAAAATCTGATTTAAATCTTAGTGTACATTCAGTCAGATCTCACACTTGTGATACAATATCTCTTAAGTGATAAAATATTTAAAATGAAAAAAAAGCTTGACACTAGTTATTGAATTACAAAGAATATGATAGATGGCAAAGGGTCATAACTGTTATTGACTTGCAAGACTCAGAGTTGCGTTGCAATGAGAGTTTTATTCACCATTGTCGTATTTTTGTGCCAGGAGCCTAGTTTTATGATACTTTTAACAGGCTCCTGTCAAAAGAATGCATCTCTGTTTTCTTGTTATATATACATATTTTCTATTTATCTGTTGTCAGGTTTGTGAGCTCAGGTTTCATAATTTTTAAAATGTTGCGGTTTGTTAATGCTTGCCTGTCTACAATGAAAATGATGCAAAGAATGGAAGAATACAGTAGTTGAGATTACTGTTCTCTGGGTTAATATTACAGAAAGAAGCAGGCAACATACAGTTTTGTTTTTAATATCTTTTCTTAGATGAGGAAGATTTCTGTTTTCTTAAATATTTCCCATTGACTTGCCTATCCTTGTTAAGCATACCATGAGGATAGGAGATACAATGGGAGTACTTAAGAAAATATGGTATGCTTCACCAAGAGGAAAGAAAATCCTCCAAATCCTACATAGCATTTGGAAAAGTATGAAGTCTATTCCTAAATGAAATATGAGGAAGAGGAGAGATTTAACAGCCTTCTAGAGATTGTGTCTTCTGAAGTGTCTTACTAACATTAGTTCATTGTTAACATCTTATTTTACCATTTGGCATTCTTGTATTTTCAGTCAGGCATTAAAGTTTCTTTGTTGTTAAATTTGGGTTAGGAGTGAAGAAGGGGTAGAAGAAAACTAGAAAAATTTAATCATGGTCTCATTTTCCAGATTAAAAGCAGATATAACAAAACTAACTATAGTTAAATAAAAGGAAAAAGTAACCATAAAATGGTTGCTTTACATAAGCCCGTTGGATGCTTGCCTTCACATCAATTGTTCTGCATGCAAGTAATTTTCTATGTTTTATTAATTACTTTAAAGGGAACTTTAATCTAAGGTGCTATTAATTTGATTTAGTGTGATTTGGGGGAAAGGACATGCTTTTGTTTGTTTTTTTTTATTGGACGAATGTCTTTCATTTACAGTTTCTACAGATGGGAGATTAATCCATTTAACCCTACAATTCTTCCTTGTGACTTACAAAAGTGTCTTTATTATCCAACTTGCTCACCTATACAGTCAAAAATCTTCAAGTATTTTCTAGCTGTTATGTATGAGTTTCCTGTTCTCCAAACCTCTTACTTTACTGCATAAAAAACACCTCTGGAATTTTTTGTCAAAGAAGCAGATCATCTACGTTGTTAAAATCTTTCTGTTGCCTTCTGGACTTGCTTATTAGCAGTTCCAGTATCATAGAATCATAGAATCTTCATAGTTGGAAAGGACCTTTGAGATCATTGAGTCCAACCATACACACACAAAAAAACCCACGCTACAATCTCTGTCACTAGAGCATGCCCTGAAGTGCCAAATGTATATGATTAAATACCTCTAGGGATGGTGACTCAACCACCTCCCTGGGCAGGCTTTTCCAGTGCCTGACCACTCTTTCAGTAAAGTAATTCTTCCTAATATCTAATCTAAACCTCCCCTGCCACAACTTCAGATCATTTCCTCTGGTCCTGTCATTATTCCCTTGGGAGAAAAGGCCAACACCCACCTCTCTACAACCTCCTTTCAGGTAGTTGTAGAGGGCAAGGAGGTCTCCCCTCAGCCTCCTCTTCTCCAAGCTAAACAAGCCCAGCTCCCTCAGCCTCTCCCCATATGACCTGGTCTCCAGACCCCTCCCCAGCCTGGTAGCTCTCCTCTGGACACGCTCCAGCACTTCAATGTCCCTCTTGTGCAGAGGGGCCCAGAACTGAACACAGGACTCGAGGTGAGGCCTCACCAGTGCCGAGTACAGAGGCACGATCCCTTCCCTACTCCTGCTGGCCATGCTGTTCCTGATACAAGCCAGAATGCTGTTGGCCTTCTTGGCCACCTGGGCACACTGCTGGCTCATGTTAAGCTGGCCGTCCACCAGCACCCCCACGTCCTTTTCTGCTGAGCAGCTTTCTAGCCACTCTTCCCCAAGCCTGTAGCGTTGCTTGGGGTTGTTGTGACCGAAATGCAGGACCCGGCACTTGGCCTTATTAAACCTCATACAGTTGGCCTTGGCCCATCGATCCAGCCTGTCCAGGTCCCTCTGTAGAGCCTTCCTACCTTCAAGCAGATCAACACTCCCACCTCATTTGGTATCATCTGCAAACTTACTGAGGGTGTACTCAATCCCCTCATCCAGATCATCAGTAAAGATAATAAATAAAACTGGCCCCAGAACTGAGCCCTGAGGGACACCACTGGTGACTGGCCACCAAGAGGATTTCACCCCATTAATCACATCTCTCTGGGCACGGCCATCCAGACAGTTTTTAACCCAGCGAAGAGTACACTTGTCTATGCCATGATTCGCCAGCTTCTCCAGGAGAATGCTGTGGGGGACGGTGTCAAAGGCCTTACCAAAGTCCAGATAGACAACGTCCACAGCCTTCCCCGTATCCAGAAGGTGAGTCACATGGTCATAGAAAGAGATCAGGTTGGTTAAGCAGGACCTCCCTTTCCTAAACCCATGCTGGCTGGCCCTGATCCCTTGGCTGCCCTGCACTTGCCGTGAGAGCTCACTCAAGACGATCCTCTCCATGATCTTTCCTGGTATCGAGGTCAGGCTGACAGCACTGTAGTTTCCTGGATCCTCCTTCTGACTCTTCTTGTAGATGGACATCACATTAGCCACCCTCCAGTCAACTGGTACCTCCCCTGTTGACCGAGACTGTTGATAAATGATGGAGAGAGTCTTGGTGAGCTCTCCCGCCAGCTCCCTGAGTACTCTTGGGTAAATCCCATCCGGCCCCGTAGACTTATGTGTGTCTAGGTGCAGAAGCAGATCATTGACTACTTCCTCCTGGATTATGGGTGGGTTGTTCTGCTCTCCATCCTTATCTTCCATCTCAGGAGGCTGAGCACCCTGGGGATAGCTGGTCTGACTATTGAAGACAGAGGCAAAGAAGGCATTCAGTATCTCAGCCTTCTCCTCGTCCTTGGTTGCAACTTTCCCCGCCGCATCCAATAAGGGATGGAGATTCTCCCTGGCCCTCTTTTTGTTGATGTATTTATAAAAGCTTTTTTTGTTGTCCTTTATGTTAGTGGCCAAGTTGAGCTCCAGCTGGGCTTTTGCCTTCCTAATTTTCTCTCTGTATAACCTAACGAGATCTCTGTACTCCTCCTGAGTTGTCTGTCCCTTCTTCCAAAGGTGGTAAACCCTCCTTTTATTCCTAAGTCCCATCAGAAGTTCCTTATTCATCCAGACTGGCCATTTTCCCCGCCCTTTAAACCTGCAACACAATATGGAGAATACTGAAATAAATTGTTGATAAGAATGGATGTTCTGAATTTCCGGTGTAGATTTTTTAGAACTGCTGTTACTTGTTTTTCAGTATTTGACAATTGCAGATTTAGGCTTGTTTTAGTTTTTCCTCTACCAGGAAAAAAATTACACTTATCTCCAAAGATTTTTTTTTTTAACTCTTCTGTTTATCTGCTTTTATGTTTATATTGGTCATTTTATCAAAGACTAAGGCAAGTTGACATGAAATACTTAACAAAAGAAATTATTTGTATCATATAATAGTGAAATGAAACAATTGCCAGAAAAAGTGAAGTAAGAATGAGTAAAGATACCTTCTGTCTATTGGGGGATTTTTTTTTTCAAGTGTTGATCTAATGACTAACAAAATATATTTCAAAATATCTCAGAAGCTGCAAAACTATAAATTGTCCTAGGCATGTCTACGTATAGAAACCTATGTGGATGGTTCAAGACAAGTTACAGTACTACACTTTTAAAATCACGTTACTAGACTAAGTTATGAAGAAGATAAAATGAAGTGAGAAGTGCCAAAAACTGTATAAAACACTCATTTATCACTGTTAGAGTGACTAACAAGCAAAGAAGGCCCTACAAGAGGGCCCTGCAAATTTTGTCAGAGGGTGTTTTTTTTTTTTAAACTTTTTTCATCTGAAGCAACATAGAAATATGCCAAAAAAGAAGAGGAAATTAATATAATGACAAAGTATGGGGGGAAAGGGAAAAACTATTTTCTGGTAAGATTGAAAATTAATGTGATTTAGCTGGAAGACTGCTGAATGAAAGGCAATGTCATTGTTCAAGCATTTCAAGGAGTGGTGATTAAAGAATGAGGAAAATAGAGAGGAGAGTTTTGCAATTACTTACATTTTAATGACCAGTAACATGATTCGACACTGCAAATGAAACATTTAAGCTCAATATTTGCAATGTTTTCCTGCTGGCAAAATCTATTAGAGGTAGGAAAATCTCTACATTGAAGAGATTTGGGAATACCTTCATTTGATTCATCTGATGCTACACTTGATAAAATGCCTGGAAATAAAGTGTAGAGAACAACTCTGTATTAAAAAGAGGTTGTAAGCATCTAATAAATATTTTTATTTTCATTCTTACCACAGAACAAAATGGTCACCTTATGAAAACACAGGCCAAGACATTCAAGCACCATTTTTCTTGATTAAAAGATTTAGTCCATTAATCATGTTAAGAGAAAAAACTTTGCTATTTTTCTATCTGAATTTTCCTGAAATTGTCACTGTGTTTTTCATCTATTGCTGAACATGTTTTTTAA
This sequence comes from Rissa tridactyla, assembly GCF_028500815.1. Classification (NCBI taxonomy): domain Eukaryota; kingdom Metazoa; phylum Chordata; class Aves; order Charadriiformes; family Laridae; genus Rissa; species Rissa tridactyla. Next base: position 54,198,291 of record NC_071497.1, read on the forward strand.
GGTTTAAGGGAGCTTGCTTTTTCTGTGACAGCTGCAATCATTGTAATGCACAATGTCATGAAAGGACAGTACAATGAAAATATAAAAAAGCCAAGCTTGTTGCATATGTATGGCTTGTGAGTAGCTGAAACTAAATTTTGTTGATTTGTGAAGTCTAAAATACAGTTGGGATTACATGAGATTTACCCTTCAACTATTGTAAGGAAAGAGAAATACATGTTAAATGAAACACTCCTTAAGAAACTTCATGTCTCTACTCCCCCTTTAAAGTTATTTTTCCTCAGTGTCCTACTTTTTAGCTGCAGTTTACAGTAACTGAGCCATGGTAATTAATTCCTATAAAATGTCGCAAATGGTGTCATTCATTAACTTTGACAAAAATGCTGGCATTGATTTGAACAGATGGATTCAATTGTGTCCATGTGACCTCAGTAGATCGGATCAGCATTGTTTTATTAGATTCTCCAAAAATTAAACTTTTTGAATTTTTTTTTGACTTTGTGAATATTCGCTGGTTATGTCTGAGCACAAAAACTTTGTGCAAGGAAGAAAGTTTCTTTCTATATTAGAAAACTTCATCAAATAAGAGTAATTCTCTGTTCCCTTTTATTTTCTGGTATTTGAATTCCGCAACAGCTAACCAGTATAGTTTAGAATAAAACTGGATTTTTCAGGAAATGTATTTTATTCAAATACCATTCTTATGGCATGTATAGAATTATTTTGTGCATTTTAGGTTAAAGTAGCTGCATTAACCTTAAATGTGAAAAGTGTTACAAATTATTTTATTGCAATAATTTCCAATACATAAAAACAACCAGGAAAACAGAACAAAACATAAACCTCTATTTGCTGGTTGTCCTAATTCAGTTAGGAAGCAAAAAGGAAAGAAAAAAATAAAAAGAAATTGGAAAAAAAATAAAATATGGAAGGTCAGCAGACAAAAATAGCATATGGAAATGATCTGCAACACTGAGAATATCACTCTGTTAAATATCAGTGCCTAGAGCTCACATCCCACAGTAAGATCTGGACATATGTGGGTGTTTGTTATATATGTTGCTATCTAGTCCAAAATCAGTTTTCAAAGGGAGGCAGCAATTTCACTTATGGAAATACTAGAGAGCATCAGCATTCATTTACATTGAACTTGCTCCAGTGACAGTTATAAAAGCTTGCAATTTACAGACAAAGTTTTTGCCTTAGTCCATTCCTGACTATTTCTTTTCCTTGATGAATTGGTGGGGGAAAGGGGTAAAGGCAAAAAAGGGTTATTTTTGCAGAACTTTTGTTCTTTCCTTCTCTATAAGACAATGGTTCAGAAGAGTCCATATCTTTCTGGGAGCTGATCTTTTTATTCTTTCATCTGCATTGAAATCCATCCATAATCTGCAACAATGCCATTTATAATCTCATAGGGAAGTGCTAAACTTTAGTATAAGGGAAATAACTTTACCTAGCTGAATCTGTAAGCAAAGACAGACATCCACAGGACTCATCTAGTCAAAAAGAAAAACTTAAAAATGTCTTATACTTAATCGGTCAAATCCAGTTTGTTAAATCCCTTAATTACAGTAGAAGATAGGGGAGCCATGACAACAAAAAAGGAAAAGACACAATCACAAACATATGTAAGGTGGCAATGTGGTTGACAGAGCTAATCAGCTGGATCAGTCAGCTCCAGCCCAGAAAAGAAAAGAAATTAGTATGTCACCACTTTTGCAAGTATTCTCTTACAAATTCTTCCCTCCCTCTGGCCCTACCTCCCATACTTATTCTTTCCTTGTACAAAAGTGGACTCTGATGTTACTTGCCATCTGCTCTGAGTCTTAGTGGTAGAAGACATATCATCACAATAAAATATTTGATTTGACATTTTGGGACAGATTTTGGTTTATAATATAAACTCAATAAAGATTCTACTATGTTTGACCCACCTCTGTGTCTGAACAAGCTCTATGTTGGACTGTGTCAAAAGGAGATGCTCCTCAGATAATGCTGGACCAACATCTGCAGTCTGCACACCTTGTAGTGCCACAACAGCCACAGTTTACAGACCTCTAGTCCATGAATTTCTTGTCTTTTTAAACCAGCTAATACTATCTGCGTACACAGCTTCTTATAGCAACAGAATATAGAAGTTCACTGCTTGCTGTGGCAGGGCTGCTGTACAGGGTGAAAGGACTCAGCAATAATAAGTTTATCCATTGATATTCTAGGTGAATCAAAGTAGTGAAAACCTGAAGAAGAAGTGTTTTCTTATGTTATAGTTATGTGGCATTCTGCATCACTAGAGCATGGTAGTTGGAGCAGTGTGTATCTTTTAAATTTCAAATCATTCTGCGTTTGTCTGGATTTCCTGAACAACTGTTTTTGATGAAATGTTCATCTATGCCATCTGACAGCATTTGATCCTTTAAAAGCCATAATCTGATCTGAAGCAGTAAACTCTATATGCCAAAGCAAATACTGGCATGCCTGACTTGGCTTGTCCAAAAGAAATTGCATGAAACCAAACTATAGTCTGAAGGTTTTTTCAAAGCATCTGCAAAATGTTTCTTCTCTTCCATCTTTTCCATATCTTGAATGTCCAGGCACAAAACTTAATTAGTAAGGCACCCCAAAAATGTCTCTAGAAGCCTATCTTCAATGAATATGGAAGAAATATTTTTGTATTCTTGAGGAGCAGGGAGATTGCGCTGAGATTTGGGTAAATTTCTGGACTCAGAATTATTTTTTTTAATTTCTAGATGTCTACTCATTGACATGCAAGGTTTAGAAGTGTTTAGAACTGTTGAAGTATCTTAAGATAAGTTTTGAATTTTTGTAGAAATAACAGTGCTCTTTCTAAAAAAATGTCACAAAAGCCTGGAAATGAGGAGCTATATTCTTCGAGGTCTTACATAGCAGTTACTGGTATCACATCCTGTGGAATTAAACACTTTTCACAGTACTTAACTTTTTATCAGTGACATGTAAAAGTTCCTCCTTATTTGGTAAGATGCTCTAAAACATAGGAGTAAACCTGTTTCATCACCTTACTTTCATGTTTTCAATGTTTAAAATAATGGTGAAATTGTACATAGCTGAAGCCACATAAACTTTGCTGTGGAATGTCTTCCAAGAGTGTATGAGCTTCACATTAGGTTCTAAAATTACATACATCAGCATGCAATTATTAATCAAGAGAGTGTCAAATAATTATTGGAATGGGAAGTTGACCACTTTGCCTAACTTGCCAGTGTTCTTTCTCCACTGAATTATTTTAATTTCCTTTTTCTTTTTTCTTTTCTTTTTTTCCAGGCTGGTAAAATTAACCATCAATTCCAATAGTTGCCGTGTTTACTCTTGAGAAAACTGACTTTCTCTTTTTTGCCTTGTTACTATCCAGACAAATGTTTTTCCTACTTTAGGGTCTAAAGACCTGTAACAGCCAAGGTAGTAAAAATGACAAGCAAAGATTTCTGACAGAGATTTTGTATAGAACAGTTATGATATTTAATTTTTTACATTGACATAAATAGCTTTATTTTAACCTTAAAGAGAACATTTCAAATGTAGACATAGCATTCATGTTAATGCGTATTTGGATTGCCTTTGGGTGATTTTTTGCAGGTTTTAGTTATCTTTTATATCTAAAATTTATAGTTTTGTCTTTCTGTCTGTCAAATCAGTGACTCAGCACTGGTAGAACACAGGACTACCTTTGTAGCATGTGAGTATTTTCATCTACATTTTTGATAAATGAACTATGTAACTTTACCTCTGAGAATGAACAAGTTGAGGAGAAAGCTTTGACATAACGTGCCATGCTCCCTTGAAGAAGTCTGGATTTAGAAGTTCTTTATAGGACCTTCATTAAAATTTGCAGGTTGCAGTCTGCATTGATCTGTAGTTCTGGGAAGATCACTTATTGCTGAAATTGCTTCTATAACATATATAAACTCTAGAGAAAACTTTCTGAATGTTATCCCTAAACAGTTATGAGTTATCACAAGCTTCCTAGAACGGCTTTTTTACTCTTCATCTTCCCTCCCCCCTTTTTTTACCTAATATACACTTATCAAATTAGTCATCAAATTTGTCTCAAGTTCTATGAATATTTTAGGGTTGGTTTTTTGTTTGATTTTTAGTTTTTGTTTGTTTGTTTGTTTGTTTTTTACCAAGGCAGTGAAATAAAACAGTATTTTTTTCCATGGAACAGAAATGCGAGTCTGATATGTCAATATCATTACAAAATGTAATCTGTTGTTTAGCCAACATAACGAAGGTAAATTTCCCTGAGATTGGTATGCAGATGCAGCAGAATTTCTGTTTGGAATGCAATTGTTAGCCTTTATTGCTATCCAGCTGTCAAATTTTCTGTTTTCTGTTTTATAAAGATGTACCCATAGACAAAAGTATATTTCAATAACTAGTAATGAGAACAAGTCTGTTTTCTCTGTTCTTGCTAAAATTATAGTACCTGTAAGTTGAAACATTCTTTCTTAATAGTTTTATTATGCCAAGAGATGAGAAAGCTGTCATCACCAATTAATTCTTGCAAATGTCACAACAATAAAATATATAAACTTGAAGAAAAAAAATCACAGATTTTTAGCTGTTTGGCTGAAATTGGAATGGTGTGAAGGAGATGCTGAAAGGGTATAAAGCAGGCTCACAAAGAAAACTGGCTATAAATAGACGTTGGCCTAATTCTTACTTATTCTATAGTTGGTTTGTACCCACAAAAACACTAAAAAAAAATCACTCCCTATATCATGCATTAACCTAATTAGGAATTTTCTGCTAAATGGTGATCCTGTTCACATGCACAGAAACCAGCTGGTTCCACTGGACTTCAGTATAGGGAAAACAAATTTTAAACTCCCTTTTTATTTTCATTTATTTGCATGAAAATGGAGCATTATATTATGTATTTATGAAAAAGTAGGTTATTTTATGTTTATGTGAAAAGATATGAACAGTACACAGTCAATTTAAAGTATATGATAGCTGTTTCCCAATGAATTTAAGATCAAACAGTAGACTGTGTCTCATGTAAGTGAATTTCCTTGTTCAATTTTCATGTGTTGCATCAGAGAAAAGAAAAGAAGTTGCCCCAGCTGTGCTGCACTGTCTCCTACATTTACTGGCAAAATAAGAGAAAATGAAATACACGTATTGAGATTCATTTCATTCCCCTTAAAATTCTGTTTTGAAATACAACCTCAGGAATTGTATTTGCTCAACTGCAACTCAACTTTAACTCGGCTATATACGTTCAGAACTTAAAATACATCACATTGTTCCCATTCTGTCTTTAATGGAAATGTAATGCACCACAATTTATTTCTATCTTTGAAAGATATCTCAGAAAATTATTTTTGGTTTAGATTAATATATTTGTCTTTCTATGGCCAGTACGATAAAAGAAGGCAACAGACTCATTTATCCAAGCAATTAAAGGCAAACCCATTATTTCGGTTAATGCTGATACAAAATAATGTGTAATTTTATATTAGTTGTATCAGATAACTGTGGTGATGACAGGAAGAAAATATTTGTGGATGTTATTTGTTTCAATAATGAACTGAGTTATTGTATTGTTCTATATATATAGCAGGTCTTCTCTTTAAGGTGTGAAATTGACCATATTCAAGGGGCAGTTTTATCACATGTTCAGCACTTAATTACTGTAACAGTACTGTTTAAGTAGTTTAATAGTCATATGTGACATGATAGAGTGAGATCTATTTCACCTAGTAGAGCTATTACTTTGCTAGCTTTAAGGAGTTTCTCACCTTTCCTTGAGACCCTTTTGCCCAATTTTCTGAAGAAAGGAATCTTACACATTCACTCTGTTCTCCCAATCTCCTTGGCCCCCAGTAACTTTCAAGTTATTCCAATTTTAACCAAATACAGCAGAAAGTTAGATTCCTCCAGTATTAATTTACTGCGGGTTCCTAAGGTGCGGTGGAATGAACAGAGGAGAGATTTCTAATGCTAGCTCCTCTGGAAATTTCTGCACTGGTCTATTTGATGGAGACAAGCAGAGCAGTACATTTGGCCAAGAGCAACCTGGCCCAGTCCTGGAAGCTTCTTGACTAGTCTTTCCACAGCCTCCTGCTACCCACCTCCTTCCTTGTATGATCTCAGAAATGTAACAGGAAGCTACAGTTGTGACAGGTGTAAGACTGGGTACCAGAAAATGTTACGGCATGGTTCTGAGATGAAGGTAACAACAGATGCATGCTTGTTGGGAAACAGAGGCAAAATCAGGTTTCATTAAACCCTCTATTTAGGTAAATAATGCAAGCCTGGCCACTGGTGATCATTCTTTTGTTTTGGGTCTTTTCTAACAATCTGCTCAAAAATATATATACTCTTTATTTATTGCTCTTTAGCCAAACTGATTGTTCAAAATTTAATAGAGAAAAATTAGGTCCCTAAATTATCTAATGAATGAGGATACCATGGATAGTAAGACATGGACTATCTCTTTTATAATCATGTACTCAGGCACTTTCATGACCTGAGTAATAGCATGAAAAGGATATTTGAGATTAAAGCCCTCATTTACTGGTTTCAGACAGGGCTTCTTTGCTAAATCCTAAAATGTATTTGTAACTTTGACAATATTTTTTTTTCATTTGCAAACAACTCTGAGCTATTAACCGAAACATGGAGGATAAAATAGCCAGCCTGCTAAATGCATTGTTACAAAAAATAAGTACTACATCCCTTGAGAAGAGTCAAAGCTGTTTTGTCTGAAACAAAGGAAATCAGATTAGTAATTAATTTGTCATTGTTTCACCTTTCGGTATGACTGGTTTAGGTTTTACCTGTTACCTTCTTTGAACATATTTTAATACTGATTCTCTGTTTATTGGTGCTGAGATCGTGCATACACAGGCATTACAAAGATTTATGGCTTCTGTTTATAATATTTCCAACAGCTTGAAGTGTCCCCTACGTTACCTATTGTATTTCACTCATCACTTTAAGGAATAACCCCAGGATATGGTTATTTATTTAATGAAATTAAATAGATTTGAAAGTTGAAAAGTGGGAATGTAACTTGCAAACATAGGTTTTCACAACCTGATGTGAGCATATATTAGTGAGTGCTAGAATTTTCACCAGTCTTTTCTTGCTAAGAAGTCTGAGCAATTCCACTGACTGGACTTTGAGTACTTGCAGAAAATGTTCCCAGACTAACCTACATGTATAGATTTGAAGAGTGAGCCCTCATTCAGACAAATATTAACATACTGGGAGTTTTTTGATTATTAATGTCCAAATTTTGGGCAAAATATTGGCAAAAAGAGTTATTTTGTTAGCTCATTTGGGACTGAAAATCTCTTCAACACTTTTTATGACACAAGTTAACACATTTGAAACCTTGTCATCTGGTTGCACTACAAACAAGCGAGAACTAGAACAACTGAGGTAATTCATTTGGATAACAGTGCATATTTTTGCTCCTGAAAATGATGCTTAACAGCCCAGTTCTAAAAGAACCTGCATAAAGGTTAGGGCACTTAACAGGATTCAGATCTCTGAGTTTCCTTCTCTATTTTTCTGCTGGAGAAAGAGAGGCAGAAAAAGCCAGACACTTTACTGCAGAAGTCTTGAAATGCAAGCAGATAATTGGAGACATATAGGCAGAAAACGCTTACGATCTTTTCTTGTGCAGTCAGGTAAGTGCATCTCTGAATTCAAGATCTGTAAAAGGGGGAATAATATTACCATGTAAGCTGTAATACAAAGAACTATGAGGTTTCAGCTGTCAGAAGAGCACAAAGAAATGCTTTGCTCTGCATTACACTGCTTTTTCTTTTGACTGATTTTGTGCCATCACAGGTGTCCCACTTAGTCTAAGAACACTCTTTTCTATTGCATAAAATGAAGGCATTAATTTTATTTACTTATCATAGCCAGCAAAATTAACCAATGGTGGCTAATCAATAGCAGACCTATGAGGTAGTCTCGCTGTCCAGTCATGGAATAATGATTGTGGTGATATGTATATTATGTACCTTTGTCAGATCACTTTTCTCCTTGTTCTAAAGATGAGTATACATGCAATGCAACACTGGAAGATCCATTTAAATCCTTTCCCTGGGAGTCACTAGAAGAGTCTATATTTCCTGCTCCCAAACCATGAGGGACTGCTGAGAATTAAATGTATATGCCAAGACTGAGTCAGTTACTTTTTTTTTTTTTTTTTGCCTAAGGGAGAGGGAATGTAAAATTTAGCTGTAGAAGGGTTATTTTTGCTTACTGCTCTCCAGCCCAGTTTCACATTACCAAAGGAGTCAATTACAATTTAACTTCTTGTTGTTTCTTTCAGTGAGAACATAATGTGTTTGTTAAACTTAGTTCAGATTCTTTATTTTTATTCCCTGAAATTCTGTGGAAATATGTTGAGGTATGCTATTCCTGCTGGGCTCATCTTATGAACTGCATATGTCTTAACAGTCAAAGTCAGGGTATTACAGATTTCATATTTAATTTGCCCATTTTCTTCAATAGGTGACAGAATGAAAGGTTTTCTACTAAAACTGTGGCTAGTTTAGCATAAGGGACACTTCTATGTTACAAGCACTCGTATTTTATGCAGTTTATTTAGTTTTAGCATTTTGTGAGGTTTCCCTATGTCTTTTGTATTTAGGCTCTTGGAGTTATTGCTGCTACAAACTGGAAAAACGGGGTATTACTCTCACATTTAACAGATGGCTTACAAATGTCTCAGCCATATAAAAAGTGATTAGCCTTAAGGATGCTTTCTGTGAAAATTATTTGAACATATTTTACCACTCTACCACCCTTTACCACTTCTGTTGAACTTAAGAATTATATGAAGAAGTTTCTCAAGAGCTTTTCGTCTTACTAACATCTAAAATTGCAGATACTGTATAATTTATACAACGAATGACTATTCTTTTGTCTCATAGGGGTCCCTTTATACAGTTAGAAAAACTGTATAAAGAAAGAAGATACTAGGAGATAAGTCGTCTGGTTATACTTACTGCAGAAATCCTATCTTTATTTCTTTGTCTGATAACACGCAGAACATTTCAGAGAGAGGAAATTTTTTGAGACATCTTTTCTGTACATTATGAGTTTTCTTTCATGGTGAGAATTGCATTTTTACACTTCAAAAAGACATTTTTTATAACTGTGATTAAAGTAATGATTTGTGTATTTCTGTCTTATTCACATCTTTTCTACCTTTTTTTGTTATTTTAACTCATCTGCAATATTTATATTCCTGTGCTCTATTTTTCCACTTCGGTTGGTTGTTTTTCTTTTGGTTTGGTTTATGTTTTTTTTAACAAGGTTAGCTTTTATCTACCAGCTTGGTAGATAAACAAGAGATTTAAACAGCCTGGACAGTCATGTATATCACATGTTTGAATCACTGTTGTTTTTTCAAGTTCACATCAAAAAGTCAGTGAGTTACTTAACATTGTTAACATAGGAGATAAAAATAAATCAAGGGATGTTGTTACAATGTTCTAATACTTCTTGCTGAATGAAAAATAGCAATTCTTAATAAAAATAAAACTGAAAATTCTTAACAGAAATGGATGGCTATTTATCAAATAATTTATGAACAGCCTGCCAAGAACAAGTGTATTTCAACCTAGATATTCAGGAGCAGACTGTGATGCCTATTTTGTTGGCCCCTTCCTGTCATTTATAAAGCAGAAAGAGAAACAGTGAAGACTGAGTGTTAAAGAGTAAGGAGCTGTGTGCAAGCATGCAAGGACACTTTGTGTAATATCGTCGTAACTGAAAACTCAAGATGTCAGAGTAAGGCTTAAATTTATTGCCTGAACCGAGCAGAGGTGGGAAGTCCATGTAATCAAATTATCTCAAAATCAGAAGATGAGATATTCTACAGTTTAAGAATGATTGAGAGTTTCATTTCAGTCTTTGCATTCCTGATGAATTTCCCTAGTTGTTTATTTTAGGATAGTCTTAAGATTTTTTTTTTTTTTGCCAAAGTCATTGATAATTCATCATTAAAGCTTGATAAGAAACAGAGAGCCTTTTCTTACCGAGCATTATTTTCAAAGTGCTTGACATTGCAATCTCAGCATCCTTTTTGGGAGACTTTTAATGTAACATCTACAACATATAGGTTAATTCATTCTGGTTCCAGTTTTCCATTTTGCTGGGCTATTGAAGCTAGGGAAAATATACGTATATTTAGGGAAACCAATTTGCTTTCATAGAATTAGCAGTCAGTAGAAAAAGTAGCTACATCTATACTAATTTTGTCTTCTAGATAATTGCCCACTTCCGATTCACTCAATGGATTTACAATTTTTAAATAATTCATAGTTGCAGAAGAAGCATTTTAGTAATTATAATTTTTCAACACTTCATCTTTTTCCCCTCACCAAGAGAGAACTGTTTGCTTTCAACCATTTCTGGGATTTTTACCTACTTGATTCTCTTAATCTTTCTTATTGTTCTTTGCATTTTTAGACAGCTAGTTATCTTCAGGTTCATCCTTGGGTGTCAAACCTTTGCAGGGAAAAAAACAGTCCATCACTTTTATCTTCTTCTTAATATTAATTCTATGAATTCCACTTAATCCACAAACCTACATGTCTTTGTGTTCCCATATTCAGAGGCTATACATTAACTACAGTTTGAAATAAGATTTGTTCAAAGTGTATGCATGTGTGCTTGTGTGTTTTTCTATAAATCCATAGTGCGTATTATCTGCCCCCTCTTTACTCAACAGGTGTTCATTTCATTATTTCATGAAAACAGTTATCATGGGATATCGGTGTGAGCAGATACCATCATATGTGTGCTTATTATTTTCATGTAATCATAGAATCATCTAGGTTGGAAGGAACCTTTAAGATCATTGAGTCCAACCATCAACGTAACACTGACAAAACTACCCCTAAACCATGTCCCTGAGAACCACCTCTTCCCATCTTTTAAGTACCTCCAGGGATGGAGATGCTACCACTTCCCTGGGCAGCCTGTTCCAATGTTTGATAACCCTTTCTGGGAAGAAATTTTTCCTACTGTCCAATCCAAACCTCCCCTGGTGCAACTTGAGGCCATTTCCTTTTGTCCTATCACTTGTTACTTGGGAGAAGAGACCAACACCCACCTCTCTACAGCCTCCTTTCAGGTAGTTGTAGAGAGTAATAAGGCCTCCCCTCAGCCTCTTCTTCTCCAGGGTAAACAACGCCAGTTCACTCAGCTGCTCTTCATAAAGCTTGCTCTCTAGACCCCTTACCAGCTTTGTTGCCCTTCTCTGGACTCTCTCCAGAATGTCTTTCTCGCAATGTCTTTCCTGTAGTGAGGGGCCCCAAACTGGACACACCAGTGCTAAGTACAGGGGGACGATCACTTCCCTAGTCCTGCTCACTACACTGTTCCTGATACAGGCCAGGATGCTGATGGCCGCCTTGGCCACATGGGCACACTGCTGGCCCATATTGTAACTTCATGGCTGAATACAGCTGAGAGTCAGCAAAAGGATATAGGTACTTTTACATTTCTTTGAATGGTCTTCATGTCAAACATTATTGAGACTCAAGCAGAGAAAGCATCAGAATTTAGAGTTTGGATTAAATTAGGAAAAACAGTCAAAGTTCATCAACATGGAGAAGTTGGTTTTTTTTCAAATTTTCAAATTGCTTAGCAGCTATGAAATGGCATTTTGCATTTTCAATGGATCTTCATTTTCACATTTCAAAGGCTTTTAGTTCTGATGCTGAATGAAAGGCCATATGAATATAAGTAGTGATGTAAATATTAAAAAGCAATCTTTGCACAATTTGATTCTAAACAGTTACTGAAATATATAAAAGAGCAACTAGAATACAATTCATAGTGATCATTAGTAATGTTTTATATTAACTTCAATTCCCCTTAGTTAGTATTTTAGCCAAAGAAATACTAAATTCATGAAATAGTATTTGTTGATTACAAATATTCAGGCAGTCAATAAGAATTCAAAGTTGTTCATGTTTATTTGCGGTTAGTATGATGTGTATATATATACATAATACAGTGTTAGGGTCAGGCATATAAGGCTGATGTCCTCTTATTATGTGGTAAGGATTAACTGCTATGGCATTTTTGTTTTGATTCTTGTATTGACAGCGTTCCAATTGCCAATAGTATGTCATTGGGAATATCACTAAATTTTGTGTCAGAAATATCAGAATAAATTGATGTCTTTACAATTACTGTGTGCAAACACTTATTGATAGGCAAGATACTGCTTAACAGTTTAGCAGTAGTGATTGGAGCAAACTGGAATAATCAGTTCTTGTAGAATATAAGCATTTTAGGTCATTGCCACAAGCAAAGACTGTGGATATATGCCCCCATTTTAATTTCCTTTTCTACCTACTATTCTGCCTAAAAATATTTGCCAGCATCAGAGTCAGTGAAGACTATATGATAAGTCCTTTGAACAGTTGAGCTGCATACATTGCCAGCAGTTTATTATCTATAAGAAACATAATTCTTGCTTTTGTGAAAAAAAAAATCAAAAAATCTCCACCCCTACATCACCACACAGAATTATTTTAAGCTGACCCAGTTTCATGTTTAGCTAACATAACCCAGTGGGAAAACAAGGAATAATGCTTTTATGCACAGGTAAAAGAAAAACAAGATTTATTCAGAAATATAGACCATGTACTCTGTGGGAGAGAAGTTTGTCTGCCACTGTGGAGCCTGGATGAATATGTGGAAGTTACTGAGAAAATGTTCTTCCAAACTTTAGTGTGAGCAATATTTATAATGCCATAAAATGAAATCAGTAGAGTTGTTTGAATAACACCCACTCTAAACATTAGTAATATAATAAACATAGTATTTTTAGTCAAGTTTGAGCACATTGTTAAAGAGAGCAGAAATCTGAGAATAGCAGTGTTTATATTGTTTCTTTCGAGTTTCTGTTTTGCTAACTCTTTGAAATATTTTTTTTCATTTGTACTTCAAATGATATACTGTTGTATGGCTATACTTCTGATAGATTAGTAATCAGCTTTCTTGACATTCAGAACTCTAGTGTTGAAATACTAATAAATGCAACATGATATAGCTGTTATTTAATTTAATTGCAAATAGAAAAAAAAATTTGAGAAAATCTCTTTAGGGTGTATTGTACATTTTACAATATGGAGATGTACTGCTCCTGTGCCTATAACATGTCCTATCTACTAGAGTTCAGGGTGTGGATAAATTTCCATTATGCAATTGTTGTCAGGGCAAACTGACAGTTTTTCACAAAAAAGATCATCTTTGTGCATTGCTGAGTCATAAAAGCAATCCCTGTGCTAGGCAATGCACCTGCAACAATGCTTGGCAGTCAGACAGCCTTCTAATTTTGAAGGAGATATAAACCGTCTGTGATCTGATCCCCTCTGTAGTGAGTGACATCACACTATCCCATTCTCTGTATGGTGATTATCACAGACTGATTATCCCTTATGTATTTTATAGTATATAATAATCAGATCAGTGTCAGTGCCAAAATCAAACCAGACAGTGTTTGCATGATTGGTTATTAGCTATAACATTTCATCTCAGTGTTTCTCACTGAAAAAAAAAAAAAAGTGGAAAAAAACACAAGTATACCTGATGCAGAGATTGTACGTACACCAACAAGTAATTGACCTTTGTCTATCTTTGTCTGCAAGATGCAACTTGGGAACAAATTTCTTCTCTTCCTTAGCACTGTAATGACGGAATGTATAGTTTAACTTGAAGCTCGAAGTCTAGGGTTTTTGTGTGTGTGGTAGGAAGACTATCATTGCTCCACTATTCAATATAACAATTTTTAGTAGTATTACTAGGGTCAGCATGATAACATACAATGTGTGTCTAGTTTTGTTTTATAAAGTTAAGTTAAATTTTAACCACTATGCTTCCTCTGATTGAGTTTACAGGATCTTCAGATCACTTCCACTGCAAATATCACACTAGCTCATGTCATAAATGACTTTTCTTTTTCATATCTTACTCTAGAACACAGAATTGTGTAGTGAAATAACTTGTCTGAGGGTGGAAACAGCAGGAGACGCATGAGTCAAAACTTTTATGCTTTTAACTCCCTGCAGGCATTTTTTTTTACCTTTTCTTTTCTCCTCAAATTAGGGTGAAGGTATTCTGAAAGCAGAGTGGTCTATGAGAAGGACAAATCCTAAAAACAGGTTTGCTGTAAATAAATTTCACTCAAACCTTTTCTTCCTTTTATCCAAATTTGAGTTAGACCTTCAAAATAATCTATACTCAGACCAGCCAAATACCAAATACACAGATCAAAGATAATCCATACAAATTCTTTTTTATAAGCAGTTAATCAGAGTTTCCTTATCTTGGCTATATTCTTTAATTGCCTAGTTATCAGGAACAAAACTTTTAGGTTTCTTAAAGTAGTCTTTAGCACTTCCTCCATGAGAGCATATGTATTTCAATATGTTCTTATATATACTCATTTATGTTAACACTTTTTTCATAAATGCTAGTTCTGTTTTAAGCATTACTTATTTGTGCTATATTTATTTAGGAAAACTTGTAGCTATTGTGTTTATCCAGTTTTAAAATTATTCAGCACACAGTAAAGTAGAAAATGGAGGTATGCTGCAGTCATACTTCTATCACTCTCGTTTACTCCTTGGCAGAGTCATATTTCTTAGGAATTCTATTCAGTTGCTGAGATACCTTCAGGTGAATCATTGCATTCAGGTAGGGAAACGTTTTGTAAAAATAAAAGAAACAAACAAACAAACAAAATCAGCAACTTCTAGGATTGCAGTTTAGTAAATAAACAAAGCTAAAAGCTGGAGGTGAGCGTAAAAATCAATGAAAAAAGTCTCTGGGATGATGAAGACTCTGATTCTTCCTCATGACTGGGTCCACTCCCCTTATGTTACCTTTCACTTTGTTTTTTCCCTGAGCTAAATGAGCATGCCAAGATCAGCCGGTGTTGCTGCATAGAAGCATTCACAGGATTTGTGAAGAAGCTAAATGTTTTAACTTGATTTCTTTTCTGCGTAGAAAAGACTATTTGTCCAACAGAACATGTTGGTAAACAAGTAAACAAGTGTTTACTTTCATAAAGTAAACAAGTGTTTACTTTATGAAATCATCATAGACTTCGTAGACTTACACGTTTTGCTAGGTCAAGACTTTATTTTTCAAATGTAATCTATATAGAAAAGACCAAGCAGTCAGTAGTCTTCCAGGACATTAATTCCAACAGTGTTTTTCACGTGTAAGCCACTGTCCTAATACAGCCATTCTTATTTTATTCCCACAAAAATATGTTCTGAATGGTATCACTTCATTTTTGTTCTTTTCTGATAGATTTTCTGAGTCAAAAAATTTCTTATGAAGTCCATGTATGTTGAATATGCTGAGAAAATGCTATTTTAGAGCTTCTCTAAATTAGAAAAAAAAATGGCTGGGGCACAAGGGTGAAAACATTTGTCTCTGAAAAGCTAGAAAAGCAGATATCATGCAGCACATGGTTGATAAGAAGTTAAGAATTGCTTTGTTACTGAGTCATGCTCAATGTTTTCATTATATTAGCTACTATTTTCAAACATCTAGCATGATATACACAATGTGAAAATATACTGCAGTATAAAGATTTCTCAGCACACAGATCAAAAAATCTAGACAGGATTTATATATAAAAGATTACGTTTTGTATGTACAGACCGTAACTTTCTCATCCAATCCTTTGAAGTAAACTTGTTTTCTGTGCTTGAATTACTTATTATGTGATATCAGGCCAACTGTTCTGTTTTAGACTTTATGTTTCCTATAAAAAGTTTTTCATACACCTTTGGGGAAACAGTGAAAGAAGGTTTGTAATTTGTAAACCTCATCAACTGAGATCAAAGACTTTTCTTAATTTATTTATACTTCCTGTAACTTTAACATTCTATAAACATCATGTGTTTTTCTTGAAGCCCTGGAATAATTAAAAAATATTATTTTAAATATCTTAGTTTCTTCTCATAGAACTTTCATGAACATAATATTGTCTCAAGGAGCTTTGTTAAAGAACTTTTGAAAGTAACTTGTCAAAGTATTTACACACGCACAGAAAATATTTGTGCTTTCAGAGATCAGTTAC
Source organism: Rissa tridactyla (assembly GCF_028500815.1). Taxonomy (NCBI): domain Eukaryota; kingdom Metazoa; phylum Chordata; class Aves; order Charadriiformes; family Laridae; genus Rissa; species Rissa tridactyla. Next base: position 54,214,417 of record NC_071497.1, read on the forward strand.
ATGTGGGAACAACATATGAATCAAGTAATAAAGGTTTAGGATTTTTAGGTTTAAGTAATAAAAATTACTAAGGGTCTAACTTTATTTCTAATCAACCATTTCTTTTTCTCAATCATGATTTTGAGGAACAGGGAAATTACTTTTTTTAATTATTATTAATTATTTTACTCGGTGCTAGACAGTGTTTGAAACTTTTGGTATATTTGTGTCCAAAAATTACTTTACCTTTATCCCTATTAAGGTAGATTGACTTCCATGTTTTGTATGTATTTTGAATAGCCTATTGATGCATTGTATTGCATTTATCTTAGATAGTGCTTTTAAAAAAAAAATTAAAAAATCTATTTTTAGACTTATAGAGAACTAAAATCTGTTTAAAAATATGTTACAATTTGGCTGTCATTCTGATAAAATGGGCGAGGGGAGCCAAGTGAAATAAAATAATATGTAGCTCTATTAAGTGAAATAAAAGAATATGTAGCTCTATTATTCCACTATTTTTAGGTTGTGCTGGAACAAAACAAGTGCAATTAATAACATATTGCCCTTTTAAGGTATGCAAAAGGTATGCATGACTGGAGATTCTTATGTACTTCTAGATTCTTATGAAGCTTCATGAGGTAAATACATAACTAAATAGTCATCTCTATGTAGAAGTAATATTTTAGCATGCTTTCTGGTGGAAAAAGTAACATAGACAATTCTAAACCACAGGTATAAAGATCTGGGCCTGTGATGGCAGCCTTCTTTAAAAAAAAAATCAAAAACAAAACAACAAAAAGCCAACCAGTTTATCAGTTTCACATTATTTTAATCATAGAAAAAACATGAATATGCCCCTCAGTCTTCCAATTTGGTCACTGTTCTTTAGTCATTTTTTTGAAACAAGATTCTCAGGATATCTTGTAACTTTAAAAGAGATAAAGTAAGCTGTAAATATATATTTTCAATTAATATATATTTTAATATATATTTTCAGTATTTTCAGTTACTTTTAAGTTTTTATTCTTTGAATCGTTGTCAGCAGATTTGTAGTATTTATGTACTGTGGATTAGTTTGAATTCAACACAAAGTAAAGGTTCTGTATTTCATGGCAGTTATGTCTTCTCTCTAGCACATTAGGATTTTTCTGTTTATAAACAAAATAGGAAGCTTTCTTTACTAAAAACCTTTGTGTAGGCCGTTTATGTAGTATTAGCCTTTGTTGATATGTACCATGCTCAGGAACTGCATGGCAATTTTATAAAAGTATACATTCAGTTTCTGGCTGCTTTTATCTAACTTTGGATGGCAATGACTGACCATGGGCCTCTCCAGAGTGCACTCATCACTTTCTGGTGAAACATACAGTAATATTCATTACCTTAAGTAGTCCTTTCACCACTCTGGAAATCCACAGGTATAACACTTAATACATATTTTTAAATAGTTTACAAAACTTCTTTGGGTATATGTGTGTCTGTGTCAATAGTCCAGCTGATTAGAGTTTAGGTTTAGCAAAGAGTACTACAGAAGCAGAGGTGATTTAATACTTATGCAACAAGACATGATCCAGTAAACAAGAATAAAAAATGCTAAATACTTTGGAAATTTTCCTTTTTTCTTCTATGCTTTACCATATCAGAGAGAAATAGCGTATCTGCCATGTATGCAAAGGATCAATGAAGCGCTTCTCTACATTCTATTTAATTACATATATTCTGTTTAGTGTCTTTCTCAATGAACTGGATGAGCGGATTGAGTGCACCGTCAGTAAATTTGCAGATGACACCAAGTTGGGCAGGAGTGTCGACCTGCTTGAAGGTAGAAAGACTCTACAGAGGGACCTGGACAGGCGGGATCGGTGGGCCAAGCCCAATGGTATTAGGTTCAAAAAGGCCAAGTGCACTTGGGTCATGACAACCCCATGCAGTGATACATGCTTGGGAAAGAGTGGCTGGAAAGCTGCCCGTCAGAAAAGGACCTGGGGTATTGGTAGACAGCTGGCTGAATATGGGCCAGCAGTGTGCCCATGTGGCCAAGGCGGCCATCAGCATCCTGGCCTGTATCAGGAACAGTGTAGTGAGCAGGACTAGGGAAGTGATCGTCCCCCTGTACTTAGCACTGGTGTGTCCAGTTTGGGGCCCCTCACTACAGGAAAGACATTGCGAGAAAGACATTCTGGAGAGAGTCCAGAGAAGGGCAACAAAGCTGGTAAGGGGTCTAGAGAGCAAGCTTTATGAAGAGCAGCTGAGTGAACTGGCGTTGTTTACCCTGGAGAAGAAGAGGCTGAGGGGAGGCCTTATTACTCTCTACAACTACCTGAAAGGAGGCTGTAGAGAGGTGGGTGTTGGTCTCTTCTCCCAAGTAACAAGTGATAGGACAAAAGGAAATGGCCTCAAGTTGCACCAGGGGAGGTTTGGATTGGACAGTAGGAAAAATTTCTTCCCAGAAAGGGTTATCAAACATTGGAACAGGCTGCCCAGGGAAGTGGTAGCATCTCCATCCCTGGAGGTACTTAAAAGATGGGAAGAGGTGGTTTTCAGGGACATGGTTTAGGGGTAGTTTAGGGGTAGTTTTGTCAGTGTTAGGTTGATGGTTGGACTCAATGTTCTTAAAGGTTCCTTCCAACCTAGATGATTCTATGATCCTATGAATTTACATGTTTATGATCTCTCTTTCTCTGTATACATATGAGGAATTGTTTATAAGCTTTATAGAATGTAATGTTGAAAAGAATAGAAAGGAAAACAAAACCAAACAACCAACCCCGAACAAAATAAAATTAAAAAAAAACCAAAACCCAACCCAAAATGTAATTCTGTTTCTGTATAAACCTACATTTGAGTTACACCTTAAAAACTGCAAGAAACGGTAGAACAGAAGGAGGTTCAGAAAAAGGCCAGGAAGATGCTCAAAATCACTGAACAACTTCTGTATGAGGAAATTTCGAAAAAGAGTTGATTTACTGAAGAGACAATAGAAGTCTTCAAAATTATTATTGACCCTGGGAGGGTAGACAGGGATTGTGTGTGAAACCATATATTGATTTTGAGGGCAAGATCTCAGGCCATAATATGAAACTAACAAGCAGAACTTTCTTAAACCCAAACCTTACTACACACAATAGGGAGGCCATGTGTGGAAATCCTTATCACAGGATGCAGTGGATACAGAACATTTACATGGGTTTCAAGGAAAACTGGATGCTGTCTTAGAAGACAGATCTACCATGAGTTGTTATCTGATGCTGCATAGCTCTTCTAATGTACAGAGTTTGTTTGTGCGTGTTTATTTTTTTGCAGGGGGAAGGCTTTTTTTCAAATAGTATTTTTAATAGGAAGAGGAGGGAAAGGTCAACTGCAAGCTGCTCCTGCCCTGTGTTTGTGTATAGCTATTTTGATACAATGCTGAGAGAAGCTGTATCTCCATGCAGTCACTTAATAGAAAGAAAACATGTAGGAAAACTATTTCTAAGATGTACAAGAAGTGAGATGACTGTGTGTCGTGGTTTAGCCTCAGACGGCAACAAAGAACCTTGTGCCGCTCGCTCGGGCCTTCCCAATACAGGAAGAATTGGAAGACAAAGGCAAAACTCTTGGGCTGAGACAAAGGCAGTTTAACAGAACAGCAAAGGGAACAAGAAAACAACAACAATAACACGGATAGAGGAATATGCAAACACGATTACCGAACCTCCACTCCCTGCCTGGACCGGAAACCCCCAGCCCGCTCCAAGCAGTGACTTCCTGCCCCCTCCCCTGGCAGCTCAGGGTGGGCATGGCTCAGATGGGATGGAATACCTGTGTCCCTGCCAGAGCCTGGGAAGAATTAACCTTGTCCCTGCAGGAACCAGGACATTATCCATCCCTTATTCCATACTGTCTTTGCCATGCACAGATCTTACAGGTTCCAGTGAATTGCCACCACTTTCCCCTGTCATATATATATATACACACACATATATTCATGCAGATATAATGCCCTTATTTTATGGGCCATCCCTCCAAAGTGTCCGGTGAGTTCATTTAATCCATGGCTTTGGGCTCCATCTGTTAGAACAGTCTCTCAGGGCAGGTGAGATGCTGTGTGGTGCTGGTCTGTTGCATGCTGTATTTTTCGGAGCTTGTGACTGGTGCACCCAGTGTGGCTCATGCACACAGTCCATGGGCTGAAGATGTAAATCTTGAGGAAGTTGCTGGGCGCCAGCTGCTGAGGTCAGTTCTTATCCCATCATCCCTGTGCCTTACTCGTAGTACAACTGATAGCAATTATAGCAATGAGGACATACAGTGACAGTGTTACTTAGCAATTAACAACACACAATCTGATTCATTGGCTATTCTCACCCAAAATGAGATCCCCATGAGGTACACATCGGAATTCCCCATCCTTCCGCACCACCCACCAAGTGCATCCAGGTTCTTGGGCAAAAGCAATCCCACGGGTGGGTTTGCCTTTGCCTGAGGCAGGACTAACCCAGACTGTCTTCCCTAACATATTCTTCATGTGCACTACGGGGACTTTATCCCCTTCTACAGTACATGGAAGTTTTGATTGGGCAGGGACCGCCCGATTGGTAGATCCCCTGGTGTTAACTAGCCAGGTAGCTTTTGCTAGATGTGCATCCCAATGTTTTAAAGTCCCCCCACCCGTTGCTCTTAGTGTAGTTTTTAACAGTCCATTGTATCGTTCTATCTTCCCAGAGGCTGGTGCGTGATAGGGGATGTGATACACCCACTCGATACCATGCTCTTTGGCCCAGGTGTCTATGAGGCTGTTTCGGAAATGAGTCCCGTTGTCCGACTCAATTCTCTCTGGGGTACCATGTCGCCACAGGACTTGCTTTTCAAGGACCAGGATAGTGTTCCGGGCAGTGGCATGGGGCACAGGGTATGTTTCCAGCCACCCAGTGGCTGCTTCCACCATTGTGAGCACATAGCCCTTGCCTTGATGGGTTTGTGGCAGTGTGATATAGTCAATCTGCCAGGCCTCCCCATATTTGTATTTCAGCCATCGCCCTCCATACCAAAGAGGCTTCAAACGCTTGGCTTGCTTGATTGCAGCGCATGTCTCACATTCATGGATGACCTGTGCAATAGTGTCCATGGTCAAGTCCACCCCTCGGTGACGAGCCCATCTATGTGTCGCATCTCTTTCTTGATGGCGTGGGGTGTCATGGGCCTACCGAGCTTTGACTAGTTCACCCTTATGTTGCCAGTCCAGATGCACCTGAGCCATGTCAATCCTAGCAGCCTGATCCACCTGCTGGTTGTTCTGATGTTCCTCTGTGGCCTGATTCTTTGGTACATGGGCATCTACATGGCGTACTTTCACAATCAGATTCTCAATCCGGGCAGCAATATCTTGCCATAGTTCAGCAGCCCAGATGGGTTTGCCTCTGTGCTGCCAGTTGCCCTGCTTCCACTGCTGTAACCACCCGCAGAGAGCATTTGCCACCATCCATGAGTCAGTGTAGAGATAAAATACTGGCCATTTTTCTCGCTCAGCAATGTCCAAAGCTAGCTGAATGGCTTTCAGCTCTGCAAACTGGCTCGGTTCACCTTGTCCTTCACTGGCTTCTGCAATTTGTTGTGTAGGACTCCACACAGCAGCCCTCCACTTTCAATGCTTTCCCACAATCCGGCAGGACCCATCAGTGAACAGGGCATATTTCTTCTCATTTTCTGGCAGTTTATTATATGGTGGGGCCTCTTCCGCACACGTCACCTCCTCCTCTGGTGACATTCTGAAATCCTTGCCTTCTGGCCAGTCCATGATCACTTCCAGAATTCCTGGGCGACTGGGGTTTCCCATTTGAGTTTGCTGTGTGATCAGTGCAATCCACTTACTCCATGTAGCATCAGTTGCATGATGTGTGGTGGGGACCCTTTCTTTCAACATCCAGCCCAGCACCGGCAATCGAGGTGCTAAGAGGAGCTGTGCTTCTGTGCCAACCACTTCCAAAGCAGCTTGAACCCCTTCATATGCTGCCAATATCTATTTTTCTGTTGCAGTGTAGTGGGCTTCGGATCCTCTGTATCCCCGACTCCAAAACCCTAGGGGTCAACCTCGGGTCTCCCCTGGTGCTTTCTGCTGGAGGCTCCAGGTAGGGCCATTCTCCCCGGCTGCGGTGTAGAGCACATTTTTAAATTCTTGTCCTGCCCAGACTGGCCCCAGGGCCACTGCATGGACTATTTCCTGTTTGATTTGTTCAAAAGCTTGTCATTGCTCAGGACCCCATTTAAAATCATTCTTCTTCCGGGTTACTTGATACAGAGGGCTCACAATTAGACTGTAATCTGGGATATGCATTCTCCAAAAACCCACAATGCCTAAGAAAGCTTGTGTTTCCTTTTTACTAGTTGGTGGAGACATAGCTGCTATTTTGTTGGTCACATCCATTGGAATCTGACGGTGTCCATCTTGCCATTTTATTCCTAAAAACTGGATCTCCTGCACAGGTCCCTTGACCTTACTTCGTTTTATGGCAAAACAAGCTTTCAGAAGGATTCGGACTATTTTACTCCTTTTCTCAAAAACTTCTTCTGCTGCGTTTCCCCATACTATGATGTCATCAGTGTATTGCAGATGTTCTGGAGCTTCACCCTGTTCCAGTGCAGTTTGGACCAGTCCATGGCAAATGGTGGGGCTGTGTTTCCACCCCTGGGGCAGTCGATTCCAGGTGTATTGAACACGCCTCCAAGAGAAAGCAAACCATGGCCTGCACTCTGCTGCCAAAGGCATTGAGAAGAATGCATTCGCTATATCAATTGTGGCATACCACTTGGCTGCCTTGGACTCCAGTTCATACTGCAGTTCTAGCATGTCCAGCACAGCAGCGCTCAGCAGTGGCGTGACTTCGTTCAGGCCATGATAGTCTACAGTTAGCCTCCACTCTCCATTAGATTTTCACACCAGCCATATGGGACTGTTAAAGGGTGAGCGAGTCTTGCTGATCACTCCTTGAATCTCTAGTTGACAAATCAGCTTATGGATGGGAATCAGAGAGTCTCGGTTAGTGCGATATTGCCACCGATGCACCGTTGTGGTAGCAATCGGCACCTCTTGTTCTTTGACCCTCAACAACCCCACAACAGAAGAATCCTCCAAGAGACCAGGCAAGGTAGACAACTGTTTAACTTCCTCCATCTCCAAGGCAGCTATGCCAAAGGCCCAACAGTACCCTTTTGGGTCCTTAAAATTCCCTCTCCTGAGGTAATCTATACCAAGGATGCATGGAGCCTCTGGGCCAGTCACAATGGGATGTTTTTGCCACTCATTCCCAGTTAGGCTCACTTCCGCCTCCAGTACAGTCAACTCTTGGGATCCCCCTGTCACCCCAGAAATACAAATGGGTTCTGCCCCTTTACAGCTTGATGGTATTAGAGTGCACTGTGCGCCCGTGTCCACTAGAGCCTTATACTCCTGTGGGTCAGATGTGCCAGGCCATTGAAGTTCCTTCAAGGGGATCAGAAGCAAGATCTGCTCTGTTTGGGGAACTGCCCATTGGAAACTGGGGTGGCACTTTTCCTGGAGGGATCCCCTTTTGTGGTTGTCCTTCCTTGCAACTCCTGTACCCATGTCCGCAGGATCGAAGTAGGTTGTCTATCCCACTTCCTCATGTCCTCTCCGTGGTCCCGCAGGTAGAACTACAGGGTGCCTCGTGGTGTGTACCATCTGTACTCTCGCTCTTGAGTGGGGAAATGCCTGCTCCTAATAGCTGAGATGCTGGCCCGTACAGGTGGGGAGTAGGATATATTCTCTTCAAGTTGCTGGACCTTCCGCAAGTTTCTCCACAGCTGAGACAAGGGGGGAAGAGAGACTTTCTTCATATCACCAGAGCCGGCCAGCCACCTCATCCACCGTTGGTCCCTCTTTGCCTTTCCATTCCATTACTGCCAGTGAGTTGGCATATGATGATGGTGCGCTCCATACAAACTTCTGCCACATGGGCCTCGTGCATTGCACCTCATCAGGGTCTGTGGGTAAGTTTGCATTGTCCAACTCATAGTAAATCATCTCCCACGTGGCTAATTCTCTCAGGTACTGGATACCTCTTTCCATGGTAGTCCACTTGCTTGGTTAACATACAACATCATCACTGAAGGGGTACCTTTCCCTCACGCCTGACAGGAGTCATTTCCAGACGCTGAAGGCTTGGGTCTTCTTCCCAGTTGCCTTGTCAATGCCACCTTCCCTAGACAGGGATCGCAGCTGCCTGGTTTCCCTACCCTCTAATTCCAGGCTACTGGCCCTGTTATCCCAACACCGAAGCAGCCAGGTGACTATGTGCTTGCCTGAGAGGCAGCTAAAATCTTTTCGCATATCCCGCAGCTCACTCAAGGATAGGGATCGGGTGATTATCTCTGTTTCTGCCTCTTCCTTCTGCTCTCGTGATGACCCTGGTTCATCATCATCTCTTACTAAGCGAACGGATTTCTTCGTGTACTTCTTCTTCTGTATGGGGGCAACTGATACTGGCACGGGTTGGTTCCCTGGTTCAGTGGCAGTGACTGCCACGGGGGCTGGAGTAGCTGCAGTGGCTGCCGCAGGAGTTTGAGTAGCCGAGTGGCTGCCGCAGGGGTTGCAGTAGCCACAGTGGCTGCCACAGGGGTTGCAGTAGCTGCAGTACCTGTCACAGGGGTTGCAGTAGCCGCAGTGTCTGCTGGTCTGGTTTCCATCTCTTCCCCTTGAGGGTGCTGCATAACACTGAGCAGTGCCTGGTAGATACTGGCCAGGGCCCAGCACAGCGCAGTGAGTTGTGCCTCTCTAGAATAGCCACAGCATTTTCCCTTCAAATATTCTACCACTTTATCAGGGTCCTGTAATGGTTCAGGGGTGAAGTCCCAGACCACTGGAGGTGAGAAGTTCTCTAGGTACCTGCCCATGTTCTCCCACATGCCGTGCCACCCCTGACTATCCAGCCTTGGAGCAGATCTCTGGGTGGTAGTCTTAAATAGTCGTTTAACCCTAAACAAGACCTGGAACATATTCAGGAGACATAACACTAGGAACATGCTGGTTTGAGCATCCTAAGGATATTCAAAATTCTCAAAAACTGTCATACCTGACCCGAAGGAGAAAAGGGAGGCAAACGAGCTGGGGAAAGTGTCCTCCCCCTGTTTCCCCTACAGATTGTGTGTGATTATTAAGAATTCTGAGAGACAGTGCCCAAGGTACGGACAGGACAACAATACCATATAAACGCCCCAAAGTAACTGTCTAACAAGTGATGTTATCATCTCATAAGCCGATATTGCACAGGACAGCGAAATGATAATCCTCATCCCTCTCCCAGAAGTAACAAAAATCATCGCAGGGAGTACATAAGGCACGTAGGAATTCACATAACACAGCCATGAGAACAAACCAAGCAACATGATGACCAGCAACCATTTACCTAATAAAATAAATGCATACAACAAATTCATTTTTCCAAGCTCTAGTTGGATTCTGTCGTTATCTCAACCCTTCGAGCCCCACGTTGGGTGCCAAAATGGACTGTCGTGGTTTAGCCTCAGACGGCAACAAAGAACCACGTGCTGCTCACTTGGGCCTTCCCAATATGGGAAGAATCGGAAGAAAAAAAGGCAAAACTCTTGGGTTGAGACAAAGGCAGTTTAACAGAACAGCAAAGGGAACAAGAAAAAACAATAATAACATGAACAGAGGAATATACAAACACGATTACGGAACTGCCGCCCACTGACGGGACCTGGGAAGCCCCAGCCCACTCCAAGCGGCAGCTCAGGGTGAGCATGGCTTATATGGCATGGAATACCAGGAAGAATTAACCCTATCCCTACCGGAACCAGGATACTGTGTAAACAGAAGATTGTCATCAGGAATTTTGGACAATAATGCCAAATTTGCAAGCAAAATTGAACCAAAGATTTTCTCTGTGAAAAGTTCCTTTTAGAAAATGGTTCTTATCCAAAATGTTTTCCATTATTACAAGTTAGGCAGGCTTTTCCAGGTATTTATTTTATGACTCTGAGGTGCCACGTAGCTCATGGAGAGTCAGTAGAATGCAAGGGGGTGCAAAGCACATAACCTGGGCTTATTCAGATACCTTCGGAGTAGAGTAGGAAGGCAATATTTCCCAGACTCCAGGGTGTATGTATGTAAGCCTGTATGCTGTTCATGCTTTCTCCTAGGTCTTGAGGTGAAAATCGTAAATTCAAAATTTTTTGAAAGTAACAAATTCTCCAACTGTGTGAGAAATAAGGAAAGTGATTCCCTGGTGCTCTGACCTCCGTATTTTGCCATTCTTATAATTATTCTGTCTCTGCCAACATTCATGAAGTTAGCAGCAGGCCAGCTTTGTCTAGAAGGGACCATCACAGGACAGCAAAAAATGTTAAAGGTAATACAATGAGAACTTCTCTTCAAAACACAACACTTAAATTACAATACTGTATCTTTGAACCTTCTATATTAAACATTTACTATCTTTCAAAAATAAAGAAGGCAGAAGTAGCATCTATTGTAGTCACAGAATCACAGAATCACAGAATGGTAGGGTTGGAAGGGACCTCTGGAGATCATCTAGGCCAACCCCCCTACCAGAGCAGGGTCACCTAGAGCAAGTTGCAAAGGAACACGTACAGCTAGGTTTTGAATGTCTCCAGAGTTGGAGACTCCACCACCTCTCTGGGCAGCCTGTTCCAGTGCTCTGACACCCTCAAAGTAAAGAAGTTCCTCCTCATGTTTAGGTGGAACTTCCTATGCTCAAGTTTGTGCCCATTACCTCTTGTCCTGTTGCCGGGCACCACTGAAAACAGCCTGGCCCCATCCTCCTGACACCCACCCTTGAAGTATTTATAAGCGTTGATAAGGTCCCTGCTCAGCCGTCTTTTTTCCAGACTGAAGAGACCCAAATCCCTCAGCCTTTCTTCATAAGAGAGGTGTTCCAGTCCCCTGATCATCTTCCTAGCCCTTTGCTGCACCGTCTCCAGCAGTTCCCTGTCCTTCTTGAGCCAGGGAGCCCAGAACTGGATACAGTACTCCAGATGCGGCCTCACCAAGGCAGAGTAGAGGGGGAGGATGACCTCCCTCAACCTGCTTGCCACACTCTTCTTGATGCAGCCCAGGATGCCATTGGCCTTCTTGGTCACAGGGGCACATTGCTGGCTCATGGTCACCCTGTTGTCCAGCAGGACTCCCAGGTCTCTTTCCACCAAGCTGCTCTCCAGCAGGTCAGCCCCCAACCTGTACTGGTGCAGGGGGTTATTCCTCCCCAGGTGCAGCACCCTACACTTGCCCTTATTGAATTTCATAAGGTTTCTCTCCGCCCAACTCTCCAGCCTGTCCAGGTCTCTCTGTATGGTGGCACAGCCTTCCCGTGTGTCAGCCACCCCCCCCCAGCTTTGTGTCATCGGCAAACTTGCTGAGGGTGCACTCTGTCCCCTCATCCATGTCATTGATGAATATATTGAACAGGACTGGACCCAGTACTGAGCCGTGGGGAACACCACTCGTCACTGACCTCCAACTAGACTCTGTGCCCCTAACAATGACTCTCTGAGCTCTGTCTTTCAACCAGTTTTCTATCCACCCCACTGTGCATTTATCTAACCCACACTTCCTAAGCTTCCCTATGAGGATGCTGTGGGACACCATTAAAATGTAACTGTATAATAAAGTATGTAACATAACAAGAAGAGGATTGAAAACTATGTAGAAAAAAAGTAGCATTTTTTTTCGTAAAGGATTTTTTTGCTTTCTCTTGCTTTATATTTTGATTGTAATTTCTCATAGTTATTAAGTGGTGTGGTAAAACAGGACAGGTAATTTTAAGAGTTAAAAGGTTATCAGAATTGCTAACATTTAGGTACAAGTATTTAACACTAAACAAACAAATGCATATAATTAATTTTACAGCCTGGGTGATGCTTCCAGAAAATCATTGCAAAGAGACTGAATATCTGAGGAAGAATTACCATGTCAGTCTTGAAGATTATCTGGAATAACAATTTTATCGGCATCCATAATATTTTCACAAGAACGAAAGAGTGAACTCCATGCACTTTCTGTGCATTACATGAGCATATTCCTACATAGATTGTGGCAAATTGGTTTACTTACTTTTTTAAGTAGAAGTCATAATTAATATAGACAAGAATAATGTCTCTCTGATGATGGTTTCTGTCATATCTATCTGGAAAAGAAAGGAAAGAATTTATCTGCTAAAGGTAGTAACACATTTAAACTCATCTTTATTTGCAATGACAGGTTACTACCATGTAGAGAGAAGTATGAATATTTATACAGTAATTCTATTTTATCCCCAGATGTTACCAAAGGATATGGGCTGTCCTACGCTAGCCCTTGATATATGGTCCGTGAACACAGCACAGGCGTTACCGGTTGGAGGCCAGCTCAAGATGCTTTGGGATACATTTCAGAGCTGTTTGGGGAGATCTAAGTGTTTAAAAAGCATTGGTTCTCCTTTCCTCTGATGGCTTTCTGGGGAAGATATTAGACCAGGGTAGATACAAGTTCAAATTATGAATTCAGAGGCAAGCCATTTATTTGTGTAGCATTACAGTGCTACTTCTTCTCTCATATATTGATAGAAAGCCTCTGTTTCATTACAAATATATACAATAGCACACTTTAATTCTTTGAAGGGACCAGATGCTTTAATAATTTCTGTCAGTGCAAGCAATTTGTGTTGCTCTATATCATTTGGCTCAAAGCCTGTGCTTTTGTTGTGTTTTGTTGTCAACCCATTTGCAGACTTTGCTTTTTGGAAAGAAAGAGTTATGAAGGATTGGTTCTCCGAGTACTCAAGGAAAGAGAAAAGTGAATACATAATGGTGTCTGGAAGACAAAAAGGAAAAGTTTACTAAGGCAGAAGTAAACATGATCATCCTTTCCTTATACCCGCTCACTGTTGTTACTAAGAAAAGAGAGGTGAAGTTAATTCAGTATCCTTATTGACATACATGTCTGTCTGCTTTTGGTAAGGAAACATCAAAAAAGTAACTGAGGATATAAGTAATTAGAGGATGTTGGCTGAACTTCTGAAACTGAGGTGTATGACATAAAGGAAGGGAAAGGAAGTAGCCATGCAAAAACAAAACAGAAAAGCAAAGCGACAGACACTAAAGAGAGGTCTATCATACCACTTTCTGTCCGGCATTATACAAGGCAATGAAGGTGGAGAAAAGCAAGTAAAAAAATTCTCAGTCCTCTCCCCTCAAAAACCACTACCAAAGCAAAAAAAACAAACAAACCATCAAAACCCCTAGAAAAATTACGTGGAATTAAGAGACCTAACTAAAAGTTGGAGTCCTTGTTCTTTCCTGTAATGACATCCAGACCATGGCTTGAAAAATGAGTGATAACCTTTTATAATCTGTATCCTTACTGATGTGAATGCTGCTGTTGTTCTGAGTTTACACCTAGCCTGGAAAATCAATTAAAAACATCTGGTCTGTAATTTCCAATTTGTAACGGGGAGCTCCTAATGTTATTAGAAGGGATTTCCTTCTCCTCCCCTTCATGTCTGAACATTTTATTGTCTGCAGCATGGGGTCTCTTCTCACTCTGATCTGTGCACACAGCTCCAATTAATGTTAATAGCAATTCCCAGGGTGAAGCAGAAGAAAATATACCACATAAGTTTAATTTCTACAACCTCAGATCTATCTACTGAGTTGATGGACTCTAGCCATTGCCACAGTATTTAAGACATAGATTTCAAATGCTGAAATACGTTGACATCTTTGATTTGAGGGTTATCTTTTTTTTCATAGTAGATGCTATTAGTTTCACTCAGATTTTATTTTTTAACCGCCTTTCTAATTCCTCAAGCCTATTTAAAAGCTTTTTTCAAACTTGACTGGCAATCCAGACAACTGTAAATTCTCAATATGACCTATCCCTTTTTGTTGCTGTGGGCTGGGAAGATCAAACTCAAAGGCTGGGAGGCAGTGGGTAACGAAGTATTAAGGCGTGACACTTCTTGCTTAATGTGAATTTTTCTCCGTGTGTGAGGGAAGGAGGGAATTAAGAGACAAAAGCCTCTTGAAACTGTAAATGCATAAGCATTTGATAGAAAATAAATTTTGATTGAAAACCGGCCACTGACTTTGTTACTAAGTCATTTAGAAATTATGCCTCTGACAAGATGGAAACCTGAAACGCTTTCTTAAATTTCTTAATATTATGCCTCTTTAATTTCTACCTTTTATGTAAGAGACTCAAAAATCCAAAAACTCCACAAACACTCATGCTGAATTTTGCCTATCCTCGAACAGAAGCAATGCTGAGTAAACAGGCAGAAAAATTTGATGCAGATGCACAGGTTGCTAGACTAAAAATAAAGAAGATAAATAATGGAAGAAAGAAGGAAGAGGATTAATTACGTGAGTTGTTTGTCCAGTTTTTGTGCTACTAATCCTATCATCCTTTCTCCAAAATGGATTGTCTATACAATGAGTCTTTGCAATGCTGACATACAACATGGCCTAGGCATATAAATAAGAGATAATTTTATGCTAATTTTATACTGATAGACTTATTCCTGATGCAGTTCCTGCATCAACAACATAGACATCAGGAGAAAGAAAATTGCAGCTATTTGGTAAAACACTGTAGTGAAAACAGAAAATGGTTTATTCTCTCTTGCATTCCTTTAGTCTTTGACTGGCTAGGTTTCTATTTTGTTTAAGGGAAAGATAGAATTATGGATAATTGGCAATATTAATGAGCAATTAAAAATAATATTGCTCAGGAGAGTTACAGGCATTTAAACGTTTTACAGATTTTCATTCCTTCATGTTGTTTCCTTTTTTTTCCTCCCTAGAAAGGCAAGCTCTGTGTGTTTACCTAGAATAATATGTAATGTACCAATCTTTCTTTACCAAATTAGACAAATAGCAATTGTTGCAAAATTTGTAATTCTACTGAGGTATAAAATTACTGCATTATTAAAACTTTTGGGTCTCTCATCAATATTGCTAGTAGGCATATGACCAGTGGGACCTTAAGTATCTGAGCTTCCACACTGATTATTTTGTTGCTTAAAGGTAACAATGTTAGTCCACAAATAAGCAAACTCAGCTAGTGGAATGAGCTAAACAACGACAACTTTGGATAAAATGGCAGAGTGCACAAAGTTCTGTTATTTGTTCACTAAAGATTAGTATATTGACTAGTTTTACATTTAACATCTATCTTTATGAGTTACATCAAGACTTGCAACATTATTGAAAAAGCAAAGTATATTAGTTTTACTGTTTAGTTTTAGCAGGGAAAATTATTTATCTCTTAATCTTTCTTCAAACACTGAAATGTTTTTTTAGAGAATATCATCAAACTGTAATGAACTTCTGACTGAAAGACTAACTTTGGACTGTTGCTACAATACTCACCATATCCTCCAGTAGAAATTCTTAATTTACTTCTCTTTACTTTATATGGATAATATTTTTTTTTCCCTTTGAAAATAGAGCTATCCAAATAAACGTGAGCTGGAATTCAGCTGGTTTTTTAGCTTGTAACTTGGGAGACATCAGTGAAATGATGCGGGACAACTTTCTTAACATTCTTCAATTGCTAAAGATGATTTGATATTTTGGGCACTTCATGCTTCATTTCCTGTAGAAAAAAAATATAATTTCTGAAATTTATCTGAAGGCTTTCCTTGCAGTATAGTATAAGTCATATTTGTACTTGGACTTGTTAGAGATTCTCAGTTAATTATTTTTCTATATTGTATGTCTTTTTTATATCACACTGTGTTTATGAGAACCTAACATAAATCTGGAAATAAATCTTTATCTGAACCTATATGGAACTGATCCATTGTCTGTTGAAGTTAATGAGAGTAGACGTAATCCATAAGCAGTACCACTCCTCCCAGTCTTGTATCATCAGTAAACATTTTTAAGGTTACACTGCACCTCATCATCCAGATCATTATTAAAGGTATTGAATATGATTGGACCCAATATTTACCCCTGAGGTGCACTGCTAGTTACTGCCCTGTATTTTGTTGTTGTCTGAGCCTGATCATTCAGCTAGTTTTCAACCCATCTCACCATTTGCTCATCCAGCCCATACTGTGTCATCTTCTCAATGACGATGTTATAGGAGAAGGCCTCAGAAGCCTTACTAAAGTCAAGGTAGACAATATCTACTTCCCTTCCCTCATTTACCAAGCTTGTCATTTCATTGTAGAAGGCTATCAGGTTTGTGGAGGACGACTTTCCCTTGGTCAATTCATGCTTACTTCTCCTGTTCACCTTTTTGTTGTTCTCATGCCTGGAAATATTTTCCAGAATTAGTTGTTTCATCACCTTCCTAGGAATAGAGGTGAGGCCTAAAGGGCCTGTAGTACCTTGCATCCTCCTTCCTGCTCTACCCCGAATTTGAAATTAGGTATATTTGCTTTTCTTTAGTTCTCAGGCACCTCTCCCAATTGCCATAATTGTTCAAAAATTAGAGTGGCCTTGCAGTGACGTCAGCCAGCTCATGGTTGCATCCCTTAGGGCCCATGGATTTACGAATGTCCAGTTTGCTTAAGTATTCCCTAAGACCACTCTTTTCCACCAAGTGTAAGTCAGCCTTGCTCCAGGCTTTTCACCTGGTCTCTGCGGTCTGGTAAAGACTGGTGTTCAGTACCTCAGCCTTTTTTTAATCTGGTGTTTTGTTCAGATTATATGATGCAATAAAATGAATTGAAGTTTCTCATCTATGATGACTACAATCTGTTGTAATTCAATATACATATTATACAAATTAAATTTAAAATGGTTTTGGATTGACACATTTTTTAAAGAAGAAAGAAGTGTGAAGAACTTTTTTTTTTTTTTGAAAGAGAGGGAAAAAATGGTCTCTGGTACCCTTACTTTCAAGCTTTCTTGATAGTTTCAGAGGATTTTATTGACATAAGTCTTAGCAAAATTGAACTCCTCTTTTCCTGTTTCCGGTACTGCTAGTGTAAGCAATTTACACCTTTCTAACCTGAAAGTCATAAGATATTTCTCACAGTTTAAGTCTCAGCTTCAGATGGCAATCCTGGTTTTGTGAATAACAGTTTAAACTGATGAGCTCTGTAATTTGGGAGTCTTTCATTCGAAGATAAATAACCTCCAGTTAAAGCAAAAGGCATGTGACCTTTGTGCTTTAAAATAACATGGAATATTTAATATTTCATGGTCTTTAAGATTTAAATTTATTAACATGTTAAAATAATAATAAAAAAATTCCACAACAGGGGTATGGAAATAACATAGTAGTTGTGCTATAAAATGTGTCAGTTAAGCAATTTAATCAGATAGCTATGCCAGGCTTCACCGGCATTTTTCAACTTCACTGAATTTTTCAACTACTTAAACTAAAGCACAAACTACAATTAATTTACAGCTTTCATTAATCAAAATGCAATTTAAGTTACATAAGAAAATTGATAGAATTAATTCAATTGTAGAATGTAAAAATGCATAAAGAATAAGTATACTGGATCACATTAAGTCTATTTTTATCATACAGGGTTAAAGTTATGCTATCCTATGGTGAATGAAAAAATGGACATTATTATGAAACTTTGTGTTTCTAATGCAAATCTTTATAATTTTTTTTTCAATTAAACTTTGTTTGTTAAATATCACATTGTGTATTAGTGCACTTAAATAGTGCTATTTCAATAGCAGATTTTTAAATTGCTTTCCAAAATAATTATTTCTCCAAATAATTGAGTCAGCAGTAGGAAATAAGCAGCACAATATTTCGAAATATACCTGCATTTCTAGATATTTCCGAAAATGTACATCAGTGTGCTTATGTGCTGTATTGAAAAGTGTCTTAAGTTCCTTAAGCACTTAAGACTTTGAAAAATCAATTCAGTTTCTAGTTCATAATTTATTAATTCAAGCTGTTGGCTCCTGTCTTCTGAGAATCTCAAAACTAGTGTTTTAGACATGCAGGAGTTTTTTAAGCACTTGTGCCTAAATGCAAGTAGACCTGTGCTAAACTTAATACTCCAGCTACAGAATTCTTAACCATACTTTGTCTCAAAATTACTGCCTGTCTGAGATGGAATATAAGCAAAATAAACTTTACTATGTTTAAGTCATTTATATACTTTTTAATGCAAACACAGCCTTCTCTGAGTTGGATTTTATTTTCTTCTTTTTTCTTATTTTCTAATCTTTTGGCAAACAATTGATAGAATGAATTTAATTGCAGAATGTAAAAATGCATGAAGGATAAGTATACTAGATCACATTAAGCCCATTTTTATCATACAGGGTTAAAGTGACGCTACCCTATTCTGAGGGGAAAAAAATGGACATCAATGAGAAACTGTGTGTTTTTAATGCAAACCTTTATCAGTTACCAATGGTATCAGATTAGTTATACAAAATCTAAATCTAGTTTAGTAATAATGAGCATTTGATGCTTGAGCTTGATGTCACTGTTGTAGGAATCTGAGGAATGTCAAAGGCCCAAGTGAACTGTATGAAAGGTCCATGCTTAACCAAATTATGACATTTGCTGTGTCCTTCTCTCCAGGAAAAGCTGATGATAACTGTTGCTGTGCTGACTAGCAGCTAAAAGTTAAGAACAAATCCTTGATTTCTTCTCTTTCCATAAAACTGAATTATGAAAAATACTTTAGAGCACAATAGGTTTATCTTTAATAAAATTTTCATTAAGTTCAGCTGAGTTCTTAGAGCTCTTTTCTAATTTTTGAGGACTGATTACTTAGAACATTTAATTAACTCATATTTAGTGCAGCAAAGTGCACCCTGTATTAGTGCAGCATTATATACAGATGGATTTGTTGAGAGAAGCCTATACAGCATCTGTCCGATGCTGCACCAATGCATGGTTCCCAGCATTTAAAGGGACATAAAACTTACTATCTATATTCCTCTTTTTATTCTGTCTTGTTAAAGCATCTGTTTTGTTAGCCATTTGTTATTGGGCCTTTCTTGCTGAGATCCAGAGAGAACCCTGCACCACTTTTCTCTCTCACTCACCTAACCCTGTCCCCCAAAGTGCAGAACAGATATCAAATATGATAACATCATATAATGCACTGTAATTTCCTACAATTATAAGCTGAATTGAACAAAAAAATAATATAATAAATTTATTTTTAATAAATTACTTTGAAGTCATTAATAAATTCTTATCAGAGCATAAACATTTCTATTGTGTAGTTCTGGTTACTTGCTATTTTGTTTAAAGGCAATGTAAAATAAGTCATTTTAGGTTAAATTATGTGTATGCTTTTGAAAGTTATACAAGCTTTACAGTTTCCATATCTTTGAATTTACATTTTGCTTTTCTCGTGAATTCCCATGAGATCTGTTTCATTGACCTTGCAACTATAAAAGTTATGTAAGATGTAGTATTACCGCCCAAAGTTTGATGTCTATAAAAAGGGCATTATTGAAATCTAAGCTATATGCCTACTAAAAATTAGATTTCCCATAAATAGAATAAATTAATTTCTCAAGCATAGTATATATTTTGCATTAAAAATTAATATCAGTACGCTGAAATAGTAATAGTAGTGTCCAAAGTGGGAGTGGACTTTTAATATAAGATCACTGGTAAAACTTCAGATAACCCATGGATCAACTTTTCTCTTTCATCTTTGAATAATATTCAAAAAAATGCCAAAATATTTCTAATATTTTTTCCTTACCAATTTCAGGAGGGTTTTTTCTCTGCCTAATATATTCTTTTTGCACTAGTAGGTGTATCATATCACAAAAAGCATGCACAATTGTAATGAACGTGAACTGCTTTGAATTTGGGATATCTTGGGACCTTCCGTTTTATGCATTCCGGTTAACAGTAGACTACCAATCAGTTCTTTATTTCAGAATGAGGGACATGGAATAATACTCGCAATTTATATGACTGAATGTTAAACTTTCATATGGTGCATCAGAGTGAGGCCTGAATCCAGAAGGGTTTTATTGGTTTGTGAGCAGAGTCCCAAACCCCAGCACACAAAAAAAATGCAGTGCAAACGGTATATAAAGCCAGCAAATAAAAGTGAATAGGGAGAAGTGATCTTTCACAGGATTCACTCAGAAGTTTCCTTTGTTTTCATTCTAGTGTTGATAGTGACTCCTTTTGTGAATTGAAACCCTTTACTTCATTTTTGCCAGTGGTAAAATGACTGTGATGATAATGGAATATCTGCCTATATTAGTTATTTAAGCATTCATTATTCACACCGAAATAAACACATTAAAGGATATGACATTATGTAAAACCTGTGCTAAATATTTTGTTGTTTATTTTATTTTATTGCTTGCTTATGCTTTTAATTTTATTATTTTTCTCCTCATTGCCAGTTCAGCCATCCTTCTTTCTAATCTCACATGTCCTTGGATGGAACATATATTTACTGCTATGATTGTCCTAGAAACTTGACAAGCCAAATTAGCATGCTTTGACTCATGAGCAAAATATATAAAACACTTCCTGATGGATATATTTTCTTTGTGCTGCTCATCTTAAAGCGACCTAGTTCCCGACGCGCTAGTTGAAGTGCTTGAAGGTCTGATAACTCTGTTTCTGTACTGCATACAAAGGTATCAGAGAAGTTCAAGGTATTGGACCAAGGAGAATGGCTTGATTCTTCAGTAATATTTTCACTTCTGGGTGAATTTATGAGCAGTAAGGCAAAATCATAACCCTGTAGACATGATAAGCAAGCCATAAGTGCAAATATGGTGTGAGGCTTGAGTGCATACTTCAGGTTGAAGGCTGTGAAGAAAGAAAAAAAAAAGATGGCTAAGACTGAACCTATTTTAGTACTCTTCATGGGGCAAGCCTGCAGTTGCCAAAGTATTTGACCAAGCTAATTTGTGTATTAGATGGCCAAAACTGATGGTGGCTTGCCACACCTGTCATATTGGATCAGACCAAAAGACTAATAGGTGAAAATCTGCAAAGGAGTCCTGCATTGAAATGCTTTTTCTTTCTTTTTTTTTTTTTTTTTACATTTTAAGTGTGTACATGCCAGAACTACTGTTTTTGTATGTTCCAGTTTGGCCTAGAGTAACTGCTCTCTTAAGCACATAGGGCAGGGCTATTACACGACATGGATGATAATGCCCCTTGTAAAGGAAATTCAAAGAATAATTGTCCTCCTTGAGATATATTCTATCTTTGTGCTTCTTTGGGAATGGAATTCCTAGATACATCCCTAGAAATTTTGCACATTGCATATAATTAATAATTTTTTTTTTTTCCCCAACTTTTTCTGTGAGTGTAGCTATCTTTACATAATTCTATATTGCCCTTCTGTGCTTTCCAGAGCGAGGAGCTGTCAATCATTTCCCAATAGAGGGATGAGAAGCAAGATGGGAACATGAAATTTGTTTTTGCTAGTGACCTGAACCAGGACTTGAATGAGCCCAAATGCCCAAAGCTGAAAAAGAAATGAGTCTAACTCATTGTACAAACCTTCTCAAGTGCCACACTGAGTACAAGAATTATTTAGTTTTGTGTATTTGACCAGATAATATTAAAGCATCTGCTTAAATTACAGAAGGCCAAGGGATTAAAAAGGAAGGCTTTGAAATGCTGTCCTTAGCTTATAACAAAGCTTCTGAGAGAATATGTTTGGTGTACCAAAAGTCTATATAAGCAGAGATATATGCTGGTGTTTGAGTTAAAAAGAGGAGGCATCATAACAGCTTCTTCATTTTGGTTAACAATATGTGATACATATTCATTTTCTTGTGTCTTCTGGAATTCTTCAACCACAAGATTTACAGTCAGCAAGCATTTAGAGCTAAACAGAACAAAGGACAGGGTGAAGGCCTGAAAGTGTGCGTTAGAGCATGTTGATTTTGAATTAGGCTTCACAAGTGAGAATTTTAGATGGGATTTTCTTTAATGCAACTATTGATTTAATATTTCCCCTATTCTGGCACAAACACGTTTTTGGGTATATCATTTCAAGAATGGCATTTAGCCAATGTATTTCACAGTTTCAAATGTAATTAGTTGTTATTACATGTAAACCTGACCTAGAGATAGGTGCTGTATGTGTAAAGAAAGTTTTGTGTATCTAAAGAGAATATTTAATCAGTTTGGTTGTTTTTTTTTAAAATCGCTTTTAGGTATACATTTTTAAAAGTTACAGCTCACCTGATATTTTTTCTCGTCTTTAATTAAACAAAGCCTATTAGATATACCATAGCATAACTTCTTGCTTGCCCCACGCAGTTACTGAAATAAGACTCATTATTTATGTTAGAATGAGTACAAACAAGCATATGGAAATAGCAGTCCTCAAATATTAAGTCATTTTTCCCCCTCAAGAACTGGAGATCATATTTTCTGTTACTGTATGAAATAAGAATTTATAAAGAAAACACTGATGGCAACCCCAAATTATTTTTTTTTTGTCCTTTACTTTTATTTTTGGGAAAACAGTGTTGATATCTTACTAAATTTCTTTTATTTTTAAATCCTGAAATAAAGCATTCAGTAATAATAGAAAAACACTTCAAGATGATTAGTGAATTGAGCAATACTTTAGCAGTGCCATCTAGTGTACATAACTACAAAACAAGATATTAGATTTTTTTCTATCCTGCCTTTCTACTAAATTCACAAGGCATTACAGCAAGTGAAGTTCTAAATGCTTGTCTTTGATATCAATGTCTCTTCAGCAAATATTTCTTCCTCAGCTAAACATTTTATCAAGAGTTTTCAAAACAGTCTTGTGGAAACTTATCAGAAAAGGGTTTGGGAGGCTTATGTTTCATTTGAAATTTCAGTAATAACTTTATTGTATTACAAAGAGAACAGTAGAGATAAATAGCTTTATTATTCACATCTGCGGGTATGTCTTAGTAATCCGAGTCATGCAATCACTCACACTTTGTAAGGAGGATAAAGAAAGTTACTAAAAGTATGAGAATGGCAATCTAACTTCATAAAAATGTCTGACTTGAAAAGCAGACAAGATAGTATATTTCATGTCCTAACAGTAGAACTGTAGGATACTTAAGTGGGGTATCATAGGGCTTTTTCACATTTGAGCGACCTTACTATGAAGTTTATACTCACTGATTTTCAGCAAAGCTGGGCTACTCTTTTCCTTTCTCTCTTGGGAGAAACATGAGGAGTTTCTTTCGGATTACTGATCTTCTCAACACTAGAAACAAAAAAAAAATAACTCAGCTTGTTTGTCGGGATCATAAGGAACAAAGAGTAATTGATTTCATAATTCTTGTACTCCATGTTATTAGGTTGGCCACTGACATTATGACTATTGAAGGAGCTATCTGGTCAAATTGTCAAACCATTGCTCTTATTTCAGACTTTCTGTGAGAGAAAAAAGCATGGAAAAGATAATTGAAGTTGCCACTGTATTTTTCTTGAAATATTAATCCCCAAGCTGTCAAATTGTCAACTTTTCTGTAAAAAACAACAAAACCTGATTTGGGTGCAGGAGGAATAGAAAGTAAAAAGTGCACTGTTCATTGTCAGAATCCCTGTGCTCTGTGTTATGCAAAAGTTTCTATATGAGCAAAGATATGGAGACAATATTGCCATATTCTTTGTTGCTAACCTATGTCAATATATATAAAAGTCCATCCCAACAGATAAAATAGAAACAATTAATTCATTGATTTATTTTATCTCTTATTGGAGCTGAATATATATACATATATGCACCGTTACATACATATATGTATATATGTGTACGTAAGTTTATAAGTAAATGTGTAAGTATATATCTGTATATGTTAGTATATGTATGTATATGTGTAAATGAGAAGTTGCTGGGAGGGGAGTCTTTAAGACCAGTTTCAGGCCAGTTTCAATACTTATCACTGCATACATAAAACAATCATCCTCAAAGATTTTATTCTGAAGTAGCTGTGCGTCTATAGTGCCACAGATCCAATGCAACGAATCTCGCACCTGAGAGCCCTTCAACAAAGAGAGCAGGAACAGAACAGGTGGTTAACTTGGAAAAGTTTGGTCTCAGTCCCCATACAAGCAAACACTAGATCCCTTGTTTAAATAGGTGTGATCAGTTCATAGCAGTGAGCCTGAAAGCTACCTGGCGAGTAAATGCTTTCATAGAAACTAGACATTGTAGTTACAATAGTCAAGGAGGATAACTGAATCTAAGTCTGCCACGTACAAAATTGGTACATATCAAATAGCAAACTAAAATGGAACTGCCCCTAGACTACTTACCAAATCTACTTTTAATAAACTTGTTTAGCTTATTTGATTTGAATATGCAAACACAGCTTCAGAGAAGCTGAAAATGCATGTTTGGAGGTGTGTTAATTGACCTTTTACTGAGAAAGAAAATGTTAGCCTTTTCCGCCTAATATACACTATGCTTACTTCTAAAGAATTGCATAAATAATAATTGTTTACCAAAAGCCTATGTACATTTAGAAGTCTCTACTAATCAAAGTGATTACTTAATTGGAATTTTTATTTTCTTTAGAGAGTGGCAGTTAAAGCAAATTCCATTGTGCATGTAAAATGGAATTCAAGCTCATTTGGTTAAATGTCGAAACCCAATAACATTACACAATGCTAGCTTAATGAGCCTTTTAAAATTTCTGAAAAAAAAATAGCTAAGCAACTGTGCTTAGTAGTAAATTAGGTAATACTACATAAGACATTTTGTAATATTATTTATTTCTTCTATTAAAAGTTTTCTTACTTACTTAATAGGGTATTTTGTGGTACTACTGCCTGCAGAAGTAGTTTTTAGAAGTAATTCATTCTAGTTTTGCTCTGCTATGCAACCTTAATTTTAACTGCAGTTCATGGAGATGTTTAGTTGGAGACAAATTCCTAATGAAGAGCATTTAATGTCTGAAAAGTTCTGGAAGGAAAAGTGCCAGTGAATCTAATATTGCATAGTGTCTTCACAAAAATAATCAGATGATAATGAGAATAGTCTTTAAAAATTATTTTGTAAGTACCTGACTTTGACAATCCATGTAATCTTTTCCTGTAATGGTCAAGTATTGTCTTACCTTATTTTGATTTCTCTAACAATTACAGTGAATAGAATGATGAGACTAGATTTACCAAAACGTTTTGCATGTGCCAGGCTTCAAAATCTTGAAGTGTAACAAGAGCCTGTAACTTCTGGCTTTACAGTTACTATTGTTTTACTTTAGGTTTTAAAGAGAATCAGCGCTTCCCTCTCCTCCCTTCTGCTATGTTGTAGACATAGGGAATACATGTGTCCTTCAAACTTAAAACAGTGTTTTCTGTCATGGTGGCATACTGTTTGCAATGAGGTTCATAAATATCTTAATGATTCAGTGTCTACAAAATGAGGACTGATATAAGGTAACTGGAATAGCTATAAAACTTCTTAAATTTCTTTCTTCCTCTCTCACCTGGAGGTGTGATTGCAATGTAAAACAGATAAAAGTTTTTGAACCTTCAGCAATGATGAATTCTTACTTCTCACTATCATTATCTTTTGACACCTTTTCTGACACTTGGAATGTTTGCCCGATAATTGAAAATAGACTGACGGGCAAAAAAAACCATGTGCAGCCTTCACAGCTGGTGCAATTTGCCATTATGCCTTGTCGTCACCTGCCTACACTTAATTAATAAGCATCTGTTTCATTCTTGTATTTACACAAGATACAAAATAAAGTCCGTTTGTTTTTTTCTGATTGTGACATGGTGCTTCCTCCCTCACTTCAAAAATTATTACTGTGAATATGAAAAATACAAATACATTGAAACGAAGAGCTCTGTTCAAGAAATAAAACACATGGTTTAACAGTTTAAATATGTAGACAGATCAGCCATGTTAACGTGGTCTGCTGTTGTGGAAGGTATTTTATGGTATTCTAGCAGATTAAAAAAAAAAAAAAAAAGTGCATGTTGCCTGAATGACTATTCTGATGTAATTCATAACATTTTACAAGCTAACTTATTTTTCTTCAGAAGCAAGGAACAGGATGCATCCATATTTGGGGTTTTGGCTATTGAGGAGCATGAAATCTGACACCATGGATTTATGTTTAAGCTAATAGTTAAAAACTACTGAGGCTCTATTTATGCATATATCTGCTCTGTAGGTGTGTGGATACAAGCAAAGAATACTAATAACGTTTACTAAGGGAAATGTTCAGTAACCACTACCAGCCCCTGGTGATTATACAGACACTTGTGAGAGGCTCCATTTCTTTCTTATCAGTATTTTAAAGCTTTAGTGCATGGATGCCTGTTCCATACCATCTAGATTTCATCAGCACACATATGGTACTTTCCAGCACAAGTTCAATCTTGATAGCTCTGTCATTAGTTAAAATTTATCAGTGTTGCGAAAATCATGATGTTCAGTTACAAAAATATTGTACTGTATTTCTCATGGTGCACCCACCTCCCCTCCCCCCTGGAAGAAATTGAAGAATTTGTGATTTTAGGATTTCTCTAGTAATTGAGTAGGTTATTACCCTGGTATTAATCCATACTTAACTAATTAAAACTGCAAGTACAGCTTATTAGCACTTCCAAAACTGTTTTTAATATTTTTGAAAGCTTGGCCTTTAGAAATCAGGGTGGGTTTTTTTGATAAAGTGTTTTATGGTTTGATTATTTTTGGTCTTGAAGCAATAATATCATGCCATATTCAGTTGTGGCTTTTTTTTCCTGAGATTTATGGAATCAAGTTTGAAGTAGCAATGGGTAGAATATTTGTTTTCAAAATGCCACAGAACTCGTCTATTTCCTGATCTTTCCTGTTTCATAAATGAATTAGCAGAACATAGTTTACTTCTGGTGTTATTGCTAGGAATTTCACATTAGTTCACTAGGTATCAAAAGCGATCCGTTATGACCACATTCTTAGGGAAAATGGGAATAATCATTTGCATGGTGTGCATAACAAGATAAGTAGTTGGGGAACAATGAGTTTGAACATAAAGAGCTCATTCTTACCTTACTTTAAAAAAAAATTAAGTTTGCATTTATGTTTTAAGTTTGGATATTGTGATGTATGGAGTGAAAGGAAGAGAAAAGAAGATAAGTGTGTTTTCTTTTCTCCTTTAATAAAATGTGGCGTCTGTGCTGAAGAACTTTTGTCACATAAATGAGTTGTTGAGAAGTATATGGCTCCTAGGATGGAGAGCCAAATGTAACAATCTTCACTTTTATGTTTCCTAGTAAAATTCTTTTTCCAGGTCTGTTATTAATTTTGAAATAGCTGATGTATACAAGCTTCTTGCCAACTTCCATGAAATGAGTTGAGGATTTTTGGATTTAGCAGAATGCATTGCTGTTAAAAAAAAAAAAAAAAAGCAGCCACATAAGCCTAAAATTAGTAAAAAAAAAATCTGGCACTTCTGCAAGCACCATCTACTGCTTTCGCCATTCCATGACAGCAAGGACTATATCATTCACTTGCATTAATTGTTCTTGCTGCTGTGATAAGTGAACATTTTGGAAAAATTCATTTAGGTGCAAACAGGGTTTTTGCTCTGACTCACATGAGAAGATAGTAAAAGTGAATACAGATGTTAGCAATTCCCTAAAGTTTGCAACTGAGAGAGAGAGAGAGAGAAAAAGAAAATTAGGTGGTTTATTTGCATCCCCTCTGATACCTGTGCATGTTTTACAAAATATTCATGCTTCCAATATGTAACGTTCAATCCTGCTATCTACATACCCTAAGGAAACAATGCAGAAATCACATGGAAAGTTCAAAATTATCTATGGTGGGACAACTTAAGTACCAAATTAAGCACACAGACTGATGTTACCTGAGTACTAACCATCCAAAATCTAAATGGGCACAAAAGTGCTGGGGGAAAAAATTAGGAGGAACAAAAAGTATACTTTTTCAGTTATTTTATTTTCATTTTCAGCACAGCCTGACATTGAGATAAAATATTTGTTGCTAAGGAAGAGAAAAAGAGTGTGAATTATGAAGCAGATAAGAGGCTACCAAATCAAAGAATCACAAATCAAAGAGCTGCCAAATAGCAAGCAGGTTCCCCTGGGAGCTAGAATTACAATCGAGTTCAGTTTATATAATCTTTGGGTACAGAAAGCTGTTGTGCTCGGGAAAAAGGTGAAGATTTAGCTAACAGATATTTTTCAGAAACGGTGGAAATTACTTTTATTTTTATGCTGATCACAATTTCCTTAGAAGTGAAGGGAATAAAATTGACAGGACTTTTTGCCCTTCTTAAGGCCTTTGAACAAGTATGAACGACTCCTTAGTAAGTTGAATATCTATAATACAAAAAATCCTGAAGTACCTGAGTGAATTGTCACTCAAATTAATATCTTGATGTCTAAAAAGTTCCAGTTGCAGACATCTATTTCTTAACATGCAACAAAGTTACTATGTCTTAATAAATAACCTAGATATAAAATTAATTTATCCACAAGTCATGCTTACATTGCAACATAAGCATACTTTTTAAAAATGCTGTGGATTTTATTATATTTTTTATTTGGAGATAAGGTGGCGTATTTAGTAAGCAAACTGTATCAGAGTTTTGAAATCATATTTGTTTGGTGCTTGAGTATTTTTTTCATTATTGTTATACAGTAGTGGTTTGTGGTATAACAGTTATGGCAAGTGTTCAGCTTTTAATGATTGAAAACCAGTCAGTTATTGAGATTTCAGAAGGTACTGCAGTCCACTAAAGATATCCAGAAACCTATTGGTCAAGACTACACTGACAACTAAGATAAAAAAGGCTCCTGCATGAATTCTCTGTCAGTTGTTCTGGACCACACGATCTGTAATTTTTAATGTAATCATGTAGCTATCTTACATATTGAATTGTACTATGCCAATCAATTTTCTTCATCCAACATAGCTCAGGTCTCTCCGGATTGGTTGGTTTGTTTTTATTCTCTGCCTCTGGTTTCCGGTCACACTTCATTTATGTATCTTAGAAAAGACAATTGCATTCCACATTAAGTTACATTCTACTACCACCTTGTCTTCCTTGGTACATTTGTGTCTCCTCCCTCTTAGAATTCTTTGCTATTTTTTTTTTCCAAATTTAAATAATTCCCTGGAGTTAGGAAAATCACCCACAAATCAGACTAACCAGCTTTATATTTTATTGCATCACTGTGCTGTCATGAGCAGGAAACATTACTCCAGAGGAAGTGGACTTTGGCTACTTCTTTTAAAATATTTTTCATGTCCATTTTTTTTACAGAGTCTCTAGGCCAAATTTTCTTGGGATAAAATAACCTGTATGGAATAAATATGTATGTATCACCTTGCTAAAAAGTTTTATCAGTGAATAGAAACATATGGAAACAGTTTTTGATCCTTACCTTGGAAGTGAAATTCAGTAATACTAATTTTCCTGAAGGAATAATGGATGGTCTTCTCTCATTTCTCTCTGTCCATACCATGCTCCAAAAGGCCTTTTTCTTTTCTGAAAATAAAAAAAAAAGTATTTATTTTAAAAGCTTATGTCACTTAAGCTCCACCGTCCTTAAGTATGTCAGTCCTTAAGTATGTCAGATGTGACTTTAAAATTATAATTGACGTGATTATGTTCGCAAATAACTCATTTTTAGCATTTTAGGACTAGTGTTCATTTTCCCTAAGCAAGCTGATGAATAAGACATTTTTATGGTAGAATCCTGTCCAGCTGCAAAGATACTTCTTGATAGATTTACTGAGACACCAGCATTATCTCTTGACATCAAGTATTGATCTCTCAGCTTTCCTATTATCTTCTTTTTAAAAATGATCTTAATTTATCACCTTACTATTGAGAAGTTCTGTGACAACTGGGTGTAAGGAGTGCAAGGAGACCAGAGTACCTAAGTCTTACTAGCTAAGAATATTGGTATACATACATACATAAGCATATGTATATATATAAATATATGTATTTTATATATATAACATTGTTACTACATAGCATATGAAAAATATAAGTAGATATAAAAGTAATTTTATAATGGGTGTGTGTCTACATATATGTACACAATATATATATAAAGAACATATATAGAATTCGTTGGGGGTTTTTTAATGACCAGAGAAATAATGTTATTCTTCTCAGTATTAGCTTAGCCTTGGTTATTTGTCTCAGAAATTCAGTAGGTTCACAAGCCCAGCCCTTCTTCCTTTGGAAATACAACTCAGTAGTTTAATCTGTGAGATGTTTTCCATTTGTTTGGTAGCGTATTTTCTGCAGTTAGTTCAGTGGCTGACTTCAGCATGGAGAATCTTGGGAGGCCTTGCATGGTGGGAAAGCAGAAGGGAAGCTCTTCAGTGGGCTTTCTGGGGCTTTCACATTTCACAGAAAACCCTGTGAAATGTTACTGCTAAAGTTTTGAGAACTTAATGTGATATCAGCATGAACTGTATCAGCATATTTTTAGGAAAAAAAAAGCTCTTGAGCTGTTAGAGTGATGTTATTCTGATGAAAACAGTTGTTAGTTGCTCTTTAGTTCCTAAGTTATCACTCAAGACTCTTAAAAGCTTACCATGAAACAGTTTACGTTATTTGAATCAGTCAATATGTGTTGTTAGAATTAAAAGACATTAGTGGATAATGTATAAACACATATATATACAGATATATACAGATTTTTTTGTATATAAATACATATTGTCCTTGGCCACAGTCCTGCCAGTGCAGGGACATGGTCCTGGAGGGGTTCCAGGCCAGCCAATGGGGTTGCCTACCCTCCTGGGATCATCTGGGACATCCAGGCCAGAAGCTGCCCTAGCTGTAGGTGGATGATTGGGGATCCTGTGTTGTATGCCATCCTCCCCCACGCTGCCAGCATTGCTCATCCACTCCTATGTGTCTGTGGAGATTAGCCTCTATCCAGGTAGCCTGACAAAAGGGACGTTGTCACTTTTGAGAACAGTTGTCTTGTTAAAAACAAACAAACAATCCAAAAATGTAAATGAAAAAGTCCAAATGTAGCTGAGGTTTTGTTTGTTCTGTAGCCTGTCCCCATGTGAACTCATTTCTTATCCTTCTGTCTAATCTCCCCAATGGTATCCTGCCACTTTCACCTCACCACAACGCTTGTGATGCTAATCCTTCATGTATCAGTTGTTCTCTGAATTCATTCCAACCCACCTTCTCAAGCAATCGTTGTTCCTTTCATCCTCTATTACCTTAACTCCGTCTTGAACTCCTCACACTTTTCAGTCTGCTACTATGTTGCTGCAACTTTCTCTCTCAGGCACCATCAGTCTGAAATACCTACTAAATATCTTTTTTAACAACCCTCTATAGTCTTGTTGATTCTCACAGTTAAATCTCTTACATTCCTAGAAAAAAACTGCCTTTTCTTAGCTCCTGCTGAATTGTGACTCCTGTAAAGGTTTTATTTGCTTCTGGATCCCCTCCCACTCACCACTTTCCTCACCCTCACACCACTCTTTATAATTGACACCGTTACAGCTTCCATGTCTTGAATTTCCACTTAATTGAAATAATGTATGATTACAATGTTAGATCAGATGATGCAATCCAGCTTAATCAATGATGAATTTAAAATCCAATTAAAAGATCAGTTCAAAATGTGTTTTGTTTGAATGCCAGCTACAAAACCAAGAGTTTTAACTGATGAGATAAGCTGATTAGATAATATTTGGACTATCAAAATGTTCCCAAGTTTTGTATTCAGCTAAAGACCATCTGTGAACCTATACCAGTTACAACAAAATCTAGTGTCAGAGGTAAAAGCTCAACAAATGTATATCCCTAAATAAATATGGATTAAAAAGTTGCAGGTTTCATCCTTTTTACTAGTAAAATGTTAAACACTGACAAATTCACACTTCAGATATACATCATTTTTTTTCTTTTTTTTTGGAAAACAATCAAAAAGCATTCTATCAAAATAATTTGCAAATGTGAGCATTTCTATTGACTTCAGTAAAAATGCGTGCAAGACTTGCAATCTGCAAGACTTTTAATTATTAAAGGCAAATAAAAGGAAGAAGGAAAAATGACACCACCACACTTGCTTTTTCTGTTGGCGGTATTCACTTCTACTATTTTTTTGTCTAAGTGGGGAAAAACCTCAACCTCTTAGCATAGTGGAAAATAAATTAAATTATTACTGCATTAAGAGGTACATACACAACCCGTAAGAGGTAGAAACAAAAAATAAATTCTGTTTTGCTCTGAGCATGTCCTTATAACATCTCTCATAGTCTCCTTTAATTTTGCTAACTAATTCAACTCCATGTGTACAAACCGGGAAGCTCCTTTTAGCCATCATTAAAATAAACCAAACCAAACCAATTAAACAAAAAAAAAAAAGAGAGAAAAATTAATTATCCACTACAGGCTAAATT
The DNA here is from genome assembly GCF_028500815.1 of Rissa tridactyla. Lineage (NCBI taxonomy): Eukaryota > Metazoa > Chordata > Aves > Charadriiformes > Laridae > Rissa > Rissa tridactyla. Next base: position 54,246,717 of record NC_071497.1, read on the forward strand.
TGCCTTTAAGCTTATGCTGATTATTGAAACCTACAAAAGATAATAATTAATTATGGATCACTGCTGATTTTGAAGTTTGATTTCATTTGACCACCTGTACTTTGGAAGAGGAATTTCACACTAAGCAGAAATGTTTTCCTTTTTTTAAGCATCAAACAAAATCTAGAAATCACTAGAATAACTGAAACTAAAGTATAATTTCCCTCCCCTCTTTTTGCAGTGCAAATCCAGACTAGCTATCTGGTATGGGTTAAACTACACACAGTTCTTTTCCTCTTCACTAAAAGAAGAAAGATGACTTCGTTTTTCTTACTGAAACTGAAATTCCTTCTGACAAAAATTTCTAGCCTTCTGACTACTTTTAAATCACTGTACCTTTTGGTTTAAAATTGAGTGAAAAGAAAAAAAATATCTCTGAAGCCTGTCCCATGAACAGGAATTGTTGGACCGAAATGATGCATGGGTAAAGCACAGTATATCAGAATGACTGCAGAATTGATATTCTGCAAAAGAGATAAAAACAGCAATGAGTTACACATTTCATGGCAATTTAACCTATTTTAAACCTTGTACCTACTCAGCCCGTTGCACAATGTGAATTTGTTACCTTCTTTAGGAAAGAAATTTTTATAAACCTTTTTTATAATTTATGCAAACTACAGTGTATGTAGAATATCTTTAAATAGTTCTGAACTCCAATTAAAAAAGATGTGTAAAAGAAATAAATGGATTATAAAATATTTTGAAGATTTATTTAAACTAGTTTAGCAATACTGCAGATCTTACATTTCATCATATTTCAGAACAGTGGTGGGGTTTCTGTTATAAGAGAGCTGAGAATTTCAGCCTTGTGGCCAATTGTTCTCTGAAGTGCGAGCCTTTAAATGTGCCACGTATCTAAACACTACTATGCTGTGGAATAAGGTATTTTCTGTTCCACAGTGAAACAGCAATACTTCTAGAAATACTTTACAATGAATAGCAATTATCACATCGATCTCCAACTCTGAGAGATACCTGAAATATTCACTGCAAAGTTTCTTTTTCATAACCAATATGCCACTAACTTCTAAGGTATACCCTGTAATGTTACAGTTTTGACCCAGGAACTGCTAAACTGGTGAGGAATAATTTATAACAGCCAATAGGAGACATTGTCTCCAACAGATAATCATTACACATACTGCAGATACTGAGTAAAAGGTCAAGTAAATGCTGTAATGTTCTTTAATAGAGGAAACAAACCCACATTCTTTCAATAAAATCCATATTAAATGTAATGAAAATATAGCTTGATAAATTATTTGTGAAATGAATCGACCAGTCAGAAAAAAGTAATGCCAGTTCAACTGAGAAATCATATTTTAACTCAATCGGGAATGAGCATATAAACTAGTTTAGGGTTCATGACAGATTTAGCCTACCACATGCACCGAAGCCTCTTTCCCAGTGGACTGGTTTCATGTGTGAGTACGTAATATGCATCTGGTTTAATCTTTTTAATCTTTACAAAGATGAAACATCACTTTTGTTCTTTGTTTTAATAACTCATAAATCAGAGCACATTTGTCTTGTTAGAAAAAAGTGTTCTAAATATATGATAACTATATACTGGCTGTAAAATCCTAGACAAAAGTATCATCAAATCTCCATGTTCTGATAGAATAGGCCATTTTTTCTTTTTTTTTTTTTTTATTAGTTGTAAAGCATTGTAAAAATAGTGCTATGTCTCTTGATCATTTGTAATAGTATATGTCCATGGTCTGGAAGTTCGTGGCAAGTCTCTTAACAGCGATATAGGCATATGACATCAGGTACCTATAGAAGTATATAATTTTCTGGTAAAAGTATTTTCTTTCCATTTCAGAGGTGGTCAGAAGAAATGTTACTTTGCTATAGAGGATCATATCAATCAGTGATGACCTCTGTATGCATTCAAACTGATTGCTTCTGATTCATTCAAGGGGATACAGCTCGTTAAACCCCAATTTAGATACATGAGAATCTGATTTTCTATGCTAGATACACAGAACTTCAGTCCCACTGACCCCATCAGAAGCCCAAATTCAAAATTTAAATCCTCAAAACTCCTACTGAGCTGTAAATGAGACCTGCATATTTTTAAAGGCTACAGAACATGAGTTTTGCAAACGGAGTCCATTAATTTCCTAAATGTTTCAGGGTAAGCATGTGCACAAATGTTTTTGCACAGCATTGCATCTGCATCTGCACTGAGCACATGGACATTTACTTAAAATCTCACCCAAACTGTCAAAGTAAATATTTCCTCATCTGTTCCCCTCCTAGAGCTTAATCTGCTAACTGCTTTCCCTGAACATAATCTGAGCCACGCCCCATAGAGAATTTGGTTGAGAATAGTGCTGTTACAATACCTCTACCTGATAGTCTCATGATTGATGTATTGACTTGGAAGAAATAAGGCTTAGGCTATGATATCTGTTTTCGCCTCAGGGAATTTTAAACCCACACTTCATGTCCCATAATTGTTGTAGTTGCAATAACGTCAATTGTACCATAATTGTCCTAATTGCAATAGCTTCGATCAGTTTTCATGGATATTCACAAAACTACAGAAACCCGTGGTATCTTGTTGCAGCTGATGCTGTGACAACTCCTTAGCTGCTAAACAAACCTCATGTAAAGACTTATCAGGAGGACAATTGTGAGGTAGCCTGAAAAAGTCTTCAGAATATCTGTCACCATTGCAAGATCTGGCTAGTAGTTCTGGGAACCTGTTGCATGAGACAGAAAAACTCAGCATGCCCAGCATGTCTCCTGAACATATACAATGCGAGAAGAGTATCCCTTTTTGAACAGGTAGATAGTCTTGATAAGGTTGCCTATTATGAAATTGTATTAACATTCCTTATTCCCCTTGCCCTGTCTTGTTTTCTTGCTTTATGATGGATGCCAATGTGTGAGTTTTAATTTACATGTCCGATGGTTAAGGGGTAATTATTTAATTGCATTAATTAAAGTCTTCTTAAAAATCTCATCCCTTATTAAACCTGTCACCTTCCCCAGAAAACAAGTTTTCCTGTAAATCAATTCTGCATGTCTTGTGGCAATGCCTATTGTCTGAAAGACAGATTATGTTATATTTAAAGAAATCACATTTTTGTAGAATAATTAATGACCTAGCAGTTCAGTAGTTCCTATTCGTGCTTTTATGGCACTTGGTGATTTTGAACTAAGATGTTCTTATAAACTGAAAATCTGTTTTTCTGGAGAAACAATATTTAAAAAGGATAAAGAAATCTGGTGTGTGTTAGCATTAACTTGGTTTACCAGTGTAAGTTGTTAGATGATAGATTTTCTGTGTAAGAATGACCTCAATTTTCATCTCTCACACAGTTTACTTCCTGTTAAACCAAATTACAAGTGTAATAGTAATGTGATCAGTTATTTTACATGCTTCCTTAGATATTCTTTTGTCATTTTATTAAAACTTCATGAAGAATCAAAACAAAATAAAGCAATTGGAACTCAGAAAGGATCTTAAATATGTGCTGCAAACTTTACTGCAGCATTCTTTCTCTTTTTTATTATACTGTATTCTATAAGAAAGCCAGTTGGTCACTGCTAAGTTTGAATAGAAGTATCAAAATCTGGTTTCTATGTAAACTAAGAGAAAAATTTAAACAATTTAAATGCTTTTGTCATGTAAAATACACAGAAAGTGTCATTAAAGTGCTCTAATTACACAGTACATAAAGTAATGCAGTAACTAACCACGTAGCTGATTTTTTCTGAATTCAGTTATAAAGCAGAGGAAAGAGTAAATGGAATTTTGAGATAATCTCGTCACTTTTCAGGAAAAATGCTGCTCTTTCAAGAACTAAGCTGTTATATTCCCTAACTGCTGAGAGGTTTCAGAAGACAAGTTTTCTAGCTGTATAAATCATGTAGCATACCATTGTTACCTAACTTCTCTTCAGGAGTGTTATCTCTGCTTATTTTTATCTATCTCAACTTCCTAGTTTTTTACTCTACTTTTTTTCTGTATTTATCTTTTTAACATTTTTCCTGTGTAAGTCAGAACCTTCCTATTTTTCAAGGGTCCAATAGTATTTTCGAGTGGACCTGACTCAAGCATAAAAGCCAGTAGTAATACATTAACCTGAAACTGAAAGTTAAAAGTCCTCTGAGTGGATTACAGACTGGTAACAGACACTTCATAGTCAGAACAATTAGTGCTAGAGAGGACATAACTCCACATTTGCTCTGTTGTCTTAGTTTGCATGTCCTTAATGATACTGAATCATTAGAATCTCCTTACAACTCTATCTGTTGAAGACACCATGCAGAAACCATGGTTGATGTGGCCACCTACAATTTAGTCTGGTCCACAGCTGTAGTTAAATGATTTCTACTCTCTTGAAGAAGGCAGTTAACATACATGACTACATTTCTGGGGATAGTTATGGTTTAACTGTTTTCTTTAAGGTAAAGAAGACCAAACCCTACTTCATTATTATCATTCATACCTACCCATTATTTCCTCCAAAACCCACCGAAGACCACTGGTTGCCATGTTGGTATGGAAATGTTTAATTCTGATTTAGCTTTTCTCATAAGAAAGAGAAAATAACTACACTGTACTTTGATGACATAATGCTATAAAGCAGAGCTTGGTATATTTCTATTCTGAAACCTCTTGTGTATAATACTGTTGCTTATAAGTTTCTAGTATGTTGAAAATACTTGTAAATAACTTTTTGTTATCATGTATATATTCATCCTGTTTTCCCTCAAGAGAAGGTAAAATCAAAGATGTCATTACAGAATGTAGTTTCAATTGATATGTTATTTCCAAGTAATTTTTTTAAAGATTTTTTTATAGATACAAAAATATGTTTTGCAATCCCATTGTATGAATATATATATATATGTGAACATTTAGGCATATATATGCACATGAATGCATGCATATATACATATCGGTCTGGTTTAATTTTGTTTTTAGAATTCCAGGTTTGAATTTGAAATTGAAATTGTCTGATTGACACTAACTAAGAAGGCCGCAGATTCTACACAATGTGTGGCTATTGCAAACTGTATCTCATATTTATACATTAAATATTATTTTTTAATCTGACTTTTAAGAATGTAATCATTCTTCGTTAAACACTCCTTGATAACTTCTTGCTGAGCAGCAGAAGTTGTACCTGAAAGCCTGGGGGAAAAGCTTGTATAACATTTCTAAAATGGTGCATACATAAAGGTAGTGGGTTTTAGTTTGAGTCACTGCGTTGGTTAGTTAGGTTAATAAGTTTCTTAGTTAGGTTAATAATCATTAATCTAGCTTGAGGTGGTGGAAATATGAATGTCTAGGAAACCACAATTTACAACAAACATCGAAGAAATGATGCCCAACAAGATTAAATGGTAGTGTAGATGTTTTACTATACATGGAGTCAAATCCCAACAAACTCATGTACAACTTTGTGTCTCCGACTAATATTCTACTATAAAATTTCAGAATATGGACTCACTGGTCATATTTCTTTGACTACACTGCTGAATTTACATTGTATCTTTTGTATATCGGTAGCAAGACAGAAAGTATTAAATGTGACTTCATTGCTCTCTTCCTGAAATACCCAAAAGTAAAACTTTAAATGACACATGCTTCAAGAGCACTGTTTTTCTGTTGTACCATGCTTGTAAAGATGAGAAGATATTTGAGAGATATAGGAGATATTTGAGGTGGTGAGACATAATTAGTATAGGCTGCTTGATGTGATAAACTGAAAAAAATTACAAAGTAAATAAGGGTTTTTTTCTGTATGAGCTGAGGTGTGGAACAGAAAAATAATGTATTTTACATGCTTTAAATTGTAATTAAGAATATTCCAGAAGTATCTTCACTCATTTAAAATTCCATCTTGACCAGAATAGGGAATACCAAAATTAAATACAAGTAGAAAATAAAAAGAGAAATGTTTCATGAAAGAGAAATAAAACTGGAAATCTCAGAGTATGTCCCCTAACTCCATATTAAATATACAGAAGATGACTCTCAAATTCGCTGACTTCAACATCCCTGATTGTGCACAGATTAAGATCTTCTCACTGCAGGGTTTTTAGATTTATGGCAGTTTATAAAAAATATTACTTATGCCAAACTTTACTAAACACTTCTGAAGCTTTGAACCCTTGAAGCTTTTAATCTTTTTCAGATTTAGTTTGTGTGATGTAATTTCATATTGTTCTGAGTTGCATACAATCATACTGTAAATAGTCTGTTCCTTTAGATCTGTTCATCATCAATTTTTGATGTTTAATTTAAAAGGTTGTGCATCTGGATTACTTTTACTGTAGAGTCAGATAAATACTGAGCAAAGCTCAAATTCCATTCATATAGTCTAAGCTGAAAAGGTATACACCTAAACATACATTTATGTTAACATCTGCACAGAAAATACATAGGTATATGTGTGTGTATGGGTATATATATTTATATATATATATAAAGTGCAATTTAATGCAAACTTTTAGGTTTGAGTTTTAGCTGTTCTAGCCCTGGAAGCTATCACAAAGAACAGTTGAAGCTATTACTCTGTATTTCCAGTTCCACTCCACATTCCAATTATGTCCCTGCTGTTGGCAATAAGAACAACAACAAAAGAATGTTTCAGTGGATGAACTTGTTGCACAGAAACTAAGGCAGAAACAAGAACAAATAACTAGGACAGAAGGCAACATAGGCCAAGACCACTTCTTTCAGCAGCAACCTACTCATAGAGGGGTTTAAACAAACTGTGGAACCATAGTCCCTGCGAAAACAACAATAGAAACAATTACCAACTAGGAGACCCATCATTAAAATAATATTACTATTTCTTATTTTCTTCAATGAAAAATCTTTGTTTAATGTTATTTTCCACCAATATAGGAAAATATCCAATATAACTGCAGGGAGCAACAAGTTTAATTTCTAGAGAATAGTTGGAAAAATAACAAGCAGTTTGTTTTATGGGTACTTTTGACAGGTTTTGTAGTCACTATAAAAAGGCATCCTAAACTTCTATTAAAAATAATGTGCTTTTTATGCCTTACATTACTGTGCAGAAGTTGTTTTCTTTTTTTTTTTCATTTGTACATTTATTTCTATTTCACCTCTGAATGAAGCTGTTTACAGTGGCTTCTCTGTCCATGGTTCTTTAACTCTGCTAGGCGTCACTGTCTTCTGCTATTCCAGGAATCAACAGGTGTTTTATTCAGCTGTCCTCAAGTGAAAACAGAAAATGTGCATCAAATTAACACTAACCAGGTTAGGCAGCTAAAGCAGTTATTTCCGTGGCAGCATCATTAGAAGCAGTTTAGCCTTTCCTTCCTTCTTTTTGTCAAATTGTTTTTAATCTGATTCAATGCATGATTGGTTCATCACACAGCCGAACAAACAGCATGCCCAGAAGATTATTGCTACAGCAAGAAAGCTGCCAACAGCCAGACAAAAGTAAGAAGGTCTACTGCTGGGGCTGATAGCAGTAGTCAGAGTGCAAAAGATAATAAATGTGTGGATGTATTGGTAAATACATGGTAAACGATAAACCCATGTTAAGTGTGAAAGCCCATTATACCTTAAAGATAGTATTCTGCTTTATTTTGATATATACTTTGTTTTACAAAAGTCATAGTCAAGTATTTAATGAAAAACATGCAACAAATACACTTCTTTATGTCTTCTGTGTGTGCATAGCTTAGAGATCTAAAGTATTGTTTAGAATATTCAATGAAAGGAGAATAAACGTAGAAGCACACATAAGTCTTCAAGGTTTTTGGAAACAGATCAGTCAGGAGAAAAAAGATCAGGTCTTTTATTTTCTTTTTATCAAACATATCTCATTACTAGAATGCATTGTAGTTAACAGAGAAGCATCCTGGGAGGCAGCAGTGAATGATCCTTGCAATCTTATATTTAAAATATATCACAGCAGGAGCTGTGCTCAATAACAAATTGAATAATCTTCCTGTGTGACCAGCGTTATAAAATAGCCAGGTCATTTCATTAAGTCTATGCTTTGCCTGTGTAATGAACATCAGATAAGCTCTTGCAGGTATTGTGGATGTAGACTGGTGAAACTTAGGGGAGTTTACCCTCTGAAGTTCAGTTGAAACATGCCTACTTTATTGAAAGTAGACATTTTTATTCTTAGCATAAAAGTATTCATTGGAGTGATATTCAGTAGTAATTTTTATTATTCTTTAGCTTCTGCTTTTTCAGCATGAAGGTTTTACATGCTGCTGTTTATAGTTACACAAAACACAAAATTCAGATGAAAATTCATGTTTTCATCCACAGAAAATGCTAAAAAAATGCTTAGTAATCAAATCCACTGCAGGTAAAAATCAAATACAATTACTTATGAGTAGGCCACAATAGACTTTACTACCAAGACAACAGGATGTAAATGGAACAGCATGTGATAGTACCAATAAGAGACATTATAGTATATGTAGAATACTCCATTGTGCCATCTTTTCCAAACAACTACCCTAAAACTGACAATAAGTAGCATGATAAAACTTTCCCTAGTAAATTCCCTGAAATAAAATTCCCTGAAATTGGAACCAGCAAATGATACCATATATTCCCTGTACGTTGGGTAGAAGGAATTTTCTTCATCTGGATATAACAACAATCCAAATCAAATTTTCTTTAACAATACATTAATTTGTAGAATTATTTTTTTTCTTTTTTTTTTCTCTGTTACTGTACAGAGAGAAAGTATATAGTGTACATGTTATAGCCAAGATTAGGAAGCAATCAACCTGCTTAAAAAATATGCATTCCTTTAAAGGTTGTGCTTGGAAGTTTTCTAACTGGCAGTGCATACAGGTAGGATGCAGTGAACGTCCACAGTTCACTTGATTCTTTCAGCATCTTTCTCCAAATTCCTTTTCTTTTTTTTTCATGTATGCCAAAAGAGACTCTTGGCGCTTCCATGGCTATAAATCAAGACAGAGGTTTTGGAGAAGGGGGAATTAAGTGACACCTATCTTGGCAGTGCAGGCTGTAACAAAAGAGAACTTTAATCTACAGCCACTTTTTACTCTTAAGAGGAGCATACGCAGGACACCTTCCTGCTCTAAGACAATGAGTAAAAATGACACAGCTGATCACCTTGACTTGTTCAGATTAGGCAGTTGGGGATCACAAATACCCATTCTATTGCCTGTCTTTAAGGAGCAGCCATGCTTGCTCCTCCCTGACAGTAACGTATTTCCATTAGATAATTGAAGAGATAATAGTAGAAACATTATTTTTACACTTTTATCACAAGAATATTCTCATAAATCTTTATTAAGAGGTTCATAAACTGAAAGATTAATGAGCTTTTGTGATTTAAACAACTAAACTTTTGCTTAAAGTATTAACTTGATTTTACAAGGAGATCAATACATAACTCTATTATCATTGGAGGGAAAAATAGTGTGGTTGCTCTTGGTGTTCCTTATGTATACTTTTCCACAGAAGCAGCAAACACATAGATAAATAATTAAAAATTGGATCAAGATGAATTTATTACTGTAAATATATAAGCTCTCCCTACTATGCATTTTTAATGAATTCTATAGTTTTAATGTATCTATTGCTAAGATGGCTGAATTCCACATTTCTGTTTCAGGCTATTTCTCCTTTATGACATCTCATTTTCACAGAATCACAGAATCACAGAAACTTCAGAGTTGGAAGGGACCTCTAGAGATCATCTAGTCCAACTCCCCTGCTAAAGCAGGATTGCCTAGAGCTCATTACTCAGGTCTGCATCCAGGCGAGTCTTGAAAATCTCCAGAGAAGGGGACTCCACAACCTCCCTGGGCAGCCTGTTGCTGTGCTGTCACCCTCACTGTAAAGAAGTTTTTCCGTGTATTTGAACGGAACTTCCTATGTTCTAACTTGTGCCCGTTGCCCCTCGTCCTGTCACTGGGAACCAATGAAAATAGTCTGGCACCATCCTCCTTCAACCCACCCTTTAGATACTTATATGCCATAATAAGGTCTCCCCTCAGCCTTCTCTTCTCCAGGCTAAAGAGTCCCAGGTCTCTCAGCCTTTTCTCATAAGGGAGATGCTCCAGTCCCTCAATCATCTTAGTTGCCCTACGCTGGACCCGCTGCAGTAGTTCCCTGTCCCTCTTGAACTGGGGAGCCCAAAACTGGATGCAGTATTCCAGTTGTGGCCTCACCAGTGCAGAGTAGAGGGGGAGAATGACCTCCCTCGACCTACGGGCCACACTCTTCCCTATGCAGCCCAGGATTCCATTGGCCTTTTTGGCAACAAGGGCACGTTGTTGGCTTATGGATAATTTACTGTCTACCAGGACCCCCAGATCCTTCTCCTCAGAACTGCTTCCCAGCAGGTCCACCCCTAACCTATACTGGTGCTTAGTATTCTTCCTCCCCAGGTGGAGAACCTTGCACTTGCTTTTGTTGAACCTCATTAGGTTCTTCTCTGCCCAGCTCTCCAGCCTGTCCAGGTCATGCTGGATGGCAGCACGGCCCTCTGGAGTGTCAGCCCCCCCTCCCAGTTTGGTATCATCAGCAAACTTGCTGAGGATACACTCTGTCCCATCATCCAAGTCATTAATGAATACACTGAACAAAATTGGACCGAGTATTGACCCCTGGGGGACACCACTGGTTACAGGCCTCCAACTAGACTCTATGCCGCTGATCACAACCCTCTGAGTTCTGTCACACAGCCAGTTCTCGATCCACCTCACCGTCACCTCATCTAGCCCATACTTCCTCAGCTTCCTAATGAGGATGTTATGGGAGACAGTGTCAAAAGCCTTGCTAAAGTCAAGGTAGATGACATCTACAGCTCTCCCCTCATCCAGCCAACCCGTTATAACATCACAGAAAGCTATCAGATTGGTCAAGCATGATTTACCCTTGGTAAATCCATGTTGACCACTTCCAATGACTTCCTGTTCCTCAACGTGTTTGGAGATGACATCCAGAATGAGTCGCTCCATTACCTTCCCAGGGACAGAGGTGAGACTAACTGGTCTGTAGTTCCCTGGCTCCTCCTTCTTAAAAAAACTCCTCCTCTTTCTTAAAGATTGGAGTGATGTCAGCCTTCCTCCAGTCCTCAGGCACCTCTCCTGTTCTCCATGACCTTTCAAAGACGATGCCAGCTCTCTCAGCACTCACGGGTGCATCCCATCAGGGCCCATGGACTTATGAATGTCCAGATTGGCCAAGTGGTCTCTGACCCGGTCCTCCTCAACTGAAGGAAAATCTTCCTCTCTCCAGACCTTCCCCTTGCCTCCAGGGTATGGGATTCGTGAGAGGCAGCTTTAGCAGTGAAGACCGAAGAAAAGAAGGCATTCAGTAGCTCTGCCTTCTCTGTGTCTTCCACCACTAGGGCACCCGTCTCATTCATCAGTGGGCCTACATTTTCCCTAGTTTTCCTTTTTCTATTGATGTACTGAAAGAATCTCTTCTTATTGTCTTTAACTGCAGTGGCCAAGCTGAGTTCTGATTGAGCTTTGGCCCTTCTAATTTTCCCCCTACATAGCTTTGTTATATCTTGATAATCCTCATAAATTGCCAATCCCTTTTTCCAGAGAATGTAAGCTTTCCTTTTTTTCCTGAGGTCCAGCCAAAGCTCTCTATTTAGCCAGGCTGGTCTTCTTCCCCGTCGGCTTGTTTTTCAAGACATGGGGATGGCCTTCTCCTGTGCTTCTAAGAGCACCTGCTTGAAGTATGACCAGCCTTCCTGGGCACCTTTGCTCTTCAACACTGCCTTCCAAGAGACACTCTCGACCATGCTCCTAAACAGGCTGAAGTCTGCCCTTCAGAAATCCAAGGTGGCAGTTCTGCTGGCTCCCCGCCTTGCCTCTCCAAGAATTGAAAATTCTACCATTTCATGGTCACTGTGCCCAAGATGACCTCCAACCTTTACATCTCCCACAAGACCTTCTCTGTTAACAAACAGTAGGTCCAGTAGGGCACTTCCCCTAGTTGGTTCCTTCACCAGCTGTGTTAGGAAGTTGTCTTCCTCACACTCCAGGAACCTCCGGGACTGTTCCCTCTCTGCTGTGTTATATTTCCAGCAGAGATCTGGGAAGTTGAAGTCCTCCACAAGAACAAGGGCAAATGATCGTGAGACCTCTGCCAGCTGCTTATAGAGTACTTCATCAGATTCTACATCCTGATTAGGGGGTCTATAACAAACTCCCATCATGATGTCTGCCTTGTTGGCCTTCCCCTTAATTCTTATCCATACACACTCAACACTGTTATTCACACTGTTGGGGATTATTCACACTGTTATTCACTTTTGGGGACATGTTGTAATGCAAGTTGGAATATTAAGTTTTGACATAATTGTTATATGCATTTTCAGAATGATGGATTTGAAGGAAAGCATATCTGCTCACCTACTGAAGTATGGTGTATTTATAAAATCCAAAAACATAAACGTAATGATTTTTAGTTTAGTAGGTTTAGTAGGAATCTACTAATCTAATAGTAGATTAATCTACTATTATCTGTTGAAGAGAGGATAAAGCTGCCTATTAAACTAGATATATACTGGGTGATCCAGTGATTTTCTCAAGCCATGTCTTCACCTATGAATAGATGTATTTAAAGGAAAAATAAACTAGGCTGTAAGTCAAATACGAGCAGTATTTTTTCACAAAATAGTAAAGAATAGGGCAAATGGGGGACTTATTAAGAAATCCTTTGAATTCATGCTTAGTACTAGTTAAAAAAAATAAATTCTAATATGTATGAAAAATACAGTCAGAAGACAGATTAGTATTTTATTCATTAACTCTAGTAAATCCAATACTCCAGTACTTATCAAAATGGATATACTGAAGAAACATAACAGAAGATAACCCCCATAAGGAAATTATCTGCAAAATTTAGAACAACTGTAGCCATTTGAGCAAAGCAAAAGCATTTTCAAGATCAAGTGGTCACATGGGAGTAACCATTTGATCAAAGAGATTGAATACCACCAGAAGTATGTTAACATTGTCCTTGAAAAATCTCCTTGCAGTGAAGCTCCTTTAACTCCTTTCTACTCGGAAATAAATCATACCTTCCAGTGAACCACCCAACCTCTCTGTAAGTGTTCCTAAATGTGTTACCTTCTTGCCTTTTGTTTTCCCTTCTTAACAGGAGAGCAAGAAATAGCCCATGGATGATAGAATGATTCTTCAATTTGGTCTTCACTGGGAAGAAGGTTGATACTGATACAGCATGTGCTGTCCAGTAAATCCACTTTTCAATATTAAATGCACATATGACCATAAATTCAATAATTCAGGAGAAAACTAAGAAGTATTTTACTGTTGACTTAATGGGGATCAATGCCAGATATAGAAGTAGCAGGTTTAACTTCAAAATTATGTAAAACTCCAATGAAAAACCACCACACAGGTGCTAGCTATATTTTTGCAGATAGCTGCAAAAACATATTATTCTTCAGCTTAAAAAAAAAGTATTTATATATTTTTTTTCTGCATTTCTGAACTTAGGAGAGTTAAATATCATAAAAAATTGGCTCCTTTTACGATCATAACTGAAATAATTTACAGAGATTAATAAATATTTAGGTTTCTATTTAAATTTGTCATAAAAACACTGACGTAAATAAGCAGAATAAATGGTGTAGCATAAATTAGATGCTAAAAATTCTTCCAAGTTCAGTCATTAAAATGACACAGATGCATGTCTCTCTATATATATACACATTTACAGACATTATTAATATCATGCATGTTTTTGTTACTTGATTTTGGTAAACTGATGTGACTCTATTCCAAAGCTCGTGCTATTTACTCAAGTGGAAGCACTTACTACCAACTTGAATAAGTGTTACTGTATCATTTGATGTTACATTTTTAATTAGCAAAATAAATGTATGTAACTTACAATATCTCCCTATGTAGTTTCTGATAAACATCCTTCACTGTGATATTTCAGGAAATCTTTGCTTATGGTAGACCTTGAACAACCACTGAGACATAGGAAATTAATATTCAGGTTTCTCCCACCTGGAGCAACAACAAGAACCTATCTTAGAAGCAAGCAGGGCATCAGTGACTAAATTATCTCATGTCCACAGTTGGCGCTCTGACTACAATAGTACCATGAAACAGAGAGAGTTTTTTTCCAGTTTACTATCAGTGAAACTTCTGTTTCTAATAAAGATTTCATTTTCGGTGACACTGAGCTGTTCTAGATGAAAGAAAATATTTCTAAATTCTTCACCAGCTATACTAAACATCACATGGATTCTGATCCTAGCTCTACTATTTACCTGATAGGTAAACATAGGTTGCTGCATTTTTCCTTGCTGCGCTTTCTCTCCCTGTCTTTCATTTTTCTTATACAAGAGTCAGTACCTCTGGGCATTTACTTAGTGATTATTGATTTGAGATCTTCACTAGGATCCTTAAGAGCTGCAGTAATATGAACACCATCAAAAATATCTCTTTATCTCACTAATGTAACGGGTGTCATCTTTTGTTCAAAGAGTTTCGAAGCAGGAGGATTTCATAAAAGCTAAAAATAAAAAGGAATTGCTCTTCATTTCATACCATCTTTTGTATAATCTTCTTAGTGGTACATCCTATTACGACCTGTTCCTTTCTTGAATCATTGCCCTGTTTGAGACAGAGGCTACAGCTGCCACAATTGTTGGTTCATCTTTTGCTATACAGTGCAATGTATTGTGTTTCTGATAAAAGAGTAGGACTACACAGCAAAGAAAAATGGTATTTAACTGTAACTCAGAGCCAGATACAACCTTCCAGACAAAAAAGGATATTGCATGACACCTTGGTCTTGTAAGGAGGCATGTGGTCACAGAGGATAGTCTCCTGCAATTCATCTGTGTTCACCAGCAGTTTGTATTCTAACAGCTTAGGTGGAGACTACTAGTTATCACCCATTGCCTATAGTTAAACATATCAAATCAATTATTTACAACAGATAAGATGGAATGACTTACTGTAGATGTTCCCCCCCTGTGCCAGAAAGAAATCCCATAATTAACACACTTTATCTAGAAATACATTAATTGTAATTTTGCAATCCACAATATATGAGCTGTTGTGAGAGAAAAGCAAGAGCAGCTGCTACAGAAAGGAAGCCAAGCCAGGAGCAACTGTGACAGAGGGCAATGCCTTTAAGGGCAAGGACAGAGTTCCACAACATCCAAATAAGAAGAGCAAAGCTGGTCTGATGGCAGTAGTGAAGAGACCAGGGGTTGCCAATCAATTCTGTAATGACAGAGTAGGTCCAAAGTCAAGCCTCAAAGGCAAGTCAGCAGGTCAGTGTCCAGATTCACAGAGCATGTGCTGATGCACAGCTGCAATGTAGCTCAGGCAAGGTGCAAGAATAAGAGTGTGAAAGCAGTTCCTATGGGGTGAAGGTGCACCTCCAATTTCTTTCACGCATAGCAATTTCCCATCAGCCAGACTCCAGTTTAAAGCGTTGCACTGTATCAGAGGTGGCTTTGAGCATAAGAAGTTTAACTCCTGAAAAAGGTCTTGGGAGTTGGCTGTCCCTATCCTGGAGTCCTTAAGATTAACCAGAACGTTTCGCTGGGGTTTTAAATGGAACTGTCTTGTCAGAATTCAACAGAACTCAGGCAAAACAGTATTTAATTTAGCTAGCTAGCTAACTAAACATTATTGTTAAATATATATTTTATAGCTAAGGTCTCACACTCCACCTGGCTTCTTAAATAATTTCAAAAGTCTTGTTTTTCCAATTGAAAGCTTTTTAACATGTTCTGTAAATGGAAGGAAAATAGAAAAGATATAAGATGATGAAAATAGTCTGAAAATAGTCAAGCAAGTTTGACAATATAATCTATAATTTGCTTGCAATGAATGTTTGATTAATATTGACACTAGTGAAAAGAAACACCTATTTATAATCTTCAAATAAAATTTTACCAGTATTTTTTCTTTCTGTTCTCCTTAATCATGAATCAAAATATTGAATCTAAACTGCACCCAGGGTGCTTCTTTCTAATCGTTAAATCATTTCAGCAAAATCTGTTGGTAGAAACAGAGGTTTCAGAATCTTGAGCTTCTTGGAAATGTGCTTGTTATTTTTATCCACAGCTGACGTGCTAGGGAAGAAGAGCAATGTTGTTTACTCCCAGGTGGTTTAAATTTGATTTGAACTCACAGCTGAGTTTAAGCTGATGAATAGCTTTTTATTGAACATGAATAAATTGAGAAATTCAGATTAGTCAGCCACTTTTTCATCATAATTTAAATTCCAGAGAAGAAGCATTTAGCAAAAATAGAACAGAAATGTATACACAATTGATGAATTATACCTGATGACTAACTGAATTAATAAAATCATTAATGAATTTAACGCTGTTCTAGATCTTTTCAGTATTGGTGTTCTTATGAAAAGGAATTTGTACAAAACAAAGGGAGAACAACTACCACCAAAAATAAAAGCAAGTGAATTCATGAGTCAACCAATATGCAGACCAATACAGAGAGGTACATTTCTGCATACCTGACAGCTCTTCCACACAGACTGAATATCCTGTAACAAATATTTTGGTCATGTATATACACAGAAAAATCTCAACTGGCTAATATGGTCTTTTGAGAACTGGACAACATGGAGCACCTTGTCAGCATTCAGTTGAACTTCAGAGTGTAAAACCCTTTCTCACAAAAGAAAAGGTAATCCTAGCAATCCCTTCTGGATTCAAGTAGCATTATCTAAGTATAGGAAAATCAGAATCTGGCTGTCTGTTCACTGGTAAGACAAAGGCTTAATAAAAGTTAAACACTCAGTTATATTTTTTTTTTTCCTGACAAAATGCTGAGCATTCTATTTCTGCAGAAAAGTTTTTCTGTGGATTTTCTATATATGTATGTATATATATGTTTATGCTTATTTGGAAAATGCTTTGAGATCAAAAGATAACAAAGGCTACATATTATAATTTTGTTCTGTGGAGGCACCTAGTAAGCAGTGACATTTCCTTCTCGTAAGAACGACCAATTGTGCAAGTCTGCCATCTAGACAAATAAGGAAGGGACTAACGAAGAAAGGAGATATTGGAAAGACTCCTCTTGTATTTAGTGGAAAGTGGTTAGACCCCATTAGTGCTGCTAATTTGGCTTTTGGAGAATTTATGATAGATCATTAGAATTGGCCCTCTGAAAACGTAATAGGCTGATACATTTAAAGACGGAAAGCTAGGGCAGGGGTGTGTCTATGTGTTTGTTTGTTTGTTGGTTTAATATATGAAAATTACTCAGTAGCACTGAAAAAAATATCATCTGAATAAATTTCAGCTTAATAATTTTCAAATTTCAGATAATAGCAATTTAACAGTGGAGGGTGTTTTCCTAAGTAGTGTTCCCTAAATAAGTGTTTGTATTAAATTCTTATAAATATTGAGTAACTTGGTACTTAATAATTATCTGTTTTGTATATCAGTGCTGTCTATCATAAATATGTTATATGCATTTATCATGTCTTTATTTTACATATAAAAATATTTCCCAGAAGTCAGAAAGACCTTAAAATAAGATGAAAAATGTCTGCAAAACAATCACAGGAGCTTTGTAAACCCAAGAGATATCTGGAGCCCTCTAACAAATAATACCATCTGTTGTCTGTTTAGTTAATGTATTTATAAATTCTAGTGGTTTCTTATTATTTGGTAGTTAGTAATAAAATATTACAAAATTTAATTGAATAACACTTGGGTTTATATGCTCATTTAGGACACTAATCTTTCAACATCTGAGTGCACAGCTAAGCAGTGTGATAGGCACATTTGCATTTACAAGGATTACATGCAAATCAATGTATTTACATCCCTAATACACTAATCTGAATCTAAAGTTATGCCTACATCTGATTGACAAAATGGGAGTTTGGTAACTTAAAACTGGTTCCAAAGTTGAAGGTGAGTCACTTAGCTCTATTTCTAAGTACACTGGCTTTACGTTCTTTGTTCCTTTACAAACAGAGCGGGACATCTTTTTGGAAGGTAGTAGTCCCAAAATGGACAGAATGTGAGTGGGGGACATTATTTGCTGGATGATAGTATGATAATGTGCTTTGGAAAGTACTCTTGTCAATGAAAATACAAATTTGACAAGAGGTAGGATTATTCTAGAGCGTTTCACAGCTGTTTTGAAGCAAATTTGAATTAGTTTAGTGTTATCAACAAATATTGTGACATTGGTGCAATGACGTTGTTTACAAGCTTAAAGATTCAGTTCAGAATAGTCTGGTCGAAATTCAAATAAATTAATAACCTAACATATTTCTGTTTTATGTTCCTAGAAAACTAGCATTTCAATTTACCTATGGAAAATTTTGACTAGTATTGAATAGGAAAATACATGATGAGGGAAATTTTGCACTGAGAAATGTAATAGTGTCATATTTGAACTTTTTGCTCTTTTCCAGCATAGGTAACTTGTGTGCAAAATGTATTCTACACCTGCATTTGCACTTCATACTAAAAACAGTTGAAACAGAAAACTGTAAGAGCAGTGAGCACACATTTATGCCTAATGCATTGTAATAAGAGATAGCAGCCATGACGTCAAGGACATCTAAAACTACCATGAAAAGCAATCATTGATGTGAGTATGTTGCATTAAAATAGAAAGAGCTTACCCATCCTTTATAAATAGTGTATAATTATTTCTGTATTTAACACACACCATGCACACATGATGTACAAACTTAATTTCTTAGAGACACGTAACAGGAAAGACTCTTGTGGTATTAGGAAGATGTTTTATGTGAGTTGGTATTTCTGAAATATTTCTTTAATTTCACATGTTTTTCATACGTTTGTGATGGTAGGCTATGTGAATTAACAAAGTGTATGCTTGTGTGATATAATGAATTAAAGGTACACATAAGATTTAAATACAAATTAAAAAAGAATTAGTTAATTACAAATAAATTACATTAATTAAATGTATACTGGCATATGCATGGTATGATATATTAACTATTTCAGTTATATATATGTTCTGAAGTTTACTTATTCTTGGTCTATGAAAGAGAGGTTTTTCTGTACTGATTTATTTTTATTTTTCAGTACATGGCAGTAACCTCACACCTAATTCACTTAGCATCTCTCTGCTTTACTACCAGTAGAGATTTTTTTTTTCAGTTTGTGAATATGAACCTTATTCACCGATTGTTTCAGCTTAATACAGAATTTCAGGATGTTAAAATGATATAAATCTCTGGTGTGGGAAGTGAGTTATATTTATAATTCAGAAATAAAAAAGAAAATTTTCTGGTCACACTCTTTAAAAAAATATGCTTGGGAAGGAGAGTGCTTTGTGATTCTGGAGCTTAGAAGAATATGCAACTTCCATAGACTCCATATAATTGGAGTAAAAAAAGGCACTCCTTGTTAATAGACATAATTGACAAGGAATTTTTTTGAATATAATAACTAAACAGCACATGAATGGTAGCAACACATCCACAATGCAGTATGCCCTGCTTACATGGGACAGTTTGTTTTAGTGGCATAAGCATATTAGTTCACTTTATTAGTTCACAGTTCTAATTCTGTTTGCTATACTTCTATAAGCCTTGGGTTTTGAGTACAGTTGTTTGTGTCTGCTGGGTAAGGTAATGGTGACTATTCATTAGTCACCGTTGTGTTACTATTGTTAATATGCACACTGCTGTAAAGCATGTTTTCGGAGTACTTCCCACTTGCAGTGGGAAAACTCTGGCTGGATGCCAAGTACCCACCAAAGCCTCTCTGTCACTCTCCTCCTCAGCTAGACAGGGGAGAGAAAATATAACAAAAGGCTTGTAGGTCAAGATAAGGACAGGGATATCATTCAGCAATTACCAACACAGGCAAAACAGACTCAACTTGGGGAAATTAGTTTAATTAATCATAATTCAAATCAGAGGAGGGTAATGGGAAATAAAACCAAATCTTAAAAACACCTTCCCCCTACCCCTCCCTTCTTCCTGAGCTTAACTTTACTCACTATTTTCTCTGCCTTCTCCTCCCTCCCATTGTGCAGGGGGATGGGGAATGGGGGTTGCTGTCAGTTCATCCCACATCAGCTCTGTTGCTCCTTCCTCCTTAAAAGGAAGACTCCTCACACTCTTCTTCTGCTCCAGCATGAGTTCCCACCCACAGGAGACAGTCCTCCTCCATGAACTTCTCCAATGTAAGTCCTCTCCACGGACTGGATTACTTCACGGGCTGCTCCAGTATGGCTCCCTTCCACAGGGTGCAGTCCTTCAGGAATAGACTTCTCCAGCCTGGGTCCCCAGTGGGGACCTGCCAGCAAACCCAGTGTGAGCTCTTTTCTCCATGGCTCCACAGGTCCTGCCAGAAGCCTGCTCCAGCACAGGCTTCCCATGGGGTCACGGTCTCCTTCAGACATCCACCTGCTCTAGTGTGAAGTCCTCCATGGGCTTCAGGTGGATAACTGCTCCAGCATGGACCTCCATTGGCTGCAGGGGGAAAACCTGCCTCACCGTGGTCTTCATCACAGGCTCCAGCTCCTGGAGCACTTCCTCCCCATCCTTCTTCACTGACCATGGCGTCTGCAGAGTTGTTTCTCTCATATATTCTCAATCCTCTCTCCAGCTGCAATTGCTTTTGCACAGTTTTTTTTTTTTTTTCTTCCCCTTAACTATGTGATTACAGAGATGCTACCACCATCTCTGATGGGCTCAGCCTTGGCCAGTGGTAGGTCTGTCTTGGAGCCAGCTGGCACTATCTCCTTTGGACATGGGGGAAGCTTCCAGCAGCTTCTCACAGAAGCCATCCTGTAGCAACCCCCAGCTAACAAAGCATTGCCATTCAAACCGAATATACACACTTTTAATACTTCCTAAAATAAATTATTTATATTATTATAGAATTTGAACCTGATCCTAGTAAAAGTCTCAGAAATAATCAGTAATGTTGCTGTGTTTGAACAACACATCTAAAGATCTTAATATTTCTTTGACTGAGATGGACAACAGTTTTTTTCTGTTTCTGTGGCTGCTTGTGCTCACGGCAAATTTTTCATTAGCCCATCAGGAATTTGCAGTCAATAGCTATTATCCCTAGTGACAAAAACATTTCCTTCTCTCTCCATGTATTTCTAGATCTAGATGTAAAGCTTTATCAAATATCTTTAACCAATTCTTCACCAGTGCTTAAATCTGCAAGGGACTCTGGATTGATATGTCAGCTATTTGGGGAAAGTTGAGTGTGGAAATAATGAAGCGCACAAAGGATTAGGAAAAGGATAACTTCTCAGTTAAAATGAGATTTCAAAAAATGAACAGATATTGACAGAACTGAATTATTGTTTTCATGTTTGCAGTGTCAGTTTCCTCAGGAGAATTAAAATATTTTACGTTTATTCAGTCTTCCAAGACTTTTGAGGTTCTTTCCTGAGACGGGAGAAACGTTTCTCTTACTCTGTACTTAGGTTCTTTCTTTGGTATCTAACCCGAGAGCTAAGGTCATCTGCTGAAAAGGCATGACTTATGCCAGTTACTGTCCTCCTGGCACAGAACTTTTCCTCCAGGATTTAGTCTGCTTCCTTTATTCTCCTGATCTTTTTGGCAATTGATATTCTTCCCTGCTTCCTAAGGAATCCAAGTCTTCCATGTTGATTGCCAGGTTAAACCGATAAATAGGTAAATCTGATTAGATAGGATCAAATTAGTTCCTTGAATTGGATGTAATGAGTGAGAACAAAACTGCTAAAAAAGTGGCTTTGATCTGTTGGCATAGATCACAAACAGTGTTAAGCCTGACTTGACTGATATTAATAAAGGAAAACTTCCTTAATGGCAAGTGTGATAAAGACTAAGATCATTTATTTTATTATGTTCTAAGAATCTGGCCTTGGTCAGTTCACATAAAAACTGCTGTCCAAAGCTGTCCTTTGCTGAATTGTACTCTGTATTAATTTCCTGTGCTTTGCTTTATGATTTACCTATTGGATTTTAAAATGATGCATGACTTGAAAACACCAGCACAGCACATAGGAAATAGAAGTACTTTTATTGGTATTGTAATCAAATGAGCAGAAATACACAACCTTGCTTCCTGTAAGAGAAATGTATTTATGATATTGTACATTTTCTTTTTACATCGCATACATTCTGTTTCATAAAGCAGACATCAACAGTCTCCCTTTCCTGCTGAAATTAACCTTATGGGAGTTAACACATTTGTACAAGAAAGCTACCTGATCACTGTTTTGTATCAAAGGTACAAAACAGGTAAGGTCAGAGATAGGTTATTTCTCCCTCCTTAAAAAATAGAAAAGACAGGAAAAGAGCAAAATTTTCAAAGCTGCCTATGATGGCTGGATACCTAACTCCTGCTGAAATCTCACAGACAACTTTGAAAATTTCAGGCTAGGTATCTATTTTTCAGCTTACAGATGGTTTTAGTTATTTATACAAGGCCTGACAGATTATTCATTCCTTAATGTTCTGGTTTCGTAGCTCAAATACCAAATAACAGCTTTTCCAATGTGTTGGTGTTTCTTTAGCATGTGCCAAAATTATTGCATAGCTATTTGTTGGTGATGTGAGTTACTTCTTTTTCTTGCTGCTTTACAGTACAATCAATGGGTGACTGATGCCCTACATCATGAAAAGAATTATTCTCAAAGTTGACTGTTTTTTTTCAAATTAAATGTGTTGGTTTTCACATTATTGCGTGGATTTCAGCTATTGTTAAAAGACAGTCTTTAAAGGATCTTCAGCAGAAGCACTGATCAAGCACTTATTTTCTAAGCCTTTTTTTCTTTTTTTATTTGCTGACTGTCCAAGTTAGGCCAATAAGCAGTTTAACCAGCAAAATGCATTGATAACATGGATTGAAGAGAATATAAGAAACAAAAGAATAGACAGCTATGGTGCCTCATTCTTTATGTTGTTTAATTTCCAGCTAGATTTCTACCTAATTCATTCTTTACATAAAGAAGAGGGGTTTTTATATGGCTGTTTTTACTTCGTGATGTTATGGGAGCACTGTAATCTGTTCATGTATTCATGAGTATGTTTTATGTTTATTTAATTTATTTTTTTAATCTTTTATGGGATTTAAAACTAGAACTGTATTCTTTTTTTCTGCTGAAAGAAAATAGACATGTCTGAATAAAACATCTCATGAATTCATTTCTCAGGTTTGTACAAACAGACCTCTCAAAATCAAGTGGAATATTTTGTTTTGACACAAAAATGAGTGATTTCTGCACTTCAGTCAAAATTACTTTCATTTTAAAATGACTTTTTTTTTCCTTTAGTGAAAACACTGAAAATTTTTTATGATTAATAAAGTGCTTTACTGAGATGAAATAATACTTTAACTTTCTGATTTAATGGAAAAACTTACAGTAAACCACAAAAATTCTTATCTTAGGGACATGCTACTGTGATTCTTTAACTAGAAAAAGGATGCTTTAATTTACTTTTGTATTCCTTTTAGACCTTCATTTTTTAAATATTTGAAAAATACATCTGTGTTAAATTATCTTAAGACTGAATACATTCAGTGGGTGTGTCCAAAAAGTTATTCAATCTTTACAATGTTTCCATAGTATTTAATCACTAGGTAGTAACACTAGTAACTAACTAGTAGTTAGGAACTAGTAGTGACAGTAGTAGTTTTTAGGTTTTTGGTGAATATAGGCAATCAGCTCAATTACAGGTAAAAGGAATTAAGGTCCATGTTAGCATTTTTGTTCTGATCACTGATGCACTTTCTGAGGCAAATCTCCCAATCAGTTTAGGTCACTTTGAATTAAGGTGCACTAGAAAGCACAAACTGGATTCTTTCCACGTGATACTATGCTGGAAGACAGGCATCAGAACTGTACTTAATCCAAAGTGAGAACAGACAAGCAAAATACCCGAAAGGCATCTAGTGTGAAATCCAGACCTTCAGCACCAAGTGTTTATCTCTACAGATCAGAACTTTTTGGCCTAGTTGGTAATGTAGATGTTGTCTCAGTGGTCCAGTTAGCATCTAATGTAGGTATTTAACCCTGACAGTAGACGAGCAGCTAGATGAGACATTGTCACAAAAGGACTTTTTTTTTTTTTTTTAACTGTTTTAATTTCCGGGCTGGATTGGTTCTCCAGGTGGATTCACCCCACAGTCATACGAACAGGTGTATGTAAAATGAAGTGAGGACAGGTTACTGCTTCTCCTGGTAGTCAGTCAGGCAGCCAGTTTGTGAATCCAGGCTTTATATGTAGCCAAAGGAGTGAGGCTGTGGAGAGGAATTAAAGTGCTTTCAGTCACCTTCTGAAGTCTCCACTGAGTATATAAAGTGCTCACATTTTGCTCTATATATAGACAGATTTTTTATGTATCTATACAAATAACTAATCCCAGGAAGGTCAGTGGTGCAGAAGCCTTTTAAAGGAGGATAATGCCTTCACAGGCACAATTTTAGGTATTATACTCAGGGCTCATATTATGGTTCTATTTTTTTAATTAGTAGTTAAATCTTTGTTATCTTTATTTTTTAAAAGTTGGGGGAAATATACAGCATTATAAATATTATTCCCTGTAATTAATTGCAGTACTGGTAGTGATTTACTAATTTTCTTTACAGATTTTTGAGAGTGGCGGGAAGGGAAACTGGTAGGAGGGATAAGTGAGAAAGAAGTGAAAGAGGCTGTCTTGGGCTATGTGAAAGGAGAAAGAATGATGACAGGAAAAAAAGCTTTGTTTTCTAAAAGCAAATATGGCTGTTTGGTTTCTATGTAGTTGTTTATAAAGCATATCTCATGTAAAACTTTCTTTTAAGGTTTTCCTGACTTTCTTTTTAAGATACTATATTTTATGAGACACACACGTATTAATTCTAGTGCAAATGTGAAGTAAAATGTAAACTGTGACATCTATCTAGAATAAGTTCAGAATATATTTTTCTTATACTGATTAATTTAGATATTGAAGGGCAAAGGTGTGACATTGTGTGAGAGACGCATAAAACTCACTAATAAATTCTGTAACGATATTTCTGTTCCTGCCAATTCTTTGTCTGTTTAACAACTCACCTATGTTTAGCCTATACAGGACTGCTGGGCATATTTCTAAAGAAACTCCCATCACGAACCCTTAGCGAACCCTTAGTAAAATAAGCATAAAAATAGCAACTATTTCTATGTGCTATCATAGGCTTTTAGTATGCGATAATATTTATGATGCCCAAATTCCAGAAGCCATTTATGTTGTATTACATTTTGAAACAGAAAGGTTATTTTCAGGCTTCTTTTTTTACTATAGATTTCAGTATTTACACTTAGTTATTTGGAAAAGTTTCTTACCCATTTGTCATTTTCAAAGTCATATAAGAAAAGAAGGATAAAAATTGTTACTACTTGATTTCTTATTTATACCTAATGTATAACCCAAATTGAATATAATTACTATGTAAAAATTAACGTTGTATCTCAGAATATTAACATAGCACTGGGGAAGTTCATGTTGTGTAGGCAAAAGCCTCTGGAATATCTTACATGATTTCTCCCCCCGTGTTTTTCTCTTTCCACCTAAGGAGCTGATCTTTTTAAATAAAATCCTAGGTCTGCTAAGGCTGATGTCAAAAACGCCTGTTAACTTTAATGGACTCAGGTTTTTAATTTTTAGTTAGTGATTGGCTATGTAGGTGTTCATATGAAGAAAAAGGGATTGAATAATGGTGAGCACTGTTTAGAAACTACAACTGGGAAGTGATTTTCTTGTTTTACCCGCAGGACAGATGCAAACTGGTCAAAATCAGACAGTGCTTACTTGCATAGGCAGAGTTAAAACCTAACTGTCTAAGAATCTTCCGTGTGCTGAGTACTTAGGTGATTTTTTGTTACCTTTCCACCCAAGAACATAAGAGGTTTGTTTTAGATTTTTAATTCCAGACCCCAAAATACAGGCCTACACAGCACTTTGTTATCCATGCTTTTGCTGTTCTTTTCAGAGAAGAATTGTAAAAGAAGGTTCTGCTGTGAAGTTCTGACTGCCAATAAATCATTCCTAAAGCCTAGAACTGAATGCCTCCACTCGCACAAAATAAATGCTGATACATTGCAAAGAAAAATAGGGCAATGTAATCTTAATAATATGTTTACAATAAATCAGGCTTTAAGCTTGCAATCATGTTAATGTAATTTAATACTGTATAATAATCTCTGAATAAAATTAATGACACTGTAGTACTGTGGCAGTTAGTTTGTTCTTCACGTCATAGTAGGGGTTTGGCTTATGAAGAAAATCCTCACCTTCTTCACCAAGCCCACTTTTCCTCCACCAGTTTACCCCAATTCGGAATTTTCTGCTTTCCTGTGTACAGTGGATAACAAGTCTGCAAACAAGAGCAGAGATGTCCAAACTTTAAAAATTAGAGGTTGCAGTGACCTTCTTCCTTCCTTGCTAGGTGCTGTGCAAAATATGCATATCAGCATCTTCACAGCAATAGTGTTGTTAATCTAGTTCAAGAATGTAATAATGTAAATTTTACATTGCAGACATAACAATGCTATTTTTTAATATTGAATGAAAAGGTGGTGACACTTTATGCTAAGTGGCTAATCATTGCTCCTTTGGTAGTTATTGTAATAATATTATTTCTGATAAAAACATTTGGCATAACTGTATATGTAATATAGCACAGCACAAGAGTCACATTTGTATATTAGATGCTTTACTGGACATTGTTAAAAAAAACTGTGGAAAGTCTTGTGGACACTGAAGAAAGACGACATTTTCTAAATAAATTATATACTACATTAATATTTTTAAATAAAAAATATAGTTCGTATTAAAACTTGAAAAAGCAGTGCTAAAATCAATAGGAAGAAAATGAAAAAATCAGTATTAGTAAAATAACAGCAAGATTTAATGTACTGTAAACTGACTGAGTCATAATGGTAGGACATAGAACTGATGTGTTTAACAACAAAAGTGTGTTATCCTAAGCAGTAAAATAACATTTTTAGCTATTCTAAATTAACAGCTTTACAGTCTTGCTATTCACGCATGCCTTATTCAGAGAATGGTTATGCTTTTATCAGAGATTATTAACATAATGTAAGGAAAAAGATACAAGTATCCTGAAGGCAGAGAATATGGACCTTGAGATACTATTAAAAAAAGAGCAATTGTAGACAAATTTTTAAGAGCTTCAAAAAATATTATGAGACTCAAGAGGGATGATATGTGGATGCTCAGTAAAAGCAAAATTATAATTGACTTAATCATGTAAGTATTTCTACTGAAATCAACAGGATTATTCATGCGAACCAGGTGGTGGCCAATTACTCTTGTCCTTATTAGATGAACATTGGTCTGCTGACATATTTTAATGTTTCCTAATACAGTACAATCTTTTTGCACAATAATTGGATATTAATTTTCTGGCATCCAGTACAATTTTTGTCCCCACTATTCCTCAATTCTGATTTAAATATGAAACAGACGTATGTTTTCCTCCTCCTCCTTCATTTCCCAGTATAATTTCTCTGCACCTACAGATTAAGTGAATAGCACTGATAGAGATAAATTACCTAATAGATGCTATGGACCTGACTTTAGCTGGCTTTTTCTTATGGTTATTCCAAACTCAACCTGTTCTATCCCCTGTGAAGGTGCTCAAAAACATGCCTCCTGGGGTATGTTTAACACATATTTTGTTGCTTCAGGTTCAGACAGGTTGGATTTACTTTGCCAGCCTGCCTCCCAGTTACTGACAGCCTTTTGCTTCTGTTGTACTTGCGGCCAGGTATGGAAGACCTGACTGTGACATGTACTTTCACATGGAACTACTCACTAAAAAATGTAGCTCTTTGCAGGTTATTTGCTGTCAAATTATGGCCTCTCTTCACAGCTCTGAGGGAGCAGGAACAGAATATAACAAAAAAACCCAAAACCAACCAAATCTTTTTTTTCAGGATTTATGCCAGCAATTACTTGGAAATACCTGTTTTCCTTATATATATATCTGTTTTTCTGTAATAACTTGTGCCTTCAGTGTGCAATACGGAAAACTTGTGCAGAATTGTGAAAAGAAATATCTGAAAAAAGATCTGTCTCTGCATTTTACCTAAAAAAAGAAAAGATGCATACAGTTTTTGAGTGTTATCTGTGGTATGAAAGAAGGCTCAAATGAGACTGAGTTTTCTGTGGAACTAGAATACCACCATGTCAAGGTTTCCTTTTTAATTTTTAACACAAGAAGCATGTTACTGTCATTCCCCAGCTGCAACTGGCAGAACATTAGACATTCTTAGAACTGTGCAATATGACTTTTTAGAGTAATTTCAGGGAAAAATAAAGACTGACGCATCTGCAACAAGCATGATGAAAAGGAAATGGTTCCAAATGCAAAGATAATTTAAAAAAAATATTTTAGATGACGCTTATTTGTATTAAGAAAATTTAAAACCTAAGAATAAAAAAACAGATTGAAAAGCCTGAATGAGCAGCAGGTCTTTGTGAAAGGGTCTTAACCAACAGACATTTGAAACCGGACTGCATTATAAGGACATATTGCCCATGTCCTTTCTCTGCTTTTTGAGTTTAAAAATAGAACACCTTTTTTTTTCCCTTTTTCTAGTAACAGTCTGTGCCTTTTTAAATAACCTTTCATCTTAATGTTTTATTGCTTTGGTAACATATTCCATAATCTTATTTTGTGCCTCTTTATTTCATGCCTGTCTTTATTTTGACAGTAGGTCAAGTATTCTTGAAATACCTGTGTTATCTTTTTCTTTTTGAACTGTCTGCGTCTTCCTGAATTCTCTTTCATCTTTGGAAAATCTACAGATTTCTCCTTTCCTTGTTAAGAGAAAGAAAGTGTGTACACCTTTTATTTCAGAATCGTATATTCTATGTGAATATTGGATTTCATGTAAGATTTGCAATGTGGATGCCTATTTCTTCTCAGTGATAATTGTCCAGACCACTTCATCTCACATCATTGCCTGATTTAGAAGAAATACACCCTTTGCTTGTAAAGACAAGTAGAATTATTTCAGCCGATTTGTTATCTTGTAATAGTTCAGTGCCCAAAGGAGGAAGAAAGGACATTAATAACTGCAGACCCACTGCATCTCTTTATTGATGTTTATTTTATAGTACCACATATAAAAATTATTTTCTTCTGAAATACTTAGTTTATTTCCTTTGCCTTTTATAACAATAAGTAAAATGTGCGTAATAAGCTGAATATATATAAACATTTCCTTTTTCCTGCATCCAGTAGTTCTGTCAAGGGATCACTGATTTGTTGTACTGCTGATCTGGCTTTGAGATATTAAAAGATTTTTGCCAGTAAAATGGTCACTCAGACATCCATTCTCTCTGATTTTGTGTCATAACCCCAGTATACACAGCTTTGGCTACACAGAAGCATATCAGAAATACAGACTATTGGTGAATGTTTTACCCAGTCTATGTGATTTGAGGATCAGAGATAAATAGGAGTAGGACTTTGGAAATAAGTGAGTAAGAACAATATTTAAAATTAATACCTTTGCTTAAATTCTGTTTAGACTCCTCAGGGTTGCAAGAGAATCTTAAACATTCTTTCAGATGTAAATAATATAACAAAATGAGTTCATCTTTCAATTAATGTATTCCAAGGTTCATTTTCTTCTTCATCATACCAATCTGACTTTAAAGCAAAGTTACAGAAGTCTAATCTTATTTACCAATACTTGTATTAAAATGTCATACTTACATTTCAGTTCAGACATATTTTTCACATTTATCCATAATCATGTATCCACTTCTGTTTTTTTTTTTAATTTTTTTTTTATTTAAAGTAATATAATAAACCTACTTCTTCATTTGGATACTAAGTTTTCCCAAGTATTTGTATCATCATTGTGTTTGCCTTACATATATAGTATTAAAATTAATATTATATTATCTTTCCTAACTGTTTTTAGTCTTTCAATTTTACTCTTAATTAGTTACATTCTAACATTCAGCTAAGCTCCATAATGTATTTTAGCTGCCTTTGACTCATGGACTAGCGTCACTGTTACAAATACGATTATAAAACAAAGGACAGTTTTCACTTTTCTTAATTGTTAGGTTTAAGTTTTCTGTGGTTTTGGTTTTCTTTTTCTCTTTCTGTGTAATATGACCTACTTTTACATATAGTGGAGTTCTTATGAATATGGGTTTTCAAATACTGGATAAGGCAGTTTTGTTGGCTGCCTTTGTACACTTACTTCATTGTTTCATTTATTGGATTTATGGTGCTAGCTTGCTTTTTGTTCATGGGCTTTTTAAAATCTTATTCAGAATCTCATACTGGATCAGCTTTAAGGTTATTCTTTGCACTATGCTATTTATGTCTAGCCTTTATTTTATTTGATAAGAAATTAATGAACACCTGAATTAAAGGTAATCGCCTGCCGCTGTGATACTTCTGATAGCTTCTTCTATTCCTTTGTCATGCTGTGTGGGGGCTATCTTTGACCTCAGTTGGACTTCTCTGATAACAATGATTATCAGACTATATTTTAATTAATTCAGATTGCTGTCTAAAAGGTTTCACTTAGTTCAGTAATTTGAGCTTGCAGGTTAGCACTGGAAAGACATAATATGAAGCAGAACATAATAATGTTAAGATTATTTAAAATATGGTGAAAGAAATCACTGAAAGATTAACATGCTTGATAAAGTTACATTCTTCATTACAATATCTTTTTCACTGGAAATACTTTGAATGCATGCAGACTTTCATAAGGAATATCTAAATATTATTACCCAGGGAAACATCACCTTGTTGCTTCTGCTTATAATGGGTTTGCATGTTAAGTGATACATAGGCGTGTAAGGCCTGTGTGGAGATTTCTGTGCTTTACAAGAAGATGAACTGCTTTTAACCTTGTTTTTTAAACTATATGTTCTCGATACTGCTTTAAAAATATGCTCCCAAAAAAGCACTGATAGTATGAGTTTGACCTAAGCCATGTCCTTGCCACAAGCCAAAAGACAGGCTGTGAATGATTAGACTTTGAAGTTTTATTCAGTGAAGCATGCTTTTAGACAGAGAGAAACCAAAGTCAGCCCCTATTTTTTATAAAGCAATGTAGAGAAATGTTCGTTTGCTGCTTATAAAATGTAAATGTGCAGAAGGTGCTAAAAATAGCTTGAGAAAAGTGCAGATAGTAGGTCAGTACTGTTTCTTTGAATATATACACTTTTTTCCCTTCATTATAGAGAATCTTAAGACAGTTCTCATTCTAAAAAATAAATACTCAGCATTTATATATGGAAACTGCAGTCCCATCCATTTGATTTCTGTAAGTAATGTCATTAAATCAATGGTGGTAGTCATGTAAGGTAAGCACCATATGGTCCTTTGTGTGTCTTAAAAAAGATGCACATTTATCAGAGAGATTCATTATTAAAATGTGGTGGTGGAGAGATAAATCAGTGCTGTTTTTTAAAGGTTAGATCAGTTATAAGGGTCTTCAATGCATGTGGCATTTTTATCATAATTAAGATCTATTCTTAAGAGGATTTTTTTTTTTTCTGCTTTAAATGCTTATTTTAATGTTGGGTCTGATTTTATGGCTCGTGTATCCTATAAAAAGAGCTCTTTGGAGGATGAGTTTCCTCCATCATGGAAACTTTTTAGTTTTTAGGACTTTTGCCACATAAGAAAAACTCTGAGAATTTTTGGGAGACCAAACTGTGAAGAGAATGAGGCTAAATGTTGTATTGCTTAACAAAGTAATATTACCCAATAAATACACCTAGAATATTTTTAAATTTAATTCTATTGAAACTCAAGTAAATTGGGCAGGAAGAAGGGAGGTCATTGAGGTCAAGTCTCTCATAAAACCTAGTGATTAGTAAAATGGGAGATCTAAAAGCAGAACCTCACTCTGCCTCATGCCATGTGATTGGAAGTCAGGCACTCACTCTGGCTCAACCAGGGCAGGAATTTGCTCTATGATGTTATGAAGTTTTGGTTTTTTTTTTTTTAAAGTAATTATCAAATTCTTCCTGTCCCTATGACCAGAAAGTTACTGATTTCATCAATCAGTTCTACTGAATGATACCTTTTGTACTTTCACTTCTCACCTACAGTACTAGTACAGTACTAGTATACTAGTAGTACTAGAATACTGAGTTTAAAGAAATATTTTCATCAAACCAGTGGCTAAGTTTTGAATTTTTGAAGTTATTGAATTTTTGAAGTCTTTGAAATAAACCATCTGAAAGACTTTATGGAGGAAAAAAAATAATGAATGCAAGAAAATCATGTACAGCTACTCTCATGCATTTCAAATTGACTGCACTGGGTTTGTCTACTTTGGATAAAAGGAGATTGAGGCTCGCTACAGCTTCCTGAGAAGAAGTGGAGAGGGAAGTGCTGATCTCTTTTCCCTGGGATCCAGTGATAGGACATGTGGGAATGGTTCAAAGCTGCACCAGGGGAGACTCAGACTGGACATTAGGAAGCATTTCTTTCCTGAGAGGGTGGTCAAACACTGGAACAGGCTTCCTAGAGAGCTGGTTGATGCCCAAGCCTGCCAGTGTTTAAGAGGCATTTGGACATTGCCCTTAATTTGCTTTAACTTTTTGTCAGCCCTGAATTGGTCAGGCAGTTGGACTAGATGATCATTGTAGGTCCCTCCCAAATGAAACACTCTGGTCAGTCCAGTCTTGTCCAGTCTATTCTGTTCTGTTCTGTTCTGTTCTAAATCTCTCATTCTAAATTCATGCAATTTCACCATCTTCAATTATGTTTCAGCATGGTGCATAACATGAAAAGGAACTGCATGAAAAATAGACTTTCAGACTGTCTTGAGCAATTTGCTTTCATTAAGTCAAGACACTAATAGCTCTGTTCAGTGATAGCTATGTTTGGTAGGTGGGTAGATTGATTTTTACACTTTCTATTCCTTAGTGCTCCGTTCATAAAAAAGTAACTGTGTCAAATAATATTTATGTTCTGTGAAAATGCTTCCAAGAAAGCATTAATATCAATTAGGCCTAATAGTAACATTGAAATATAAAATATATTTGTGAAAATAATAATGGAAAATAGTAATTTAAATCAGGAATTGCATAAAATGTCTTTTAGAAAGTAATTACTATCTACTCTAAACTAAAGACTTGACAGAATAGTAAATAATCATATCAATATCAGAGCGTTCTGGCATGTTATAAAGTAAGGTAGGTAAAATAATTGCTAAAATGCTTCATATTGGCAGTATTGCTGAATTACTGAGCATCCCTAGGAATCCCTAGTATCCCTCCCTAGGAAAACAAAATATGTGAGAAAAACTTCTATGCAAATTAAATGTACATGATAATAAAAATTAAGAATTCAAAATAGAATTCAAAACAAAACCTGAAAGGGGACATTATTTCTTTCTAGGTATGGGAAAGAGAGAGTGGAGGACTAGAGAGAGAGGGTAAAGTGCATGTAAATATTAAATGGAGAAAAAAGCTATTTAAACAACAAGACACTGTTAGTGTAAGAATAAAAACATTGCTTATTAATAAATATTGCCTGGAAATAAAAAGGAGCTTGGTAAAATTCTGTAACAGCATTCTAATAAAAGGTAGTGCAATCCAAAACCCAGCTTTGTTTTAAGACGACAGTCATTTTCTGGCTTATTATATTTTGTGGTTGATTCTAACTCTAAGGGACTGACTCCATGACCCAAAGATCCATTGCAGGTCTAAGCTGTTTTGTTCCAGTTCATGTTTTTTCTCCTAATTTATTTCTCCATTTGGTTTTTGGTATTGTTCCAGAATGTCCAATTAATTTTGATGTTACTGATCACAGTCAGTAAGAACTATATTTCTGAGTTCATATATATTCTACTTCATCAAACTTTTCATCAAGACCTACCCAAATATTGACTCCCTCCCCTGCTTTTTTTTTTTTTCAAATTCAACTTTAATACTGATGATAATAAAATTGATGTAATTTCCATGGAACTTATTACTAAATTCTTCAAGTTTTATACATTGACCCCTTCTTCACCTATCAGCACAAATGCTCTCTGAATTTTGTTTTTGTTAACGGTTTGTTTTTATTTTCCTCCCACAAAGAAAATCTCATCAAATGTAACCGCAGGCCGCAGCTTATATTGACAGATTATTGCAAGTTTTCAGATGAATATCTGAAAGTCCTTTTTCTTATAGCAAACTAGTCATGTAAATTGGGGAAGGTAGCACAATCTTTTAAATCCTCTCGAAACATTCTCACCAATAGTAGCTGTGAGGTATGTAAAGACTTCAAGTGGTTATATTTAAAAATGGCTTATATTGCTCTACAGCTTCGCACCATTCGATATGAAGGTGTAATTTAGACATGCATAAGTCATAAATGACTGGAAAAGGTGCCAATAAGAATTTCAGATGAATCATTCTCACAATTTTCACTTTTGTATGTAAGCACTTACTTAGATATCTATTAGTGGGGAAACATGATCTCATATTAGCCAGATTTTATTGATTCTGTTCCCATTACTGTAACCTTAGACAGATAGAACTAAATCATAATTATAATTCCTATCTGGGTGCCATCATTGTGTAAGTCATCAATAAACTAATGTATATCCTGTTTAAAAATAAAAGTTTCATTCAAATATGCTTCTTAGTAGTCTAGTTGCATACCATCTGTGGCCCAATATCCAAAAACAATACCTAATCTGTTGTCAACTACATCCCTTATTTATATATGAATTACAGTTATGTCTGAGATATGCTTTGATTTCAGTATACAAATAAGACTGAGAAAACTGTAATCAATTTTATTAAAATGAGAACCAAAAAATTTGGGATGATTGTTGATAACTGAAGACAGACCAAATTTTTTTGATTCTCAGCTTGAGGGGAAGAGGAGTTGATTTAAGACATCAGCACATTTCTGCAGGGTTGTGTATTTGAAGGAGTACATTTTTTGTGCCATTATGTAGTGTGGGTGAATCAATACTTCAGACATCATGCTGCAGAAGCATAACAGAACATAATGTTTCTCCACATTAGGGAAATTGTAATAGAAGGTCTCAAACTTATAATACACAGAAGATCTGGCTTGACACATTTTAGCACCAAATGCATTTATAAATGCAAACAGTTGCTAAAACCAAACCATCAAAACCATTGACTGCAGCTGAGCGATATGCTGAAATTTAGGGTTAATTTTAGATATTCCTAAGAAGAACTGAACATCCAATTTTAAGGAATTTCCTTCAACTACCACTAAGTGGGGGAACAAATGACCTGAAATTCAGGAATTAGGCAATGTGAGCTGATTTCTCATCAATAAGCATTTTATGTGCACCAGAGTTCCAAATATATGCAGGTAACGGTGGTCATAGAAGGATTTACTGAAGGTAAGAGGTTGACTTAATGCCTGAAATGTGGGCTGACTATTCAGTGATGTTCTGTACTGCAGAACTCAATAGCAGGCATCATCAGTAGGTCTAAACTTAAGATCAGCCTTAACTTTTGGGTGTAGGCTTTGAAATCAATCGGACTATTTGCCTGATGAAAATTAGAGTATCTCTGATTGTATATGGTATGTGGATGCCTGTGTACGCACCAAATAAAGTATGTAGCAATTTGCTCAGAAATTTTACTAGTCCTTCCAGTTTTTTAGTATGGGAGTATTTGAATATAAACTCTTCACTGTGTTTAGCATTGAAGTGAATATAGAACTAAAGCACAGCATTTTAAAAACCTGACAGTTCTCTGTAATGAAAAATAAATCAGGATTGCTAATTCCCCTTCATGTGAAGAAGTCCATGATTATGAATACATAAAATAAATAATTGTGATGGTTTTTATGGAAGTGGAACCGGCTTGAAAGCTTTCACTACTAATTGTCAAAACATTTTTTAAATTCTTAGTCCTTGGAAATTAGCTTACTGTCATCGCAGCAGTCTGCTGCTGTAAGACCCATTATTTTAATTTCTTACTGCAGTTCCTGTTGAGAAATCAGCTATGGAAACTCTTGTTTTATATAAATCAAACATGATTATAGGTACCTCTTATAATGTGAGAAGAATGACTAATATCGGAAATTGAAAATTAGATTAAGGTATCTGTATCTTGTGACATTCAACCTATCATAGAAAACAAAGTCAGATTTTCCCTGAATGGATTTATCTGTTTCTGCTTTGGTGTGAAATATTGTAAACTCCCTTGACGGAAGCCAAGCAGGATCTCATGCCCTGAATAACTGGGGAAAAAGAAAAGAGCGGAGAAGGGAATCTTGGTATTATAACAAATGTGTGGAGTGTGGTACAAGAGTCAACTGAGGAATTACCATCTCAGTTCAGTGATAAGTTTGCCATATTCTTTTGACTTTTCCTACCCTTTTGGATATATTTTTGTCTGCAGGGTTCTGAGTCATAGGGGAACTATTAACTTGGACTCCATGTTGGGATGTGCATGCTCTGCATGTGTGCTTAACGCTACACCTATGTACTAAGCTGTAGCTGAACCCATAGGCTTTATCAGACCAAAAGTTGTAATGCACTGAGTCAGCTACACAGCACAGCTGGTCTGCAACATATACAACTTCTCTGCAGGTAACCGGGAAGTAAATAGACCTGTTTTATTTTACATTCCGCTTAGGCTGGAGTATACCATACGTTACACAGCAAACTGATTTGCAAGTGGTAACTTAAACTGGAGAATAAATGCCTTTTTTTTTTTTTGTTCCCTAACAACTGATAAATCTCATCATCTGTTAGACATTAGACATTACATAATTACAATTTTTAAGAAATCCACAGAGTCACAGAACAGACCAGGTTGGAAGGGACCTCAAAAGATTGCCTGATCCAACCTTTTGTGGGAAAGAGAGATTATCTAGCGTCCTGTCCAATCGCATCCTGAAAACTGTCAGTGACGGGGACTCTACCACATCCCTAGAGAGGTTGTTCCAGTGACTGATTGTTCTCACTGCAAAAAATTTATCTGTTATGTTGCAATGAATCTTCTCCCTGTGCAACTTGTACATGTTTCCCTTTCCATGTAAATCCTCATGAAGAGAGAGCCTCTGTCCCCTTTGTAGCTGCCTTTTAAGTACTGTAATACTGTGATCAGGTACCCCCTGAGCCTTCTCTTCTCCAGGGAGGAAAGACCTAACTCCCTCACAGGGCAGTTTCCACAACCTTTGTATAATTTTTGGGGCCCTCCTTTGGACCTTCTCCAGTCTGTCTGTGTCTTTCTTGAGCAGTGGGGACCAGAATAGGACACAGTACTCCAGGCACGGCCTAACAAATGCTGAGTAGAGTGGGAT
Source organism: Rissa tridactyla (assembly GCF_028500815.1). Taxonomy (NCBI): domain Eukaryota; kingdom Metazoa; phylum Chordata; class Aves; order Charadriiformes; family Laridae; genus Rissa; species Rissa tridactyla. Next base: position 54,284,031 of record NC_071497.1, read on the forward strand.
GGTCACATCTCTATCTCAGTTAGTAATGCCCCTGGAAATGCAGCCTGGGGTCCAATTTACCTTCGTTGCAGTTCACTGCTATCTACTGCTCAGCTTGTTGTCCACCAGGATTCTGAGCTCCTTTTCAGCAAGGTTTCTCCCAAGGCACACATTTCCTAGTCTGTACTGAGTTCTTTGTTTATGTCGTCCCAGGACTTTGCATTTAACTTCACATGTGAAACTTCACACAGTTCTTGCTAGCCGCTCTTCCAGCCTGTCCAGGTCTCTCTGCAAGATGGGTCTCCCTTCTGACATGTTCACCTCACCACCCAGTTTATTGTCATCAAGCTCTTGATTCATAATCACACTGCTGCTCTGTTGTTTAAATTCTAGAACGAGTCTGAACTAGTTAGTGTAACAAGATAGCAGGAAAATAAATGTCAAATTATAGGATAGGCCTCTATGTGTTCAAGTACTTTTTACTAAGCGTAAAAATTGGTCCAAAATAATGTTGCCCCGGAGTGTTTCATGAGAAACTGACTCCTATGAAAAATTAACTTTTCTGTTACAGTTTCATAGAAATATTTACATTTGACAAAATATTAAAGTTAAGTTTTATCTCACTTCAGCTATGCCTCCAGTTCAGCACTCACAATATAAGACAGGAGCGTCTTGTTACTTCCAGTACATGCTCACAACTTACTTTGCAAAAACTCCAAGAAGTGTTGGCAGGTAAAATTATTACCTCCAAGATCCAAGCAGACAGAAATTGTTCCTTCTGCTGCTTATAAGGCTTTGACCTTCACTCCGTAAGCAAAACTCTCCTGGTGTAAGTGGAAGTTTTGCTCATGTAAGGACTAGAGATTATTTGTAGCTTGTATCCAGAGCTTAACCTTCAGTGCTGATGTATGGTGAGGAGTAACTAATATATGTTTTCCACAGAAAGTCTTCATGAGACAAAAGTAATTAGGAAAATAATATTTATTAGACAAATAATATTGCTGTCTGACTCATGGGAATCAAACAGAAAAGTTAGAATCAATGTTTATTAAAAAATTAGTGACAGAGAAATTAATCTATTGGAACACAAATTGGAAGTGCTAATATGGTGACTTATGTCAGTAAAACTTTGAACTCTGCTGATAGCGCTTTTTGGTTCACATATAGAATTTCTGTTCTTTTTGAAATTGAAATATGAATACAGTAAGAAGTTTTGAAGTGATCTGGAAATAATGATAATAATTTCTTATGTTTGATGTAAATCAATTAAAATTCTGTTTATTTAAAAAAAACATTTGGGAAAATTAGATGAAACATATTGTGTATGTTATCGCTTACTTTTAAAACACTATACAAAATCCCATAATGCGTTTTTTTTCACCTTAAGCACTATCTGGAAAATCAGCCTCCTGGGATACACCAATGCATGCAGCATGGAGAAGAAACATAGGAAATTAGTGATCTGGGTATTGTTGCAGAACTTTGATCTTGCTGGAATCACGTTGATGCAGTGGATTGGATCAAATGATTGGAGTGCTACAATGGAGGGATAAAGGCTTTTTAGGAAGGACAGAGCAGGAAGATTAGGAGGTAGAATTGCCCTTTGTGTGACAGAGCAGCTGAAATGCATGGAGGATGCACGATCAACCAACTGAGAGCTTTTGGGTAAGGATTAAAGAACAGACCATTATGGATGACGTAATAGCGGGTGTCCATTGTAGACCACCTGATCAGGAAGAACAAGTAGATGAGGCCTTCTACAGACAACTAGAAGGATCCTAATGTTTGCAGGTTCTGGTACTCATGAGGGACGTCAACCATGCTGGTATCTGCTGCAACAGGGGCAGCACAGCAGGGCATAAACAATCCAGGACATTCCTGGAGAGCTTCAGTAACAACTTCCTGACCCAAGTGACAGAGGAACCTAAGTGGAGAGGTGCTCTGCTGGACCTCACACACAAGGAAGGGCTTTTTCGGAATGTGAAAGCCAAAGGCAGCCTTGGCTGCTGTTACTCTGAGATTGTGTAGTTCAGGATCCTGAGAGGAAGGACCAGGGCAAAAAGCGAGATAACAACCCTGGACTTCAAGCAGGCATTGGCCTCTTCAAGGCTCTGTTTAAAATAATCCCATTGGATAAAGTCTTGGTTGGAAGAAGACCATGGCAGTGGGGTTGGAACTAGATGATCTTTAAGATCCTTTCCAACTCAGACCATTCTGTGATTCTATGATTCTAAGACCCCAAGAAAAATTGTTTATGTTCAATTGTTTATGTCCTGCAAGCTCAAGAACAGACCATCCCAACAAGCAGGAATTCAGGCAAAAAATGTCAGGGGGCCTGCATGGAAGAACAAAGTGTTCTTGGAAAAACCTCAAACATAAAAAAGGAGTATATGAAAGGTGGAAACAGGGGCAGGTAACCTGGGAAGACTACAGAGACATTGTCTAAGTGTGCAGAGATGTGGGTAAGAAAATCAAAGCCCGGGTATAGAATCTGGTGAGGGATGTCAATGTCAATGGCAACAAGGAAATCACCAGGAGCAGTCAGCATGGATTGACCAAGGGGGAGTCATGCTTGACCAACCTGATAACCTTCTATGATGAAATGACAGGCTTGGTAGATGAGATGAGAACAGTGGATATTGTCTACTTAGACCAGCATGGCTTTTGACATGGTCTCTGTCACCCGACACTAAGGGGTCAGACAGGTTCTTTTACGAATCCTTGACAGAACAATGAGGGCACTATTACCAGGGGTCAGGAGTGGAGGGTACCAGTCACACCCTTCCATGATACCCCCATAGACAAACTCTTGATAAGTGGGCTGGAGGTGGACAGTGAGGTGGATTGAAAACAGTCTGACCAGACAAGCCCAGAGGGTGGGGATGCATGGAATGAAATCTGCTTGGACACTGGTAACTAATAATGTACACCAGGGAGTAATACTGTGTCTGTTCCTGTTCAATATCTACATGAATGATCTGGAAGATGGGGCAGAATGTACCTTCAAGCAAGTTTGCTGATGACATAATACTGGGAGTGGCTGATGCACCAGTGTTGTGCTACCATCCAGAGGGACCTCAGTAGGCTGGAGAAATGGTCTGACAGCAACCTCATGAAGTTCAGAAAGTGAAAAGACTGGCATCTGGGAAGGAATAATCTCTGGCTGGGGATCATTCATCTAGGAAATGGTTTTGCAGAGAAGGTTATGGCAGAGAGGGTGCAAGATACACATAGGACCAGCAATGTATCCATGCCACAAAGGCGGCCAACAGCTTCCTAGACTGCATTAGATGGGCCATTGCCAGCACATCAAGGGAGGTCATCCTTCCCCCCTACTCAGCACTGGTGAGGCTACACCTGGAGTATTGTGTCCATTTTTGGGCTCCCCAGTACCAGAGAGATATGGAGCTACTGGATTGAGTCCAACAAAGGGCTACAAAGATGATTTAGGAGCTGGAGAAACTTTCCTGTGGGGAAAGGCTGAGAGAGCAGGGATTGTTCAGCCTGGAGAAGGGAAGGTTCAGGGTGATGTCTTCAACATGAGCAAGTATCTGAAGGGAGGGCATAAAGAAAATTGAGCCAGGATCTTCTCAATGGTGCTCAGTGAGAGGCCATGAGACAATGGGCACAGACTGAAATATAGGAGAGTCCATCTGAATTTAAGCAAAACTTTTTTTTACTTTGGGGTGACCGAGCATCTGAATAGGTTGCCCAGGGAGGTTGTGGAGTCTCTATCCTTGGAAATATTAAAAAAACGTGGAGTTGTGCCCAGTGACAGGACAAGAAGCAACAGGCACAAACAAACACAGGAGGTTCCTCCTGAATATGAGGAAACACATTTTCACTGTGAGGGTGACTGAGCACAGGCAGAGAGTGCCCAGAGAGGTGGTGGTGTGGAATCTCCATCCTTGGAGATATCTAAAAGCTGTCTTGACATGGTCCTGGGTAACTTTCTGTAGATGACCCTGCTTGAGCAGGGAGGTTGGACAAGATAACCCCAGAAGACCCTTCCAACTTTAACTATTCTGCGATTCTGGGCTTTACAAGCATGATATCTTTGACATTGGTAGTTTTATAACATTACCAGATAGAATGTTTCTTGTATGGTCTAAAACCTCAACATCAATCCTGAAAGAGGATAACCACAGCTGACAGCTGGTGGCTAAACAAAAATTTAATTAAGAAACTACTAATCAAATACTGGGTAACCTCTTTGGAAAACATTTCCATGCATGGAACAAGGACTGAAAATTGAAGTGTAAATATTTTAGATAATTTCTCATGGAAGATGTGTGAATAAAATTTGAATTTTAAGTCCCCAAAATTTAATTGCTAAACATTAGTATAATTTTTGATCTCCTCCTCCACGGAAACCCATTTTTATGTCCAAATGGAATGCCTACCTGCTAGTCTTTGAATATTTTTTTATTCAAGAACAAAAAAAGTCTCCATGTATGTTTCTAAAATTACAGTTATTTGGAAGTATTTTTGTGTTATGATGATTAAAACCTCCTTTTTTTTTAACAATAGTTAAAACAGTTTACATATAAGTTCATTAAGTGTTAATTGAATTGGGAGATTTTACTATCCTTTTCAAATCCCCAGAGCTCTAGACAACTTTGATTTCAAAATTAATATAAACAGTAAAAATCTTGAAAAGTGAAATTTATTTTGATCCGGGGAACAGAACTCTAGTTATTGTAACTTAGAAACCTGTTTCTGATGTTAATTTTGTTTTAACTGATGTTAAAATGTAGTGCTGAGATAAAAAATACAGGGTACAGTTTCAGTTATATCAACGCTAGCTGCATCAACATTTTTCAGATTGGCCTAGAGATCAGCCATATCTTCTTCTGGCTTTGCTGCTCATTAGCAGAATAAAACATTCTCTCTATCAAGCTATGGAAACAAGGTATGATCATTCACAAAAGAGTAACTTGTGACACTATCAATAATATAAACATCTTCAAAAAGCAGAACATGTTATATTAACAAAAAAAAAACTATGTAAAAAATTGTGGGAATTTTTTTGGTTTGCTTCTGTCTAGTTATACAGATGTTTTGTATATCAGTACAATGAAGGAATTCACTATGCTGTAAAGTACTAAAGCTAATGCATTTTTAGATTTGATACTTGCTTCCTAGTCAGTCAAGCTAGTAATTCAATATGAGGTACAACGTTACATCTCATTTTATCATGAATTAGATTATGGAGTCTTCCAGGTAAAGAAATCTTTGGTTACCCAGATTATATTTAAACATTAACTGTGATGAAAGCACATCCCACCAGCTGTATCCATTTAACCCTGTTATTTTCTTCACATTAAAATTAAGCACCAGTACTCAGCCTGCTGAAAAGATGTTAAATTGGATCTTGATGTTCCCAGTATATTGTTTTCATGACTGTTAGGTCAGTAGTCTTCAGGGAAATTAGATAAATTTCCCTGAAATTGTTTTGCTCCATTATTATGAAGAACTAAGTTTGTCAGTGTTTATAAGACATATCTATACTTTAGATTCTAGGGAGAAGTGCATGAGTAGACATAGGTAGACACAGGTCCAATATCTTGTTACCTCACCTACCTGTAAATTAGATGCTCGTGACTCTCCAGAGAGAAAAGGAGACAAAAAGGATCTAGAATGAATCTGAGTAGTTTGAAAGGGGAGTGGACGTAGGGGCGGGGGTGGTGGTGGAAATGTCTTAGAAAGACGGACAGAATTTAATTTTGTTATCTGATTGTATAGTTTAAAAGAAGCTTCAAGGAAAAAAGTGACTTTTTAACTTTGCATAGTAGGTGGATTTTTTTGTTTCACATAAGCATAGAAAAAGACTAGTATGCAGAATTTCAGCTCACACTTTTTGCAAAGGTTTTTGTTTAAAGACAGTAGAAATAAGTTTGCATTTTTTGTGAATTGCTCTCCTTTGGGTTTTAGTTTTGTTTACTTTTAGCATGATGTAAGAAGTAAAGTTGCTGCCATTCAAGCACCTAATTTTGCAAGAAGTTTGGATATGAAAGTGGTAGTACTTTGTTGTCTGAATGAAATCTGACTGTTTCACTGAAACTCAGTGAAACATTTATAAATGAGGTTTACTGATGTAAGTTATTTGCTCCCTATAAATCCTTTTGACTTCAGCTAGTCACTCTGCATAAATTAAAGGGTATAGAATTGCTCTCCAAATACCTGTACACTAAAGATGGGAAAAGTCTCCCTCTGCTCCTGTTGGCATTAAACATCTTTGTTGAATTGTTTGTACATGTTCATGCAGACAGCAGGATTAATTCTTCTCTTAGTGATATCTGTACTTTTAAAAATATGACTCTTTTTGAAAATGTAACAGAAATATGATTTTTTTTCCCCAGAATTACATCAAGGGAGACTTTTGGTGCCAGTTCAATTAAGTCAGAATTTCAAATCAAATCAAAACTTTCACGTAAGCCTGGAGAACATGGTGCATACCATGATTTTGTTTCCATCTCTGCATTCAGAATACTGGTTATTAAGCAATTTTGCCTTTTTTTTCTTTCTTTCCACAAAGCAATTTAGTGTTAGATAAAAATTTCTACCAGTGCATATCTTGTTATAAGCAGAATTCAAGTGACTAGCCTTTTATGCAAATGAAGATGAATCAAATACTATTAAGTGATATTGGAGTTACATCAGATTCTACAGTTAACATTGTACCTGACTTCCTATATTATCTCATTTTTATATAGTTTCCTCTGATTTAATTGGAATAAGACTATTACACCTGAGTAAAATTGTAAATAGTTTAATTTTTACCTCATTGTTTTTATGTCTGGAAGTAATCTGTCAGTGTTGCTGAAGTTTTTCTCAGCTTTTAAATCTATCCAGCACTCCCTAGATGCTTAGCATACAGTCTATTCTAATGGTCTTAGCAGGAACAGACACCTTTTCTAATTTTGTGCATCTAAGTTCCCTAAGCATCTCTGCTAAATTAGGAAAACCTATAGATATAGAACAAGCCAAGAAAGCAAATAAGGCTTTCCAACTGGAGTTCTAAACCTCAGTTGTGTCTCTCCTGGATTTATCGGAGGCTGTGAGCTGGCACAAAATGGATTTTTAACTCCCTTCCCTACCTCCTCCCTCACTCCTCCAAAATTGGATATTCATGATCGACTCTGTTGACTTGGTGTGGTTGTCTTTTGTTACCTTGCAAAAGAGGGATATAGTGAGATGAGTTTCTGATGAACAAGGACCAATACAGGAGGTTCTGCTGTGAAATAGGTTTGTTCCTTTCCAGGTCCCGTGAAAGAGTAGTCACACAGAAGAGAATACACTCTTATTAATAATACGTAAAAGGTGTCCAAATAAGGGATTAGGAATATTTTGTTTTGTATGTTCTAATATAATCCTGAATCAACTAAACGTATGAGGGGGGTGACCTATAGAAAATTCCTACAAATTGTCTTGTGCCACCATAATTACCTAAAGTGCAGTACAGATAGTAGGGGTTAACAGTTATGGAAGTATTCTAAGTGTAAAGATGCGGAAGGTATGGATCTTCACAAAGCATTAAATGAGTACTGAGAAAGCATTCTATATAGCTCTGACTGTTTCTGTAGGAACAGTAGGAATGCTGGGTGCTGTGATTTGAACTAAAGACACGTTACCTGTACTATTGTGTGTGCAGTTTGCATTATAAATGGTAGCAGAAGAAAATTCTATTGTATTGAGTAACCACAAAGCATAGTGGGGAAAAAAAAAACAACCCCAAAACCCTTGGGAAATTAAGCGAACGTGTCTACATATTGTGAAAATTCTGTTAGACTTTTTAGGCAATGTATTGATCAGCAGGCTTGTTTTCCTGGGGTACAGGAGAGACAGAAAGGGAACCTTTCAACACATACAGCTTTGAATCTCTTCAGTGATTTACTAGGGAGAATGAGCAGCTTGGGTTGTTTCAAGTTCAGGGAGCATTTGATGTTCAGATATGAGAAGAAAAGGAAATAAACAGTTATAAAATTTTCAGAAGCAACAACTTTCCATTGATGCCCTGAAAACAGTAATTAGCTCATTTGGAAATTCTTCTGTGGGAGTATCAAACCACTGAAACACAGCAGTTTTACTGAAGGTTTCTGACCCAAATGTTCCCACTTCAGCTACAAAGATGTCAGTGGGCTATAAAGAAAGCAGGTGCTATTCATAACTACTTGTGTGAGTAAAAGAAAGAAAGGTCTGTCTGGTAAAATGCATACAGTCATGCTGAAAGGAAGCACAATCCTATTTACCGTATAAAAATCAAAATTGTCCAGAGTCCTTGAAAAGAACAAATAAGAATGACTTTATTCTAGTCTAATATCAAGGGATCTGTTAAAACTGACTAAAGTGTTGGGAACTATATATCCCTTTTTAACAACCTTTCAGTAAAAGTACTAATATTTCCACATGACCTATACAAATTAAATGATATTGGTTTGATTATACCCATATTTTGATAGGAATTAATGGGGAAAATACAGAAGAAATCCTGGCAGACCTTAGCAAGAGATGTGAAGTTTTATATTATTAGACTACTTCACAAAAGCAGGTACATGCGTATAGATTTGGGCAGTTTATCTGCTGTTAGACAGATGTGAAAAAACTAATTACTAGTAAAATTGGTAGGGTTTTTATTTTCTTTTAGGCATTAGCCCAAAAGATATTTATCTAAAATCTGCTGATGGTAAGAAAATGCTTAGGTGATTCAGGACAAAGGATGAGAGTCCATAGTGAGGCTGTATGCCTAGAATTTTTGACTGTTTTCTGTTAAGGCCCTGGTAATGTCATCCAGTCTCATAAACATTAAGATTTAACGAAGCAGATAGGAAAATTGTGAGTCTGCTGCACTGGCTGTTTGGAAGAAATCCTATTTATTTTGTAGCCCAAGGGTTAAGTATTCACACAGATGATACACCTTCAAATTTTCCATCCTTGAATACATAACTGGCATTTCACTGTCAGTCAGTTCCTGAAGTGATGCTGGAAGTATAAAGTTGGGTCTTGTCCCTTGTTCTACTTTTTCTAGGCCCCAGATGGGATTTTTTATTCCCTCAGTACCTGTCCTTTCTGATGATGGTGACGACTGTTCTTTTTAAAGGAGTGTTATTGTCATGACACTTTATTTTTGAGATAAAACATCTGGAATATTAGTGAGTAGGTTAGCTGCTGAGTATGCCATCATCTCTCTTCTGATGCCTAGTTGAAGCAAAACTGGGAAAATATCTTCACTGTTTTATTATTTTAAAAGAAATTATGACTGTCTGTATAAACTTTCATTCTTCCACCCATTTTAACATTTGAACCGTAGAAATAAATTACTGGGATTTTTTTGTTTGTTTATTTGTTTTTTGTTGTGGTGAGGGACAGAATGATTACAACAAATAAAATTGACAAAAAATCTATGTGATCAATGGAGAAATTATGATACAGGTTTCTAAACCATCAAACTCTGCTGGCTGTAGAATTTGACAAAAAAGTTCACCCACAAGCAAATTAATCAACACCTCTGTACATATTCTGGAAGACAAAAATAGCTTGTATCATTTACACTGCTCTTGTGTACTAAAGGCATATGCAAAAAATTCACACTTATGAGAGTGAATCCACAAAGTCACATAATTTGGCCCTACATGTTGTTCTCCTGTGAAATTCTGTATGTCACTTTGTGAACAGTTTACAACATGCTGAGAAATTAGCAGCTAGTTCTGTGTGGAAAAACTTCTCCAGACTGCCTCTAATATTGCAAGAACATTGCATGCTTCGTTAATGATTTCCATTAATTGTTTAAAACTGTAACTGTTGATGATGAACATGCTTATTTTTTTTTTACATTCATAAATCTTGAATGAAGAAGATTCCTCTGAAATTCAGGGTTTTGCAATATCACATATTTTAATTTCTTTTCCCTTAAGAAGGTCTACCATTAACAAATATTTATTAAACCAAATTGTGTTTTTAAAAAATCTTGGGCTAAATAAGAGTAATAGTGAAACCACTAAATTCTTAGATCTCCCTTCGATTTCAGTGTTGTTTTTTCTGAAATGAAGACGATAGAAATTAACTTCCTGAAACTTCTTGACAGTTTTTTAGGACTCCTGAAATATAACCTGCATGGACAGACCCTTGTGCCAGCATAGCAACATACTGATTCAAAGGGATTGTTAAACAACCAAGGACATAATAACTAACCTTTTCTTCAATAACTTTTTCATGGAATCACATTTTTCTACGTGTCTTATTATCCCAAGGCTCAGCGTGCTTGCATCTTTCAAACAGCTAGACAATTTTCTGAAAATAGCCCTTCCTCACAGAATTTTATACACACATAAGCCTAAGAAAAATAGACACTATCTTCACATATGCATCTCAGCGTAGCTTTATGGCAGATACAGATGATTTGAAGTATAAATGAAAATGTTATGGCTGCTAAAAACATCCTAAATAGGAGAAACAGTACTATGCAGTAAAGCAATAAAGCATGTTCATCTTCAGTGCTGGTGTCTTGTCTACTCACACTTGAAACACTTTTACAACATGAGTATTCAGTCTAATGTTCAGGGTTTTTCTTACCCTTGTGTTTAATAAAGTCATGTGTGTCCTCTGATAGTACTGAAATGCACAGAGAGTCTGTCCAGTATTTAATGAGAATTCTTTCAGTCACATACATCACAATTTCAAGATATTTGTGACACCAGCTTGCTTACATTTCAGTGTCACTTTCAGGAGAATCCGTAGGGGTAATTCATGGAAGTCCTTTGAGATACAGCATTCTATTCCAGAATGATGAATCTATATAAATTTTAAGGGAAGTTGTTTGAGTAAGCCGAATAGAAGGGAAAGAAAAATAGAACTGATGTGGATTCTCTTTACAAAGCTCCTGTACTACTTTTAAACACTATATGTCCATTTAAAACAACATTATCAAACTCTGTAAATTGCAGCTAAAGAGAAGATTACAATACAGTTGATATGAAGTCACAGAATCATAGAATGTCTTGGGTTGGAAGGGACCTTAAAGATCAACTTGTTCCAACCCCTCTGCCACGGGCAGGGACACCAACCACTAGACCAGGCTGCTCAAAGCCTCATCCAGCCTGATCTTGAACACTTCCAGGGATGGGGCATCCACAACTTCTCTGGGCACCCTGTTCCAGTGTCTCACCACCCCCACAGTAAAGAATTTCTTTCTAATATCCAATCTAAATTACCCTCCTTCAGTTTGAAACTGTTACCCCTCATCCTATCATTACACTCCTTGATAAAGAGTCCCTCCCCATATTTCCTGTAGGCCCCCTTTAGGTACTGGAAGGCTGCTATAAGGTTTCCCCGGAACCTTCTCTTCTCCAGGCTGAACAACCCCAACTCCCTCAGTCTGTCCTCATAGCAGAGGTGCTCCAGCCCTCTGATAATCTTCATGTCCCTCTGCTGGCCCCTTTCCAATAGGTCCATGACCTTCTTCTGCTGAGGACTCCAGAGCTAGACACAGTACTCCAGATGGAGTCTTACCAGAGCGGAGTTTTGTCATGTTTTCATGTCATCAGAAAAAAAGAAAAAACATTGGAACCTATGATGAGGTGAAGCATTTTGGTCTAAAGTGATTGTTCAAAGTGTGCTTGGGAAACAGCACCTTTGAGCTATCAGAATCAGGGACAATATACTAAATATTAGTATTATCTCTGGGACGTAGCGTGGATACTGTGCTGGTTATGTGAATATACTTGTAAAATTCATAAGTAATGGAACTTTCAAATGCTAGATCCTAAATAATAAGGGAGTTTTTCTTCAATTTTTATGTGATCTTTTTACAATATCATTATATCTGTTTTCTGTGAAAAGCAGGCATTGGCTATATTTCTCCTTTCTGTAGATAGATGTAAGATACATCCTAACTCTGCTCCAGAATTTACTTAGATTTTCACTCTATTCTTTACAGCTTTATAACATAAAGCAGTGGTCTTACACATTGTTATAGTGCATCTTCAAATTTATACAGCTGTGTTTTCAGGGTTTTTTTTACTATTTTTTTTAAACCTTTTTTTTTTTTTTTGGTTCGCATGGTGTTCTCCTCAAGATTTTAACAAATGTTATTGATTTTGATCATTTTATTGAGTGACAAATGACCATATCAAGACAAGATTGGGTTTTTTTATGCAGATGATCACTACTGATATTGAAAATAGCAAAGCAAAAGAAGTAGTTAACATGGCATGACTTTGCAAGTTGTAGGTAACTGGAAAATAGTTCAGGGTACATGGTAAAAAAGGATGATTTTGTAACAGTGAAGTAGGTGAAAGTGAAATAGTACATCTGATATAGGAGAGTAAAGATCAATATAACTTAACATTTAGAATAGGAATATGGAGTTTGCAATGTAGAAGTGATACGGTGTCCCTTAACGTAGGGAAAGAAGATTGCAGTGTCACTGACAGTGCGAAAAAGTGCTTAACATTTCTCAGCGTAACACGAGGATTGACTTACCTGTTTTCAAGAAAAAAAGGCAGCAATGGAAGAGTTTGATTATGACATTTACACTAATATTTTGAAACTATGGCTGTAATAAAATAACACAAAGTTAGCAGTGCACCCCAGCAGTATACAACAGTATACTAGGCTTTATGAATAGGGGCAGAGCCAAGACAGCAAGGAGAGGGATCATCCTCTTCTATTCTGTATTCATTAGATCACATTTGGATATTGCATTCAGTTTTGACCCTCGAATATGGGAAAAACACAAACAAACTGAAGTGGGTTCAGGGGATGCCACTGGGATGATCAGGCCCAGAGCCCTTGCCCTGTGACAAGATGCTATGGGACCAAGACTGGTTCACCTGGGAGAAAGGATGGCTTCAGGGCACCCAACAGCATTCCCAGCACCATTGGGAGTGGATGGAGGAGATCCAGCCAGGTTTTTCACAGCAGTGCATGCTGGCACGTTGAAAGGCAGCAGTATAAGCTGAAACGTTTGAGGATCAGGCTAGGGAGAAGAAGCATTTTCTGCAGAAGGGTAGCCCAGGAGTGGAACAGGTTGCACAGAGGCATTGTGCCATTTCCATCCTGGGAGGTTTTCAAGACCCAACTGGACAAAGCCCTGAGCAACCTCGTCTGAACTAAGGATCAACACTGCTATGAACAGGAGGTTGGGCTAGAGGCCTCCCAATGTCCCTTCCAACCAAAATTATTGGATCATTCTGCAAACATTAACTAGGAATATAAATGGTCATGCCTGTTTGTGTTCTTCTATTATTCCCTTCATTAAGCAAATGTTTTTTTATATTAAGCATTCTTCAGCCATGGTTTATGTACTGGATATTCTTTCTATCGACAAAGTAATCTTTGTAGATTTGTTACCAGGTCTTGTGTATTCTGGACACATCACACATATTAGTAAGAAAGGGCAAGCATTCTTCACTAAATCCTGATTAAAAGAAGGAAAGCAGTTAAAACAATAGCTTAAGAAGCTAAAACAAATGGATAAAAAGGAGTCAAGTAGGGGAAAAGGAATTAATATTGCAGGAGATTTAGAAGTCGCTAATGTTCCAATTCTGTTAATGTTACCAAGCTTTCAGCATTCAATGCTGTATCAGGTCTACACTGCGCACACAGCTATAATAAAAAAGAACACTCATGATAAAGGAAGAATTTAATCTTGATCGACCCTGTGGGGACCCAATTCACAGCAGAGTTTAATTGCCACAAGTGCAAGGTCAGTTTCTATCTGCGAGGATCTTTCTTAGTCCAAATTTTATTTAACCTGTGCAGAAAAATGAGAGCAATGTTTCTCTGATTAAAAGAAAAGAAAAAAAAGAAAAGAAAAAGATAAAAGAAAAAGAAAAAAGCATAGAACATTGTAATATTAACATAATTTATTATGCTGCATAGAGCTGAAATAACAAAAAAGATGTAGGCATTATATTACTGCCAACTATGCAACTGCTGTTTTGCACCTGTTCTAGGGGCTGGACAGGGAGCTGTTTACCTGTACAGGCACAGCCACAGTTGGAAGGATGCATTTTCCCAACCTAATCTACCCAAGAGAAACTCTTTTTTTTTTTTTTTTTGAGAAATGCTGAACAACTGCAAGGACACAAAAGTCTCTTAGCTCTAGGACTTCAATCCTAAAACGGGGTCTGTCCTCTCTAGCTCCTGACACCAGAGTTACACCAGTCTTCCTGTATCTCAGTCCTTTGGGGAAACCTTCCTAACAGTACTTTCCAGAAGGCAAAAGCTTGAATCTTGGTGTCAGCAAAACATATAGTAGTTTTGTCTTTTGTCACTGAGGCTAGTATTTTGTCTCCATTTCTGCCTTTCACCAATTTTATTTGTTTCATCTGTTTCCTGTTGCTGTGATTCTCCCTATAGCTTTTGCTTTCTTTTCTGGATTGTATTGTGACTGTTACTTTAAACAAACATTACACCTATGGTATATAATGTTTGTTTAAGAAACCTTGTAAAATCTGTCACTTTGCAGAATCAGTTTTAATGCCTCTTTGTCACATCTGAGTAATAACTAAAAATCTACTTGCTCATCTTAATTTTTGTAACAAAAGAAGGAGATAAAACATAGCTTAAGGAAGTGTGAGGTTCAGTGGAGATGAAGGATTTATTTTCACTAATGAGACTTGAGGACAGAGTACCATAATAAACTACACATCTTCATCCTCATGACTGAAAATATATTCTTTTTTTCTCTCACTCTCCACTCCCTTCCCTGTTCTTGGAGCATTGTGAAAGATATAAAACCAATTTTGAATATATTGAAAAAAACTGCTGAACATTAGCAATTAGCCATCAGAGTTGGAAACTAGCAGCAGGATATGCAGAAGCATGTGTGTGTGCAGGGTTACCTATGACGGACTTGATCCAAAAAGAGCAGTTTAGTAATGACAAAATATGATGCGTAGCGAAATAAGCAGGTTAGTGTTGGAGTGAAAAAAGCAATGCACAAAGGCAGCAGCTTACACAGCACAGTACCTGATGATAGAAAAGCCTGGACAGTGTCAGATCACCTTATTATGCCACTGCATTATGGATTTCATAACTTCTCATTGCTAGTCATGAGCCTTGAAGGTCAAAAGTCAGTAGTAAAGAATTTGTTAAAAGTGATATTATGATTTCTTTCAATAAAATACAATGTAAATTTCTTAAGACCCTGCCTTTGTCTGTGCAGTGGGAGAGAGGCCTTGGACAGGTAGAGAAATTACTTGAGTCAGCCAGGAGAAATTCAACAGATGCAAGGTCACTTACTGACCCTCTGAATATGCTCTTTGGTTTCTAAGCAGTTTGATGGCTAAGAAGTGCAACTGAAATTTAACGTCGCTAGTCTTCATTCAAGGAATATTAGGAAATGCTGGTCAGTCCCACTTTTACAGGTACAAAATGCAGGAAACTAATTTGTTACACTGGTGAGAAAACTCATGAAAATTATTGCAGTATATGTATATTCATATTCTCTCTCTTACATTACAATTCATATAATTACAACCATGGACAATGTTCTGGACTGCCTTTGCATGAATTTTGATCTTATGCTCAGACATTTATCTTAAAATTAAGACTATTGTCTTAAGTGAATGAATTTTACTACCTCAAATAGCTGCCATGTACATAACTGTCACATGACTTAAATTGTGACCAGCATATAGAAAAGCTGTGACTGGTAAAAACTACTTCGCTAAAATCTGCCTGTGTTTTTGGCATATTTTGCATGTAATACTTTATTATCATACAGTAGATTACTTAGAAGCCCACCTCTGTAATTTATTTTTGCTTAGGATTACAGATATTTTCAAGGCAAACAAAACTGGTGTTCTTAAAACCAGTTCTTACTTTGCTCCACTACAACACTGTAGGTCCTGACCTCGCACAGAGTTGAAAGCCTTATGCTCTCATTTACTTCAGAAGAAACTGGGGGGGTCCAAGACCTCAGTGAGCTGAGTCCTTAGAAATCCAGTAACTTCATACCTTACGAGTTTCCCATTCAATTGCAGGTATTAAAACTTTAGTGTTTAAGCCCTTCAAAAAGGGTATTAAACTAACAACTAAGCCCTTTCAAAAAGGGTGGCCGTATGTATACTGTGTTGGGGTGACCTTGGCTGAACGCCAGGTGCCCACCAAGCCTCTCTATCACCCCTCCTCCTCAGCTGCACAAGGGAGAGAAAATGAAGGCTTGTGGGTTGAGATAAGGACAAGGAGAAATCACTCACCAATTACTGTCACAGGCAAAACAGACTCAACTTGGGGAAACTAATTTAATTTATTACCAATCAAATCAGAGTAGGGTACTGAAAAATAAAACCAAATCTTTAAAACACCTTCCCCCCACCCCTCCCTTCTTCCCGGGCTCAACTTCACTCCTGATTTCTCTGCCTCCTCTGCCCGAGTGGTGCAGGGGAATGGGGAATGGGGGTTGTGGCCGGTTCATCCCACATTGTCTCTGTTGCTCCTTCTTCCTCATGCTCTTCTTCTGCTCCAGAATGGGGTCCACCCATGGGAGACAATGAACTTCTCCGACATGAGTTCTTCCCACGGGCTTGAGTTCTTCATGAACTGTTTCAACATGCGTCCTTTCTATGAAGTGCAGTCCTTCAGGAACAGAGTGCTCCAGCGTAGGTCCCCAATGGGGTCACAAGTCCTGACAGCAAACCTGCCCTGGTGTGGGTTGCTCTCTCCACACGGCACAGGAGCCTGACCCAGCACAAGCTTCCCATGAGGTCACAGCCACTTTCAGGCACATCAGCCTGCTCCAGCGTAGGGTCTTCTACAGGCTGCAGGTGGATATCTTCTCCACCGCGGACCTTTCTGGGCTGCAGGGGGATAACCTGCCTCACCATGGTCTTCACCATGGCCTGCAGGGGAATCTCTGACCCAGTGCTTGGAGCAGCCCCTACTCCTTCTTCACTGACCTTGGGTGTCTGCAGAGCTGTTTCTCTCACACGTTCTCACTCTTCTCTTCCAGCTGCCGCTGGAAGTTTCCACTTGTTAAATATGTTATCACAGAGACGCTACCACCGTCTCTGATGGGCTCAGCCTTGGCCAGCGGTGCGCTTGTCTTGAAGCCAGCTGGCGTTGGCTCTATTGGACATGGGGGAAGCTTCCGGCAGCTTCTCACAGAAGTCACGTCTGTAGCGCCCCCAACTACCAAAACCTTGCCATGCAAACCCAATACAGTATAGCTGGCATATTTGACAAAATAAAATAAAATAGGCTCCTTGATGATGAAGAACTCATTTCATGGACATCCTCTTAACACCAGTTTGCCATTTTTTCATGATCCCAGGGTACATATTTCTGTAAGCCAATGACCACATGCACATGAAAGTGAACGTAAAGAGATTCTCCCCAGGACTAACTTCACTAATGTAAACAGTTTCATTTTGAGACTAAGCAAGTCAGAATGCTTTATCCAAGCCATCAAAATTTTTTGGCTTTGATAGAATGCAGTGAGCAGGCATGGCCTTCTCCCTACTTAACCGAAAACTTTTTCTCTTTGCCCCATTTCAGGTCTACTCCAATGGTGGACTTGACTTTCCTCATAGTAAGCTACAACAGCATGTTTATTCCTTGTCATGCTTACAGCTAAATCTTGAAAAAATTAGCAATTAAACTAGCTAGATGAGAGGAAATAGCATTCTAACTAATGCTATATCCAATTTTAACTGTTTAATTTTGAAAATACTTTTTTAAAAAAATAAAGAAATATTCTCTAAATTTGTAATAACACACTTGTGTTCAGATCAGTATGACAGTATTACAGTTCAGAAATTCAATTTATTTCAATAGAATTTGTAGGGATAAAGAACTGTGATTGCTGCCTTGCAAACCTGAGAGATGAGTCTTCAGCATGGGTGTGACTAGAGCATATATGTATGAATTCAAAGTAGATACAGAGTATTTTCAGCATGACACATTTAAAGTTAATGGGACTCATGTAGATAAACCTCCCCATGCATTAACATTTCTCCTTGATGTCTTGAATTGGAAATGGAATATATACAGACTGTGTGAATTCCTGCCATAAATTGATGCAGGGCAAAAGATAGGTTGGGAGTTGTGCTTTTGAATTCTCCATTAGACTCTCTGTATCAATCAAAACCTTAAGGCCTGTAAAACTTCTTTTTTATAATACACATGTTTGAAATTCAGTCCTGTGAATGGTAACTATAATTATAATGTAGGATTAAGCACATAGAAAAATTAATGGATTATTTAATTTTAGATATTTTAAAATTGAAATGCACTTCCTATTTGTGTAGTATGAGAGTAAGGCTGATAAATAGCTGACAGTATCCAAATTATATGCAAGCTGAGTTTGCACTGACACACTTAAAATCACATTGCTGCTCTACAATGATTAAATGCTCTCTGGCTCACACCACATTCAGCAATGTATGGTTAAAACATCCATGGAAACAAACTGTCCATGGATATTTAAAACTGAATTACCCATTTTCATGAATATTTGATCTGCTTATTACCTGCAAAATGCTTCAGATTTGTTGCCTGTAATTTGAGTTTATTAAAGTGCTAAAGGCAAGGCTCTGTGTAACAGGAACGGCTGTAGTTCTTGAAAAAAATACAGGAATCCTGTCTAAAATCTAACTAGATAGACAGTCGAGGATTATACACTTCCTGCGATATTATGTTTCTGTGACTCATGAATCAAAATGTTAATGTGACAGAAAAGTCTAATTGTACTGCTGAATTGGCATGCATCTGATCAGCACACATATTTGCTGGGATTACTATCTTAAGCATTATATCTTCTTCTGATTCTTTCAAAACTAAAACTTAAAACGTAAATAAAATGCCTTTGTTATACTCTAAGAATTATATTCTTCACAGACAAAGGTAACTTACAAGGTAAGTGGAAATCATTATAGATTATAAATATTGTAGACATAAGATCCATTGCATAAAAAAAAGATTGTTTTTATCTGCTGATTGAGGGGAGAAGATAATAATAGAAAACAGGTGTAGGCCACCCCTTCTGTGAAGCTGCTTACAGGTGTCATTAGCAAAGATTTTACCTTATGGTAGAATGTAAAATTCATGTTTTTAAATGGTAAGAAGAAAATTTATTTCAGATATATAACTTTTTTATGGTGCCTTATATTCTAATAATATATAAGTCCACATGGAGAAAAAGAAAGAGTAAAGCCAAAAGTCACATTAACAAAAAATATTCTATAGCCTCCACTATAAATCTCTTGTTAAAATGCAGCAAGAATCAGTTTAAAAATTTTGAAAAGACAAAAAAAAATCTCTTACCCATATGTTAGTACTATAAGAGTATCAATAATGTTTTTGCTTCTTGGATGAGATTGATCCCATTAAAATGTATTAGGCATACATATTCCCCTGAAAACATCTGTAGGATAGTGGAAGATAATTTCCAAATGGCATTAACACCCTTTTGAAGCTTTAGCTTAGTCTTTATCCATAATCATTAAGTAGTCTACAAAGAATACTTAAGAGTAGACTGCATATAACATTACATTTACAAACAAATTAGTTCTGTTAGTGGTTGCTCCCTCTTCTTTTTATTTTTTTTTTTCTTTCTCCTATGTTAACATCTATATTAGAAAAAATTGTTCTTCCCACTGCACATTTTTTTTAAAAGTATCATTTATGTTGGAAAAGACCCTTGGGATCATCAAGTCCAACCATCAACCCCACTCCACAATGGTCTCCCCTACACCATATCCCCCAACACCACATCTAAACGAGTCTCAAACACATTCAGGGATGATGACTCCACCACCTCCCCGGGCAGCCTATTCCAGTGTCTAGCCACTCTTTCTGTGAAAATTTTTTTCCTAATGTCCAGCCTAAACCTACCCTGTTGCAGCTTAAAGCCATTGTCTCTTGTTCTAACAATTTTAATTGTTAGAGAGAGTACCTAGGTCTTGAAAGCTTAAAGACTTAATACCTCAGTTAACTTAATGCAATTTTTTATTTCTAGTAAAAGATCAAAGGACAGCTAAAACATACTTGATGCTTTGAATAGGATACACTTTCTAATTCAAGATTGTCATGATATAGCAGATGATGAGAAAATAAAAGACAAAACTTAATTCAGACTCAAAATATTTAGTAGGTCTTATTTAACAGTATAAAAAATACTAATGAAAACGTATTTTTTAAAAAATATATTTTTAAGAAATTGCCTATAATATAGATTTCTTGTACAACAGCACAGACTAGTGGCTTTAGCAAGTCAGAGAGTTTGCCTTGTTCTCTTCAGTAGTATTGAAAGATGGCTAAGACCAGAGTGTACAGAAAATCTAAAGTGTAAGTAGAAAGAAGTTACTTTACAGAGGCAAGTACCACAAAATATTGCTTTTACTATATTAAGAAGCAAGGGACAGTGAAAGATATGCTGCTTAGAGGTGTATCTCCTTTAGGGGAAGAAATAGGTTATGAAATAAAAAAAAATATTTTTTTCTTCTTTTTTCTTTTTTTTTAGTTTATTTAAGTAAAACACATTCATTTAATTAACAGACAGTAACACTATTTATTATTTTTTGGTTTGTTTTTCTAATTCATGCATGGCTTCTAACAGGTCTGGGCACACTGCAAAATAGATTGGATGAAGGAACTAAATGAAAAGTTATTTTACAAAGTGTCAAGTTATTTATGCTAGAATAGATTGAACCTGCCTTGCACGTTTTTTACGTTTATTTACAAGGAATGACTTTGTCCAGATTAATTCTATGAGTTTCTTAATTTCTTGCAAAAGTGTGTTTCACTACAATGTTACATAAAATTACAGAGAAGATGTTTTTCAAAAGCTGTTGATCAGTTGACATTTTTAAGAGAAAAGGTTTGTGTAAGATTTTTCTATGCAGGTGTTGAATCTGAGTGTACCTCTGATATTTACTCTCTCGTGAAGTCTTCTAGACTTCAGAAAAATACAGTTGCAATTAAGACTAACAACCTATCCTGAATGTAGGAGTTTTGATCATAAAAGTTACACACAGGTTTCTTTACCTAATTTCTCACACATCTTCCTGTGCTCCCTCAATACAGGTTATCTCTGCTTTTTATGTCTTTCTCTCTAGTTAGCGCAAGCACACTATCACACTGACATCAGTGTAGTTGCTTCAGTTAGCTTGTATACTCCCTGAGCATTATTGTCTTACATTTCTTCCCATTAAGATGCATCCCACTTTCTGAGAAATGCTTTTCTCTGCAATTATCCAAATAACACCTAGAAAAAAATAGTGTAGCTCTATATAGGCATAAGAATATGGTGTATATACATTCAGTACATAGGAAGCTGCCAACCATGGAAAAATAACTGCAAATTTTGGACTTTGGACTTTCCAGAACCTACCTCATGCAGAGGGAAACCATGTTGCTCTTGCCCATCAGAATAAATTGACCAAATGGGAGGACATATATCTCTGTGTGTGCATTTAAAGAGATCTCCCAGCACATCTCATCTGTGTCAGTCACTTTAAAGCCCTTGGTACCAGGGTAATGAATTCTGGACCTAAAGACAAAGTTAAAGTTAGGGCTCCATAAATAATCACTGAGATTGAAATTCCAGTGTGTGGAATTTAACAACTTCTATTTGCAGCTTATTGATGAGATCTAAAAGACATGACATGTAACCCCCCCTTCCCCCGCCCCAGCCCAGGAGGAAATAAATGTTTCACCATGCAGTTTGAATTATGATATAATTTGGTGCAAGTGTTCTTGGTACAGCAAATATTTCAGGCATGATAGTCTGAAATCAATTTAACATTTGACTATGTAATCATAGTTCCCTCTCACCACACTCCTCAACTGTGTATTTATATTCTTCCTTCTTTAGCTAGCCAGCCATTACACACTGCACCTCTCTATTGCACCTCAATATTTTCAAGTGGTTCAACTGGGTTGATTTCCTCATCCTAGCTGGTCCCATTTCCATCCTTCATTGCAATTTCTTCCCAGTTTTATTAATTTCTTAGCAAATTACAATAAGTTAATGCAATGACAATATCAATAGAGTTCTGCTAGACACAAGACAGCAAATAGAGACTAACCATGAAATCGTCTCTCTTTCTTGGATGAATATATAGGCCTATAAGCATTCTAGTTTAGACTTGCAAATGTGTGAGGCTGAGTACTGATGTACAAATCACAGTTCAGTCTGAACCATTCAACATCTCACTTGGCTGTCTTGAATCTTCAGCAGGCTGATGTAAAATTGACTTCTAAAGGCTTTTAGCCGGAAAGGAGTACTCAGTGTTGTCTAGATTTGGGACTATAGATAGCTGAAATAGAACTGAGAGTGAAGACAGAAAAGCTCTTCAGAGATGTCCCGTGCTGTGGAAGCTACATGTTACTGTTTAGTCTACATTCAGCATTAACATGACTTTGCAGTGCTAACTACTGATTTGTATTTTGTGACCTAACCAGACATCTCCTAGCAGGAGGACAAAACAAGCATGTGTTTTGGCTTTTTTTTTGGTGTTTGGTTTCTTTTTTATTGTTTTATTTTTTTCCTCTTTTTTTTCTGGAACTGCCAGCTCTTACAGAAAGCTGGGTGTTAGCTGTGAGGTCTCTGCTACCTATCCACAACATATGCCCTTTTAATTTTATTTTTTTTTCCTAAAATAATATTTTTATATATATCCATGAATGAAAGAGTAGTATTGAAATATTTGCTATAAAATTAAACAAGTGTTTGACCATGGAGACTTCTTTGTCTTTAATTTCCCCTTCCATTTCCATCTATTTCCTTATGTCCCACTTGTGGGAGGATTTATGCCCTCTAGTTCATATTTATCAATCTGGTTTAGTTACCTAGTCCCCCATTCAGACATTGGATTGCAAGGGGATTTAGATGCATATTTTCATAATTTTACACTCTTGACGCCGTTAGAATAATGAGAATTTAGATGGTTACACAGATGCTATGCACCTAAATTTCAGCAATGGTTTTAATCTTTCATTATTTTACTCATAAAAACATTCACTTTTGTTTATTAAGTTGAATCAGGAAAGGAATCCTTCCAGTAGATGGCAGCAACTCTCCACCTACCCCATCTATGACTAAAAATTTGTAATTGTCCTAAACAGAAACTCTTGTTAAGATTTTTTTTTCCCCAGCTGATGGCTGAATTGCTTACACAGGCTATTCTCTTTCAGTTTTAATATTCAAGAAGACCAAGCATAACGGTTATCACCAAGTCATCTGAAACTAGCCAACGCAAGAGGTATCTAACTCCTACATGATAATTAGTTTGCCATATTGATAATTCAGATAAATGAAGGTGGATCAAAGTTGTAGTTAAATCTGCATTTAGGTGACAGGGATGCATTGCTTAAGCTAATTTTGAAGCTGCAGGAGCCTGAAGCTAGTCTGGCTTTTACTCAGCATCTGTAAGGAATTCCTTTAATTGGACTTATCATTCCTAGCTATTCTGCTTTCTTGATACATTTGTAGTATGAATGGTATTAGACAGGATACACACAGTCTTCCTAAAGGAGAGTCTTGCTCAGACATTCTTCTCTTGTAAAAAAAGATCACAATATCTGCATGTTCAAGGGATACTGTAAAATAGAATATTTAGGAAGAAAGAAGCCAATTAATTAAAATTCAGTGTATGTTGTAGCTTGCTATAAATAATTGACTGGTTTTATTTTAAATCTGCCTTAAAAAAGTGTTATATACTTTTCTCCTTGTGCTGAAAAATCAGTGCAACTACTGAGACAGCAATTGCCTGTGGCTCTAATCTAGTTTATTCAGCTATGCATAGACTTAAATTCATCATGCAAATAATCCCTCTACAGTGGAACTACTTGTTTAGCTGTACCTTAATACATGAATAAGCCTTTTGAGGATCCAGATATGGCTGACTACAATTAAATTATCATTGTACATAAGAAGCATGATCAGAAATACATATATAATAAAGGGATTATGTATGTAATGCTGCCACTGCCACAAATTTCCTTGTTATTTGGTAGTTAAAGAACTCATAAGTAAAGTTGGCCAATGAAACTGAAGTCTAAGAGAATTCTAACTTATTCTGAGTTTCCTTAGTGACAAATAGGAGAGAGAGAAAATGTTATGCTTACTTTAAACCAATGTACCTATAATCCAGATTTCAACATGACAGTTAATACTTCAAAGAGTTTTATCTGCTGAAGAGTTTTTATTTTGCTTCCAGTCTAAAAGGATATTGCATCTTTTCAGCAAATATGATTAAAGGACTTACATTAGAAAACACAAATTTATATAAAAGTACTTTGAAAGAACTTTCAATTACCTGAAGACAGACAATTTCTTAGCTATGTTGTATGCAGAATGGACGTACAAGATGAATCACTGCAAGTTCACCACAGAATAATCTTTTCAAACTTTATACCTTTTTTGTAACATGAACATTACTGTTTAATTGTTAGTTTTCTTTTCCTTTCTTTTTTTTATTTTTAATATCCACAAAGAAAAATGGGCTTTTCTTGCACATCTGCTCAGAAGACTTTGGAAAATTCCTGGCTTTTTTGTTTTTAACCTCCATTTGCTATAGCTTGTGGTCTAAGATCACCTGTATCAACTGCCTGTAGGAATCCGTTATGTTCAGAAAGAGTTAGAGAGACTGGATGCTGTTTTTCACCCCAACATTAAGTGATATTTTTCCAAATACCAAAAATATCTGAACAAAAAGTTTAAGGTAAATTATTTACTGCAGAAACAAACCATGATGACACTTTCAGCACCCCAGAAAATTAAAGTTTTTTCAAAAGGATCTAACAACTAAAATTTTTGGCAAGGAGAAAATACTTTTTCCACCTCATCAAAGAATGAACAACACTTTTAAATTTGACTGGTTCTGTTTTGGAGCAGGGACTGGGGTCTAGGCAGGAGCAGGGGGGCTGTGACAAAATCATGGAGCCAGGGCAGGGATATGGAACTTCGGTGAAGCACAGGGGCAAGAGAAGGCCCCAGAGGTGGTAGTGGTGGAGACAGAAAGGTCAGCCCAAAGATTCCTGTTGGCAGGGACCAGGAGCAAAGATGAGACTGGTGACCTTCAGCACAGCTGTGGCTGTTGCACAGCCGCAGGACCCCAGCCAGGCCCCACTACACCTGTTTTTTAGGGAGTCACAGGGGAAAACACAGCTGTGGGGCAAGACCACATGGTATATGACTGTGACCTCTAGCCCTGCTGTGAGTCCTGTCCCCTTGGCAACCATCTGGGGGGACTGCAGGGCAGCCTCTGGAACAGTCACGGAGCCTATCCACCATGGCTTGGCCTTAGGGCATGGCTTCCACTCACAGCTTGGGGCTCAGGAAGGTGCTGTGAGAGTAGGGGCCACTCCTGAGTGGACAAGCTGGGAGCTGGGGGCACACCAGGTTGGTGCAGCCCCCTAGGGAGGGGGGAAAGAGCCCAGGCCTATCTCTTAGCACTGCAGGAAGGGGATGGGCAGGACAAGCGTGGCCTGGACCTCTCAGGGGCAGAAGAAGGTGGGGAAGGTCCTCAACAGACCTCAGTGGCCCTGGATAGGGGCAGGGAGCTGCAGCTGTCCAGGCTTTAAGGGCTGCCCCAGGCCTTGACCTCCTGGCTTGGCCTTAGCTGCTGCTTTCACCTCAGCCTATGAGAAATCTGCCAGGAACTTCTGTCTCATGAAGAACAAATAGTAACATTTATATTACTATTACTAAAGCTTATATTAATAGAGGAGGGCGGTACTACCTGCCCTAGTAATTTTTTTTTCCCTATGATTTAGGAGCTCATTTTACAGCTTAGGTTTGCAAAAGCATGGGAATAGAAATTGGCAAACTTTCTTAAATGCAAGGTAAAACAACTCTGAAGCCATTCAAATAGGTGAAAAAGGGTTAAATACATTTTCACTTTATGTCTCTGCAGGGGCCTGTTTATTAGAGCTTAAATCTCTACCAAACAGCAGCCTGAAACCCCTCTATTTTGCTTCCTGTGCTACTACATTCCCACTGGGGCAGTGACATGTTTCTTCATATTATTCTTTGTCATGCTGCCTCTAAATAGCAATACTACTGAGAATGACTTTACAGGAGGAGAAACGCTGATTTACTTTGCTGTAAAGTCATTCCTGGAAGGCTGCCTGCTTGTGCCATACCCTAAGAGAGAGACTGCGTTTCAGTCAGTTGGTAAAAATGAGATTAGGCAGGTGAGAGGTTTTAATAGGCTGTCCCCACATCTCCAAATGCAAATACAACTCTTCAATTCATCATCTGCTGCTAGCCTTCTGGACTAATACAGAGGTAACCATGAAAGTCCTGGGTTGACCATGAATGTGGGATCAGGATAGTATTCAGAGAACAAATTTAAGGCTAAAATATCTTTTATTCTTATAAAACACATAAGATACAAAAACTAAATCAACTTATTTCAGCATCCTTCTTGCACATCTTTGTTATGATCTCCTTTCCCACTGTCTCCATAAATGGGAAATACCCTTTGGCTACTTTAAACCAAATATATTTCTCCCTGGTTTATCTACTGGTTTTGCCGAACTTTGCATTCTTGTTTTCTGAGGAAATAGATTGAACTAAATTAGGCCTCATGTTTGGTATTCGTTAAAATTTGTGATTGGGATATAATTATTCAGACCTACATGTTTTAATTTGAGGGATAGATTTTTTTTTTTCCTCTTGGGCATTACTCTTTGGAGCCAAAGACGTATCTCCTGGTGTTCTTTCTTGAACAAAAGCATTATCTTTCTAAAGATGCCAGCAAACGCTTTCTGTGTACTCACACATCTTGAGAATGATTATCAGATATTATTGTTGGCGAGCATAGTTAACAGCTGGGAAAATTCACTCTTACATTACAATCTCTTTGTCAAATAAATTTTCTAAATAAAATTCATATTTTCCAATTCTGGAGGGCAGAGGAAAAGTCACTATGAAGGGACAATTCTAGGTATATACTAAAGTTTTATACAGTCTTTCTTACCTTTAAACTTTTTTTAATGAAATGATAGAAGTGTTGAGCCTTCTTTCTGAATCTTTTTCTAATGCAGGCTAAGTACCACCTGTCTGGAGAAGATTCAACTTCTAGTTCCCTTACCCTTTGTATAATGAAACCCATATTCTCATTTTTTCAGTGCTTCTATTTTTAGAGGTTTTCTACGTACTACTCATAGTCTAAATCTTAAGATATCTAACATTACAGGCAATGTTATGTTGATGCAATTAAACAGTTTACAGCATCTAAATTAAGTTACTCAGATCTATGATATCTCAGCATGACACTTGTTTGTACCATGTTGACTATGAGTCAGAGTTACAGGATTCTTTCTCACTACTTTTTGTTTTGGGCGTAGACGCATGTTTCTTTTCCAGACCCCACAAGTGGTTTCTTGTTCATGAGTTCTAAGGTCATCTAGGACCTCATCTGCTACCCTGTGCCATATCCATGTGCACAGCCACACTGTTCAAAGGCATTCCCTTGGAAGAAATTTGCTTGGCTAGAATCTTATTTGTCCTGATAGGTTGTTCAATTGTTAAAGAGCTCCCTTGTCTGGCATTGTGAAAAAAGCAATCTGTAGTCTAGTTTATCATCGAAAGAAAATTCCCAAATCATGTGCATCTGTCCCTTTCCCTGTGCTGGTGTGACCTTCCTCACACTGTCATCAAAGAGGTAAACTTGCAGAAAATGAGGCACTTGTATAAGTGCTGAGCTCTCTAGACTCATTGACTGTGTGTCAGGGGAGTGTGAATGGAGAGGGCAGAATAACATGACAGGGGAACATACTCTCTTTCCTCTGGTAACTGTTAGTTTTGCATACCTAAGCCATGAAATGCAATAAATGTCAATTTCCATCATTTCAATACAAGAGTGATTATGAAGAAGACTAAAGGACAACCACAAGAGATTTAGCTCTAATGAGGTCAAATTAAAATGAGCAACATTCATTCACATAGATTCACATGCTTTCACAGTATTCTTCAATGAATTTATTTACATGTCATGTCAGTGACATAGCAGAAGACTGTCATCCCCATTTACCAGTGACAAACCTGAGAGGGGCCTGGCCATCATCACACACAGAGTCTAACAGGTCAGTCTGTCTCCAAAATCTGTTGGCAGCCACTTGGCATGGTCTATGTCTTTTCTCTCCGGAGCTTGTAACACTGTATGACATGGACGTAGAAGCAATGTTTGGGGGTTGTGGCATTCACTTGCATGTATTTTATACTTAAAGGTGGGAAATAAATGTTCTGCAGACACAA
Organism: Rissa tridactyla; assembly: GCF_028500815.1. Taxonomy (NCBI): domain Eukaryota; kingdom Metazoa; phylum Chordata; class Aves; order Charadriiformes; family Laridae; genus Rissa; species Rissa tridactyla. The sequence continues at coordinate 54,312,223 of NC_071497.1, forward strand.
GAGGCTTTTTGGAGGAGAGAGTATTTTTGTACAAAATATCACAGGCATTTTAAAAGTCATTTTCTTCTGAAGAAGAGACCAGCCTATCGATCCTTTGGGGTGTATTGCGATATCATTCTCTTCATATTTAAAGCACCGTAATCCACCATTTTCTTCCTGCAAAGGATTTTCTTTATTCATTTTTCTTTTTTTTCTTTTTTCTTGTTTTATTTTTTTCCTTTTCTTTTTTCTTTTTTCTTTTGTCTTTCTTTTTCCTTTTTTCTTTTTCCTTTTTCCTTTTTTCTTTTCCCTTTTTTCTTTTTTCTCTTTTTTATTTTGTCTTTCTTTTTCCTTTTTTCTTTCTTACTTTTTTTTTATTTTTTCCTTATTCCTTTTTTCCTTTTTTCTTTTTTCTTTTTTCTTCTTTGTTTTTTCTTTTTTCAATAAATAATGGCCACAAGTAATGAAGATTTTTCTGTGCCTGCGAGTTTATGAAAGCAAATAGAGGAGTTTTCAAAGGTACCCTATGATATTCAGCTGCAATGTTATCTTGGCAATTTCTGAGGTTTTATCGTCTGTGATTTAGATGTGTAGCTATGCTGATATACTGATATCTTTAGTGATACTGAGACGAGAATTAAGTGAGCACTAACAGTGAAATTATTAAAACAAATTGAGTAAGAATAGCAAAGAGCCATAGAAAGGTAGGTAGAAAAAAAAACAGTGGTGGGATAGGTAGGGTGAAAGGCACGTACACCCCCAAATATAGGAAAAAGTTAGTCTTGCTAAACTTCTATCCCACAATCACAATTTGCAATGGTTCATACTAACTTTTTTTTCTTCTGATTTCTCTTGTTAGGACTGAGCCTTATAACTTTTCATTTCTCTCTTTTTTTTTCCTCTTTCTTTTGAATGTACACAGGATGTGTTTATTACTCTTCAAGAAAATTACAATTAATTAATCTATTTAAAGTGGGCTGTACTTATGTTTAGTAAATAGCATATTTAGAATATATTTTCGGTTATAGTTTTACTTTCTTTAGTTGGAAGTACTGCTTTTTTTTTAAGAATACTTGAAGAAAAATAGCAATATTAACAGAAGGGAAATTTATATTGAACATGAAGAAAGTCTTTCAGTAGTGGTGAACTGCACAGATTAATAATTTTCAAGTGATGAAAGCCCATGTACTTGAAGCAAGCAAACTCAATGCTACCAGCTAAAATACAAAGTTTAGAGTAACAAATGGTACTGATAAAAGACTGGATTAATTCACAAAGAATCTTATATTTGTATATGTTTATAAACAGGAGCAATGGGTAGTGCACCAGTTTTTCAGGACAAATTTTATGAGTTCATATTGCTTAATCAGCATTCCTATAATGTGATCATTAATTAAGTAACTTAGAGTAAAAAAAGAAAAGGAAACGCTAACCAGTGTATAGCACCAGTCTAAGAAATCTCTGCCACACACACGTCAATGTTAAAATGTATTGAAATGTGTATTCAAGGTAGTTATTTTAACAGTGTCATTTAATGTCCAGTACTGACAAAATATATCCCTTATTATTTGCATATTTCTATTCACTCTGTTTCCAGTGTGACTGTGAAAAATATAGCTGATATTGAAACATTTCTGACTTCAAAATGTTTGACTCAGTCCATTGTTGTGTACAGCCTTGTTTCACCATATTTGAAGGAATTGCAAGACCATATTAAATAAATGTTCCAAAAACACTGATGCACTTCCCTTGCAGTTTATAATACTTCACATTTATTTACTTTTAACAAGAAAAAAAAAATATCCAAACTCAGATACCAGTTCAGAATAATGGGCTCTTCCTCAGTAGGTGAGGGGCAGCAGCACAGAGAATCAGTGTTTCAGAAACACTTCCTATCTTTCAGAGATGAAGTTGAGATCTTTCCAGTTTACTTTTTTTGTCTCCAACAGTAAAAAAGAATCTGAAATATTCTGGTTGTTTTTTAAAAGCTTATAACAAGAAAGTAGGAGATGGGAAAGTTTCAAAATGCAGTATCTGTAGCTTTCAAGACAGGCTTATGGGGTTATTTTTTGTTTTGTCTCAGTTTGGGTTGCAATGCACTGTACTCTAGTCAAGATCAAAAAGTTATCTTTCCTGGTTCCATATAGACTTATAAGACACTTGGCACCACTATGAAATTATGAGCTAAATTTAGTGCCATAGCATAAGGCTGGAGTCAGATTTGAAATGTGTACTTTTTTTTCTTTTTCATCCTCAAAATGTTTCATATTCTTAAATGTAATCATACCACAACAAATACACTGAAAGTCTTTGTCATTGAGTCTATCTCTTTACCTTTAGACCTCTGGTAAAAAATAATAAGAAAAGCTATTTGAAAAGTAGTTGCCTTTAACCCCATTTTTCCTACCCAGAGAAGGTTCAGAACTTCATTCTTTTGATATTTGGAAGTACTTGGCTTCTTATTTGTAATCTGTAACTAGTACTGTAATTTCTGATGAATGTAAATTTTTAAAATCAGAATTAATGAGAAGTCTTACCCATGCTGTTAGGGAGTCATTCAAGACAATACAGTTTTGACAAAAAAATGTGTCTTCATATAGAAAATTACTTTATCATACTGAAAGAAAAATTGATATTTTCAATTTTAAACTTAAATCTTGTGTAAAGGTAGCTTTTAAAATATAAAACAAAAATTAATGATTTGTTTAGAAAAAAAATCATTTGACTGATTTAAAAATAAAAGCATTGAATTTTGGAAATGAACGACCAAATGGATATTCATATTATTTCACTTGATTACAACATAAGCAGATGGAGGGCATGTGTCTGTTATTCCTGTGAAAAATAGAAGTGGATAGATTTTTTTATCAGGAAGCTATGAATAGCTGCATGTTATCAAGTTCAAACTTTTTGCATAAACATAAATGTTTTCTAATTCCAGGAAAGGAGTAATTGCATCCATCTAACATATAGAAACACTGGGGTTTCTGACTTTTAGAGAAACTTAACATAACTAAGCATGTGTCTTGGAATTATAACCTTAATACATTTTTTTGAATTCATTGAAAAAAAGCATCCAACTTGTAAGAAAAAAAGTAAATATTTATGCACAATATTATTTCCTGTAAGAACAGGAAATAAAGGACGTACATTTAAAGTGATAATTCAGAAGGAATTTACAGTTATCCAATTCCATGAGTGCATTATATTTTTATCCTGGTTGCAGTTTGATGTTCAGACATTTGGATCACATTTTGAAGTAATTATTTTATCTCTTGGGTAACAGTTAAATGCCTATAAAAGGTTGCATATAAATGCCTATAAAAGTTCATGAAGACGAAAGTGTCTCTGTTCATCTGCTGATATCAGACTGAAGAATCAATGAATTAAGCAAGTTAACTTTAAGCTTGGGAGGAAGGGAGATCTGAGATGTCAGTGTCGAGGTGAGACAAATGGGCATTGGTGCATCATTTACCATTGATATATGCATGCTGCCAGATTTAATAAATCCTGACTCTTGTAACATAAGAAAAGCCCCAAAAGTTTCCCAAAAAAACCCACACAAACCAGAATAAGCAGCCAATGGGTTCACAAAGCAGAAATGTTATTTCAAGGTAGGTTTCAGACAGAGAAGGCAGGTGTCACAGAGCTCGTCTTTTCCATGGCTGTGGGTAGCTTCCAGATACCTGTGAGACCATGGTGTGGTGCAGACTAGGGCTGTGCGTACTTGTCCTTAAGTCAATCACTTTGTTGAAAGCTGCAGAAATCTCTGGCTGAGTGTCTGAGGAAGAAGGGGATGAGACTGCACCATGTTCTAGTTATGCGCTAGTCTGGTCATGAGGCTGCAACAAACAGGACAGTATCAACAAACAGTGGAAGCAGCCACCCTTGGTCACAATAAACAACCCCTGCCCATGGGTCTCCCAGCCTCAGGCCGATTGCCAGTCTCAGGTATACCTGGCGGCCAGCAGACCCTTTTCCTGGACTGGGCATGTCACCAGCCACACCTTGGCATGGGCCATCACCAACCTGCTGCTGACTGTGACATGGTCGCTACATTGCTGGGGTTGGTGCCAGGAGCTGATAGCTTGAAAATAGCACCAGCCAGATGTTATTTTGAGTCCTTATCTTCATGCCGATGTCCTTGTAGAAAGGTGGAAAACTCTGCCTAAGTGGCTAAGGACAGGAGTGTGCCATGGTCCAGTTGTGTCCTCTTCAGGACCACTGGCCCTAAAAGCAGAGGAGGAGCAGCCACTATCAGTTACACCACAGGCAGCCCCTTTCTCTTTGCCTGTATCCCTACTGTCCCCTGCCATGTCCCTTTCCCTGTCCTCTCACCTCAGCCTTTTCTCACCCACCAGCTCACCTCCAGCCTAGGCTGGGTCACCACACAGCCCTTTTTATAACTTTCCTAGGCCAGCTGTGTCACCAAACCCCATGTGACATGACCACTGCCTGTGTTCTGCCTGCTGTGGCAGAGCCCCTGTAGAAATGGCAGGGTGCCAGGGGCTGATGGAAGGCCCAGGACTTGGCTGCACAGGTAAAAAAGGCTGTTGCTCTTCAGATTTACTTAAATGCAGATAAGAATTCAGGCCTGAGAGGAAAATAGCCAACATAGAGAGCCTGTTGTTGCTTCTGCAGGATAGAATAGTTCCAGTTGGAAGGGACCTACAATCATCTAGTCCAACTGCCTGCCCAACTCAGGGCTGACAAAAAGTTAAAGTATGTTATTAAGGGCATCGCCCAAATGCCTCTGAAACACTGACAGGCTTGGGCATCAACCAGCTCTCTAGGAAGCCTGTTCCAGTGTTTGACGACCCTCTCAGTTAAGAAATTCTAATGTCAAATCTGAACTTCCCCTGATGCAGCTTTGAACCATTCCCATGCATTCTGGATGGTGGCTCTGAGCAATCTGATCTAGTTAAAGATGGCCCTGCTTACTGCAGGGGGGTTGGACTAGATGACGTTTAAAGGTCCCTTCCAACCCAAAACATTCTATGGTTCCATGATTCTATGATTCTGTCACAGGATCCCAGGAAGAAGAGCTCAACACTTCCCTCTCCACTTCCTCTCCTCAGGAAGCTGTAGAGAGCAATGAGGTCACCCCTCAGCCTCCTTTTCTCCAAACTAGACAAGACAAGGGTCCCTGGCCACTCCTCATAGGACATGCTTTCCAGCCCTTTCACCAGCTTTGTTGTACTTCTCTGGACACATCTGAGGATCTTCACATACTTCTTAAACTATGGGGTCCAGAACTGCACACAGTACTCAAAGTGAGGCCACACTAATACTAAATACAACAGGATAATCACCTCTTTTGACTGGATAGTTATGCTGTGTTTGATGTATCCCAGGATGTGGTTTGCCCTCTTGGCTGCCAGGGCACGCTGCTGACTCTTATCGATTCTGCTGTAAACCAGCACCCCCAGATCCCTTTCTGCATGGCTGCTCTGCAGCCACCCCTCTCCCTGTTTAGACTTGTGTCCAGTGGTACTCTGTCCCAGGTGCAGAATCCAGTATATCTGGTCTTGTTAAATTTCTTGCCATTAATGATTGCCCAGTGCTCCAGTCTATCTAGATCCATCTGCAAGGTCCCTCAAGAGAGGCAACAGGACCTCCCAGTTTGGTATAATCAGCAAACTTGCTGATAGTGCATTCAACTTCTGCATCAAATATTGAGCAGGAACGAGCCCTTACGAAGACTGCTGGTGACTGGTTGTTGTCTGGATGTAGCCCCATTCACTGCAATCCTTTGAGTCTTGCCATTCAGCCAGTTCTTCACCCAGCACACTGTGAACACTCTCATCCCACAGTTGGAAGACTTGTCTGGAAGGATGCTGCGAGGCACATGTTGACTGTGCCTAGTGATTGCATTATTCTTCTAATGCGTTTCAGTAGTACCGAGCATGATCTTCTCCATAATTTTTAAGGAACTGAGGTTAGAACACAGGCGTGTCAATTGCACTGCTCAGCTTGATGTAATCTGAAAACTTGATGAGTATGTACTCCATCCCACTGTCTATGTCATTGATGAAGATACTAAACAGTACTGGTCCCAGCACAGACCCCTGAGGGACACCACTGCATCTGAACACTGAGTCATTGACCACTACCCACTGGATGTGACCATACAGCCAATTCCTTGTCCACCAAATAGGCCATTCATCAAATCCATATCTTTCCAGTTTAGAGAGAAATATGTTGTGGGCGACCCTGTCAAAGGCCTTACAGAAGTCCAGATAGATGACATCTGTAACTCTTCCCTTTTCCACTGCTGTAGAAGGACACTAGGTTCATCAAGCAAGACTTACCCTTGGTGAAACTATGCTGGCTGTCTCAAATCACCTCCCTGTCCTTCACGTGCCTTAACATGTGCCTTCTAGGAGAATCTGTTTCATGATCTTCCCATGCATGGAAGTTAGGCTGACAGGTCGGTAGTTCCCCGGGTCCTCCTTTCTACCCCTTTTAAAAATGGGTGCAATGTTTCCCTTTTTTCAGTCACTGGGGACTTCACCTGACTGCCATGACTTTTCAATTATCGTGGAGAGTTGCTTGGCAACTACAACAGCCAGTTCCCTCAGAACACTGGGATAGATCTCGTCAGGTTCCATAGACTTATGTATGTTCAGGTTCCTCATGTTGTCTCTAACCAGACCTTCCCTTACAGTGGGAGGGACTTTGCTCCCTCTCCTTGTGGTCCATCAGCTCGTGAGGTGTGGGAAGACAGGTTGCCAAGGAAGACTGCAGCAAAAATATTGCTGAGTACCTCAGCCGCCTTCTGTTGTTTGTTACCAGTTTGCCAATTGTGTTTACTGGTGGGGGGGGCACACTTTCTCTGGCCTTCCTTTTGTGTCTGACATACCTGTAGAAGCCCTTCTTATTATTCTTTGCATCCCTTGCAATGCTCAGCTCCTACTGCACCTTGGCCCTTCTGACCCCATCCCTACACAACTGGGCAGCGTCCCTGTACTCTTCTCAGGAGACTTGTCCCTGCTTCCACTGCCTGTGCATTTCCTTCTTCCCTTCAGTTTGACCAGCAGGTCTTAACTCAGCCATGCTGGTTTCTTTGCTTCTTTTCCTGAATTCTTGTTCCTGGGGATTGAAAACTCTCACGCTCTATGGAAAGCAATCTTAAAAGTCTTCCAGCTCTGTTCTGGTCCATTGTCACTCAGGGCAGTTTTCCAGGGGGTCCTATTGTCCTATTGAGTAACTCCTTGAAGAGCTGGAAGTTTGCTTTCCTAAAATTCAGGGTCCTGGCTTTACTTTTCATCTGACCCATGTCCCTCAGGACTGCAAACTCCACCAGTGCCTGATCACTGCAGCCCAGGCTGCCTCCAGTCTTGATGTTATCAATGGGTCAATTGCGTTGGTGACCATCAGGTCCAGTATTGTATCCCCTCTGGTAGGGCTGTCTAATTCCTGGCTTAAGAAGTTATCCTGAATGTATTCCAGGAGTCTCCGGGATTGCCTATGGCTTGCCGTGCTACTTTTCCATCAGATGTTGGAGTGGCTGAAGTCCTCCAGCAGGACGAGGGTCTTTGAGTGTGATGCCTGCTGTAGCAGGAGTAAGAAGGCTTCGTCAATGGGCTCCTCTTGATCAGGCGGCCTGTAGTAGACACCAGCCACAAGGTTCCCTTTGTTGCCTTGGTCTCTAATTCCTACCCATAAGCTTTCAGCCTGCTCGTGGTTATTCTTCAGGGACAGCTTTTCACACTTCATCCATTTCTTGGGGTAGAGGGCAATGCCCACACCTCTACTTCCTCACCTGTCCCTTCTGAACAGCCTGTAGTCATCGATAGCCACACTCCAGTTGTGGGTTTCATCCAACCAGTTTTCAGTAATGGCAACTAGCTCATACCTCTCTAGCAGCATGGTGGTTTCCAGCTCCTCCTGTTTGCTGCCCATGCTGCATGCATTGGTGTAAGGCAATTCAGCTGGGCTGTCGGCTGTGTCACCTTCTTAGAGAAACACACCTCAGTTCCTTTGAGGTATTTCACTGGTGTTTCTCTTTTGGCTCCTATTACCTCAGGAGCACCTGACTCATCTCCATAAGACTTCAAGTGTGCTGTAGGGTACCCAGCATGACTCAGCAACAGGCTGGGGGCCCTTGCTAGCACCCTGACCCTCTAACCTTGGCATGTTATCCCACAGCTTGTCATAGCAGGCCTGATTTTATCCCCCTTCCCCTTTAAGCCTAGTTTGAAGCTCTGTTAATGAGCTCCGCTAGCTAGTGCGCAAAGAACCTCTTCCCCCTTTCAGAAAGGTGAATCACATCTGACATCAGCAGTTGTGGTGCCATGCAAGCCATAGAAGGTTACCAGGTTGGTCAAGGATGACTCTGCCTTAGTGAATCCGTGCTGACTGCGCCTGGTGTTTTTCTTGTCGGTCAACTGCCTGGAAATGGTTTCTGTGTTTAGCTACTCCATTATCTTCCTAGGGACGGAGGTAAGGCAGAATGGGCCTGTGGCACTGAACTTTTCCCCTGCTCTCTGGGATTCGTGAAGGGTGGTCTTACTATTTAAGACCAAGGCAAAGAAGGCATTCAGTATCTCGGCCTTTTCCATGTCCTGTTTCACCAGAGCCCCTGTCACATTTAGAATTGGGTCCAGATTTTCCCTAGACTTCCTTGACCTGTGGATATACTTTTAGAGGTCTTTTTTGATGTCTTTGACATCCCTCAAGAGATTTTATTCTGGGCTTTGTCTTCCCTGCCTGCATCTCTGCACGCTTAGACGGTGTCTCTGTATTCCCCACAGGCTACCTTTCCCTGTTTCCACCTTTCTTATACTCCCTTTTTATGTTTGAGCTTTGCCAAGAGTGCCTTGTTTGTCCATGTAGGCCACCTGACATTTTTTGCCTGACTTCCTGCTTGTTGGGATGGACTGCTCTTGAGCTTGCAGGGTATGATCCTTGAATTTAAGAGAACAATCTTATTCAATAGAATGACAGAAAGTACTTTTACTGAAGCACAAAATACTTGTCAGTGGCAGTTACACTTACTGTATTTTTGGGTAACAGAAAATATTTCTTTTATTATTACTACTTGACTTAGTTTGAGGTTAACTTTTCAATAACGAGTAATTAACTTCTTTGTGGACACCATGCACATTTAGAAAGTGTCAACTGTGTGTAAGAGGGGACCAAAAGACTAAAAAGCTGACAGTTTTTGTGCATGTGCATTATTACTTTGTTCTTACTGTCACAATGTATGTTTCAGTTATATTATTGGGAGGGGTTTTTTTAGAACAGACTGAGGAGTCTGGCAGGATAAAGTCTACAAGACCTACAGACTAGTGGCATAAAACCAAAATCTTTTGCTTTTGTTGTTTTGTTAGTGATTGCATTTTTATTTGTGTATTCCATAGACAAAAGAAGGGAAAAGGAAGTACTGAAGGTGAAGATTTTACCAAGGCCCATAGTGGATAGTACAACTAGGATGAGAAGGAAAGTAGAGTATGTCTGGTCAGACTAAGCCAGCTGTTGTTCACTAAAAGAGAGAAGAGTGAAACAATTGGGTATTTATGCAAGGCAGCGGGAAGGTGGGAGCATAAGAAGTACTAAGGTACATAAAATTCAAGAAGGGAAAGATAGATACTTGGAAGGACAAGTAGGCACATTAGAGCTAGAAAACAAGAAGGGAGAAAGGACAAAACCATCATGTTACATAGAAGTCCTATGACGATGTCACAGGTGAAACAATAAACAAATTAATACAGCATGAAAATACCTACCTTAGTCCCAGCTGAGGGGAAAATTTCCTGCTTAATACAACAATGAGAATACAGTGTTTTTCAGTGTTTGAAGTGTTTTTATTTGCCTTTTTTGCCCACAAGCAATCTTTTACAATGGAAGAAAAGATAGATCATCCTTTGTCTAGAGTATTTGCATGATGAAATAACTTAAGAGTATTCATCAGCCAAAATAGGCTGTTTGTCTGAAGGGTCAACAGGCCAATGCAATCCATAAAAACAGAAAAGGAAGAAGTTGTGAATAAAATGAAGAAGAAGCAAAAGAAAAAGTCAGTTTAGAAAGGAATATATTTGCATGATAGAAATGCTATTGTCACAGAAGTAATTACCTTTTTCTCTCAAGATACAAATAATATGAAATCAGACCACTGTGGAGCTAGGTGATAATTAAACCCATCCAAAAGCAAAGTATGAATGCTCAACTGAAAGGAAAGGTGCTTTTTTTAATTGTATCTTCCTACAGTGACATTGAAATATATGCTGTAAAGATGATTCCTGCATTGGCACTCATCAATTTTGGCTTGGGTAGTTTATAGAACCCATATAAGCTGGACTTCTAGTGAGAAAGAGTTAAATAAGTAAGTTAGAACGGACATCCATATGGTAGAGATTAACTCTGGTTTGTGATATGTGAACAGGTAGCTTTAATATTAGCAAGGCTACATTTCTGTTTCACAAACGGTTAAGGTAATTTACTGATTAACATACTGCCCGTGCAAGTACTGCAGGTTTTGGTAATATCTCTGAGGTTCTTAATGAGTTGATAGTATAAGTTCCATTATGAAACTACATATTTGCACTAGAAATAGTACATTGAAGAAGAGTTGGTCTAGCACAGTAAAATAGCAAGTGCATTTGAAATTGTTGTTTCATGAACACTTTAATCAGAAGATACCTGATTCAAATCATTTAATATATGACATTTTATGATCTAGACTGTTTTACATCAGCTACTCTAGAGGTTCCACTTTGTTTTGCTGCCTTTCAATGATATTAGTTTGCAGAAGTTATTTATTGTCGGTGTACTAACTTTTTCTGTTAGTATTTAGAATTTACTGGTGTTGCTGTAGAAATACAAATAAAACATGTTTTTTTTTCTCTTTCAGGGAAATCTTGAAGAGTCTTACACTTTTAATTCTCCAGTCATTGATTGCGCTGTGAGGACATTGTGGTGAGGTGGTAAGTTGGTGTAGATCTATTGCTTTAATCAGATAAATTGTCATTTAAGTTTAACTGCTAAAACAATATCCTTCAGTGTTGTGTCTGTGTGACAAAGCTTGAGAAATGTCTTTCTGCCTTTCTTGGCAAATTACCCAAATTGTAAGTCTACAATTGATTTTGTATGTAGGAAGTCTGAATCACAGAGGCGTCAGATTTTTTCTGTATTTACAAATCAACTTTATGTTATATGAACAGAGCAGTTGATTCATACACACTCAGTGCCTATTTTCCAGAAATTCTAAGTTCCCATACCTCTGGAAACCCGGGTGATTATTGTAATTAGTTTGGTAAGGCATGAGTCACTCAGCAATGTTTGATATTGTCATCTTTTTCCTGAATTTTCCCTCCTCCCTCCCACCCCAACATGACAAATCTGTAAAGGCTTTTCTTTTCCTGACTACAGGGAGGCCTGATAGATTTAAGAGGTCGCTATGTCCTATCAATGTTCTCTGGATAAGCAACTTTTGAAGCTCTAATAAATCACACCATGACTTCTGTTGATCTTAGCAACACTCTGGTAACCCTTATACAACAGTCCCTGGCTAGGAATTTGTAGCTGAAATAAGTTTATTTTTAATTTTTACTTTTAGATCCTGAGTGGACAACAGGAGTGGTGGTCACATATTTCTAGGTGTTAGAACAGTTCTGAATAATGAAGGGTCCAATGACTGTAAGTCACAGTTCAGAGAATCATGACTGGTGGCCCTTAGTGTTTCTGACCTCCAGCTGCTTGGCCAGTCAGCCTTAATAAACTATGCTCATTCTTTTTTTTCTTTTTTTTTCTCTGGTTATAAACTGAAAGTTTATGTTATGGCTGGAGCTTGAATGCTAAGAAATACAAATCTTGATCTTTCAGTAAGAAATCGTATGGCTTTTTTTAAGATGGTATTAAGACGTTAAGATACTACAAAATGGTATCTTTCCATATTTCTATCCATCCATTATTAGAACTAGAATAGTTTTGCAACTCTAAATATACATCCTTGTTATATGAAAAAGATTAATGTTCCAGAATGTAATGAGTCAAGAACCCCTTTCAAAGTACTAGATACTGAGAAGAATAAAGTTGCATGCTATTTCATTTTCTATGGACATTGAAATGGTCATTATATGATGTACATCAGTTGCAGAGTTAGAACCACTGACGTAGCATAGACTCTTATTATTTGCTTTGTTCTATTCTTGTTGATGAATAGAGAATTTACAAAGTAAACAGGCTAAATTATTTCTAACTTCAGTGTATAAAGATCATCCTGTCCAAAGTCTGTTACTTTTTAAACCAAGCAACTACTTGTTCTGATCAGTCTTCTGAGTGACTTCTTTTGTGTGGTATCATTGAAGTATAATCATCACAATGATTTTGTGATATCATTGAAGTATGTCACCTACTACATCTTTGTCTAAAACCAGAAGTGATTTCACCCAAGCAGCGTCTATTTATTTGAGTGAATACTAAGAACAAAATTCTATTTTGATACAAAGATTCCTTTGAAAGCATTTTTTTCTTGCCTTTGCAAATCAGTAACACATTAGAGTGTGATATAAATCATGCCATTTGGTCATCCTTTTGTTTAATTTAGTTAGCTAAAATATGTTACTTTTATTGGAAGTAACAAAATTATCCCCTTGACTTGGTTATTCTTACTGCAAAAGTACAAGTAGTTTCCATGCAGTAATGTATCATACCCAAATTAATAAACATGTTCTCATAACAAATTCACATTCTTCAAGTAAAATCTAATGAATGTAAGTCTATTTTTTTTCTTACCTTGTCTTGTAGTAGTGTCATTTTTAATTAAATGTGAAGTTAGTGTTAATATTTATATGTCACAGTTAAAGAAGCCTTTGTTCACTGCTGTTAGATTACTTCCAATTTTTTTAAGATAGCAAATCTTGAATAAAGGTATTTTATCATAATTTCCTAGGCTGAAATCCTGTCACCTTATCAAAAGTATGAAATTTCCTTGAAGAAATTAATAGCAATGAAAAGCCAGTGAGAAATAAAAAATGAAAAAGATCTATACCAAATTTGAGTTGTTTAAAATTCGTGTCAGTTTTATAATTCTGCATCTTTGTCAGATATACAGTGATATACATTTTTCAACTTCCATACATCTTCTATTTCAGATGTTAGGGGAAAAACAAATCCAAATTGTGCAAACTTTATCTCTTACAGAAATTAATTTATTATTAGTTTCATAATAATAAAAAAAAATATTCAAAGTTGAAAAGAGGTTGTTTCTGTTATGTGTCAATTTCCTTGTTTTTCTCAGCTTGGTGAGCACAGTTTCAGCCCTGAAAATATTAACATACAAGTCTTCTTACGGGTGAAGTTTTGGTAGTGCAGATATAAAAAGTGCATCCCTCAGACTTCACTGTGTCTCAGATTCCATGTGTAAAGTTGGATGAACAGGGATAGGTCTGCAGCACTTTCAATGATAATTAAGACACATCCAAGAGGAGACAATAGGTCTTCATTATTTAGAATTAATTGGTTGTGATTTATGAAAAAGATGGAAATTGTAGATATAGGCAAATAAGATGCAATATTTTACTTTTTGTGATCATAGAGATAAAGGAGGCAATTATTAAAGCTTTTTTGCTGAACTTCATATTACTAATAAGAATATATGAGTATTAAATTAATGTATTAAAATTCTTAGCACTAACTGTCAGTTCAATAGCTTGGCAAGATAAAATTAGAATATTAAAGCTTTAACCTCTAGGCCATATTTTTTAAGCCAGTTTAGATTGGTTGAGTTTGAAGATTCTTTTAGCTTGACAGTTATTTGGCATCCTGAAATATGGTGGTGGAATGAGTTCAAATGCTGAGGGTAAAGAATCACATTACAAAACAATTGCATGTTGTGACAATAGTTCACATCTTGCAATCACAACAGAAGGGTCAAAGCCCAGATATCTATGCAGAGTCAGCTGCACCTCAAGTCAAAAATTTGATCTTGTGTCTCAAAACTGATGAGGCACACTGTGAAAAAGTGAACTTTTTTGTTTTTTTATTTCCTCCAGGCAGTAATGCAGTTGTGGTTGAAAAATTCTGGTTCATTTAGCCACTTACCATCAGCACAAAATTCATTTTACTACTTAATCAAGCTTAAAATTAAGGAGAAAAAGAACCTCCTTCTTTTGATAAAATCTATATTGTTCCTAAAAATATCCTTGCTGAAAGTGAGAATAACATAAGTCAAGCAGTCATTTCCACTGAAGGAATAGTGATTAGGAAACCAGTCCTAATGGAACTGCAGAAAATCGAGATACAACACAGAAACATTATCAATGAAAAGGTTTTTGTCCCCAAAATTAGAGGTGCTTCAAGTGACTTAGTTCTTCTTGAGTGCTGTCGTTGTATGTATAGAAACCTGAATCAAGCAAATCTTCGTAGAATCATTAGGCATTTTAAAAACGCATCTGTTGAGAGTATCAGAGCTTTTCCTTCTTGATGATCTTTACAAATGATTTTCAGTAAAATAGAATTGAAACCATTCTTAATCTGTATTTTTTTCCAAATAAACATTGATATTGTTCCCAAATATGCAACACACAGTGAACAGAAGTGGAAGGAAATATGTAATACAATTCAGTATTTCTCAGTAGCTGTGTGCTGACCATAGTAGATGAGTCAAAAAAGGTAATCTGTGGAGTTACAAAATAGAGAAGTTTACAATATAACCTGAAATAAAAAAAAATGTTTCTTCTTTACAAGTATATTTTTACTTTTCACAACCACGTCATTCTGAACTCATGCAACACAGGTTTTGTGGGTTAGTCGTGGCATATTAATAGCATTTTCTCTCTAACTGTAAATTAAAGTATTGAGAACCAGACATTTTAGGGAACACTTTTAGATGGCCAGTTGTTACACATGTATGTCAATCTTCTCTTATAATCAGATATTGAAAAATAACTGAATGTATTCACCAGTTTTCCAAAATGTTAGGATCATTTATAGAAAAAAATGGATTATTTCACAAAGACCACTTTAAGAGCTTGTAAGGTTTTGAGAGACCTTATTGCCTGGTGAGAGGTGTGTATGCCTTAAAAGTAATTCATTATTCACAGTGAACACTTTTTTATCTGAGTGATGATATGTTGTGTGGAACTGACCAAAACTTTGTAACAAAAAAGCTTAGTCTCGCTCAGCGTATTCTTGAATGAATCAGTCATCATAGAATCAAATAATACCGTGTTGGAAAGAACCTCAAGGACCATCTGTGCTTTCTTGACAAAAGCATAGTCTAGACAAGGTTGCCCAGTACCCTGTCCAACTGAATCTTAAAAGTGTCCAGTGCTGCGGAATCGAGCATTTCACTGGGGAGATTATTCCAATGGCTGATTTTTCTCATTGTGAAAAATTTTACCCTTGTGTCCAGCCAGAATCTCTTTTCAATGTGACTCCTTGTCAAAAGAGATTCTCCGTCTTCTTTGTAGCCACGCTTTAAACACTGGTACAAATTGATAAGGTCTCCCCTAAGCCTTCTTTTTTCAAGGCTGAACAAACTCAGTTCTCTCAGCCTTTCCTGATATGGCAGGCTTCACATACCATCTTTGTGGCCCTTCTCTGGACCCTCTTCAGCCTGTCCACAATTTTTTCGTATAGTAGGGACGAAAACTGAACACAGTATTCCAGGTGTGGCCTGTAAAGCGCTGAGTGGGACAATGACTTCTTTATCTCTGCTGGTGATGCCCTTGTTGATGCAACCCAGCATCCTGTTGGCTTTCTTTGCCACTGCAGCACACTGTTCACTTACATTGAGCTTGTTGTCCACTAGGACCCCAATGTCCCTTTTCACAGAGCTATTCCCCATCCAGGTAGATCTCAGCCTGTGCTGCACTCCTGGATTATGTTTCCCCAGGTGAAAGACCTTAAACTTTTCCTTGTTGAACTTCATGAGGTTCTTGTTAGCCCACTCTTCCAGCCTATCCTCTACGCATTCCAGGAACTTGATGGATGACACGTGAGCTGCTTTATTATTCTTCCAACAAATGCCTGGGTAGTTGAAGTCACCCATAAGAACCAGGTTCTGTTGACCCAAAGCTTGCTTAAGTGACCCAAATATTGCTTTGTTGGCCTTATTGTCTTGGTTTGGTGGTTGGTAACAGATGCCTACTGTAAGATCCCCCTTGAAGATGAGCCTTCTGATCTCTGATACCCAGAGGTATTTGATAGGGCTTCCACAATCACTGCGTTGACTTCTATAGATTCAAGGTTCTCCTTAACATAGAACACAACTCCCCCTCCTTTTCTTCCCTGTCTGTCTTTATGAAACAGCCTGCAGCCATCCATTATGATCCTCTGGTTATGTGAGTTGTCCCACCATTTTTCAGTTATTTCTATGGTATCATAACTTTCTGACTGGGCACAAAGCTCCAGATCCTCCAGTTCCCCCTGTTTGTACCCCAGGCTACATGCGTTGGTATACATACACTTGAGGTGGTTAGTCTTCTTATTCACGTATTGGGAGGCAGCTAAGGAACATTTGTCACTGCTCTGGTGACATACTTTAGAAACATTTAAAAATTAAATGATATCTTGCCAAAATCCTTTTGCTTAGTAAATTTGAACGTGCTGGTTTTAATCTTTTCATATTTATATTATATTATATTATAAATTTTATCTCAACAATATTTATTGTATTCTCTGAAAGTAGCAGTTATTACATATAACTAGGTGTAAAATTAACATCCTTCTAAATAAAGACAATTATTGTGTGCATATCTATGTGTATATAGCATTTTAAGAACTGATAGCATATTTCCTTTTTACAGAATACTACAGTTGACCTTTCTAAAAGTAGCCTTTATGTGTAAAACTAAGACTAATTAATTACCACAAGATCTAGGATCGTGATAGTCTCTCCAGAATAGACGGGAGTTGAAGATCTGTTGTACTTTATGTAAGAAACAAAATAAGGTATCAGACTTCTGAAGACAAGGCATCCAAAGTGATTTTTTTCATTAAGATTTTCCATTTTGAATTCAAAAACACTTTCACTACTTCTGAAATACTCTATATTGTTCATTTGATTCTTCAGAGCATTGCAGCTATTGAGGTACCTACTCTTAGCCAGTGAACAAGGTCGTGCAGTTACTTTCACGCATGTTCCTTTTTAATTTTTTTTTCCTGTCCAAATCCTGGAAGACAATTGGCTTCCTTTCCAAAAACAAATGTTGTTAAATAATCATTTAAATTGATTGCATTCTACATGTATATTTGGACTTTAGAGGCAGCCATTCCATAATAGAAAAGTATGAAAACTCTGTTCAGTGTTACTGCAGTTGTTAAACTTCTTTTAATAGATTTAAGTATTAGAATACTGTAGCATATACAATTCTGGAATGTTTTAATGCAGAATACTGTGTATTATTTCTTCTGTCTTTATGTTAGGGAGTCTTTGATAAATCTAATCAACTTTCCTGTTTTATAAACCGCTCAAAACACACCTAAGATGACCACATATTTTATTTATTCTTTCACTAGACATAAGCACTAATGTTGAGTAACCCAGTAGCTGACAGCAAGTATAGGTTAAAAGGATACCTCAGGTTTGCCTTTTTTTTGTCCTATATGAAAAAGCCATACTTAGTATTTTAACAATTGACTTTACATTTAAATTTCCAAAAGGCCAAAAGTCCTTTACTTTTCTTTGTCTGCTTGCTTCGTGCTTTCAACATCCTTTTCTCTAGTTTGGCTGATTCATGATTTCTGATCTCCTACAGTAATATGGATGACAGCTTGTAAGTATGAAGGTACCTTTTCCCATGCTTAAAACTAGGCAGGTAACTGTTACAGGGCTGCTAAAGTACATCTGAATCCCCTGAGAATACCATACTGACATTATACTAGAAATCATAAGAGGTGAATAGTGGATTTGTCTGGTTTTACCTGTTTTCAGGTGAAGAATAATATCAAGTACATGTCAAAACTGATTTATTAAAAGTGTTTATCTTCATACACTTTGAGCTTTACTGTCTCTTTTTGGACCTAATGGAAATATGTTTCTGATAAGCAACATGCTATAATATAGAAAGAAGGGATTTGACTGAAGTGTGTCACTGTGCTGTATGGCATGGCTTGTGTCATGAGGTCCACAGCCATAGTGTAAAACAAGCCCCTAATAGGTTGATGTTATACCATCATGACACTTGGCTTCCCACACAGGTTTTTTAAAATCTGTAATTTCGTAATTTTCATCATACATCCATTATTGGTAGAGATTTTTGATAACACCTGTACAGTAGATACTGCTTTTTATCATAGACCCTGTAATGCAAAATGCATCATGTAAATATATTAGATAAACATTCCTTCTAATTTTGAATTTCTTAAAAACTTTTAAAATTTCCCATTAATCTGAAATGCTTGCATAAGAATTGCAGCAAAGAATACAATGGTCTCAATTTTTTACTTAGATTATTAATTGTATTTTCTGATCACTGGATCATATTTCTTCTGCTTTTCCATATTTGTTCTTTGTGATACTTCATGCCTTAAAAAATCCTGTGACAAATTGCTTATGTCCATGAGTAGCACAAGATCATCCCAGATATGCTGTTACCTTACTTATTTGTCCATTAGCTGGGGGGAAAAAAAAAGGCAAAAAAGAAGCACAGATGTCTTGGATACTTAGAGCAAAATCTCTTTTCATACATAAACATTTATTTTATAGGCAATAGCATGTAATCCTATGTTCTGAAAGTTTTCTACTTAAATTAGGAGAAACTAAATATAAAAGACTTTAGCAAGGCTGATGAAAGTCCTAAAACTAGAATACAAAAGCTTTTTCTTTTTCTTTTTTTTTTCCCCACAGGTTGAAATGTGTTAATCTACTTTATTGCAAGCATTAAGCTAAATACAAGTTTTGTAATTTCAGAAACATTAGAGAAGATCAATGACTTTGGATGTACATTTTTTTTCTAGAATCTTTGTCATTCATTGTTTCTCACTTCATATAATTAATTCATATAGACTAGTACAACCATTAAACTGCCTCCTTGAAAGAAGGCTGATAGGCACTTAGATTCTTTTTATGTCTCTGATAAATCCCACATTATCCAAACACAGTGAGCATTAGATGTTCCCAATAGTTTACAGGGCTTTTATGTCTCAATAACCAGATTTAAACCATTCATTAAGTTCCAAAGTTAAGAGCTCCAGCAATGACAATAATAAGAAGAATCACATCTAGAAAATCAGAAGGCCTGATCCTAAATTTATTCTGGTTTGGAGTTGGAATTAGAGATAATTTCACATGCATTCATTCCCCTACATTAATAAAAAGTAATATGCTTTCCTCAGAGATTTTTTTTTTTTAAATGACATAGAACGCATGAACCATTTCCTTTAGTTCTATGGCAAGAAATTAGGCAGAACACTGTTTAAAAAAGAACTACAAAAATGTTTGTCAGATAGGGTGAAAGAAATAGTGTGTTTGAATGAAACTGCTGTTTGTTGGCCAAAAATTCCTTCTTTAAGACTAGAAGACAGTGACACATTCATGATTCCTCTCTTTGCCATATGATTTACTAGCCTTAGGGTACTTTAAAGCAAACATAAAAAGAAGAAAACAAAAAGCCCCAAGAATTCCCTCTTCACAAAATCAGTGCAAAATTGTTCTTTTTT
This sequence comes from Rissa tridactyla, assembly GCF_028500815.1. NCBI lineage: Eukaryota > Metazoa > Chordata > Aves > Charadriiformes > Laridae > Rissa > Rissa tridactyla. The sequence continues at coordinate 54,331,810 of NC_071497.1, forward strand.
TATAATATTAAGAACTGAGAACTGAATTATTTGGAAGTGAACTTCATTTTTTGATATAATGTTTTTCTATGTAAATTCAGCATTCTGGTTGATTAATCCTATTTTAATTAGAGAGTTTCAGAGTCTCTTTAAAAAAAAAAAAAAAAATTCTAGACATTACTCCTACAGTGCACTGTGCAAAGAACAAGCCCATATTTGTCTGGAGCTTTTTTGGGCTGGTAAGCAGTGGTTAGGATTTGCAGAATTTGAGCCTGAATTTTCAAGTAATTTCTTTGATGATACTATGAAGCTCTGGCTAAAGAAATAACATAAAATGGTCATTATTTACCTACATCATCTGATGTATAATTTGTGATCTTTTTTTCACTAAATGACAAAAATGTGCAGCAACTTCTGCTAATTTAGAAATGTATTTCTAAAGAAACAATATTACAACTTCTCAATTGAGACTTTCACTTTGTTCTATTGTAGGTGACTTTGTTCTACTCCCATTCTTTCTTTGCCTACTTAAATATTTATCTAAGGTAATAACAATAATTATAAAATGTAAGTCAGCAGCTGTTAGCACACATATTTTTGTTGCTGACAAATTCAATTAAAGACATTGCTAGCTAAACCAATCAAATAACAGGTAGCTCAGAAAAGTTCAACTCTGAATTATTGTTTCCCATAATAATTTCCCAAACCATTAAGTCTGTAAAATTCATTTGAAACTGAAGCTCATAAAAGTAAATTATGGAAAATGCCTTGCTAGTTTGTGGGCATTCTAGAGCATAAAACTGTATGACTCCCATGCATAAAGCTCCTGCTAACATTGTCCAGGTTGCAGCACAAGTACAGATAGGCTCTAGCAGTAATTTCATTGTAAGTGCTAATTTCCAGGAATGCTAACTATAGTCAGAAAGCTTTTTTATCCCCCATGAGTACAAACCCAGTGTTCTTCCTTTTTTTCATTTTGAACTATGTTTTGGGGTGTTTATGAATGATAAGAAAGAAGGCTTGATACACAGTAATAAGTAAATTTATTGTAATAACAGCAGAAGCTTTTGAACTTCAGTAGTTCAAAAGGAATTATATTTCCAAAACTACAGTTCCAAAAGAACTTTGTCATGAATAAAAATGCAAATGATGATTAAAAAAAACCCCGCAAACCAAGAGACCTTAAAACTAAGATAGAATGAAGCAGTAATTTATGCAGCTCTTAGTACAGCTTTTAGTACATTAAGCTTTTAGTTACTGTATGATTGAGACCTGTTAAAAGTAATATTTGCCAACAGTCCCACACAACTGAGGTTTTTGCAGTCCCTGATTTGGCTCTTGTAACAATTATAACAGTGCATGGAAGTCAGAAAGGAGCATAAATTGAGTAGCTGCAGAATTAGGGAATTTAATGTGATCACAGTTGTTCTTTAAACAAAGTATGTTATCAGAGAATGCTATTTAAGAGAGAATAAGACTTTTCATGAGGACAATTACCACAACATCAAAGGTCAGTGAAAACTAGTGAAAAAGAGGGAGAAACCAATACCCATCCTTAAACACAGGGATTATAAGGGAAAAAAAAAACCTACTAAGCAATGAATGTTAGGCTGGTAGGCACCCTTGACTGTTGTAATGATCATTCATCTGCCATTCAAATGTCTTTCTTTACTGCATTGCATTGCACATGGATAAATTGGACATGTGTCTGTTAAAAAACCTCATGGAGAACTCATATGCCCTAAATCTGAACAATAAATCTAAACAAATAAATTACATCAGGTCTTATTCCACTCCTATCAATAGCTGTTAGAAAAGAAAGAAAGAAAAGAAAGAAAAGAAAGAAAGGAAAGAAAAGAAAGAAAAGAAAGAAAAAGAAAGAAAAAGAAAGCAAAGAAGGAAAAGAAAGAAAAGAAAGTAAAAGAAAGAAAAGAAACAAAAGAAAGAAAAGAAAGAAAAGAAAGAAAAGAAAGAAAGAGTCCCATGTAATAAACAGGTGCTGCCAAAAAAATTTCACCTCCCCTGCTTGTACAAAAATATGGAAATACCTGACATAATTAATCCAGAATGATACTTTAGCTCACATTAGCCAAAACAGCTTCACAGTCCATTACAGATATTTATTAAAGTGAAGAACAGTGTAATTCTGTGGTCTTTTTCAAGGAAGTCAGGCATTCATATTGTTTTAACAGACTTACATGACACCATATATTTTGCTTACCCTTGGCCACAGCTTCCTTTATAGAAGTTTCCTTTTAGTGTAAGAAAATGCTTATTCCTATTTTCTTTTTAAAAAGACAACATTTGTTTGATTAATAGGTAACTGGAAGGGAATAAAAGCTGCTGGCACATTAAAGCCATCAAGTGCTGAAATAACACAACACTGATTGATCGCAGGACTCAAATTTGTATATGTAGTATGTATTATTCCAGTATATAACTGGAATTTTAGTTTTAATTTTTATCCTAAGTAGTTGTAATTTATTTTATTTCATTTTTAGACAGAAATGAGATCTTCACAAACTTTCAGCACTGTCAGACTCTTAAGTACAAGTATTCAGGTTGCTTTTTTCCTAGTCTGTAAGCATTATTCTTTCTCAAATAGTAGCTGCAGGTTTATTTAGAAAAGTTAGGTTTACTTAGAAAAGTGATTGCTTGCAATGCTCTTTCTTGCAGGAAGCTAGAAATACTTTGATTTGGCATTAAGAAAAGGGATTTTTTTCCCTTCTTGTTAATCTTTACTAGTGGTCAAGGCAGTCGCTGAGGGAAGGTGCTCCAGTGCCAGCCTGCTCCATAGTGGAGCAGCAGATCTCGGCGCACCGGGGCCTTTCCTCAGGCAGGGAAACACAAGGGCAGTGGAGAGACTCACCAGGAGCTGGCAGTGCTTTTGGGAGATGCTGGTGTGGCCTGGGTGTTACTAGAGGAACCACTGCCACCCCCACATCTGTAAAAAGCAGCCTGGGAACCACAAGTAACCAGGAGCACTGGGAACAGAGCAGGCAAACAGGGCATGGCATGGCAGCCAGGATGCAGAGCGGCAGTTTGCATGGAAGCGTGCACTAGAAGGATGTAGTCACCTTACCAGCTCAAGAGGTGAGTTCAATTTGTGGTTGTCACCCTCTCAGAAGGAGCACAGCTATGGTACCAACCCATCAGAAAGCTATGTCCTGTGCACTCACCAGAACTGAGGTGGAAACCTGGGCAGAGCTTCCAAGAAAAAATGCAGCCATCCAGGTCTTCAGCTGCAGAGGGTGCCAGAGCGTTTCATTGGTAATGGATGGCAGAAGTGGGAAAAGGTGTGTGAGGCTTGACCAGCTGGGCAATCTGCTTGGCCTGTTGGCAGGGCTACAAGAGGAAGTAGAAAGGTTAAGGAGCATCATCAGGGAGACTGAGAAAGAGGTAGACTGGTGGAACCATGCTCTGCCCCTCTTTCCCTGAGACAGAAACAGGAATAGCCACCAGAAAAAACACAAGATCAAGGGGATACTGTATCCTCCACCCACAAGGCTGAAGGCAGTAAGTTAAAGGAAAGGAGCAAATGGAGGCAAGTCTATGCTCGGGGCAGCAGGTGAACGTCCTCCTTGCCCACCTCGCCTTCCCAGGTGCCTCTGTGCATTAGGTACGAGACTCTGGATGTGGAAGTCTAGTCAGTCGATGATGTGGATGACAGTCCATCTTCACCAGATGTGTTGCTGGTGTTAGAAACGCCTACCCCCAGTATCATCACCACCTCCGTGAGGAAGAAAAGACCACCCAATCAGGATTAAGAGGCAGATAAATATTCTCAAAGCAGCTGGGAGAAGCCTCACAATTTCTAGCCATTGCTTTTGTGGGGGACTTCATCTTACCAGATGTCTGCTGGAAATAAAATACAACAGAGAGGAAAGAGCCTAGAAGTTTCCTGGAGTGTATGGAAGATAACTTCATGACACAGCTGGTCAGGGAACCAACTAGGGAAGGCACCCTGCTGGATCTGTTGTAGTAGACAAAATGCTTAGAGATATGGTTTAGTGGTGGTTTTTGTCAGAGTTACGTTGATGGTTGGACTAGATGACCTGAAAGGTCCCTTCCAACCTAGGCGATTCTGTGATTCTATATGACTTGTGAGTGATGTGACAGTTGGAGGCTGTCTTGGGCATAGTGACCACAAAATAATAGTTTTCCAATTGTTGGAGAAGTAAGGAGGGGGGTCAGCAGAACTGCTACCTTGGATTTCAAGAGGGCAGACTTTGGCCTGTTTAAGAACCTGGTTGAGAGTCCCCTGGTAGGCAGTCCTAAAGCGCAAAGGAGTTCTGGAAGGCTGGACATTCTTCTAGAAGGAAATCTTAAAGGCAGGTTGTCCCCATGTGCCAAAAGACGAGCTGGCGGTGAAGAAGACTGGCCTGTCTGAACAGAGAAGTTTGGCTGGAATTCAGGGGAAAAAAAAGAGTTTATGATCTTCGGAAGAAGGGGCAGGCCACTCAGGAGAACTACAAGGAGGTCATGAGGTTATGCAGGGAGAAAATTAGAAGGGCCAAAGACCAACTAGAACTTAATCTGGCTACTGCCATAAAAGACAATAAAATTTTTTTCTGTGCAAATATTCACAACAAAAGGAGAGCTAAGGAGAATCTCCATCCTTGATTGGGTGTGGGGGAAAACAGTGATAAAGGATGAGGAAAAGGCTGAGGTACTTAATGCCTTCTTTGCCTCAATATCTAATAGTGAGAGTAGTACAGGTTTGAGGAGCAGAACGAAGCCCCCATAATCCAAGGGGAAATGTTTAGCAACCTGCTATACCACTCAGACATATATAAGTCTATGGGACCAGATGGGATTCACCTAAAGGTACTGAGGAAGCTGGCTCACCAAGGAAGAAGTGCTCATGAAGCCATTTTCCATCATTTATCAGCAGTCCTGGCTAACCAGGTGGTCCCAGTTGACTGGAAGTTAGCAAATGTGATCCCCTTGTACAAGAAAGGCCACAAGGAGGATCCAGGCAACTACAGACCCCTCAGTCTGTCATGGTTTAGCCTCAGACAGCAACAAAGAACCATGTGCCGCTCACTTGGGCCTTCCCAACATGGGAAGAATCAGAAGAAAAAGGCAAAACTCTTGGGTTGAGACAAAGGCAGTTTAACAGAACAGCAAAGGGAACAAGAAAAAACAACAATAATGCGGATAGAGGAATATACAAACACGGTTATGGAACCACTGCTCCCCCGCCGCTCACCGACCCGACCCGGGATGCCCCAACCCACTCCAAGCGCGACTTCCTGCCCGCCCCCTCAGCAGCTCAGGGTGGGCAGGGCTCACATGGCATGGAATACCTCTCCTGGGGAGAATTAACCCTGTCCCCGCCGGAACCAGGACACAGTCTGATCTCGGTGCCGTGGAAGGTTATGGAGCAGATCATCTTGAATGCCATCACATAGCACGTACAGGACAAGCAAGTGGTTGGGCCCAGACAGCATGTGTTTATGAAAGGCAGGTCCTGCTTGACTAACTTAATCTCTTTCTATGACAAGGTGACCTGCTTAGTGGATGAGGGAAAGGCTGTGGATGTTTACCTGGACTTTAGTAAAGCCTTTGACATCATTTCACACAGTACTTTCCTGGAGAAACTGGCTGCTCATGTCTTGGCTGGGCATACTCTTCTGTGTGTAAGGGCTCAGTATTGGGGCCTGTTCTGTTTAATAGCTTTATTAATGATCTGGGTGAGGGGATAGACTGTACCCTCAGTAAGTTTGCAGATGACACCAAATTGGGTGGGAGTGTCAACCTGCTTGAGGGTAGAAAAGCGTTGCAGGGGACCCAGGCAGGCTGGATGGATGGGCCAAGACCAAAGATATGACGTTCAATAAGGCCAAGTGCCGGATCCTGCACTTGGGTTACAACAACCCCATGCAGTGATACATGCTTAGGGAAGAGTGGCTGGAAAGCTGCCCACTGGAAAAGGACCTGGGGGTGTTGTTCAACAGCCATCTGAATATGATACAGCCATGTGCACAGGTGGCCAAGGCCAATAGGACTACGGAAGTGATTGTGCACTGGTGAGGCTGGACTGGCATACCGTGTTCAGTTGTGGTCCCCTCATTACACGAAAGACAATGAGGTGAGCTGGAGTGTGTCCAAAGAAGATCAATGAAGCTGGTGAAAGGCCTAGAGAGCAAGACTTATGAGTAGCAGCTGAGGGAACTGGGTTTTTTTAGCCTGGAGAAAAGCAGGCTGAGGCGAGACCTCATTGCTCTCTACGACTATGTGAAAGGAGGTTGTACTGAGGTGGATGTCAGTGTTTTTTCCCAAGTAGCAAGTGATAGAACAAGAGGAAATGGCCTCAAGTTGCGTGAGGGAAGGTTTAGATTAGACATTACAGAATCACAGGATCACAGAATCTTCATGGTTGGAAAGGACCCTTAAGATCATTGAGTCCAACCAAACAACCTACAAGCTCTGCCCTTCAAAGCATGCGTGGACGTGCCACATCTAGATGTTTCTTAACTACCTCTAGGGATGGTGACTCAACCACCTCCCTGGGCAGGCTGTTCCAGTGCCTGACCACTCTTTCAGTAAAGTAATTCTTCCTAATATCTAACCTAAACCTCCCCTGCCACAACTTCAGACCATTTCCTCTGGTCCTGTCATTATTCACCTGCGTGAAGAGGCCAACACCCACCTCTCTCCAACCTCCTTTCAGTTGGTTGTAGAGGGCAAGGAGGTCTCCTCTCGGCCTCCTCTTCTTCAAGCTAAACATGCCCAGCTCCCTCAGCCTCTCCTCACATGACCTGGTCTCCAGACCCCTCACCAGCCTGGTAGCTCTCCTCTGGACACGTTCCAGCGCTTCAATGTCCCTCTTGTACAGAGGGGCCCAGAACTGAACACAGTACTTGAAGTGAGGCCTCACCAGTGCCGAGTACAGAGGCACGATCACTTCCCTACTCCTGCTGGCCACGCTATTCCTGAGACAGACTAGGATGCTGTTGGCCTTCTTGGCCACCTGGGCACACTGCTGGCTCATGTTAAGCTGGCCGTCCACCAGCACCCCAAGGTCCTTTTCTGCTGGGCAGCTTTCCAGCCACTCTTCCCCAAGCCTGTAGCGTTGCTTGGGGTTGTTGTGACCGAAATGCAGGACCTGGCACTTGGCCTTATTAAACCTCATACAGTTGGCCTTGGCCCATCGATCCAGCCTGTCCAGGTCCCTCTGTAGAGCCTTCCTATCTTCAAGCAGATCAACACTCTCACCTAGTTTGGTGTCATCTGCAAACGTACTGAGGGTGCACTCAATCCCCTCATCCAGATCATTGATAAAGATATTAAAGAAAACTGGCCCCAAAACTGAGCCCTGAAGGACACCACTGGTGACTGGCCACCAAAAGGATTTCACCCCATTAATCACAACTCTCTGGGCACGGCCATCCAGCCAGTTTTTAACCCAGCGAAGAGTACACTTGTCTATGCCATGATTCACCAGCTTCTCCAGGAGAATGCTGTGGGGGACGGTGTCAAAGACCTTACCAAAGTCCAGATAGACAATGTCCACAGCCTTCCCCTCATTGAGAAAGCGGGTCACATGGTCATAGAAAGAGATTAGGTTGGTTAAGCAGGACCTCCTCTTCCTAAACCCATGCTGGCTGGCCCCGATTAGGGGACATTAGGAAAAATGTCTTCACTCAAAGGGTTGTCAAGCATTGGAACAGGTTGCCCAGGGAAGTGATTGATTCACCAGCTCTGGAGGTATTTAGATGGATTGAAGTGGTGCTTAGGCACATGGTCTGTTGGTGAACTTGGCAGTGTTACATTGATGGTTGGACTCAATGATCTTAAAGATCTTTTCCAACCTAATGATTCTATGATTCTATGATTCTAAAGCTTCTTTTGAAAATACAAATGCCCATCTGTGGATTCCTAACTTGAATTTAGGTGAGAGACACACAATTTAAACATAAGTTTTAATGTTGTACAAAGTTGAGAATCTGCACTCTCGTATTCAGACTATTTGATTGCCATGGACACATTATGTATTCTGTCTGGTATTATATGAATTACAATAGCCACGTGTTTTTAATAAAACCTAATATTAAAACTTTAAGTAAAATGTGGGCAGGGATAAAACATTTGAGTTTATTTGATATATACAAGGTTGTAAATGTAAGTACATCCTTTTGAAGAATGCTTTTACTTAGACTGATGGAAGTTGCGTAAAATAGATAATCTTGTTTTTCTGAGACTGATTCTGCACAAACTGATGAGAAACCTTTTGATTTCAGTGGGAATGGATAGTGACAGATGCCAAGATACTCTTGTGAAGTTATTTTTTTCAGTTATTAATGTGAAAAATATTTGAATGTATTATTTACTACAAGAAGCAGTGTAACAAATAGTTAATAATATTTGTTGCATGGGAAATCATGTCTGACTAATCTGATAGCCTTCTATGATGGAATGACTGGATGGATAGAGGAGGGGAGGGTGGTAGATGTGGCCTACCTTGACTTAAGCAAGGTGTTCAACATGGTCTCCCACAGCATCCTCATAGGAAAGCTTAGGAAGTGTGGGTTAGATGAATGGTCAGTAAGGTGGATAGGTAACTGGTTGAAAGACAGAGCTCAGAGGGTCGTGATTAGGGGCACAGAGTCTAGTTGGAGGTCAGTGACGAGTGGAGTTCCCCAGGGGCCAGTACTGCGTTCAGTCCTCTTTAATATATCCATCAAGAACCTGGACAAAGGGATAGAGTGCACCCTCAGCAAGGCTGCTGATGACACAAAGCTGGGAGGGGTGGCTGATACACCAGAAAGCTGTGCCGCCATACAGAGAGACCTCACAGTCTAGAGAGTTGGGCCTGGACAGATTGGAGATTTGGGCAGAGAGGAACCTTATGAAATTCAATAAGGGCAGGTGTAGGGTGCTGCACCTGCGGAGGAATAACCCCCTGCACCAGTACAGGTTGGGGGCTGACCTGCTGAAGAGCAGCTCGGTGGAAAGAGACCTGGGAGTCCTGCTGGACAACAGGATGACCATGAGCCAGCAATGTGCCCTTGTGGCCAAAAAGGCCAATGGCATCCTGGGGTGCATCAAGAAGGGTGTGGCCAGCAGGTGGAAGGAGATCATCCTCCCCTGCTACTTTGCCTTGGTGAGGCCATACCTGGAGTACTGTGTCCAGTTCTGGGCTCCCTGGCTCAAGAAGGACAGGGAACTGCTGGAGAGGGTGCAGCAAAGGGCTACCAAGATGATTAGGGGACTGGAACACCTCTCTTATGAAGAAAGGCTGAGGGATTTGGGTCTCTTCAGTCTGGAAAAAAGATGGCTGAGGGGGAACCTTATCAACACTTCTAAATACTTCAAGGGTGGGTGTCAGGAGGATGGGGCCAGGCTGTTTTCAGTGGTGCCCAGTGACATGACAAGAGGTAATGAGCACAAACTTGAGCATAGGAAGTTCTATCTAGACATGAGGAGGAACTTCTTTTCTTTGAGGGTGATAGAGCACTGGAACAGGCTGCCCAGGGAGGTGGTGGAGTCTCCATCTCTGGAGACCTTCCTGGACGCATTCCTGTGCAACCTGCTGTAGGTGACCCTACTCTGGCAGGGGGGTTGGACTAGATGATCTCCAGAGGTCCCTTCCAACCCTATGATCCTATGAATATTTATCATATACTGTGAAATGTTCCAGTAAAAGAAGCTTAAAGACATTAATTTGCAAATGAAATAAACTAAAGTGCTATGCAATGCATTAATAGCATTATTGTTACATGTGTTGATGTTCATAAATTAAATGTTGTTTCAGCCTTAAATTAAAACATAAATAACTTGAAAGCAAGAAAACCAATGCCCAGTTACAATCCTTATACTTCACACCTTCATACTGGTCAGGGTAATAGAACCTTCCATTTCAGTAATGTTTACAACTATAGAAAATAGAACTATTTAGAGTAATAGTGATTACAGCTATTGCTCTGCTGGGTTCCTTGGACTAAAAGATTTGCTGTTGTGAGGCTTGAGCACTTGGCAAATTTATACACGATCTCCCAACATCCATCAGTAGACCAGAAGCCTAGTGAGAACTATAGCTATTTTTCCAGCTAATCTGCATATATTGGGAAATAGTGAACAAATGCCAGCTGTGTATTTGCAGATCAATCATCAGCTTCAAAGGAAGTACAGATAGCTGTGAAAGGAAAAAGGGATCAAAATGGTGCCTTGAGTTGTTTAAAACTGAAACAACTTTGATAGTTGCATGTGATTAGTTCAGGCAGATGTTGTACCTGATAAATGGAGCTGACTGTTTAAAAATGCTAAAATAACCTAGAGACTTCATCATTGGTAGAATTATCTGTGCACCAAAGACAAATTACAAAGGGATTACTACTGAAATGTGTGTTTTCTACTACAAACCACAGAGTTGTAGAGGAATGTAAAGAAAGGGGAAATACTTCTTAGAATACCTTTTAGTTTGCTAATGAGCAAGTTCATGAACTGAAGTGTCTTTCAGATGCTTTGGAAACTGAAAAATCGTAACTGAATTGTGATGTCTTAGAATTGGTTCAAGACAGAAGTAATGATAGAACAGTGACAAAGATTTTAATTATACTCCTATGAGACAATTCATTGACACAAAGTGAAGGATGTATGGAATTTTAGATTTATGTAGCTGAACTGGGATTGTCATGATGGAAATTAATGGTATCTTTCAAAATCAGTGATTCATTTTGCCTGACAGAAGCACACTGGAAGTGTAAAACAATTACATTAATTATATATCTTCCTCTTAAGTATATATGTAATTGCTATAGTGAAGGTTACCATTCATTTTGCTGAGTTTGTTCATTCAGAACATTTCTGTGGGTGTAGCTCTCTCTACATATATCTGTCTTTAACATATGTAAGTGATCATTACTCATGTTTGTGACTCCATTTTCTCCCTACTAGTAAGACACTTCAGTCCTGCTTTAAAAGTGCCTAGACAGTTGTATTGAAGAGTTTCATGGCTGAGCTAGCGAAATCAATTGTCTTCACTACTTTGACAGGGAAAAAACTGAGGGCAATTATTTCCATGTGCCACCCTTCCCCATCCCCCCTGCCCCATAGTTTGTAGTTTGTTGTTTGTGGAGGAATTTTATGTTTACCACAATCTCTGTATTTTGTGGGCTCTTTTCGCTTCTCAACTTCTCTACCATCTGCAGTGTCAGAACATACTTGTCTTTCCCTTATCCTCAGTCTGTGGGTGACTTCCTCTGCTTTGCAAACTCTGCTTTCTCTTTCAATAGCCAAGAGTTTCTTTTCTTTCTGCCTGAGAATTTTGCCCAGTTTTCAATCTTATCATGAACTCAGCTAGCCCCAAACCTCCTTTTTAATTTCACATTTTTTTCATTTAATTTCTATTTAAGAATACAGTGTTTGCACATCAAGTACAATAATCATCACTATCCTGCAATAGTTTGCTAATGTATCTAACTTGCTTGACTTAATTGAAGACTATTAAAGTACCACATGTGTCAAATCACAGAAATAAACATGCTCAATGGCTATCTCTTGTAACCACTTCTTTGAAAGTATACAATGAAATACTGTTAAGGTCTTCTTTATCTTTTCTTATTTTCAGAGATTGTTTTACATTTCTGCAGCTTCTATATCCCTTTCCGGTTGCTCCTTGAGGCATGTTTTACCAGCTCCACTCCGGTGATACAACTGTGTCAGACTGCACAGTACCAGTTCCATGCCACAGACAACTCAATGAGCAGTAGTATGGAAAATTCTATTTCATTCAGACAACCCCACCATCATTCCACACAAATCCTAGCCCAGTCCCAATATTATTCTAGTTTTAGATCACTGATCAGGGGAGCAAAGGATATGTGGGGAAAAAAGGCTGTTATAAAACAGCATTTGCAACAGGTTTAATATGTTTGTACTTGGGAAGGGAAAAAAATTGTAACGCCTCAGTTAGGAAATTTTCTTTAAAGCTGTGGGAGTTCTGGTTTGTGGTGAGGTTGCATAAACAAAATGTGATATCTTGAACCAATTTTGCATGTGTTATTCACACTTTAATTTTCTACTTGATGCAAATTATAATGTATATTCTAATACACATTTATATAAAGTTATAAAATGAACCTCTTATCGCATGTAAAATCGTTCCAGACAGGCAAACTGAGAAAAGTAAAGTTCACAATGGTTTTAGTACATGAAAAAAGTGGCATATAATATTTCTTTCACTCCTAAGAACAATAAAATTGGAAAGAAGTTAAAAATATTCAACTCAATCAAGGAATTCTTTTGCAGTTTTATACCTCTTAGTGAAGTTAACTTCTTGCCTTCAGGATGTAAAATCTAAGCTAACAACTTGAAATACTGTCACTGATCAGTTTGTTTTCTGCAAAAACAAAACCAAACCAAACCAAACCAAATAAAATCTAGTCTGTGTTAATAATAATACTATCTATGTAGTATAATCTAGGTTTCTGGTGATATTTTTATCAAACGTTTTTAACCAGCTGTTGTCAGGGAATATATCATTCTGCTTGTTTACTATTATTTTTCATGAGAATTCACATTAACCATAGAAAGTCTACTGTACTTCACTACAGAATATTATTCTGTATTTTGTTTTTGGCCAATCAGTGTTGCATAAAAATAAACTTTTCTGAACTTCAAGGTGTCAACATTTTGAAGTGGGGCTTTTTAACCTGGAAGCTTACTTATCATATTTCTTACTATGTGCCTTCCTTTTACATCCTTTTGTCTCCCATGCAGGACTCACTATAACACTACCTGGGTTCCAATGCCCTGACTATTGCCCCCAGAGCTCTGTACTCACATCTGTTATCCTGCAGGTTATCTCTTCTAGTATAATTAGCTCCAGCATGGAAAAATAGCAGGGGCTAATAGTTAGAGGGTCAGGCTAGCTTTGACTGCCTCTCAACAACTTCCTGGATCTGAGCCCCCATCAAGCAGCTAACTTCCCTAGACAACAAGTCACTTGAGGGCCTCCATCCCTCACAGCAAGGAGTGACCCACTAGTATCACTTGCTGTTTTCTTTTGGTACTCATGCATGGGTCAGAGTCAGTTGTCCTGGATGCTTCACTTGAAAGTAAACTATAATGGATGTTTTAAAGTTGATCAGTTTCAAGGACACAACAATCAAAAAAGAAATCTGGAAGTATTTGAGGTGTTTCCCTTTTTCTCAAACGTATGGACCTGCACAGAAGCAAGCAGCAAGCTGTTGATGCAGCAAGCATATTAAAAAAAAAAAAAAGTTTAAAAATATGCGGTAAATTAAGCTATCTGCCTAGCAGGTTCTTTGCTTTGAAAGGCACAGTGGACAATAAAAAAGAAAGCCATACTGTTCATGGAACCTACTAATCTTCTACTTCCATCCTGGTGTTAGAGCACATCTCCTTCTGGAGGTTGGTGTGAATAAATAAGATCATATTCCTTTTCTGGGCTGATCTTAGGTGGGAACAAGGTTTTTCTCAAATGACAGACACATACAAAGGCACCATGTGAAATATCATGAGAAAATTTTTAAGTCTTTCATACTTCAATACATCAGATAATATTTGTTGAAATGTTGATCAAGATCAGAACAGAATTTCCTCAAGAATTTAGAGAGAGAGACTGAGACAACTTACGAATTAAGAAAAAAAAAAAAGATAAAAAAAATCTCTTTAATCTAATAGGAAGATCACAAGTGCTAAAATGTCATGAAAGAAGAGGCATTAATGTACAGGGAAAGTGAAAGAGAGAACCAGACATCATTATAACATTAGTGCTAAAAGAAAGTGGAATAACGCTGAGTTTTTCATATGTGTAAAGTGCTGAGCACCTAGTACCTTTTTTCTTCTGATCCTTATCAGGAAAAACAAAACAAGATATAATACAGTCTTATACTTGAATATAAAGAACTAAATGAGAAATGTCTTCTATTTACAGAACACTTAAAACCAACATGCATGTACATAAACTTGCCAGTTAATGTACATGGCACAGACAACGAAGCCTAAGCACAGTACAACACACTGCACCGTAAGAAAGGAATCAAATCAAAATTGCCTAGAACAGCTCCTGTTTTCAATCCAGTGAAAAGCTGCTGCCTTCAGGACAAGAAGCTGTTGGCCCTTAAATAGAATGCAGTTGTTGATAAATCTTGACTTGCCTGAAGAAGGGGACTGCTAATTATCTAGTTTGATTCTGATATTTTCCCAGTGATTTGGCAGCTGTCTCAAAATTACATTTGGCTGGACTCCCAGACATTAAATATGGTGTGGACCAAAGAGACTGAAATCCCTCCATATGTGCATATTGTAAGCATGACTTTTATCACCTTTAACACAGCACATGTTGTATCTTTGTTGCATCAAAGCAAGTAGTTCATTTCACTGAAATCAGTCAAGGTAAGGTTTCTCCTAGTATTAGTAGGGCCTATTATTCACAGCTTCTAGGCTGTGTGGATCATTTCACTCTAATAAACTCAGTTTCACAGGCAATGACTGTTGCTTTCAATTTGTTATTGGTAATTATGTTTTAGGAGTAATGGAGTGCTTTCTGAGAACGTGTCACGAGTGTGTTCTCAAAAGAACAGAGACTGTTTTTTTTAAGGGATCCTTCTCGTTAGTGCTGCAGTTATATTTTGCAATTGCTCCTAAAGAGAAAGCTATACCATCTTTTCAGACATTGTGTCCCCTTAAACTTTTCTTTAGGCAAAAAAATATCTCAGTCAATATGCAGATTAGAATAGCGTTTCTGGGACAAATTAACACAACAATATGCAAAGATATTTAAAGAAATGATACATACCCTTCTTTCTTCTAGCTGAAGATGTTATTGCTTTATGGAGATAGCAACAAGTAAGCTGTAAGTTTGTAAGGAGTATGTGCTGGAAGAACCCTAATTTATACCTCGAAAATAGCTATTCATCTTGTTCTAATGCTCTTTCCCCAGAGAGTCCCCTTCACTTCTGCAACTTTTATTCTTTGCCTCAGAACTATCTCCCTGTTGTGACTCACACTGTATCTGAAACAAACACACCATATAGCCAAAGTTACAGCTGCTTTCTTATCGCTGCTGTTTTCATATGTGTGTGTGTTTCTGCGTGTGTGCTCTTTTTCAACTCTTACAGATAGTTACAGGAATGTATAACAGAATAACCCGTGCAATAGGGCTGTTTTAAAGTGATTTACTTTCATAGTTTTTTACAGACTTTGTATTTTTGCTTGATGGAATCAGGTTTCAACCAGAAAAATGACCAATTGTAACACTTAACTGATTATTTTATATCTATTGAACTTTCTCTTTCTCTCTCTTAACGCACACAAGTTATAATTCCTACTGTGGTAGACTTCGTTTTTCATTGTTCACCTTTATCGTTATTTTCATCCTGGAAAAGTCCATTGATTGGAACAGATGTACTGTAATGCAAAACTGATGAATTAAGATGGAGAATGAGGTTGTAATCCTCAATAAAAGGCTTTGTTTTGCTATTAAGCAGATATTATTACTTTTATCAATAAACACCATTAAGAAAAGGTAGCTTATTTTTCACTAGTTGGCTGGTTTACTTTTTTGTCTGCCTTACCTGAGGTATAAAAATCAATTTAATAATGTATTTTTTTGGAAACTCACAGTTGCCAGTAAGAAGGCTATTTAATTTTATTTGTTTTATAAGAAAAAATTATAAGGAAATTGCCACAAAATTATTCTGATAAGAAGTATCTGACACTGCTTAGCTATAAATACTGTGTGCAGGGAAGATAATTCAAGTATGTTTAATCTGTAAAAAAATTCAGGTATGCATGTATTTTTATTTCAGAGAAATATAGCTATCTGTATTATAGCTGGAGATAAATCTTTATTTTACAAACCCAAATTCAAATTTGTTGTTTTGCTCAATTGGTTTCAGATAACTTAACCTTAACATTTTCAGATACTAAACAAGAAAATGTATGCTAAGGTCCTGAATGACCCCCATCATTCACAGAGTGTGATTTGTCTCTGGCAATTGAGGATGTTAGAGACAACTGCTTGTAGAGAATTGAAAGTGACAGCAGCAGGAGAGCTGGTGTCAATAAGTCAACTATGCCAAGTCAGTTTTCCTCACTGTACTATGAAATTATCCAGTTCCTCTGAATTACACACTGATGCAGGCTGTGTCTTTGACTATCATGAATGAGCAGAAGGAATTGATTAAATTTCTCTCACCTAATCTACATTTTCAAAAATGGATTATGCTGCCTCTATGTGTGTAAATACCATCCTACTTCTTTGCTGTATCTTCTTGTTGCACATGTGCCTCTCCAACTGTTACTGTGATTTCCATACATATGCAGGAAAACTAGTAATGATACATCTCCTTTTTGCAGGTGAGCAGGACAGAAGACATGAAAGGGAAAGCAAAAATTATCAAAGCAGTAGGGATGGTAAGAAGTGATGGAACTGCAGTCCTATGAATCCAGGAGTTTTCACCTTAAAATGTGTAGCAACAGTTAGTGTAGCTCGAGTACAAAGAGGCATTTTATTCTGGACTTCATATTAATGTTCCCAACTTTTAATTGTTTAAAATTAATTGAGGTCATGGTGTCTAGAAGTTTTTTATCTGAAATATTGGCAGGCTTCTGTTGATCCTGTATCAAAAGATAGAGGGACATTTTTTTCTTTTATACTGTAAATCCCTGGATCTTGGTTCTGTGGATCTTGATGCTGCGTACCAGATAAAACTCAAAGACCTAGTGGCAAAACCTTCTGTAGTTGTTTTGTTTTGTTTTGTTTTGTTTTAATTATAAGCAATTCGGTTGGATAAAAGTTTTCCCTGGAAGGTGTGTTGGGTGGCAACAAAATTTTTAATAAAAATGCTTGTCACACAGAGAGATGTCTGAGGGTGCTGAGGTTTTCACAGTCTTCCCTCCCAAGGAATACAGATTCAAAACTCCACTGTTACTAATCCAAGGTCTAGTGCCAATTTCTCCCTGACCTAATGTGTTAGAATATGAAACAGAACTGCTTTAACAATGCATAAGTGACTGTTTGGGATGGATTTTTTCCGCATTGGTCTGTGGTTTGGTTAGGGCAAGTGCTAGGCGTCCTCTATGTAAGCAAAAGATGTCTCTGGTGGCTTATGTGACTATTCTAACAACTAGGCAAACTGTTATTCTTGAAAAGGCTGATACTCCCCTGAAGCTGGGCTTTTTATTTGTTTTGTTGGATATTTCTTTCTTCCTTGTGCATGAACAAAATTACTTATGTCTTTTTTTTTTTTTTTTTTTTTTTTTGCTTTTTAATACTCATGTAGAAAAAACTTTAGTCAAAACCATTTATTTTCCAGAAAATGGAACTTCTGTTTCTTAACTAGTGTTAAAAGGTGTTGTCATACCATGTGGGACATCAATAATTAAGAATAATTAGTAGAAATCAGTTTTGTTCACAGAGAATACAGTAACCTATGGGAAGATGAAACGTTTTCAAGCCTTTAATTTTCCATTTTGATGGTACAGCTCTGTAGAATACTGATGTAATAACCATGATGTCAGATGCTTGAATTTTGCACAATGTGCACTAGCAATGGTGAAACACCATATTGACTAGGCTTGAGAGAGCATTATATTAATACAATCAGGAGCAGAGAGGAGAGAGAATATCTCAATGCCTGTTTGTACTGAGAAAGTAGTATAGACCAAGGTGCTTTGTCCGTATAATGCAGTGTACCGAATGGATTCTTGGTCAGTTTTTGGTCAGGTTCTGATGTATCTCTGTGTTAATAAACTTAGCCTTTTTTTTTTTTTTTCCCCTTATCTCAACATGAGTTATTAGTTTGGTGCACCGCTATACAAGTATGTTAGTTTTTAAAAAAGGTAGGGTGCCATTAGTTCAGTGATCTCCATGTTGTGTTGCAAAGAGGCTTCTAAATTAGATGCTTCTGAAATATGGGTGGAAGCTCACTTTTCCCCCCACATCATACTCAAACTCATGTTTTTGTTTCCTCACAAAAATGTAAAAATATTACATGATAAAATCACAGGTAAGGTTGCTTAGCTTGGTTATTTTCAAACAAACCTGCAAGAAGATAACCAAGTTAAAAAGAAACAAACAAACAAACCAAAAACAAATCAAAAAACAACAAACCAACCAAATAAAAAATTATCAACCCAGAAACATTATTCTGAACATCTCATTCTCTTATTTTACTTCCCTGAAGGAAAGCAAGATAGCTGAACCTGAATATACATAGGTTCCATTTTTTGGAGGGTAAAAACTGTAGTTGCTTCTCTACTGAGTGATATTCTTATAAAGATCACACCAGCATCTTACACAAATCAATTTCAAATTATGGAAAATAAGAATCAGAAAAAAAAATCTCAAATTGTCAAACTATCTTTGTATATTATTTAGGTTTGTAATTATTTTTGTAAGCTTTGTAAGTCTTTAAGTTAGACCAAATTTAATAGATTTTCAGTGAATTACATTTTAAGATTACTTGGATTTGTTTAGTTTTATTTTTACATGCTTTTGTTTCAATTTATAGTGAGTTCAGTTAAAATGAAAGGTAAGTTTCCACTTCTTTGGAAAAGACACTGATTTTGGAAAGACTGCTTCCCTGAGAAAGTTTCAGAACAATGTACAGGTCAGAACCGTTGTGTAGCATTACAAAGTAATTCTGTGTCAGTGATGTAGAATTGATTATTAAGTTGTGTTCAAGAATATAACTATATGCTTTAGTTCATAAATCATTCAATATCTTGAATGACATAAATTTAACAGTTAGCCGAGTTTTGAATGCTGGTTTTTTTTTGAGGTTCAAAGGCAAATATTTTAAAAAACTAATTTTCTTAATTACTTCTATTCTTTAAAATGTGCTAATGTAAGCCTAAATATTGAGTTAATGTTTTGCAGAACAAGTATATATGAAAGAAGTTTATGTCCCATAGGACAACTGAGTTGAAAGATTAAAAGAATATGAAGAATAATTTATTTTAATGTATCCACAAATGATTTAATAAAGGACTTGCAGTTTCCTTGAAATTAACTTCTTTGAAATATTTGCTGTGTAATATAAGAGGACAGGCAAACAGTAACTAAATATGAAATACAACAGTGCCATTTTCTTTTTTTTATGCATATAATGATAGTAAGAATAGTAACAGTTTGCAAGCCTTCAATAATCTCTGAAAGATGTTCTTTCTGAAAACAAGTTCACAGTGAATCTGTGATAGCTAAATTTTGTATGAATTCTCCCATGACAAGTACACTGACTTAATTTACCATTATACTGTTTTCTATAACCATTACTGTTGACATAAGCCAGTATTTGTAAAAAGAAAAAAACAAACCCAAAATCACCAAAAACCCTTCCCAAAAAAACAAACTGCAAAGGTTGACAAATTAAGCTTTTAAAGTGGCCTGAGTTTTAGTGTTGCCAATTCTCTACAATTCCAATTAAAGCCCCCAAAAGTCATATAAAAAGCCCTATCAAAGCACCACAAAGAAATCCAGTCCTTTTTATGTGCTTGTAACTAAGTTTTGTGCTTGCCACAAAATGCCCTTTATAGAAACCTAGTAGGACAAACCACTGTTAACAGAAGCTACTGGTTAAGAGATAAACTGGTTGGGTAAAACAGTTTCTTATGAGGCAAGATGATCTTTTACTCAGAAAAATGCATTTTGTGAGAATAAATTACTAGTTCAAATGAAATACAATCTAAAAAGGTGTAATGTCATTGCAAAAGCAACTGTAAAATATATTTCTGAAAATTATATTGATGAATAATTTCTGCTTGCACCACCAAGCTCTGTTACTAGACACACAAATCATAGTCTAAACACTAAAGTGGTGTGAATTTTTTGTGTAGGAAATGCTTTAAAATTAATCTCATTGGCATGCATCATGACAGGGAATGTATTTAGGTAACTTCAGTGTGATGAAAGAGTATGTGGCAGAAGGTATCTCACCAAAAAAGTACTCAATTATTTCGGACCAAAACCGAACATGAACTTTGAATTTCATAAGTGACTACCAGCACATTTTTTTTTTTCTTTCTGCAGCACTGAGAGACAGTAAAGAAGAAAAAAAAAGGTGAGGGAGGGAAGGGAGAGAAAAAAAAAAGAATAAAGAGCAAAAAAAAAAAGAAAAGAAAAAAGAAAAAAACTAAGAAAAAATGAAAAAAAAAAATAATCTTGACTATTTTTTTCAAGTGTAAGGTAAATTGCTTTAAATAAACACCTGCAATTGATGGAGAACATTCTGAATCCAAAATTTAAATTTGAACTCTGTTGATTACAAAAGTTTAGGTCTAAAATCTGCCTTTAATATGATAATATATTACAATAACGCCTTTAATAATCTTTGTGTGAGCATGCTCATATAATATATGAAAGTGCCTTTGAATTTAATTTTAAAATTTTCATAGTTTTTTTCTTAATTATTATTATTTTTTGAGTGCTTGAAAAACTTTTGTGATGTTCCACTTAGCTTTCTATCTCTATTGGATTTGAAAGAGAAGAGTCTTCAAAAATTAAACAATCAGAAACATCCAATGACAAAATTTCATGCTAGTCTCTTCCCACTAATTTTCTAGTATGATTTTTCAAACATACCAGAATTCAGGTGTATAAATGAATATTGTATCTCTTAATATTGAAATTGACTTTGTGAATCTTTAAAGGTATTACCATCATTAGTTCTCTTCAAAGCTTTCAAAAGCTGCAAAACAACACAGTTAATGATCCTTATTGTAAACAGCTGTCTTCCTGGGTATGTACATAATTTTCATAATGACTAAGGCCTGGAGGAATGCTTCTGAAATATGGGTGGAAGCTCACTTTTCCCCCCACATCATACTCAAACTCGTGTTTTTGTTTCCTCACAAAAATGTAAAAATATTGCACAATAAAATCACAGGTAAGTTTGCTTAGCTTGGTTATTTTCAAACAAGTGTCTGATGTCTTAAAAAAATTAGGTTGCCTAAGATAACATTGCTAAATGTTCACATTACTCTTGAGAGAATGAACTCATCTAACATTTGCAGCCAACTTAGGAACAAATATTTTAAATATTAAAGACAAGATTTAAATATATATATATAAATATAACTAAAGAACTTCCATGCAATTGCTGGAAACTCATCTTAGGGAAAAAGTGGAAAAGAAATGCTGACCTACTTTTCAGCAAGATCTGAACTTTAGCCTGACAATAGGCAACTTCTGAATGCCCAGCAGTTGCAGAAATGACAGCGCTATGGTTAAGGAACTACACTGTTATAAAAAGGCTGGTTTAACGTTTCTGTGCTTTCCAATATCAGTTTTAATTTGTCTTTGAATATGATGATTGAAAATGACATCTGTAATTCCACATATGGAAACATAACAATGTATGTCAGAATAAATATCATACCTTAAGCAACATACAAACATTTTCAGAATTCCCATGTAGTGGTCTTTCTCTTATTCTTTTAGTACATGTGAACCGTCTACTAGACTCCCAGTTATCAAAGTCATTTTTAAAGGGCTGGAAGGAAGGGAAGGAAACAAATTTCTTCTTCAAGCAGAGAAATGCTGAGGAAGGAGAGATCTAAAGGCAACAGGAGAAAATACTAAGCATGAACTTCTGTATGTCAGAGAATTGCTCCATGGCACAGAGTATAAAATAGAAAAGAGAGGAGTGAAATATCGTCAGTTCTTATCAGGAGTGAGAATGGGAAATAGAAATGAAAAAGACACAGGAGACACAATCCTGTCTGAAATAAGAGAGAATATGACTCAGTAATTCAGGAGCGGTGCCTTTCCTGTCATCTTCATTGGCATGTAATTGTTTTAGACTTAGGTCACATAACAGATATTTTTTTCTGACAGGTAGAGGCACAGATTCACCAAAATTATTATTATTTTCCTATCTTTTCTACCCTGCTAGACATTTTATCTTCCTATCTTGTATAAACATATGTTTTTCTTCATTTCCAATGTAATGGTAAAGCAAGAACAAAAAGCAAGTAGGCAAGAGGCCAATTTCTGATAATCACAAATTCTTTTTAAGAGACTAAACTAACAGATAAAAATAAAAATTTACCTGGTTCATTCAATACACTCGCCAGAAAGAATTAAAATATAATTTTGGAAAGTTAAAAGAAAAATGAGGTACCATCTTCAAGTACAGAGCACTGCACTTCCGAAGTTTCACTATTTTAAGAAAAAACTTATTTCCAAAAATAAGTTAATTTGTACATTACAGAACTGTACATGTACCCATTGAAAGTCAAAAAAAATAGTTTCTTTGTTTCCTTGGTGGGGAGGATGGGGTAGTTCTACATTTATGCAGAATAGGTGAAGAAAAGAACCCTTCCTTTTGCCCAATAGGCAGTTCTCTTAAGCCACCCATCAGTGCACAAATAAGAAAGATTATTCAGGTGAATAGTATTTTGTCAATATCATTAAATTTTATTTTTATAGAAAAACCATAATACCTTACATAAGAAAAAATGCATTTATGGTAGCTTTAAAGATTAGTTACAAAATATTCTTACTATATCACTGTCATTCACATACAATGAAGTCACTGTTCTAAATAGACAGCATGCCTAGCTCAAGGACAATATCAGTAAGATACACAGTGGTATTTGAAATGTTCCAGTATTTAAGCATATTGGGGATACTCAAGTTTGCTCAGAAAACCCTTCAAAAATGCTACTGAACCAGCATCAATGTCTCCACAGAAAACATATAACTTAGACTTCCATAACTAGGGACGCAATCCTGTGATATTATAAGAGTGAAAATTTCCATTTGACAGTTAGTTGAATACTTATCACAAAAAAATCAGGATTCTTTTCAGGTTCTTTAGGTGGGATATCTATGCTTGAGATGATCAGAACTTTAAGTTATCCCTTTCTATTAATGCTAGTAGTAAGACTCATATTCCCCCAAAAGATCTGGATATTTCCTTCTGTCTATTTTTCATTTCCTCATTTTAGTTAAGCAACACGTAGTATAAAATGAAAATACAGAAGATAATTTACCAAAATGTGAGATATTGGAATGTAGCCAGATGGATTCCAACAACATAGCAGCTAGACTTGATAAATGAAGAATGTGTCTCTTCTGCTTTCTATCTTAATCAACTTATGCTTTGAAGACATAAGTTAATGTTTTGCATTCTTAAACTGCTTTGGAAAAGTGACCTGGTTTAAAACTTATCTGTAAGATTACGCCATAACAACTTCTAGAGAAACATATTTTAAAGCTAGCATTGAAGGTATTGGCTTATAAATGTTCTTTGTGGTGGACAGAGAACATGATTGTAAGCTTCAGGTGACAACATTATGATCTGCTTTCATATCAAATACAATTCAAAATATTTAGTAGTAGACTCATGGGAAACAATGAGCAGTACAAAGTCTTCCTTTCTGTCACTGAATGACACACTGAGTGCAACCTGTGAAATTTTGGTAGTTGGTACAATTTTTTTGTTGTTGAATTTTTTTTTTGTGAATGTTTTGTTTTGGTTTTAGTAAAGGTCTTCAAGCTATCTGCTCTTTTTTAACTCAGATGCTGTCAGTACCAAAAGGTGCTTGTTCATAAGTTACACAGATATTTTACAATATTTTACAATATCTGTGTTTGTGTTTTGCTTCTGACAGTGATGCATGGGTTGAAATTTGAGCAAGAATAAGGGCCTGGAAATCTCTGCTGTCTCAGGTGCCTGACATACTCATTGACCCATACTAGGATTTTGGATAAGTGTCTTTACATCCTCTGTAAACTCAAATACTGGTACTTAAAGACTAACTTGCAAGAGCACAGAAGACAAGTATGATACTCTGATGAGCATCAAAACATCAAACTCTCATTTTGAATGCAAATGTATTTATGCAAATTTCTTTTTAAAGGAGGAGAATCTTATCTAATCAAAATCTTTGCTACAGTATTCTGCCGAATTATTATCAACACAGTAGTATTGATATGCAACAGTAAAAAAACATTCTGTATGGATTTCAAATATCTATTCACATCTCTTGTGAAAAGAAGATTGCTTTCATTTCTAAACTGCAAATGGCAAAAAAGGACTACATCTTATTTAAAGCACGTATTTTCATAATTAAAAATTATTTAATTTGAAAAAAAAATCTACATTTTTCAGATTGACATCACAGAAATATCAGCGCTATTTTTCATACAGTGACAAAATCTACCTTCACTGATTTCTCATTTCTAAAAGTATACACACTTTTTCTTTATCTCTTTTTTACATTTAGGATGCAGTATATTTTTCTGATTACTTAATATAATAAAATCCCCATGGGAGTTTCTGACACGTTGATTGGAGAAGATACAGTGCATAGCAAAGCAACCATTGAACTCAATATTTCAAAGTAACCATTGAACTCAAAACAAAATCAAGCAATTTGTTCTTGTTTGTGTTAAATTATTCAGGAAAGAGCATAATTTAGAGATTAAGTCAGAATCAAATAATATGAAGGACTAAATATCATGATAGCAACTTTATTTCACTGCAGCACAAAATCCTGTATGTGTGAAGCAAGGACGTATTTAGATAAGTGAAATATGTGATTTCGGTCTGTCTTGTGCCATTGTATGTGAAAACAATATAATTTACTCCAAATATGTCACCTTGTGTAGACTGGCCTTCTCCAGACTATGCATGTTAAAATCTGGATCTTGGATAGAGAGTCCCATCATACAAAATATAGCAGTTATTTTTAATTTTATGAGAGAAATTAATTGAATCCTGGAACATTTTTTTTCCTGGGAAACACTCTTTTATCCCAAAAATCCCAATGCAACCCAACCCAACCCAACACCAAACAAAAAAGAAAAAAAATAAGGTCTCAGGTTACTTTACAGGGAAAAAAGAATAATTAGGAGTTAATTAATAAAGAGTTCCATTTAAATCTCAAGAAACAATTTACTTTTTTTTCCACTGTGAATTCCCACAGTATTTTCAATTATATTGAGATTTTTGAAATCTATTTCCTGTCTCTAATACTACGTAGTGCTACTTTCCTAATAGTAAAGCAATCAGTATCTTTCACCCTAGAGTTTGCTGCATTTCATTTCTGTATGAAGTAAACACTAAAAATCATGATTTCTGAAGTAATTGTAAATAATAAGTTCTATGGAAATATAAAAGCTTCTCACAAAGTTAATCTCCGTATGTACCAGTTACGGGCTTTTTTCTGCTTGAGTGACTGGGAGCACAATGAAAGCACATGTACATTTGCTAATAGCTACAAGTGTCCTCTTACAAAAAAAATATATAAGCACCAAGGTGCGAAGGGGCAATTTTGGAAAAGCAAATATCTACTTTTGCAAACTACTTTTTTGTGTGGTTGTTTCTAGATTATAACTGTTCGCTGTTCAAATGAAGATCAATGTTCCTAGAAAACAAATATAACTTTTTAGGATATGGCCACAAACAGTTCTATATTTAGAGTGGCAGACTCAGAAATTATGTTTACTAACCCTTAGAAGTGTGTTCTTTGTGGCCCTATTAAAGTACTTTGAAAAATGTAGACTCTTATCTCTAACATAATTGATTTTTTTTTTTTTTTATCAACTGCTGTCAGGAAAGCAGCTTGATCTGCATCTTTGCAGGGTCAGTGATTTTTGAACTTAGTGATTCAATAAAGATTATAGAGTAGGAATGTATAACAGCAGTACTCACCTAAGATTTACTCTCTGACACTGTTAGTGGGAAAAAAGGATTAAACATATTTGCATTAAAAGGATTTTTCAGGAAGATCAATGTCAAATAACTTTATTAATTGTTTCCTGATCTATTATTCATTCTGCAGTCTATATTTTCAAGTTGTTTTAAACATGAAAAGTGAAATTTCATTGTCTGTTCTCCCTAAAGCATTCTATAGAAGTTGTCTGTAGCTACCAAAATAAGCAGTCAAGCTTTATTTGTAAAAATATAACAAATGTTATTAAGAACAGCAAAGATATTATAAGCAGAGATATTTTCAAATTCCAAGAAGGGCTGGTAAAAGCAGGTGATTGTTGTTTTCTGCTGTTGATGTCTCTTGTAAGGAATAAAGTGTTGACACTTCTATCATGAAAGTGCTGTTACGGCATGTCTGTCAGCTTAATGGTACCCCAGAGGTGCATTGTTCGATTTCATTACGTATTACAGTAAATAACATTTACTGTGAAAAAGTGAAAAATGAATTTCAGTGGAGCAGTTATCTTCCACTTAGCAATCAGTATATTAAAGAAAGATTCTGCAGGGAAGATAAGATTTATTTCATGTACTGGAATGGAGCTAAATAATCCATGCATGAAAATGGAAATGGAACTAAAAGTTAAAGATGGGAAGTTAGTGCTGTTTAGGTCTATGTCAGGACTAATTTAAGACAGCAAGTTACAAAACTTATAATTCTTTCCTGCATATTCTGAATGTACTTGAACTTGGTAGCCCCACTGCACATGAACTACTTTTATACATGAAGACTTTGGCAATGTTTGGCATCTTATACATCTGAAATAAATCCATTTTTTATAGATCACTCACACCAGTCATATGTAAAATAGATACATCAACTAACATACACCAATAATCACCTCAACCTGACATTTTCAGATGATAAATACTGTGACAAACAGGTGACCTTGAACGCACTACGACACATCATGCTATATTGCTTCAGGAGGCAAGCCAAGGGACGTGTTCAATGTAGTGATGACTCGTTTGACACCCAGTAAATCCTTACAGGTACATTCCTTTATTATCTTTGCCACTAAAATCTTGACAAATAAAAGTGTCTGCTTGCATTCCTGTAGTTAATTGGAAACTTTCAGGTTTATTCTCTTCCTTTCAAGATGTTTTCCTGTAATCTCAACATATCTTCATGTCAGTGATGAGTGAGATCTTTCTCATTGTCCTTTCTTTTGGTGCTGTTATTCTAAGGAAACTGTAATGAGAAGGTGGTTGTCAAGACCATTGCTAAAGATGTCACTAGGGAAACTTATTACTACGGCTTCTGCTTTGGTATGTTCTTTGCAGAGGAAGAAAATTGCCATTAGAACTTGTTCTAGACGTAACCTTGGATTCATGTGTCAAGTGTTTTCTATTGCCACTGCTAGGTCTATCTGTAAGTTTGTTTTCTGGCGCTATTGCCTAAAATGGGATGTGAACTGGAATGTATGAATTATTTGGGACATCAAATCAATCTCAAGCAGCTTGATTTAGAACTAGAACTTTTATATTGGGAAGGATCAACAATTAATCAGTTTGTCCTTAAAAATATTTTAAAAATACTTGATCTTTGGCCATTTATAGCATGGTTGAGCTGGATCTCCAGTTCTACAGCAGTAATAATTATCAAAAAAAAAAAAAAAACACAAAGAAAGCAAGAAAGAAAAAAGAATCATAGAATCATAGCATAATTTGGGTTGGAAGGAACGCTTAAAGGTCACCTAGTCCAACCCTCCTGCAATAAGCAGGGACATCTTCAACTAGATTAGGTTGCTCAGAGCCCCATCCAACCTGACCTTGAATGTTTTCAGGGATGGGACATCTACCACTGCTCTGAGAAACAATAACCCCTTGTCCTATTGCTACAGGCCCTACTAAAAAAGTTTCTCCCCATCTTTCTTAAAAGCCCCCTTTAAGTACTGAAAGGTGCAATAAGGTCTCCCTGGAGCTTTCTCTTCTTCAGGCTGAATAATCCCAACTCTCTCAGCCGGTCCTCCCAGGAGAGGTGCTCCATCCCTCTGATCATCTTTTTTGGCCCTCCTATGGAACTGCTCCAACAGGTCAATGTCTTGCCTGTGCTGAGGGCTCCAGAGCTGGATGCAGCACTCTAGGTGGGGTCTCACCAGAGCAGGGTAGGGGGACAGAATCACCTCCCTCAACCTGCTGGCCATGCTTCTTTTGATAAACCCCAGGATACGGTTGGCTTTCTGGGCTGCAAGTGCACATTGCTGGCTCACATCCAGCTTTTCATTCACCAGTAGCCCCAAGTCCTTCTCAGCAGGGCTCTTCTCAATCCCTTCATCTCCCAGACGGTGTTGATACTGGGACTTGCCCCAACCCAGATGCAGGAACCAACAAGTCGGCCTTGTTGAACCTTACGATGTACACATGGGCCCACTTCTCAAGACTGTCAGGTCCCTCTGGATGTCAACTGCACCACTCAGCTTGGTGTCATCTGCAAACTTGCTGAGGGTGCACTTGATCCTGTTGTCTATTTCACTGATGAAGATATTAAATAGTACTGGTCCCAATATGGATACCTGTGGGACACCATGTGTCATTGATCTCCATCTGGACATCGAGCCATTGACTACTACTGTCTGGATGTGATCATACAGCCACTGAACAGCCCACGCACCAAATTCATATCTCTCCAGTTGAGAGAGAAGTATGTTGTGGGGAACCTTGCAGAAGTTCAGATAGACGGTATTCATAGCTCTTACCTTGTCCACTGATGTAGTCAATCCATCATAGAAGGCTACTAGGTTGGTCAGGCAAGACTTAACCTTGGTGAAGCCATGCTGGCTTTCTCAAATCACCTCTTTCTCCTCCATGTGCCTGAGTATAGCTTCTAGCAGAATCTGTTCCATGATTTTTCCAGGCACAGAGGTGAGGCTGACAGGTCAGTAGTTCCCAGGGCCTTCCTTTGTACCCTTTTTAAAAAAGGGTGCAATGTTTCCCATTTTCTATTCACGAGGGACTTCAGTGGACTGCCATGACTTTTCAAAAATGGTGGAGAGTTGCTTGGCAACTGCATCAGCCAGTTCCTACTGGGATGCATCTCATTGCGCCCCGTAGACTTATATATGTTCAGGTTCCTCAGGTTGTCTCTAACCAAACCTTCCCTTACAGTGGGAGGGACTTTGCTTCCCTAGTACCTGCCTTGTTGTCCATGCACTCAAAAGGTGTGGGGAGAGACGTTGCCAATGAAGACTGCAGCAAAAATATTGCTGAGTACCTCAGCCTTCTGTCGTTTGTTACCAGTTTGCCAATTGTGCTCACTGGTGGAGGGCACACTTTCTCTGGCCTTCCTTTTGTGTCTGACATACCTGTAGAAGCCCTTCTTATTATTCTTTGCATCCCTTGCAATGCTCAGCTCCTACTGCACCTTGGCCCTTCTGACCCCATCCCTACACAACTGGGCAGCGTCCCTGTACTCTTCTCAGGAGACTTGTCCCTGCTTCCACTGCCTGTGCATTTCTTTCTTGCCCTTCAGTTTGACCAGCAGGTCTCAACTCAGCCATGCTGGTTTCTTCGCTTCTTTTCCTGAATTCTTGCTCCTGGGGATTGAAAACTCTCACGCTCTATGGAAAGCAATCTTAAAAGTCTTCCAGCTCTGTTCTGGTCCATTGTCACTCAGGGCAGTTTTCCAGGGGGTCCTATTGTCCTATTGAGTAACTCCTTGAAGAGCTGGAAGTTTGCTTTCCTAAAATTCAGGGTCCTGGCTTTACTTTTCATCTGACCCATGTCCCTCAGGACTGCAAACTCCACCAGTGCCTGATCACTGCAGCCCAGGCTGCCTCCAGTCTTGATGTTATCAATGGGTCAATTGCGTTGGTGACCATCAGGTCCAGTATTGTATCCCCTCTGGTAGGGCTGTCTAATTCCTGGCTTAAGAAGTTATCCTGAATGCATTCCAGGAGTCTCCGGGATTGCCTACGGCTTGCCGTGCTACTTTTCCATCAGATGTTGGAGTGGCTGAAGTCCTCCAGCAGGACGAGGGTCTTTGAGTGTGATGCCTGCTGTAGCAGGAGTAAGAAGGCTTCGTCAATGGGCTCCTCTTGATCAGGCGGCCTGTAGTAGACACCAGCCACAAGGTTCCCTTTGTTGCCTTGGTCTCTAATTCCTACCCATAAGCTTTCAGCCTGCTCGTGGTTATTCTTCAGGGACAGCTTTTCACACTTCATCCATTTCTTGGGGTAGAGGGCAATGCCCACACCTCTACTTCCTCACTTGTCCCTTCTGAACAGCCTGTAGTCACCAATAGCCTCTGTTTCTCCTATCAGAGTAAAAGTTACTCTTTTACTTCCTTTCAACTTCTGAAACACATACAGAAAAATCAGGGTTATTTCCTGCAATATTTCTAAGCTTTAAGGAAACATGTTCCCTGTATCTTTACTCCTCCTTCTGTTTCACAATCATTGTAGAATTTACTCTTGAGAGTACGATATACACAGAATTGGACGATTAATTCAAGTCATCATTCACTGGATGAAATAAAAGTAGTAAACCTTTATTCCTACAAGATTTTGAATAATTGAAAAATATTTTCCTTATTTTTTTCCTACACTGTGCTTTAGGTTTAATAAACAATTTTAATTTAAAATAGAATGTCTAATTTAGTTTTCCATGTGTGTTTTTTGACTCTAAAAAACTAATGTCTTCTGTGGATTAAAAAGCTAATCATATCAAAGTAAAATTTAAAAAAAAAATAAGAAGTTTTGTTGAAATTAATATTTTACTTTTGAGACTCTTGGCAAAATAGGTAGAGATTAGCATGTTAGCAGGGCTCATTGACAGGGTTTTAAACTAGATATGAGGGGGGAAGGGGAGATAACTGGGCCTGTCAGGACTAAACCCAAGGGAAGCATGCCAGGGCTTGAAGGACGGTGGACTAGTGAGGACTCTTGCTCTGCCATTTCATTTGAGAGAAGGGATAGATGTTTAGAAATCATGGAAGGACCTGAGAAGGGTCTGGTAGGAAATAGGGTCCACACTCACAAAAAGGTGTTGGAATCATT
This sequence comes from Rissa tridactyla, assembly GCF_028500815.1. NCBI lineage: Eukaryota > Metazoa > Chordata > Aves > Charadriiformes > Laridae > Rissa > Rissa tridactyla. The sequence goes on from NC_071497.1 coordinate 54,362,480, forward strand.
AGCTCATCTGAAGTGCACCTATACCAATGCATGCAGTATGAGCAACAAACAGGGGGAACTTGAAGCCATGATGCACCAGGAAAACTATGACATAGTGGCTATCACAGAAATGTGGTGGGATGCCTCACACGACTGGAGTGCCACAATTGATGGCTGCCAGCTCTTCAGGAGGGATAGACAGGAAAGGAGAGGTGGTGGAATGTCCCTGTATATTAGAGAATGCTATGAGAGCTCAGAAATCAAGTATAGTGATGATGCGGTTGAGAGTGTTTGGATTAGGTTAAGGGCCAATAAATCTGATATCGCTGTGGGAGTCTGCTATAGACCTCCCAACCAAAGCAGTGACGTGGATGAATCTTTCTAAAAGCAGCTGGGGGAAATCTCGCGGTCACTTGCCGTTGTTCTTGTGGGGGACTTTAACCTCCCAGATATCTGCTGGGAATACAACCCAGCAGAGAGGGAACAATCCAGGAGGTTCCTGGAATGTGTGGAGGATAACTTCCTCACACAGCTGGTAAGTGAGCCAACCAGGGAAGGTGCCCTCCCAGACCTGCTTCTTCTGAACAGGGAAGAACTTGTGGGGGAAGTAAAGGTTGGTGGCCGTCTAGGGTACAGTGATCATGAGATGATTGAGTTTTTGAGTCTTGGGGAAACAGGGAGAGGGGTTAGTAAAATTGCCACCTTAGACTTCTGGAGGGCAAATTTTGACGTGTTCAGAAGACTGCTGGACAAAGTCCCTTGGGAGGCTGCCCTGAAGAATATAGGAGCCCGGGAAGGCTGGACATACTTCAAGAGAGAAGTCTTAAAGGCACAGGAGCAGGCTGTCCCTGTGTGCTGAAAAACAAGTAGGCAGGGAAGGAGACCGGCCTGGCTAAATAGGGACCTTTGGCTGGACCTCATGAAAAAAAGGAGAGTCTATGACCTTTAGAAGAGGGGGCAGGTCTCTCATGAAGACTATAAAGAGGTAGTGAAGCTATGCAGGGAGAAAATTAGGAGAGCCAAAGCGCAGCTAGAGCTCAACCTAGCTACAGCTGTTAAGGATAACAAAAAATGTCTCTATAAATTCATTAACAACAAAAGGAGGATTGGGGAAAATCTCCCGCCCTTACTGGATGCAGAGGGAAACATAGTCACAAAGGATGAGGAAAAGGCTGAGGTGCTCAATGCCTACTTTGCCTCAGTCTTTAGCAGCGGAACTAGCTGTTCCCTGGGCACCCAGCCTCATGAGCTAGGAGACAAGGAGGAGAAGCTGGACGAGGTCATCACAATGAAAGAGGAAGTGATCTGTGACCTGCTATGCTGCTTGGATGCGTACAAGTCTATGGGACCAGATGGGTTACATCCAAAAAGGCTGAAAGAGTTGGCAGACGTGCTCGCTAAGGCACTTTCCATTATTTACCTGAAGTCATGGCTAACTGGGGAGGTCCCAATGGACTGGAGGGTAGCAAATGTAGCACCCATCTACAAGAAAGGCAGAAAGGAGGATCCGAGAATCTACAGGCCTGTCAGTCTGACCTCGGTAGCAGGGAAGGTCATGGAACAGATCATCTTGAGTGCCATTACAAGTCATATAATGGACAACCAGGGGATCAGGCCTAGTCAGCATGGATTTATGAAAGGCAGGTCCTGCCTGATGAACCTGATCTCCTTCTATGACAAGACGACCCGGTTATTGGACAAGGGAAAGGCTGTGGATGTTGTCTACCTAGACTTTGAAAAAGCATTTGACACTGTTCCCCATAGAATTCTCATGGAAAAACTTGCTGTTCATGGCCTGGATGAGCATACTATCTGCTGGATCAAGCACTGGCTGGATGGGCGGTCCCAAAGAGTGGTGGTCAATGGAGTTAAATCCAGCTGGCGTCCAGTCACAAGTGGTGTTCCTTAGGGCTCAGTGTTGGGACCATTTCTGTTTAACATCTTTATTGATGACCTTGATAAGGACATAGAGTGTATCATCAGCAAGTTTGCAGATGACACCAAGTTAAGCAGGAGTGTTGATCTACATGAGGATAGGGAGGCTCTACAGAGAGACTTGGATAGATTGGATTGATGGGCCAACACTAATGGAATGTGCTTCAAGTGCCAGGTCCTGCACTTGGGCCACAACAACCCATGCATCACTACAGGCCTGGGGAAGCGTGGCTGGAGAGCTGCCTGGCAGAAAAGGACCTGGGCATTCTAATTGACAAGCGGCTGAACATGAGCCAGCAGTGTGCCCAGGTGGCCAAGAAAGCCAATGGCATCGTGGCTTGTATTAGAAATAGTGTGAGCAGCAGAAGGAGGGAGGTGATTGTCCCCCTCTACTCAGCACTGGTGAGGCCACACCTTGAGTATTGTGTGCAGTTTTGGGCACCTCAATACAAGAGAGATATCGAGGTGCTGAAGCGAGTGCAGAGGAGGACCATGAAGCTGGTGAAGGGCCTGGAGAATAAATCTTATGAGGAGCAACTGAAGGAGCTGGGACTGTTTAGTTTGAGGAAGAGGAGGGTGAGGGGAGACCTCATCACTCTCTACAACTACTTGAAAGGACATTGTAGAGAGGTTGGTTCTGGTCTCTTCTCACAGGTAATTAGTGATAGAACAAGAGGGAATGGGTTCAAGCTGCAACAGGGTAGGTTTAGACTGGACATTAGGAAAAAAATCCTCACAGAAAGAGAGGTTAGACACTGGAATAGGCTGCCCAGGGAAGTGGTGGAGTCACCATCCCTGAATGTGTTTAAGAGTTGTTTAGATGTGGTGTTAAGGGATATGGTGTAAGGGAGACCTTTGTAGAGTGGGGTTGATGGTTGGACTCAATGATCCTAAGAGTCTTTTCCAACCTAAATGATTCTATGATGCTATGATTCTATGATAGTATGATTATCAGTAGGTAAAAATCATCTGGAAAATTCAATTACTTTGTGATCAGAAATCTTATGGTTTAATAATTTCTTCAGGAATTATCATGTCAGGAATTTTGACTAAGCGAGAAATATATTATAAAAAAAAATTCCTCTGAACTCTGTGCTATCTTATAAGAGTATTCTCTTTGTTTTATAGTACTGGCATTGGATTGTTTACAACATATGAAAAATTATGAATGAAAAAGTAATTTTCATCTCAGGATCTGGGAATGCTGTAAATTTAGAATTATGTATATTGACTAAGCTTTACACTTTAAATACACAAGTTTTGGTCTGCCTTAGCAGTTCCTTGTCTTGGACAATCAGTGTTTATTGAAGAGAACAAAGGAGCTCTACCATGAGGGAAAAGCTGTGGATGTTATCTACTTGGATTTTTGCAAAGCTTTTGACACTGTTTCCCACAGCATTCTCCTGGAGAAACTGGCTGCTCATGGCCTGGACAGGTGTACTCTTCGCTGGGTAAAAAACTGGCTGGATGGCCGTGCCCAGAGAGTGGTGGTAAATGGAGTTAAATCCAGTTGGTGTCCAGTCACAAGTGGTGTCCCCCAGGGCTCGGTGCTGGGGCCGGTTCTCTTTAATATCTTTATCAGTGATCTGGATGAAGGGATCGAATGCACCCTCAGTAAGTTCGCAGATGACACTAAACTGGGCGGGCGTGTTGATCTGCTTGAGGGTAGGTTGGCTCTGCAGAGGGATCTGGACAGGCTGGACCGATGGGCTGAGACCAATGGTATGAGGTTCAACAAGGCCAAATGCCGGGTCCTGCACTTGGGTCACAACAACCCCATGCAGCGCTACAGGATTGGGGCAGAGTGGCTCGAAAGCAGCCAGACAGAAAAGGACTTGGGAGTGTTGGTTGATAGCCGGCTGAATATGAGCCAGCAGTGTGCCCAGGTGGCCAAGAAGGCCAACAGCATCCTAGCCTGTGTCAGGAATAGTGTGTTGAGCCGGACTAGGGAAGTGATCATCCCCCTGTACTCGGCACTGATGAGGCCCCATCTCGAGTACTGCATTCAGTTTTGGGCCCCTCGCTACAAGAGGGACATTGAGGTGTTGGAGCGTGTCCAGAGAAGGGCTACAAAGCTGGTGAGGGGTCTGGAGGACAAACCTTATGAAGAACGACTGAGGGAGCTGGGGTTGTTTAGCCTGGAGAAGAAGAGGCTGAGGGGAGACCTCATCACCCTCTACAACTACCTGAAAGGAGGTTGTAGAGAGATGGGGGCTGACCTCTTCTCCCTGGTGACAAGTGATAGGACGAGGGGAAATGGGTTCAAGTTACATCAGGGGAGGTTTAGATTAGATATTAGGAAACATTTTTTCACTGAAAGGGTTATTAAACATTGGAATAGGCTGCCCAGGGAGGTGGTGGATTCACCATCCCTGGAGGTGTTTAAAAAAAGGGTAGATGGGGCACTTAGGGACATGGTTTAGAAGTGGCTCTTGTCAGGGTAGGCTAAAGGTTGGACTCGATGATCTTAAAGGTCCCTTCCAACCTCAACAATTCTATGATTCTATGATTCTATGATTCTATCTTCTCCTGCATGCATTTATGAAAAGTTCAGATGTGTTCCACTGCAACTCCTGAGTCAGTAACAGAAGCAACAGAGTGGTTTCTCGGATATTAAGCACTTTAGCAATAACATGTTATTCTGGTCACATCATTGCTGGACCTCTCATTGAGATATAAAATTGAATGACATAGAGCAACTACACTGTATTCAGTTTCCTCTGTACCAGAAGATATCCCTGAGGCGGATGCTGGTGAAGATGGACTTTCTGTAAAGGAAAGTTCATTCTGAAAGGGCATATATAAAGATGACAGAAAGCTAAGGAGGCAAAAGCTTTTGGGTAAGTAGACTGAAAGGTAGAAATCTTATGAGAAAGACCAATTTTTCTTTCACATGAAATCAGTTGATTAATAGTCCTTGTTTTGACTGTTCAGAATTTCACACTACATCTTCTTCTACTCATGAGAAAAATGTCTAATTTTTTGAAATTAGAATGATACTTTTCACACTTTTATATTTTTGCTTTAGTATTCCCACAAACCTTTACAATTTATATTTTAACATCAGGTGCTTATTATCTTGGGCTTCCCTCAAATATTTTCTCTTTTTTTGTAAAAAGTTTGTTTAACATTAAAACACTGAAGTCCTCCACTTTTTTTTGTTTGCTGTGAAAATTCTGATCACAATACAGCTAGTACCTTTTTGTTGCTAATAGAACTGTCTTCATAGTATAGTACAAAAAACACAAAAACAAACAAACACCAAAACAAAACACCAAAAAAACCCACCAAAAAACCTGAAAACAAAGAAATCTCTTTGTGCTAACACATAACTTTGACCTTCATTCCCCCTTTTCAAGTCAATTAGGGGACTGGGTTGATTGTAGCAGTAATACGTAAGTAAAGGGCAGAAATTGTGTTGTACAGAAGGTAAAAAAGTTTTTGTTTTAGACAATAGTGCCCTTGTGATTTTAAAAAACAGATTCTGACTACATACATTTAACTGCAATAACTGTGAAATTCAAAATTCTTTCTAAAAAAGAAGGCATTACACACTCACTCTATGATACATTTAAAATAGCAATGAGAGATTAATCTACATTTTCCATTAGATAAAATGTTCATAAAAGCCCATGGGAGTTTCATCAAGACAAGGACTGCAGAATTCACTAGTTCTTACCATATCTCAATAGTACAGTGAGAGCATTATTTAGAACACATTCTGTAGATTTTTCCTGGGAGTCCTATGAAGATTTCTTTGGCTTAGTTCCCCAAAAACCTAGCCACATATCAAATGCCAGAATTTGTTGGCTATGCTCCCAGTTATCAGTTTCAGACATTTGGCTAACCTCTTTGACTAACACAAAGCTTAGACACTGTGCTTTCCCACACGTTTTCATCTGGAAGGCAGCCCACACAGATGATGGCAGACTGCGCAACTGAGCATGGTTGTAGGAAACACTGAAATGTAATATAGTCTTCTCCATGGATTCTCTGACAGAGAATAACACAGATGAATATTTCTTCCTTTGTTTGATGCGTACTCTGCATCTTCCTTACTTATCTAATTTTTGGGGCATGACAACAAGTTATTTCACAGAATTTTTGCAAACAGAATTTTCCTTGAAAGTTTCAGATTTTGGTTTTCCGTCTTGCCCAATAAATTATCCAACACCCAGCACAGTTGAATAACATGATTTATTTAAACAACTATCTAATTCTCAAGAGGAATTACAGTACATAAAGTTATTCTGCATCAGATATATCTGCTACATAGAAAGAATGTTGTGGTCTCCAAGATAGTCAACTAGAATAACAATATTTTGGGAAAAAGAGAAGTACCAAATGGTTCAATTTCATCGTTCTGTAAGTGAAAGGCTGGTTCTGACTTTTTGGCTTCCAAAGACTACATTTCAAACTTAAGCTATATATGCATCATTGTCAAAATTACTAAATTGTTTAAATATAAAACTTTTGAAGAGCTTACATTGAAATGGTTCATTTAAGCCTTACCCAAAGTCTGATTTTTTGTTTGCAAACTATTAGTGGAAATTCAGATTTTCACCACAACCTCGGAAAAAATGTCCTGCTTGGCATCGGTCAGAGTACTGTGATGACACTGAGTGTAATCATAGGCAGCTCTTCTTGATGAGAAGATATGACATGTTTTTAATTTATAAATGAGTACTTTCATTTTGTTATTTCAACTCAATCTCCTTCGCTCACAATGTAAATAGAATGTTTTCCAGGCCATTCAAGTCTAATTTGGGGTTTTAGGTGCATACTTATTTTCAGCGTCTCTTCCAAGACTGAAAGCCAAGTACAACATCTCAAGATGAATGATGTCCCAGGTCTCAACTTTTTTGTCCTTGTTTTCCCTCCCCCATTTTTTTCCCAGTGAAAGTTGTTACACTGCATACTAAGCAAGCTATGCCTTCACTATTTTAAGACCACATACGCAACATTATATGGAAGCCAAGATTCATTTAAATTCTAATTCCACCTTCTTGAACCTGTTCCTCCTCCTTTTTTCCTTTCCCTTACCTCCTTGTTAATCACTCTTACATTTTTCTGGTTTTACTTTCTTTGAATTCATTCCCCCGGCCATTCTGACACCATTCCTCTTCTAACAGTGTTACTGTTACAGAGGCATTACATTTGAGGGCTCTGCACTTTGTAGAGATTCATGTGTATCCATTTTTTTTTCCATTCAAAAATATCTGGGTTATAGAAGACAGTTTAAGTTTTGCTGTAGCATGTTGTTATACTGCTTCCATATTCTTTAGAAAAATAGCATACTGTTTTGTCTATTTAAGAACAGAGAAATAAGACTTTTATTTTTTTAAAAATTGAAATCCTAATCAGATAGAGAATTTTAAGGACTATTCAGTTCACTTGCAGACCTCAGAAGAGAAGGAAGAGATTAAAAACATATTTACATAAGAAACTGATTCATTTCAAAATCAGCCAAAACTAATTTGAATCAGTAAAGCACATCATAATTCTAACCAAGAAAATGCGCTTAATATAAATAGCAATAAATTTCCATAGATTACAGTAGCTCTCAGTGAAGAGGAGATATTCCAATACAAGTAATAAATAATCATGGTCGCAATATATAGTTGTTGGTTTTTTTTTCCTAAGGCTGATACCTAATTTATTAAAACAAAATGGCAAACCTAGTGGACTCTGAACTTTTTTTTTTTTTTGCTACACAATGTGATGGACAGCACTGATAAGAATGAAATGAAGTATCAGGAAAGATCTATAAATGAAGGGAAATTCATATCCAGAGGCAAACTCCTTACTTTGTTCTTATATATTTTATTATACTAAGTCCAAAACCCAAATCACTAGTGCAATTTGGATCAAAATTTGTCTTTTACAGATCAAGAGAGCCCACTCAGCTAATGCTATTTGTTATGGCTGTCTATGCTGGGAAAGGTCATTGGCATTCCTCAGATATCCAAGAAGTCTGTGGGAAATAGAAATGAAACATGAGTGTCCTAAACTGGTCTGTGATTGCATGAAAGGGTGGAATAAAACTCTCCTCTTCCTGGAGTGAAATTTGTCAGTTAGTTAGATACTTTTTATTCATAGCAATGTGAATTAGTGGCAAAGATAAAGTTATTTCCCTATAGAGACTGTCTGGCATACTACTTTGCTACAATTACTAAATATAATACTAGTTTTCTGAATTTTCCCATTTGCTTCTTTTGACCCTTCTTATTAATTTTTTACCTATTTGGGAGAAAAATATCCTTTCCCTAACCCAGAATGTTATCTTCTTTTCCCAGCAGTGAGTTTTCCTTACAGATCACAAGCTTATAGAATGGTAGCATTCCAAAAATGTTTAAGAATAAATTTCAACTGTCTCCTAAGAGAGACATGGATCATCTTGATGTTGAAAACTGCAAAATCAGTTTGTGTTGTCAGAGTTTAAATTTTATTCCCCCCTTGATTCTATTGTTGGGAGCAAGTATTGTATTGACAGCCATTACTACTGAATCTCCTACTTGTTCTTGCATCAGCTTTGTATATCACCAATGGTGATCAATTCTCCTTGCAGCCTTACCCATGTATCAGCCACTTCAGACTGCTCAGACATTTTATCTTTGACTGACATTTAATAATTTAGCTAAAAATGTTGCTGGTGGAAAAATACTAGTCACATAATGAATATGATTCTGTACTTGCACCCTGTGGTCATTTAGAGTTTTCTGGAGTTATCACAAACAATTACTCAGCTATTAACTTATTTCAAGTCTGTAGTGCTTTAGACTTACAGACTTATATCTGTCTATGCCCAGTCTTTTCCAGCCCATAACCTATAGCCACACTTTCTAGAGCATAGGGTGATCTTTGAATTGTGTTTCTTTACATCATAACAATGTTCCACAGAGCACTCATCTAGCAGTACACTAGAGCACATAAACTAGTTTGTAGAATGGGGGCATAGATGGGTGTGTGCATAGATGTCAGTTACAGCTCTCATTTGTTTAGCAAAGCATAAAATTTTACAAGACTATATTCAAATACATTCTGTGAGGAAAAAATCTCAGAAGATGGTAAGTAACCTCTGTGGATTTTAAGGCATCCTGTCTCCTATCATAGAAGTACATAATACGGAATATTTATGCAGAATCTTAATATGAAATACAAACCTACAACAAAAGCAGCATAATAAAAATAAAATCTACTGTTCAAATCAGCTGCAAGTTCTTAGTATTTTGAAGACCTTGTCAAGAATCTTAAAATAAGCTTAAAACAATATTTCACAATGCTCTCTCAATTTTGACTTTTGGCATAAAGAGAATTTTCAAGTAGAGCAATAGAAGGAAAAAAAAGAGCAAAGCATTCCTGAAATCATAAGTTAAGTTAATAGTGGATAGAAGAGAAAGTATTTAAAGGATATGACAAATAATAAACAAACAAGTCTAGATTTCAAGTGTATTGTTTCTATGAACATATCTATGTATTTGTGTGTAGTTCTTTTTAGCTTTGTATCTTAAATTAACTTTTGTACATGAAAATCATGGACATCACTTTTTAAACCAGGAAAATGAGCATGGCAATGGGCTTTTGAAGAATTAGGATGTGACTGAATGAATAAGCATGTAAAAACTATACAATATTTCTCAAGATGATGGAGGGAGCTATTGGTTTAAAATAACAGGAATAAGTATTAATAAGCCAATGGCACACATTGCATTGTACATATTCTTCAAATTCAATCGTCAGAATCCCATAAACAATCTCAGTTCTTACAGTAATCTTGAACTGTAACTAGTTAAAATAACATTCAGTTGAGATTTCTCCTGAGCTAGGAGAAATCAAAAGAGCTACAGCTTTTACTGGAAATTACTGATTTATGGCATTTTCTTCTTACCCATTCTGTAAGGTTCTTGACGATAGCACCCTTCCTACAAGTGCAGTGGACTGAGTAAAGGTGTTCAGTGGGCTGAGTTAAGGAGCTTAATGGGCTGAGTGAAGGCATTTAGTCAAAGCTTACATCCATTGCTGATGGGAGGCCAGATGCTTGGGCCGCCCTTTCTACAGAACTGCTTCTTAGCAGAAGCTGCCCCTGCTACCCCTGCCTAGACCATGGCACAGCTTCTTGCTTCAGCCCTGACCCAGCCTGGACCCATGGACACAGCTTTCTGGCTTGGTCTCAAACCTACCTTGCCCTAGTAGACTATCAGGCTACTACTGCATCGAGGCTGTCTCTGGGCCTGATCCAGACCCTGACTTGCTGTCTCAGTGCTCTGAGTCCTTGTCAGGGTAGAGCACTAGCCTGCCTCCCTTGCATTCACTCTTGGCTCCCTCCCCATGGGGAGCAGCCAGATTTTGCTCCTCCCTGACATCTTAATTCAAAGCCTTGGCTAACCTTTATCAAAACTATTTGCATACTAAACATGCAATGAACTTGGCTTCATACTGGAAATTTAACAGTGCTCTCAAGAAGGTGGTGCAATTGCAATTCCTTACAGGTAAGTAGAATTCACAAGAACAACTCGATTGATTCCTTCAAGCTGATGGAAACAAGGATGGTTTTCAATGTTGCTTAGCCTAATTCCGGTAGACAACAGTAGTTTTTGAGCTCAAGTAGCTGAAGTTCAGTATGTCTTTTGTTAGAATTGGTAGTGGGGGAAACAGCAGGGAACATGTGTTGCCTTTTTGCTTGACATCAGTCAGCCCCAAGAATTGGGTAATTATCTTAATTTTTTTATTCCATTGAATTACTTCTTAAACATGGACTATTGCTGCTGTGGTGTTTTACCACGTGTTATTATATTCCCTTGGAAATGGCTTTACTGATCCTGTTACTACATAAGGTTCTGTAATTAGGTTCCTGTGTTTTAACCCATCTTTGAAATTTTGTTTCAGGAGGAAGGATTTATCTGGGGGCGGTGGTCATTGTTTTTTGAGTTTTTTAGTGACTTATTTTACTGATAATTTGAGAGTGCAGTCCCAAATACATCTCAAGGAAGAAACACTCATTAAATAAAACTTAATCATACCAGCCTTAAATAAAAACTTGCACTATAAAAGGTCCTCTTGCTGATCATTCTTAGAGGCAAGCATTCTGGAACAAGATAAGCATAGGGATGTGACTGTTGGAGCTGGAGATAACTTGAGACTGAAAAGAAGTACAGCAACTGTAAATGAGTATCACTTTAATAAAGCTGGTCAAAGAATTAAGACAAAATTAAATCATGTGAGGCACCTGAACTAGTATGCCTCTGTGACTCTCCATAGTGTTTTGTAGCAATACCAGCTCACAGTCAGCAATGCACTGTCCTTGGAACAAAGAGTTACTCTTGTAAACTTTATCAGCTCTCGGAAATTCTGTTTTCTGACATTGGTCACTTGGGCATTAGACACTTGTTAAGGCAAGCTTAAACAAATACAGGATCAGGCAGGTACAGCAAGGTCCTGAGACCCTTCACGGTGCGGTCAATACAGAGCCTGTGACCTTATACCAGTCCTGGTAGAAATCGTGTATGCTGGATTACAGTTTCAACTTGACCTAGCTGTCATTATGAAATCTCAAAGGGAAAAAAAAAAAAAAAAAAAGGTTCTTGCACATATAGTGGTTTAATGAAAAAAAAAGTGTCTTGGAAATAATAATAAAAAAGTAGTAAAGGCTGTTAATTGGGATGACTACACTATTTTCCTATAAAAATTGGGATAAAAGGTCTCTTGACAGTTTTCCCCTATGACCCTGTTGACACTTTCCTGCCTTATGAGCAAATAAAATATTAGATTTAGAAAGAAATTACAAATATGTGTATTTTGGCAAGACAGAAATGCAAAAGTAAAGCCAATGTTTGGTCACAGATGATTAAGAGCAGTAAAAAGGATAGAAAAAGTATGTGCTTAGGTAGCCTCATTGCTGAGGCGAATGAAACTGAAGTAATAGATAAGAAAGTACTGAAAAATGCGTTGTTTGGAGTTTGGGGTTTTTTTATTTGCTTTTGTTTTGTTCCCTGTCCCTGTCCCTGCCCTCCTTTAGATTGATGATTTTGCATGACAGGATTCTGGAAGGTGTAAATGACATTCTGAAAATATGACTAATATGATTATGTTTAAAAATTCCTGGCTAACTCTGCTTTCATTTCAATGGTGTAACTCTAACTCTGTAGGTACATTCTAGGGATCTGACAAGAGTTTTATAACAGTGAGAAGAAGGAAATTGCATGGGAATCTTGATTTATGATGAAAATTTGAGCAAATCCTTTATTTCTGGAGTATAAAGTGCTTTGAGACTAAGACCCTGAGGAATATTTGGTTCTTTAGTTTTATGTAGTGAAGCAGATTTGAACTGTACTTCACAAGCAGAATTGCATTTGAATTGCTTTAGGAAAAAAAATCAGTTTTGATCTCTTTATTACCTGTAATTTAATGTGTTCAGAAGTGAAACAATTTAAGAAAATAGTGTTCAACACAGCAGGCTGAGTTTTGCGTTGTATAAGACATAGGATTTATACATTGTGGGAAAGCCTAGGGCAAGTATGCCTTCCAAGATCTGATTTGCTGCAACATAGTCCAGGCTTCTCTGTTGAAAATCTGACTTTATTCATAACACTGCACTTACTTACTTTTTGATTTATGATTATGTAAGCAGAAAGAACCTGTAATACATTACCATGACCTTCAAATACATTAAAACTTCATACTGGCTTGACACCAATCTTATACATTAAGGAAAGGGAATAAAAATATTATAAACTTATGTATCTGCTACCTAGATTACTGAGAATGTATTATAGGTGAGAAGTGCCTGAATTCATTGAATCAACATTCAGCTTTTTTATTAATTAAATTACCATAAGCAAAATGAATGAGGAAAAATATTGCATATTTTTAAACTGTTTCAGTCATAGTTTCTTTTTTTGCTGCAAGTTTAAGTGCAAGTATTGGATTATGCATTGAAAATACTCCTAAAGAATTACATTTGATACAAAACTGGATTTAGTAGAGAATCCTAATAGCCAAGTGCCTGCAAGCCTTTAAAATCTAATTCTATATTATCTGTTGAATAAAATGTGTTAGGACTGACAACAGGTTTTTATCTCCTTTTTGTTTCCTCCTTTCTTATTAAAAAATACTAAAATTTTCAAATCTTGCATTTTGCTTTTCTTTAGATAATTTCTTAGCTTAGTAAATCTTTATTAAGAATGTCAGTCTCACAATAACAACAAAACAGATTATCTGGACTCCATATTGTCCATAGCATCTTGTAAGAAGCTAATCTCCCATCTTCTAAATCAAACCAAGAAAATATCTTGACTCTTTGTTGTATGCTTCTGAACAGGGAGCTGTACCTGAAAACAGTATGAAAAATCTGGTGTTCTGGCTATTCTTCTAGTATACTGACTATTCAGTCTTCATCATAGCAAGTTCTGCCCTTGCTATATAAATGGCTCAAGTTACTTTTTATTGGCTTATTTCCAATTGAAGCCACAAAGAAGGTTTTGAAAACAGTACATGACATCTACCATATTAGGAGAAGGTTGAAAACTAGCTCTTCCTTTAGGATAGATGAAAGCAAGGCAATGAATACAAAGTATAACATCCAAAACTGTTGCTGCATAATCAGGATTCAGCAGGCAGACATATCATTGAAGCTGGAAGGGACTTCTGGAGGTCATCTAGTCCAAACCCCCTGCTCAAGCAGGGTCACCTAAAGCAGTTTTCCAAGGCCCATGTCCATCTGGTTTTTGAAAATCTCCAAGGATGGAGATCCCATAACATCTCTGGGCAACCGTTTCCAGTGCTTGGTCACCCCCACAGTGAAAAAGCTTTTTCTTATGTTTGGGGGGACCCTCCTGTGTTTCAGTTTGCCTCTGGTCTTGTCACTCGGCACCACTGAAAAAAGCCTGATTCCATCTTCTTTGCATCCTTCCTTCAGATATTTATATACACTGATGGGATCTGCCCTGACCCTCTCTCCTCTAGGCTAAACAACTCTATCACCCAGATAATTAATAAATATGTTGAATGCGACCTATGTCATGTTCCTGTGATCTAACTTTCCATATTTATTTCAGGGTGCCGTGTTGGATAGAGGGTCCCTTGGAGCCTTGAGTGGTGGGGAATCCCAGGGGATGGTAGTGCAGGATCCCAGCCAGAGGCCATCCTGTTGCCCCTAACCAGGGAGCATGGCTGCTGATAAAAAGAGTAAACAAAGTACATTTGAACAGGTGTTACTCCAGATCACAGCTTCAATGTGGCTTGTGAGTGGTAACACATTTACCATCCCCCAGTTCTTGAAAACAGACAGTGGCTATGGTGATTCCTGATATAAAGTCCCATAGCTTTTGACAGTCTTTGTATATGTTGCCAATAGTCACTTTAGATTCTCAGATTCATTCACAAAAACAGAGACAGTAGGATATCTGATACCGAAGGAAGCTAGAAATCAGACAGAGGTTATTGAATAAATTAGTATTTTTCCAGCCATACCTATTATTAAAATAGCTTTGCTTCAGAGGGAAAGATAAGGAAGACAGACTCAAATTTTTAAAATGCAGATCTTTTATTTGGCTTTATGTATTGTTCCTGGACCTGTAAAAAAATAAAAAATACATGATGCATGGAGCATAAAAATGAATCCACCTATCTGGTTTTTGAAAACTGACATAAGCCACTTTTTACGTGGAAATTTGACTAATTGTTTTAATTGCACAACCGCTCTTTAATCAGTGAATATTTATGCACAGTTAAGGATTTCTGAAATCAAATCAGAATGTATCAGTAATTACGTCCTTTCCTGATAACATATCTTCCTTTTCTTCTGAATGAGCCTATCATAATATTTGTTCAAACAAATGGGAAGTTAGAGCACGCCTGTTACGTCTGGCCAGATTTCACTATCACATTTCAGGAGCACACTTTGTGAACTGAAGAGAAGGTTAAGCAGATTGTACTGAATTGGCTAGGATGAATAGTGATGATGGTCAATGTATTCAGAGGTATGAGGATAATTTTTAATGAGTGTTATTCTTGCACCAGAAACTTGGCCCCTTACTCTGTCATTCACTAAGTTTAGTCATTAGGATTATCTTTGCATATGTTTTCGAAAGCACGGTAGCTGAATTTCACATAAAATTTTAAGCATGTTCATATGAAAGCCCAGAAAATCTAACATGTTATTTGTTTGAAGCCACATAAACCAAAATGAATGAACTTAGGGTTTAGAACTTCTGAATCCTAAAACATTTTTTCTTCAGATCCCAAAGTCTGGACTTGCCTTGACCAAGGCTGATTTTATCTTCCCTTAACAAATATCTAGAGGCTAAATGATGACTGACAAACATGTTGGAGCTGCAGCCTTGAGTTACATCAGTTGAAGGACTGATGCTTTATATCACCACCATAACTTAAATTTCCAAAGTGTTGCCATATTTGATGTGCTGTGTATTCATTTAGGTCATAAAATGTCAAAAGTGTTGGTTACATAAAGAATCCAGCTTAAACTTATCTAACCAAATTTGAGATAACATTGTCTGGTAGAGTATTCAGATATGCGCATCAAGTGACTGCTTTTTGAGACTAAACAGAATCATTGTTAAATAGAAAAAAGACATCACAAGGAGTCAGCAGAGATATTGTTGTGGTTTTGGACAAATTGGCCAATGGATGGTGACAGATGCTCTTCCTCCCACCTCTTGCACATGGAGAGAGGAGGAGAGATAAAGAGATTTATAAGTTTAGAAGGAACTAAACTACTTTAATGAAATAGTATTAATAAAATAAAAAGAAAATAATGAAATAGATACAATATATAGAAAACCGTATCAAGCTCCCAGGAAGACATCACCTTTAGGCACTGGGGAAGTCCCAGGCTGGACTCAGCGACAGATGGGAACTGGATTCCGGATCTGGAGTCAGGAACCCATGGATCAGGATCAAAGGCAGATGAACAGACAGGGTCCTTCTTGGATGTTGGCCATTGAAGAAAGAGGGATGACTCTTTGATCCCCCCGCTTTTATACTGAGCATGGGGAAGATGGGGTGGAATACCCCTGATGGTCATTTTTGGGTCATCTGTCCTTTCCGCTTCTCCCCACAGGTGGGACCCCTCTATGCTTTTCTATTTCTGACCCTCCAACAGGGAAAAAAATGAAATTAGCTGACCTTGTTTTTTATAACAATAAGTACAAGCAAGAGCCTCTCTGAGTACCAGTCCTTGGCATGAACTATAACGATAGGTCTTCTCACTCTGAGAACGAACAGTTTTCTGCACAATATGCTGTTAATTTCCAACAGTTAGAAGAGGCCTAGCTAAGAAGTAAAATTGCTGAACAGAAAGTTGGTTCTGTTTTACCTTGAACCAGGACAGATATTTACTGAGATAATTTTTTTAATCATCTTACAATTACTGCATCCTTCTCTGTAAATGTCTGGCTGCCTTCTTAAGACAAAAATTTTAAATAACAGTATTCCCATGCAGTAATATATAGCCTTTTCTTTTTTATGTTTTTACTCCTTAATTTACACTCCTTTTACATTTCCCTCAAAAGAACCACATACGTATATATCCTTTGCTTCACTTGTCTCATGAAGTAGAATAAAAAGAACAATATACTGCGTGTGTTGTATTTGGTAGCAGAAAAAAAATAAACAACATTGTGATTCTCTTTCCAAGAAGGAGCTGGATTGCATAGAAAACTTGGAGGGGTGATGGATCATTCCATTTTCAAATCAAAGGTGGAACTGTAGAAACTATCTTTAAACAGAGGAAAAATCTGCTTTCAAAAATTGAAATCAAATTGAAGTTTGGTAGTACCTCGGTGTCCCTTGTTAAGCTGTGGTTGCTCGGGTTGACAGGGTAACAGCTTCTAGTAAGATCTAGGAAAACAAGTCTTTTCTCATAATCAGGCTCTGTGAACTGGAATCTCTGGACTCTCTTGTTTTAATTGTCTCCATTCAAAACCTGACTAGACAAACAACATGCAATCCAGTCTAAGTTGTCTCCGCTTTGAATGGAGAACTGGACTAGAAGAACCAGTCCTGGGTTCCCTTCCAACTTAAAGGGTTTATGATTCTATGGCTCTGTGATAGAAAAGCATTTACAGTGACAGTCAGTTTTGTCTGAAAATTCTTTGCCAGCTATCCTTGCTTCATGTCATGATACTGCATGATGTATTAGAAAATAATTTGTTCAGCCAGATCCTCCAGGTGCATTATGGGCATCATCTCAAGGCATGTGGAGGAAAAGAAAGCTATCAGAAGTACTCAACATGGATTCACCAAGGGGAAATCATTTCTGACTAATCTGCCTTCTATGATGGCATGACTGGATGGATAGATGAGGGGAGGGCAGTAGATGTGGTCTACCTTGACTTAAGCAAGGCATTCGACACAGTCTCACACAGCATCCTCATAGGTAAGATTAGGAAGTGTGGGTTGGATGAATGGACAACGGGGTGGACAGAAAACTGGTTGAAAGACAGAGCTCAGAGGGTCGTGATTAGGGGCACAGAGTCTAGTTGGAGGTCAGTGACGAGTGGTGTTCCCCAGGGCTCAGTACTGGGTCCAGTCCTCTTCAATGCATTCATCAATGACCTGGATGAGGGGATAGAGTGCACCCTCAGCAAGTTCGCTGATGACACAGAAGTGGGAGGGGTGGCTGACACACCAGAAGGCTGTGCCGCCATACAGAGAGACCTGGACAGGTTGGAAAGTTGGGCGGAGAGAAACCTCATGAAATTCAGTAAGGGCAGGTGTAGGGTGCTGCACCTGGGGAGGAATAACCCCATACACCAGTACAGGTTGGGGGCTGACCTGCTGGAGAGCAGCTCGGTGGAAAGAGACCTGGGAGTCCTGCTGGACAACAGGATGACCATGAGCCAGCAATGTGCCCTTGTGGCCAAAAAGGCCAATGGCATCCTGGGGTGCATCAAGAAGAGTGTGGCAAGCAGGTGGAGGGAGGCCATCCTCCCCCTCTACTCTGCCTTGGTGGGGCCGCATCTGGAGTACTGTGTCCAGTTCTGGGCTCCCTGGCTCAAGAAGGACAGGGAACTGCTGGAGAGGGTGCAGCAAAGGGCTACCAAGATGATTAGGGGACTGGAGCACCTCTCTTATGAAGAAAGGCTGAGGGATTTGGGTCTCTTCAGTCTGGAAAAAAGATGGCTGAGGGGGAACCTTATCAACACTTCTAAATACTTCAAGGGTGGGTGTCAGGAGGATGGGGCCAGGCTGTTTTCAGTGGTGCCCAGTGACATGACAAGAGGTAATGAGCACAAACTTGAGCATAGGAAGTTCTATCTAGACATGAGGAGGAACTTCTTTTCTTTGAGGGTGGCAGAGCACTGGAACAGGCTGCCCAGGGAGGTGGTGGAGTCTCCAACTCTGGAGGCATTCAAAACCCACCTGGATGCGTTCCTGTGCAACCTGCTGTAGGTGACCCTGCTCTGGCAGGGGGGTTGGACTAGATGATCTCCAGAGGTCCCTTCCAACCCTACCATTCTGTGCTTCCGTGATTATTATTTCTTCTTTTCCACTTCTTTATTGAACTGACATGTATTTTGTTTATATGTGATGAACATCATCTTGAAAAAAGCTTTCATATTTGCAAATAAGTATGATCTACATAGGGATTTGGCAGAATGCTGGAACTGTATTTGCAGTTATATTTCCATATTTTTTTATGTTGTTTTCCCCTCTCATTTGAAAGGATCTGTCCTATCTGTAGCTATCTTACCTATACTGTGTCCTTCACAGACTTTGTTACTTACAAACTCTGAAGCTGTCCCTAGGGTTACGGGTTAAGATTACTAGAGAAACTGCTGGTTTTGCTCTTTCTTACCCTCAGAAGTAATTATGAGCATTATGATTGTAATAATAAGGGTGTGTAGTACCAAATTAAGTAAAATTGTATTTTACTTTAATAGCTGTCCAGCAGGTTCCAGTCTTTTCAGTGGTTTTCCTGCCATATGCATTAACTTTTATATGTCTCCATATTAAAAATTAGGACAATTTATTTAAGAAATGGCTCTGTACCCAACTGCAGTATACATGAATGATGATTATTCGCTCAGCCATGAGGTTTAAGGATGGAACAGTTTGCAAGGGATGGAAGACAGAGCTTTCATTCTGAAAATAGAATCAAGCCAGCCTTAAAATGAAAGACTTCTGAAGATTAAGTTGTCTAGCTTAATCAGAGAGAAGACTGAGGGATGAATTCCACATGAATATATATGTGTATGCACACTACTATAATAGAAAGGAGAGGACAGCTGTTTAACTTTGAAGACAAAATGGCAGCATAAATCAAGGTATTGAGAGCCAACTTTTAGACAAGTATAGTATTAGAAATAAATTTACTAGTTGTGATACTTAAATATTGTCAGAGTAGTGCAAATTGCAGTCATTTGAAAACACAACTATTTCAAAGGTATTCTTCTCTCCAGAAAATCTTATAACCTCTGTGCATGGTTTTAATGGATATAGGACTGCTTTGGTTCATTTGGACCTTGAAATCTTTTAATCTCTGATTCCCCATTTTCATCATCATCTTTCAAGACTACTGAGGAAAACAAAACGTAATGCATTGACATTTTAAAGTTCTTCATACTTGCATCTATACATTAAAATAGTAACAAAATCAAATTTCATGCTTCAGAGCTTTAGCAAGTCATGAGTAAAGTAAAGGAGTACATTGTCTTGATGAGCAATTGGTTAGATACATCTTTTATCCTCTTCCTCTGAAGAATCAGAAGCTAGCTGCAACTATAGACTGGAAGAAAAAATAGATACAAAGACACTTACAAAATATTTCTTCAGTGTTTCTGCTGGCATGTTCAAGGCCCTGCTGATCGCCAGATTTTTATTCAAATAGGAAATTTTCCCTGCTCACTTGGATGGGGACTTTGGAAGATTTTTGCCAACTTGTTAATTTTCTCTATGGCAAAATGAGTAGATGATCTCCTGAAGTGTCATCTTGTAAAAATTATTTTTCAGCCTCTAAATTTTATGATCAGAATAAATCACTTCTTGACAAGAAATGTCAAAACTGAGCTGTGTTTTATTTGGATTATCTGTGTATATTTCAGATAATCAAATCCTACCACTATTAAAAACCTGGAGTAGAGAAGCACATACAGTCCTCCCCGATGCCATGGCCTACTCAGGGAGAAATGCATACAATCATTACATCTATGGTCTGTAAGAAAGGGAAGTTACCAAACCTTGCAACACTCAGATCAAAAGGCTGGCAGTTGTGGTTGCTGACCTTGGTGAGCTGACAGATTCCCACATAGCTGCTCTCTCATTTCCCCTCCTTAACAGGACAGGGGGAGAAAATAAGACGGAAAAGCTTGTCAGCTGTTAATGTCTCTATGCTGTTTCAGGGAAAGAACTATACCACATTGGAAAAACACCTGGTTAAAATTAGGTGAAAGAAATAATCCAGAAAGCCCTAACTATTGATTATCAATTTAGGATAAAAAGAAACAATGTGGAAAATCTGTACCTTCTTAAAGAATACTGTAAATGTGAGGTTGAATAAATTAAACCTGCTTCACCATCATCTTCTCAATGGGCTGCAGAGGAACCTCTAGTCCCACACCTGGAGCTTCTTCTCCAGTGACCTTGGTGTCTGTAAGGCTGTTTCTCTCACATTTTTCTCAGTCCTTTCTCTTACAGCTGCCACACAGTATATTTTGCCCTTTCTTAAATATCTTATCACAGAAGCACCATCATCACCTGATGGCCTCAGCTGTGTCTTGTAGTGGGTCCATTTTGGAGCTGGCTGGAACTGGTTCTGTCTCATGTGGTGGAAGCCCCTGGTCTCACAGAAACCACCCCTGCAGCTCCCTTCCTCCCCCAAGTCTTCTCACATAAACCCAATATAGTTCTTGTTAGATCAAGAAAGCTTGGAAAATTTGTTTTGAGAGGTCAATTAAATAGGCAATCAGAAACAGACCTTACATCTTTGGAGGCAGCAGGGGACTAATAATCTCATGCTCTCTTGAAGACATGACACAGCAAAGAGATTCCTTATGATTCTTTCACAAGGATAATAGAGAACATGTATATGACTTTCTGCTGATAAACATAAATTTTTATAAAGGGATGGAGGCTGGTAATATAAAGAGGTAAGAGAAAAGCCTGTCATGGATTACCATGTTCTGTAATGCTTATGCTGAAATCTGCTGGTTTCAGAATAAAAATTCTGAAATTCATGTTATATTTAAAGATAAGTGAAGTTTATGTCTGTGAAGTTCTTTTTTTTTCTTTCCTTTTTTTTCCCTTTTTTTTTTTTTTAATATTGTCAGTTAAAAAGATGTGTTGTACACTTAGAACCACGACCATGGTGCTCAAGTGCCAACAGAAATTAAGTGTATTTTAATATTTTTTCTTGTGTAATTGTTCAGTGCAATGTTTGTGGTGCAGCTACAACATTATTGATAAAAACTCATAAACTTAATTTACACAAAACTTTAAGAACTAAAAAGACTTAATCTGAGAGCATGTTTTACTTTTTTTTTTTTTTTTGGTTTGGTTTAGTTGGTTTAAAAATATATTACTATGTGTAAGGAAATGATACAATGGCAAATGTTTTGATACCTTTGACTAAAGAGGGAAATGAAGCTTTCAAAGACATAAGAAGTAGTAAATATTATGTCACTGAAAGAAAAAAATTATTCTTAAAGGGTGTCACTTCAGGGATAGTAACTGAAGATAAGATGTGTGTTCATATCATTTGTTTTACTAATTTGACATTATTTGCTCTATTACTTTGGTATTGTTTGCCTATGCATAATAAAAGAGAATAGGAACATGAACTGACTCTACATAAACATATCCAGAGATCACAAACACAGGTAAAAGATGCAGAGTACATAAAGTCTTAAAGTTAGAAAAGCTTATGTAACTGTAAATGTGGATGAGTCGTTAAAATGGACAAAATGTATAATGTCGGCTCTTATCCCACATGTGCGAATGAAGGAAAATAGAAAAGGGATTTCACTTTTTTAAAGGAAGTCATCAACATCACATATAGCTACCCATTCTGTCCAGTAAAATTGTCAAATGCTTACTGAACTCGGTATTATTGCCATTACTTATAGGATCTGAAAGAATATAATGTAATTTTTACAAATAATTTTCCTTTTAATTTAATTTATATTGCTAAGAAGAATTTGGGAGGTATTTTCACAGCTTCAAAAATCATGAGTATTATGTAAACATTCCTTAGTTGGAAATGATCACTGGTGTATCGTTTATGTGATGGCTGAGGCAGGATTTCAGATTATCTCTTGTGATTTTAATAAGTAATTTTCAAATAAGCTATAATATTAGTGTCCCATGTGACATCTAGCATACCTGAATTCTTCTTCCCTATATTCTTTTGACCTGAACAAGGACTTTTGTGCTGTCATCTTGTAATTCTTTTTTTCCAGTTCTATCAACAGATCTAATAAGAGATATTAATTCTCCTCACAAGCCTTCTTTTAGTGTCTAGCTTGTGTCTTTGTGCAGGAGAATTGTAAGTCTGAATTTAATACACTGGAATTCGTTGTGGCCAGAAGCATACATGTAAATGTCAATGCTGAAGCTTAACCTTTTTTTAACATTGTCAACTGTGTATTGGCATCTGTCTGTCTTGGCCCATTTTCTGAGAAAATGTAAATGTTTTAGCCCTCCTGGCAGGGAATTTCAGCATACATAATAGAAGAGAGAGACAATAATGCATAGTGCTTCTGTAGTGGCTAACAGAAGTAGCTGACAGCCCAAAGCTTCATGCTTATCGGCTGCTTTCATTCAGGAGCCAAAGTGATGTTTCCTTCTGTTCCCAACTGATAACAAGTGTGCAATACAGGCAAAAATAACTTTGGGCCAACTGCATCCCTATCAGGAAAGAGAAAAACAAATTGCTGGGCTGATTGGCAAGAAGGTGGTGAAAGGCTCATAGGTTTGCTGAAACCAAAATGTGTAGAGTTGGAGGCTAAGGGAAAAGGCAACTGAGTTATAGGAAACAAGAGGAAGAAAGAAGCCAAGAAAGGGCATAGGAAAAGATGAAATAAATTGAAAGAAAACATAAAAATTCAAGTAAAAAAAGAGATTCTGAGAGAAAGGATTTACTTGCTTCACTAGAATGGAAAATGTACACAGAGTTTGTTTCCCTATAGCACTCTAAGTTTGGGAGAAAAAACTCATGATGTTGCTGTCACACAAGCAATTGTTTTCCAATTTCAAGTTAGGAGTAATAAAAGAGAAGAGATTTCTACCCCTTTACTTCTGCTGATGATTTTGTATTTAGTTAATTGTCTTATGTCTCCTGTGCTCCTCTGCCTTGGGGAATTCCAGGATAAAGCTGTTTGGAAATTTACCATTAGAATAATTTCTCATAAGAAAATATTAATTAATTTCAAAATGCAACTTGTGAGGGCATATACAACAAAGAGACTTTATGGTTGAAGCGCTTTGGAAAGATTAAATTGTCTCTTCTACATTCCACCTGTTTGTCTTTTCAGTCGAAACATATCAGGAATATACGCTTAGATTTGCCTGTTCTTTTCTTTTGGAAAGGTTCTTGGGTTTCTGACAAAGTCTTCGGACACTTTTGGAATGTTCCCTATGTAAAAAAAACTTTGAAACTCAAAAATATTACAATCGGTTGAAAAAAGTTCTGGTTCAATTCTGTTCTAGATAGTTATTCATGGTCAAATCTGTAGGCCTATTGAATTAAATTTGTCTCTCCTTAAGGGGATTTATGTGTAAATTAATAACTTCCACTAAAGCCTGCAGGAAAGAGTAGACAGGCTTCTGAGAGATCAAATTTACTAACTGTATAAAGTCTGCAGCTACAGAGTGTTCATGGAATACTGTAGACTTTGCATTCCATGGAATTATATTAACTTCCTGTGTCTAAGATAGGAATTCAGTTTTTTGTTAGAATTAGAACACAGTAGAAGGAGCTTTCAGCTGTTAGGAGATTACATCATATTGGTTTTATAGGACTATTTTAATTTTTTATAATAATGAATTCTTTGACCAGTTAGAGGAGAAGTGCTATTGAAAGATTTTGGTGTTCAGATCAGAGTTATTTTTCTGAAAAAATTAAAAGGTGCCATTTACATTCAAGAAAATAGCATTAATACATAAAATAACATCACTACATAGCATAGTTTGGTTCTCCTAAATGGTTACACTGCAAATTAAAGGTCACAAATTCATAGAAGTGCAGCACTTCTCCAACAATGTTTGTATATAGTATTAAGGAACTAACTATATGCTATTAATCATTATTCTTGTCTGACCTTATTATAACAAATAATACATTCGTAAGATGTGTACCCTCTATGGCAAGGAATACTTCTGGATAAAGATCTGAACCTTTTATAAGGCAGCTGTGACTGTCTGAACATTGCTGTCCTGTCCACAGTGCTAGCATAACATACAAGCTCACCATAAAGTTGTTTTAGGGCAGTGAGTTTGTGAAAAACTCTGTAGAAAGCCATTCACTGTGCTGTAACACAGCTGAGAACTGTAATACAATGACGATTTCTTTTCATGTTTGTTTGTTCTTTTAGTTTCAACAACAGATGTACCATGTGGTCAAGACGACATAATAAAATTAATGAATATTTCAATATTATAGATATAAAGAATTGTGACTTTTTTCCCCACGTTTTTCCACATATGCATCTCTTCATACATGTCCCTGTGCTTTCTGATATAGCGTTATGTAAGCTGTGAATCTCAGTATATATAATTGGAACAGATATTTAAGAAATGCTCAGTTTCATATTGCATCACTAATGTTAATAACTTTTGTTGTGATGCTTGACAAAATACATGGATTTCACAGCTCTCATTTCATCCACAAAATGTATTATTTTGTTAGAATGCAATCAGTTCGGTCAAACACAGTTTACACTTGGTAAAACTGCATTGGCTAGGCGCTAGGCTAGGCTAGGCTAGGATATTTCAGTTGGAAGGGAACTACAGTGATCACCTAGTCCAACTGTCTGACCACTTCAGGGATGACCAAAAGTTAAAGCATGTTGTTAAGGGCATTGTCCAAATGCCTCTTAAACACTGACAGGCTTGAGCATCAACCAGCTCTCTAGGAAGCCTGTTCAGTGTTTGACCACTCTCTTGGTAAAGAAATACTTCCTAATGTCCAATCTAAAACTCCTCTGATGCATCTCTGAACCATTCCCACTCATCCTGTCACTGGATCCCAGGGAGAAGAGATCAACACCTCCCTCTCCACTTCCCCTCAGGAAGCTGTAGAGAGCAATAGGCCACCCTTCAGCCTCCTTTCCTCCAAACTAGGCAAGCCCAGAGTCCTCAGCTGCTCCCCACAGGACATGCCTTGCAGCCCTTTCACCGGCTTTGTTGCCCTCCTCTGGATGCAGTTGAGGACCTTCACATCCTTCTTCAACTGTGGGTCCCAGAAATGTACACAAGGTGAATGCAGTTCTCAAGGTGAGGCCTCACCAACGCTGAATACAGCGGGATAAACACCTCTTTTGACCGGCTGATCAAGTGGTATAATTAATAATTATTAGTAATTAATTAATAATTTGGTTTCTGTGTTCAAACCATCTTGTTCTTGCTTCTGCACAGAAAGTATGTAAAGTGAGTTGGAAATGAGGTGGTATAAAGATTTGTCAGTTCAGGATGCCTTCCTTTTCTCTTTGTTCCCAGACATGGAAAAGGGAAAGAATTCAGAATGGCTAGGCTGTCAGGATCACAATGCAGCCTGTTAAACATGGCCTTCGGTAGAAAATCGAGAGTGATCCTGTCATAACAGCTGCTAGCTCCTTCAGTACTCTTGCATGAATCCCATCAGACCCCATGGACTTGTGAACATTCATCTGGTTGTGGAAAGTCACTGTTCCCAGACTCGTGGTCCTGCGAGTCGGGGGACTGGGCAGCACAAGGTCTGTCAGTATTATTAAAGACTGAGGCAAAAAAACATTGAACGCCTCCGTTTTTTCTTCACCCTTATTAGTCAGATGAACATCTTCAACAAGTATCAGTCCAAGGTTTTCTTTAGATCTCCTTTTGCTATTAGCACACTGAAAAAGCCCTTCTTGTTATCTGACACAACACTGGCCAGTTGCAACTCTAATTGATCTTTTGGCCTTCTGTGTTTTCTCCCTGCATATCTGAAACTCGGCTCTGTAATCTTTCTGCGAAGCCTGGACTTGCTCCCAGAGATTACACAATTTCTTTTTCCTCTTGAGCCCCATGAGCAGTTCCCTGTTCAGCCAAGCTGGTCTTCTACCCAGCTTGCTTGACTTACATTGCAGTGGAATTGCCTGCTTCTGTGCTTCTAAAAGGTGGTTCTTCAAGACTGACCAGTGCTCGTGGACTCCTAAGCCCTCAAAAACAGATTCTCAGGGTACTCTGATAAATAGCTACCTGAATATCTTAAAGTTTGCTCTCCTGACGTTCAGGGTAGCAACTCTGCTTTCTTTTTTTCTCATTACACTGAACTCATTAATATTCCATGTTCACTGTGGCCAAGACAGCCACCTACCATCACATCTCCCACAAGACCATCTCAATTTACAAACAGGAAGCCTAGGAAGGCATCTTTCCTAGTTGGCTCACTGACTATTTGTGGCAAGAAGTTATCTTCTGCAAACTTCAAGAATTTCCAAGATCTGCTCATCGCAGCAGTACGGTATTCCCAGTAGATGTCTCGGAAGTTGAAATTTCCCATTAGGACAATGGCTACTGATCCAGAAATTTCTCCTAATTGCCCATAGAATAATTAATCAGTGCTTACATGCTGGCTGGGCAATTAGTAGTAGACACAACTACATCTCCTTTGTTTTCCATTCCCCTAATCCTTACCCAAAGGCTCTCAATCACATCCTCACTAAATGTAAAGGCTGTACAATCAAATCTCTCCCTTACACTTCACCTGACCTGCCTATCCCTCCTTAACAGCCTGCAACCCTCCATCCCAGCACTCCAGTGAGGGGACTCATTCCACCAAGTCTCAGTAATACCAATGTTATCATAGTTCTGGGTACTAACCAATGGTTCCAGTTCATCCTGTTTGTTTCTTATACTGCATGCATTGGTGTACAAGCATTTTAGATACACTCTGGAGCAATCTGTGCTCCCAGAAGCAGTGTAAATGTTCTCACTAGCATTGTCACCCTCAGGCGATGCCATGACAACCCTTGGCTTACCTACCACAATCCTGTTGGTATCCCCTTTCCCCACTGATTCTAGTTTAAAATTCTCTTGGTCAGTCCTGCCAGCTTATGCCCAAAGATGTGTTTTCCCCATTAGGACAGGTTGATCCTGTCAAGCCCCAGCATACCTTGTGCCTCAAAGGCTCTTCCATGGTTTAAAACCCCCAGATTTCAGCAAAGGCATCAGTCCTAGAGCCAGGTGTTGATATCCTGGGCTTGCTTATTTCTTCAAAAGTCTCCCCTCATTACTGGGAGGATCAAGGAAAACACTGTGCTCCTGAATTTTTTAACATTCTTTCAAAGGCTCTGAATTCTCTTTTGATAGACCTCAGACTTTTTGTTGCGACTTCATTAGTACCCATGAGAAAGAGCTGGAATGGATATTCGGTCTTGTGGTGACATATCTAATTCGGGCCTCAGGGAGGCAGTAACCTTTCCTGAAAAGAGGGTTCAGTCTGCAAACGGGTGCTTCCGTTCCACACAGGAGGAAATCACCAATGACCATAACTCACCATTGTTTCTTATAGGCACTTAATGCAGGTTTTGTTGCGAGGGGTTAGTGTCTCTGACCTTGGCAAGACTGCTTGCATAGATTCCTCCTTTATCTCATTAAGTGCTTCGTTCCCTGTACTCAGGGCCTCGTACCTATTCTGTAAGGGTATCTTAGAGGATAAGGAAGGAGTTGTCTCACAGGTCCATGCTGTAACCTTCTTCCACCCCTCCTTATCCCTTTTAACACTGCCTTTATCCTGGCACAAAAAAGATCCTGGACCTGCCTCTATAGTGGCCACACTATGTTGGCTTACATGCATCAGAGATGGCAAAGAGTGGCTCCATTATCAACCTCCTTCTCAGACTCTTAAATATTCCTCGGTCTGCCCATCACCTTCTGCAGCTCAGCCACAAAGTACAACTGTTCATCCACCTGGCCACACCTTCCACAGGCTTCCTTGGAATCACTCTCTGCCTCCAGGAATACTCCTTCGCACATCCCACAGCCAGAAACCTGGGTGGTCATATGCTTGGACAGGAGCTCTGTCTGTACGGCTACATTGGTATTACGAGGTGCTATAAGCTCAGGAAAAGCAGAGGACACTGCTTTTTGCTGGGTGGTCACTATGCTGCTGCACACCTGCCTGCTGCTATGCACTTGCCCGCTGCCACACTGACACTACTTGCCCTTCTTTTCCCTGTAAATAGAATCATAGAATCGTAGAATCATAAAGTCATAGAATGGTTTAGATTGAAAAGGACCTTAAAGATCATCTAGTTCCAACCCCCTGCTATGGGCAGGGACACCTCCCACAGCCCCATCTAGCCTGGCCTTGAACACTTCAAGGGATGGGACATCCACAGCTTCCTGAGGTAACCTGTTCCTATGCCTCACCATCCCCACAGTGTAAAATTTCTTTCTGGTATCTAATGTAAATCTACCTTCTTCCAGTTTAAAGCCATTACCCCTCATCCTATCACTACATGCCCTTGTAAAAAGTCCATCTCCAGGTTTCTTGTAGGCCCCCCTTCAGGTAACGGAAGGCCACTGTAAAGTCTCCCTGGAGCCTTCTCTTCTCCAGACTGAACAACGCCAGCCCTCTCAGCTTGTCTTCATAAGAGAGGTGCTCCAGCCCTCTGATCATCTTCGAGGCCCTCCGCTGGACCCTCTCCAAGAGGTCCATGTCCTTCTTGTTCTGAAGACTCCAAAGCTGGACATAGTACTCCAGGTGGGGTCTCACGGGAACAGGTAGGGGGGGTGAAATCACCTCCCGTGACCTGCTGGCCATGCTTCTCTTGATGCAATCCAGGATTCTGGGCTGCAAGTGTGCATAGCTGGCTCATGTTAAGGTTCTCATCCACCAACACCCCCAAATCCTTCTCCTCAGTGCTGCTCTCAATCCATTCTCCACCCAGCCTGTATTTGTGCTTGGAGCTCATCGCTTTCATGAAAACCTGTAAGTTTCCCCAGGAACTAAAGTGAAACTGATTGGACTATGGTTTTATGAATCTTCTTTTTCACCTCTTTTTGTAGATGGATGCAATATTTATCACTTTTGTAGTCAGTTGGGACTTTTCTTTATCTTCATTAGCTTTCAAAGGTGATAGAGAACAATTTAAAATTGAGAGACTTTTTTCATTAACCTCCAGTTTTTAAAACAGTTTGTCCTAATTTTTAGGACTATAGCCCAAAATAAGGTGAAGAAATTTAGAAAAAATAAATAGTGCTCTAAGATCAAAATAAATGTGAATCTTATTTGGATACCTATATTATATTACCTTGCTCTGAAACACTTCTATTTTCTACTGCTATAGTTCTGATTTTACTTTGTTCAATATCAGCTTTTAGAAATGTGTACCTTATATGAATATGTATTTTATTTAAATATGACAAATTTAAAGTTATGACTGAACAACAGTAAATATTATATGAATTTTTTATAGAAAAATAAAATATTATTTAGAACATTTATTTATGCACATGTTGTATCACACATTCAAGGACAAATTCAGAGAGTGTAATAAGTTTATGCTTCCATCCTTTGTGTGAGTGTTATGATGAACCCTTAATGTGACAGGCAAAGATAACGTAATGAATGTCTTGCTGCACTTGGAAGACCGTGAAAAAAAGTAACTGACACAATATTTTGTTCCAGGTGGGAGTAAAAAGCAACTGCTTTCCTGGCCCTTTACAGCCTAGTTAAGAATTTGACTGACAGAATGTTGGCACCAGCTGTGGAAGAGCTGATCAGCCTCAACTCCAAGTAAGTGAAGTCTTACGCATTTGGAGGTTCATTTCAGACTGAATTTACAAAGCCTGCTGATTTCTAACAACAAACATAAATTAAAAATGCAGTTTCTAAGACACTGTAGAGCACTTTGGTTTCTTGGGTTGTGTAATTCAATTTCTCATTTAAATACATCTTTAAATCTGTATGTAACTTCGTTTCTTCATAATGTTATTTTGCAAACTTAATGATATCACATTCTGATTCTTCTTCCTTTCTAGAAAATTGAAAGCACTCACTTAAAGTGATGATAAATTCTTATGAAACATAAATGTAAACCATGAACATATATGCCTATATTCAATGATCAAGAAAATATAGGTAGTAATCTATTTGCTATTGAAGACAAACTGGTTTGGGTGCTAATTAAATGGATGTTCTTTCCTATTGCGTTTCTCATGGAAGAAAACATGGGAGACAATTGTGGATGCAGGACAGTCAAAGCCTTGATTCTCCAAAGGTGGTATCTTAGGAAGTCCCACAAGTTATCCCTCACTTGCTAGGAGCTAAGGTGATGGCAATGCTAAAGCCACAAAGTATAGGAATTACACACACATGAGAAAAATCTGCAGAGAACTTCTTACTGGAAATAGGTGGAAGGCACCATCTGTATTAAAACACACTTCTCATCCTTGTATTTTTAGGGTTTTTTTCATGAACTCCGGTATCTCAAACTTAGAATATTTTATTTTTCCTGATATTCTTTCCTGGTAAATGTCAAAAAAATCTTGTTTTCTATAGCTAGTAGGAGCTTATGGAGAAGATAAAGGTAGGATGTTTTTCAGTTTGTCAGATCTACTTTTTACTCACATTATAAGACAGTGTAATTTCTCAGTGAAAGTCTATTTTCCTCTTTGAACAACTGCTAAGAAACCTGGAGTATACTAGCCTGGGAAAAGGAGAAAAGAAAGAGATGGGGAAACAGAAGAAGAAAGAAAGAAAGAGAGGCAGTGAGGGTGGAGTATCAATAAAAGATGTTAATATGTCAGAGACATAGGCAACATATGATATTGTAAAAAAAAAAAATAAATCTCTGAAAAGACGCTAGTGTCACTGCAAAATTAACTCTTAGTTTACATTACTTGACAGTTTGGAAATTGCTCAAAATGTTTATTGTTAGAGCTATTTGCATAGAAACAGTCTAACAGAGGAGCCAAACTCCTCATGGTGGCTGTGTTAACCTAGGATCACCAATTGCTTTACTAATTATTGGAAATGCTGATAAGTTAAATAGATGCTTTGTCTTCTTTTTCCACTGCTTGCCAAACCAAGCTAAGCTATGACTCCTATATAATATTTACTACATAAAATAATAATTAAAAAAATAGGACTCTTCAGAGGTTCTCGAATGTATTGAATAAAATGTGTAAATCTTCTTTAACAGTTCTTTTTAGATTAGGCATAGAGGGCAAAGAAACTTAATCTACCATATTCTTGATTCAAGCTGAGAATAATGTTTATATGAGCAGTTATTTGTCTTTTAAAACTTTCAACTAGCAAATTTACTCTCTATGAGTGTTTGATGTGTGACTTAAAATTTTCTGTAAGAGTGAGAGCATTCCTCCAGTGATTTGGTGATTGATAGCTGCATTTAGGAAACCCTCTATTAATTATAAGCATCTTATTTTCCCCAAGTCTTTATTACTTTTTGAAAGCAAAAAAGCCTGCAGCCTAAAAGGGGCTTATTAGTAGTTGCTGTTAAAGTTGAAGCCCAGCAATGCTTTAAACTAAAAAAAAAACCCAAACCCGAGACTTTGAGAAGGGGAGTTCTTTGTTGTTACCTGATTGCTGGTGAGAGGAAACAACTTGTAAGCAAGATCCCATCTGCTTTAGACAGACTATGTTTTTTTAGATAAAACATGAGTAACTGTAAAGTTTGGGTACAATAAAGAGAACATACCTTCAGCCTTACCAAATCTTAATTCTGATATAACTTTCTATGGCATCCTAGGAGAAACTAGAAAGGGAAAACGTCAAGGGACAAAAAAGAAAATAACTCAATATTTTCTAACATTGGTGCTCCTTTTGTGGCAAGACCTCTGTTAAAAGCTCCATTTGCCACTACAATTTATGTTTAATGCAGGCCCTTTGAGATAAGAAACCTGTAGCAGACAGAACAGATGAAAAATGGATAAAAGACATCAGGCTTCTTGGGATAAACTGACAGGAAGTAGCATCCTAAAACATCCTAAGAGCCATCCTATACCAAAAGATTATGTTTATACACAGTATGCAGTAGAGCTGCCTTGATTGCTACATGAAGTCTAGAATAGCTCCTAAGAGTTAGCAATAATTTCCCAGATTTCTTTTTTTAAATCTTCTCTAACAGCCAATTATGACTGGGATACATGTGTAGAGCGGGGAAATTTCAGGCAGGAGAACCCAGGCTAGAAAATAATTACCTTTTTATCCCTGCTGAGTCTAAAGAGGATGATGGTGGCTATTGTGTAGGTATCCTGGAGACTGGCAGGCTTGCTTAATATACACAGATTTTCCAGTTGACAAATTATTGGGTTTTGTTAACCTTTTGCAGTTGCTTGTGAATAGAACGGGGGTTTTATATGTTAAAAATGACCTATTCAAGACAATTAATTTTATTCTGTTTTCTGGCACAAATAAGCAATCTTCAGATTTTTAGAAGGCAACTCTAAATTACTAAGCCTGGAAAAGTTTGCTACTGACAAAGTTTTGTGGAAGAATATATTTTATTTATTTTTATTTCTTTTATCTACTTATTTATTTTATACTCATGGTCTAATTGTTTATTGAAAACAGGATACTTTTTATAATTGTTTACCTGATATTTCAATATTATGAGGTCGGACAAAGAAATCAAGAGTTGTTCTAATTCTCAAGCAGAGATATTTGTATATCAGGCAGACGCAATGCAGGGATATATTAGAGGTTACCTATTTCTTCAATCAAATGCAAGGTGAAATTAGCACCAGTGCTTCTGTACCAACACACTAAATTTTATTGGATGTTTCATTCGTTCTGTTTACATCATGCTAAAATTCTGCATCTCACAAACTCATATCAAGATCAGAGAACCTACTTAAGCTAGCAGTTTACAAGCAATTTCAAGCTTCTGCTCAACAGTGCTGATCAGTCTGCTGTGTTTTATGCAAAGTGTTAAGCTAAAGAAATATCCCAGTAGTGTTTGAAGAAGGAATAATCTTTTGTTAACAAATTTAATGTTAAAAAGAGAGAGTCATAGGCAGTGGACATGTTCAAAATGTTTAGTTGATTGACAATTGTTTGGCACTTTAAAAACTGAGAAATGACATCTCATGCAAGAAGTGTATTTATGTGACATACCAGATGACCAATATTTCTGAAGTGGGAAAAGATGGTATGAAATTATTGGAGTTAACAAGCATAGTGATGGAAAAAAGCCTCAATACTGTGATGTTGAATGCGAATGGTGCATACATCCCTTTGAAGGCATAGTCACTGATAGTAGTTTTATTTCACTTATTTCTTATTTCCAAGTGAAACAATTTAGAAATATCAAAATAATCATGTAAGACATGTAAGTAGCATCTTATCTTTTTAACAGCTGCTATGTAAAATGAAGCACAGAGTTGCTCTAGATCATAGACACAATATTTAACAAGTTCAGGAAAATCCAGGTCCATGCAAATCATGTCTATGCAATGTGATAACCTTGATGAAAAGACCGTAGAGAGGCAAAGATGTGTATACTTGATCATCCTGACTTCAGAAAGTCCTTTGACACAGCTCTCATAGTATCTTTATTGCCAGTATCTTATTGGTGATATATGACCCAGATAAACAGTCAGCAATGTGGGTTGAATATGGCCTGGCCTGCTGGGCTTACTGTGTTGTGAATAATAATACAAAGTCCAACTACTGACTAGAAAGCAGCAGTTTCCTCTCAGGGAGCAATACCAGGACCAATACTTTTTAATGTCCTTCATTAATGGCCTGAATGATGGTACAGATTTCACCCTCATTATGCTTGCAGAATGACACAAAATGTTCTTCAAGCAGTCAATCTGCTCGAGGTCAGGGCTGCTGCTCAGAGAAATTATCTGATAGGAACCCCATGAAGGTGAACACAAAGTCCTGCATCTGGAAGATAACAGTAGAAACTGAGACCGACCAGCTGGATCTGCAGTAATGGTCCTGGGAGCTCTGGTGTACATTAGGCTGGTTCCAAGGCAGCAGTACACCCAGGCATAGCACTCCCACATCCTGGACTGCATGAGCAAGGGCACAGCCAACAGGCCTAGGGAAGTGATCCTGCACTGCTCTTCAGTACCTGTGAGATAGCATCTGGCTTGCTGTGTACAGCTTTGGGCACCCCAGTATGAGACAGGCATCCATGTAACAGAGATAGTCCTGACCGATGTGGTCTGGGGATGGAGTACAGAGCATCCAAGGACAGTCTGTAGGGGCTGATCTTGTTGAACCTGGGGAAGGGACAGTTTTGTCGGGGAGGAGAAAATTTACTGATATGTACGGCTACTTGATCATAGGATGTAGAGGAGGCAGAGCCAGACTCTTCCCAGAGGTGCACAGAGGAAGGACAAGAGACAACAAACACAAACTGAAACACAGAAAATTTTGACTAGAAATAATGAAAAAAGATTACTGTGATGGTAGGCAGATTGCCTAGAGAGAGTGTGGAATCTCCATTCTTGAAAATACTCAAAACCTGATCTTCCAGCACAGTATGCTTTAATTGGATGTGCTTTGCACAGAGAGGTTGGACTCGATGGCATCCAAAGGTCTTATCCATAGATAAGACTGTTTTGTGACTGAAAATACTAAATAAAACCATGAGAATCTGTCAAGTAGTCTCTGTTCCTTGTGCTTTTCAGAGATTTGGCCAAGATTACAGTCATGGAATTTACCTGTTGAAAGAGGAAGAGAGTTAATTTATTTAGAAACACCTCCTTACTGTAACATACAGACCTCTTTTTATTCTGGACGTCAGGGTAACCTTCTTGAGGAAAAGTATGAAAAGTAAGTGAAACGATCGGAAATTTACACTAGAATGCAGACATGCTGCATATTGTTACAGACTGCACTGAAGTGCACCACAGATTCATCTTTATGTTGGTATATATTCAATACATACCTTTCAAATAGTTCCCAAATACTTCCCTGGCATGTGGTGAAAAACTTTTGCAGAACAAATGGAATCATAGAATCATAGAATCATAGAATTGCTGAGGTTGGAAGGGAACTTTAAGATCATCAAGTCCAACCTTTAACCTACCCTGACAAAAACCACTTCTAAACCATGTCCCTAAGTGCCCCATCTGCCCTTTTTTTACACACCTCCAGGGATGGTGAATCCACCACCTCCCTGAGCAGCCTATTCCAATGTTTAATAACCCTTTCAGTGAAAAAATATTTCCTAATATCCAATCTAAACCTCCCCTGACATAACTTGAACCTGTTTCCTCTTGTCCTACCACTTGTCACCAAGGAGAAGAGGTCAGCCCCCATCTCTCTACAACCTCCTTTCAGGTAGTTGTAGAGGGTGATAAGGTCTCCCCTCAGCCTCCTCTTCTCCAAGCTAAACAACCCCAGCTCCCTCAGTCGTTCTTCATAAGGTTTGTCCTCCAGACCCCTCACCAGCTTTGTAGTCCTTCTCTGGACACGCTCCAACACCTCAATGTCCCTCTTGTAGTGAGAGGCCCAAAACTGAACGCAGTACTCGAGGTGGGGCCTCACCAGTGCCGAGTACAGGGGGATGATCACTTCCCTAGTCCTGCTCAACACACTATTCCTGATACAGGCTAGGATGCTGTTGGCCTTCTTGGCCACCTGGGCACACTGCTGGCTCATATTCAGCCGGCTGTCCACCAGCACCCCCAGGTCCTTTTCTGTCTGGCTGCTTTCGAGCCACTCTGCCCCAATCCTGTAGCACTGCATGGGGTTGTTGTGACAACAACCCCATTGAGCGGGGTCACTAATTTTTCAAGTCTTTGAAACCTTTTTTATCCGCTGTAATACGAAAATTCAGATGAACCATGAGCATGATAAGTTATATATTTTTCACAAGTATTTCCAGTGAGTAAGGTGCAAAAGTAAAGCAGAAGATTATTTTAGATTAAAAATAAAATCTCTGTGTATTAATCAATTTAGCTTAACACTTGTGATCTCGCTGACAACGAATAAATCCCAGTGAAATGAAGGATATAAACCCAAGAACTATTAGTGCTCATGTTACAGCAGTTTAAAATACCATGCCACCAGAATGCTTTTGTGATGGTCTCTTTCTAGGCCATCTTTGTCCCAGTAAATAACAGGCAAGAAAAGGAAACACTATAATATTCATTTTAGGTTTGGGAACCAAGGCACAGTAAAGTGAGTATTTGACTCCACGAATCTGGTGTTAAGCCAGAAATGGAACCTGTTGGTCTTGACCCCTGCTCCAGGGATTCAGCTTTCATCTCTAAGAGAGGTTAAAGCTTTGCGTTTGGATAATGTCAGGATCAGATTTTCACAAGCTTTTAGTAGACCGATTGGATTAGGTCTTCTATGCTTTCCCCAGAGAGCACTTATTTGATTATCAACTGATTATCCCTGATTTTAATACATATTGAAGGTCAAGGTTAATATTTTTGCAGCTTTCCTGAAGTTCTGTGTGATGGCAAAATTTAACAAGGTAGAACTGGTTATGATTTGTCTCTTAATCTTATAATCTCTTATAACTGTTCCATTTATGTGTGTGAAGATATCAGGCTTTAGAGACATACTGAAATGACAGTTCCCTTGGACACAGGAAAAGAGAAACTGTGTATGCACTGATGACTTGTCTCTGGATTGGTTTAAGTTATACACAAGGGCAAGAAAGAAGCTTAACCCTTCTGTCTCTCTATTTTTTAGCCCTTTGAATAGACAGGTAGTGAGTATGGTCAACAGCTCCTGTTACCAGTTTTGGATCTGTTATTTACACAATATTCTCTGCAGGGTAAGAAGTTGTACTTCCTGTTTGATCATCAGTAATAAGTTTTAAAGTTATATATAGACAAAACAGCAAACTGATTCATGTTAAGCATGATGAAAATCCTGTGAGTAGCATTTAAACTAACGTCTGTTAGTGTATTAAAATCGTGGCTTGACAGCATTTCACATAACTTTTAAAGAATCTTCTGAATAGTAGCGTGTTTATGTAAATAACATATTCTTGAAAGCGTTTGAAATCAGAACATCTCCAAAGATAGAATTTTAAGTACTTTTGCTTATTTGTAAGTGCAGAATTTGCTGATAGTTAATAGCAACTATACTGTAAGTGTGACAGACATACAAACTACTAAATAAATGAGGCAATCTAAGACCAGACCAAACAGGAACGGTATTTGAATATAATAATCTTTTCTAGCATACCATTATCACTGCCAAACATGTAGAGGACTGAAAACTTCTGTTTTCATAAGTTTTGTAGAGGGGGACTACTCTTCTCTTTACACAAATGCGAAATTGAGGCACAGAAAAAGCAATTAGTTTCCACAGTGTTATATAGGGAATATATGGAAAGCTAGGGAGATGCTTTCCCAAATCTTAGGTTAGGGTCTTGAAAATGAAGCTGTCATTTGTGAAGGGCTGTCTGTAATAGAGAAAACAGGAAGTCTGGGGCCATGACTTTCAATTTCACATACAAACTTGTGTTTAAAAAGGGGAAAAAAAAATCAGAAATAATTTATTGAAATGGAAATATGGTTTCTTTGTCATATTGTGCAGATTGGCATCATTAGAAGGTTAACATGTGTCTCTATTTCATATGAGACACATCACAAAAGGATTATTAAGGAATTTTCTCTCTCTTTTAAATCAGGTAGTATCCCTGACTGATGTCTGGTTCTTTCTTCTATCTGTTCATGCTAGGTTGATCTCAGAACTTCGTGCACACTTGTCAGTCCCCTTGAACGAAAATCTCCTCCATCTAGAATGAAACACTTCATTTTGTAATTGTCTACTCAATTTAATAGGGTGCATAGTGTGAACACCACTCCTAATTTGAAATAATATGCAGTACATAGACAAGAGCTATCTAATTTGTCCTGATACCTCTGATGTAAAACAAGCAAATCATGTCAGCTAAAACTAACATAATCATATTTTGTTTCTAGAATTGTGGCCTAGAATGTATTTTCTACATGTAATTAAATACAAATTTCCCTATAGAAAGTGTGATCTGGTTTTCATCTCATAAAACCCCGATTTCAGCCACTTTTCATTTTCTAGACTTAAGCATTCCAGCTGCCAGTTTTCACGCAAAGTTATTTGCCCTGATTCAAATATTAAAGTTTCAGCTAAAACTGTTCAGTCTTTTCCCAGGTGAAGCTTGGAAAAAATGTATTGGTTTGTCCATGGTTTTTCAAAAAATATACAGCTTTTACTTGAGATAATCTATTGCTTCTGTCACTGGAAAAGGGTGATAACTTGACAAGGCCATGGTTTGGTGTTGCTATAATTCCTAGCAAAGGCTGACACATTTTGCAAAGTGATTTGTCTCTGAAAAATCTTTGTGTACATGCTCTCTATAAAAACTTCTTAGAGTTCTTATCTACAGGAATATACCCCATTATCCAACTGCTACTACATGTGCCTATATGGACATTATGCCTGTGTGTTAAGATGACAAAGATTATACAGTCAAAATCTTGCTAAGGGTGAAAAGGTAATACATTTTATTTTTAAAAACAATAGCTTATTCTTAATATAATTGAAATATTGACAGTCTAAATGAAATATTATAATTAGTCCAAACATAATTATTATGCAGAAGGAAAGAAATCAAGTTTGCTGATGACATTTCTGGGACCCACATTTGAAGAAGGATGTGAAGGTCCTTAACTGCATCCAGAGGAGGGCAACAAAGCCAGTGAAAGGGCTGCAAGGCATGTCCTGTGGGGAGCAGCTGAGGACTCTGGGCTTGCCTAGTTTGGAGGAAAGGAGGCTGAAGGGTGGCCTTATTGCTCTCTACAGCTTCCTGAGGGGAAGTGGAGAGGGAGGTGTTGATCTCTTCTCCCTGGGATCCAGTGACAGGATGAGTGGGAATGGTTCAGAGATGCATCAGAGGAGTTTTAGATTGGACATTAGGAAGTATTTCTTTACCAAGAGAGTGGTCAAACACTGAACAGGCTTCCTAGAGAGCTGGTTGATGCTCAAGCCTGTCAGTGTTTAAGAGGCATTTGGACAATGCCCTTAACAACATGCTTTAACTTTTGGTCATCCCTGAAGTGGTCAGACAGTTGGACTAGGTGATCACTGTAGTTCCCTTCCAACTGAAATATCCTAGCCTAGCCTAGCCTAGCGCCTAGCCAATGCAGTTTTACCAAGTGTAAACTGTGTTTGACCGAACTGATTGCATTCTAACAAAATAATACATTTTGTGGATGAAATGAGAGCTGTGAAATCCATGTATTTTGTCAAGCATCACAACAAAAGTTATTAACATTAGTGATGCAATATGAAACTGAGCATTTCTTAAATATCTGTTCCAATTATATATACTGAGATTCACAGCTTACATAACGCTATATCAGAAAGCACAGGGACATGTATGAAGAGATGCATATGTGGAAAAACGTGGGGAAAAAAGTCACAATTCTTTATATCTATAATATTGAAATATTCATTAATTTTATTATGTCGTCTTGACCACATGGTACATCTGTTGTTGAAACTAAAAGAACAAACAAACATGAAAAGAAATCGTCATTGTATTACAGTTCTCAGCTGTGTTACAGCACAGTGAATGGCTTTCTACACAGGCCGTATATAAACAAGTTAAAATATATCTTCAGGCAGGTCAAGACAGTTTCAGACAAAGACAGACTGATAAACTTCAGTTCTGAAAGCTTGTAAAATGAACACAAAACCTGTGATCTGCTACTAGCAATAGTGAAACTTATTTACTGCACTACCATGGGCCGTGCTTGATCTGTGTTTGTCCTAATTACTAGAGACTGATACAGCATTAGTATTGAAATTGATAAAGAAATGGTCTCTATGCTGCCAGTGTTCACTATCTGGTTTGTAGATAATGTAGAGGAGGAGTTGGTCACAAAATTCTATCGTATAATGTTAGCTATTCATTAAATGACTATTATCTCTTCCATTAATTGCTTACATGTGAGGCCTGAAAATGTCAGAACTGATACAAATAACAAAATTAACACATTTAAAGCATTTTAAAAAATTTTACTTTGTTAACTTATCTATATTTACTGTGGAAGGGGGTGATGCTTTCCTTTATCTCTGAAGAACTCTTTAGCTGTGATTAAATTTTATAATATGTATATACATTCTTCTGCCTTTTCTGTAATGAGTTTTATCCAAATTCAGAGGCAAATGTTTAATCAGAAACATTTGCTAATCTTTTTATTCTGAATGTAACAGCAGTCACAAAAATTATGTTGTTTTCATCTAAATATGCCAGAATAAAAACAAGTCACTTGTACCAAAATGGCTTGAATTTTTTGGAACAGAAAATAAGAGGAAACATTCTTGTCATAAATTATTAATGAAATCTCAAATTGACACTCTTTTAAAGCTACTAGGTGTCTTCTTTCCTTCCTTCCACGTGTTCTTATTTTCATGTATAAATAAATATGTTATCCATACAACTATACATGCTGATTATATTGTTTCTGAATAAAAGCTTAGTTAGCTTCCTTTGCTGAGAAATGTTTGCAGTAATTCATAGGAAGCCACTTCTGAATTAGTTTTTAATATTACAAATCAAACATGCAAGCAAATACTGTACAAGATTAACTCTCCCTATGTTTTATCTCAGATCAGTCTTAAAAACTCCCAAACCATTGTAGTCTGGCTCTGTATTTCTTTTTTTAAAGCAATTTGAATCTGACTTATTGTTCTCTAATAAATTAATCATTAGCATTCAAATAGTGTCAGTCAGGTTGGCAAGTAGCCTACATGCACGCAAACACATCATTGCTTGCTACAGCAAAAATCACATGTTTAAACATTCACTGCTTCAAAGCATATTAGCAGTAAATATAACACCTGATGCCTCTCTATTCTCAACACATTTAGTGAGGTTGTGAAAAGCTCAGCAATATTCCAAGAGGGCAGCTAATGCCTCTGTGGTTTTTTGTCTGTCTTTGGACGTCCTTTCTGAAGTCTGTATGAAACTTGATCCAGACCTGATAGATTTCAGGTTTCCCTGTGAATCTTACTCCTTTCAGGACAAATCATCTCAGTGTTGACCTATTCCATCATCACTGAAAGGTCTCATGCGAATTGAACTTCCAGTTTGCCATGGACCACAGTACAATTCTTAGAGAGATATACAGGTATTTACACCGAATTCCAAGTGTGGGGACCCACAATGTCCAGCAAAGAAGAGACTGAAGGGTGATGATTACATAATAGATTCATAGATTGCATCTTCACTCATCAATTTTGGTTCCACAGTCTGTAAACAGCTCTTTAAACTGAAACTACAGTTTTCTCTGTTCACTACAGCTACTATCTTGTGCTCCTCAGGGCTGCGACCACCAACACATGGCCTGGAACCACCATGCATGAATGTTCAGCTTAGACTCTATGTGCTAAGTAGGTCTAATCAAACTGTAAAAAACAGGCAGTAGTGTATGTCCCTCTCATGTCTGACCAGAAAGGTTGTGCACTGTTAGCTAGAAAGAGAGCAGCTGTTCACATGAAATAATTAATAAAATAATTAAGAAGATTTACTGATTCTTTGGAAACTCTGCAACTGTTACTTTAAATGGAAAGTTGCCATTTTAGTAAGGAACAGCTAGAAAAGATTTTTTTTCCTCTAAAACATGGTTGAACTTAGAAGGGAAGCAGTCCTAGCCAACTATAACCAGTGTGCAGGAGTTTCTCAAGGTTATTTATATTTTCTTTGAAGTGTTTGAAGTAGTCCTTGTAGAAGGTGGGAGAATCAGCGGGGACAGAAAACTGGCACTCTTCCTGTAGTAATGGACGGCTGGATCATGATGGGCAGATTTCCTGCAAAAGTATGACATTTCTGGAGGATTTGTGTGTGACAGATGGGATACCACCTGCTGAGAAATTGAAAGGGCTATACTAACATTACTGAAAATATGAAACGTTAGTAAATTAAAGGTGTCACCATCTTTTGCCTCCATAATATGTCAGGGAATATCAACATTCAGAAAAAGGTGAAAGAGCAGGGGACAACTGACTCATTTGAAACTTATTCCAGAGTCCTGAATATGTAGAAAGTAAAGTACATTGGAGGTGTGTGTCGATTATTAAGCTGGACAAAGGCCTTTAAGGCCACATTTGCCATAGCTGTCACTATTAAACCTAATATGGATACACCTAGCTGTGTTGAATTCACAGGAGAGTAACTTCCTTGCTGAACTTGCAGTTGGTGACTATATTGCTACTTTTATCAGCTGTCATGCAGGAGAATTGTTATGCCTTTTATTTTCAGTTGTCATGTGAACACATCCAGTGTAGACTTACTTCAAGCAACGGACTAAATTAATCTTAACAAAACTTTGGCCATTTGATTTCTGAATATCTGTAGAGGAATTAGGTGCACTTTAAATTTACTTTTTTTTGAGAAGTTTTAGTTATTTTTAAGTGTGTTTATATAGAAAGGCTTAATCAGAATGATTGCAGAAGGCAAAAGAGTATACACATATACTTTGATCGTGTAAAGCATAGGTCTAACTAATAAGTTCCACATTTCAGGTATAATTACTGTTCTGTTTCACTAAATGTATAGAAAATGAAATGTTCTTTTAAGTGAATAATAAAGTTAGGTGAGCAACTTGCAGCAGCAGGTAATCCCTAAAACTGGAGACAGTATAAATATGAGCAGAGAGCAGCACATATGGAAGGAAAAAAGAGGTTCTACCTTCTTTTTCAAAGGGGCTTTGAAATTTATAGTCCTTTGCAATGCAAAAGTAATTAGTAAGATACCCTTTTTACCAAAGAGATAGACAGTTCACAATTTAAAATTACCGTTTTCGAGAACAGAATGTTCTGAAATAATTCTAAGTTTCCAGAACCACATGGCAAACTACCTCTGAATTTCCCTTTTTCTATATTCAAAAGGCAATATTTGTTTACTACTGAGTAGTGCCGTGCCACATTTTGCCTGTATTATTCATACAGAAACCATCCCTCCTCTAAGAAAGTTTTCACTGACGTCAGTGTGACTTGTTCCAGAGCAAAGTACTTGTCAACATGGGAAAGGATGCGCAAATTCTGTTCTTAACATTTAGAGGATTATATTCCTTTAAGGCTCCCTACCCATGGGAGATGGGGCAAGTAGCTGACTCCTTAAACAGCGAATAGAAGTCTTCGTTTTTAAGAGCTACATCCTGCCTGTTGAAAGATTTTAGGGCTCTTAATTTCTTGTCCAGACTCAGCTGTAGGCAGCCTCTTTTCTCATGTTAGTCATAATGTTACTAATTAAAAAACTCTTTCCTTTCCTTTGCTCTACCTTCTTTTTCCTGGTAACTTTGTATTAAAAATGTGAATTTGTTTCAGAAGGCATTGAGGTTAATACAAGTAATATCACTTGTAGTGCAAAGATCCAAAGTGCTCTGTTTTATGTTATTTACCTATTTGTCTTTTGCTCTGAATAATTAAGATGTGTGAAAAATATAGCCACATAAGCAATAGTTCACAAACTACTGACTAATTCATCGATTACTGCTGCTTTGAAATATGATTACAATTTGTGCTGACACTTAGAAGTAACATGATTTAGGGAAAACACTTTCCCAATTAACATTATAATGTATAACTTTATTTAAAGATCATATTACTATGTAAAACCTATTAAATAGACAATAGAATTCCTATCACTAGTGCCCAGATATTTATGTTATAGAAATTCACAGTTATTTAAATATTTATAAAATGAGAGTTGAGAGAAGCACTTTTGAAAAGCAGTTAATAATGAACAGACATCAAGGGAGCCATCATTATAATAGCAAAGTGCTTTGCAACTCCAATAACTTCACTGGTGCAGAAGCAGGCCATCAAATTTAATTAAAAGCAGTCAAAAATAAGCTGAAAAATTGAACTGCAAAAGCCTATCCTTTGCCAGCAGATGAAGGCAAAGACAAAGAGAGAAGGGAGAACCTTGAAAGTAGTAATGAATTGATAAGCCTTCCTGCCTGCAACTTGTAATTCGTTCTGTCAGATTTTAGTATCAGTTAAAGTAGATTAATAGAACAATCACTGATTCTCTATCTTAAATCTTTATGCACAGTCCCTCTACTATGGATTTCCATGATAAATGAAATTCTGAGAGGGTAAAAATTTAGATTCATTTCCTTACTTGCTCATTTTTTTTTAAAATAATTTTGACATCTACATTTGCTGGATACAAGCAAACTCTTCAAAACAATTTAGAGACAGAAATAAACATTTTATTGATTGGATTT
Source organism: Rissa tridactyla (assembly GCF_028500815.1). NCBI lineage: Eukaryota > Metazoa > Chordata > Aves > Charadriiformes > Laridae > Rissa > Rissa tridactyla. Next base: position 54,406,757 of record NC_071497.1, read on the forward strand.
TTTGGTTCTTGCAGGGAGGTTTAGTATCTTTTTACCCAACAAAGGTAGATATCACCTGGAACATGAAGTATTGACATCTCCATCTGCCACTAGAGGTTCCCATGGTGAAATGAAAGATAAGGAGACTCATTTGTAATGTAAGAGGGCTAGCAAATTTATTGCTGCTTTATATGCTCAGATTAATGTGGATATATGCAAACTGTACCACAAGGACAAAACCAATTTACCCTAGATCATTTTATTTTTTATAATAATGTGCTTTAATGAAGCTAAAGCTTCCCTGCTGTGACCTTATTATGTTTTCCAACATCAGTGAGAAATAGATTATGTTGAATCATAACAGAGCTCATGAAACAGTTGGAATTTTGAGGCAGAAGATCAATTATATTTTAGTGGTCAATACAGAAATAGGAAAGGCAAAAGCCAAGTAGATTCTGGGAAATAAAGCAGTTGAAGAAAAACATAAACAATTCTAATGTCAGTCAATGTTACATAGTACACTTCTTATAGTAGTTATTAAACGCACAGTAGTTTCCCAAGATGGAAATTTCCACTCTAGTAGAGGTTTTAGGAGGATTGATATTATTTTATAAAACAAAATGAAGTAACTAGGAAGTGTGATGTTGAAAGATTGAAAAAAAAAATTTACAGCAATATGAACATTTATTAATTTATTTTTGGTAATGGATCAATCCTTATGAAATTAAAAGAAGTACTCTCAGTTAATAAACCTGTAATTTATTGCCTGCCATTCAATTTTCATCAGTTATCAGAAACTGAATTAATTAAAAGTACAAATCAAACTTCTCCCCCACTCTATTCCTTCTCCTTCAGCAACAATTACAGTTAGCGCCGTTGAGTTCACAAGAAAGCTAGCATCGAGTTCAGGAGAAAACAAGTTTTCAAGAAAGATATGCTTATAATCCACTACATACTAAGAAAGATGCTCTTAAGATCATTCATTTTTGCTGAAATTCCCTGTTACTTTCTGCATTGTTATATTCGATTTTATATACTCTTTACATTAAAGTACTGCTTAAAAAAAAAAAAAGAAAAAAATGAGAATAGAGTCTGCTACACTCAACTTATATTAAGAATCTTAGTTTATGTGTTATGTATGAAGATCTTCTTGGATATTAAGCAAAGCAACAGAAGCTTTCTTTGTACTGCTGATATGCACAAGGCATGCATGATGGTAATAGATATTAACTTTGATTTTTTTTTAAGTTATTTTTGCATGGTTCATAGCCAGTCTGAAGAGCTATCCAGTATAATATTAGAACTGAATCTGGAGTAAATATGTGCCAAGGTCTGTAATATTCTTTGCATTCCTACTGGCCCCACCTGTGAAACAAGCCATGAAGGACATAAATATCCCCATATGTCAGCCACCTAAATCAAGACACTTGAGTTCTAAAGTAATAAGCACAATGAGTACAACATGCCACTAATTAGTGTTTTCACAATCAGGAGGATCTAGGTCTCTCCAGTTCAATAGTATTTTTTGACCACACCCTTATAAAGGAGGTCATCTTGCTTTTCCCTCACCTACAGCAGTAAGGCAGTGATAGGTGGAGAAACTCTTTTAAGCAATTACTAAATGAAGGAGTCTCAGCTGCATCAGTGTCTGCCTAGACACAGTGCCTGCCTGTCTCTCTGGAAAGTTATCAAGAAATAGTTCAAGAGAAGTGACTGGTGAATGTACTTTTCAGACTGTTGTGAGGTCCCTGCTCTTATCACAAGTCATTTATTGCCAGGAATGTAAAGCCAGGCTGTGACACAGAGATGTAGTCATGGTCAACCTGGAAAACAGAATGAAAGAGACTTTAAAGTTCTCTCACCTCCTTACAGTGTGAAATCCTAAATATCAACTTGGTATCCATTGGCCTGGAGTGATCATGCAAATACCTTTTCAGATGGTGCAAGCTAGGATATGAAAGAATAAAACAGGATTACATCTACCATTCTACTGTAAAACCATTTTTTTTTTATTTTTTCACATCTCTGTCAGTAATCCTAAAAAAAGAAAATAAGTTTCTCCTTACAGAAGTCTTAAAATACTTCTGAAGTGAAATCTGAATAAAAAAGAAAAATATGGTGCTTACATTTGAACATCAATTCACTATCAAAACTCTTAATGATCAATACCTGGTGCAAGTATTTTGTCTTGTTAAATGAATGTCAGTCTTAAGTGCACACCTTGGTTTTGTTTCAAAGAAAATGGTCAACAACCAGATAACCTTGGCGATAAAACCAAGTTAATGATAACGGAGCTCTGATTTCTAGTAACATACCCGTGGAAAGCATTTATAATTTGAAAGCCTTTCATTTTTTATTTGCTTTTCCTGTTCCTCCTTCCTTTTCTTCTTTAAATAAAAGCTTCTTTTTATGCATAAATTTAAAATTAAGGTTAACTTTCCCCCCCAAGTCTCTGTAGTGCAAATCTGTGTCCAGAACTGCATAAAATCAATCAAACGTAGATACAACTTATAGAGGACATTCTAACTATATCTCCCAGCTTTATTATCAGTGGGGTGCTGCCTCTAACACAATTAAATTGAATATTAGCTAACATTCTTTAATCAACAGCTTTTAAGTAACTTACCAGCTAGTGCGGTTTCATTCTTTCTTTGATCTTCTACTTAATCAAGGGAAATTCTGTGGTACCTCAAAGTTAACTAAGTTCAGATCAGTTTTTTCAATGTGATTTAATTAAAAGATATGACCATGTCTAAGATTTATCATATTAATGGGATTATATTTGACATTTTCCTACCCAAATATTATTTTTCACGTTAAAATACTGAAGTATCATCCAAAAAAAAAACTGTTCCAGCATTTCCAAATGAATTTTAAAGTGTCTGGGGAAGAAACAGTCTTTAAAAATCACTTACATGCATATTTTAGGACTTAAAAGCCTAAATCATTAGTATAGTAGTATGAATGTAGATTGATAGGGGTTTTTTTCCCTTGTAATATCAAAATACTAAAAATATTCATATTTTACAGAGGAAGGGGGAAAAAATTAAATGTTAACAAAGATACAAGGATAGTAGTACCTGATAGTTCTGAATGGTGACTGAGTTGATTCCAAGCAGTTCTGAGTTTAGAAACACTAGTTAATCCTTGCTACTCCCTTGAAAAGAAATGCTTGATGCATCAATTAACATATAAATAAAAAACATGTTCAGGATTTTTCCATTCATGTTTCTATTTACTTCTGTATATGTTGAGCTATTATTGTACTTTACAGACTGTTAAAGCCTGTGTCACTTCGGTATGAAGTCTCATATATTCAACTGAAAAAATTTCCTGTTTATATTGAGCTGGTGCTAAAGACTCTCATTTAGCCTGTGCCTTTGAATTTTAATTTGAAACCTACATACATCACGATTAATTTGGATTAGCTTGTTGTTTATTAGCTTTCTCCACCACTTTGAAGATACATTGCTGAGGCCTCAGGTCACTAACTGATCATTTGTCTTGCCCTTCTCTTTACAAACACTATTATTAAACTTAGAAAGCACCAAGTAATTTTATTTTCTAAGTTGAAATAATCAGTGTGTTCTAGTTCAATAAAGTTGACTTGATGCATGACCAAATGTACAGATGCATAGAACAGGATGCAGTTTAACTGCTGTCTAGGATATTTAAAAAACATTTAAATTTTATTTGAAGTTGTATTATTGTTAGATGTTAATACATTAGGAAATAATGAAATTTACATATAGCTTGGAATATGTTTTAAGAGGTTTACATAGAAAAAAAAATCACTTCTTTGTAATCATACTAGAAAAATAAATTATTATAGTTTTTTTAACTCACTTTTATTCAACTGAAACCTGATTGCTTCATTTTTTATGTAGTCACTGAATATGGCATAGTAGTTTCAGAAAAGATGCAAAACAGTAAATTATTTGTTGCTTAGGTACTTTTAAATAAAAGATCCCAAATATTTAATGCAAGAATTATTATGACTCTGCATTCTTATCTCAACATGGAAATAAATTTCTAATTTACACTATTATTAAAATACTTAAATATCTAGGAAAATGACATCAGCAAATATTATTAAAATTAATTTCCTTATGGTTTTAAGTTATATGTTTGGGGAGGGAGTGGAAGAAAATTACTTGATGTTTATTGTAATAAAGTGTGTAGCTGCCATGAAATTTCAGCTACCACTGCTCTTCCAGGAGAATGTATGGTTTTGACAGTGTATGTGCGTTTTGTTTTATTGACTAATATTTTCAAATTGTGGTGTTTCTCCATTTATGGAATAGTATGAAATGTCATTTGTCATGCTTAACAATTATGTATGGTCTCCTAGGTAAGAATGATAGTGTACTACATATGGAGGCTTCCTACTCTGTGTTCCCAAGCACTTTGTTTGTTCCTAGTTCCAAATAAGGGAAGGTACTAAAGTGTTCTCAGTGGTGAGGAGAGGTGATTTCCAGCTTAGGAACAGTAGGCAAGGAGGAAGTATTCTCCAGCTGTGAGGCAGTAAACTCCTGAAAGTACTTGTTTCCAACAATTCTACTATGGTGCCTCAGAAGGCTTATTTTCAGTGCCTGATGCAGGGTTCCTTGAAATAAAAAAAACCCTCAACCTGCCATTGTCTCCTCAGTCTTGAAATGTTCTCTTAATAAGCAGTGATTGTTATTAGAATGGTTTACATATTTTCTGTTGATACAGTTATTCAAAGTTTTCAGGCTTTTCATTTGTAGGATTTGGTAAATCAGAACTGGGTATCAATCAGACTTAAATTTATATTAATAATTTAAAAGCAATTAAATAAACTCTAAATGCATTGGTAGTAAGATGAAAAGTAAGAATAATATTAATTAATTCTCAATGGAAGCACAAAGCTGTTAAAGCACAATGATGAGAGAGCAGAATTGTTTACTTCCTTTGTCATCGTAGAAGTCTACTGCAGGGGTAACTGAATCAGATAACTCGGGGTGCAATGGGAAGGGAACATTTGGAGATTACTTGGAAAAAATAAGCTCTTTCAAATATCTGACACATTCACACATTCATTAACACTTATCTTTAAGAACATTTAGACAACAGATGAGGTTCCAGAAGACTGAAAAATGATCAATATATTTTCAGGCTTTTAGAAGGAGCTGCTGAAGAATTATAGATATGCCAGAATAACTTCAGTTTTCAGAAAAACACTGGGAGAGATAATAAAAGAAACTGTATTTGCACACCTGGAGGAAAACAAGTAGAAGAAAAACAGCCAACTTGAATTTATTCTAAGCATATAATGTCAAACCGACTTAATTTCCTTCAAGAGAGTCTAACAGAAATTTCAGAGAAAGTAAAAATAAAAGTATATGCCAGTATCATCCCTGTACTGAGGCTTTTATCGTTGTCCTGTAGGATATTTTTATATGCTAAATTGGGAAGCACAGTGTTCTAAGTGAAAGTTTAATAAAAAGTATTAAAAATTGTTTGGGTAACCTTACTGAAATAACAGCTATTAGTGGCTTACTGTCAAGACAGATATCAAGTGCTATTCACTGTGAAGTTGCCATAGATCATAGAATCACAGAATCATAGAATCATAGGGTTGGCAGGGACCTCTGGAGATCATCTAGTCCAACCCCCCTGCCAGAGCAGGGTCACCTACAGCAGGTTGCATAAGAACGCGTCCAGGCAGGTTTTGAATGTCTCCAGAGTTGGAGACTCAACCACGTCTCTGGGCAGCCTGTTCCAGTGCTCTGCCACCCTCAAAGAAAAGAAGTTCCTCCTCATGTCTAGATAGAACTTCCTATGCTCAAGTTTGTGCCCATTACCTCTTGTCCTGTCACTGGGCACCACTGAAAACAGCCTGGCCCCATCCTCCTGACACCCACCCTTGAAGTATTTAGAAGTGTTGATAAGATCCCCCCTCAGTCGTCTTTTTTCCAGACTGAAGAGACCCAAATCCCTCAGCCTTTCTTCATAAGAGAGGTGTTCCAGTCCCCTAATCATCTTGGTAGCCCTTTGCTGCACCCTCTCCAGCAGTTCCCTTTCCTTCTTGAGCTAGGGAGCCCAGAACTGGACACAGTACTCCAGATGCGGCCTCACCAGGGCAGAGTAGAGGGGGAGGATGACCTCCCTCCACCTGCTTGCCACACTCTTCTTGATGCACCCCAGGATGCCATTGGCCTTTTTGGCCACAAGGGCACATTGCTGGCTCATGGTCATCCTGTTGTCCAGCAGGACTCCCAGGTCTCTTTGCACCGAGCTGCTCTTCAGCAGGTCAGCCCCCAACCTGTACTGGTGTATGGGGTTATTCCTCCCCAGGTGCAGCACCCTACACCTGCCCTTGCTGAATTTCATGAGGTTTCTCTCCGCCCAACTTTCCAACCTGTCCAGGTCTCTCTGTATGGCGGCACAGCCTTCTGGTGTATCAGCCACCCCTCCCACTTCTGTGTCATCAGCGAACTTGCTGAGGGTGCACTCTATCCCCTCATCCAGGTCACTGATGAATACATTGAAGAGGACTGGACGCAGTACTGACCCCTGGGGAACACCACTCGTCACTGACCTCCAACTAGACTCTGTGCCCCTAATCACGACCCTCTGAGCTCTGTCTTTCAACCAGTTTTCTATCCGTCTTACTGTCCATTCATCAAGTCCACTCTTCCTAAGCTTCCCTATGAGGATGCTGTGGAAGACCCTGTTGAACGCCTTACTGAAGTCAAGGTAGACTACGTCTACTGCCCCCCCCCCTCATCTATCCATCCAGTCATGCCATCATAGAAAGCTATCGGATTAGTCAGAAATGATTTCCCCTTGGTGAATCCATGTTGAGTACTTCTGATAGCTTTCTTTTCCTCCACATGCCTTGAGATGACGCCCAGAACGAGCTGTTCCATCATCTTTCCAGGGATGGAGGTGAGCTGACCGACCTGTAGTTCCCCGGCTCCTCCTTCTTGCCTTTTTTGAAGACTGGAGTGACACTGGCTTTCCTCCAGTCCTCAGGCTTCTCACCTGTTCTCCAGGACCTTTCAAAGATGATGGGGAGTGGCCCAGCAATGACTTTGCCAGCTCCTTCAGCACTCTTGGGTGCATCCCATCGGGGCCCATGGACTTGTGAATATCTAATTGATCTAATTGATCCCTCACTCAATCCTCCTCAACCCAAGGGAAATCTTCTTTCCCCATTACTTCCCCCAATGCCTGGGACTCCTGAGGGCTGGGCCAAGCAGTAAAGACCGAAGCAAAGAAGGCATTCAGTAACTCCACCTTCTCCGCATCCTCTGTCACCACGGCTACCCTGTTTCATTCAACAGTGGGCCCACAACTTCTCTGGTCTTCCTTTTTCTTCCAATATACTTGTAGAAGCCCTTCCTGTTGAGCTTGACATCCCTTGCCAGGTTTAATTCCAAGGCGGCCTTGGCTTTCCTTGTTTCATTCCTGCATGCTCTGGCAGCATTCTTGTAATCCTCCCAAGGGGTCAGTCCCTTCTTCTACTTATTGTAAACTTCATTCTTCCACTTGAGCTTTTTCGGAAGCTCCCTGCTCAACCATGCAGGTCTCCTGTGTCCCTTGGCCGATTTCTTTCTCTTAGGGGTGCACCAATCCTGAGCTTGGAGGAAGTGGTCTTTGAATACGACCAGATTTCTTGAGCCCCTTTGCCTTCCAGAGCCCTAGCCCACGGGATCTCTCCAAGCAGTTTCTTGAAGAGGTCGAAGTAGCCCTCCTGAAATCCAAGGTTGTAATTTTACTTTTTGATGTTTTGTGCATGGTACCCATGATCCTGAACTCTATCATTTCATGATCACTACAACCTAGGGTGCCCCCAGCCTTAATGTCCTAAGATAAAGCAATCTTCTACAATTAACCAGCAATTAGGAAGAAGAAAAAGTTTTTAGGTGTTTCACCACATTTGGAGATCTTTCAGTAATGTTGAATGCAGGATTAAAGTACTGTAGCAAATGTTGGATTTAGCCTGTATAATGTTGTACTTTAGCACAAATACATTTTTAAAAAATTACATTTAGGAATTAACAGTTCCAGAAACACATAGTAAGGAATAGGTGTCTTGATAGACGAAGTATTGACATAACCTCCGAAAACTGACCTCTTTGGAAAAGGTGAGACATTTGTAAAGCCTAGAGAAACACAAGAAAGTAGTTTAGAACTTCAGAAAGCTTTATCAACTAGAACAGATTGAAACACCTGGAGGTATGATATCTAAAAGAAGAGTTGGATAGGAACTGATACCAGTCTCCATAAACCTGACAGCCTGCTCCAAAAAGAATAAACCGTTTTTCCTGTCCATAGTGTCTAGAAGTAATGAGATTATATGTGAAATTTTGATTAGACAATATAAGAAGTAAAAGAAGTATAACTTCAATGATAAGTATATATCGTGCAGGTCGTAGAAAATCCATAATTTAAGACCTGCAGCAAAAAGATTTTAAAAGCATGGATTACATAATTATTACTGTCCTAGGGCAAGGAGCATCTTAATGAGTCCCTTCCAGACTTGTTTTCTGTTATTGGTCCTATAATGTGCACTAAAATATCCTAGTTATACTTTGTTGATAATTTCTGATGGATATTCAAGCAGCTTTTGTTCTTTCTTTTTCTTTAAAGAAAGTCTTTCAAGTGCTAAAGCAAATGCACAATTCTATATAGTATAATATTATATGATATATAATACTAACAAACAGTAATTTTTTATAAATAATTCAAGGTTATTCTAACTCATCAGGCAAGCAGGCTTTCATTTTTGCACGGGACTTTAAGACTGTTGGTTACATAGTGTCATTATATTTGCATGCATAATATATTAAAAGATAATACATTTTGAGTGAGCAGGTCATGAAATGTATTTAATTTAATGCTAGACTACTTTCTGTAGCAGTTGTCATTTATTAATACACCAACTCTAAATAAATGTGCATACATTTCCAGGAGGAAAAAAAATCTTTACAATTTTTTGGTTGCTAAACTGGAAAGAGCATTTATCCTTCAAAACTGCAAACTAGTCCTTAAAATCCATTAATCAGCATGTTAGCCATCCATAGCAGAATTTTATGAAAAACATCATGCTAACCACACATTTGACAGACATGCTTCTTCAGGTAGAAATCTGTCTCCCTCGTTTAATTTATAATGAGCAAAGTACGTGCATCAGCAATCAAAAACTATTAAAGTCTGTAAAAGCAGAATCTGAACTTTGCATCTGAGTCTCATCTTTATTTCTGAAAGAAGGCTAAAGAGGAAAATTATTGTTCCCAGGGTGTAGGCAGTACAAAATCCTGTCGGAATAGGCCTTTTTTCTTTAATAATTCCGTATAGTGTTGGCTGCATAGTTTACCAGATAGCAACTTAGCTGAGGTAGGTTTCAACTCCTGTTTTGGAGACTGGACTACCAATTGGCATAGGCAAGTTATTTCCCATCTCTTTGGGAAAGTTTCTCCATCTGTTAAATGCAGATAATTATTTTGCTTTGTGTTTCTTTACAGTTACAGAACATCCATTCTTTCATTTTGACATTTACTAGTCTAGATATAAATATAATACTGACCACTGGGTTAGTATCTTGTTAATTTGATGGGCGGGCAGGCAGTTAGACAAGCTATATCTTCTGAAAAGTTATGATGCTTATAAGCTGTTGTGTCTTGACATCAGCTGAACAACCAGTTTTCAGTAATTTGTAGAATAATTTGATTTACTATTAGCCCACTTTCTTATAATATGTACACATAAATGCCCAAAGAAATTTAGTATCTTCTATTTCCATGTTTATCCATTTCAAAGCTGTTCCTAGAACAGATTTAATGTCTGAATTGGAAGATAGCTGGATTTTGAAAACTGACTTGTATGTAAATCATGTCTTTCAACAGGCAAACTGGTTATCTAGATAATTTTAAAAACAATTTTATAGATACCATCCCCAACTGAAAAAAAAGAGTTAAATAATACATTTGGAAGTGTCAATGTAAGTACAGGGAGAAAAAAAAAATCAGTAAAGCATTTGGCATGTTTCAAAGCACCTTATAGTGCTAGTACTGGTGTGAAACCCTCATATGATTTGTGCATACTTTAAGAAAAAAACACAGGAATCAGTTCCAGGAAACAAAAGTCTTGAGATGTTAAAAAAAAAAAAAAATCAAGGACAATATATCCTTCAAGAGGCTTTAAGTTTAATCATTTAATTGAAAACATTGAATGTTTTAAACTTTAACTTTAAACTTTTTAACTATAGCTTAAAAAAATAATAAAAATACAGGGAATAAACCTAAACTGAATCCCTTTCTATGGATGTAAAATTGTGTAGAAATCCAGAATTTGATTTTAAGCTGGCATAGTTTTCCTATGCACGTCCATATTAGTTTCATTGCTTTTCACTTGTGGAAAAATGTTATTTAACCAATATCTACTAGATTTGAATGGATTCTGTTTTTCACAAATCTGTCCTGTTCAGTTCTTCCTGAAATAATAATTACGAAAAGGTTGATATATTGGATACAAGAGATTAGATTTCAAAGTTATTGATTCTATGTTCTAGTTTGAATGTTTACAATCAAACACTTCACTGAATCTGTACTTAGCTAAATAACGTGGCCTGAATTTTTGAAGTTTAGGACACTGAAGGTCTTAATTTTAAGTCATTGTTCCTGCATTAGGAGAAAAATATACATAGCCAAAACATGGTCAGTACATAGCTGTTTCTCTCAGGTTCTCCTTTCTTTTTTTCCCCTGCTGTAGCAAGGGCAACAGCAAAATTTCTCATTTTCTGAGTGGAGATACCCTCTACAATTGCAAAGAAAAGGGTATTATCTTCCAAAAGCACAAAAAAATATAGATCATTAAACAGAATTCAGTGCTAATCATGCTAATTTATTTGGGCACTGAATATGTTCAAAGGTTCAAAATGTTTAAAGAAATTAAAAACAAAGTTAAGAGATTTGAACATTATATGGTGTTGATAATATTGAATTCTAATTCAATTGGATAAAGCCAGAATACATATGGAGGATCTATGTTCAGTTAACCTTTCCCTACATTTGTATGATTTTTCCATTCACACTACTGGGAAATATCACTGTTAGAGTGAAATTTTTGCTTTCATCATTTTCTCATTTCAGACCATGTTGCTGATTTTGTATTTCTTTTCCATATATGTTGCAACAGTTAGATCTTGTAATAAGAGGCAAATATATTGTACTGTCATAAAAAATTTGCTTAATACTGCTTAGGGAAAATCCAAAAGAAGAAGCTGAACTGTGATGAAACACAGCTATTAAACGCTATAGATTGGATATAAGAATAAACAGATTTAGGTACTTATATACAAAATTTATACATGCTGTTCTCTTTTTTCTAAAGGCAGCTCAGAAAATTTTATTTTGAAAAGTTAGGTGTAGCATGCAAACTGATGAAAAATATGTGTGAATTTAGATTTGCAAAGAAATCATCCCGTGACTCGCCTTGCGGTTGTGATTCTGCATGTAAGTCAGTCAGTACACGCTTTAACTGATTTCACTGATTTAATTACTCAACATTTATGTTCAGATTTAATTTTCATTTTAAAATTATGTAAATTTAGTGTCCAAATTCATAAGCAATTTTGCTTCAGTGTAGCTGTGTTAACTTGTTCCTTGCATTGGATTCTGCTAATCAGATGTGATTTACTGTGTTAAATGACACATTGCTTTATCTACGTTAGCAAAAGAAATTAGAAATTTATTTTAGAGGGAAGAGGAATGAAAGAGAAAGGAAAGGAGTAATTTAAAATTTGTTTCTATTCACTTATGTGGGTGTATTTTTCATCTGTGCCTAGGGTTTAAACTTTCTCCAGGTCGTCATGCCACAGAAAGATACCGCAATGATTTATAAGTCTCTATTACCAGATGAAACCAATGGGATTTAGGTAACAAGACATTTTAAAAGTCTTAATAAAATCTGCACTGTTATACACCCAAGCATATTTTACAATCTGCCCACTGTATCTATGCCATTTTTAAAAATGGAACTTGATTGCATACACTTAGCCACTGTTTTTGTTTGTGCATACACTAGACCATAGTCAATAAGATGCTGAAACCCATCCTTAGTGACTTGAATGTTCTGTTAGAAAAAAAATATCTCAAATCTATTTAGAATTAATATTGGTGATTTTTGTCATAGCATGTTGCTGCATTTATTTTATTATTCCAAACATACACCAATGTATGATTTGTTTCTATGCTTGTTTCTTTAAACGTGGGTTTTAAACCATCGATTTTTTATTCATTCCATTATAGTTTTGTCATTTTTTCTAAATATATACCCAGTAGGACCAACTGTAATTAAAGACTTTAAAAGGATTATGTGTTAGCTTTGCATACGGCACTTCCCTCATGTTTTAGTGTATTATGACATTATGTCTTACAGCATTACAGATTTCTGCAGCACTGGAAAGCATAACAAAGAAAAGTATTATGTTGGTGTAGACTATTTGTATCATCTCTAAAAAAGTTCAGCAGCCATCTCACATGACATAGCATGACGTGATCAAGATCACTGTTTCATAAAGGGCTGCAGAGGCCAACTTAAGTAGTATATAAAATGGAATTAGTGGACTCAAACAAAAATATCTGCTTAGAACTATATTGATATATGTCCCAGATTTATGTGATAATATCCTAATGATAAATTGCAGAACAACGTGATGAACTGCATTTGTTGTGTAACTTTGCCCTAAACTACAATTTGGGAATTACATCAACTTTCCATACTTCAGAGCAGCTTTGAGTAATCACTATTTCCTTGTGTCTTTGGGTTAAGGAAGGAAAATTATTGTTAATTAAACTGAAGACAGGCATTATACAGTTGAATGTTCAAAGTCTTGCTAACTTAAAATACCTTCATTCTTCTTGAAGACACTTCTGTGCACTGTACGAGTACTCAAACACTTATAGCAGAAATATACAGGATACAGGGAGGTATCGATCCTGAATTTTAAAATGACCACAGATGACACAATAAAAAGTTATCTTATTTGAAAAACTCTATGATGGTCCTAGTAAAAGCATAATTTTATTCTGGAACAAAGGAAATTCCATCTCAACATGAGGAAAAGCTCGTTTACTTTGGGCATGACAGAGCACTGTGACAGGCTGACCAGCAAGGTTATAGAGGCTCCTTCTCTGGAGATACTCAAAACTCACGTGGATGCACCTGTGCAACCTGCTCTAGGTGACCCTGCTTTGGCAGGGGGGTTGGACTAGATGGTCTCTGAAGGTCCCCTGCAACCCCTACCATTCTGTAATGCTATGATTCTGTGACTCTGTGATTGTACATTAAAAGGTAAGAAAGTCTAATTGTATATTCTGACATAAGAAAACAAAATATTATCAATTGTCTGCAAAATTTCTTTTCTATGATTTCTATTAAAAATGTAGTAGAATACATTACTTTTATTATTACCGCTTGTGTTATGGTGGCAATGAGAGTTCCCAAGTTTAAGATCAGAGTCACATTTTTTTAAGTACAGAACTAAAAGCATGGTAAGAAGCAGACTACACTGAAAGAACCTGAATTTTAAATTAACATTGCAGATAATAGATAAAACAAGCTATTTAGAAGTGGGGATCTGAGCACTATAAAAACTGACTGAAAAAGATAAGAGTAGTAGAATTAGTAAATGAATCAGTATCTTCGGTTGGCAGCTTCAAGATCATCCATCCCTAAGATGTGGTTATGACAAGATGTTTGAAACCTGTTTAATAATGCCCTAAGTTACATGTGGATTCAGCTGCTTTCTCTCATTATTGAGTGTCTTAAAACAATAACAGCATCAAGGATCCTATACAAAGATGTTTGTGTTAATCCTCCCTTACCGATTTCTTAACAGGTGCTTGAATATGTGAAAATATAGGTAGATCAATCCGTGTAGGTTCAACACTATTGTAAAAAAGACATACTGTGAGGAGAAGGAAATTTGGAAATAGAAATAGCTTTTCAAACAACTCCTCCTTACCAAGACACGAAGCTTGACGAATGTGTTTAGGTAGAGTACTCTCTTTTCTAAAGCAGAGACATAATATGTACATTCAAATAGAGTCCATGTATGCTTTATCTTCACCTTTGTGGATATAAGGACAAGAGGTTGACTATGGACAGGAAGGCTGTGTAGAACTTAATACTTTGATCATACTACCTGAAAGTTTGACACACAATATTCAAAATGCAATGCATTCTTTTTCTGGGTGAAAATGAAAACATTGGAAACATTGTTCCATACATTTCCTTTTTTCCAAAAGTTTCTAATAGTGCCTGGCTTATGTGTTTAGTTTTCTTCCACTGGGATGAACTCCATAATGATTTGACAATGTACAAGATCATTATTTTTCAGAGTGTACAGTCGCTACAGAAAAGTCACTAAATAAATAGAAGAAATAAAGAAAAGACGCTTTTTCCCCTTCTGACTTTTAGAGAACCAAAATGAAAACCGATGTTAATTCCTAATTTTTAATAGTTTTAAAACTATTTTTAATAGTTTTAAAACTTAATGTAGTTTCAGTAAAAATGTAACCACAAAGTAGTGTTATTCCTGTTAAATCATGTGAATCTTGAATTTAATGGCTTTTTATTCTTCATGTTGCATGTTTATCTACTTTGTCAAAAAGATACATTTATTGGTAGTTGATGACAAGCTTCAGCGTTTTAGATGGTAAAGATTAATAGATTTCATGTGAATGCAGCAGCATATTAAGTGAAATCACAGGATTCCGTCATATTTCCAGGTTTCTGAAAACATGGTGGTTCTGTCTTAATTAAATCAGTATTTTAACATAGTATTCTTCCTCTCCTCTTAGAAAATGAAAATAAAAGCATCTCAGAACAGAACACGTTTGAAAGGTTTGGTAGATAAGCAGGCTCTCTGTTACATACATAGCCACCTGAACCTGGCAGATGCTAAATTAAGGGTATTCAGTGTTTCACAGAATCAAGTCTCCTCAAAGAGCATGTTTTGTCAGTGTGTTAGCTGTGAGATATGTAGCTGAAAAGACTTGATTGAATGACACCAAGTTAGCCTCTAATGGAGCTTTCAGTAAGCTTTTGCAAAGATATTAGGAAAAATATGAACATCCACAACACTTAACATTAAGAATGTTGATATTATTTATAGTCTAGTAATTTTGTTAATAAATAAAAAATGCCTAAAATTAATGCATTGTGTGTTCAGTTTGCTGAAAACAAGTTTTAATCCAATTAAATATTCAAATATAATCTAGAGTTTAAGTTAATTTACCAGATAAGACCACAGTGCTTAGCACTTGGTTGAATTACCTATTAAGTTTATGATTTCTAAGACAACTAGCTATAGCCACACACAGGAGAGCACTTGGAATCAACTTTGTTGGTTCCAATGGCTCCAATCACAGACAAATAGGTAGAGGGAAATCAAATATTGTCCTCTATTTGGAAGTAAATAAAGACAGAATGAAAATATAGTTTTGTGATTTAAATACATGATGGTATATCTGGTCATTACCAGATAAAAGTTATCTCTATAACATAAAGATAAGACGGTGTAGAGCATCCTATTTCAAGCAACAAATAGATACTGTTAATTTCTATATTCACCTGTAACATCAAATAGCTTATGACATTTACTGTTATTTCAGAGCAATTTTATTTTCCCAGGTAGTTTTCCACCTTCTCAGACAATAAGTTGCCATTACAGTCCCTTGGTTTTGTGCTTATCGGTGATATCTCAGAATGTGTCCAGTTTCTAGGTACCCTGGCTGCACTTCAAAGAGTCCAGCTTTTCATTTTCAAGGATGTTTCTGGTTCACAGGCCTAGTCCCCAAGCTTGCAGTTTCAGGCTGGCAGGCCTTTCTCTGTCATTATTTTTCAGCAGACAGTTTCTTCTGTTCAGTAATTTCCCCCTTCTAACCAGGCCGTCTTTATGGTCACTCACATCAACACATAGAGATATTTTCATCTGTATGCTTGAGTAAGCTGGAGGAAGATCAGTTAGATTCTGCTCAACCTACTCTGGCAGTTAATCTCAGGTAGCTCAGGTAGTTTAGTGACAAAGGAAGGTCAGGAACACTCTGACCCTAATCAAGAGAGAAGATGTAGTCTGTGCTTTTTCCAAAGCAATCTGTTTGTACATATGTATGGATGAAATTGTCATTTTCTTTCTTCGCATAGCCTGCCTACATACTTTTCCCCTCCTATTTTCCGCCCTATGCAGACCACAATTACTAGTCGGAGAGAAAGGAGAAAAGTAGTCTATTTTAGATGGACCTCCTCACCAAAGAGGGTTATATGTACAGGCATGTATGTAGAATTCATGCAACCAAAGAAATTTGTCTTGCTCCCTGACAGGTGAAGGGGAGGGAGAAAAATAAAGAATAGAAGTATTGATAATTGTGTGCTGTTATTGAACTCCTTGTGGCAGGTGGGGAGATATTATAAGCAAATTATGTGCCAGATGTTATTGTGATAAATTAAACACAAAGTGTGGACACTCTTGTGATGACATTTTAAGGTCGTGAAAGAGTTATGTAAAGGGCAAAAGCTTACCTTAAAATGAATGAAGGTTGTTTCCTGTGATAATATGGTACACATGCATGCTTCTTTAAGCAAGAGATTTTTTTACAGCAACTTGTCATAATGTTTACCTTGACTGCAAAATTATTGGGAATGCTGTTTACATCCACTGAAGACTGTTTCAGCTGAACTGATTGTGCAAAGCCTTTGGTAAAGAAGACATGAGCTGACCCTCATACATAAACAAACTTTTTGCAGATCTGTATGTTAAAAACATTCCTGAGCCTAAACCAAAGCACAACACTAACCTTGATATTCTATTTATGTAACAAATATTTACATTACTGTAGGTATTCTGAAAAAAAGCTCCTAAAATATTAAGTTATAGGCTGAAAGCTTTTATTGTTCTGGTTGAAAGGAATATATTATTATCTTACATATGCAACATTTTTCTTAGAAAAATTATTCTCTAACTTCACAACATCCCTTTCATGGGTGACTTTTTGGAGGGTCTGAATGCTGTCCTGGTATTAATGAAAGTTTTCCCACTTCCTTGTTCTTATAATTTCTACCCATTGGCTATTTTGAAGCAGAAATGTGGAAAGTGGTGTGAAAAGCAGAAAATGTATAGCTTCACCTTTATCTTTAGAGGAAATTCAGAGGTAGCAAAATACCCAAAGATGAGGAGATACCAGTGTTGATTCTATATATATGTATAGCAAAACTCAGTTGTAGAGAGTTCATTTGGCTTACTGATTGAATTATTAAAAACTGAAAGACTCTCAAAAGACACAGAAAAAATGTGGAATAGAAAAATAAAAATATGTCTTTAATATTATGGTTGTAGACCCACATGCCTTCATATTATTTAACATAAATTTTATCACTTTTAGTAAGCAGCAGGAAAATTCAGCTAATAGTGACCTACAGAGGGATGAAATTGTTAGTTTTGTTTTCCTGCATAAGGGAAAAATCAGAGATGAGTAGTGTTCAAAGATCAGAATCTCACCATTTGTTCCCCAAAAAAGCTTAGAGCTGATGAACTTCAATATACCCCGTTCATTTACAAAGAAAAATAAATCTATGTTTTAAATTTCTTTTTTTGAAAACATAAAATCGAATACACGTCTAGATATCTTCTCTATGCTAAATGACTTCAAGTCTAATATGAAGTTTTAAAATTCTATATCATAAAGAAAGAAATGACCAGTTTCTCCAATCTTGAAGACAGTGAAATTTGAACAAATAATCGAGACAGTGATCATGCAATTCCTTTTTTTTTTTTCAATCAAATTTATATTACTGCATTTTTTAATTTTGGTTTGTTTGTTTGTTTTATTTTTCTGTAAATATGTGGATGATCTTTCTATTTCATGCTAAGCACTTGTGACAAACATTGTGTTACTTTGCAATCATCATGTTAAAAAAAAAAAAGGCATAACCAAACTTACAACTTCAAAATTTGAAATCTTGCATTACTTGCAAGATGTATCATCTGTAGAATAATTTGAAGTTAAGACATAGTTTGATAAAATATACTCTTGTTTTATTTCACTTTTTCTTGCTGCTTTCAAGACACAAGAAGAAACGTAAAAAAAAGTAGCTTTTGCTTTTGCCAATAATATCACCTAATTAGTTCTTTGCAATTCTTCCATGTTCTTTAAAAAGAAAACTAGCAACTGTAGATTTTTTTTAAAGTTCACATATTCTGACGGAAACATGAATCTGTCTTTGCATGCAAAAGACTGAGCCACAAGGCTCTTCTCTGTCTTGTTTGTAGCAGACAAATTGTGACAAACGGACCTTTTACGTTCCCATTAGTCATTTTAGGAACAAGGTACTACTTATACTCACTTGCCACAGAGCCAGATGACAAATAAGCATACCATTACAGAAAAAACTACCACATCCATGAGCCAGTTTGGAATACTATAATATTTCTTTAATTTTTTTCCATATTGGCAAAAAGGCAAGTGTGTGGAATCCACCCTTATTTAAGGGTGCAGTTTGCAGTAGTGTGAAAGGAAATAGAAAGCTGAAATAATACCCTTTATTTTTAGTTTTTGTTTACTAATGCTAGTGGAGTAAGGAGGGTAGAGGATAAGAACCCCTGAGCAATTTAATAAAAAGCCCAAAATATGTAAAATAGACTAGACTTACAGAATGGAAAACTTCCATCCTTTTCATTGCTGCCCCTCCTCCCCATTAACCACTTGGGTTCTTGATTCTCAAAGTCTCAAATCAGATGCAATATATACATCTCATCAAAGTACAGTGAGAGAAATTCGAGGTTCTTCCATCTCCAATAACACCTCATTTCAGGGACAGTCCTACAATATAAAATTTAATACCATTGAAATCCATTTAATACCATCTGTTTGCTCCTTTGGTTTTCACATACTTAAGTAAAATTGCATGTGCATGTGTCATACCGTTATTATGAAATACTTACTGGTTTCAGTTGTTCCATCTTAGTAAACTTAGAGCCCACTTCAAGGAAAGTTAATTTACTTTATCCTGGTTATTATATTTATACCTCATAAGTGTCACAGGCTTCTGCAATAGCTACTACACAAAGCTATTACATAGCATTGGGAAAAAAGAAAAACATTGAGAAAAAATTATCTATTTAGAATTTTATTCTCCTAGATTTCATCAAATATCAAGAAGTGTCAAAAGTTTTTATTCACTAAAAATTAGAAAAATATTTATTTTTTATATAGTTATTTTTTCTGAGGATCCAATATTATGTGCAAAAGCATTTTACATATATATTGCAGTTTTGAAAGAACATCAGCACTATGACACTCACAATAACACGTATTCATAATTATTCTTATATCTGAAATCTTATATTTAGAAATTTCTGATGCTACACTTTGCATTAAGTTATTCTGTAAAATGATTTATACTGTTACTGAAAGAATTTTAAGTAGCAAAAATATTATCTCTGAAAAGGTGATGCAAACACCTTCCAACTATAATCAATTGCCTTTTGTTTCTACTAGAAAGTACAGGTAAAAATTGAATATAGCAATACGGTCACCCTCCTTTCATTCAGACATTCAGTCTTGCTCCTCCTCTCTTTATTAGAGTTATTGCTATGATATTAAATCATTTTTCCACAATGTCATTAATTGGACATGAGTAAAAAATGTAATGTGAGATGCAGAAATATAGCAGATTCAATTTTACTTTAGTCAAGATTTTACTTACAAACTGCATCCTTAAAAATTCTATGAGTGTTGAATGCCAACTTAAGGCTAAAGGGATTTCAAGATCTATCTGAAGCAGAAAACGCATTTTCTGATGAGACTTCAAAAGAGGTGATATGGCATTTTGCACGCAGGCAGTTCCAAATGACAGAAATTCACAGAAGACTTCCACAGCAATGTCAGTGAAATTATACTAAACCAGACTGGCCAAATTGAAGGATTAAAAAAAAAAAAAAAGCCAGACTGCAGGGCTTTCTTTTGAAAGAAAGGAACTTGTGGATTCTACTTGATCCTTAGACGATTAATGGACTAAATTGAAAGTGTTTATGTAACTGGAGTGTTTCAGAAGGCAGATGCTAGAGTGCAAGGAAGTAAAACTTGGCAAAGCTAAATGCAGTTTTCAGTTTTTCCTTGCTAGATCAAATGATGACTCTGTCAGTGGAAATTCTAAGTATAGTATCAAAACAATAAGCAGTAGTACTTGAATTAGAATCAAAATAAGCCTGTGGAAAAGGAAAATATAGAGTTAAAGCTTACTTAATATAATTAAATCTAATCTTAAAATTAAGGACAGTGGTCCCAGCTGATTGGTACTGTGATATGTGATAGCATACATTTAATCTTTCTGGTGTTTTCCAGAGACACACTTACAGGACTAATTATGAATTTACACACAGTCATAGGAGAATAAAGTCCTTGAAGAAAAGAAAACCTCTAAATATATATTTGGGCTGATTTGTTTTCATTCTGGTTTTGCATTTCATCTACTTGAAAAAATGTGCTAATTTCATTTTCTTTTAAAAGCAGGATAATAGTCACATTATAAATATTGTTTTGACACAAAAAAAAGACCAGACATCAGAGTGGAAGAATGATAAAGATCTCAGAGAGTATTTAAAATATAATGGATTTCAACATGGCTTCTCCATGACTAACTGAATTATTCTACCTAATTTTACCTGTGACATACCTTCTGCAAGATGTTCTTCAACTCAAGACAACTTTAACCACTTTCTACCCAGACAGCATTTTTTGCTGGAAGATGTAAAATATTTTTTAAAAAGTCTTTTTGTTATGTTATGTTATGTTATGTTATGTTATGTTACGTTATACATTATGTTTTCTTGTCTTCATTGAGAATTGATCTAGTAGTCACATAGGATAATAATTCCAGCTTCTTGTAACTAGGAGTTAGAAAACAATAGGACATAATTCTGTATTCCTCACATATAATTTCTGATTTTGTTGAGAATTTTGTGTATGCAGAGGAGAAGACCTTCTTTAAATTCTTATCGTACAACCCAGTCCAACTATAGGATTCTGTAACACAGAAAAATTGGCAGTCAGTATGCAGAATCAGAGCTTAAATTATAAATTTTCTCAATATGTAAATGACACACTTTCTATTCTTCCTTTTATTTGGAAAAAAAATAGCTTTTCAACATGCAGAATATTTTATATTATTAGACCTGTCTTGTTTTATTAAAGGGATGGAGAAAAGCAAAAGTAAACATGACAGAGGCATCGAGTGCACCCTCAGTAAGTTTGTAGACAACACCAAGTTGGGCAGGAGTGTCGATCTGCTTGAGGGTAGGAAGGCTCTATGGGACCTGGACCAGCTGGATTGATGGGCTGAGGCCAATGGTATGATGTTCAACAAGGCCAAATGCCAGGTCCTGCATTTGGGTGACAACAACCCCATGCAACACAACATGCTTGAGGAAGAGTGACTGCAAAGCTTCCTGGCAGAAAAAGACCTGAGGATGTTGGTTGAAGCAAACTGAATGTGAGTCATCAGTCTTCCCAGGTGGTCAAGAAGGCCAATAGCACCTGGTTTGTATCAGAAATAGTGTGGCTAGCAGGTCTAGGGAAGGGATTGTCCCCCTGTACTTCGCACTGGTGAAGCATCATCTTGAATATTGTGTTCAGTTTTGGACCCCTCACTACAAGAAAGACATTGAGGTGCTGTAGTGTTTTAAAGAATATCAATGAAGATGGTGAAGGGTCTAGAGAACAATTCTTATGAAGAGCGATTGAGGGGGGTTGTTTATTCTTTTCCCAAGTAGCAAGTGATAGGACATGAGGAAACAGCCTCAAGTCGCACCAGGAAAGGTTTAGGTTGGATATTAGGAAAATTTTCTTCACTGAAAGGGTTGTCAAGCATTGGAACATGCTGCCCAGGGAAGTGGTAGAATTACCATTCCTGGAAGTATTTAAAAGAGGGATAGACGTGGTACTTAGGGACATGGTTTACTGGTAGACTTGGCAGTGTTAGGTTGACGGTTGGACTCAATGATCTTAAAGGTCTTTTCCAACCTAAATGATTCTATGACTCTATGTGTGTGTTCTAGAATCTTTAAAAGCCCTTTAGCATTTTGATTTTTATATTTACTCAATTTGAATAGGAAAAAAAAGCTGCAATACTGTTCTTCCGCTACTGATAAATTGGTGCCACTTCTAGAATCGAACAGCTCTGCATTGAAGCTACGTCACTTTAAATAAAATGCTGTTAGGTATTATGGGTACATTTTGAAGACCTGTAAGAAATCAGTTGTGGTAATTAGTGACTCTATAATCTGCTCAGTCAACTATTATTAGTACAGAGAGTCTATATCTCCTTTCTGTGTATAAATTGCAGTATATTGAAATGAAAATATACTGTCTGTTGATTTTTATTTTTTTCTAAAAGCACTACTGTGTTTTTACACCAGTTTACACCAGTAAAATAGCAGCAGCAAAGGTGAGGTACCAGACATCGAGTTCAGCTAACCAGTGAATTCTAGGATCTCTCAGCATAGTCAAAAAAGGAACCCAAACACTAGTTAGGCAGGAAAAAGAGAAAAAAATTCACAGTAAAGGTCATAGAGTCATCAGTAGACTGAGCAATTTTCGCTAATCGATCCACAGAAACACTTTCATGCATGGCTGCCTTTAATAGCTGTTTCAGCACTAAATATCATCTACTTAAAATGATACCCAACCACAGAAATGGACTGCGATAATAACCATTGTTCTTATGTGGAAGAAATAATGTCTATCATGAGAAAGGACCCAGAATAGTCATGTAAATAACATGTTTATTTTATGCATTTGAAATAAGCAGATAAGTGCAAACATTTTGTAATGTTATTTTTGTGATTGCACTATTTTGTTACATATCAAGGAAGCATAGCAGTCCAAAAGAGAAAGGGTTCACACCAGCTATGGCACTGTTTCTCCCTGCAACATATCTGATCTTTCTCTCCCTGATCCTTCCTTTTTTTTTTTCTTGCATGACTACAGCATCTTAGACACGTGTAAACTCAGGAGGATACCAAAATGTGCAGTCTACAATGAATGAAAAAGCTCGTTATATTTAAGCAATAACATGCTTTTAAAGTATTGGTTCACGCCAATGAGCTTGACAGTAGAGTTTTCAGTCATCTTTTCATTTGGAAAAGACTGCAGAAGAGAGGAAAGTACTGTGAAGTTTATTTTTACCTTTGTTGTCTAACTTATTACTGTGAAAAGTAGATAACCTGTTTATAAATATGTATGAAAATTCATGAATGTTTTATACAGTTTCCATACTTGAAAAAGCATTGAGGAAAATCACTGATACTCAGTGCTTGTGGGTACTTGCCATATGGTATTGGTGATCAGAGGTTTTCCACAACTTTCAGAAGAAAGTGACTTTTACGTACTGCAGATAGCATCCTCTATTTGCTTGGTTTCATGATTGTTTCACTGCTTCTCTGTGGAGAAGTTCATCCCTGTTAGCTGGCACTTCCTTTTCTGCTGCGGATATTTTTGGATTCTATCAGAGAACATAAGTTTCTGATGATGTCTTAATGTCAGTTCTGATGATGTAGTTTGTTGTACCTGCTAATACTTATTTTCAGAAAAAATAAAGTAAATTCTGAATATGCATTATTTTTTTATTTATTTATTTTACACATTAGAGAGAATTTTTCACATTTGCAAGCAAGTATTAGCTATTTAAAATTTAAAGTCAGCTGAGCTATTTTCTGAGAAAAAAGAACAACAAAACAAAATCAAACAAAGCAACACGTGAACATTATTAAATATCATCAGCCTTCACCCTCTCTATTGATCTTTCTCATTTCTCGAATCAGGCACTAAAATATAATCTTCAATTACCTGAATTTTATAAAATGCTTCCATCAGTACTTGTACCTGAAGTTATTTGCTGCTTGTCAAGGTGAATAGGGTTTGCACTGTGTATTCACAGTTGTCTTGTGTGATGCTGGTGTTTACATGGCAGTCGATAATGAAAGAAGATGAGGAAACTGTTCTTTTAGCTACTAGTAAATCTATGTTTGAAATTTCAATTTGTTTCCTATTCAACAAAATACAATGCTATTTTTTTCATTTTCTTTTTTTTTTTTAGTTACCTTTACAGCAAATATTCTTGGAAACAACTAACTTTGCTTTTGTTTCTCAGTGGGTTTTTTTTTTAAGAAATCTGTGATTAGTAACACTTGAGAATCTTGTATTTGATTGATTTCTGTAACAACCTTATCTTATATTTGCACATCTTATTTTCATGTTACCTTTGTAAATATATAACACTTATGTAAGGAATATTAAGCAGTACTATAAATATGACATCTATAAAGAGAATTAAGGAATTTTTTTTATCCTCAAATCTAATATCTATGCTTAGAAGATACAATATCCTCTATAGTAAGTTGTACGAAATGCAGTGATCTCATATTTATCCCACTGCTGAAGATGTGTGAGTGGTTTAACAAGTATTTTCACATCAGGAGTGCTTTATTATATGATCAAATTTACTTTGAGAATTGTTGATAATTGTTGAAAATGGAATTGTAGTGTCCTGTTGGACATAAGCAGGCTGAGGGAAGAACTCATCGCTCTCTACAACTACCTGAAAGGAGGTTGTAGTCAGGTAGGTGTCAGCCTCCTCTCACAAGTAGCAAGTGATACGATGAGAGGAAATGGACTCGAGTTGCACTGGATATTAGGAAAAAAATTCTTCACTGAAAGAGTTGTCAAACATTGGAACAGGCTTCCCAGAGAAGTGGTTGAGTCATGATCCCTGGAGGTATTTAAAAGACCTGTAAACGTGGTGCTTAGGGACATGGTTTAGTGATGGACTTGACAGTGTTAGTTTAACAGTTGGACTGAATAATCTTAAAGGTCTTTTCCATCCTAAATGATTTTATGTTCTGATGATTCTAAGTTCATTACTCCAATGCAAGCTACATCTTACAGAAATAATTTTGAGTTTCCAAGACTAACTATGTTTTTGAAGCTTTGGGTTCAGGACTTCCATAGCCTCCAAAAAATATTTGTCTTTTTTATTTGAAATTATTGGAAATTATTAATATTGCTTTATTTTTATGAAAAACTGAAAATTAAGAAACAAGTTTACAGGCTTAACATTTACAGCAAAATACATGTACTTTTTAAAAAAGGGAGTGATGTCCATATTAGTGGGAGAATTAAGAAACATGATGCTAGAAGAAAATTCAGTAATGTTGAGGTATCAGTGACAAAAACTGCAAAAGTGTTTGCACTGTTACTTAAGACTTTAACAAACGTGACTAACAACTTAATAGTAGCTAACAGATTCCTGGATTTTGATATTCATATGATCTTATATTGGAAAATAAATGTCACAGAAAAACACTAAACTACTTTTTTGTCTTAAAGGCTAGAGCTTTTATATGTAAAAGATAGCTAGTGTTACAAAAATACCCCACTTTTAGTAGAGAAATATTAAAAGAATATTTTTTTTCCTTAAAATGTTTTTACTTTCTTTTTTGCTTCCCTTTTCTTTTTCTGTCTGTCCTTGATAGCTTATTTATGTTTGCTTTGTTTCGTTTTTTTTGTTGTTGTTTTTGCTGTCATTCTTACTATGACACTAAGTTTATTTATCACAGAAGTTGGAAGATATTTGTGTGTCTTGTAAGCATGAAATATTCATTTTTTATGATCAGTCACTCCCTGAACTACTCTATTGCTAAGTAATCACAGTGACTGTTGACACAGTCACAGTACTGAAAGAGCATCCTGTGTAATCCATACCACAAGGTAATTAAAAAAGTTTTGTCCAAACTGTAGTTAAGAGTTTGTTTTTGAAGAACTGGGTGAATTCATGGAGTGTGATAAGAAGGGATTCAACACGGTTGTGTGTAGCAATGACAGAGATGATGAATTTGCATTTCCTATTGAATTTAATTTGTCTGAAGTTATGTTCTGCAGCCACAAAATTTAAATAATTTTTCCCATTCACCTTTTCATACTTTCGTCTGCTACTCAACCACCATCAGCTTGGCCTGTGTCAGGAAATGTTATTCATAGTTTTGAGAGCTCTCTCTGCAATTTGTATGATGAGGAGAAAAAAAATTAAATATTTGCCAACCTCCGTATAGTTAACTTTGTAACTCAACACTTACACCATGTTTGGTTTGCTAAAATTTTTCATACAATGCAGTGTTTATGCAATTTTCTGGAGCTAGAACACTTAAAAAAGAAATCTCAATAGTTCTTAATAACTACATGAATACTTATATCATGTCATTATATATCTGCATGTCACTTATATCTGCATTTAGCTAGAATCGACTAATAATAACAGGTCTACTTTGGTTATTTTCCTACTAAATTGACATCATCTTAATTGTATGGACAGCAGTTTACTGTTTTGGTGGAAAGACAGTATTCCAAGCACTTTGAGGGTTAGGACCTTAAGTGCCTCATGATGGGAGGGGGAGGGATCTCAGATACTCTGATTAAATCACTGACAAATGTTTAAGAGAATATCTTTCTCCACACCACCCAGATTTAAACACAAAACCTGTGGTCATGCAACAGTCTGATGAAATCATTTAGACAGCTGGTCTGCAGGTCAGCAATTTTCTCTTTTATATGTCTGGTCAACCATTACAGCTATCACACAGTCACTTTAAAATTGGTCTTGAACACTTCTAACAGCAGAGCTGATGTAGCAAAGAGATTGGCCTTGCTTCTCCACCAAATATTTTCTCAGTTTTTAAAGTTTTGAAGCCCATGGTGAGTTCTGTGGTGCCATGGCTATGTTACTGGCCTTTTTATTGTCCTGGCTGTCCTTGATCTACTCAGATACTAAATGTCAGAATTAATGAATATAAAATGATGTTGATGTTTCTAAAATAGAAGAAGTGGCAGTAATTGTACTTGAAGGTGTTCTTTATAGGCATTCACTAATAGTAAAAATAAGGGAGAGGAAAAGATAAACTCATTAAAGAAATTCAATGTAATCAAAGTTTAATAGCTGCTAGAAAGAATTATACAATTTCTTTCTCCAAAGACTGTATAAGTTGTCTTAGCTACTTAATTACATATAAACCTATTGTTGCTGAGAGGCCTGAATGGAAACTTGAATTTTATGTACCCTACTCAGTTCCCCTCCCCTATAAGTTGTGGATGCCCCTTCCCTGGAAGTGTTCAGGACCAGGCTGGATGAGGCTTTGAGCAGCCTGGTCTAGTGGTTGGTGTCCCTGCCCATGGCAGGGGGGTGGAACTAGATGATCTTTAAGATCCCTTCCAACCTGTACCATTCTATGATTCTATGATTATGATACTATAACTCAAGATTACTCACAAAGACCTACAGTGGTCCAAATGTGTCTGACATTCTTTGTCAGAGGTGACATAGAGGTGAAATGTGAAAATCTGAAAAGTAAAAAGTTAAGCTGGTAATTCTCTCTAGTAAATTAAATTTCCAAATTTTGTGTTTGTGTCATAAATAGCATTCCATCACATTTCAGTGAATATGGATAATTTTGAGCTACCTTAAATAAATACATGAAAAATGAAGAACATCGTAACTGGAAAAAATAATTTGGGGAAAGTATGTGTCTACAAAAAAAGAGAATCATCATTCCTTGAATAAGATGTAATGGAATAGGTGACATTGACTCAAATATTAGAGCTAAGAACAAAAGCATTTATTAAAAGCAGAGCCTCTGTAGAAAAAAAATTAAAATCAGCAGATATAACAGTGAAAAGTTCTGCTCAAATGGAAAGGAATAAGAATTGAGAAGATATGCCTTTTACACTTTCCTTGAAGGTGGTCATTAGGCAATGTTATAATTATGATTTTGACAAAATACCACAGACTGGTGTATAACAGGGCTCCTGAATCTATTTCGTGGGTCTTTTGATCCTTTCAGTTACATATTTTTTAACCTCTGTATTTTTCATGTAAAATGTTATTATTAGGACTCATTTTTTTTTCTTGCCTTTTCCTTTTGGCAAAAGTTCATTTTTCTCATGTGATGTTGCAGCCTGTGCTATGGATTCCAACAAAGCAGACACAGATGAGCTCTAACTGCAACACATTGTCACAGAAGCATTCCTCATGCCTTTGCAGAACAGGTTTAATTGAAAAACAGTAAGAGATAGTGTATCATTCAACTTGCAGTTGGAAGCAAAGGTGACATCAAAGAAAATTCATCCTCTGTTACTCAGATCAGATGGAAGATCTGGTGGATTATAACAAAAATTAGAACAATTGTGGTTAATGTTACTGTACTAGAAATATGTTTTCTGAAGCAATCCATTATGGGTAATATTGAAGAACTGTGCTTCTAATATTTTTGTCTTAGGCCTTCAAAGCTGATTGACTTGTGCTGCTCAAAGGTAAATAAAAAAAATCCACCAAACAAGCAAACCTAATGGATTAGTAATGCCTATGAATTTCAAAATGCCCATACAGGGTTTGTTTTTCAATTTCTTTGATACTAAATCAGTAAGCTTCATTAATACTTTCAGTTTCACCATAATAAAGCACATACAGGGTAAATACCGAATTATTTATTTAGAACAGAAGCCTCTGAAACATTTTTGTTTTCTCCAAACACTTTGTTATGTGCTCAAAATGACACACATAATTCCCTATGTCCTTCTTCAATCTCTAAATGGCTGTGATCTTCTCATGGAAAGAGCAGCTTACATTAAATCTAGCCCTCAGTGAAAAGATTATTGTTTAAGATTTAGGTTAAGAAAATACTGTTTTTGAAAGTGTAGGGTAGTATTTTGTTAAGGCAAGGGAATGGTTTTAGTGCTTCCTAGGTTCAGCTGAAGGATATACTTCAACAAAATACTAATAAAAAAGAAAGAAATCTAAGAAATATGAAGTTTTCATATTGAATGACTTCTCTGTGGGTTCTGTTCTAGTCATGTTTCAATACCAAAATATCTATACCAAACACAGTAACAGAACTATCACCAATGCCCACAAATAGTTTTACTTGATGTGTGTAACAAACTGCCATTTAGAAAGCACAAAAAGCTCTTGCTAACTAAGTGTAAACATGAAGAGCACGATGCAGAACTTTAGGCTCTTTTTTGGTAGAGGATCACCCTTGCTTGCCTTTGAGAGATGTGTTATGCTAATCACTCAGTTTTGCCACAGGACATTTTTTGTAATTAATTATTATTCCTGTTCTCTGTTTAACCCAGAAGAGTTTAATCTCTTCCATTTCAAGATGACATACATTTATCTGTTTTCACCGTATTATGATACAGATCTGTTTACAATGTAACCTTATGGCCTGCTATGATAGTCCAAAGGTCTTATCAGAACCTCAGATTATCTTGTTTAAAAACATAGGAATGTTAATGCAGAATAAATTGTGGCCAGTAAATTAATATCCTAGCTTATTGTAGGATTTAAAAACATAGGAATGTTAATGCAGAATAAATTGTGGCCAGTAAATTAATATCCTAGCTTATTGTGTAGTAATTGCCATAGGTAGACAAGCTCTCAGTGTGGACTGATTTACTTGGTATTAAAGGGTTTTTGACAAAAATATTAGTCCAAATGTGTTGGGTTTGTTTTTCATTGTTTTTTTGTTTGTTTGTTTTAAGTTAGGGGTTTTTTTTCCTTTAACTTCACACAAAATATAATAAGCCTAGAGATTTTTTACTGTGTTTGATACCAGTCCTATGGCATAGTAAGAGTTAACTTGATCAAATCTGTCATAACAAACCATTTCTACTACTCTCAGGGAAACTCAACACAAATTATATAAGTCCCCCTATGGCACTAAACAGCATTTTACATGGTTGAAATACTGCAGATGGTGCTCAAGAAGGGAAAAAAAAACCTAAATAAACTGTATAATTTTGCAAATTAAGAAGAATGCATGTTGATGATGTTTGTTTGGTTGGCTGATCTTTTCTTTTTGCATGTTTGGACCAACAGCAACAAAGCTGTACTAAGCAACCTCTTTCTGTAAAATCTTTAAAAATGTGATTTATAAACTGAGTATGGAAAAGGAAAATAAGATTATGCACCAACATT
Organism: Rissa tridactyla; assembly: GCF_028500815.1. Taxonomy (NCBI): domain Eukaryota; kingdom Metazoa; phylum Chordata; class Aves; order Charadriiformes; family Laridae; genus Rissa; species Rissa tridactyla. The sequence continues at coordinate 54,436,790 of NC_071497.1, forward strand.
ATAGAAAAAAAATTGAAACAGAACTGTAATATAAATTTCAGTATATGCTTATAATGTACTCAGATTTTTTCATATCAGGATTCAGAAGCATAAGGAGATCGGAATGCATAGCTTGCAAAGAGAAAATTGTCAAGTATTTGGAAAGTTAAATCTTGGAAAATGAGTTTTGAAGAATGACTGTTGTAATTACTGGTGGGTTCATGCTCTTTCTGAATTCCATCATGCACTTCGTTAAATATATTTTATTTTTAGTAGTTTTATTATGTTATGCTCTTTGCTTTTTTCACACATCACAGCACTGTCATGCCATCAATTTTCCTTCTGACTATATCTGCAGAATTGCCCCTTTCCCTTAGCAGGCAAAATGTACCATCTACTCCAAGGACACTGATAACACTACTCCTGTTAATCGACTACTGGGGAATTCCCATGGGATCAGCATCCAGTCCAAAAAGCTGTAACTAAAAGTCACCTCCAGGACGCCTGGCCACCCTGAGGTGGTTGTTACAATATGTTAACCTCCTGCTTCTGCCCTTCCATCAGGCTAAGCCTCAGCTAGGTCATTTCTGTTTGGTGGCTTCTTTAACTTAAGAGATATAAGTTGCTGTGGTTGATATGACTTGCATTGTCCCCTGCCCACCCTACTTATCGTTATTTTTCTAGTTGTATGCATGCTGGTGTATAGCTATGCTATTTTTATTGTCTCAGCTTCTCTACAGGTTAAGTAGTGAAAGTGCCCTTCACATTCTGCTTACTTGATTATTAATAGATAAATGACAAAAAATGTTTTAACTACACGCATCTCATATATAGAACTGTCAAAAATATAGTCTTTTGTTTATGAATTCTCAGATCCTAATTTAATCATACAGTTTTGCCTTCATACTGGAAATAATTTTAATTTCTTCTGAGCTTGTTGATGCTTCAGAATATTTTCTTGTAATCTAACGTTAGGTTGTTCAACACTTCATGGTAACAGCTGATTCAGCTGTTTAAAATAGTGCAATGCTAATTACCATTGTCTCCACTTGCATGTAATTGTATCTTAAATGTAACAATAATACCTAGGCATTTACAACCTACTTTGTTGGATCTTCCAGGCTTTTTTTCTAGTTTTCCCTTTCAAGTGAATTCTGTTCTTTCTTATGATGAATATTAATCTTGGCTGGTACCGTCCTACTTCTACTATGTCTATCGTGTATACCTGGTATATTTATGCTTTACCATACTATAACATAGCTGTTTGTTCAGGATTTTTTAAAAATATTAACATAATATATAATAATATAATTAATAATGTAATGTAATGTAATATAATATAATATAATATAATATAATATAATATAATATAATATAATATAATATAATATATAACATAATATAAATTTTATACCATTGCAGACCAAGACCTCTAAACTTTTTAGACATTAGCTGAAAATGCTAGAAACCTCTTTATCCTTTCAGTTGTCTAAGTTGTCTTCTCTGACCGGGACATAAGTATTCTACAAACAGAAGTTTCTATTCTGTTTCTTAGATACTCAATGTGGAATGATTAATTTATATCAGCATTCCAAATCTTCACCCAATAATCATTATCCGAAAAAAAAAAAAAGAAGTCCTTATAAAATAGTTACTGCTGTATTACACTGTGGAATTTCTGAAGCAATGCTATTGCTGTAGCAGATAAACACACAGAATAATCTATTTATCTATATTTATCCACATAAACTTGCCAGTTAACACACCCAATGTATAAATCTACTGATCAGTACAACCAATGGATGGCTTTTATCTTGCATTTGGTGTAGTTTGCTTTTGCTGTTGTTACCACCTGAAATTACAGTTGAAGAGCTGGTCTGATCCGTGCTTCTAGAATCACTGATCAGATCCTTATCACTGAGTCATGGTGTTGTTTTTGTTGGTTCAGGCATCAGTGAAAGCCAGATTTCTTAGGTCGCTAAAGCTGGGTTTACCATTGCAATGTCACATTGAACAGCAAGCTGTCCCCATGAACATTCACCAATTTTTCTCTTTAAAATCCTTTCCCTGTGTTTAAATTCTGCATGGCATCACTCTCTCAAGTAAACCTTCCACATATTCTTCCCGGCCCCATCCTGTCAATGGCCCCATCCTGCCAATGCTTGTAAATCATTACTAAAACATGTTAATAAAAATCCAGCTCCATAAATACCCACTATGCATCTCCACAAGACACTAAATAAATTTTCAAACACAAATGTAGGCTTTGTGAAAGGCTTATGCATTGTTCTTCAAAAAGTCTCTTTCCTTATGTGTATTGGAAATTATCTCTTTCTCATATAACAAAATGTTGCTACTTTTTTTCTCTCTCGTATTAGCTTTGCTTTGCTGATAGGAATTAGAACATTCAAAGGCTTTTGCATGAGGAACAACAATATTGTATAATTTCTCCCTGAAGACTTTTTTCTGGATGATATGTGGAGAGGACTCCTGCTTTCCTGTCCTTTTGCATTTAAACATCTTTCTAGGAGAGGAAAACAGAAAAAAAAAATATTAAAAGATTGTTCTAAACTGTAGTCCTAATTACAGGTGAGAGAATTCTCACCCATAATCTTAATTTCTTTTTTTTTTCCCCCAACATACCTACCTATGTCAAAGAGCTAGTAAATTTTGTAAAAATCTATAATCTGCTAGTGGTGACAGAAATCTATTGGAATCTATATGTGTCAATTAGTTGATATGGCTTGATTATGTTACTGTCCTGTAAGTATTTATTTATGTCAATGTAGTGTGATTTTGAAGGGTTGCATTTTAACCTTATTCTACTACTGAAATACTTTTAAAGAAATAATTACCATAAAAATTAAAACCAGATTACTGTATGCATTCTGTAAAAGAGATAGAAAAGCAAAACATGCTATAAAATAAATAAAAGGGGTAATATTTTAGGTCTTATCAAAATACAGGAAGTAAATTCAGAGATTTTTGGTTTTCCAATTACCTATACGGTAATTGCTACCTTGAAAACTCTTTAGCCCTTATGAATTTCATGTAACTAATGGACTAAGAGTTAAGTAATTCTGTGTAATTTAGTAGGGTATTAACTGTGAGACATAGTTATAATGAATGTGAAGCATTATTCCAGGTTCTTTCTCCCAAAAATGTAAAAATAAGTATTTTTAAAATTTGGTTTATAAACAAGCTTTTGAGTTTACCCTTTGAGAACATCATATGATTCTGTATTAAATCCACTGGGGAGAGCTGCATTTCACAGCAGTCCCAGATAAGCCTGTGGCTTTGTAAATCATTCACATAGTTTATTATAAATGCTTAATAGCCTCTGGATAAGTCCTGACTTAATTTATTTGGCCGCATGTCTTTGTTTACTACAAATTTATATGAAGAGATCAGTAAGATTTATTGGTTTTGTACTGTAAATGAACATTATAATCAGGTAAAATCACCAGAAACAAAATGTTACTAATTTTTGTTTTATTGAGAGATATGTTCTAGGAATGAGTTTGCCTAAAAATCTTTTTCATAATGTTGTTTTAGTTTTTTTTCTTTTGCCTCAGTAGAAAATTTGAATATGTGTGGGTTTTTATAAACTTCAGCAATTTATTTATTTTTAAAACTTTCCAGAAGGATAGAATATTTCCAAATATTCTTAAAAGAACTGGTGTGAAAATTATTAAAAAGAAGAGGTAAACATTGGTGACTGTATTTCATTGCATTAAATACTGAAATAACTATGACATTTGTCAAAAAATGACACTGTACTACAAACATCCTGTAGCAGACGAACAAGAATTTCCATTTCACGCACAAATCTGTATATGCAGTGCAAATTTGTTTGGGGGAGATTGCTGTAATTGCAGTACTTTAAGTGCAACTGCAAACTATTTATTTGTTGATAGTTGACTTCAAAGAAGGATCAAAGTATAAATTCAGAGTACAAATTGGTGTTTGCCCCTTTGCACTACTACTTCTCTGAAAAAGCAAGAATTACAATGCAAGCCCAGTGACCAGGATCAGCATGTCCTCACAGAAAATACAATTCTAGTGAAGCTATACCTCATGAAGTTTGGCTGAAGAGAAGTGTGAAAGTGGAGATTGCTTCAAGCTTTGCCAAACAATTTCTGTCTTTCTGCACCCCTTCCAACTTGCTTTCCACTTATGCTGTGGTCTTTAAATTAATTACTCACTCTCAGACCTATAATTTTTAGGTTATCTGTATCTCAGCCAAACACTCTTCCCACACTTATAAGCGGTTGGCCTTTTGGTAAAGAAGGTTCAGTATGCCTGGAAGCTGAGTAATGGCTGTGGATTCAGGAGTTTTCTGGTATGTCCTTAACAAGTTTGCAATCTTGAAGCATCTGATACATCCCGATTAGCACAGTAATCATCATATTGCTAATACCTTGACCAGTGCTGGAATATTAACTTCTGTACGAGGAACAAAAATAAATAAATTACATGGGTTTTGGTTGTATTGTTTTGTTCTGTTTTGTTCTGTTTTGTTCTGTTTTGTTCTGTTTTTTTCCTGGAAAATGACAATACCCACTGTCATACAGATTAGGAATATAAAGGTTGTCATATTAAAAGAACTCACATTATGAATGTAAATTTAAACATCTGCTATATAATTAAAATAAACTTGTTCCTTTGGACTACTTTAACTCTTTCTTATGTATATTCTTTAGTTATCTTTTAAAATATGTCAGTGACCAGTTCATTACAATTATAGATATCAACATGATAAGCTTATGGTATTTCTGTTCATACTAAGTTTATTCTTTTATACATATTTTTTTTCTTATTTTTTTTTTCCCAAACAGGTCATGGGGTGACACGGATAAGAAAAAAATAACATGTGAATAATGTAACTTTTGCACTATTGTATAAAGTTAGACTTTTATAAGCTTGTACTTGGTGAAAATGCAATGCTTTTTTTTTATCCTGGAGGTTATCTGAATTGTAGACAAAACATGACAGTACGGTGGTAATTAAGAGTGCACAAACTCCTCCTTTTAATGACCTGCCTTAGGTCTCTGTGCAGTGCAGTATTTCTCTACATGGACATAAGAGCTTAATAGGTGCTAATGGCAGTGTCTTCTCTCTGCTCTCCTTTGCACTCTGTAGACGTGCTCAAAAGGGCATAATGTAAGCAGGTGCATTTACAGTTTCTTTCTGGGCAGTATTAAGTAAAATATACTTAGCAGAACCTTTTAAGAGTTACTGAGGATACACTTTTAGCCACTAAGGGCATCTCTGAGAGAGTTTCGTTTGAGGAACTGACCAAGCTTACTTCTCATAGTTGACATCTTGTAGAGTGTACAAACATAAATCACAGAGGAGCTTTTATCTGCCTCAGATTCGTGATGAAAGCCTTTACAGTTTGACCTTCACTAAGCACATGTGTTCTAACCAAATTTTACAGTGTAAAAGTCACCTTTAAAGAAAGAACAGGGACAAACAAGGTAACAAGAATCTGTTTAATCATGTTACCGCACAGGGAGGTCACTCATCATGTTGTTCATTTGTATAAACACTGTGCTTTAACTATAAAAGTTTATTTTCATATTAGTACAAACATGGAACATGAACTTTGAAATAAATTAACTGTTTATTTATGCATTTTTTCTATTGTAGAACTAGTCTGCAGGCTAACTAAATGTTATCTTGCCTAAAGGACGTTCATTTAAATTAGTAGTGAAATTTTTTCTGACAGCTGGTAATTTGCTTATTTACAGCTTCCATATTAAATCTTCAAATACAGTAGATACAAATTAATAACCTTCAGTTGAAGGGCCCTTTTTCCATTTTGATTGTTCCATTTGCAGAGAACTGAAACTTCCTTTTGCTTTTTCTAATTATCATCTTGTGACACCCCATCCTATTTTCTTTCTTCCACATAAGTTCATATATGTTGCTGTAAAGTAGAAATAGTTAAGAAACCAGTTGTATAACTCTCAATTACTTAGTTGTGGCATCAAAACTATTATATGCTAGATTTCCCTTTTTTAATCCAAGAGTGATCTCCCTCATGCAATTTTCAATTCATACTACAGGCAGAAGCAAAAATAAGGTAATTGGGTTATTATAAACACTTAAAAGTACACATAGACATAAAAAACAGTTAAGAAGTCCTGTTATAAAGAAAGCCTTGATTTTTGATGTCACTTAGTTTTTTTCACCATCCAAACCACAACACCTTTTTAATGTAATCTTTTTTCTGCTACCCATGCTTTTTATAATTTTCTACATTAGATTACTGCATTCCTTATACCTGTTATATTTGTTCAAGAAACTGCCTGCACACACAACCTTTCTCAGAGGAAACATGAAATCAGTCCTCTTGTAGTCTTCACTGACTCGTGGTTCATTTTCATGTGCAACCGATCTATTAAAACCCTACCCCTTAACAATTTTAAAACTCCCACCAACAGCTGAAATAATTTAGTTGGATGCAAACAAAAGATAGTAAAAGTGTACAATTGTAACATATGCATGTTAAACTGAATAAGAGATGTAGCAGTAGTAAGAGTGGAAAGGTAACAGGATGTGCCAGAAGCCTGAGGATTCAAGGAAGGAATTGCTGCATTTGGTGACACTTCCTTTTCACCACTATTTTCACTTGTACTACTGAGATGAGGTTTACACAAATACATTCATTCATCCAAATGCCATGATATTTTAAAAAATGCAGAGGCACTTGTAATGAATCTGCAGTAACTCTTAGATTTTACCCACCCACTGAGTAGGTCTTTGAATTTATTGTCCATATGTATCTATAGGACAGTTCATCTGTTTGTCTAGCAAGTAATTTAGAGAAATTATATTACTGAATCTTTTTTCCATGGCCGGAGGAGTACTTTAGACCAAACCCATAAAACAGATATGAGATGAAGTAATCATTTTTCTTGTGTGTGTGTGCTTGTTTATTAATGTGGTATGTATTAATTGAGAAATTTGTTAGATCCTTTTAAAAAAGTAGTAAAATAAAAGGAACCTAAAAGAATCCAATAAATGGTGGATTAATTGGTTTGGTGAAGGCAATGGAGTTAGTTAAACTTAGAACAGTGGTGAATGCAACCAAACTGAGAAAGGCAAGACTGTTACAAACAAGCAAATGTGATCTTTGGTATTTATTTTCCTAAAAAATATTAAATTTTTCTGTGTGTATGTGTGTTTGGTTTGGCTTGGTTTTGTTTTCTTCTGAAGTCATGCTTTGCTTGACAGTTTAGCTATTGGGAAAGTTATCCTTTTAAGTATTGAGGAAATGTGATCTATTAACAATTGACAATAGAAGCATTGAATTGTTTAATAACATTTTTCTAGGCTACTTCTCAGAATAGAGTTCCACCTTGAAAGTATATATTTATTGCGTCAAAATCAAAAAACTAGGTTATCGAAGACTTTAGTGGGAAGTAGGGGTTTTTTTTGCCACATGTTCCAATGTGCTGTAGGGAAGTTAGACCACAATTTTCTCAGGTACTGCTCAAGTTAAATCCATGCAAGAACACATACTACACTGGTGGTTTAAACTTCCTTATTAGTCAGTTCATTGTACATGCTCTTTACTCTTGAGATTTATATTTATAAGGGGAAAGCTGACTACGTTATTTATGAACTGTGTATATATAATTTATACACCATAATAGTGAAATGATACTTGGTTTTGCTGTGTTAGTGAGGATGTGTAGTACATTTCAGTTGTTTTCTGTGTACCCGACCTGAAAGTCCTGGTGTGTGATTTGAAGAATAGTTGGATCTTCACATGGCAAATAGAAAAATCCTGCCCCTTTTCATTTTTTATTCTGTCTTAACATCTGTATTGGTACACTAAAGACATAGAGGTGTTTTACCGCGAGGGAAATTATGGATGCATTTCTACATACACTTAAAAAAATTATAGTCTCCATCTTTTATGTTGAATTTCCTAAAATATTATATATTCTTGCATTGAAATCTCTGTGCTTTTTTTCACCATTTCCGAAGTATGAAGGGCAGTAGTAGTAGTAGTTAACCATATTGCAGTATGAGAAACATAAATTAGTTTTTATTGAGAAGCTAACATGATAGGAGATCATCAGAGTAAATTAATGAGATCATCAGGTAAATTAATAATTTTCACCTTACTCTAAGAACTGAATGGGACACACAGAAAATTACAGAGGTCTGCATACCGAACACTAAGTCCAAATGAAATAATTAATACACGTTTGTGCAAAGTATACAGTACTTTGGGTTCTCAAAGTGAGCAAGTTTTATACAAAACAACAAACTATGCTGTATAATCACACAACAAGATACATTTTTTTGGTCTTGGAGAACAACTGCAAATAGTAATTATGGTATTTGGAGGTAAGTTTGCATAGTCCGTCAAAAAGGAGATGAGTTTGCTTGGAGCACAAATATACGATATTCAGTTTTATCATGGAATGTTCTCCACCAATTCTTCTTTTGAGATTTAGTTCATTAACTGAGTTTTCTTCCGGTTATACAAATGCAATCTGGTGTGTCATAAATATGTGAAAATCAAAATAAACACTCAAATTATCACTTCAATGGAACTCAGCAAAAAAAGGGACAGTTTGATTAATTTCATTGCCTTTTCTTTAGAATTAAGTAGTTGTGTTACTTGTTGTTTCTAATATTGTGCAAACAAAGCAATAATACTCCTTATCTTCCGAATATAAACGCAATAGATTACTCATTGCTACTAAAGGATTATGCTTTGCACACAGTTTAGACAAGCCTATGGTAGGAAATACACTCATAATTCCCTTTTAGAAAAAAACCCATATGATTTAAGCATTCCAAACATAATCCATGTGAGTAGATTTTATACCTCTATACAACCAGTTTAAAGTAGGTCCTCTCAGCTGGGCTCCATCAGTTGTATCAATCAGATTGGGGGGGGCATAAGAGTCATCCTGTTGACAGGGATATTTTCTGTCACAGAGCTGTATTCATACTGTTTTGACTAGTACAGATTTGCTTGCAGGATATTTTCTCTTTGTTTTCTCCTTTAGTAGTATTTTGAACTGACTTTCTTCATAAAGAATTGCATCTTTTATTTTCATATCATACTCAACAGCTGGTTTATCTTTTTTTTTTTTTTAAATAATCATCAGGGAAAAAGACTGTGCTACTGGCATTTTTCTGCATGCTCGTACACTTTTGACTACATCTGGGTGAATGCTGAAGGAAAAAGGAAAAAACAAAACAAAACAAAACAAACTACCTCATTATCTCAAGTCTATTAAAAAATCCTTTTGAATTTTCTTCCATAGTATTTCAGCAAATTCGCTTACTGGCACGGATGCTGCCAAGACAATACAAGTTAAGTAAATGTTGGAGAATATTGACTGACAGTGAATCTCAGATGAGTAATTGGGAAAAATCACGTATGATGCCTGATACCAGGTTTACAGTCACATAAACAGTAGGATGAAGTAATTCAGTTCAATTATAATGATTTAACGATCTAGCATGCTTTTGATACTCTTTGAAACTAAGGATTACTATTTTTTTTTTCTTAAAAAAAATAACTGTAGTACTGCAGTGCATGGAAGCCACTTACATCATCTTGGATTCTATTTTCATAGGCTCTTAAGAACAAAAATTTTCGACATAATAACACCAACTACAAAAGAAGTTAAATACATAGGCAGCACTCAGGTGTTTTTTTATCAAACATTTTATTTGCTGCAAAATATTTCTTATTAATAATCACCATGTTCACTGCCTGCTTCTGCCATTTGTCAATTCTTGCTCTTTCAGAAGAGATCTTTTTATTCCTGATAATTTATTTGCAAGAATTTTGTCTGGGAGATTTAAAGAACAAAAAGATTGGATAATTTGGGTGAGATTATTATTATTTTACTTAGGAATAATCTGATATGATTCTTAATACATTTGATAAAGGTAAATTTACTTCCAGTTTTAACTTTGTCAGGGACTGTGTCATTTTTAATTGTTTTAGTGAGGAGAGTGATGCATAATTTTACTTGAGATTTCGCAGACATTTGAGAAATCTGAATGTGTTTGGAACCACGCATTCTACTACAAAGTACATTGAGTCACCTTTATCTTTGAATTTAATTTAATCAAATAATTTTCCATTATGCATATGCAATTCTTAAGTGTGTGCTACGGTTTCATTTCTCACTGCTACATAGATGCACTGGGAAGAAAAAAATGACATGTTCAGTGGCTTTGGGTTCCATTCAGTTTTTCTCATCGTCCACATAGTATATAATATATAGACTTGAAACACATAAGGAAAGCATATGTTGATCAAAGACTTTAAACAGTTTCACATCATTGTAAGAATTAGATTAGATGGTGCCTGCCCAATGCTAAGGCCCCAGCGTGCATTGACTTGTACTGTGTTCATACAATTTGAGAGACAAAACCAGTGAGGTAAAGGTGTTTCTGTTTAAACTGAATGTCAAGTTGCATCTCAGGAGGAGTTAAAGTTTAATTCTTTACTTACATCGTGGAAATCGCGAAATGCCGAAGTAACAAAACACAGGCTCCGTGAGAGACATGTTTTTACTTTTAAAACCTGTATAAGCCATAAGGTGGCAGTGTGGCAACTATTTTTGACTGAAGTGGAAAGAAAAGGAAACTAACTCCTAGACTGATTTCCAAGGTGCAAGAAAAGTAACACAGCAACAGTTTCAGTGTTTAGGGGATTTTTTTTTTCTTTAAATGTATCTACCTAAAACAACTTAGGTTACTGAAAGACAGAAATCCCTAGGAGTAAAATGTCCTTTGCTAGTACCTGACTTCAAGCGAAGAAAGATTCTGGCAAGCTATAGAGGAAATATGTAAAAATATGTTAATTGCAGTCTACAAAATATTAATCAGAAGAAGGATGAGACGCTTAGTTATGAATGTATTCCATGGTCTACACACATTCCTTAAAGGAAGTTCATCCTTTTCTTAGAGAAAAAAGATTTCTTTAAAACATTAGGAGAGAAATTGTATGCATCTGCATATACCCACAGAGGTACACACACACATGAAAAAAATTCCAAAAATAAAACACTTTCAAACAACCTGAAGTTGTGAATTCACAAACATCCCCCCTCTTCTCCCCTTCTCCTGTATCCCCTTAACATCTTTCTTTGTTAAACACTAAAGGTTAGACAAAACAGATGTGTGAATGTTCGGTGGATTCTTCATTGGCTTCAAGTGTGCATCATCCCAAAAGACTCTCGAAAGAAAAATCCTCAAAAGATATGAAGTGAATCACCAAAATGCAGATGGAGGAGAGCTCAGTGCCTGTTATTCTCATATGTTTTCAATAGGTTTGATCTCATTTGTGCAGTAAAACTAAACATATAGAAAGCAGTTGGACATTGCTACTCAATTCTGTACATGCAGATGGATAATGAAAAATTTGGATCAATACCAAATGTGCAATTTTGATACAGACCACATTTTCATATGAAGTCTTTTCAGAGCTAATTTTTCTTCTAAAAAATATTTACTATACAGGCACATCTTGCAAAGTACAGAGAATTTCAACATAAACAAATCTGTTGGTTTGGAGTTGGAATTAGAGGGCCTTTACATCCTAGAGAATTAAAATGAGAAAAGAGAAAAAAAAAAAAAAAAGAGGACAAGTTAATGTGCAGAACTGAATGCATTGTTTTCCATTCTCTACAACACATTGCTTATAATCACTGGCTTTGCTATTTTCAGTCAAACTGTCATGCTTAAAACCTAACTCCAGTCCCAGATTTACAGTGATTTTTTTGCTTTTAATCCTTTGGATTAACAGTTTTCTTGCACAAATACAAATCTCGAAGCTACAAAAAACAACCAACCTACACTCATGATGACATTAGTCTGTTTTTAAGCACTTTTCCGTGCATTTATAAAGGTCTGCAGAATAGCTGAAATAAATACCTATCTTCTTCAGAATTTCTTTTCATTTGTGTCTTTTTTCTAATTGGTAATATAAGACTATAGCTATTCGCAAACATAGTAACTGCAGTTCACTTAAAAACATGAACAAGCAAGCAAGCAAGCAAAAAATTCAGTATGCTACCAGAGAAAAAGTTACAAAAAGGGCATTTTCCCAAGGCTGTATAAATGTTTTAAACTCTTAGAAGTATCAGTGATACATCTTCATCTTTCTGACAAGTATTAGATGAAAAACGGTTAAAATGGTTAATCATGTGTTTTACGTATAGAATATGGTGTTTTCTTAATAAATAAAGGTTATTTGTTTCATCTGCTGAGTGGTGAGTGGTAAGCACAATAGAGCAGAAGTATTTAGGTATCAGTAAAACACCCAGCAAACAAAAAAACTCTGCTAAAATCAGATTTAGAAGCCCAACCAAAGAACTAAAACCCAAAATACCTTGCCTTTTTGGTTATTTAGGATTAGAACTGATGACAAAAAAATTCAATCAAGAAAAGAAGAGGACTATAATTCACGAGCAATGTAGCGGTGCATAAGCTACTCAGTGTTTTAGATGTCGTAATTTAATGTTTAAAAGCAGACCATACTGCTGTTACATTTGCACTGGATTTTTGTCACTTCACAAGTGAACCCTACAAATGTCAAGGAAGCTACAGCAGAGAGAAACCACTGTGTCCTGACCACATCCCCGCACATTCCTGACACGCTGAGCTTTTTTAACACCTTAATTATAAGCTCACTTTTCCCACTGAGAAACTATATTACCTCTAGAAGAAAGAAAGGGTGAGACAACTGTCATTATGAAAAAGGAATGTATGGAAAAAGAGAAGAAGGAAAAAGAAAACTGAGTTTTCTTGAGAGTGTTCACAATAGAATTGAATTGTAGTGAACAATGCTGTTTTCTTTTGCCTGGTTTTGGGGATCTTTTGGCTCAGTCTCTTGAAAATTCAACTTTAAAAGCTCAGTTCTCTAACCGTGCACTCCCAGGCACCCTTTTCACATTGTCTCCAAAGTCAGCAAAGTCTAAAAGAAACCAGTATTTGGAAGAGTATTTTCTTCCCCATGCTTACACACAGGCATATGAGACTGCACAAGAATTCTTTTCTAGCACAACATTTTTTGGGAACAGGCTTGTCTGGGAAAAATAGGGATGATAATAGGTGGCAGGTGTGCTGTGACAAAAGTAATAGAGCAGAAAGGTTCCAAGGATGTGATCTTTCACCTTCTTCTGTTTTGTCTACTCAGCGCATTGGTGATGAAAGAAATATGTTTTCTCAGGTAATGTCACTTGGACAAGCAGAATTCTCTTGTAGGAAGACTCTACAGCTTTTCCAGTCTGTATTTCATGCCATTGGTTGTCCTTAGATTGCATAAGAAAATGGCAAAGCACAGGGTCATGAACTAGACCACATTTCTTCCTGGTATCACAATGTCAAAGTGTTCTATTTAAAACAAAACACAAAAAAACCCCCAATCTCAGTATTTTAAAAAGATGTACAGGATAAGAAACAGTGTGAGTTTGTTTGATTAATGATCTCAGATTATTTCTGTTCTTTTCAGAAGAAGGATACTTACTTTCAGGCTCTTTGCTGTCCTTTCTTCATGCCTCCACAATTAAGAAGAAAGAAATAAACCCATACTGAATAATTTAGTAATCTGTTAACGAAGTTAATCTGTGTTCATCTACCAAAATACAGTGTTTCAACATGGAAAGCACCATCCCTGTGGAAATCCAATAAGCTTCTTACATTATACACGTTTTTCATTCCTAAGTATCCTACCTGCCGGCTACCCATAAGACTCTTCAAACATTTGGCGTTTTACACCTGTCTTCATCGTATGACAGAGTTAAAACATTTCCAGGCTATTCCGTGATCAGTAGTTAATTTACTTTGTATTCTCTACATCTGCTCCTAAGTAATAGTTTCTGCAAAATACATTGTTTAAGAAGTCTCAGCAATCTTTTACTTTCAAATATACATGAGGGAATTGACTCCTTCTACTGGACACTCAGATTCTTCATGACACCACCAGTCATGAAAAAATTTTTGAGATGTCTTCCAGAGAGGCCTTCACATTCCTAAGAGTTATTATACTATTTCCAGTATCGTAACAGTGGTCTGATACTGTTTTTTGCAGTGAAGCTCTTCTACTCTTCTGTCAGTCCCAGGGTGGATTCAAGAAAACAGTCTAACAGCATGCACATTTTTGTCTAAGTGAACCTTTTAGGAGCCTTCTGAGTTGCCGATAAGTAATGAGCATTTGCCAGGCCGTAGTTCAATTGCTGCGGGATGAGGCACACAAATGTACCTCTCCCCTGAGGGAGGAATTAGTCAGGATTTCTGGTGGAGTATCTGTAAGTTTGTTATTAGCATTCCAGAGAGTGAAATCCAAAGATCAAGAGTGGCACAAATTTCTCCCAGCGTCATCAATAGGGAAAAAAACGTTACTCACCTGCAAGGAAAAAGGAAAGAGAGATGCCTTGGGAAAATTAATAGCAGATCTAGAGGCTGAGGCTTTTGTGCAGTAAAAAATCCTTGGTGAATCTGAACCAAGTTAGTTCAAAATTTGAAGATCCTATGAGTCTTATTAACAAGGCATTCATCTAGGTCTGCAAACTACTAGAGTGTCAGAGTGACAGCTTGCAGCCTTAATAAATGAATTGCAAGTGGTGCTTCAAACTTTAGAATATTTCTATTATTTTGGTACTTTTGTATTTTCTTTAATGTGTGTTGAAAGGGTATAAAAAGTAAAAAAAACAGTGAAAAATATCTTATCTTGAATTTAATACAAGTTTTGACAAGTAGTTTACTTTCATGATCAGAACACCATACTATGCTTGAGTGGACTAAATGCCATTAGCACGTTATCATCATCTAAGGTAATCACACTGAATTTTAAATTTGTTGTGGGATGTTAATTTGGAATGTTATGGCCACCAAGCACATGTTTTGCCTGAGAAGACTTAATCGGATGATACTATTATTTAGCATATTATTTCCCATGGGCAAATTTAGCTCAAGTGTATAGCTCTGGGGATCCTTGAGAATCTAATGAACTACCCTGGGATCACAGAAAAGGCAACAGTGCATACACAGTGATATACAGCAAATCACATTTTTTCAAACAAATAAATAAGTTCTGATATTTTAGGGAAAAATGGTTAGATTTGCTATTTTAAGTTTGACACTGAACCAGTTAAGTGTTTATGCAGGTATACTTATACAGGGTTTAGCACTACAATAGCTTGAACTAGAAAGCAAATGGAATATATCTATCTCCTTTTGAGACTCAACAATTGCATTTGTGCAACCTTTAGCTCTATTCTTCTGACAATTCAATGTAATTTGGGATTTCAGCTGATGCTATATTTTAAAAAATTAAAATGCTATCTTTATCTGCTTCAGCAAAAAAAAAATGTGTTTCAAAATTGTCTTTCAAATTATCTGAAAGATAAAATTTTGTGATTTTATGAAAACTTTATTTGTCAAAGAAAGGGACGTGCCTTCGAAGCCATTAGCTATGAGGTGTGGGTATGAAGACATTAAAATCTTCCGAAATATTTTTAAAACCCCAATAAAATAATTCAGCTGCTGTATTTTTTACCTGTTAGTGAGTAAGTGACTTTTGTATTTAAGTTCAGTCACCAAACCAAGAAAGAAGATTTTCCAAGACTGATTCCTAATGCTATGAATTACCAAGACAGGATCTTACTGGGATGAACACACTGATCACCCACCATCTCTCGTTAGTCTTTTGTTGTCAAGGACAAGGTCATTCTCTGTAACTTCTTTATTTTTACTTCTAAGATATAGGAGAAAGTAAAGATATAGAAACCATATCATATCTTACTAAACCACCAAGGAAATGCAACATTAATGAATTTAGAAAAAATCAGGATCTGCCGCAGTGATAGATTTATTATTTAGAAATATTCTATGTTTATTCCTTTAAATTATTACTTGTATTTTACATTAAGAAGAATTTCTCTTACTGTCTGAAATTAGTTTTTAATAACCTTATTTACGATAAGTTTTAACAAGTTCCCTCTTCTACTTCCCAAATATCAAAACAATAAAAACTATTAAAAGAAGAAGAAAAAAAAAAGATATTGGCTTCCATTTGTAATTTGAAATACAATTTTTTCTGCTACTCTACCAGTTTAGATGGATATTATGCAGTAAAAAACATTTTCAGGTTCCAAACTGAGGAAGATTATTCTTGCCTGATCCATTTTCTGTTTCATCCCACTCTCTCAGTGATAAAAAAAAGTATTTTTTAACCACTGTTACTAAGATATTTATTAAAACTATATTTAGCAACAGAACTAGCATGACAATTGCATGGCAAAAAAACTTAAGTTAAAAGAATTAAAACTGAGATTAGTTTTGATGATTACATGGCAACTGTGTAAACTCTATAACTGATCATTTTTGGTACATTTTTAGTAAGTCACATAGCAAAGGGAAGATTATCAGCAATAAAAAATAATTTTAGGGATAAATTCTTTTTCCTTCCTATATCTTAAGTCAAGATTATTTAAAAAATGACCCAAACATAATCTTATTCCCATTTCCTTGAGATCTAACATTTTTGTGAGCAACATTGTAACTTTACTTATGTATCTCCACAGTGAACTTTGGCAGAAAGGAGAAAAAGACTCTATTTCGTAATGGTTAAGAACACTTTATTGTATTAGAAGCCTTACTTTGTATAATTTGCTCACTGTAAGACAGCTGTAATGAAGAGAAAATGGACCACTGTAATAACCTGACAAGCACATTTATCCATAAAGAGGATTAGTTTCATCTCAGATCCCACCACAGCTCTATGAAACTGTGCTATGATAGAAAGAATTCAAACAGTAGGAGAGAAATCTCCAGAACTTTGTAACTTTTTTGTTAGATATTCATCTAACCTCTGTATTGTTTTCCAGTTACATAGTCACAAATCTAATGAAGCAGCTGGATCATTAGAATCAAGGAACATTTTATTTTATTTGATTTTTATAAACACGTAAGCAGGTCCAAGAAGAACAGTGTATCATTTTAATCAACAGTCCAAAATCATCTGTAAATGAAAACATATCTGAATAAAGATAGTGCTTACAATGATGTCAAAAGCATGCTGACCTGAATCCAATCAGCTAGTCTATCTTGAGTATTTTGTCTTTGACAAGTGCTAAATGCAAGATACTGAGAAAAGTACCAAAAAAATCCCTGCCCAAACTTCTTTGAACACCAACACCACAGCAACAGTCTTTCAGTCTGCATGTAGGATAGTTTCTTACTAGCTGAACGTTGCTTCCGCCCTTTTTTGAATGGGTTTGTATGCTTCTCAGATTTCTTTTAAAATTTACCATGGTCTGGGTTGCTTTGAGTTTGCCAGGAGCCAGTCACAGCAAGGACCACTCTGGGTGCTGCCCTTCACTGACTCTCCAATGAAGTAGGCTTTCTAGAGCTTCCATCGACTTGTGAAGGGTGCTATAGTTGTTTTTTGTCAATAAAAATCTGCCTACGTGTGGTATCTAACTAAGCTAACCTACTGTGAGGCCTCAGCCCTTGATCTATATGCCTGGGCTCTTGCTGGAGTTTGATAATTTTACTTCATAACTAGGAAAAGAAGAAAGAGTCAATAACTGGACAGAGGAGTTTTCTAAATACTATTATCTTTGTGTTTTTTCTGATATTCCTGAAAGTAATTGCTTTTTAATGTGTTCTTTTTAATCAGAATAAACAAGTGATAAAAAAAAATCTGAAAAACAATAATCACAGGATAAAAGATTCTGAAAAGGAGCATTTCAGCAGGGGCTTTCCTTCTCTGTTTTTGTATTTTCCAAAGGAACATTTTTGCCTTCCTTCTCACTGTACTTCCAGAGTGTATAGCTATGTTCTGGGAGGTGATGGTGAGACTTTTTCTGGAAGAAAAAAAGTAAATATATTTATTAGAAAGATGTTATGAAAATGTTGGGGAATGACTCAAAAATAAGAAGAATTTATGATTATTATTTTTTTTATATTGTATATTCACTATCTATGGTCATTAGTTAAAGTACAGCAATTCTAGTTTTACAGGAAGAGGTGAACGAGTTAAATTTAAACCATTCCTTAGTTATGTAAATGCACAAAATGTAGCGCCACTTTCTATTCTTATTACAATCGTGAGACTGTCACTATAAGTGATTAATTTTGTGCCATTCTTTCCCAGTGATCTCTTTGTCACAAGAATGAGCTATCACAGAATTTTAATGCTTAGTACACTTTAGTTTTCATAATGTATTCTGATTCTCATTCTAGTGACAAAGGTTGGCACAAAATCAGACCATATTCATAACAAAGACTGCAAAAATAAAGCAGAAAACTGTATAGAATCCATCTTCACAATCTCAGAACAGCGAGAACAGAAATATCACAAAACAAAACTCTTTGTTCTCGTGGCAGTCTTGGTATTGTAATATCACAATACTCCAAAATGCATTTCTGAACCTTTTGGACTGGATGTATTAAACTAATTTTGCAGTATGGATATCTTTCACAATATTTTAAAAAGGGGACAGTAGAAAAAAAATTAGTGCCAACATGTGATTTGTTAGAAATAGTTGTATTTTAACAGAAAATACCATTTGGCTGCTTGCTCATTCCTCAATGCACCACTGAATTACTGGGGGTGACCAAGTGGGGACAAGCAGGCAGGAAGGAAAAACCAATGATTGTTTTTCATAGAACATTTACACAACAAACTAGTTGTTTCTTTATGGACCTAGTGTTAGTACAATTATTTGACACACTGCTAACATGGCAAAACTGTGAGTATCAAATACAAGAAACTTTCAGTATATTAGAAATAATTGCCATTTATGGAAGTTGTGGGTTGGTTGTAACATTATGAATGATGCATATTCTCCATGTTTTGCTCCTAGAAAGAGTGTGAGCCAAGAACTAATGGTGAATTTATTTTTGGTTCTCTAGGGTAAACTAGGCTATGTTCTTTAACTCCAAACTCATTGATTGTATATAATCTCTACATTTGCCTATCCTTCTGTGTAATGCTAGTTTTTCTTTTAGCATCCTAATTTTTCAAACTCTCTGTTGGAATGAAAAATATTATTAACATGCAAACTGATAGGTAAACAAGCTTAACTATGTTGTACTTTATTGTAAACAGAAAGAAAAACAACCTGTTCAACAGCTTGGTCGACAGATAATTGGATAGTGAAAATAATATCTTGTTTAACAATAAAATGATAGTTATAAATGTTTTAATTCAAAGGTCAGTCCATATTTCTAATTTGAGCAGTTTACATATTTGGCTGTGAGGTGATGCTTGACATACAACACAAACATTTATTTTATATAATTTAAATTTCTATATTTATATAATTTTTAATATATTTCTGCAATCTATTTATACTATATTTTATATAATTTATATTTATATATTTATATAATCTATATATATGTTTCTTCAATCCAAGAGGAATAGGAAGAAATACCAAGTACTTACAGTAACATTTATTAATTTTCAGTGTACTACAATGCAACTGAGAACACTAAAATATTTATGCATATATGGGACATGTCCTGTCACCTGTACTTCACTTCTGCATATAGAGGCTTGACACATGTTTAAATATTGCAGACTGGAAGCTAAGAAGGTATACTAGGGAAATACTCCATGCTTAGTTTTTATCTTCTAACCTTTATGTCTGCTGTTACCCGCTGTTGAAATCAATTTTGCTAAATGTGCTTTTGGTTTGATACAATAGGTCTTCTCTAATAGCATCTAGATACAAAGTATGCAGTCCTTTGGAAGGATAGTGTATATATATATGTGTGTGTGTGTGTGTGTATATATATATAGTATTTATTGTTATTTTCTGTTTCCACTGTACTACAATCAATAGGAATTACAGTAATAAACACTTTCCTAGCTCTGCCCATGTTTGTCCACTTGTGATACCATTGTTTATCAACATTAAGAGAAGGTTAGTGAAAAATATCACTTGTTCAGACTCTGGAGAAAGAGCTCTTCTTCATGGGAAACAAGAAATGTGATCGTCTACTGCCCTGGGAGTCCATGACCACCACAGAAGGTAAGCAAAGAGGTCTTGCTTTTTTTAGACCTCAATTTCAGTATACAAAAAAGAGAAGCTAGCATCAATTATGCGGTGATATTATGCAGGATCTGTTATCAAAGGCAGGGGCTATGACAAAGAACAACAGCCCACTGTAGAAGATCAGGTTTGAGACCACCTGAGGAACCCTAAGGTGCCTAAGTCCATGGGAACTGATGAAATCCATCCACGGGTCCTAAGGGAACTGGCAGATGAAGTTGCTAAGCTGCTTTCCATTATATTTGAGAAGTCGTGGCAGTCTGGCAAAGTTCCGACTGACTGGAAAAGAGGAAACATAACCCCCATTTTCAAAAAGAGAAAGAAGGAAGACTCGGGGAACTAAAGACCAGTCAATTTCACCTCTGTGCCTGGCAAGATCATGGAGCAGATCCTCCTGGATTCTTTCCTAAGGAACATGGAAAAGGAGGAGGAGACTGGTGACCGCCAACATGGCTTCACCAAAGGCAAGTCATGCCTAACAAATTTGGTGACCTTCTACGATGCTGCCATATGACTTATGCAAAGTATTTTACACTGTCCCACGTGACATCCTGGTCTCTGAATTGGAAAGGCATGTGTCCTGGTTCCGGTGGGGATAGGGTTAACTTTTCCTGGTATTCCATGCCATGTGAGCCACGCCCACCCTGAGCTGCCGGGGGAGGGGGCAGGAAGTTGCTGCTTAAAAGCGGGCTGGGGCGGCCCCGGTCCGGCCGGCGAGCGGCGAGCGGCGGGGGGAGCGGCGGTTCCGTAATCGCGTTTGTATATTCCCCTATCCGTGTTGTTGTTGTTGTTGTTGTTGTTGTTGTTGTTGTTGTTGTTGTTGTTTGCCTGTTCCCTTTGCTGTTCTGTTAAACTGCCTTTGTCTCAACCCAAGAGTCTTGCCTTTTCTTACGATTCTTCCTGTGTTTGGAAGGCACGAGCGAGCGGCACGTGGTTCTTTGTTGCCGTCTGAGGCTAAACCACGGCAGTCCTTTTGGCGCCCAACGTGGGGCTCGAAGGGTTGAGATAACGACAGAATCCAACTAGAACGTGGAAAAAACGGTTTTGGGTTTTTTTTGTATGCATTTATTTTATTAGGTAAGTAGTCACTGGTCATCATGTTGCTTGGTTTGTTCTCATGGCTGTGTTACATAAATTCCTATATGGCTTATGTACTCCCTGCGATGCTGTTTACCATGTCTGGAACAGGGATGAGGATTATCATTCTGCTGTCCTGTGCGATATCTGTTTATGATATGATAACATCACTGTTCAGACGGCTATTTTGGGGTGTTTATGCGGTTTTGCTGTCCTGTCCGTACATTGGACACTGTCTCTCAGAATTTGTTAATAATTTCCCCAGCCCTTTTGCCTCCCTTTTCTCCTTCGGGTCAGGTATGACAGCTTTTGAGAATTTTGAATATCCTTGGGATACTCAAACTAGCGTGTTCGTAGTGCTATGTCTCCTGAATAAGTTCCAGGTCTTGTTTTGGGTTAAGCGACTATTTAAGACTACCACCCGGAGATCTGCTCCGAGGCTGGATAGTCAGGGGTGGCATGGCATGTGGGAGAGCATGGGCAGGTACCTAGAGAACTACTCACCTCCAATGGTCTGGGACTTCACCCCTGAACAATTACAGGACCCTGATAAAGTGGTAGAATATTTGAAGGGAAAATGCTGTGGCTATTCTAGAGAGGCACAACTCACCGCGCTGTGCTGGGCCCTGGCCAGTATCTACCAGGCACTGCTCAGAATTATGCAGCACCCTCAAGGGGAAGAGATCGAAACCAGACCTGCGGCGGCCCCTGCGGCTGCTGCAGCCCCTGCTGCAGCCCCTGCGGCGGCCCCTGCGGCTGCTGCAGCCCCTGCTGCAGCCCCTGCGGCGGCCCCTGCGGCTGCTGCAGCCCCTGCGGCAGCCCCTGCGGCGGCCCCTGTGGCTGCTGCAGCCCCTGCGGCGGCCCCTGCGGCGGCCCCTGCGGCTGCTGCAGCCCCTGCGGCGGCCCCTGCGGCTACTGCAATCCTTGCGACAGACACTGCGGCTACTGCAATCCTTGCGACAGACACTGCGGCTACTGCAACCCCCGTGGTAGCCACTGCCACTGAACCAGGGAACCAACCCATGCCAGTATCAGTTGCCCCCATACAGAAGAAGAAGTACACAAAGAAATCAGTTCGCTTAGTAAGAGATGATGATGAACCAGGGCCATCACGAGAGCAGGAGGAAGAGGCAGAACCAGAGATAATTACTCGATCCCTATCCTTGAGTGAGCTGCGGGATATGCGAAAAGATTTTAGCCGACTTTCAGGCGAGCACATTGTCACCTGGCTGCTCCGGTGCTGGGATAATGGGGCCAGTAGCCTGGAATTAGAGGGTAGGGAGGCCAGGCAGCTGGGATCCCTGTCTAGGGAAGGCGGCATTGACAAGGCGATCGGGAAAAAGACCCAAGCCCTCAGCCTCTGGAAACGACTCCTGTTAGGCGTGAGGGAGAGGTACCCCTTCAGCGAGGATGTTGTATGTCAGCCAAGCAAGTGGACTACCATGGAAAGAGGTATCCAGTACCTGAGAGAATTAGCCGTGCGGGAGATGATTTATTATGACTTGGACAATGCAGACTTACCCACAGACCCTGATGAGGTGCGATGCACAAGGCCCATGTGGCGGAAGTTTGTACGGAGCGCACCATCATCATATGCCAACTCCCTGGCAGTAATGGAATGGAAAGGTGAAGAGGGACCAACGGTGGATGAGGTAGCTGGCCGGCTCCGGCGATATGAAGAAAGTCTCTCTTCCCCCCTTGTCTCAGCTGTGGAGAAACTGTCGCGGAAGGTCCAGCAACTTGAAGAGAATATGTCCTACTCCCCACCTGCACGGGCCAGCATCTCAGCTATTAGAAGCAGGCATTTCCCCACTCAAGAGAGAGAGTACAGAGGGTACACACCACGAGGCACCCTGTGGTTCTACCTGCGGGACCACGGAGAGGACATGAGGAAGTGGGACGGACAACCTACTTCGATCCTGCGGACACGGGTACAGGAGTTGCAAGGAAGGACAACCACAAAAGGGGATCCCTCCAGGAAAAGTGCCGCCCCAGTTTCCAGTGGGCCGTTCCCCAGACAAAGCAGAAGGCTTGATCTTGCTTCTGATCCTCTTGAAGGAACTTCCAAGTCATTTATGCAAGAAGTGAGTAATGGATACTATGACCAGTGTTAGGGGGGCCCTGCCTCCGGCCAGGTGGAGGAAAGGGATAACCGGGTTTATTGGACGGTGTGGATTCGATGGCCTGGCACATCAGACCCACAGGAGTATAAGGCTCTAGTGGACACGGGTGCGCAGTGTACTTTAATACCATCAAGCTATAGAGGGGCAGAACCCATTTGTATTTCTGGGGTGACAGGGGGATCCCAAGAGTTGACTGTACTGGAGGCAGAAGTGAGCCTAACTGGGAATGAGTGGCAAAAGCATCCCATTGTGACTGGCCCAGAGGCTCCATGCATCCTTGGTATAGATTACCTCAGGAGAGGGTATTTTAAGGACCCAAAAGGGTACCGCTGGGCCTTTGGCATAGCTGCTTTGGAGACAGAGGAAGTTAAACAGTTGTCTGCCTTGCCTGGTCTCTCAGAGGATTCTTCTGTTGTGGGGTTGTTGAGGGTCAAAGAACAACAGGTGCCGATTGCTACCACAACGGTGCATCGGCGGCAGTATCGCACTAACCGAGACTCTCTGATTCCCATCCATGAGCTGATTCGTCAACTAGAGGTTCAAGGAGTGATCAGCAAGACTCGCTCACCCTTTAACAGTCCCATATGGCCGGTGCGAAAATCTAATGGAGAGTGGAGGCTAACTGTAGACTATCGTGGTCTGAATGAAGTCACGCCACCGCTGAGTGCTGCTGTGCCGGACATGCTAGAACTCCAGTACGAACTGGAGTCCAAGGCAGCCAAGTGGTATGCCACGATTGATATAGCGAATGCATTTTTCTCAATCCCTTTGGCAGCAGAGTGCAGGCCACAGTTTGCTTTCACTTGGAGGGGCATCCAATACACCTGGAATCGACTGCCCCAGGGGTGGAAACACAGCCCCACCATTTGCCATGGACTGATCCAGACTGCACTGGAACAGGGTGAAGCTCCAGAACATCTGCAGTACATTGATGACATCATTGTATGGGGAAACACAGCAGAAGAAGTTTTTGAGAAAGGGAGTAAAATAGTCCAAATCCTTCTGAACGCTGGTTTTGCTATAAAGCGAAGTAAGGTCAAGGGACCTGCGCAGGAGATCCAGTTTTTAGGAATAAAATGGCAAGATGGACGCCGTCAGATTCCAATGGATGTGATCAACAAAATAGCAGCTATGTCTCCACCAACTAGTAAAAAGGAAACACAGGCTTTCTTAGGTATTGTGGGTTTTTGGAGAATGCATATCCCAGATTACAGTCAAATTGTAAGCCCTCTGTATCAAGTAACCCGGAAGAAGAATGATTTTAAATGGGGTCCTGAGCAACGACAAGCTTTTGAACAAATCAAACAGGAAATAGTCCATGCAGTGGCCCTGGGGCCAGTCCGGGCAGGACAAGATGTTAAAAATGTGCTCTACACCGCAGCCGGGGAGAACGGCCCTACCTGGAGCCTCTGGCAGAAAGCACCAGGGGAGACTCGAGGTCGACCCCTAGGGTTTTGGAGTCGTGGATACAGAGGATCCGAAGCCCGCTACACTCCAACAGAAAAAGAGATATTGGCAGCATATGAAGGGGTTCGAGCTGCTTCGGAAGTGGTTGGTACAGAAGCACAGCTCCTCTTAGCACCTCGACTGCCGGTGCTGGGTTGGATGTTCAAAGAAAGGGTCCCCACCACACATCATGCAACCGATGCTACATGGAGTAAGTGGATTGCACTGATCACGCAGCGAACTCGAATGGGACACCCCAGTCGCCCAGGAATTCTGGAAGTGATCATGGACTGGCCAGAAGGCAAGGATTTCGGAATGTCACCAGAGGAGGAGGTGACGCGTGCAGAAGAGGCCCCACCATATAATAAACTGCCAGAAAATGAGAAGAAATATGCCCTGTTCACTGATGGGTCCTGCCGTATTGTGGGAAAGCATCGAAAGTGGAAGGCTGCTGTGTGGAGTCCTACACGACGGGTTGCAGAAGCCAGTGAGGGACAGGGTGAATCGAGCCAGTTTGCAGAGGTGAAGGCTATTCAGCTGGCTTTGGACATTGCTGAGCGAGAAAAATGGCCAGTACTTTATCTCTACACTGACTCATGGATGGTGGCAAATGCTCTGTGGGGATGGTTACAGCAGTGGAAGCAGGGCAACTGGCAGCGCAGAGGCAAACCCATCTGGGCTGCTGACCTATGGCAAGATATTGCTGCCCGGATAGAGAATCTGGTTGTGAAAGTACGCCATGTAGATGCCCACGTACCAAAGAATCGGGCCACGGAGGAACATCAGAACAACCAGCAGGTGGATCGGGCCGCTAGGATTGAAGTGGCTCAGGTGGATCTGGACTGGCAACATAAGGGTGAACTATTCATAGCTCGGTGGGCCCATGACTGCTCAGGCCATCAAGGAAGAGATGCGACATATAGATGGGCTCGTGACCGAGGGGTGGACTTGACCATGGACACTATTGCACAGGTCATCCATGAATGTGAGACATGCGCTGCGATCAAACAAGCCAAGCGTTTGAAGCCTCTTTGGTATGGAGGGCGATGGCTGAAATACAAATATGGGGAGGCCTGGCAGATTGATTATATCACGCTGCCACAAACCCGTCAAGGCAAGCGCTATGTGCTCACAATGGTGGAAGCAACCACTGGATGGCTGGAAACATACCCTGTGCCCCATGCCACTGCCCGGAACACTATCCTGGGCCTTGAAAAGCAAGTCCTGTGGCGACATGGTACCCCAGAGAGAATTGAGTCGGACAATGGGACTCATTTCCGAAACAGCCTCATAGACACCTGGGCCAAAGAGCATGGTATCGAGTGGGTGTATCACATCCCCTATCACGCCCCAGCCTCTGGGAAGATAGAACGATACAATGGACTGTTAAAAACTACACTGAGAGCAATGGGTGGTGGGACTTTCAAACACTGGGATACGCATTTAGCAAAAGCTACCTGGCTAGTTAACACCAGGGGATCTAACAATCGGGCTGGCCCTGCCCAATCAAAACTTCCACGTACTGTAGAAGGGGATAAAGTCCCCGTAGTGCACATGAAGAATATGCTAGGGAAGACAGTCTGGGTTAGTCCTGCCTCAGGCAAAGGCAAACCCATCCGTGGGATTGCTTTTGCCCAAGGACCTGGGTGCACTTGGTGGGTGATGCGGAAGGATGGGGAAGTCCGATGTGTACCTCATGGAGATCTGATTTTGGGCGAGAATAGCCAATGAATCAGATTGTGTGCTGTTATAGCAGTTTCCTCAAGATCTACATCTTCAGCCTACAGACTGCGTGCATGAGCCACACCAGGTGCACCAGTCACAAGCTCCGAAAAATACAGCATGCAACAGACCAGCACCACCCAGCATCTCACCTGCCCTGAGAGACTGTTCTAACAGATGGAGCCCAAAGCCGTGGATTAAAAGAACTCAACGGACACTTTGGAGGGATGACCCATAAACTAAGGGTATTATATGTGTGTATATATATATATATAACAGGGGAAAGTGGTGGCAATTCATTGGAACCTGCTGGGCATGGCATAGATGGTATGGAATAAGGGGTGGATAATGTCCTGGTTCCGGTGGGGATAGGGTTAACTTTTCCTGGTATTCCATGCCATGTGAGCCACGCCCACCCTGAGCTGCCGGGGGAGGGGGCAGGAAGTTGCTGCTTAAAAGCGGGCTGGGGCGGCCCCGGTCCGGCCGGCGAGCGGCGAGCAGCGGGGGGAGCGGCGGTTCCGTAATCGCGTTTGTATATTCCCCTATCCGTGTTGTTGTTGTTGTTGTTGTTGTTGTTTGCCTGTTCCCTTTGCTGTTCTGTTAAACTGCCTTTGTCTCAACCCAAGAGTCTTGCCTTTTCTTACGATTCTTCCTGTGTTTGGAAGGCACGAGCGAGCGACACGTGGTTCTTTGTTGCCGTCTGAGGCTAAACCACGGCAGCATGGTTTTGATGGATGGACCACTCAGTGCATAAGGAACTGGCTGGGTGGCCTCACTCAAAGGGTTGCTGTCAACGAATCAATATCCAAGTGGAAACCAGTGATGAGCGGTGTTCCTCAGGGGTCAGTACTGGGATCAGTGCTGTTTAACAACATCTTTTTCAGCGACATGGACAGTGGGATTGAGTGCAGCCTCATCAAGTTTCCTAACACCACCAAGCTGTGTGGCGCGGTTGACACGCTGGAGGGAAGGGATGCCATCCAGAGGGACGTTGACAGGCTTGAGAAATGGGTCTGTGTGAACTTCATGAAGTTCAACCAGGCCAAGTACAAGGTCCTGCACCTGGGTCAGGGTAATCCCAAGCACAAATACAAGCTGGGTGGAGAAGGGATTGCGAGCAACCCTGAGGAAAAGGACTTGGGAGTGTTGGTGGACAAGAAGCTCAACATGACCTGAAAATGTGCACTTACAGCCCAGAAAGCCAACCATATCCTGGGCTGCATCAAAGGAAGTAATGGCCAGCAGGTCGAGGGAGGTGATCCTGCCCCTCTACTCCACTCTGGTGAGACCCCACCTGGAGTACTGCATGTAGTTCTGGAGTCCTCAGCACAAGAAAGACATGGACCTGTTGGAACAGGTCCAGTGGAGGGCAATGAAGATGATGAGAGGGCTGGAGCACCTCTCCTATGAAGAGAGAGGTGGGCTTGTTCATCCTGGAGAAGAGAAGGCTCCGGGGAGACCTTATAGGAGCCTTCCAGTACCTAAAGGGGAGCCTTCCAGTACCTAAAGGGGGCCTACAGAAAAGATGGGGAGGGACTCTTTATCAGGGAGTGAAGCGATAGGATGAGCAGTATTGGTTTTAAACTGAAAGAGGGCAGATGTAGATTAGATATTAGGAAGAAATTCTTCACTGTGAGGGTGGTAAGACATTGGAACAGGTTTCCCCTAGAAGTTGTGGATGCCTTATCCCTGGAAGTGTTCAAAGGCAGGTTGGATGGGCTTTGAGCAACTTGGTCTAGTGGGAAGTGTCCCTGTCCATGGCAGGGGGATTGGAACTAGATGATCTTGAAGATCCCTTCCAACCCAAACCATTCTATGATTCTATGATTTCATGATTTCATTGACTTCATTGAAGGATAAACTATAAATTCCTGCAAGATATAAAACACTTGTTTCTATAAAAGCAACCTAGGTAAAAGCTGTATTTCACAAAATAATTTTGTTTCTGTTAACATGCATACTCACAATTTCAACTACTCACTATGAAAGACAGTGAAATAGAGGTCAAATGCACAATTTTTCTCATAAATATCATCATTTATAAAGTACATCAAATATGTCACCTAAAATCCAGCTGTCCAAACTACAGAATGATGCTTGTAGATGCTGTTAAAAAGTTTTATAAGCTAAATCAACAAATTCATCAGTTGATACAATAAAAGGAAGGTATGAAATCCCTGCCTAAAAATAATTATAAAAATAGAGAAATCACAGGTTTCAGTAATAGTAACTGTTGTCTCTATGAAAGGAAAACAAAATATTTCAAGCAGAAAAGAGATTTGAGAAACTCATATATTTCTGTAGCATAATATCATATTCTTTTTCCCTGAAGGGATGAGAGAATTGGGTTTCTATGACTGTTTAGAAAATTAAGTGTCAGGAATATCAACGTTTGTATATCAAAGTGTTGCATGTGCGCAATTTCAATTTGAATATTAGCTTAGTTGTTGTTTTATGGTTCTCTCCTATGTGTGGAAATGTCTTTACCTCTCCCATGCATTTCCCAATATGTATTTTAAAGTTTAGGTGGGTTTTGCTCTGATTTTTAAATGAAACTTATTGCTGCTGTGTAACTGTATTCTTGGCTGGTTAAAACACATGCAAAATGCAACCCCAAAGACTGATCTTTTGCATCAGCTTGACTTTTTGTGAGAAAACTTCTTCTCCTGTGAATCTTTTCAACTCCCCGCCATTGTACTGATCTTTGCATGGAGGGACTACACACAGAAAGGAATACACGCTTTTAGACACAGTCACTGTTGAGCACAAACTCACGACTTTTCTGTCCACTTGTGTGTGTGTCTGTGCTTGTATGCGTGTTTGTACACCTTGTGTGTCTGTAGGACATGACTTCAGGAGCTAAGGAGTTTACAAGCAACTTTTTGCCCTAAGCTAGTAAAAGTTGCACCAGATGCCAACAGGATGGATGAGGGCCTCTGTACTGGATTCAGCAGGGATAGAGTTAATTTTCTTTCTACTAGCTGTGTTTTGGATTTAGTATGCAAGTAATGTTGATAACATACTGTTTTAGTTGTTGCTAAGCGATGCTTACATTAGTCAAGGACTTCTTCAGCATCCCATAGAAGCTGAGAGGGAGCATAGACAGGACAAGCTGACCAAAGGAATATTCCATACCATAGATGACATACTCAGTATATAAAGGGAGGTTGGCCGAGGGGGAGGAATCCATGATAGCTGCTTGGGATGGGCTGAGCAAACTGATCATCAGCTGGTGAGAGCAATTTGTGTTGTATCGCTTTATTTTGTATATTCTTTTACCATTGTGACCAGTAGAAGTAGGGACGTGATTGTCCCCCTGTATTCAACACTGGTGAGGCCACACCTTGAGTATTTTGTCCAGTTCTGGGCACTTCAACACGAGAGAGGTATCGAGGTCCTGGAGCGAGTACAGAGGAGGGCAACGAAGCTGGTGAAGGGCCTGGAGAATAAATCTTATGAGAAGCAATTGAAGGAGCTGGGACTGTTTAGTTTGAGGAAGAGGAGGCTGAGGAGAGACCTCATCGTGCTCTACAACTACTTTAAAGGACATTGTAGAGAGGTTGGTGCTGGTCTCTTCTCACAGGTAATTAGCGATAGAACAAGAGGGAATGGCTTTAAGCTGCAACAGGGTAGGTTTAGACTGGGCATTAGGAAAAAAATTCTTCACAGAAAGAGTGGTCAGACACTGGAATAGGCTGCCCAGGGAGGTGGTGGAGTCACCATCCCTGAATGTGTTTAAGAGTCGTTTAGATGTGGTGTTGGGGGATATGGTGTAAGGAAGAACTTTGTAGAGTGGGGCTGATGGTTGGACTCGATGATCCCAAGGGTCTTTTCCAACCTAAATGATTCTACGATTCTATGATTCTGTGATTACTATTATTATCATCATTTTTCTCTTCTGTTACTGTTCTATTAAGCTGTCTTTATCTCAATCCATGAGTATTTTTCCCCCCTCCTTTTCTCCCTCTTCTTCATACCCTACTTAGGGTAGTTGGGGGGAGTGAGTGAGTGTCTGCATGGTGCCAGTTGCTGGCTGGAGGCAAACCACAACAGCCTCCCAGAGGAGGGCCACAAAGATAATCAGGGGGCTGGAGCAACTTGCCTGTGAAGACAGTCTGAGAGAGTTGGTTCTGTTTAGCCTGGAGAAGAGAAGGCTCTGAGAAGACCTTATAGCACCTTTTTGGTACATAAAGGGGCCCTACAGGAAAGAAGGGAAGTGACTGTTAGTGTAGTGAAAGGATGAGGGATAATGCTTTTAAACTGAAAGAGGGTATATTTAGATTAGATATTAGGAGGAAATTCTTTACTGTCATCATGGTAAGACACTGGAACAAGTTGCACAGAGAAGTTGTGGATACTCCCTCGCTGGAAGTTTTCAAGGTCAGGTTGGATAAGGCTTTGAGTAACCTGGTCTAGTGAAAAGTGTCCCTGGCCATGTCTGAAAGGTCAGAACTAGATGATCTTGAAGGTGCCTTCCAACACTGTCTGGTCTATGATTTTATGATTCTATGATTCTTGTGGTTTAACACTGGCCAGCAATTTAGTACCACACATCTGCTTGCTCACCCCCTGCAGTGGGATGAGGGAGTGAATTAGAAGGGTAAAAGTGAGAAAACTCATGGGTTGGGATAAAGGAAGACAGTTTAACCAATAAAGCAAAAGCTGCATGCGCAAGGAAAACAAAATAAGGATTCATTCACTACTTCCCATCAGCAGGTGCTTAGCCACCTCCAGGAAAGCAGAGCTCCATCACGTGCAACAATTACTTGTGAATACAAATGTCATAATTCCAAATGTCCCCCCCTTCCTTGTTCTTCTCACAGCTTTTATTGCTGAATGTGATGTCGTATGGTACATGGGGTATATACCAAGGGATATCCCTTTGGTTAGTTGGGGTCCTCTGACAGAGCAGTGTCCCCTCCCAATTTCCTATGCTCCCCAGCCTACTCACTGGTAGGGCAGTTTGAGATGCAGAAAAGGCCTTGAGGTTGTGTAAGCACTGCTCAGCAATAAGTAAAACTTCTTGGCATCCAAAACATAGCATCATACAAACTACTATGAAGAAATTTAACTCTACCCCAGCCAAAACCAGTACCTCAGGTGACTGGAATGAGCATCTCCTGATTCTAAAGCCCCATCTGCTTGGGCAGATTTGACAATGTTGGCTATCTATATCACTGCTTCCAGAGGTTCTGTTTCAGTTTTGTCCACGAATGATCAAAAAACAAAGCTCTGCAAGCAGTCTTTCTATTCTATTTTCCACAGAACTTGTTATGAATATAACTTTAAGGAGTACATACTCAGACCTTCAGAAAAAGGCTGTTTTGCCAGCCCTGATGGCTGGAGATTTCCTTACCAGAATAGTCTAACATGGGAACACCATAATTCAGCT
The DNA here is from genome assembly GCF_028500815.1 of Rissa tridactyla. NCBI lineage: Eukaryota > Metazoa > Chordata > Aves > Charadriiformes > Laridae > Rissa > Rissa tridactyla. Next base: position 54,468,589 of record NC_071497.1, read on the forward strand.
GAATTTGCCAGGCTTGTCCTATTTCCTTTTAACTTAGAAGCATCTGATCAGCATGCCAAATATGACTCTCCTGCTCCATTGAATAATGAAAAGAACTGTTCAGACTCAACAATTATTACAATATCTCTCTATATAAGGCAGATTCTCAAGAACTAGATCACAGTTCATTTGTGACTGGTATTCATCAGTCCCCCTTGGGTGATGAAACTCCAGGGCTATCACGTTCCATTTCAGGAGAGAGAGGTTCATGGAACAATAAGTTCTCCTCTAGGGATTTCAGAAAGTTCTGGTGATGACTTTGCTGTGAGGTGAACTGAACAGTAAACTCAGTTTCAGGCTAATGCTGACTTAAAGGACAGTGACTATTCTTTGGACAATTGTGTTATTGTTGGGTGTCTTAAGAGGACACCAGAACCTGCTGAGCTGTCTTTGGACACTGAGGAGTCAGTCAGGGAAGAGAAAAGGGAAAACATGAAGAAACAGCAGCGAACTCAGTTTCACAGTTATAGTGACAGCGAACCAAGCAGAAGTTCTTTGACGTACTCTTTCATATATTCAGAAAATGTAGGAAGGTGCAAAAGCTTCTCACCCCCTGCAGTCAAGAAGAAAGATGATAAAAATAAATGTAAAGTAAAAGATCTGTCTCCACAGGACTTGATCTGGAGCCCCTCTTCAGGAAAGGACACAATGTGCTCTCCTTGTAATAACAGATTGTGCAGAAAAGGAATGCCCAGGAGTCCACAATCCTATTTGCAGCACAGTTAAGGCAGTCATGACTGTAGGACTAGGAAGGGGCATTGTGGCAAAGTTTAACTTAAAAGGAAATGATCAAGAAACAGAGAGAGTAGAATACACAGGAGCAAAAGAAACAAGAGAATGTTGAGAACTCATGACACCTGCACCTCTCAAGAAAGCCAGAGAGGCTCTCTAATTCATGAAAGCACTACATCCAGAGAATTAAGTAGATCATGAGCATGCAGCAAAGGCCATGGCAAAAGAAGATCAAGAAGAACAGACAGTCATCATTATTAAATGACAGATAATTGCCAAAGTAGATACCAGGAGGGTTCTGGTTTATGTAGTCAAAACATGGTTGAAGATGTTTATGAATCCTCATGCAGGAGGAGGATTCAGTCCAATGTTCACTATTCAAGGCAAGCTACTAGTCCAGAATACAGTATACAGTCTTTTACTGAAATGACAGGTCTACTTAGCTGTAGGATACTCAATGAAACACACTATTGTTACTAGGAAAACTACAAGTCAAGGAGTCAATCAAGCAATAGGTCAAGGACACCTTCTGGAAGTACTGATGGAATTAAAAGTGAAAAGCCTGTTGGAAAAGTAAGTACAAAACTCACCACTTGCACAATGCAGTCAAGGACAGCACAAGTCTAGAAAAAGGAAATGATCGCAAGAAAGCTCTATTAAAATTCACTGACTGCTACAAAAATGAAGATAGCCTTTCAGACAATAAAGCAAGTAGTGGAACAAAGTGTAAGAAAATAAAAAAAAAACAAAAAAACCAAAAAACAGATTAGGAGTCCAAGTGTGGAGACAATCTGTGAAGGAAAAATGATAAAATGAGGCATCATAAAAAGAAAAAGGGAAAGTGTAAGAATAAAAACCAGAAAGATCACACAAGTAACTCGGCACATTCTTTTCCAGTTGTGATTACAATTGATAGTGATAGTGACCAGGAGCTAGAAAGTATTGAATTTAACAGCAGTACTATTTGGACAGGCACAACTCAGATAAATGAGAGACAGAAAGAGCCTCTGTCTTTTCTGGGAATGACAGAATGTGAAGATATTGAGAGAGCCAGCAAGGAAACTGGAATAGCCACCAAAAATTATTGTTTTGCTACCACAAGAAAGATCTTAGATGGTGACATTACAAATGCTGAAGTTGAGCTTTGAGAAACAGGAACTGATAGAGAGTCTTGTCATAATGGATACCAGTACTAACACCACTCATACAGAAACTGTAATTAGCCATATTCAAGGCATGCAAGTAGCATCCTCCAGTCAACTGTCTTCTCACAGGACTTTATTTATAGAGCATCCAGAGGAACCACCATTGATACTAAGACTGCCAAAGAGGTTTGTCAACAGATCCTGTTGGTTTGATTGTCCAGGGGAAAAAAAAAAAAAAAAAAAGTAGTATCTTTTACACTGAACTATTCTCAAAAGTGAAGAAGATAGAGTATTGCTAGCACATAACTTCTACAGTCTCTCAGAAGTTTGAATGTTAAATTTCATAAAGCAACCTTATATTATCATAGTTTTAAAATATATCCAGAGAATATTTCAAACTTGTGTTTAAGAAAAACCCAAATTACAAAACCACAGATCTTATTTACTTGCTCTTGTTAGAAATTTGTTCTCTTCTCCCTTCACTTGTACTTGGGACAACCTTAATCAGAGAATTAAAATTGACTCACCTCCTCCCTAAATGTACAGAACTGAGCGGGCTGTAGAATGGATCCTCATTCTTGACCCTGCTTTCAGCTACACAATTGTGCTCCCCAGCACCACTTCGCTTTAGTTTACATAGGGTCAGATTTGAATGTTAACTTGTGTTGTGATTCTGTTCCATCTCAAACCAGAGCAACTTATCATGGATTTTAACAGGGCACTCACTAGGGGAATGATTTGAAGTTCTCAAACAACTAGCACATCTTGCATTCCATTACTATTCAGGGTGAGAGCACGGACACTTGAGCACAAGGAGGTGGGATCACACACACTCTAAGGTCCAGAGGGGAGAGGGGCACAAACAGGAAACAGCAAACTGGTCATCTTTCTGCAGTGGTCACCCAGGGGGATAACTAGTCTGATACAAACCACTTTCACTTTATTTTGTCTAAGAGTTTCACTTCTGATTGAAGCAGAGAAGCAAAATTTGCAGAATGCAGGATACAACCAGCCTGCTATGCCAATCCCTAGGTGACCTGGAGAGAGGACCTGGAGGGTTGGGGTTCCTGAAGCAGGCAGTGTGAGCATGAGAAGTGCTGCCATCAGTGCTGCGCCTCTGCCCTTGGGGAGGTCTTAGGCCACAAGACTGAGTTCCTGCTGGAAGCTCCTGGGCCGCCTGTTCAGTTCTCCCCTCTGCTTCACAAAGGTTGTAGTTGTGTAGCCTGACTCCCTCAGACTGGGTCTGTACTTCCTGCCTGGGATGTGCAAATCCCTCTTCTGGGGCTGGGGAAGGTGTGGTGGTGGTAGGTCTTTGGCCAGGTCTTGCTCATCCCTCCTCCATCACCCTGGGGATCTACAAAAATGATCTCAATTCATGCAACAGCACAGCCAGCGATGGTCTATGAGGACAGCACCTCCTCCATATCACTGCCTAGGTGTCCAGTCGTGGAAATTTGAGCTTGGGTACCAGAATCATTTTACTCCTCTCTGATGTTTTCAGTTTTTTGAAAACTGAAAGCGTTTCCTGCCCACCTTCAGGAATCCTTTGGTGGAGACCCAAATCAGTCACTGTCGTGGAAAGCATATGTTTAAAGCCATAGGAGAAACCTCGATGCTTTCCTTATCAATAAACAGTAACACTCAGCAGGAATAGTCCAAAACTCATGAAATGGACTCCTGGGTTGCAGTACCATGTATCACAGGAAGGTTGTGAAAGCGTGCCACAGGGAAATTTATTTTAGTGGAAGCATTTCTTTCTCTTGGTGTCTCTCCAGTGTACAAATCTAATCTGTAGGACCAGGAGGCACATCCCAGTTCATGGATCTAGGGGCACATGTTTCTTACTGAATATTGTGATGGGCCACAAATACTTGTTTCCTCTCTCCTCTCATATCCCTGTTTCCTTTGACTGGAGAGATCCAGACACAACAAGGGAGCATGCAATATATACCAACAGGTCCTGCTGTTGTGTTAACAGCAGTATAGGCACTCCTCCTCTAGAGAAATTGTTTTTTTCTTAATGTAATGGGGATAAGGTTGGCAAATACTAATAAACGACTGCATATTTTGAAAAATATAGTATGTGGATGAAATGGATTCATAGAAAATTGCACAGCTTTCTCTGAACATTTGAAGAAATGTCCCTAAGAGATTAAAAGCATGCAGACAAAAGTTGTAAAGAGTTAATTCCAGAAACTCCACATAGAGTTCATAGATCATGAAACTGCTGATCTTTGGTTTTTGTTTCTGAGACCATTTCAACTGGGATAGTAACAGAGGTTTTCCATTGATTTAAATCAAATATCATTGTGTATTTGTATGTTTTCAGATAAGACTATGCTGTTTTCTTTTGAAGGATGTATTCAGACTTTACTCCAGATGGATCATGAATGCTGGAAATGCCTAAATAACACCTGAATGTCTACATGTCTGATCATAGTTTGGGACCTGAGCTTTAAAATTCATTGGCTTGTGTAATTATAGAATCATAGAATGGTTCAGGATAGAAGCGACCTTAAAGGTCATCTAGTTCCAATCCCCCTGCCATGGACAGGGACACTTCCCACTAGACCAAGTTGCTCAAAGCCCATCCAACCTGCCTTTGAACACTTCCAGGGATAAGGCATCCACAACTTCTAGGGGAAACCTGTTCCAATGTCTTACCACCCTCACAGTGAAGAATTTCTTCCTAATATCTAATCTACATCTGCCCTCTTTCAGTTTAAAACCAATACTGCTCATCCTATCGCTCCACTCCCTGATAAAGAGTCCCTCCCCATCTTTTCTGTAGGCCCCCTTTAGGTACTGGAAGGCTCCCCTTTAGGTACTGGAAGGCTCCTATAAGGTCTCCCCGGAGCCTTCTCTTCTCCAGGATGAACAAGCCCACCTCTCTCTTCATAGGAGAGGTGCTCCAGCCCTCTCATCATCTTCATTGCCCTCCACTGGACCTGTTCCAACAGGTCCATGTCTTTCTTGTGCTGAGGACTCCAGAACTACATGCAGTACTCCAGGTGGGGTCTCACCAGAGTGGAGTAGAGGGGCAGGATCACCTCCCTCGACCTGCTGGCCATTACTTCCTTTGATGCAGCCCAGGATATGGTTGGCTTTCTGGGCTGTAAGTGCACATTTTCAGGTCATGTTGAGCTTCTTGTCCACCAACACTCCCAAGTCCTTTTCCTCAGGGTTGCTCGCAATCCCTTCTCCACCCAGCTTGTATTTGTGCTTGGGATTACCCTGACCCAGGTGCAGGACCTTGTACTTGGCCTGGTTGAACTTCATGAAGTTCACACAGACCCATTTCTCAAGCCTGTCAACGTCCCTCTGGATGGCATCCCTTCCCTCCAGCGTGTCAACCGCGCCACACAGCTTGGTGGTGTTAGGAAACTTGATGAGGCTGCACTCAATCCCACTGTCCATGTCGCTGAAAAAGATGTTGTTAAACAGCACTGATCCCAGTACTGACCCCTGAGGAACACCGCTCATCACTGGTTTCCACTTGGATATTGATTCGTTGACAGCAACCCTTTGAGTGAGGCCACCCAGCCAGTTCCTTATGCACTGAGTGGTCCATCCATCAAATTCACCTCTCTCCAGTTTAGAGTATCAGTCTCAATTATAACTGTTCTATTAATCCTTGGGTACAATGATTGAAGATTATTTTTCTGATAAAATGAAGACTTCATAAAAGATACAGATGACAAACCTGCATTTATTTAAATCTACATCTTGGGTAATATGAAGACTGTATGGAGACATGATTGCTAGGTACATAAATGTTTTCCTTTTCAAGTATAACTGCATAAGAAATGATGCATCTTACTTCTTAAAGTTTCTTTTGACCAGAAGAAGGAGTTATTCAAATTTATCATGGAAAGTTTTTGTGTCATATGTAAAAGAAATGTTTTGTAGTAAGTGTAGAAGTAGACCATTAATGAAATTTCATGAAACTTTAAAGACGTTGCAATGTGTTAATAGCTAATAGTAAAAATTTTTCATATGGAGATTTCTGTAGAAGATATGAAATTATATGAGAATTACTAAAACCCAGTTTGCACAATGTGAACTTAAAATAGAACCAACAAGACTAAAACAAATCCAAAAATATAGTAGAAATAATTTTTTAAGTTATTATGTCATCTTCAACTTTTAACCTGAATGTGTCTCTTTAGTCTAAGGTCATTGTCCCACTCAAAACCGTAAGGGTCTTTTAATTATTTTATTCTTTTTTATAATCTTCTGGTAGTCATCCTTTGTGAAAAAAAAAGGTGTTTCTTAAAAAAAAAAAATTTTTTTTTTTTTCAGACGGTACAAGTAACTACGTGACAGAATCATTTTTTACGTTATTATTATTATAGAAAGTTTGGTTTCAGTCCCCTTATGGGTAACTTTTCACCTCTGTAACTTGGCCTTTTAAGAGCCTTTCTGATCCAATATTAATGCAAATTACATTGTCATATTTTGTGACTTTTTTACACTTATCACTTAGCTATAGCTTACATTCAAAGACTTTTTTTATTTATTTTATTTTTTTAATCACTAATGGATTCTCAGCTAACCTATGGGTCCAGCCATGGTCAGTTGCCTTCAATATCACTGATGTATGCATTGTGCTGATAAGTACTGTGGTTCATTTTCCTCTTGGGTAAGCACAGTTAAAAAAATGGGGGGGGGGGGGTGAGGGAGAGAGAGAGAAACTCTCAGGCTAATAATTACCTTAGCCTGAGACAAGGATGGCAAAACACACTTGATTGCTTTCTAACCTTCTGTACTATATAATGAAATACGGCTGCTTCAGGACAAAAAATACGTGATAGCTTCTTGTAGTTGTAATGTTATTTCACTGAATTCCCCAAAAATGCATTTCATCCAGCGTTATCATTGAGATAATATTTTAACTAAAGGGCAAATCTTGGTCTAATTATAAATTCTTTCCCCACATCAAAAGGATTGTTCCTAATATTCTCAGTGTCATTGTTTCATATTACATTTTAATTTCTTAGTTCATCAGTGTGAACCGTGTATCCTAATATGTTAAGAATCATTGGTCATGATTCAGTGATCTAACAAAACTTGTTGAAAGGTGAAGTGATTAGTAAAAAGAAAGAAGATTTCAACCTTATGGAACGTATTATGAAATAAATTTTGTATGCAGGAGTACTTGTATCACATAGGAATACAGGAAAGACTGTTTTCCTGATACGTATTTTGCTGTATCACATACAGTTTTGTGTCTTTCCTGGTGTGAAAGGAAAAAAAACCCACACAACAAAACATTCAGCAATAGTGGGTTGGTGCTGTACAAGTAAAGATTTTGTGATTTTATTGCATACAGATTAAGACAATCCAAGGTAGTCCTGGTCAGATAAATGGATAAACTCAGAAATTATGTATATCTCAAACTGCTCCAAACTGCACAATTTTTGTCATTAGTATTCCATAATTCCTTTATCTAGAGCTAAAAAGTAAAAAGGAAATGAATCAACGAAACCAGAGAAACATATTGATATGTAGCCAATTAAAACTAAGAAGCAATTTGAATACAGTCATGCTTCTTTTATCTTAATTTAGTTTTAAGGAATATCGCACCTATTCTTTCCCTATCTTGCGATAAAATTCATGTATCTCTAAAAATCCATCTGTTGTTGGGGTTTTGCTGTATTATAAGCATTAGCTACATCATGTCATCTGTTGACATCATAAATAACTCAGTTACTTTTATGGTTTGCTTCATCTGCAGATGTTTTTAGAGTGTTTATAACTGAGTGTCTGAGAAACAGCAGCATTTTAGAAATATTTCCAGAGCTGTCCAAATGACAGGATCTTGGGATGAATATCTCATCCATTTGTCTTACATTTTTATTTGCATGACCTGTAAATGTAAAGTTCTCTTTATTTACTTTAAGATTTACAAGTAAACGGGGTTACAAAATTTTACAAACACAGTGTTAACGTTATCATTAGAATTTGTACCAGGCTTTTGAAATGGATCTTCTGACTGTCTCCACTGACCAGGTTTTGGTTCACTTTGTGTCCTGGTTCACTTTGTGTCCTGGGTCTGCAAGCTGGATAGCTTCCAGATGAAACTGAAGTGGAAAATCTGCTTCGGGATTGCACACAATATGACCCAACCGTTAGTAGGCATTCATTGTTGAGTGATAGATGGGAGTTAATCTCAGTTAAAAGCCTTGAGTCACATATAGTTTGGGTGTTGTGTGCCAGAGCAGACTGGGGACTACCTCAGCCTTTTTACCACATGGCCCTTAATATGTCAGTGTTGTGACAGTTTGCAGTGATTGAATCTGAATCTTGAATGCTGAAATCTGACTCTTGAATATCTGAATGCTTGCTTTAGGTCCCCCATACGTTTGTGTGGAGAGCTAACCAATGAAATTCACAGACACCACTGAAACTACCTGTAGCTCAACTATAAGTAATGATAAGGACAAATGTATTTTTTGCACCAGGTTTTCTCCAGTGCTTCAGTATCTTTCCAACTGATGTAAACAAGTATCTTCTTCATTTGTTTGCTCTCACGTCTCTTCCAAAAATTCCTGAGACTTTTCTCCTAGATAGGGTCATTTCTTTATACCAACACATAACAATGACAACCACACCTCCCTCCCATTCCAACTACAGCTAGGTAGAGAATATTCATGCAAAGCTGTCCCAATTCTCTATTTCTTCTGATTGAACTCAAAAGCATATCTGATTTTTTTTCAGTGGGAGAAGAAAAGTGGGAGACGTTGATGGCTGTGGACTGAGGTTACACTCAGCCTTCCCTACCCAAACTGTTTCATTTTGCACAGAATGCAACAAATAAAAAACAAAAACCAAAAAAGTTCTATACGTTCAAAGAATAATGGTGGGATGATTGTGATTCCCTAGCCTACTGATTATTTCAGTGGATAGAAACCCTGATTTTCATGTTGTCTCTGCATCTTTGTGTTATACAGGACATCTGGCTCTTTTTTAAGCTATCTGAACAACTTCTGAGAAATTCTACCTTCCCACAGCATCTAATTTTTCCCATACAGATTGCGGTTTAAAAGTCACAATGCAGCTAATTGAAAGCCCTGTTATAAGGCTCATCTCATTAAATACTAAAATGCAAGCACCTCCGGAGTGAAATGTGGCAGCTGTTAAACAGTGAACAGCAATACTGAACAAAAGCCCAGGACAGTGAAAAAGAACATTGTATCTAATTGGAACTGCAGGAGAATTGTTAGCAGACATAATGCAATTATCCAAACTGGAAAGTGTCCAAAATACTACGGTTAACATACATGCCTTTTCTTTGTTTTTTAATGTTGGGGGAGAGGGAAAATCGGACTGTTATTGTCTACATTAATACATAAATCTTTAGAATCTGAAACACCAATGTTTAAATCATTAGAATTCGACTTATTTATTTCAAAACAACAACAAAAAAAAAGATCCTGTTTGGAAGAAAGTCCACTACATTATAGAATCAGAATAAAGCTAATTCAGCAAGAAGTGTCATCAGTTATCTTTTTGGGTCTCATAAGTTTTGTTCTGCACAAACCCTGATCTTAAAGTCAGTGTGCTGGCTCAGAAACAAAATGTCTCTTAAAGAGTAGTTTTACAGAACGATGTAACATGAAAAGCAAGCATTATTAAGAAGGTACTCTTCTACTTGTAGCATGATGCTATTATGTGGTGGTGCTGGGGTATTTTGGCAGCTCTTTTATCCTCTTGCCGTTTACTCATACCACTCATATGCTTGGTGAAGTGAGCTTTACTGTATATGCCTTCAAGTAAAAAAGTTTCTTAACAGATTTTCTTTTTTAATGCATTAGCACAAAGAATATCTTTATTTCATCTACTAAAGTCTTCTCCCTGTCCTTCATTTACTCTGTATCAAAAAATAAAAATTTCCCATCCCGCTGATATTAACTGTATGTCAAGATTCATTCAGGTAGAGAAAAAGCATCCCTTGAAAGTTATCACCTTCAATCTACAATTCTGCAGGAAGGAAAGAATTTGCAGCCAAGAGGTGGGGTACAAAATTCCGTTTCCTTTAGAGGACTGAGGCAACTGCCTCTGAAATGCCTCATCAGAAGGAAATAACACTAAAACCAGAAATAGAAAAGATAATTGTGCAGAGTGAAAAGTTTTTTAATGTGTTGTACATCACCACGAGAGTCACAAATAAAGAGTAAATTAGTTGACAAGATAATTACTGTCAAGTTATTTGGGGTTAGTGGGAAAAAAACCAGTAGATGTAAATAAGCCACCTTACAAAAAACAAAATTACAAAAAAAGGCCATGTTTTTAGTGATGAAGACATTACATAGTTACACAGCTTTTTTACTAAATTTGAGAGGCTGAAGAGAGACAGAAAACCTAAATGGTTAAGACTGTTTGGAGAGAAGGGGCAGAGAAAAGGAGGATGAAAGTAAAGCTTACAGTGAGCTTTTTTTTTTGAGCGAACAGAGTGATGTAAACACAAAGACATGCCTAACAGAAACATTTAAAGTAGTTGGAGTGTCTGTAAATGTACAGAAAATGGTAAGACTTACATATAAACAACCTTCCCTTAGGTAGGGTTGACTATTTACTAGGGACATCTTCCATAAAAGCTAAAAGTGAGATAGACAAGCTGAGATGATAGCAGATAGTACCTGGAGATATTGATGCTAGTCCCATGCTAAAAGTTAGTGTGTTGTGCAGTTCTTCTTGGTGATGTGATGACCTGAGATCCAGACTTGAAAACAGAGGTCTTAAAGGTCTGAAGTGATGCTGTGAAGATGGCTGAGTTGCTGTAGCGTAAGTCAGCAATGAGTTTAACATGGCGAAAGACAGAGACAAATCACACAGCTTGAATTTGTTTAGTAGATGAACAGTGCTGTCTGGGCGTATTTGTTGAGAAGACTATACAGCATGTTTACGTAAAGGAAAAACAAAATAAACCTAATAGAGAAAATAATAATAAAGCAGATGCATAGATACTAGTATTATACCTGTAGAAATATTCATTCTTTACTATTTTATGTTGCATGTCTCGCACAGAAAATATTTTCTCTGGTAAAAATTAAGAAGAAATTAAAGACAAATATTACCTCTCCACCCATGTAATGGTGTAGTGGTATGACACGGTAATGTCGGTGTTGCAGACTGATAATATGGTACAATTACCATTTTATCACTCACAGGTGCAATTCAGCTGCCGGAACTACTACAGACCACTTACATAGATTCTGACCCCTTACCCCTATCAGAGGTTCTGATATTCTTTTATGAGCTAATATGAATCAGTCTGGGCATAATTCTGACACTGCTGTCATTGCACATTAATATATCTACTCTCTTTGGCAGCAGAATTCTTTTGAGATTTTGAAAGAATAATGTTAAGTTGTGCTTTTAGGAGTATGATATAATATGTATATGATGAAAAGATATTGCATTTATTATGTCATTATCAGTATAATGATTAAGAATACCTCTGTATCATATGTAAAAGAGCAGAATGTGAGTCAAGTATAGCATGATCACGCAGAAAATTCTACAATTTCTTTAAGAATAACTGTTCTGGAGTTGAAATATTCACTGTTGCTTAAATGTTCTGCCCCTTTATGATTGAGAAACTTTTCACGAACTGTAAGAAAAGTAAATCATCTCAGTGATTTGGGCCTAATCTGCATGGTCCAGTGGGTTTACTCAACTCTGGACTATCAGATTTGAGGTCTATGTGTATAAATTTACGCTGAAATAGCAAAACAGGATTAAATTTCTGGAAAATTCTGCTAATGAAGCTAGTGAATAATAACACTATTAACTTTTTTATGGACCTGATAATAATGGAAAACGTTGGAACTAGACAATGAACAATTGTTCAATGTTGCTGAGGTAGAAGACAAGGAATTAAATCACTCCTTGGAGTTAAAGTCAAGACTATCAGAAAATAAAGATACTGAATACAACTTCTGTTGCGTGCTTATTTTATGCTACAAAACATTCATAGAAATTCTGTCTAAATGCGTCTCAAGACTATTTTTTTTTGTGCCTATAAACTTAAGTTGGGGTATTGCCAAGACTTCCCAACAGTTTCCTTTTTTAATAAGAGTAAAAATTGACAACAGTCAGTATTTTATCCAGCTTTCTCATTCTGATATAAAACCGAAGACGTAATACCTTTGACAAAATGTTAAATATTTGTGTTACATAATAGGCAGTTAAGTAGGAAGAGAAAGATCATTCATCTTCTGTGCTTCTGAAGATCTGTTAATATTTAAAAATTATCATTTAGTGGCAACATATGAAGCGGATTTCAGAGATTAATATACTGTGACTAGAAGCGATTCATTTCAGTCCTAATTCTACATCCAGCTAGACAGTATTTAAGAAATCAAATTCTGCTCTCCTGTGTACCATTTTGTATAAGGAAAGTCACTTACACATATATGAAATTAGCTGTGATACGACGACTTCTGGATGGTATCCCAAGACAGTAATTTGAATATATTTTCATCTTTTTTTCATTTGCTGTGAATTAATAGTGTGTTTATGGACTCATGTCTCAGAGAATGTTTTTCTATTTATTTTCATTATGTAGCTGTTTGTAAGCTGTGCATTTTATCTTTTGATACCACTTAATTCTCCCCTTGTAGAAAGTATTTAGTACACAAAGTAACTCTTTAGTTTACTGCCCCTATTCTGCTCTCTTGCTTTTCCAACGTGTGCATTTACCTATAATTGACAAGCTGTTGCAAGGAATTAGGTATTCCCTAGGTAGCTGGCCTTTGCAAAGAAGATCCTCGGAGGCAATCAACAAACTGAAACAACACACCTTTTCTTAGCTTGAAATTCCTAATAAATCAACATAAGGCAAATATTCATACATTAAAGGTTAAATACTTTAAGCCTTTTGACGGTAATTGAGTGTACTTTCAAGAGCTTTAATTTTGATAGAGATTCATATTTTTTTCTTTCCATTTCATCACAGTTTGCCTTAGTTAGTAAATATTTTATACTACTGACTGACACTTCACAGTTGGCACAAGTTACTATACAACAGTCAGATCTAGTTTAAAGGCCTCCAGCTGCAACTTTATTAAGAAATACCATTCCATAAATAAAGCTAATATTTACTCAGTGGTTTTATATCCATGGAAGTAATATTCACACACACATCATCAGAACTGCAATAGCTGAGACCATAAGTCTCCCATCAGTCCTAGTCCCAAAAGAAGGATCAGATGCTCTTGATTAAGATGCCTCCATAATAAATCTCAGAATAGCTGTTGATGTCATTAACATCTGTCTAGTCATGGCAACACCTCTTTAATTTTGAACTCTGAAATAAGGCTTGCAGACTGTATTTTCAAAGGAATTGGCATGCTTGGAAAGCACCTGAAAACCTAACCTACGCAGGTGCTTTTAGAAATCATATTGGTGAGAGTTAGATGATTAAATGTTTTTGGCAAATCTACATCTGTCTTTAAGGTACTGAAATACCTTTCAAAAATCTTAGAGTTTAGGCAACTTTAATAACTTAATCAAGAAAAGGCATAAGACAAACCCAGGCAAAACTATGCCTGGGGACAGCAATATACGGTCCAGAATAGTGTTTTCCTTTTCTACGTGATATACATCATGGATGTATGATGAATAACTAACAGCCTTGGATTTCGGAGTATGACAAGTCTCCTGTTCAAAGAAAATATTTTTTCTTACCACAGATATACTGATCATCCAAAATACTGAGAGTTCTTTGAAGAACAAAGCTGCTATGCCCTTTTTTCTGGTTCCACACATCATGAAAGCGGAAGTATGAAGTAACTCAATCCCAATTTACTGCTTTATCAGAGGAAGTGGGTGGGAAGATTATTTTCTGTTCAGGTGTGAAGTGGGTGGACAGCCCCCCTCAGCTTTTATTCACGAAGCTCCCAAAAGTCAAGCAGGTGAGGTTGAAATTAATCAGTCAGAGGTTACCATAAACCATTTGAAAACTTCTTAAAAGGTTAAGCCATTTTTCCCCATTGGTAAACATGTTCGTCCAAATTTTTATTTCTTTGCTCAAGTATGTGTTGCATTAAAGTACCCTTTGGACTTCTATGAGTGAACTAAGTCACTTTGCATTTCAGTGTGAAATCTTGTAATTTCTGTGCTTACTTTCATCATTGTAATATATCAACATCAGTGACTTTGTTTTCCATTGATACCAATGTAAATAAGGTAAGAAGGAATAAATTCACAATAACCGAATATCACACAGGTCACTCAGTTGCTGCCAAGAAACCTGTTTGTTTTCTTAAATGATCAACAAAAGCTCAAAACACATCTTTGATCTCTGTTTAGGTTCAGTGCATAGCTCTTTTTTTTTCAGTTCCTGTCACTCTTCTTGACACTGACTCTTTATTTCTGGAATTCTTGTAAACATTAGTCCTTTAAGTAAAACATAATTCAGCTTCAGGTCTAGGAAAGCTGACATGGGGGAGAGGAGGTTGGACTGTTACTGGAAGCCAATTACTAAGTTATATAAGGACTATTGTCCAACACCTCTTGTTTTAAATGATAAAGAAGCACAACTGAAAAAATGGTATTGTGAGGAATGGGTTAGGAAGGGTGGCAGAAGGGATTAACAATTTCATAAGGAAACATGTCACTTAGCTGCCAAACAGACATCACTTCAGTGAGGTGCACCCCAGGATGTGACTGGTTTGCCTACATTCAAGAATAAATGCTTGGTGCTTTATTGCATATTTATTAGTCTGAGAATGACATCCTGAAGTTAGGTATTTGCTGTGTGAAAAAATGCTTGCCACCTTCTAATTATTTTTTTTTAAATATTCTATGAATTAGACACTTTGAAATAGTCCAATGTGCTTTCACTGATCCTTACAGATTCTTAGCTTAAGAGAAGTGCATGGGTTATTGAATCTAAAGATTTCAGTAGTCTTTCCTTTCACTTCAAATATATGTCCCCCCTTCTAAACTCAGTTAAAGAATTCTTGCAGGATCTGGTGTACTCTTTCTCATGCTCTCCATATAGATATTGATCAGTAAACCCTGCTTGAAACATTTCAACAAATCTAACAAGTGACAAGATCAGTCACTACTCTCAAAGGTGAGCAGTAGAAGGTTTTTAGAGTGTCTATATTAATCCATTAGCTTCAAAAGGAGGAAAATAATAATTTACATTAAGGTCACTGCTAATTACAACTTTAACCTTGCAAAGTTTAAAAGTGTGAATAACTCACAGGAGTGCAATTCAACTTCTGAAGTAAATGAATTCAAAGCTTAACTAGCATGAACACAGACTGAAATACATTTGTGCATTCTGAGCCCTTGGTTAGATCTGGTTATCTTTTTTTGATTTGTTAGCTTGCTTGATTGCTTTTGTTGGGTTTTTTGTTGTTTTTTTTTTGTTTTTGTTGGAGGAACTAGAACTGTCAATAACTGTTTATGCCAACAGCTGCACGTACAGAGCAGTAACAAGTCATGTAGTCAGTCATGTCATGAACTCACATACGCTATTTCTGATGTAAATCCTGATTGCAAGTTTTACTTTTATCTGCTTTCTGCCCACGTGTCCATATACCAAATAATATCTTTGAAAAATCTTGATTCCAGGTCAGTTTTTTATGTATTCATTATTTATACAGTCGAATGGCTTAAGTTTCTTCCTCTGTCCTCATAAAGTGAAATATCCTTCCTGAAAGCAATCAGTCTTCTCCTGTTTAGACACTTAAGATTCAGCATTTCTAATTATTGCAGGGTTAAACCCAAGATCTTTATGCACTGGTATGGTACATTTCAGCCTTCTAATGATATCTGGTTTTACAATTGGACCTTGCAACCTTTAAAATCTCACACTTACAACAACCTTAAATTTTTCTGAACAAAAACATTTGGAATACCTATGTGAACAATGCGTGTATAGGTTTTATGTTAGGGGTTCATATACAGCCGTGCCAACAGAAAAAGTGGTGAGGAAAATTGATGACTAGAGCTTTTTGAACATTTTCCTCTGCAATGAAGGAAAATCTTAAGATGTGCACATTAAAAATGTTAGTATAGATATTACACATGGTCAAATCATCTGTGAATAAAGTGCCAATTCTCAAATCAATCTGATTAAACCCTTTTCATGAAATATTGCAGAATTCTGCAATGACATATCAAAATTCTACTTATGAATAGTTTTGTTGCAACAATAAGGACTCAGATGTAAGAACATTGAAGTTAATGTTGATAACCTACCATGATTATTATTATCTAATTATTATTGCTTCAGTCCTACTTTTCCAAAAACAAATACAAAGAAAACAGAGATAATTTGTAATATTTAATAGAATGTTTATGCAGCCTTGCAAAGAGTGCATTTAAGTGTTTTACATTACAGCATTTTTATTTGAGTTGGTCTTTAACTGTCATTAAAATCTGTAAACTGACCCAAGCCTGAAAAAAACATTTCAAGAGTTGCAAAGGTATATATTTGGAAATGATGACCCACGGTACAAATATTGAATTCTGCATCATTTTAGACTTTCATTTATGACATTATTGAAATGGTCAATTATGAAAATTGCAATTAAAAATGTTCTCTGACATGATTTGAAATTCATAATAAGACTCAAGAAAATTCAGAAACATCAGATACATTTAAAAAGAGGAAAGAAAGAATTGCAGAAGTGCATTTCCACTTTTATTGCTAATTGTTCTTTTCAGGTATGTATCAGGTATTGCAATATTTATGAGTCATAATTCTTTCTGATTATTTCTATCAACAAACATAAATCTGTATAGGCATAAAACCGTGGTATTTGACAATTATGGCTACTACCAGTAATATCAAATGCTTTTTTATTTTTTTTAGATCTCTATCCTGAGACATGACAACAGGATGTGCCTCGGAGAAGAGTAAGTAAAAAAATTCCTTATCCTTGATATTTTTTTCCATTATAATAATAACTGGATACTGTATCTTGAGTTTTATAGAAATGAATTCATTAGCCATGAATTTTAAAAATAGTAAGCCACTCCCATGGAGTCCTATTTACCAGGTCCTATTCTGTGTATTCAGACTCGACCTTGATTTCAGCAGGACTTTTGTCTAAGCAATATTCTTTTGAGTACATTGAATTTAAACATTAACATTAGTAAAACGATAACACTAAACATAAACATTAGTAAATTAATATCCATTACTTAAACATCTATGTTTCTCATGATCTAAAATGTTATGAAAAGAAACTTCCTAGGTGATTTTGTTGCTTCAGGTAACACTCCTCCAGAAAAAGAAAACAAAGGAAGATGAGCTATTCTTATAAAACAAACAAAGAAATGAAGAAACAAAGAAACAAAGAAAGTGATAAAGTATACTTATTAGTGTCTTTTCATTGATGTACATCTTCCATATGTAAAGACCATATGTAAAATTATTTTTATGTGTTTAGCTATCTATTAATCACTGGGCTTTCTTCTTCCTCGGTGCTTGAAATATCTGTCTTCTCAGTAGTGCTTGGAAAGTTGCTTTTTATTTAAAAAAAAAAAAAAAGTACATAAGGCTAATATAAAATTTGTGTCTCTCTCATATACCATACTGGATGAATTTTAAAACTGAAACATTTTTCAGGTCCATATTTTGTATTGTTTTGCTTTATCCCATTAACAGCAGGTTCAATTGCTATCTATACTCATGACATAATGGTGTTTGTTAACTGCTTAGTATTGAGGGAATGACTAGCAGCAAAGTCTTTGCTATATCAAGTCTCTGCTGAGTCAAGAAGTTGTCATGCTGTTTTTCAACAGCAAAATTAGTGCAATGTAAGTAATGCTGATTTCCAAGTGATATGATGTTACATTACAATGCTGGCTGCTAATCCTTATTTCTATTTGTTAAAGACACCACAAAGTGTTTTTAAGTGGAAAAAGTACTTACTATAATCCTGCAGTTAAAAAAGCGAACCTAAGCACACTTGGAATTTTGCCTTTGGTTTAGACCAAAAACTAACACCAGTCCCTAAAGAAACAGAAGTTCACTATCCGGGAAAATGAATCTTGTTTCACCGCCCAGAAAAAAAAGAATGCAGTGGGTTGAAGGTAGGAGCAATACTGGGAGTAGATCATCTGTGCGTGGCTCCTGGGAGAATCTTTCATTTTTCTTTTCCCCAAATAAAAAAACAATCTCCTACAGCCACTGAAATCACTTGAGGTATATCTTCAATTCATTTCAATTGTCACAGTTCCGTTCTTTTCATCAGAGTGGTATTAATTTTCATCACCTCACAGCTTGAACATAATCTTTATTCCCTCAATTAATGTGTTTCTTTTTCCCTTCCCTTGATGTGTTTTGTGAGACTATACTTCCAGTCACATTTTCAGGGTCCTCTAAGAAGCATTTGGGATAAACTCTTCAGTTTTGGAGCTATGATGCTTTCAAGACCACTGAGAAATTGGTATCATAATCAAGTAACTAATGCCTTTTTGTTTTGAAGCTATTCTTTACTATTCACAGTTTTATCCTGATAATGCCTCAAAATATTATAACTAGACAGTTAGAGATAAATTACCAGTGGGAGGAAGCAAGCCAAGAAGGGAAAATGCAGTTTTCTCTCCTTAAAGTTATTATGTTGCAAACATGAGATCATTCATAAGCAAAGTCTGAATCACACATTTAGCTATTGGAAGGATAATGTTTTACCCTTTCCAGATATGTAACTACAGTTCTATTCACAGAATCAAAGAACAGAATCATAGACTCATTTAGGTTGGAAAAGACCCCTAAGATCATCCAGTTCAGCTGTTAACCTAACACTGCCAAACCGTTAAAATGTGTCCCTAAGCACCATGTCTACTCCTATTGGAAGGTAAAAATAGGTTCATTAATTTGCAGACTACTATTTCGTGCCAGCAGAGGTGTCATCAGAATAAACATGTTTTCGCACAAAGTTCAGACTACAGAGTTAAGCTAATATGTCAACAGAAGTTATATGAGAATCTTTGCAAAATTGTAGGTCATCAGGTTAATCCTGGGCTGCAGTTAAATGCAAAACACCTCAACAAAATAAAAATGTTTTTAATTAAAGTCTTTCAAAGTCTTTAAATTTAACAAGGATGCTTAAAAAAAGAACTGATTTCGAATATGGGTGAACAGGATGCTGAACTATCTTTCAAACCAAATTTTTTCTGAAGAAATAAAAATGGGGAAGCTGAAATTTAGTTTTTGACTGATCCTGCTCTGTCCTGTCAAATTAAAAACGTTTAACACCAACTTTGAACATTTGCTATATCAGTAAGACTAATATGAAACTCCATTAAAAAACTTGATTGATAGATAATGTATCTCTGAAAAACTTCTAAGCAATAAGAGTGTTTGGCTGCAAGGGAAAATAATTATGTTCCTTATTTGTAGTGAAGGTTAAAGTTGTTATTACAGCTATTATTATTATGCAATAATGTAGTTAACATAAAATAAATTTAAACAAATATATGTAATAAAATTGTATAATGTAGGTAATAATTTGTAGATAATTCTTCTCTTTGACACAGTGCCTGTTCCAAAGAAACAGAATAAAAATAATCCTATGTAGTTGAATTTAAGATTGATACTTTTGAAAAATCTTGTATGTTAAAATAAACATTAAGGAAATTAACAAAAAAAAAGGAAAAAAGGACATAAACTAGAAATAAATCTATTACATAAAAAAATGGTTCATATGAAAAAGAACTTGGAAGTGCTTAAGTGTTCACAGTTTTTACACAATCATAAGAAAAGATGGTTTTTCAAAATGAATCATTGTAACAGAATTATTTGCATTGGTCACCAAAAAAAGTGTTGATAAGATTCTATTAGAATTGTTATTAACTAAATCATATGACAGCAGTAGCTGTGTCATCATACTTTACCATCTGTACCTTAACAAGATAAAAAATTGTGCTCTAGTGCTTATATATATATAAGGTATTTTTCATTGTCAATATGAATTAAGGCCATCATATTTATATGAGTTATAGCAAAATTCTTTCAAACCTCTACTTCAACTGATCAGTTCTGAATTGAGGTTCAGTATGTGTACTTTTTGAGCAACAAAATGGAGCAAATTTCAGTGATCTACTGTAGAGGTAAATATTTTTCAGTTTGGTCTGTATCTCTGCATATAGCAGAAAGTTTTCTAGTACTCTGTTAATAAATTTCTGGATTCTTTTATTATTTTATATATTATGAGTTCCTTTATTAAACAACATTTGTTAACATTTCTAATCCTCTTTATTTATTACAGACAAATAAGTAGAAAGATATTAGTGTTCATTCTAAGGGAAAACAAAAGAGATAAGAGAACTGTACAGCTTTAAATGTGCTAAAAGCTGTGACCTATTTAGTAAAACATGTCTACATCCCACCTAAATATGACAGGAAGAAAAAATGGCATAAGTATAAACTGAGGAAAATTTTGCAGTCTCATAAAATGATCATGCAGCATATGGCTCAAATTAGAGTAGCCAGAAAAAACTCAGACAAAAAACCCGTCTACCTCTATGTTTTTGCCTATGAATCACTTCTTTTTCTCATTAAGTATTCAAAAGGGCCTACAAAACCCAATCCCCTAGCACATTATTTCTATTATGTCTGGGAAGGTCCTGAAAAAGTAGCAATATTTTCCTTTTACTAGTCCAATACAAAAGCTTTATGTTTATTATAATGGCTAAAGTAAGGTTTGTTAATCTTTCAAAGACATTTCCAAAGGTAATACATGACCACATCAGAAAACCTCACTCTAATTTACATCAAATAATGGAAAAAAATGAAAACAAAAATAAAAAAAAATCAGGTCACTTACATTTTGTGAAAAGAAAAAGTAAACCTCCCATTAGTGAATTCTCAACCAACAGATGTAACCCAGGTTTTTGGAATGGAAATTAATAAAATTTTCAGCTTCAGGAAGAGAACATGTCTCTCTGAAAAGCACAAACAGAAGACCTCCAGTGTACTAATGAACTGGCACAATTTCTTAAATACTTTGTAATGTGTGGCAGGCAAGTCAGCACAAGGTTTTTGCATTGTGGTACTTTTTAACTCCACTGTGTAGAAGCCTATAGGCAGACGTCATTACCCCAGGATATGAGATTTTATAACTGCAACAAGGACAATGTATTTCCTATATAGCTTCCTTTTATATATGATCTACTGATGTCCATGGAAAAATCCCAGTCAGCTGTCTTTTTTGGAAATCATTCATTCACCAAGTTCTTAATTTCATCAGGAAAGTTATAGGTGAAAGGGAGGAGTGAAACTAGCTCAAGAATATCTTCTGAAACTTACATGTCAGGTGATACTAAATTCATTGTACACAATGGTGTGTTTCTGCTGTATAAAATACATTTCCCAAGTAAAATTCTAATGGTTCTTTCTCAAAGGGCTGTTTTCATTTTGCAGTCTTTACAGCACATTGACTTTGCAAAAATAATAAGAAAAGCAGTACATTTGGATTTGGGCTTTTTATGTTTTGGTACTTAAGGTGTTATAAGCTTTGCAGTTTTTACAATTACTATGGCTTCACAGAGCACAGAGTTTCTGTTAATTATTTTATTATTTAATTTAACACAAAAAATGCAGAACATTTCAGAGGTTCGATAGAGTGATGGCAATAATAGTTAATTTTGTGTGGATCAACATGGTCAGTTCTGGTGGTAACTTTCTGAACTTAAACTGAAGTTATTGTCATTTAAGGTAATTTTTCATTCTTAAGGTAATTTTTCTTAAATAATTCTTAAGGTAAATTTTCATTCTTTTCTGTATGAAAACAAAGGTAAAGATGATCAGTGACAGAATATTTTTCTCCTCTTATATGTGATTCATATCTGAGGTCAGTAAAAGAGAGCTGAAGGAGCTACCCTGAGATGGCTGCTATGCTATGTACATATACTATGAAGAAAAGTAAGGCAACAGTAGTGTTTTAAGTTGTTCTGTTATCTGAATGCATTATTATAAGTGTAGAAGTTTTGTCTTAATGTTTCTATAAAGCACCACAGCATGTATCTTTGTATAATTCACTAAAACTCTTTTAACTGTGCTTATTTTGAGGTCTGTGCTGTTTTGCTGACTTTTATTAGTTTGGGGTTTTTTTGTGTGTTCTTTAAAAAAATGGAAACACTATGAAAATCATACTTGAAATAATCATCAGGTAAAATTAATTTGATACAGTTATTTGTAGATAATTGTAGACAAACAAAATGTGGTATTTTGTCTCTGCCAAAGAGATAAACATTTTGCATTATGCAATATAAACAACACTATCATTTTCCTGCAGTGCAGAATTTTGCCTGCTCATTCTGATATTGTCGATCAGGCAGCGAAATTATTTTTTCCATTCACAGTTTTTGTGTTTCTATATGTTTACTCATAAACGACTTCTAAATAGATTGTTTTGACAGCCTTGTATTGCTAAGGAAGACATTTTTCAAACACTTAAATCTGTGTGTGATTTGAAACTTAATCCCAAGGAAAAAGAGAGGCCACTAATCAAATATTTTTTTAAAAAAAATCTGAAATAATCTTCTCTACTTTATAATCATAATAGTAGGAAGTCCAATATTTCTGCTCAAACAAAAAGGCTGGTAGACATATTTACCAAAGGCCTTATGATGTTTGCAGTCGACTTTGCAGAAGACAACATTTATAAAACCCTTACAGTGTCTGGCGGGTGCCATGCATTCTTCTGGGGATTAGTGTTATTCAGATATTGTCTTTCATTTGAACTTCAAAACCTTTTTCTTTTTTCAGACAGTTTTTTAATAGGTTTTGGAAATTAAAACCTTTTTATTTGTGTCATTATAATACCTGCTACAAATTTACTTTTGGGAGATGAACGCCAGTAAAGCTAAAGACTATTGTAAGTTTTAAGAGGGGAAAAAGAAAAGGAAGAGTTATAAATGTAGTATGAATTACTCGAAGAACTAAAACCCATGGCCTGTGCCATGTTCTTCTTTCTTATTTTTTTACTGAATAAAGCGAAGGTATTTTCCAGTACTTCCATCTTCCAATATCTAGTCCCATAGAGACCCTATTGTGCTATAAGTAGAAAAAATATTGTTTTTAGTAAGACTTAGTCTCAGCAA
The DNA here is from genome assembly GCF_028500815.1 of Rissa tridactyla. NCBI lineage: Eukaryota > Metazoa > Chordata > Aves > Charadriiformes > Laridae > Rissa > Rissa tridactyla. The sequence continues at coordinate 54,491,586 of NC_071497.1, forward strand.
CAAAAATCAATTAACAATTCCATTCTGAAAGTGAAAAATAAGATCTGAAGAAGAGAGACTTAACTAATTTTGCTTCTTTAAAGCCCCACAAGTAGGTGAAAAATGTAAATTTCAGCCTTCTACAGTCTAGATTTCTAGCATATGTAAATTTCGGTTAAACACAGGAAATTTGGGAACTAAAAAAAAATGGTGCTCAGAAAGAGGATCATTAGGCAGTTGCTTATATATTGCCTTTCTTTTAGTGCTTTTTGTATTTAGAGAATATGTTTAATTCCATAGTATACCTTAAAGTGAACTCAATGTAAAATTAAAATGGAAAAAAAAAATCTTTAAAATGGGCTGCCCAAAAATACCTCATGTTTTGGGAACCAGGATGATATATTGTTTAGCTTTAGAAATGATAAGCACTATTTTTTGCAATTTCTAAAAGGAAAGCTTTCCAAGTTTCTTCCTCCCATCCTCTCTGGTTTACCACAGCCCTCTTGGGGGCTGAATGAAAAGAAGGTTAGCAGAGAGTCCTACTTTTGTTTACCTGGAACAGATAAGAATCTCCTCAGATCTCAGCCCCTCTGACATGGAAGCGTGTCCACCTTTTTGCTTGTTTGCCTTTAACTTTAGAAATGCTTGGTAAATGGATAAAAAAAAATATTCTAGAAATAGAAATGGTAAAAGGATCCTGTCCTTTCAGCAAGGCTTTTGTCTGTTTTCTACCGAACCATATGCCTGCAGTTCAGTCCCATAAATTTCCACACTGCTAAAGTTTCCAGCTGTCTCCTGCTCAGCCAGCAGGCCACTATGACATGCCTTGTGAACTCCTCTGTGCTAGTGCAGGTTCTGAATTCTTCTGCTTTAGGGTGCTAAGAACACTGTTTTCATTGATTACAAGCATTGCTGCCAAAGAAACTCTAAGGTACATCTCCAAGAGGAAAAATAAACTGTTTGATAAAAGTTGTTTTTCACAATAGCAGTTTTAATTGCTTTCCAGGTAGCACTGGTCTATAGGTTTAGTTTATTAGTATTGGTTATAGTGGAGAGAAAGGAGTGGAAAAGGCTGTGAGAAGTTACACTGAGATTTCTGAAGAAGTGGCAAAATGAGCACAGGGGTCACTGGCATATATAGACATGTTAGTAGAGAATAAGAAAAAAAACCAAAAACAGGAGAATCTGAAAAATGTGGAAAGTGAAATAGGAAAGACCAAGAAATGTGAGAAGGACTGCAAAAGTGTGAAGAAACTTGAACTACTAGATTCACAGCATCCACAGGCTGGCAAAACTCCACTAATACCTGTCAAATTTACATATTGTGGTCACCTGGACAGGTTTCTGGCTTTTGTTAAATTTTGTTTATGTCTTAAGCTGGTCCCCAAAGGTTTCCAGCTCACTCTAAGATCTTTCCTGGAAGACAGAAGTATGTTTTTAGACTAAGAGAGGTTTAATCAACACTTAGCTATGTGTGTTTCATATCTTACTGGTTGTGAAATTTGCAAACTAGCAACATTTTTTTTTATTGTTGTGTAAAAAAAGTTATGTGACAAAGAATTCTAAAGACTCTTGGATGAACTGCCACACAGAAAGTGGTTTCCCCTTGTGTTACCTTTAAAAAAAGAGAAGAAAAGAAAAGAAAGGAAAGGAAAAGGAAAAGGAAAAGGAAAAGGAAAAGGAAAAGGAAAAGGAAAAGGAAAAGGAAAAGGAAAAGGAAAAGGAAAAGGAAAAGGGAAGGAAAGGGAAGGAAAGGGAAGGAAAGGGAAGGAAAGGGAAGGGAAGGGAAGGGAAGGAAAGGAAAGGGAAGGAAAGGGAAGGAAAGGGAAGGGAAGGAAAGGAAAGGGAAGGGAAGGAAAGGGAAGGAAAGGGAAGGAAAGGGAAGGAAAGGGAAGGAAAGGGAAGGAAAGGGAAGGGAAGGCAAGGGAAGGCAAGGGAAGGCAAGGGAAGGCAAGGCAAGGCAAGGGAAGGGAAGGGAAGGAAAGGAAAGGAAAGGAAAGGAAAGGAAAGGAAAGGAAAGGAAAGGAAAGGAAAGGAAAGGAAAGGAAAGGAAAGGAAAGGAAAGGAAAGGAAAGGAAAGGAAAGGAAAGGAAAGGAAAGGAAAGGAAAGGAAAGGAAAGGAAAGGAAAGGAAAGGAAAGGAAAGGAAAGGAAAGGAAAGGAAAGGAAAGGAAAGGAAAGGAAAGGAAAGGAAAGGAAAGGAAAGGAAAGGAAAGGAAAGGAAAGGAAAGGAAAGGAAAGATTTATGAAAAAGAAAGACCTTATTTAATGATTTTGTAAGTAATCAAAACTTTTTTATACCTTCATGAAGTGGTTTGATATTTCAGAAACTTTCCTCACAAAGTGAGGTGGAGTGGACTTTTTAACTTTGAATTTTTGGCTTATTGTTCTAGTTTAACAAGTTTTGTTTAGCTTTCTCCAAAAACAAATCTGAAAAACTATCTAGAAGAAATGGAAGAAAAGCACATTTTTGTTTTATATTTACCTGTTTAATTCTTTTCCCAAATGTAAACAGATACCAGAGTTTCTAATCTGATGGATAATATTTCATACACTTGTATGCAAACAGTATGGTTTTTTTAGTTGCTTTATCTAAACTCACATTCAGAGACGTAACTGTGGGTTATTAATCACTGCTCTAAAAGCTGGAATTAGTTTGTCTGACAGTGAGGACTCCAGAAGAGCTCTCCTCTCGGGGAGCTGTGGTTTGAGAGGAATGAAGAAAAAGTAACAACCCCTAATTGAAAAACAAAAACTTCTTCACAGACTTACTAGTAGAACCTGATTTTATTGATAAACTAGTAGATTTTTAATGTAAATGCATTTTTTTTTGCCTCTCATTAAATGTTTTGTTTTCCCTTTAAAATTTCTATTCAACTTGTATGAAACATGACTTGTCACTCTGTCTACTCTAGCATAATGACGCATCATGACTTTCCTGCATTTTAGAGAATTGTACTAATACCCACCTTACCCAAAAGAATTTGAAATTTTGTTAAAAAATTAAAATCTTTACTGTCATGAAGGACAATGTGGAAGTCTTTGAAAGAAAGGAGAAGTGAAAAAAGATACATATTTTGATTTTTCTTTTCTCGGTAAAAACCAATTGACACCTACATTTAAAGAATAAACTGCTATTGTGCTGGATCATATGCAAATTTAGAAAAGCAGTAACTCCTAATTCGGATTTCTCATGATCTGAAACAGAATTTTAAGGACTAATTCAGAACAGCATTATAAGTCAATCCCAGTTCTGTAATTCCCTACATACTAAAAAATCCCATGTGAAATGGAAGTTATTACAGTGTTGGTTTACTACCTTTATGGTCTACAGAAGCTTAGCAAACTTTGGAGAAATAAATACGGAGAGAGTTTTTGCCTAGGAACTCTCTAGAAAATATAGAAATTAGAGATGATGTAATCAAGTCTCTTCCTTACAGAAATTGCTAATGAAATGGAAGATTTGCTCTCAGGTGGCTATACATTTTTCTTTGACTCAAAGAGAGTTTTGCAATTTCTGACATGAATTTTAAATGTAAATTCCTCCTGGAATATTAACTTCACTTTTGATCTATTCAACGATGGAGACTACTGAAAGTGAGTGAGTAGAAGAGAATCCATAGTTTATTTCTTTCTCTTTCCTGTGCTACATAATCTTATATTGGTGAGGGAATTCAAAGAGAAGGAAGATATGTGATACCTACAAGAATATATACTCTTTCTGGCCGTTTTCCTATATACAGCATTATTTATGTTAAGTACTCATCTCCTGCATGAAACCTTTTGAGATGCATTTTGAAGAAGTAATTTTACAGAATCTGGAGAATTTCTCTTATCTGTCATAACAGAAACATTTTCAAAAGATGCTGTGTAATTAAGCATGAACTCCCCTGCCTGAGTAGCAATCCTAAATCAAACTGTGTTTTTCCAGGTGTTTCTCCAAGCATACCCCCTTACAACTAGTACTTCACTGATTGGTTTGGAGTTTCCTGGTTTTCACCTTCTTTTTTTTTTTTTTCTTTTTCTTGTAATGATAGCTGTGTTCTAGCAAGTCTCCTTCTTTTCAGAAGTTTATGCTGAAAATAATGGTGGAGTTCAGGTGTACCTGAGATAGGGACAAATGCAGACACAAATTAGGAAAGATTTAACAAGATATTTTCTCCACTTATTTCAGCATGCAAATTAGAGGGCTTTTTGCATTTTTTTCCTGAAATTTCTAATTTATTTAATAAGTTGGCAAACAGAAAGTATAATTTACAGCAGCCTAGATTCAGCTCTGAATTTCCTCTACAGCTACATGTAGTTAGATATAGAAAAGGTTTGCTGAATGACACTGTTCAGTGCCATTCAACACAAGACTCGTCCCTGCAGTACTATCAGAAATATCATCACTGAGTAGTAATAGATTTCATGGATTTTTGACATATTTTTAATTCTAAATAATCCCTGATTCATTATTGACTTTTTTTGAAAGCTGTGCATTCCAAAAAAAACAAAATGGAAAAGTCAGTTCTTAGGTTAGTTATCATATGCTTGGTGTAGTGTCTTTTATCACTCTATTTTCATTTTCTGCTTTGACCAAACTTATATGCCCTTTTAGGAATAACTTTTTCTTGCTATTCAGGCTAAATTTTTCATTTCAACTCTCCCAGTAAATCCTAATTAGAAGGTCTTCAGAACTTTTTTCATTCTGAACAGTCATGGAGGAGATCTACATCCGAAGCTTCAGGCATGCCAAACTGATTGTGGTGGTACCGCACATGGCTGTAGAGGTTTTCCCACGTGGACGTTTGAGAAGAATGAAGGTATTAGATAGATGCCATGGAAATCAGTTAGTTGCAGAAAACTGCCAGTTAAATTTAACTTTTCAGAACTTTTCAGTTTTTCTGTCATTGTTTCGTGATAATCAGTTGATACCACTTTACCCTTTGCCATTAACTGAGGGAAGAGAATTAAAAAATGGTTAAAAAAAAAAAATCTGTGAGGAAAGGGAAAGAACAGATAAGAAAAGCAAATGCTCCTGCATGGACCATTTACCATAAGTGGTGTGAAGTTGTTTTGAATTATGCAAGGCTGAATCTGTTGCAGGGTACTGAACATGAAAATTCCCTTAATGACTCAAATGCCCAAGAGCTAAAATATTAGATTTCCCAGAGCAGTGAAGGAAATCTTTTAGTTGATGTAACATGTGGTATTTCCTCAAACAGCCAGAGTCTAAAGAATTTTCACAGAAGAATAATGAGCAAAATAAGTGAATAACTCTGGTCATAAAAAGTATTAGAGGTAACATTACACTACACAGCATTTTGAAGTCCCTAGATAATGAATTTAATGACAAAAATACAGAATAATTAAATATCAGGGACAATATAACACTCTGGGCAGTTTTCAAAAAAAACCCAGATATTTGCATTAAATGTAGTGTGTTAGGAATTGGGCTTATCATGATGTATTAATTTTTTGTTGTTCACTATTTCAATAGAAGGCACCGTATTTATCTGAGCCTATGCAGTTTGGAAAAAAAAAATAAGGCAAATTTACTAAACATTCTTTTTAGGAAAATTATAAACAGCTCTAGAATTTTCACAATAGAATATTTTGATTTATGAATTTGTTTCAAACAATGTATGTTTCAGCATACTTTCAGACTTCACCTTGGTTTAGATATTTCATTTTTGTTGGTTTCTTCGATATGAGAAAAGCCTTGTTCTTCCACATTAAAAAAAAAAAAAAATTGCATATTCTTGTAATTGGTTTGTGATTTCAATTAAAAATTCAAATATTTTTTAGTGGTTATAGGTTATGAGCCCACCTTGGGTACACACCTTTTGTTGTTCAAGTTCTTTAGTTTTGAAGATACAAGTCCAAATCTTTTAGACCAGTTTTCTTGTAGGAAGCCTGCTCAAAATGAATAGGTCAGCACTTCAGTGACTAAGAAATAATATTGCTGACAAAGAAGCAGGCAGAAGCTCCGTTTCTCCATCAGCCAGAGTTTGAAGATCTACTTCAAAGGCACTATTGTACAAGAGCACTTTTTGCCAATACACAGATGTAGCAGCTCACAAGCTAAGAGGTGACATAGCTCTGATCAACCTTCGCTTCCTCCTTTAGAGGGTGCCAGAATTTTACAACATTCCTGGAAGAAAGTTCAGGAGGGTCAATTGCCCAAAGATCATTTTCATGTCAAAGCAACAACTTACTTCCTCCTTGGTGCTAGTCAAGAACAATAAGCAACAAAGATCTGATCCACCTGGATTCTTTTCTATCAGTTGTTCATGTAATCATACATACTGGCACAGAGGCAATGCTTCAGACTAGGAGATACACGCTTGGTTACCAAAGTAATAAGGAAGTTTTCACTGAATAAAGAAATTGTTTCTTAAGAAATTAAGAATAGCAGATTTTGAATAATATTGATAGATATTAGATATTGATAGTAGACATTGAATACAAATATTAATGTGTATATCTTATGCAAGCTGGAAGAGTACTAAGATTATCTCCTGCATGAGTTAGAATTAACTACATTTTGGGAGCTGTCTGAAACCTTAACTCTACACCACTTCCTTCAGGCTGTCTTAGGGGTAAAAGGGTGCATGCACACACACATGTGCGTGCGTGCAAACACACACACACACACCCCCCAGTACTACATGGGCTAGTTTGGGAGAAATGTTTTGTGAGAGAAAAAGTGATAACCACCTCTTTTTCACTTCTGTTAACCTGTAGAGTGTACTGACACACTGCTAAGTGGGGAAGAGGGCATATTTTGAAGCTGAAGGCTCCCAGAAAGGTTTGGGTCTTGCCCAGGCTGGTTCACTTTTAATTCTTCTGATGTTTATTTTTGCTTTTTGTCACACCTGTTCCTGCTAGTGATAGGGGAGTTGTCATTAGTTCTTTTTCATTAGAGATTATGTATCTGTTTAGTGCTTATGTATTAGGCATTGGTGATGAAAAAAGAATCTGCGTAGTCTCAGAAGCTATCCCATTAATCACTGTTATTGAAGTGTTGTGCTGTACAGCATGTGATCAGTTTTGACGCGTCTTCAGTTACCATTGGAAAGGGCTGATGTCTCTTCTATGTGGGCTGATGTCCCCCAGTCCAACTGATGTAATTACATAAATTTGCCCATTCTTCTTGAGGCACTGCTGTGTTGTAGCATCTTCCAACTGTGGGGCAAGAATATTCGGCTACTGAGAAGATATCTTGACACCAAAACCACAGTAAAAACCTGTTAATTCTAATTGTTTAAGATGCATTAAAATATATATTTCCTAAACCACACAGAGAGATTGACATAAATAGGTTGTTCCTGTCACAGGTAGCTATTGCTATGGTGTTTTGTAACTGTTTTCCTTATATTAAGCAGAGGTGGTATTTTGGTTGTTACAGCAGATGACCACATTTATTTAAGTTACTACAGTGTCTACATAGCCTGTACTCATTAGACATAATAAAGAATTAATCCAAAGGGAGGAAAGAAGATGAGAAATAACCACGTGCAGTTGTGTTATCAAGACAGCTGTACAATTCACCAGTTGTTACGCTGTTTGGCACACTCTTCCCTTTTGGATTAGGATGTTATATGGTGATATTCTGTATTAGGATTGATAAGAAAAAACAAAACAAAAAAAAACCACAAAAGTGATAATTAAATTTAACGTTATAAGAGTAAATTTAAAAAAAATGCGATCTTCCCGATGTTTCATTTTTGTCTCACCAGCAGTTCCTGTGACTCAGCTGTAAAGATGCAGTTGCTTGTGTATCAGTCTGTAATGACCCACCTTTAGAGCACAAAAAAGACTATTTTTCATTTATTTGTTTTTAATTGAGCATCTAAAAAAATAAAATCATTTGGTGATATGTTAAAAAACAAAACCATAAAAACCCTACCAAACCAAATCCACAAACAACAAAACATTGTAAAAATTGAGTTGACACAACTGAGGTGGAAGTAACCACATGGAAGGGAGCTGAAAAAAAGCTGTTAAAGGTAAAAATGAGTCATTCACCTCTTAGATTGGATCTACTTCCAGTAGGAAAAGACACACAGACATGGCCTTATACTACTATGATTACAGAAATTCTTACAGAAGGTGTCCCCGTTATGTGTAAGGAAACTCTCTCAAGCAAACAAAACAAAACACAACACAAGAAAATCAAATATTTAAAGTAATTGTCCATAGGCTTAATGAAAGAGACAGTGGTGCTGTTCACTGTGTTGTGTCATCTACTTCAGTCTCATCTCTTACCGAGTTCTTATACCCCAAACAATACTGTGACAACTGAAGGCCAGCTCTCCTGGGACTTCATTTCTTACCAGAAAAAAGTACTCAGAAATATGTATCTGTGTATTTATGTGATTGTAAGTAAGCAATAATCCCAGAAGGAGAAATTTTTAAGTTGATACTAAAACTAAATGCAAAAATACTGAAGATGAGCAACAAGTGCTTGAAACTTTCTGATCTCCCCTTCCTTATAGCCCATCTTATACAGAAATACAAACGCCATTTTACACACACCATGCGGTCATAGAAGTTGCTACAGGGTATTTCTGCTTCTAACTAGTTGGAACCTCAAGAAATTTTTACTGCCAGGTTTTGGGTCTTTGAGATTTTTATTTTGGATTAAGGAGTTTGTTTAGTCAGAAACTCAGTAAGTAAAATATTAAAAATGAGTCATGGAAATAAACTGAAAGAAAGAAAAGAACAAAAAAGAACAAAAAAAAAACCCCAACTGAGCTAAGCCTCCAGCAACAGAGGGTTGGATTTTTTAAATTCAATCTCTCTGGTGTCTGCTTGTGATGAATGATGTGGAAATGAACATCAGAGTGAATCTTAAACTCTGAATACCAAAGATGTTTATAATGTCAGTCAACATTTCTCTTTCCCTTTGGTTTTCTCCCCATATTTGTGCTGAAATAAGTAGCCCTAGAACCGCTGAAAGCTGCAGTGCAGTCAGCTTCCTGAACAGTGGTTGAACTGCTGGGCTTTTGGTAAAGACTTGACTTCATTTATGCATGTAAAATTCCTAAATTTGTGACAGTGGTCAACCTTATATCTATGCTGTGGGAGCCTATGCAAAACTGTCAAGGCCCATGAAGTCTTCAGCTCAAATGTGACTTGCGCAACAGCTGAGCAGGTGCAGATATATGTAATTTATAAATGATGAACGGGCCTATAGCAGGTTAAATGCTGCTCACAATTCCAGATATATTTCAGGTGTAACCCAGGTATCTATTTCCAGTCATGGGATAGGGACTTAGGACTTTTAATAGACCAACAAGTCAACAAAGCTGCAATGAAGGAAACTGCAATGATGTGAGCTTTCAGCATTGATATTAACCCCTAATACGTATCCTTTCTTTCTGTCACATAATTGTCTCTGCCTTTTCTCTTACAACTTGTATCATCTCCCAACTCCATTCAGTTTTGAACTGCAAAAAACTTGTTGCTCAAATCTCAGAAAATCTCCTGATTCTGCAAAGGCTGTGGTGAGAATAACTCCCTCATTTCATGCATAACAGAGCCATTCAGGGCAGGGGAAGCTCTGACAGCGGCAACATCCTGTTCTGAACTGGATTATTTCTGTGATCCTGTTTACTCAGTGTTTCAACAGCAATTGGGTCAACACAGTAGAAGCGCGGCATTTACCATGTCATAGAGGTAGGAATAATTACCTCTGAATACAGGTAAAAAGAAATTTCTTAAATCAGTTTTGTTACCAGAGGAAGTTCTGTGGTAACTATGCCCTAAACAGCATATTTTAATGCGGTAACTTGGTCTATTACAATAAGTCTTACGTAGCCCAGACACCAAATGTCTAACACCATTCAAGCTAATGACTGAAGACAGTATGATTCTTTGGAGGAATAATACAGTAGGAGGCTAGCGAAAAAGTCAAGCAATGTATGGATTAAATGCAGGTGAAATGTATCGCTGTGACTTGGGGTCATGCAAAGGTTGTGCTAATTTTATTTTTCCATCATTCTCAAGATCTTAATCAGAGTCGGGAGTAGAAGCCTGTGGCCTCACCTACTCTCTCACTTCAGAGCTTCAGTCTGCCACCTGCTGCTTTTGTGCTTCAAAACCCTCTGAAATTTCACATCACAGAAACGTGGAATATCCTCTCTTTGTTCTATTTTGAAAAGAAGCGTACATCTGTTATACACTGCTTAATTACATACTAAGGATCCCAGTCCTGCCTTTTGAATAAAAAATGCTTTTAAATCTTCAATGAAGGGAAATAGAATTTATGTTGTATTTTGACCTCTGTTTCATACATCGGTCTTTGCAGATCTAGCATGAGAGAGGATTTGAGACTCAGCTCTTCAGTCACAACAGGATTATAGTGATGTTGCTGTACTGCCAATTCTTAACTCATGGTGCATAAAGTTCAGAATATCAGCTATCATGTTTGTGTTGTGATGAAACAGCCAATATTTATTTCTGATTTTGCACAGCATAAAGCAGCTTAAGGCCCTGAAGCAATGCCTAGGCTGGCAATTCTTTTTATTAGCATGTTAAATTTCACTAGTTGAATAACATACCTGAATGCAATAGTAACATTTCAGATATTTTACCCAGCTTGCATATAGTGTGTATATTAATTCATAGTTCTGTAAAGTTTTCTATGTCTCCCTTGTGTGTGCTGTATTTTCTAGGTCAAACATAGGAAAACTACATAGACCACAGCAAGTAGGAAATTACCAAGTAAGAGGTTTGGTATTTTAATAACTTTCACTGAATTCACCCTATGTGAAATCTGAATTAAAACGTCTGTTCCTTGTACAGTGAGGCTAGCCTTCTGTCTCATTACTGTTTTTCAGAGTGTAGTTAATTAATTTTCATAGCTATCTGTTCCTTATCACTATCTAACTTTTACACAAGGCTTATAATTAACATGTTTGTTGAAGATATTAATTTCATAGAAGTGCACAGAGTGACAGGAATACCGAAATTCAGAATGCATGAGAGTTTTTTCCTTATTCTATCCTCATAAAACTGCAATTTGTGACCTCCTTGACAACTGAAGATTTATCTACAGAAAAAAAAAAAACCAACAACAAAAAACACACACACAAAAAAAAGGCCAAAACTTTTATGTCAACGAATAGCTGCTTTTGCCATTAGTTTTTTCTTTTTCTTTTTTTTTTCCTTTTTTTTTTGTGGGGGTCTCCTGGAATATACGTTCTCTTCTGCTGGAGTGTTACTAATGACAATACCAGGCAGTTCATATGTTCTCATCTCTTTCTTATAAACGAAGTGTCTGATAATCTAAAGAAATGGTTTATCATTGTAAGAGTAATTGTTTGCATCCCCCGCAAGGCAAACAGTCTTGTTCTCCCAGTCATCCACTAGATTTTCTGTTGCTTGCAAAGCCAGAAGGTTATTGAATAATCGTGCCTACTTTCTGTGCAACTGAAAGGAAACTTTGCTACTGTACCGCATTGTTTATCTGGGGCTGTACATCCTTATAGTGTCCCTCATTCCTCCAGCTAGCAGCATTGGCCAAATATATACATATCCATGCACATATAAATATATATGTACATACACATACAAAATGCATTGCTATTCTGACAACTATTATTTAAAAAGTAGTGCTATTTTGTTTTTTATATAAATAAGTATATATACACATAGAAGTGTAAATATTATTTTATATATACATAATAAATATAATCACCAAAATAGCAATACATTTTAATGTAACAATATGAAAAATAATTATACCATAGAATCATAGAATTGCCTCGGTTGGAGGGGACCTTTCAGATCATCTAGTCCAACCATCACCCTAGCACTGACAAAAACCGTCACTAAACCATATCTCTAAGCACGATGTCTACACATCTTTTAAATATCTTCAGGGATGGTGACTCAATCACCTCCCTGGGCAGCCTGTTCCAATGTTTAATAACCCTCTCAGTATAAAAATTTTTTCCTAATATCCAGTCTAAACCTCTCCTGGTGTAACTTGAGGCCATTTCGTCTTGTCCTATCGCCTGTTACTTGAGAGAAGAGACTGACCCCCACCACTCTGCAGCCTCCTTTCAGGTAGCTATAGAGAGCAACAAGGTTTTGTCTTAGCCTGCTTTTTTCCAGGCTAAACAACCCCAGTTCCCTCAGCCTCTCCTCACATATACATATCATAGAATCATAGGGTTGGTAGGGACCTCTGGAGATCATATATATATACATATGTGTACATATACATAGATATATGTGTATACATATATGTATATTGTATATGCATACATACATATGTGTATACATATGTATATAAGTATATATATGTATATATACATATATTTGTGTGTATATTTACATACGTGTGTGTGTGTGTGTGTGTGTGTGTATGGGTTTATGAAAGTCAGGTCCTGCTTGACTAGCTTGATCTCATTCTATGACAAGGTGACCTTCTCAGTGGATGAGGGAAAGACTGTGGAAGCTGTTTGCCTGGACTTTTGTAGAGTCTTTGACACCATTTCCCACAGCATTGTCCTGGAGAAACTGCATGCTTGTGACTTGGATGGGCATATTCTTTGCTGGGTAAAAAACTGGGTGGATGGCTGGGCCCAAAGAGTTGTGAATGAAGTTTAAATCACTTCATGTCCAGGCAGAAGTGGTGTTCCCCAGGGCTCAATACTGGGGCCTGCTCTATTTAATACCTTTATCAATGATCTGGACAATGGGATACAGTGCCCTCAGTAAGTTTGCAGTTGACACCAGTTTAGGTTGGAGTGTTGATCTGCTTGAGGGTAGAAAGGTTCTAGAGAGGGATCTGACAGGCTGGATCAATGGGCAGAGGCCAATGGTATGTGCAAGAAACATAAGCCAAGTATAGAGCAATGGTGTGGATTTTTTTTTCTTTTTAGTAGATAAAAAAATAGCTGGAAAAGTTTTCATTGTTTGAGACTTACAAACTTTAATTATTTTTTTTTAAATAGGAAAATTTAGAAAAATTTACGATAACTCTTAGGACATCTTTCTGTATAAGAGGGTTTCATGCTGCAATAGCGTAATGAGGATCAGTTTGCAATAGCTCATTAACAGTCAGGATTAGTTTACAATAGCTTATGCATCTGTATGAACAAGTTTTCTTCTATGATGTACTTAAGAATTCAGTATTAGGAATTTAAGAAATTGTCCATTTCCACATGTAACATGCATCCACTATTGAGAAAAAGTGGATGGCATTGTAAGATTATTCATTTCAGTGCATGGTGACTTGAGATTTTTGTTTGTCTCCAAATGCAAGTTTCTAAAGCTGATTTGCTGACAAGGCCAGTTTCCAGTACTATTCTAATTAAAGAGCTAGAAAGAGAATAATGTTGATTCATTTCCTTAAATACTGGTTCAGGTATTTCTGTTCAGGGGAAATATCTGATATTCTGATATAGGAAGGAAAGTCCACATGAAAAACAACTACAGCAGCAACAAAAACAGCGGCAAAAGTGCTATATCTTTAAATTATTGCTGCAAACCCAAAACAACAGTTATTTCATGAATTCTCGTTATGGTTAACAGAAAAAATGTAAAAAAATTGCGGTCTCACATGTTCAAAAGAGAAATTTAGCCATGGATTTAGTCTTCTAGAGCTCTTCTTGGTTACTTCAGTCTTAGCTGAAAAATTAGCCACATTTGTGACAGCTGCTGAAAAGTTATTCATTGTTTTATTCATTTCATTCTTCTAATATAATATCTCATTTGGTAAGATTACCTTCTCTAGCTTATTAAAATATAATTTCCAGATATTTTACTCACAATACAACTGCTGTTGAAGGTCTGGACAAACAGCAGACATATAATGCATAGTTCTTTTTAACGATGATGTTCCACAGCCATTTTCCCAGTTAGGTGTAAGATATTTTGAGGAGTCTAGTGACCTTGTTATTTAGATTTGTGCTGTTGGTATTTTTTAAGTATATACGTGAAATATAAGTATTTGACTTTGTGTGACAGGCTCCAATGGTAAGTATTTAGTCTAAAAGACTGCCGTGGTTTGGGCTTCTGAATGCTGGCAAAACTGTGAGTGCTGAGAGTGTTGGTAATAGACACTGTTCTCACACATTCTAATGAAGTGTCCTTAAAACAATTTTTTTTTTTCTACAGAACTACTGTCATGATTTTGGCCATGTTGGCTGATGGGCAGTGACAGATGCTCTCCCCCCACCTCTTGTACACAGAGAAGAGGAGGAAAGATAAAGTGTATTACGAGTTTAGAAGAAACTAAACTATAGTGAAATATTAATAATAAAATAAAAAGAAAATAATGAAATAGATACAGTACATACAAAACAGTATTAAGCTCACAGGATGATGTCACTGGCAGGCACTGGGGAAGTCCCAGAATAGAGTCAGTGATGGAAGGGAACTGGATTCCAGAGCTGGAGTCAGGAACACATGGATCTGGATCAAAGGCAGATGAACAGACAGGGTCCTCCTCGAATGTCGGCCATTGAAGAAAAGAGAGAGCTGACCCTTTGATCCCTCAGCTTTTAAACCGAGCATGGGGCAGACGGGATGGAATACCCTTGTTGTCAGTTTTGGGTCACCTGTCCTGTCCAATCCTCCCTGCAGGTGGGACCCCTCCATGCTTTTCCATTTCCAACCCTTCAATAGGGCAAGTTAGTCGACCTTTGTTGTTATAGCAGCAAGTATAAGCAAGAGCCTCTCTGTGTACCATTCCTTGGCACTAATTATAAATAATGGTCTTATCACTCTGAAAACAAACCATTTTCCGCACAATATGCTGTTAACTTCAGAGAGTTTGCAGAGGCCTAGCTAAGAAGTAAAATTACTGAACAGAAAGTTGGTTGTGTTTTACTTCAAACCAGGACAACTACTGAATGTGGAATTAGACTCCAGCTTAAGAAAACACTACAAAATAAAAATGCTGATTCTAAAGTATACTTAAACATAAGAAAATGGCCATTTTATGTCCCAAATGGAAGAAAACTGTCCTAGCAATGATTTGTTAGAATTTTTTCCTCTGTGAAATAGCCACAATGAAATGAAGACATTTACTCTATTAACTAAAGAGGAGCCAAAATTTCACCCATCGTTTTTATTCTTAGAAAAAAGCTTGCCTGTGGTCTGTGGAAGTGTAGTCACAAGTGAAATTTCGTGTATTTATTATTCCAATCTAGAAACAAAACAATAGTCTCATAAATTCACCTTATTTCCAGTTAGGAATTAGGTTTGTCTGTTAAATGGGGAAAAAATTAGTCTTCTAAAATTATTTTACTCAAATTTATGGTTGGTCAATTCAGCAGTCTATTAAATGTCAACTACTCATTTCTATGTTACTATGGAGGAGTTGTCCAGTGGAAGAGAAATTTCACAAATATTAGTAGAAATTACCTTGCAGAAAGAAAGTTTTGCTCAGTGCAAAGCGTTATAATCATCAATAAGAGATCTCAATGAAATGTAAACTCATGACTGCTTAGCATTACCACTTTAGTGGTAAATAAATTTCAACATCTTATTTTCATAGAATCATAGAATCATAGAATGGTTACAGTTGGAAGGGGCCTTCAAGATCATCTAGTTCCAACTCCCCTGCTGTGGCCAGGGACACCTTCCACTAGACCAGGTTACTCAAAGGCCCATTGAACCTGGCCTTGAACACTTCAAAGGACAACTTCCCTGGGCAACCTGTTCCAGTGCCTCACCACCCTCACAGTAAAGAATTTCTTCCTAATATCTAATCTAAATCTACCCTCTTTCAGTTTAGAGATGTTACCCCTCCTCCTATCACTACACTCCCTGAAAAACAGTCCCTCTCCATCTTGGATGCCATTTGGACATCGAACCGTTGACCACAACCCTTTGAGTGCAACCATCCATCCTATTCCTTATCCACCAAGTGGTCCATCCATCAAATCCATCTTTCTCCAGTTTAGAGTATCAGTCTCAGTTATACCTGTTCTATTAATCCTTGGGTACAATGATTGAAGATTATTTTTCTGATAAAATGAAGACTTCATAAAAGATACAGATGACAAACAGGCATTTATTTAAATCTACATATTGGGAAACATAAAGACTGTATGGAGACACGATTGCTAGGTACATAAATGTTTTCCTTTTCAAGTATAACTGCATATGAAATGATGCCTCTCTCTTCTTAAAGTTTCTTTTGGCCAGAAGAGGGAGTTATTCAAATTTGTCATTGAAGATACTAATACACCGACCCCAAGGAACATCACTTGTCACTGATCACCACTTGGACGTCAAGCTGTTGGCTGCAACTGTTTGAGTGCAGCCATGCAGCCAATTCCTTTTACCCACCTAGTGGTCCCTCCATCAAATCCATGTCTCTCCAATTTACAGACAAGGACGTCATGCGGGATAATGTAAAATGCTTTGCACAAGTTCAGGTTCATTTGAATTAATTATCTTTATAAAAGTTTTATTTTGGTTTGGGTTTTTTTTGCTTCAAAGTGTGCTTTAATTTATATTTTTAAAAGGCAATGTTTTATTATTTCTTCCATTTTTCAACTTGAAAATTCTTTTTTCTTTCTACTCATTAGCTAGAAAATAACAAATACATAAATGAAAACAGTCTAGAAAAGATATTTTTTCAACATATAGAAACTGTGAACAAACAAAAAATTCCAAAACTACCCTCTGAACCCTTGTCTGCTAGTTTTCATCAAGTATCTCCCCTTTCCAGTGCAAGATTTATTATTTTTATATAGTTCAAAAAACTTAAGTTTCTTTAACTAGGTGAAAGCAGTGTGCCTTTCTTTTCTGGGGTGGGATGAGATTTTTACCAGCTGCGAAGTTCATTCAATGCTAATTGAGTTTACTTCCTTCACAAAACAATTTATCTGATCAAAAATACAATCATCACCAACTTCATAAAGGCATACGTAACATTTATGAATGTCCTGCACTAGTACCTGGCATTTGGTGGTTCCACACTTTTGCTCACATTGTCAATGTTTAGTAGTCTTTAAGTAACTCATGGTTATACAACATTTGTCACAAATAACATTTTGAGTTCAGGTCATTCATTATACCTAGGGATCAGTGGTAGTGAAAGTAAAATCTCACGTGGTTCCTGACTAAAGATGTCTCTCCTCTTTTTTACAGCTTTAGTTTTCCTATTCCTTTTTAGTCTAGAAAGAGAAACTGTAAAGCCACAAACTATTGCATTGTGCTACCCTGTCATGGTTGTATGTATGTTTGTGAGAGCATCTCAGTTCTTCTCTTGCCTTCTCTAGTCTAATGCCAACCAGCATTTCTTATGTCTAGGGCCATGCACCTCCTCTGCCTTGCTCTCCTCACTGTATAGGCATCACTGCAGGCCTAGTTTGACCCTTATTTTAATTTTAATTCAGTTAACTGTCTCATTAAGAGATCAGCACTTTCTGGAATAAAAGTGGCTTAGCGTACATCAGTGAACAAATAATTTTCAGCCATTCTTTCTTACTGGAAAGAATATTTTGTACCATATACTTTGCAAGATCAAATAAAACTGAAGTCTTGAAGTAAAAATTGAACTGTTATGTACAGTCAGCACTTAGGCAATGCAAAATTGACTTAGGCAATGCAAAATCACATGAATTTATTCTGATGGAATATATGGGAAATTATCACCTTGCCTATCTAAAGGTCAGAAAGTAGTAGCTGTATTATGACATATTTATAACACTACCAGTTATATCTGTCTGCTAGAATTTTCAACATCAGAATTAACATTCAAGCCAAAGTCAAACACAGTGGATAAACAACAGTAGCATCTCTACCTCTTTGAAAGCTGGTTAAATTTCAGCTTGTGCTAATCTTAAGCAAATGATCTGCTACATTACCCAAATACTGTGGGGTTTTTTTTCCCATTTTTAAAGGCATGGAATGTGAAATGTATTACCTAAAAAAGCAGAGGCAAAGTTTTGTGTTTGTATCAATATGGATTACTTATGTGAAATGAAAATGAAGAACATAAATCAAAATAGCTCATTACAAGTTTGTTTTACAGTAATTTATCAGTTTTATTTATTTTTTTTTACTGTTCTATATTTAGCTTATATCACTTATCCTTTTACTTCATGAAATCATAGAAACATGGAATGTTTTGGGTTGAAAGGGACCTTAAAGGTCATCTGCTTCCAACCCCCCTGTCATAGGCAGGGACACGTCCCACCAGACCAGGTTGCTCAAAGCCCCATCCAACCTGGACTGGAACACCTCCAGGGATGGGGCATCCACAACTTCTCTGTGCAACCTGTTCCAGTGTTTCACCACCCTTACAGTAAAGAATTTCTTCCTAATACCTAATCTAAATCTACCCTCTTTCAATTTAAAACCATTATCCTCATCCTATTACTACACTTCCTGATAAAAAGTCCACCTCCATCTTTCCTGTAGGCTACAATATTTGAATTTTTGATATATATTGCTCAATGTCATACAAGTTAAAGTACTTCTAAATTAACGTGTTTCCTTCTCTCCTCCATGAAAACATTCATAAAAGGGGAAAGGTATTCCTTAGGACCTCTGGTGAGCATGTTGTCACCAGAAAATTATTTAAATACCTACTTCTTTTTCTAACTATTTTTTAATAAGAAAAACAAAACAAAATACCCTCCAAGAACAAGGCTGCTAAAATCACCTAGGAAATGATATGTAGGGAAGGCTTGTCAAATTCTGGGAAAACATTGATGTTGGTGGTTGTGGCAGACAAACCACTGGTGGTTCTGCATTATTGGAAGTAACATCTGCCAAAGGGAAAATCAGAATTCAAAAGTTTTTCTGCATGTCCTGAGACACACATATATATGTATAGGTGTATAGGTACATATATTTGTGTGTTTTACATCTCATTTTCTCTCTCTTTTAATTATTTTAATAAATTATGTAATATACAGTTGGTCTCGTGTCAGATTTCCACACAGGAATGAACTTCATTCATAAAGTAACAAATAATGCACGACAATATGTATTATTTTCTTGAAAGAAACTCACTTTTCTAGCAAAGACTTGGAATATGGTTTCACCACATTTTTTTCAGTCAGTGGGGCTTGGTATACATGCCATTATGTATTTAATTTATGCTGGTTCCCGTATTTATGTGTGTGAAGACCAGATGCAAAAGCATAATATTAAGCTATATTTTTTTTCAAGCAAGTGTTCTGAGATGACCTAAAACTGTTGAATTTACTTGAAATGCTTGTTACAATTTAAATGACAAGGACATTTCTCTTTTAAATTTACTTTCTAATCCTATCTTATTAAAGTGCTGCTTGCTCTAGGTATTTCATTTAAATTATCCATTTCTGTTTAAAAAAAAAAAAAAGAAAAAGAAAAAGAAAATTTACCTGTGTTCCTATGTTGCTTCACCTTACATCACTTAGTCAGGCAAAGTGCCTTAAACATTGAAACAGAACTGTTAGCTGCTGTTTTAAGTAACATGAGCTAACTTTGAAAGAAGACAAGGAATTGCAAATCTTAAGAGATTTTGTAAAATCATTGGAGAAGGAAAAAAAATAAGTAGGGAATGAATTTTGCATTACAATCTTAACAGGAATTAATTTAGAAATAAATTTTCTAGGTTTGGATTGTCTGTATCTTTGGAGAGAAAGTGATTGCCCATGGAGCGCAGTATAGACAGTAACTAAAGGCATTGCTATCTTTACAGTAGCGTTCTGCAACTTTAGATTTATTCTTTGAATGCATCACAATGTGATTCTTAAATAAAATAGAGGGAGTTCAGTCTGGAAATATTTCCAGGTTACTCCTCCGAGGTATGTGCCATAGTTTTTAGTTTCAGTCTTCCCACTTGTACAAAGAGTTTCATTTATTTTTAAGAAAAAAAACTTAAAATTAACATTGTGTATTATTTAAAGATGAATCTAAAATGTTCTATGTTAGTTCTATGTTAGTAACAGTTAGTTAGCAAACAAATTCTTTTATTATGGGAAATCTTTCACAAGGTTATCTTTTTTTTTGCCTAACTATTCCCATACTTACAAGTATAAATGGGGCAGATGCATATTTTTGTCTAAAAAGTATGAAAAATGAGTCCTACATGGGAACTATGATCTAGTATTCATCCATTCCATTAATCAGACAGTTTAAAGTCATCTAGAGTAGTTTTCTGCTGCATTGGGAAACTGAACATTTTCACATGGAGATTCAGAGATCCGGATTGGGAAAGGAGTAGAACCTCCATTTTAAATTGTATTAAGCCATAAAGTTTTGAAGTAAGAAAAAAGTTTGGGGTTTTGTTCTGTCTGTTAGACAGATTATCTAAATTAGGAACTTTGTAAGTGAACAAACTTTATGAAAGCTGTCCTACCCTACAAGGTTACAGAATTTACATTAATGAAGTAAATAAAAAATTTTTCACCAATGAAAAAAATTGGTGAACAGAATGATAAAAATGCACGGTGAAAAAAGATTTTTGGCAATGCTTCTGTGTTGTTGTTTTTTTTTTTTTCCTTCTCATTTAGTGTTTCCTAGAGTGGAAAGGACTTCCCTTCCCTTCCCTTCCCTTCCCTTCCCTTCCCTTCCCTTCCCTTCCCTTCCCTTCCCTTCCCCTCCTTTCCGCTTTCCAGTGGGACCATTTCTGTGATGTTGCATCTGAGCAAAGAATAAATTTTAGTTAAGGAATCAGTGTAAATATTTCTCCTTCTGCTTCTGTTTATCAGTTTCTACCTTAACACCTGTTTACTTCTCCCTTGTTTTTTCTAACAGAGTTTTATGTAGGACTGCACTGTAAACCAGAGAGCTGAAATGATTGGTGTAAAAACCAGTAACAGAGTTCTTTTTTCTAACCCTTCTTACATTTATGTAATGGTGTTAACAATGAAGCCTTCCCCAGCAAGCAAGTTTCGGTTCAATTCAGAAGCCTAGCTCCATTTCAGAGGAGCAATAAGGAGCTTCTTAAGCTGGTTTATCCCCAGAATAAAACCTACCCTAGAACTACAACCTGAGTAACTGCGCACCTCTGACAGTATTGTCCTGAAAAGAGAAGAAATCATGCACTTCATTATAGGCAATTGCATCTGCTGTAGTCATTTATCTTACAAATTAGGAGTGAAAAGCTATACTTAATGGTCTAGCAGATTTTTATACCTCCATCTTCTCAGGGGTAAATGACTGTACAAGGTGTAGTTGTAATAGAGAATCAAGTGTATTGTGTTACTATGTGCTATGCAAACCACAACACTCAGCTTGCATTGTGTTCCCTCCTCCCGAAAACCAAAACATCCTGTGAGGTTTACTGTACTAAATTATACCACTTTGTGCTTCTGATTGCTATGTGTAGAGAGCTATTATTTGTATGCCACAACAAGCAATCAACTACTGAACAGCATTATGTGTATTGATGACACTGTCTCTATGATTATTAATACTAATACTAAAGTACATTCTAATGCTGGGGGTGTGGGGGGAATCAAATAGGAATATATTGCTTTTTCTGGAGTAACCTCTAGTAATATTTCTGTCTTCAGTTTAAAGTACAAACTTCCAAACCTTGGCTTCTCTGTTGAGTTCCTCACATAATTAAATAATTTTGGTATAAAATAGATAATTATACATTTCCAATTTCAGATTAATATTAATTCAGCTATAGTAATTTCGTGCTAAAGAATGGGCAGCTTAGGACCAAAGAAGCCATTATGAAATATTACCTGTCATAGGCAATGTTATGAATGTTTACTGAGCTGTACTTGACCTAAGATATAGTCAAGTATGTAAGATGGATTTCCAGCTTTTTACAAAGGGCTCCCTGTAGCATAAAAAATAAATGTTTAGACTGATTACCAGGAGAAGTAAAAGAAGCAATAGAAAACTCTCATTTAGAATTCTCTTCTTCTCTTTTTTTTTCCCTCCTCCATCATGGCTTTTCTGTATTTACAGATCCCATTTCTTTATTGTGATTTTGAAGTGCCATCATTGAAAAGCTTTTGCTTTTGGCCAGCATGCTTGTAAAGCACAGAACATGAAATGATGTACTAATAAAGAAAACCTAAAAGAATGCATATGTTGGTACAATTTTGCTCTTGGTTTGACTGTACTGACTGCATTTACATTTGTGGTTTCTAGTTGAAGCATAGTTGAGTATTTTTCATCTTCTAATAAATGATTATCAGGTTTTGTTCATTAGGGCTCAGAAACTAATCTCATTACTAGCAATATTTTGGCATTCTACCATGTTTAAACAAAAGTAGCTAAATGAAACAGTTGGTCCCATGAAGCTAAAAAAGAGGATAATTTCAATTGTAGCTTTATATTTGAAGACCAGAATATGACTGTAGAAGGGTGTATTTTTGGTTGCAATTATATCCACCTTTTAGGTAGGGGGAAAAAAAAAAAACTATTAGATCACAGCTGTTCTCAATGATTTTCTTACTTTTTATTTCCAAACAGTACTGAAATTTTCACATATGTATATATTTGTCCAGCTTGAATAATTTAAATTAAGTACAGTTGGTAATTTCACCATCTACATTTTTTAAATTTTCTTTTACTCTTTTCAGTCCCGTAGCTAATAATCTCTTAGCAGTGTGCTGGCCAGTGGCTATGCTGCAGTGTTGTTGCCATAGTGTTGTTTAGAGAAAAAAAAAAGAAAATATTTACTTAGTATTATGGTTGTGTATATATTTACTTAGTATTATGTTTTTATTGTTTTATTTCAGAGCATTTCTAACAGATAACAACTTTTAGTATCCTGCCAGTTTCTTACATGTAACATAAATTTTTCTCTTCTATCATTCTTCTTTTGCAAAGGATGAGAGGGAAGAGAAAGCATTAGTGAGAGTAGGTTGTGACAGCAATAGTCTATGAGCTGGCATGTCATCCGTTTCTTACTCTGAACTGCTGTGAAATCCACAGATGTCAGACTGGAACAAGAAAATAAGGCATGGCAATAATTAGCAAAATCATTATCCAAATATGCCTGGTTCCTATTTTGTCTTGAAAAAATAAATTTGCTCCGCAAAAGTCCCCCTAACCAATCCTTTTTTTTTTTTTTGTGAGAAATTCCTATTGTCCCTGTATTTTTTGCTGGAAAGTAGAGAGATATTTAGATATTCCTTGAAGTTTTTTCTAATAATACATAAATAATTATGAGACCTGCAAAAAAAATGCATTACTTTGAAATAAAAGTGAGCTCATGTTTAATAAAATTAATGGGCTAATAGAATCTGAGTCACTCCACTAATTGTCCTTCCATGACAGGCACAGCACTTAGGGTAAAGAGATAACGGCGTGTGTCACTTTGCCTCTCTAGTTTTGTCCTTTCTTATTTGTGTTTCTCTCCATGTCACCACAGGAATCTTGAAGCTCTATATAAGGTCTCTTTTTTTTTTTTCTTTCTCTTTTGCATTAATGTAGTAGTACTTGTAGCTTTCACTTGTGATTCTTTCTAATGATTATATTACGTTTCATTTCATAGCACTGAATACTGCTATCTATTTAAATGATTTGGGGAAGTGGACTGTATCAACTTATTTCACTCAAACTTACAAAAAACTACATAGCTCTTATTATTCATGCTTCTTTGAAACTACTGGCAGTTTTAAAGGTGGTTATATGCAAAAATCTTAGCAGGAGTGGGAACTTTCTTGGAAGGAATAACCTTGAGGGATGTATAGCTGTAAAATTTCAGCATCAGCCCATACAGATTTGTCTCCTCAGAACAGAAAAACACTGCAACCTAAGATTAAATGAGCAGCTGGTAGAGAGTTTCTGATTTGATCATGTTGCTTTTTTAGACAGACTAATTGTTCTGATTTATGGTTATCACCTGTATTTCATGGGTGCTTGCTTCCAGCTCTAATTAATGCATAATTTTTAACTGCTGCAACTTTAATTGTTCCTTGGATTTCAAAAGGTAGAGGAAAAATGGCTGTTAGCAAATAGAGGCCTTGCTTCTATGACCTTTTTTGTGTTAGAAATGGAAATTATAGTTGTTTGGGACTGGGTTTTTTGAGACATTGATTTTTACATCATCTACGAGATAATAATATTATGGTACATATATAGTGATTACTATGATTAAAAGTATAAAAAAATCATTGTCAACATAAAAAAAGATTATTTTAAACTTTCTACATAAGGTTGTTTGACACTATTTAGGGCACGACAGATCTTTTATATAATTTATTCATTTATTCCTGGTCGAATATAACTCAACAGACCAGTTTTATTAATCCCTCAATAACCGTTTTTTGACTAATGAATTCCTTTCAGAGATACATACAATCTTGGTCTGAAGATTTAAAGAGATGGAGAATCCATCACTTCCCTTTGCCATACCATTTCAGTGATTTTGTGAACAATAAGCTACAGTTATGCTATCTTTTTTTATAGAAGCTCTTTCAGACATGCTATGACTAATGAAGAAAGAGAAGACAAAAACAGAACATGTATCATAAAAGTCAATATTACAAAAGGAACAGCACTGCACCGACAAATATGCAGGAAAAAAAACATTAATTACAAATAACAACAGGATTTTATTGTACATAAAATTGAATGTATAATATTTAAGAGGTCAGAGATTGTGCTGAAGTGATAGAGAGAAGTTGATGAATATTGAAGTGTTTTTTTAACAAAGTCATCAAAGTTTGTATGTACTCACAAGAGAAAACAGAGAAAATAGAATTCGGCCAAAATAGCATTCTTGTACATGAAGCCTTCCTGAAACTGCTGCTAGAACTACTAGAAAAGTTTCTAATACTTTATGACTAGTTTTTTATTATTTTAAATGTAGATGATAACACTGGTGAATCAATTGTAAAAAAACCCCAAACAAACAAAACCAACAACAACCAAACAAAAAAAAAAACATAAAAAGGTGGGTTTTTTTATCTACGAGTTTTATAAACCTGCATTTCCCCCAAAAATTTTAAGTTTCTCTAACATGTCAACTTTGGTCATCCATTAATCATTCCTGTCACAAACACCGCAACATCTGAGCAAATTTTTACAGCTGAAGTTACTGGTATGTTCTCTGTAACTTTCAGACTTTCCATAATTTTTTTCAGATTCATTCTTCAGATTTCCTTTCTGATTTGCTGGTTACAGACCATATATGAAGCTTAGTGGAACGAGAAGGAAAAAAAACAAAAAACAAACCACCAAACAGACCAATAAAACC
The DNA here is from genome assembly GCF_028500815.1 of Rissa tridactyla. NCBI lineage: Eukaryota > Metazoa > Chordata > Aves > Charadriiformes > Laridae > Rissa > Rissa tridactyla. The sequence goes on from NC_071497.1 coordinate 54,516,687, forward strand.
TTTTTCTTTTGAAACAAAATATTTTGTGGAAAAGACTGCTGCACAAAAAATGTAGCAATTAGTTCAGAAGAACTACCTGGTGAGATACAGTTTTAAATAATGTGCATTTTAGCGCTACCAAAATAGATCATATTTCAATGGTTTAGTTGCCTATAGATTTGCCTAGGAGCAAGTTAAGCATTTCAGAAAAAAAATAATAATCTTTAAACATTTAAAAATAGTAAATATTCTATCTCCTCCTTGGCACAACAGATACAGCTTTAGCCTGTCCGACCTTCGTTAAGTCAAGCTCCTGCTAACTTGGTAAATACTCTATGTGCTGCATTAGTGAGCTTGGCCTTTGCTGATGGGAAGGAGGTGAAAACAGCTTTATTGAGGTTTATTATGTTCCCATTAACCTAAAAAGCTGAGACACTTTCTGTCGTTTTAAGTGTTCATATTCTGGATTCAGTAGAATTAAAGTTTACCACCTCTGCCCTTACTAACATATGTCATTATAATCAAAGGAAATGACTAAAAAGCTGGAGTACTCCATCTGTGTCTTGCAGATCAGGCTTGGCTTGTATTCATGGGAAACATGTCTTTATGGATATGAATATTAATGCTTTAAAATGGTAATCTTTGTGAATAGCTGTGCCCCTTTATCCCCTTTTTTTCCTTTTTGAACTTCAACATTTGTTTGATATTTCATAATTGTATCCTTTCTGTCACTAAACAGACACGGACATGGCCCTCTGGTCAAGACTGCATTTAGGTTCTCCAACCTATAACTCTGGCAAGAGAAAAGAGTTTTGGCCTCAAATTAATTAGAGAATGCCTTATAAAAACAGATCAAGAGCATACATAACGAGGGTCACTGGAAAAAACTTGGTGATTCTGAAGGATTTTTTTATTTATCTATATCTGTTTGTTTCAATACTTATTTTTATTACTTTTTAACCTCCATCTTCCAAATATATATGTGAATATATAAGTTGGCTAGCAAATACATCATGAAGATAACAGGGTTTGCGTTTGTGAATAGAGCTGTGTTTGAAACTTGGGTGTAGGAAATTACTTTGACACTGCTTTTAATAGTTTTTTGTTTCCAGTTGCTTTGCTTTTTCAGGCCAGGTTTCTTGTGTACTGTCTGGTGGATAAGTTCCAGAGACAACACCTGCATGTCAAACACACACGTGCTATTTCCTCAGAATATTGGTTACTCTCCTTTTTGCTGGAAAAGATGCAATTGCATGTCACATTACACTGGTCATTTCAACATGTTAGTATTGGACCTCATGTTTACTGATGCTTTCCATTTTCCCAATCAAAAATCCTAAGATCATCATAACATTAAAAAAACATACCATAGAGTATTTAAGTAATACATTAGAGAAAACAGTACCAGAAGAAACTAACAATATGGTTCATTTTCTCTTTGGACTATGAATGCTCTTTCCCTCAAAACCTAAACCTTCACAGCACTGCTGCATCTTTTAGAAACTTCACAATGAGGATTTTGTAGGGTTGCAGAAATTAGTTAAGGCATTTTCAAAGCAGAGTGGGGTTGGTTGGTTCATTGTTTTTTTGGTTTTTTTTCCTTTTTTCTGTTATATGTAGAAAATGATAGCAAGAAAACTGAAAAAAATATCAGATTGAATGCTGTATGAATTTTAATTTAACCTGTTTATTGAAACCACGTACATGTAACATTAAGTACCAACTACAAGCAGATAAGGAGGCCAGGGGCAAGCCCTTAGGATAAGGCTGAAGGGTTTATTTAGCCTCTTTTGAATGGAAGAAATTAAGAATAAACCTATTAGCTAAATGGAGCTAAAAGTTTTAAAAGAGATGGGAATCATGGCCCAGGTACTCCTTGGGTCTTGTTACATTCTTTTTCTCCAAGACTGCTGAAGAAAACTGAGTTGCTGTGCCAGCAGTTGGCTTAAGATAAGAGTTGCATTAAAACGCCTGCTAGTTTCACATTACAGTGCTTCTTTGCTGTGTTATCCAGGTGCTATTGCAGGTCTTCTGCAAATTACAAATTTGGCAGTATAGAGTCTGTCAGGCTTGTCAATTGTCAAGGAGAGAAAATGGGTAATCATCAGGAAGAAAGTTCAAGGTGATGTCTTTGCTAAGGTGCAGAATGCTAATAGCAGCCTATAAGCATGGATATGAGCAACCTCTACCTGAAAATTTTAAACCTTGTTGCAGTATCTTTGTGCCTTATAGTACAGCTAACACTCTCCAAGTGGATTCCCTCTACTGGTTATTGTGTGCCAATTATTTTCAGCATTAAAGCAAATACAGCTAAAAGAAGCCAACCCTCTTGAGATCAGCTTTTTAATTCACTGTTAAAATTGACATGCAGCTTCCTTTCTTTAGCAAAAGGTTAACACTGAAAAGATCAGTTTCCTCAAGGAGGTTAAAGCTGTAAAAGGAGGAAGAAGCAAACTCTCCCTACATCGTAAGATTATTTCCTCCCAGATGAAGTGATTAAAAAAGATATCAAAACAGAGAATCTCTTTCTTTCCTGGGTAGCCTTTGTTACAGAATACGTGATAACCAAAATTTTTACTGCTGGAGTTCTTGTTCTCTTGTAATTTCAGCTAGGAGCCACTTTTCAGTTTATTTTGTTTGCACTCTGTAGATATCTACAGTGTTTAAATATTGTGAAATAGACAGAACAGAGGAAATCCAAGGGAAAACAAAACTCCCTGCTTAAGTTTATCCCTGCTTAATTAGCAAGACTAATTTTAACAGCTGACTTGTTTAACTCCTTTCCACTGTAACTATAAAAAAATATGATGCAATCGAATATCCTACATGGAAGCTTAGATACTCAACAAGGAAAACTATACAGCAGATGATTATTGACTTTACACAAAATTCAGTCAGAATTCAGCTGATCATCTTTACTCTTTTTTTCCTGAGCTAAATTTTGATATAGAATAGATTTTTGACACTTTTACCAGATAATTTTACAACATTTAATAATTAATAACTGGTTTTGCTGATAAATTCTAAAAACTCTTCTTGCTTTCCATAGAAATAAGTCCTTTTTTATTAGAGTTCTGCCTTTTATCTGATTAAAACTTCAGAACAAAATCAGGCGTCCTTAAAGTAATACTGCTTCTACATATTTTGATGAAGTTTAATTAATTTGGGTGGTTCCTACCTGTTAACTTGATCATTGTTTGTATAGTACTGAGTAACTTTTGACTGACATTGTGAGTTCCTTGTGCACAAATACACCTAATGAAGGGAAATACTATTAAAATTAATACTGTAATCTGTGTATTTTATTAGGTGCATGATAGTGAAAATAATGACAATTCAGACTGCCTTGATTATGCACGATGTAAATATTTTCATGGTGTATGAAATATTTTCATGGTGTATGAAAAGAAGCGTGCTAGACCACTTAATCAACTTTCACTGGCTTTTGCATAATTATGTAAGTTATCTATGAAAAGATCTTTCTCTTTTTTTCAAGCGTTCTAATTATTATCAGTAGAAAATGAAAATCTTAGCATTCCTTCATATTTTAATACAAAAGAGATTTTAAATATGATTTTGCAGCTTGTAAACCACTTGGATAGCCTGTGAAATCAGAGACACTATAAAATATTAAAATGATCAGATCTGATTCTCTTTTGGTACAAGATGTTGTGCTTCCCTTAAAATCAAATGACCTCTCATATGTTTTAAATAGTTATTCTTCCCTTTACTCTCTTTATCTGGCATAGCATGTAAAGTTAAGTGGCAAGTTTCATTTGTTTCTTCCCTACCTTCTCATTCCCACTGCATGTCTGTTTGAAAAAAATCAGTGCAGCAAAAGAAAATCTAGATGCTACAATTTTTAGCATTGTAAAAATGCTAATTGATTAGAACAATTAGGACACAATTAGAACACAAAAGTTAGTACTATTGTTACAACTGTAGAGGAAACAGTGGCTAATCTTAAATTTCAGATATTGATTTCGTATGATATGATGAAGTTAATTTCCAGTGTCATGGGTAACTCCTTTTCACTCTCAGTAGAGGTATGCATAGTGCAAGTTATATTTTTAGGTTATTGTGCTTAAAGATGCAACTTTATGTGAGTCCTTATTTTTTGCCTACCTTCTGAGGAACTGCACAGTTCCCATACAAGTCAACGGGTTTTGCAGAAGCTCAGCGTTAACAAGGATTTGGTCTTTGAGGTTCATGTGTACACACAGATGCATAATACCTCCATGCATATGTTTATGTTTGTAAGTACATACATATGTTTATATGTACAGGTGTATGCATACATTTGTGCAGCATACACAATGTACATACATCGTCAAGGTCACTGATCTCATGAGTGAAGAAGCCAAGTTCAGATTTCAGATACGCTGTTTTGAAATTACGGGATTTTTTTTGACCAAGGCTAGAAAAGGCAGATGGGCTTTGAAGGTTTCTGAATGTACAAAGGAGAAATTACAGCTGCAGGTATCCCTTACTTCCTCATGGTCAGTTCACTCTTTTTTTTCTTTTAGACTATTATATCATTATTCATTAAGACTTACATAGTGTGAGAATTTTTACCTGTAGAAATGAATAGGATTTGCTCACACACTATGATTTCTTGAGTAATTTATAAATGGCTTGGTATAGAAATTAATTTCTCTTTCTGCAGATGTAAGGAGGTCTGATTCTTGATCCTATTGGTAGGAAAGTTTGTCTTGCTTTGCAGAGAAAAAGCAGCACTTCTGTTTTGTAGATGTCTTCATCTGAGGATATGCTCTTTCCACTTGAAGATTAAGTGTTTTGTTGCAACTCAACTCAAGTAAGCTCCTAGCCACCAAATAGTCTTGGTAGTACTAGACCTTCAAACTGTAATGAAATAAATCTCAAAAGAACTGTGGAACCATTGCCTGAAATTGTCTTCGTGAAAGAAGACTTATTTCTGAACTAAATTTTGCAACTGTTATTTAAAGGATTATTGAAATCAAGGAATACAAATAGATCGAGATGTTCAGCCTCTGTAAAAAAAGGCACACTGAGAGAAGCTCTCATATATAACACAACACAGATTAATACAAAGCAATGTTTTAATTCTTTTTTTCCAGTACACTGCTCCATTAAAATAAGTTGTACTGCTATGATTAAGGGTTACTTCACAAGCAAAACAAGAAAAAGGAGTTTTTAAGCTGTACCTTTTTAAATTACATTTTCCACAAGAAATAAAATGCCGGTTAGATTTCGAAAGGCACCGCACTGTACACCAGTACGTGCGGCTCAGGGACATCCAGTAAAATGCCTACAGTAAAAGTCTAGATTCATCAGAATCATTCACTTTAAGATGTAGATGATCCAGGTAATAAAGACCTAGGGAAATGAAGAACAGATCTCATGGAGACCTAAACCTTCTCCTAAATATTGTTTAACCACCCTTGAACAAAAAAACAAGACACCAAAATTTACATGCAGGAATATAAATATAGCTTGGCAATGTAAAAAAAAAAAAAAAATTGGTATTAAGTTCTTAAATTTAACCTAGTTTTATTATTAAAAAAAATATTTTATCTGCAGTAGCTTAAAATAGCTTATTAATTGATGTTCTTTACTCCACCCAAGTACATGAAGACATAAAGATATCTTTTAGAGATAGAGAAAATACAATTAATTTCTAGAGACTTGTTGAAATGATGTAAAAATCTTATTGATCCTGAATTCAGTACGATGACCATGCACTTAAGGGATTTTGTATGATAATTAATAAAATGCCATAATGGAGCTTCTGAAGCTCCATGAACTTTATAACTTAACACCACTGAAAACTTTGGACTAGATGTTTAGTTTTGCTTAGGAGAGGAGAGAAATAAGTGAAAAATAATTCTCCATATAGATTATAGGCTACAAGCTGATCTTTTTATTTTTGTGTGGCACTGAATTTACAGTCTTTCCAGCACTTTAACTAGAAAAGTATTTCTGATGAAAGGTTGACCACAATCATATAGTTGAATAATTGCTTAAAGAGTAAAAAGAATCCCTGTCTTTAAATGAGAAAAGGATCTGTTAATGTCTGCTATTTCCCGATATTTTATTAGATTTTCCCTCGTACAAAATCTGTCCAAAGACTGAATAGATTTTGCAGTGTTTGGAATAAAAAGACATGCGTATTGACTTTTATGAAAACAATAATGGCAGATTCAAGGCTGATTTTGAAGTTACAATGCTATATATCAGAAGTGACCCTATGACTTTTTGATTCTGTGTGCTATGTCATAGAGAAGTCTGCACCTGCAGTAGTCATCTCACCTCTTTTGTTTTATTGACTGTCTAGGTGACTATGCCTTTCTGCTTTAGTAGATGTTATGTTGGAAGAAGTGTCAGTTTGTAAAGGAGTTAGTATTTTTTTGGCACTTTTGGACTGTGTTGTTATACCATGATAGAGTAAATTCTATTGGAAATTACTTGCTTATGTGTTGAGGAAGACTGACGGAATATGTGTGTCTCAATGAGTTCTGGGACACAGAGTTGTTATGATTTGCATTCAAATACCTATAAAATATTGATGGTATTTATAGGTGAGAGAACACAACTGACAATGTCCCAGAAGTAATTATATACTTGACAACTCTTTCCTGTCCTTAGGATAAATTCTAATATGTGAAAAAATAATGAACTATGATTTCAGAAAAATGTAATCTGTTCATATAGGAATTTTTGGTGTTTTCTTCATGAAATTTTTGAAAGGGAATGTAATATAAACATTTTTTTTTACTTTTTTAAGTCCATGCAAATATACTGTTAGTAGAAAAGCATATGGAGGAGTTATTAACATATCCTGTAGCCAAGCTCTATCAGTAGAAGCTTTTCATTAAGTTTCTCACTTTTAAATTTGCTTATAGTTTTACTAATTTTTTCTCCAAGTTGAAATTTCTGTTATATCTCTTCCTAAGTTTGAGCAAAAATTTTTCATCCATTGCTGAGAATCTGTGCTTTAAATTTGCACACAGAAAATCATGTATTATGCAGAGGTTCACTTAGTTTCTTTAGAGAGCTTCAGTCTCTCAAATCACCAGCTCACTAGCTAGAGATTTAATAGGAATTTCTAAGCAATTTTTATGTGCTGAACAGGCTATTGCTAAAAGGACAGCCTACAATGTCAGCTTCATTGCATATACAGCCAGGGTCCATGGTATTCCCTGAATGATCAAAGTGATATTCTAAGCAAAGAGACTTGAAAGACTACTGCAGAGTAATGGGACAAAAGCTATAAAGACTTTCTGTATTATTGCATCAGAAGGTGGGTTGGGTAGGAAATCCTTAGGGAAAGAGTTAATGAGAATTCCCAATGTAGATTATATAGATGTTTGAGCCCTTGATCCTTTTGTCTATGTGGAAATGAACTAAAATGATTGATTTTACCTAGTTCTATTTCTTTTTCTTCCTCTTTTTTTTTTTTTTTTTTTTTAATTTTATTCTTGCCAATAAAGGATTTTAAGTCAGTTTTTATTTCCTCTGGAAATAAAAGAAACAGTAAGAATAAATATAATAGATTTCACAAGCCTGGCTGAGATGTAGCTAATATCACTAAATGAATGTGTGTCTAAACTGCCTTTTTAAAAAAACAAGTGTTTATCATGTAGTACTTATTGCTTATAAAATACGGTACTTTATGAAAGCTGGCTGATAACTGGTTAGTTCTATCGTCCCTTCTGAGAATGAACAAATTGCAAACCTAAGTTTAAATTATTGGTATGTTTGCATAGAACCTCCAGGATACTCCGAAGCAGAGATAGCTTACTGTCAGGAGCGTTCTCTTCTTGAGGACATACACAACCAGGACTCTCTGATCATCTAGTAAACTTTTCTTCAACTACCTCAGTTACCTCTTATAAGTTCTTACACAAATTATTTTTGCCAATCATTTCACTTCCGCTTTCTTTCCACTTTAAGACATTAGCTCTTTGGAAGCTCCAGTTGTACATATTACAAGTTTGGGTAGGTTTCTCTTTAACATTATTGAATGTATTCAGTTCATCATTATTTGCTGAAAAACTAAGGACTTCCAGATCAGTAATCTATTATTTAACAAGATTTGAACTGTTACGTTTGTTTATAGGAAACAATTCTTAGAAACAGACAAATGGTTTTAGGAATTCTAGATTTATTTTTCTGATAGCTACAAGAGATTTGATATTTTTCTTCAAACTGAAGGAAATTTTCCCAAAATCCTTTCTTCTTTTGCATGTACCAGAGGTATGCAAAGAAACAAAGATTTTCTGCTGTGAATAGAAATACATAGAAAATGTATTAGTGCCATTAGCACCTTGGACTAAGACCATGATTACTCGTCCCTAAAGGAAGGTGCATATAATCTGTATGGAAAAGTCCGTTTAAATCTGCCAGACTGTTATAATAATTTAACTAATTTGCTACTTGGTAAGCTACAAAATTTGAATCTTCTACAACACTTCTCACTCCAGAATCCAGAATTTTTCATATTATTTTAACATTAAAAATATTTCATAAAATTCCAATCTCATTTACAGCAATTACTAGACAGCAGAAAATAGAGGCAATATTTGTGCTTTCTGAGCAAGGCAATGGCTTGAAACACATGTAGTGGCCTGTAGTCTTCACTCCAATGCATATTTTGTATTTAATAATATGCACAACTGTGTGTTTACGTATTCCTGCCAAGGAATACACTGCTGCCAAGGAGCTGAGGTAGTGATAAATTATTTCTTTATTATCTGTACCATTCTGTAACAGCGGTCAGTCAGCTTCTCAGTGGAAAGCATGTGGACCCACTACTGTCATTGCTTTTGATAAATACTACATTGCAGATGTTAACTGTAGTTTCTCATAAAAAAAAAAGGACTAAAATATGTCTTTGTACTAACAATTAATTGTCTGGTACAACTGCACGCATATAGAAAATCTCTATTAAAGAATAAACTGTCACTAATGATTTACAATATTTTCCAAGTGGTAAATATTTACAAACCACCTAGGTTTCCCTCAGTTCCCAGATAATTAAGTGAAGTCAGAAGAATTGAAACTGCTTATTTCCTTTAAGGTTCTACTAGAAAATTTCCAGAAGAGTAGTAGTATTTGATATATATTTATTAAGATATCTTGAAATATTCTAGCAAGAGAACTTGTATTTCTGACTAGCTATACATAAAACATTACAGAAAAAGACCAAAGAAGTAGAAGAAATCCAGAAAATCCAATTAATTAATTAGGTATAGTATAATATTAAACAAGTTCTATCAGTAATAAGCACGTAGGTAATCATATTAACTAGGGTACTGATGAAAGAAAATTTTGAAATTACTTCTTTTAGTATTTTTAATCAGCTTATCGTATGAACTGCAAAACTCTTTGAAAAGTAGATTCAGTTTTACCAATAACACTTCATAAGTAATCCAGTGACCTGACTGCACCTTACTTCTTTTCCCAGTAAAATATATTGCCTAAATTTTGATGAAAGTGTTCAACAAGGTTGCTAACTGAAGCAAACTGCCAGAGTCTGTAATACTGGGTTTAGTTTAGAGGCATGTTACAAACATCTTTTATTTGAAAAAAGAAAAACTAATTATTCCAGAATGCCCACTGAAATATGTATGCTTCCTTTAAAAAATGAATATATTTCAGTAAATATTTTTGTCAGAAAATACGTATTTGCTTAAATAAAATTGTGGTTTTTTTGGAGAGAATATAAAGTGTTTTAATTGAACTTGAATTGAGGAAATTATTTCAAATCCAGGTTAAAATATTTGATCTCATAAGAAAGGCCCTCCTAGAATAATTAGGGTGCTGGTGATCAGAACTCCCCATCAGTTAGGTGAAAAATAGAATGTAGAGATAAGTTTGAGCCTTAATCACAAATGTCATACAGGATGCATCTCTGTAGCTTTAATGAAGGGTTTTGAAAGGTTAAGTTTCATTCAAATTTGGAAATTGATTTATTTTGTTTTGAAATTGAAATTGAATCATATGCATACAGTTTTTAAAATGGATTTTGAAAATAGTCGCTCTCCCTTAATTTCTATTTTGTTAATATAGGACTGGAACAAAATTTTTACCTTAGGGATTTTGAGGACTGGATACATTTTTTGATGTTGTGAAGTAAAGCATTGGAACAAGGACTGAGCTCAGGCCAGTGAATAAAAAAATAATACTTCAATATGCACTTTCAATCAATATTTAAAGTGTGTACAGAGGCAAAAAGTATTCATATCTGCTAAATTAATTTCATGTACTATTACAAATATGCATCAGAATTATTGTTCTTTGTTGATTGCAGTTCTGCTTTCATGTATGCTTCCTAGAAATGAAGAAACGTAAGGCAGAATTTTGCCTATCAGTATGAAACTTTATGGTTACAGGTTTGATTTTCAGATGCAAGTCAAAATAAAGGAGCAAAACGATTTAATATGCTTTTCAGATTAAAGTACATTAACATTCTCACTTAAAAAAAATTTTATTACACGTACTTTAATGGAAGTGACTGTTAGCTGGAAAAAGCTTCTAGGCAAAGGAAGAGAAAGGAAAGAGCCATTTCAAGACGATCTAGCCAATTGCATGCTTAGCAACATGGCAACAGATCAAATTCAGCGTAGATAAAAGGTGGATAATGGCATTTGGAAAGAGTGTATGAATTTTATTTTGCCTGATAACATATTTTCTATTAGTACAGTGTTCTATTTGAACGGTCATGTTCAAAAGAAATGCAATACGTTGGTTAAGATTAAAAATCTGTATTGAGCAAGACTACTGTACATAATTTCTAAAACATCAACAAGAGTATTTAGGTTAATTGATAGAGACACAAATATTAGAGAAATCCTCAGTTTAACAAGTTCTAGGCTGGTCACTGTAAGATCTCTGCCTATTTTCAACATTTATGTTGGATATATTTAATCCACACATATATAATTTTAAAAAAAAATAATCTACATTTAGCATTACACTTTTATATTCAATTTTGATAATACTATCTTTTTTAGAGGAAGTAAATGATTAACATAAGATGTAGAGATACTTCCATAAATGAAAGATTAGGGAGATTTCTTTTTTTGAAAGGAAGAGATTGAAGAGAATTTTAAAAAAAAATAAAAATAAAGCAATGTGTAGTGTGTTGAGTGCTATTGAAATCAATCTTTTTATATATATATATATATATAAAATGCTCTATTAGGTACTTTATGGGAGGGGTTCAGACTACAGTTCTCTGAGAAATAACAGAAATTGACTGCTGTGAAAGCTTGGATAAAGGGACCATGATCAGTTCACAGAATCACGGAATCATGGAATCACGGAATTTCAGAGTTGGAAGGGACCTTTAGAGATCTTCTAGTCCAACTCCCCTGCTAAAGAAGGTTCACCTAGAGCAGGACACATATTTTGCTTTGTTTCAGTTGTCTCTCCTTTCTTCTTTGGTCTAAAGGAGAGTAGCTGCTCTTTCTCCCAGCACAAGAGAATTTAGATGTGTAACATTTTGTTGTTTCTTTGCTGTAAGCAAAATTTACTAAAGGAAAAAAAAAACATAACCAACTTATTATGTAATAAACCTCTTTAGATTAAGTTGGACAGTAAGTTCTGTATAGTTCTGTACTATATTGGCTGAAAAACTGGTGAAGCCGGAGAGAAGAAAACACCTCAAAAGTTCAAAGTTGTAACCTACCTGCCTACATGACAGTATCACCAAGCAATCAGTTATATCGTAGCCTGTAGTTGAATAAAATCTGTTCCTTCCTGAAAATGAATTATTGGGAAACCAGGACATTATTTTCTGGAGAAGTGTTTTATCCAAGACAATGGCCTTGAGAGATTTCAATTTTGTATCCCTAGTCTGATTTTCATCATATTCCAAGTGAAGTAATAAATTCATAATATTGTGGCTACATTAGAGACAAAATAAAAAGTTTTTATAATGTCAATTAGCGGTACACCATTCAAATAAACCTTCTATTCAAACTGCTATTTTATTTCATAGCGATCAAAAAGAGATTGTAAAATTTAGTAGAAGTTTTTAACTTTAGAATTAACAGTCCCTAAATAATGTGCTACCAAAACTAGCACAGACAGTGGGCTAAAGGGAGGAAACAGAAGAAAAACAAAATCAGGACAAAGGTGAAAATTAATACCATTTTTTTGAAGTACAGACATCAGTGATGAAAGTTTGATTTGGTAAAGATGAGGTACTAGCAGAGTAAAATCACCATATTCATTTCCTTTAAGTAAAAATTCTAGGGTTTAATTAAGCAATTAAAAAATTTTTAACATAATATCTTCTGCTGGAAGCCTTGTATATCACTGTTGGAAGTACTTTCTCCTTTTTTGCATACCAAAATTGTGTGCACAACTGTATTTCTTAATAGTTTAGTACAGAGAGTTTAATACAGTGGTAGAGTCGCATGTGCCTCTCTAACTTGTGTTATGCAATGTTTGAATATGCGGAGTTCAAGGTACTGAGAACACCAATACATGATCTGCATTCTCCTTAAAAGCTTGCAATGTGAAGCCTGAGATCACTTAACCAGAGATTCCTGCTGGGAAATATGGATCATTTGTGCTCAGTGCTGCACTCCTATTAAGTTAAAAAGCTCTCTTTATCCCAGAGGGCAGGCAATTTTCTTGTACAGGTAGAAAGGGATGTGGATAGAAAAGGCAACAATAAATTCAAGGAGATAGACAGTGAAAGGAGTACATTTTTCCTAGTGAGCTGTCACCATGGGCAAAAACACCGTGACTGTTCATGGTGGCCTGTTGACTATTTTAAACAAGACACAGATAGAAGAAAAAGGAGGATGAACTCAGAATTTGGTAAAATATGCTACCGGAGTTATGTTTACTTAGTTTAGATTAATTCAGATGCAATATTTATATTTTTCCCTGCTATCTGCAACATATTGAGTAGTTACCTACACTGTTGTTTTGCTTCATAGTCCCTGATACGCATTATATTTAATACTGTCTTTGAAAGTGATTTATAGTTTATTTCTATGTATAAACCAACATGTTTGTTTCTTAGTGATAAAAAAATCCAAAAGAGTTGGCCAATTAATGTCTCAAATATGTCCTCTATTACAGAAGCTGGAAGAAAAGAGCTTATACTATCTATGTATACTCAGAACAATGTGTAAAATGCAAAAAAGTTACTGCATTCAAAATTTGCATTTTGAAGAAAAGATCGCTACATTTGTACACAAAAAACTAATTCAAAACAATAATACTGGAAATAAGAATATTTTTCTTTCTTAGAAGCAGCAACTCCAAGCCCAGTGTTGGGAAATACTAAAAAAGTAGTCCATAAAAAGTTGGAAAACAGTAATGCAAGGTCTTTTGGTCAGAAGGAAAAGTCTGTCACAGGACACCCAAACACAAATCTGGAAAATTTCCAAAATCAAAATTAACACATTAATCAGTTATGAAAAAGTAACTAAACCATGATAGTTCTGGAGATCAATTTCTGTCAGTTTTCTTGATGTCCCTTCCTTTCCTTTTAAACAGTATCTTCTTTGCGTTTTCTTAAAATATTTGACTGAGATGACGATACATATTTTAACACAAAACTTAAAGACTGTAGATGTTGCAATTGGAGCCCTCTGCTCTGTGAATAGGGTAGAATGTTATAAGAACTTCACACAGCAAAACATCTCTGCTTCCATTCCCTTTTCACTTTGCAGGCCATTTGGGTAATTAATTCTAAAAGATCTGAATATTGGATGTATCCTAACAAAGAGGAAGTCAGCCAAATATGCCAAGAGGCCTGCATGGATGAACAAGGAGCTCCTGGAAAAACTCAAACTGAAAAAGGAAGCCTGCAGAGGGTGGAAGTCAGAATGGGTAGCCTGGAAGGAATACAGAGACATTGTCTGAGCAGCCAGGGATCAAGCTAGGAAAGCTTAAGCCCAGATAGAGTTAAGTCTGTCCAGATGTGTCAGGGGCAACAAGAAAAGCTTCTACAGGTATGTCAGTGATAAAAGGAAGACTAGGGGAAATGTGGGCCCTCTCCAGAAGGAAACGGGAGACCTGGTTACCCGGGATATGGAGGATGCTGAGGTACTCAATGACTTTTTTGCCTCAGTCTTCACGGTAAGAGCTCTAACCACACTGTCTGAGTTTCAGAGGGCAAAGGCTGGGCCTGGGAGAATGAGGTACTGCCTACTGTAGGAGAAGACCAGGTTCAAGACTAGCTGTGGAGCCTGAAGGTGCACAAGTCCATGGGATCTGATGAGATTCATCCACGGGTTCTGAGGGAACTGGCGGATGAAGTTGCCAAGCCACTATCCGTCATATAGTCTGTCTTGTCTCATCATATAGTCTCATATCTCATATCTGTGCCTGGCAAGATCATGTGGCAGATCTTCCTGGAAACTCTGGTAAGGTCAATGGAAAATAAGGAGGTGATCGATGACAGCCAACATGGCTTCACTAAAGGCAAATCGCATCTGACAAATTTGGTGGCCTTCTACAATGGGGTTACAGCATTGGTGGGTAAGGGAAGAGCAACTGATATCATCTACCTGGACTTATGCAAAGCATTTGACGCTGTCCCGCATGATGTCCTTGTCTCTAAATTGGAGAGACATGGATTTGACAGGTGGACCACTCAGTGGACAGGGGACTGGCTGGACGGTCACACTCAAAGAGTTGTTGTCAACCTCTCTGTGCTTAAGCGGTGATCAGTGACAAGTGGTCATCCTCAGGGGTTGGTACTAGGACTGGTACAATTTAACATCTTTGGTGGTGACATAGATGTTGGGATTGAGTGCAGCCTCAGCAAGCTTGCTGATGACACCAAGCTGTATGGAGCAGTTGACACACTGGAAGGAAGGGATGCCATCCAGAGGGACCTTGACAGGCTTGAGAGGTGGGCCTATGCCAACCTCATGAAGTTCAACAAGGCCAAGTGCAAGGTCCTGCATATGGGTCACGGCAATCCCAAGCACAAATACAGGCTGGGCAGAGAGTGGCTTAAGAGCAGCCCTTAGGAGAAGGACTTGGGGGTTTTGGTTGATGAGAAGCTCAACATGACTTGATAATCTGTGCTTGCAGTCCAGAAAGCCAAAAAAAAATGACATAGTTTGCCATGCATTGAGGGAAGACTGTGAGAACAGTTGTTCTCTCTGGAATGATGAAATATATTGTTGTTTCTTATAAATAGACAATCTTTACACTAAAGAAATTGAAGTACTTTAAAATCCTTGTTTTTAAAATACAGGCATAGAAAGTAGAGTAGAAAAGAGCAATAATTTAATGAGAAAAATATTTTTTAAAAACAAACTACAAATGGGTGCACTCTGCATGATCAAGGGCTAGTCAAAATGAAATGGAATCTAAGTTAAGCAAGACAGCCAGTAAAAATATGACACCCTTAGAGCTAATTTTACAGCTGCTATGGAAGCAAGTAGGTTCCATTAGATGAAAGCTTGATTATAAGACAGAGAGCCTGGGGAAAAAATATCATATTCCAGAGTCCATTGTAGGGATTCCATATCTGCACCCCACACGCTACATAAAATTTGCGTTGTGTTTTATTACATCTAAAGGCCTAGTCTTCTATTGATGTACAGTTTAAGCTATATGCATGCATCAGAAGAAAATAAAACCCTTCATTTCAAATTCATCAAGTGAGCATTATGGCAAGTTACATGGGTGTTTGTGCTCAATATATTCATATGCCCTTTATAATTACAATACATTGTTATTTCAAGAAGAAAAGATATCTTTCTGTGTATTTTCTTATTTACATTTTAAGTTATGCCAGTTTTACAGAATGAGATTTTTTTGTATGGAAAAGCTCTCTGAACAATACATCTTAAGTACAGAAAAGTGGAATACTTACTCCCTTGAAAAGGAGGAAATTATTTCAGTAGAATATTTAAGTTTTAGATTGGTTGCTCAAATTCTGGAACTTAAAAAAAAAAAAAAGTTTGGACTTCAGCCTTCATTCTTCAACAACTTTAAAACTGTATTTTCATTGTAAACCTATAATAGCATAAGGTCAAATTCACCGCATAACATTATGTTTAGTCCTATAAATATATAAGGAATGAATGCCTCTGACCGAGGCACTTGCAATAAAACCCTTTTTAATAGGGAAGAGAAATACATGAGTAAGCAAATATTGTAAAAACAACCAAATCTTAGCTGATTAAACAATATAAGTTGATAGGTGACTCTGAATGTTTTGCTTTTTAAAAAACAAATTATTAAATTATTTTCAAAGAGACAAAAATCCAAGAAAAGTGCCTGATACAATTGAAAGCTTTATCAAAACAATTATGAATCTCTGTTCCTACACAAAAGAGAAGCGTATAGGTGAGTTCTCATTTCTCTGAAATTTAAAAACTGTGCAGCATGTACTGTAGAAGGAGCCAAGATAAATCAGTTTGGTTCATCCACACTTACTGCTCATGCACATCTTTAGATACTTCTTGGAATCAATGCAGTGTTTCATCATGTCCCTCAGGGATAAGTAAGTGAAGATTAACTCTCTGTTACTTTTCTATTTCCCGTGTTTTCTTCCTATTGTTCAGTGAATGCTTACCAAATATATATTAATCATCATAGAGCAAGCATTGACTCAAAATCTTGTGGTAGTAGGATTTGTGCAAGCACAGAACCAAAAGATGGACAGTGCTTTTCAGAGCACTAGCTATAACAAAATGGACAACATAAAGACATGCTGGAAATCACAAGCTAAAAATGAGACAACAGCAGTCATCATGGCAGGTGGTAGTAGAGCCCAAGAGTATAAGCACTTCTATGGGTGATTTTAGTCGTCAGAGAAAAGTATAGTTTTAATGAGAAATGTAAAAGAATATCAAGAAATAGCTTTGAAGGTGTTTACAGGGAATGCTTCCCAAGAGTGAATGACAACATGGAGGATGTTTGAAAGTTTAATAGTGTGATGGTGAGGATTAACATCATAAGCTAGTAAGAGGTAGAAAATATCTTCTTGATACTGCATAGGGATGATTAAAAGTTAGGAATTTTGAAAATGAAGGGAAGTGGTTAATATTTGATATGATAAAAGGACAGAAGAGCCATTGGGAATATTCAAGGTAAAGGGTACAGCATATGAGTTTATGAGAGCCTGAATCAAAATATTTGCATATGACTGGAAAGGAGAACATACATCTGAAAGCCTAGACATGGTCTGAATTTATAAAGGAAGGAAAGATCAATAGGCATAATATTGGTATTCACAAAGCCTGAGAAAAGGATGTAACTGCAGGGGTCAAATACAGGCAAGAAGGCAAGATATTTCTGTTGACCATGGTGAACATGATGTGAGTGTTGGAGTGGGAGACGGACCCGGAGTAACGATGGAGTCTCAATATGAGTATGATCGTTCTCCCTTTATTCCAGTTTTCACAGAGTAGATATAGACAGGCAATAAGAGCACGCGCTAGCGGCAGCTATATGATTGGCTTACAGTCTCTGTCCACGCGCTGTCCATGCAGTTCATTCACAGATCAGATTGGTTACAAGAATTCACATAGTAAATTACTTAGTCATTAGCACAACATGTTTTCTACCTTCTCAGTTCCCGTTTTTCCCATGTACTAATTCCATCTTCTACCACCTGTTTTGCCCTTAATCTAATCTCTCATAGTAGGGAGGCTGGCTCACATGACCATTTTCTCTCAGACACATTCCTACAGTGAGTATTATTATCTATTGGCCAGAAGATTTAATTCGGACCTGATTAGGGAGGTCTGGAACAGGGAAATAAAGTTATGCTTTTTGCTTAAAGATGGTAGTTAAATTTCTGGGTGATATTATCCAGATTAGAATTCAAATGCAAATAAAAAGAATTAAACTAGGGTTGGAGATCACTTTGCAACTGTTGTGGATAGAGAGAGTGAGGAAACTTCTCTGAGGGAAGTTTTCCAAAAATAAGAATTAGTCAAGACAACAAGTCACGGAAGAAAAGGAAAAACAGTTCGTCTGACTATTCTGATGGTATTAGTCAAAGCAGATTAGGGTGGCATCCTGTCTCTCAGATTTGGATACAAAGCTGTTAAAAGAGATTATGAAAGATTCTTTGAGAATGTTTTCATATGTTTGCAGTGACTGGAGGAAAAAAAAAAAAAAGAAAAAAAGAGGTGGAAGGTGGAAAATGAAATAAGATAGACATTTTTTTAGCCTGAAGGCACTAGCCATGTACAAGGAAAGAACAAGAAGAAATGGAGAAACAAGTTAAAAAAAAAAAAAAAAGAAAAAAAAGGAGAAAAAGATGATGGCAGAGAAAATAAGGAAGACTGAAGGAGAAAACTCAGAATGGTCTTGACAGAAAGGAGAAGAGGAGAGATTTATGGAAAAAAAAAGAAACCGCGCTGAGAAAAGAAAAAATAAGTTTTATATTTTGTCCTTTGTTCTCTTGAAAGAATTTAAGCAGATATTTTCTGAAAAAGAAATGAAGGTAAAAGGAGAATGAGAACATAATCAAGATGGAAAAAGGATGGCTGGAATTCATTTAGAAAACTGGAATCACTTAGGAACAAACATGGCAGACGTGAAACCGGAAAATAAATCTATAGCATAGGCGAATGTCCTAGTCCACTTGATTCACTCTGCAATACCAGAGAAAGAAGCAGGAAGTGGAGGGAAGCACTCAGTCTTTTGGGTAAAAGCCAGAAAGAGAAATGGTTGGAAGAGAGTGAAACAAAGAAACAAAGACAAACAAAGAATAAAGAGATAAACAAACAAAAAGAAAGAAAAAGAAAAGGGAAAACAAAATGAAAAACTGGTAGAAGGGCTAAAAGGAGAGAGAATAAGAACAGAGAAGAAAATACTTCTGGCCTAGAAACTACAAAACAATCAGACAACTGAGTTCTTGTTTGTACCTGCTGAGAAAAGACGTGGAAAGATAAGTCAAGAGGTAACAGAGCTGAGAGGAAATGTGTTTTGTCTGTCCCTAGAGCCAGGCTTTGTGTTTGCTTTTGATGAACATCATGGGCAGTAACAGTTTTAAACTGAAAGAGGGCAGATTTAGATTAGATATTAGGAAGAAATTCTTTACTGTGAGAGTGGTAAGACATTGGAACAGGTTTCCCAGGGCAGCTGTGGCTGCCCCATCCCTGGAAGTGTTCAAAGCCAGGTTGGATGGGGCTTTGAGCAGCTTGGTCTAGTGGGAAGTGTCCCTGTCCATGGCAGGGGGGTTGGAACTAGATGATCTTGAAGGTTTCCAACTCTAACCATTTTATGAATCTATGAACAATAATCCATGCTGACCACGGAAAATTTACTTTATCGTGTTTTGGTCCTACTGGAAGGAAGTATATGAACTATATTATCAGGGAATCAGGAAGAACCCAAGAAAATAAACTTGTCAGGAAGGCTTGTGTAGTAACCCTTAGTGTAGCTCAGAAGCTGTTTTGGGAAGCTGAAATGCATAGATGCAGAAGAAACATACAGATTTAAAACTTACTCGGACTAGATTGTAGTTTTAAGAAAGTACCTAAGCCTTTTTCTGAAAGAATGATTTTTTTTTTTCTTTTTTTTTTCTGAAGAATGATGTTTTCCTAAATCAGGACTTAATAAAAAATCAGTTTTGCTAGTCTTTTTCCCTGTTTAGATAATTTACACCATTAGCTAATGCAATAACAAAAATTACGGTGAGCATAGATAACATCTTTAATGTGGGTGCTTTAGGTGCTTCATCAGTTTGATGACTGAACTGTTACTGTTCTTTAATTATATGAATGTATTCTTCATACATTTAGCAGCAGCATAGGATCTAGATGTAGATATCCATCTTTCCTGCAGTCAGATAAAAAACATCTTTAAATATAATATTTTATCTTAATCCATGTTATGCTTTTGTAATTTTACGTGGGAGAAAATGAATGATCATTAGCAATAGTAAGTGTCCTGCGCTGTAAGCTTGGAAAGGCATAAATACTCTATTGCATTATGAAATCTCATCTGTGATTATGAAATGTAACAAAGGCAGATGAGTAGGATTAGTTCACCAAAAATTCAACTAATCGTAGTTGAGATAGTAATTCAGTAAGTGTTCTGATTTTATATTTTTCTTTTGCATGAAGAAAATGAAAAGTTACACACAATTCACTGTGTATTTTTGATACAAGTAAATAGTTTTCAAATCCGATCTCAGTATTGATAACATAAACAGTGTAAGACCAAGAGTAGTAACATGATTTTGTTTGAGTTTTAACAGTGCTGTTACATGAATCATGAGGAAATACAGAATTTTCCTGCCAAGAACAAAAAAGTTATTTACAAAGGTTTTTAGCACCAAAGGACAGATCAGAATAAATAACTCACATTGTTAGTTTTAGTCTTCAGAACCCTTCAAAAACACAGAATTCGGGGGTGAGTTACCTGACTTTAGTTCCTGCATGATCTATGAGGAAAGGTGAGCATCTCACACAAACAACTGCCATTTGGTATGTTGATCAGGAATCACGGAATCACGGAATCACGGAATCTTCAGAGTTCGAAGGGACCTCTAGAGATCATCTAGTCCAACTCCCCTGCTAGAGCAGGACTGCCTAAAGCACATCCCTCAGGGCTGCATCCAGGCGGGTCTTGAAAATCTCCAGAGAAGGGGACTCCACAACCTCCCTGGGCAGCCTGTTCCAGTGCTCTGTCACCCTCACCGTAAAGAAGTTTTTCCGTGTATTTGAACGGAACTTCCTATGTTCTAGCTTGTGCCCATTGCCCCTTGTCCTGTCGCTGGGAACCATTGAAAAGAGCCTGGCTCCGTCCTCCTTAAACCCACCCTTTAGGTACTTGTAAACATTAATTAGGTCCCCCCTCAACCTTCTCTTTTCCAGGCTAAAGAGTCCCAGCTCTTTCAACCTTTCCTCATAAGGGAGGTGCTCCAGTCCCATAATCATCTTGGTTGCCCTTTGCTGGACTCGCTCCAGTAGTTCCCTGTCCTTCTTGAACTGGGGAGCCCAAAACTGGACACAGTATTCCAGTTGTGGCCTCACCAGTGCAGAGTAGAGGGGGAGAATGACCTCCCTCGACCTACTGGCCACAGTCTTCCCTATGCAGCCCAGGATGCCATTGGCCTTCTTGGCGACAAGGGCACACTGCTAGCTCATGGATAATTTGCTGTCTACCAGGACCCCCAGGTCCTTCTCCTCAGAACTGCTTCCCAGCATGTCCGCCCCTAACATATACTGGTGTTTGGCATTCTTCCTTCCCAGGTGCAGGACCCTACACTTGCTTTAGTTGAACCTCATTAGGTTCTTCTCTGCCCAGCTCTCCAGCCTGTCCAGGTCACGCTGGATGGCAGCACGGCCCTCTGGAGTGTCGGCCACCCCTCCCAGCTTGGTATCATCAGCAAACTTGCTGAGGATACACTCTGTCCCCTCATCTAGGTCATTAATGAATATATTGAACAAAATTGGACCAAGTATTGACCCCTGAGGGACACCACTCGTTACAGGCCTCCAACTGGACTCTGTGCCACTGATCACAACCCTCTGGGTTCTGTCACTCAGCCAGCTCTCGATCCACCTCACTGTCACCTCGTCTAGCCCATACTTCCTTAGCTTCCTAATGAGGATGTTGTGGGAGACAGTGTCAAAAGCCTTGCTAAGGTCAAGGTAAATGACATCTACGGCTCTCCCCTCATCCAGCCAACCCGTTATAACATCATAGAAAGCTATCAGATTGGTCAGGCATGATTTGCCCTTGGTAAATCCATGCTGACCACTTCCAATAACTTCCTGTTCCTCTATGTGTTTGGAGATGACATCCAGAATGAGTCGCTCCATTACCTTCCCAGGGACAGAGGTGAGACTAACTGGCCTGTAGTTCCCTGGGTCCTCCTTCTTGCCTTTTTTGAAGATTGGAGTGATGTCAGCCTTCCTCCAGTCCTCAGGCACCTCTCCTGTTCCCCATGACCTTGCAAAGACAATGGAGAGCGGTCTAGCAATAACACCTGCCAGCTCTCTCAGCACTCACGGGTGCATCCCGTCAGGGCCCATGGATTTATGAATGTCCAGCTTGGCCAAGTGGTCTCTGACCCAGTCCTCCTCAACTAAGGGAAAGTCTTCCTCTCTCCCGACCTTCCCCCTTGCCTACAGGGTATGGGATTCGTGAGGAAGACAGGGATATTCAGCATTTTCATCAGAAGATTCATAGAATCATAGAATCATAGGGTTGGAAGGGACCTCTGGAGATCATCTAGTCGGACGCCCCTGCCAAAGAAGTTTCACCTACAGCAGGTTGCACAGGAACGCATCCAGGAGGGTTTTGAATGTCTCCAGAGTTGGAGACTCAACCACATCTCTGGGAAGCCTGTTCCAGTGCTCTGCCACCCTCAAAGTAAAGAAGTTCCTCCTCATGTTCAGGTGTAACTTCCTATGCTGAAGTTTGTGCCCATTACCTCTTGTCCTGTCACTGGGCACCACTGAAAACAGCCTGGCCCTATCCTCCTGACACCCACCCTTGAAGTATTTAGAAGTGTTGATGAGATCCCCCCTCAGTCGTCTTTTTTCCAGACTGAAGAGTCCCGAATCCTTCAGCCTTTCTTCATAAGAGAGGTGTTCCAGTCCCCTAATCATCTTGGTAGCCCTTTGCTGCACCCTCTCCAGCAGTTCCCTGTCCTTCTTGAGCCGGGGAACACAGAACTGGACACAGTACTCCAGATGCAGCCCCACCAAGGCAGAGTAGAGGGGGAGGATGATCTCCCTCCACCTGCTGGTCACACACTTCTTGATGCACCCCAGGATGCCATTGGCTTCTTGGCCACAAGGGCACATTGCTGGCTCATGGTCATCCTGTTGTCCACCAGGACTCCCAGGTCTCTTTCCACCAAGCTGCTCTCCAGCAGGTCAGCCCCCAACCTGTACTGGTGCAGGGGGTTATTCCTCCCCAGGTGCAGCACCCTACACCTGCCCTTACTGAATTTCATAAGGTTTCTCTCCGCCCAACTCTCCAACCTGTCCAGGTCTCTCTGTATGGTGGCACAGCCTTCTGGTGTGTCACCCACCCCCCCCAGCTTTGTGTCATCGGCAAACTTGCTGAGGGTGCACTCTATCCCCTCATCCAGGTCATTGATGAATGCATTGAAGAGGACTGGACCCAGTACTGAGCCCTGGGGAACACCACTCGTCACTGACCTCCAACTAGACTCTGTGTCTCTAATCACGACCCTCTGAGCTCTGTCTTTCAACCAGTTATCTATCCACCTTACTGTCAATTCATCTAACCCACACTTCCGAAGCTTCCTTATGAGGACGCTGTGGGATAAGGTGTCAAAAGCCTTGCTGAAGTCAAGGTAGACTACATCTACTGCCCCCCCCTCATCTATCCATTCAGTCATTCCATCATAGAAGGCTATCAGATTAGTCAGACATGATTTCCCCTTGGTGAATCCATGTTGAGTACTTCTGATAGCTTTCTTTTCCTCCACATGCCTTGAGATGATGCCCAGAACGAGCTCTTCCATCATCTTTCCAGGGATGGAGGTGAGGCTGACCGACCTGTAGTTCCCCGGCTCCTCCTTCTTGCCTTTTTTGAAGGCTGGAGTGACATTGGCTTTCCTCCAGTCCTCAGGCAACTCGCCTGTTCTCCAGGACCTTTCAAAGATGATGGGGAGTGGCCCAGCAGTGACTTCCGCCAGCTCCTTCAGCACTCTCGGGTGCATCCCATCGGGGCCCATGGACTTGTGAATATCTAATTGACCTAGTTGATCCCTCCCTCGATCCTTCTCAACCCAGGGGAAGTCTTCCTCTTTCCCTGTTACTTTCTCCAAAGCCTGGGACTCCTGAGGGTTGGGCTGAGCAGTAAAGACTGAAGCAAAGAAGGCATTCAGTAACTCCTAGAGTTACTGAATTACATTCCTAGAGCTAGAGAAAAGAATATACAGGTGGCAAAAGTAAATCTTAAATATATCCACTCAAACACTGAATTCCAGACTGTGGGAAGGTACTTTTGTCCATATATTTACAGTATCTCTTCTCATAGCTAGGTAGTCTTCCCAAACAGCCTCTGACCACTGCCTTAGCTGACCAGCCATGTGCCCATTATTTGGCCAACAACAATACATGTACTTTTTGCTTTGTACATCAAAAAAAGCTTTATTTCTTATCTTGAGCGGAATTTTCCTGTTGCATACAAATAGTATTCAAAGATCAAACAGTTCCCAAATATTTAATACCAAGCTTGAAATTAAAGCAGCTATTTATCTTTTTAAACATTACCTTTCTCTCTTGTTTTCCTATCTCATATCCTTCAAGTCTACTAAAATGAGAATAGCTTGCACTGGCGTGACAGGGAGGCATAATAGTACAAGATCCATAAAACTGCTGCTTTGAACTTATAAAAGTCATTACTGTCCATATCTCTCTAGATCTGACTTAGAGCTATGCTTGAATCATAAATTAATTAAAATATGGGAGACACATGAATTCATTTGCTCAATCATAAATATTTAGTGCCACTTTAGACTTCTTGGGATATCTAAGATCCCTTCACGTACCTGGCAGACATGATATAAAACACAAAGTGACGTGTGGATCTGAGCTGGCTAGTCCATACATAGAAATGTGAAAAGGACAAAGGAAAGTTGAAGAGAAATACCTGGCATTTCTTGTCTAAAATCTGCATATTCAAAAACAACATGGTCCTCTAAAGACCATGGGAAGAAATAAGGAATTTAGAACATCTATATAAAGAATGTCTTCAATCCTTTCAATAATATGGAGGAGAAAAAGTAATCTAATGGACACTTGTAGCTGTGGTTCTTTTCCCTAAACTATTCCTACCCAGAAGATGTGATGACTCAGGTAAACCAAGCCCAGTTATGTAAGAAAAGGACTTTTTGGCTTTGGTTTAAGGACAGGAAAATAATAAATGACCATTAAAAGAAGAAGAACAGCAACAAAAAATTAAAATCACATAAAGAAGACATATGATACAGTGGTGGGTGGGGGTTTTTTTGACCTGTAAAGGATTCTCCACCCTCCTTTTTCTGGAGTTACTGACCCTTTGACAAAGAAACAGGCTTCCAGAGAGACTGTGGAGTCCCCGTCCTTAGAGACATTAAGAACCCAATTTGGCATAGCTGAGGGCAACCTGCTGTAGTTGATCCTGCTTGAGCAGGATTGAGGCTAGGCAATCTCCAGACATGACTACCAGCCTCGGCTATTCTAATGAAGATGTTTCTACTATAGGAATTGTTTCATTCAGTATATATTTTCAGGTAGAAGTTGTGAAAATGACATTGATCTGATGTGTTTTAAATTCTTTTTTAGATTTTTTTCTTTTTATTTTTTGCCAAACCAGTGTGAAAATGATTTAACATGGAGTGCTTCTCAGAGATTTATGGGTAAGAATCAGAAACCGAGCGAGGCAACAAAAGGAACCTTGTGGTTGGAGTTTAGTACAGGCCACCTGATCAAGGGGAGCCTACTGATGAAGCCTTCTTACTCAAGCTACAGGAGGCATCTCACTCGCAGGCTTTGTCCTGCTCGAGAACTGGGGATCCACCCCAGCATTTGCTGGAAAAGTAGCATGGCAAGCTGTAGGCAATCCGGGAGACTCTTGGAATGATGCATCAAAGAAAACTTCTAAGGCAGGTAATAGGCAGCCCTACTGAGGGGGATGGGATACTGGACCTGATGGTCAGCAACGCAAGCGAGCTAATTGGAGATGTCAAGATTGGAGGCAGCCTGGATTGCAGTGACCATGCACTGGAGTTCGAAGTCCTGAGGAATATGGGTCATATGAATAGTAATGTCAGGACCCTGAATTTTAGGAAAGCAAACATCCAGCTCTTCAAGGAGTTAGTTAATAGGACCCTTGGGAAACTGCCCTCAGGGACAAAGGAGCAGAACAGAGCTGGCAGATCTTTAAGCAGGCTTTCCACAGCACAAAAGAGATCTCAGTCCCCAGGAGCAAGAAATCAGGAAAGGAAGACAAGAGACCAGTATGGCTGAGTTGTGACCTGCTGGTCAAACTAAAGGGCAAGAAGGAAACGTACAGGCAGTGGAAGCAGGGACAGATATCCTGAGAAAAGTACAGGGACACTGCCCAGTTGTATAGGGATGGGGTCAGGAAGGCCAAGATCTGGTTGGAGACTAAATTTGCAAGAAACCCAAAGAGTAATAAGGGTTTCTACAGGTGTGTCAGCCAGAAAAGGAGGGTCAGAGAAAGTGTACTGTACCCCACAGATGAACATGACTAGTAGCAAACTAGTCACAATAAGAGAAGGCTGAGGTACTTAACTTTTTTTTGCCTCAGTCTTCACTGTCAACCTCTCTTCCCACACCTCTCGAGTGGATGTACCTCAGGGCAGGGACTGGGGGAGAAAAGTCCTTCCTATTGTAAAAGAAGATCAGGTTCATGGCCACCTGAGGAACCTGAACATACACAAGTCTATGGAACCTGATGAGATGCATTGCAGAGTCCTGTGGGAATTGGCTTATGCAGTTGCCAAGCCACTCTTCATCATATTTGAAAAGTCATGGCAGTCAGGTGAAGTCCCCAGTGACTGGAAAAAGGAAAACATTGCACCCATTTTTTATAAGGGTAGCAACAAGGACCCTGGGAACTACCAACCTGTCAGCCTCATCTCTGCGCGTGGTAAGATCATGGAACAGATGATCCTAGAAGTTATGGCAAGGCACGTGGAGGACAGGGAGGTCATTTGAGACAGGCAGCGTGGCCTCATGAAGGTTAAGTCTTGCCTGACTAACCTAGTGGCCTTCTATGGTGGATTGACTACACCAATGGACAAGGGAGGAGCTGCTGATGTCATCTCTCTGGAATCCTGTAAGGTCTATGACACGATCCCCCACGACATCCTCCTCTCTAAACTGGTGAGATATGGATTTGATGGATGGACTGTTTTTTGGATGAGGAATTGGCTGGGTGGTCGCATCCACAGGGTAGTGGTCAACAGCTCAATGTCCAGATGGAGATTGGTGATGAATGGTGTCCCTCTGATCCCTCCATATTGAGATCAGTACGGTTTAATATCTTCTTCAACAACACAGACAGTGTGATTGAGTGAAACTTGGAGCAAATTTGCAGATGACACCAGTGGTGTGGTTGACATACCAAGGAGTGAGATGCCATCCAGAGGGACTTTGACGGGTTTGAGAGGTGGGCTCAGGTGACCTTCATGAAGTTCAACAAGGCCAAGTGCAAGGTCCTGCACCTGAGGCAGGGCAAGGCCCAGTATCAACATAAGCTAGGGGATGAAGGGATTGAGAGCAGCCTTGAGGAGAAGGACTTGAGGATACTGGTGAATGAAAAGCTGGACATGAGCTGGCAATGTGCACTTGCAGCCCAGAAAGCCAACTGCATCCTGGGCTGCATCAAAAGAACCACAGCCAGCAGGTCAAGGGAGGTGATTCTGCCCCTCTATTCTCTTCTGGTGACATCACACCTGGAGTACTGCATCCTGATCTGGAGTACTCAGCACAGGAAAGACATGGACTTGTTGGAGCGGGTCCAGAGGAGTGCCACAAAAATGATCAGAGAGCTGGAACACCTCTCCTATCAGTAAAGGTTGAGGGATCTGGGATTGTTTAGCCTGCAGAAGAGAAAGCTCCAGGGAGACCTTATATCAGCCTTTCAGCACTTAAAGGGGGTCTTATAAGGAAGATGGGGACACTTTTTAGTAGGTCCTGTAGGGATAGGACAGGGAGTAATGGTTTTAAACTGAACAGGCTAGGCTAGATTTAGACTAGATATAGGGAAGACATTTTGTACAATGAGGGTGCTGAAACGCTTGAACAGATTGCCCAGAGCAGTGGTAGTGTCCCATCCCTGTAAACATTCAAGGTCAGGTTGGATGGGGCTCTGAGCAACCTCGTCTGGTTGGAGATGTTCCTGTTCATTGCAAGGTATGTTGGACCAGATGACCTTTAGAGGTCTCTTTCAACCCAAAGTATTTTTTGTTTCAATGAATCTATGATTCTATGATTCTGTGTTTTCAGTTAAAATGAAGCTAATTCCTTTCTCTAAAAGATTTAAATCAGAATTATTTTCACAAGACAAATAATCCTAAAGGTTATCTGATTAAACAGATTGCTTTTTCTTTCTGGAAATGGATTGGTATATTAGTAAGAAACTTTCACAGAAGGGAAATTTTATCTTTTTGAGAGTTAGTTAATATTTATTTTCTTGTCTAATGTTCTGACTGACAAGAGGGCATATTCAAGTCATATTCTTCAGCACAGTTCAATTGTTACCTTAACTTTGCTTTATAGTTTAACCTCAGGTGAAAAATTAATTTTATATATGGCCATGTAACTTCATGACTTTAAACCTAATTAAATCTATACATTCTGAGTAAGCCTGGGATTCTTCAATTTTGAGTTTCCTCAGTCAATGAAGAAATAACACCATCTAATACTAGTTTCATATTGTAGTATGTAGTCATTCAAGTAAAGTTAGCTTGCCATTTTAACAGCTGTGTCTGGGATAACTGGATAGTGGATGCTATAGTTCATTGTGTATTAAAAGCTGAAATGTAACCATACCTTATCACAAGATTAATGTATCCTGATTAGAAAATGAAAGCCTCAGCTTTACTACAATGGATATTTTTTTTGGGGGGGGGAGAAATCTAGGTGGAAAATATCAGTTTTTTACTCAGATTTGTAAATTTATGTGTTTATGTTTTCAAAGAGGCCATTGAGAGATTACCAAAATGAGATACACTTTAAAATTATTTTTTTAAAAGAGGTACAAGTAAGTCTTGTTACAATTATTATCTTCACTTTTCTGTGTACCCTCCCATTTGCTTGTTCCCAATGTTATCTCTGCCAGTTCCTTAAATTGCGAAGTCTCCAATAGACCACTTTTTTCTTAAGTAGACCACTATTTTCTTAAGTAATAGTATAATGCATAAGTAGTAGAAAACCTGTGCAATTACACTTCATATAAGAAATACTAGTAGCTGACTGGGACAAGGTTTTGCTGGAGCAGGTTTTAGAAAAGTAACTGTTTATCTCCCAATTTTGCATGAAACCGGCTATGATAATTCCCTAAGTCTCTGTAGAATTTCTTGAAATGCAATGGGTGCTGCATGTAATCAAGGAACTTTTAGGTGATACCAGTGAGAAACTGGTATCAGTTTAAGTTATGTCTAAAGAAAAACTCTTTAGTGATAATAAAAATGAGGAAAGGATCAGGGAAAGAAATTCGGAAAACATGGGAAATTTGGATTTTTGTATTTGCTTTTTAATTCTAAGGTATATTCTGACAATCTGAATATTTTTGACAAAACAGATTAAATCAGTTGGCAAAGCTACTAGGTTTTATGTAATTTAAGGGCCTGGATTTTTTAAAAATTGAGAAGAATACCCTTATGCCACAATTTTTAGAAAAGTGATATGTAAATTCCAGCTTCTGAAATTAACATAGAAAAGACTAACATTTTCCCTATTTATTGGAGATTGGGACTTGCAGTCACCCTGCATGTTTAAAACAGAATTGTAGACATCCAAGGGTACCTTCTTCTTGTATCAAAAGCCTTGACACAGAAATTGCCTAATCTTCCTTAAAAGCTTTTAATTTTATTGTCACTTTTCTGTTTTCAGGAATGAGTGGTGAAACACGATATTTATCAGAGATTTAAACTTAAATCCTTTCCCACATATCATTATAAAGCATAAAAAAAATAACTACTGCAGTGAAAGATTTAAAAATATTACAGCAAATCTTCTGAGAGAGAGAGAGAAATAAAGTGTAATTATCACTAATGATATTCAATAAAAAAAAGTAGTAGTTTAAAAATAAATACTTAAAGCTAAGTCCATATTAGAAAGAGAGGAAAAAGAACTTTGAAAGGATATAATTGAAAATAATTTATTTGTAACATATTAATATATCTGCTACAATTAATGACTTTTCACACAATTGAGAAAGAACGCTTCTAGCAGCATATACACAAAGATGATAGTTATTTTTTGAATACTGAACTATATGATTGTCAGACATAATTTATCTACTAAAAAGTAAAGAAAAATATATTAGTTTAAAATGTTTATTTTTTAAAAAATATGAACACTAAGAGTATCTACTTAATTTCTAATCCAATTAGGAGATGATAGAAAACTATTGAAATGTGGAGTCATGTGCATGTATGAAATACGAAATTGTAAAATAAATAAAAATAGTTTGCTAAGACTTTTAATCTCTTCATTGCTGAAAACAGACTTTGTTTCCTGAGCTGTTTTTCAAATGAGCACCTGCTCAAATATGTTGAGACAGGTACTGATTTTCTGCTTATACAAGGTGAGAAGCCTAGAGGAAGAAGCTGCATTCAGAATTTAGCATAACTCGGAAATTGCATGCTTTGTTTATTTGCCTGTAAGGACAATTTTTTATTTATTTATTTTATTTTTTTTTTACCTTTGCTATAACCTATAATAGCAAGGGAAAAATTACCTGTGAGGTATTTGATACTGAATGGAAAGATGTGTCAACACAGCACTAGAGATATCTGTCAAATTTTAATTCAGTCATTATAATTCTGCCTTTGATTCAACATTGCAATAAACTAAGATTAAGCAAATGTTCTACTTATACGTTTTTCTACAGCTGTAATGTGCATAGCTTTATATGTTAAACTGCATTCACTAAATTAATTACAGGAGCTTGATTCTTTTTCCTCAAGATCTTTAATTCTATGCAGAGGTTTGTTGGGTTTTTGTTTGGTTTTTTTTTCTTTTTGTGTGGTGTTTTTTTGTTTGTTTGTTTGTTTAAAGTAAAATGCTAATAACCTATGTTTATTGAACTGTCATTATAATATCTTCTCCAAAGCCCATCACTTCATACATGTGAATGTTGCCCACTGACATATGTTTCTCAGGCTCTCAGGGAAGATTTCTGAGGAAGTTTCCTAAAGAGGCCACCAGGCAGCAGCAACAACAAATTAGACACATATCTTGCTTTTGCAAGGATCTGAATCATGGTTTGCTCCCCCATCCTTCTCAGTTCTTCCCAGAAACCACCTGAAAGAAGGCAATGGAATTATAGAGGAATGACGAGGTGGAAGTTCTGACGAGTACACCACCTGGATGATATATTCTTCAATAAAATAGAGAACTAGGGAATATAGCATAAACCCTTTTTTTATACACACCAATATTCACCATTGTAGAATCCTAAATTTAAATTCAAGAGGCAGAAAAACAGTTACAATAAACTAAGAACTGAGGCTACTGAGCCCACCACAAAATTATATTGTAAAACGAGTCAGTGACATTTAACTGCTTCTTTGATAAGAAAAAAGATACACTCCTTTAGCCTGTTCTGTGTTGATCTTGTTTGTGAACATATATTCATGATAGTCTTGACTGGTCCTAAATATCAGAGAATGATCTCCAAACACCTCCTCTTTGCTGCTTCCCGTGCATGTCCTTACATACTTTTCTTCTGTGTTTCTCTTCTTGATTCAAATTAATGACTCTTGCAAAATTTTTTTGAAATACGTCATTGAACAAATATCTCCACATAATTCACTGTGTCTTCACTGGGCTTTTCTGGAGATTCTGTAAGGTAAAATTCCTCCTTTACTTTAGACACTGAGAGGTTAAAAAACCCCT
The DNA here is from genome assembly GCF_028500815.1 of Rissa tridactyla. Classification (NCBI taxonomy): domain Eukaryota; kingdom Metazoa; phylum Chordata; class Aves; order Charadriiformes; family Laridae; genus Rissa; species Rissa tridactyla. Next base: position 54,548,219 of record NC_071497.1, read on the forward strand.
TCAATCTTTCGCTGCCACTCATGTAGTCTAAAGAAGGGTTTCTGAGAACTAAATGGTCTTTTTGCAAAACAGTAGGAAAGATTCAAGCCCATCCTGTCTCTTAGACAACTAATTACACCATTACATGCTGCAATTACAATTAAAGATTTTCAGCTGATGAAAGGCATGTTCACTGCATTCTCATTACCTCATATTTCCTTGCCAACACTCGAATATCATGATTTTGATGAAACAAAAACAACTCAAGAAGCTGTACTTTCTCAGTAACATCCACAGACTAGCTTAGAGACCACACTGAAACTCCTTTTCCCCATTATATATTAACCATATTATCTGAAGGAGTAACATCCATCCTTTTGCTGAGAGTATTTTGTTTAAATTGGTCTTTGCAAAAAAGTGCTGTCAGGCTTTCATCACAGTGTTACCTTTATTGTTCAAGTCAGTGACTTTTAGGACTCAGTTTAGCCTGCTTTCTTGGATTTAAGCCAGTTAGCTTCTCTCAAATTTAAATAGTTCAAATAAATTGACGAAATCTCCCTTGTAGCAAGCACTAAATCATAGCAAAAAATGGGGTAGTAATTTCATATGTGATAAATACAATTACTTTCTATGATAATAAAGAACAGAATTAATCAATACCAGCTTAGCAGAGAGGAAAGAATATTGCATTCCTCTCATATGTGTATCAGTCAATTTGATAATTAACCATGGACTGGTATCTGGTGTCCTAGAATAAGTAAAAATACAACACACAAAGTCAGGAATAAGTGTTTTGAAGACTATTTAGAAGTTGGTTCTGCTTCTATAGCAATATTTAGTAAACCCTGGATTTGCAAATAGGTCTGTGAAAGTAATATACCTGTCTTATACTTTGAAAATTCCAGATATTCTCCAAGTATTCATTAAATTACACAGAAGAAAAAAGTATGCTGCATAAAATATGATATTTTGTATGGTGTGACATTGTTAGTTATAGAAATTAGAAATATGTTATTATGTAGCAAGAGGACATCACTTACCACATATGACCATAGAATGACAGGTTTCTTTTAAGTTTACATAATCATTGAAATGATAATAATACTTTTTATATACTTTTCAATTAGAGAATAACTTATTGCCAATCTCTTTTATGTAACAGCCAAATGATTAGACCATTCACTTGTGATGTAAGAGACCCATTTTCAAATTGTTTTTATAAGAGAAGCTCCAAGTTCCAATTATAGGTGGAATGTCAGTGGAAATATCCTTTTGTGGAAACAGTGCTTCTGCACAAAAATGCCCCACGCAAACCAACCAACCAACCAATTCAAAATTCTTGGGCTTTAGAATAAAAAGAAAAGGAAACCCATAACATTGTATCTTCTGCTTAAGTCAAAGTCTTAGTTTCTTATCTAAATATCTTTTGTACATTTCATCTAATAACTGCTTACAATGGAGAAGGAGAACCTTGGACTCACATATCTTTCTCAAATGTTTAAAGTACTGCAACATGTTCATGAAGTGCAACCTGTTCTTTTTTCCTAGGCAAATTTTCAAAGAGCTCGATCTCTGCTCGTTACTCAGCAAGCTGTGTTAGGAAGGTTTACTAGTAGGACAAAGTTCCAGATAAGACATTTCCTCTGAAACCACAAATGATGTGCTAAATGAAAAAGGCACACTTGATACTCACATTTTTTATGATTTCCTTATGCCTGTGATGATTTCTGCACCCTAATCCTCAGAATATTTTCAGTTATCTGGTTTTTTTTGCTCTTTTCTTTGAGTCTTTTTTTTTGTCAGACGTGAGATATACCAAGCTGCACTCCAAACAGCAGCATACATTCACAAAACTAAGAATTTGTGGTTTTGATATTTTTAATTAGTGGATTCCTTAAGTTTTATTGAAATGTTTTAATACAATGTCATTCTTCTATGAATGGAGCTACACACAGAAGAAAAGAGTATTAAAGTACTTCAGGGGCTTCACACTGCAAAATTAGCCGCTCTGTCAGTTCCGGTCGAGTGCTTATTGCAGCACCTGTTGTTCTTGCAATTAGCAACAACTGAATTGACCCAACTGTAGGTGCACGGTGTGGCACAAAGTTTCATTCTTTATGTAGACTGAGCAAAAAGGTATGGAAAAACAATATATTTTTATATGTAAGGTAATTGTTCTATGAAAGAAAATAAAGAAAACCACGTCATTTATCTAAAGAAGAGGACAAAATATGCTGTTGCAAAGATTTAGTGGTATAAAAATAAATGTTAAATACGATTGCTACTAAATGAAGTACACGTGTAAAAAGCTTATGCAGAAAATATTTTCCAGATATTCCTACAGAAGCTTTGAATTGGCTTGTAAAGGGTACCTTTTGCATGTCAAACATGCTAAGAAATTTATCATAATAGGGAGAAAGATGTTTGACACTGATTAAAGATATCGACAAATGAAGAAGACATCCACAAAATATCTCACTTGATTCTTCCAGGAAAATATTTGACCTTACCCCAGTCTAACTTTAATTCAAGTTCTTGTTTTGTAGTCTTCATTTTTATAGTATTTTCTTGCTTTTTCTTTCCTTATAGTGAGGATACACTTGCTTTCAAGCTTCTATTACAAAATGTATCTTACAACTGTTCAGAATCCTGTGACTTTATATGTATTTTTTGTTTTGAATTTTGTGATGCACGAGAGGATTCATACAAATTACCTAGACTGCAAATAACAGCTCTTGGATCAGGTTTCTTTGTAGCTTTCCTTAATTCCCTAAAATTCTTGTGAATGGCTTCATTATGTAGTACTAACTTATATTCAACAGCATTGTTTTCAAAGATTCCCTGCATTAATTATTGCACTAAATGTATAGGTTTACAAGATGAGAAATGACTGCAGTCAATTTAGAAGGCAATAATAAGGCAAAAATTAAAACTGTATTTTTAAAAAAATAATAATTTTTTAAATCAAACTAAAAGTACTACCATCTTTTCATTAGGAAGTGAAAAATATTTAACCTTTCCTTTATGAATCGCTAACTTTACATTGGAAGTCATGAATAATTAATCTTTTTATCAGACTTTGTCAGGTATAAAGTCAAAATTGTGCTGATGGACACAATTTACACTTCTGTTTTATGTTGCTCTTATTAATACACTAGATATTAACACACTTCCTGTATCCAAACCCTACTTAATGGACACCAATTTATAAGAATTCCAGCATTTGTTTTCATCAACAGACTAGTCTTGGGAGACATTTCAAAAATCCAGGGGGCTTAATATTTAAGTTTTTTGGAGTAACTCTAATTTAATATTGCTACAAGGTTAGAAATATGGATCTTGCCACAGTACACTTATGTCACCAATATGTAAATACCGGTTATATGTCTACAGAAGATACCAACGAACTTAAACTGATACTTTCCACCAAACTGAAAAAAAAAAGATGTTGTCAATATTAGATCACTTCAAAAATTTCAGTTTTGTTTTTGCTTATAACCTTGTGTCCAAGAAAACTCTGACTTCTATGTGATGCTTGCTGAGGTCACTGTTTCTAATTTTTAGCTGAAAAAGCAAATAATTACTGCATATCTTTAGAGTTGTTTACTATCCTTCGTGTACTCTGTGTGGTTCTTCAGCTTGATTTTAATACGGCAAAATCAAGACACCATTACATCCTTCCTTGTATCCAGGGGTGTTGTCTGAGTTACTTTAATTAAACAATATGTAATACAAACAGCTGAAGCAGAGACAATTTTCTGCAGGAGAAACCTGATTAAGGAAGCACTTATGAGAGAGAAAACATATTCTGCCATTCTGAGATACAAATCCAGAGTCTCAATTCTTGTATACCCATAGAGGCACATGTTCTGTCCCTCTATTTTTCATTATTTGATAGAGGGTGGGACAGGTATATGGAGAGAGAATAAGAAGATGAAGAGACAGACCATATGACTATTGTTGTTAATGAGGTGTGAATGATATCAAGCTGTTATCATACATTTTGCCAGGAAAGGGTCTTTAAGGAACAAGAAAAATGCACGAATTTTGGAACCTCCCCTGAACAGATCTGTGTTTCTATGAAGCCAGAACTTCTGTTTAGGTATTAAGTCAGCCAGATTTCTGACCACTTGCACCCCTCTGCAATAAAAGGACTGCTGTCCTTCCTGCAAACGCTCGTTTTCATGCATTAATATCTCAGGGTATTGACAATTTGGTCCTTACTGAAGCTATACTGAAAACACTGTATATTCAACACTCCAACTAAGCCTCCTTCAGCCTGTCCTCCCTTCTCTTCAGCCCTTCTTCTATTCTCTTTGCCTCTTGCCCTTCTCAGACTAAATAAACACTGTCTTAGTATTAGATCATAGTGTAAGGAAAAAAAGGAAAAATACAGTTCAATATAACATCCAAGTCTAGTCAAATTAAAAGAAGGGCTGCCTATTTGTTTCAGAATTGAAACCCATGTGTAGGTCTGTGGTTGTTTTATAAATTCATGGACGCAACAGTTGTTCAATTTGTGGAGACGTCTCACAAATGATGCCAGGGCAGCACAGAGCCACCACAGCAGTCACTGGGGTTGAATGCTGTGTATCGCCTCCCTCATGTTTTCCCACGTCTTCTTCTGTCTGCATTTGCTGTGACATTACTCCTGAATTCTGTTGGAGAGGGAAAGGAGATAAAATAGGGTGTCTAAGAAAGGCATATCATAGAGGTAATGCAAAAAGCAGAGCCCTTGGGGGGGTGTGTATGTGTGTGTACATGTGGGGTGTATGACTGTGTAATGGATGGTCTGCAACACTTGGTAGAAAAACGGGTGTTCAGTAATTACACAGAACCAGGGAGACTGGCTGGTCTACTGAAAATAAATGGATGGCATAAATATAAAGTTTTTAGTAATCGCTTCTGAAAGATGAGTAGGTAGAAAATGCATGGAAAAAGTATAAATGGGGGAAGTATTACAATAAAATATGCTTTTCCTGTTAAGTTTTTTTTTTCATCACTTTTGGATATAGCACAGAATATTAAGCTCACTGAAAAAAAAACATGAGTAAAATAAAATTGCATGAGTGTATCTTTCTGAGGGAATTCAATGTATTAACAAGTTTTCTATGGACTTCAGTATGCTATTCAAGTATAGGCTTAAAAACCTGCTACTTTCATCCCAGTTCTGTTCTGAAAGCCATGTAATTTAGTGACATATCAAATACTCACAAGTAGATTTTTACTATTTTTATATGCCAATGTCCAGCTGGAGTGCATGGAGCTCTGCCTGGGGATGGATGAGGAACTGACTGGCAGGTCAGGATTAAAGGGAAGGTAGGGACAGGTGACGTTATAGTGGCCATCTGCTACAGCCAGTTGAGAAAGCAGAGAAGGCCCTCTATAGATGGATCGGAGCAGCCTCATGTTCACAAGCCCTGGTCCTCATGGAGAACTTCAACCAGCTGGATATCTGCTGGAGGGACAACACAGCAAGGCATAAACTATCCAGGAGGTTCTTGGAATGCGTTGGTGATAACTTTCTTCTCCAAGTAATAGAGGAGGCAATGAGGAGAGGTGCTATGCTGGACTTTGTTCTTACCAACAAAGAAGGGCTGGTGGGGACTGTGAAGCTCAAGGGCAACCTTGGCTGCAGTGACCATGAAATGGTGGAACTCAAGATCCTTGAGGCCACAAGGAGGGCCCACAGCAAGTTCACTAGCCTGGACTTCAGGAAGGCAGACTTTGGGCTCTTCAGGGATCTGCTTGGTAGAGTACCATATGATAAAACCTTGAGGGAAGAGGAGCCCAAGAAAGCTGGTTAATATTCAAAGATCAACTCCTCTAAGCCCAGGAGTGATGCATCCTAACAAAGAGGAAGTCAGCCAAATATGCCAAGAGGCCTACATGGATGAACAAGGAGCTCCTGGAAAAACTCAAACTGAAAAAGGAAGCCTGCAGAGGGTGGAAGTCAGAATGGGTAGCCTGGAAGGAATACAGAGACATTGTCTGAGCAGCCAGGGATCAAGCTAGGAAAGCTTAAGCCCAGATAGAGTTAAGTCTGTCCAGATGTGTCAGGGGCAACAAGAAAAGCTTCTACAGGTATGTCAGTGATAAAAGGAAGACTAGGGGAAATGTGGGCCCTCTCCAGAAGGAAACGGGAGACCTGGTTACCCGGGATATGGAGGATGCTGAGGTACTCAATGACTTTTTTGCCTCAGTCTTCACGGTAAGAGCTCTAACCACACTGTCTGAGTTTCAGAGGGCAAAGGCTGGGCCTGGGAGAATGAGGTACTGCCTACTGTAGGAGAAGACCAGGTTCAAGACTAGCTGTGGAGCCTGAAGGTGCACAAGTCCATGGGATCTGATGAGATTCATCCACGGGTTCTGAGGGAACTGGCGGATGAAGTTGCCAAGCCACTATCCGTCATATAGTCTGTCTTGTCTCATCATATAGTCTCATATCTCATATCTGTGCCTGGCAAGATCATGTGGCAGATCTTCCTGGAAACTCTGGTAAGGTCAATGGAAAATAAGGAGGTGATCGATGACAGCCAACATGGCTTCACTAAAGGCAAATCGCATCTGACAAATTTGGTGGCCTTCTACAATGGGGTTACAGCATTGGTGGGTAAGGGAAGAGCAACTGATATCATCTACCTGGACTTATGCAAAGCATTTGACGCTGTCCCGCATGACGTCCTTGTCTCTAAATTGGAGAGACACAGATTTGACAGATGGACCATTCGGTGGATAAGGAATTGGCTGCATGACCACACTCAAAGAGTTGCACTCATCAGCTTGATGTCCAAGTGGTGACCAGTGATGTGTGGTGATCCTCAGGGGTTGGTATTGGGACCAGAGCTGTTTAATATCTTTGACAGTGCCATGGATGGTGGGATTGAGTGCAGCCTCAGCACCTTTTGCCAATGACACCAAGCTGTGCGGAGCAGTTGACACGATGAAGGGAAGGCATTCCATCCAGAGCGACCTTGACAGGCTTGAGAGGTGCACCCATGCAAACCTCATAAAGTTCAACTAGGCCAAGTACAAGGTCCTGTATGTGGGTTGGGGGAATGCCAAGCACAAATACAGGCTGGGCAGAGAAGGGATTGTGAGCAGCCCTGAGAAGAAGGACTTGGGGGTGTTGGTGGACAAGAAGCTCAACATGACCTGAAAATGTGCACTTACAGCCTAGAAAGTCAACCACGTCCTTGGTTGCATCAAAGGAAGTATGGCCAGTGGGTTGAGGAAGGTGACCCTGCCCCTCTACTCTGTTCTGGTAAGACCCCACCTGGAGTACTGCATCTGGCTCTGGGGTCCCCAACATAAGAAGGACATGGACCTGTTGGAGGGAGTCCAGAGGAGGACCATGAAGATGATGAGAGGGCTAGAGCACCTCTCCTGTGAGGACAGGCTGAGAGAGTTGGGATTGTTGATCCTGGAGAAGAGAAGGATCTGGGGAGACTTTATAGGAGCCTTCTAGTACCTAAAGGGGATCTACAGGAAAGATGGGGAGGGACTCTTTCTCAGGAAGTGTAGCAATAGGACAAGGAGTAATGGTCTTAAACTGAAAGACTGTAGATTTAGATTAGAAATTAGGAAGAAATTTTTCACTGTGAAGGTGGTGAGACACTGGAACAGGTTTCCCAGAGAAGTTATGGATGCCCCATCCCTGGAAATATTCAAGGCCAGGTTGGATGGGGCTTTGAGTAACCTGGTTTAGAAGGAGGTGTCCCTGGCCATGGCAGGGAAATTGTAACTAGGTGATCTTGAAGGTCCCTTCCAACCCAAACCATTCCATGATTGTATGATTGCATTTGAAACAGTTTCATCTATTTTTACCTGTTTTGGGTTTTGTTTTTGTTTTGTTTTGTTTTGTTTTGCTAATGGGGAAGAGTAAATTACTGTAAAATTTTATGAAATGAATGAAATAATTCTTTAATTCAGAGTCTTAGTCCAACAAAATTTTTCAGCGGAATTTTCTTCATAACACATGAAATCTGTGTAAACATGGAATTTTCTATTTAGGACTTTAGTTTTTACTTTGCACAGTTTCTTTTATTTCGGTATTCTTTTCTTACCTTACTCTGTTTTTACCAGTTCCGTGTCACTTTATAAATATGAACATTTTAAATGAGGGCTATATTTTTTCCTAGCTTTGAAGATTTATCCTTACATTATTGTTGCTTTTATTTGATTGTCTTTGTGTTGACTGGTTTAAATATCCTGTAATTAAGTTGTGTTTTCTCAATTGGTTTGATTTCTTGTTGGCATATGAGGTATGTCTCTCCAAATTATTGCTAATATTTTAAGGTAATACTTTGAATTCAAAATGAAGTTCCTACTTATCTTAGAAGATTCAAGTATTCTATTCATATGGAAGAAATTTACATTCACTGCTCTGAGGAAGTCATACCAGATTAAATGGCAACTTACTTAGCATGAACTTATTTTTTTTATTGATCCTAGTAAATCAGGAGAATAATATATGCATATTGTTAACTTTCAGATTGTTTCTTGATTTCTCTTGCTTGAAGCTTGAAAAAAGTTAACACCCATGTCATTAACTCATTTAAAATTTTGTACATACTTTTATTGCCGTGACTTTTTCCCAACTAAGTACCTTTGTACAGAGAAATAAATATATAGCAATGGAACATGGGTTTCTAAACCAGCAATGAGTTCTTGATTTTCTTTTATTGTACCAGATACAATATACACAAATGTTTAATGAACTTAACATCTTTAAAACAAACAAATAAACAAACAAACCTTACACTTTGAAAAAAACAGATTTTCCAATTCAATGTCTCACTAAAATATTGACTTAAAAGATAAGTTGTCCTCACAGAAATTCATACTGCCTAACAACCTGCTGCATTCAGGCATTCAGGCAAACAAAATGGAAATAAATATTTGAAACTAGATATTAATCTACAGACCTTATTTTAACACATCAGAAACAAGATTAATAGAAAGAAATATAAAGTTAAGGTTTCTGAGACACACTATTCTTGGGAAGAGTAAACATCAGGAAAAGAAATGTAGAAGACTGTCAGGTACCTGACTATCACAAATACAATACTTTTAATGTCCACATAAGTTAGATAATATCATCTGTTTGCCAGCAAAAGGAAAGGTTGGTTGTTTAAAGTTAAGGACTTGTTCAATTTTACATAGCAAGACTGTGTCAGAGATAGAAAATAAAAATGCATTAGATACATTAATAATAGTTAATCTTGTGGGTACAACACACATGAAAGTTAATATTTTATCCGCATTTATTATTGTCTGTATGTATAGTAGAGAGAAAATAAGAAGAAAGGATCTCATCTGGTTCAAATGGTCTTAAGTTTGAAGGGACTGCAGACGTATACTCATGACTATGAAGGCATTTATAGTATAATATTTTGTAAATTAATTGTTGTCTTAGATTCATAGATTTTAAAGTCTGAAGGATGTAGAGTTTATACATGTCTGTAAGCAACTGTTGGTTTATTTTTTGGGTTTTTTGGGTTTTTTTTCCCCTCTGGAAAATATATTGCGACACAAAAAGTGACAGAGTTACTAATATGGATAGACTTTGGCAATCTCAGCAAATAGGGGATATAATCTCTGGAAGCATCTTTCTAAAATTAATATCCCAGTGATAAAATATTCAGTTCAGCTAAGTTCTCATATGTATGTGTGTGTATGCTTTTTTTTTTCCTTTCTTTCTAGTTTGACTTTTCTGATCCACTTTTTTCCTCAGAATTCAAGTAGGAAACGTCACTGCTTAGTGTCTCTGAAACGATCTCTAATCATCGTTGAAATGAAACTATCTCTAAAGTAATGCAACACGACCATGAAAATACAAAGTCATTAAATTACAGTAAATCAAAAGGCTGTGTTTTGATAGCTTCCGTCATTACTAATATCAGAAGGCATGCCATTACTAATATCGTAAGTCATCTAATGTTGGTATCGTGATCTTATATTTTATTAAAAATATCTCTGGAGCTTGAGTAACATTCTTTATATTTTGCAAATAACATTATCAGCCTTCAGCAAGTGACTGCTGAGAAATTTTCCAGACCTGTAGGAGCTCTGAATCCCATGAACATCCTGGTGACTGAAACAGTCCTATACGGAGATTGGTTTAAATCAACTAAATCAACTAAATCAACTAAAATACATAACCAGCTTTTTCCCCATTCCTAGCTGTCTTCCCTTTCCAAAGCTTAGACCTGAACAAGACAACTGTGGCTCTTGAAAACTCAATCAACAGTTTACACCCTGAGAAATAAATTACCAGAATTACTGATACTAAAACAAAAGAATGAATCTGAAGACCTGTGTTTTAAGGCAGTGTCTGAAAAAGAGGGAGGGGAGACAGAATAACCTGAAAAAGAACAAGCTTACATATGGAAAAAGAAAAAAAATATTAGTCTAGAATAAAGAAGGAAAAGACTTGCCTGAAAGAAATAAAAGTTTTCTATATAAAACTAAATAAAACTAAGTAAAAAAATATTTTTTTTTAAATTAAAGCAAATTTTTTCAAATAAATATTTTAAATTAAAACATCATATTAATATTGAATTACCAAATATAATTTTGATGGGTTTCTTAAATAATTTGCCACAACTGTTCCTACTCTTCAGGTGATAAATGGATCTGGTGGCTGTTCCTATAGACATATTTGTGAAATGTAAATCATAGGTAAAAATCATTTGGCCTCTCCCCCTCTCCTGATGCCATCTTAACAACCTGGAACAAGTCCTGTACCTACACCATCATCACTGAACCCTCTCTCAGTCTGAAACAGAATTAGATTCAGAACCCATCTGACCTAAATCTTTTTTTAGGACCTGAGGCAAACAAATCTTTCAGCTTTGTGCCAGTGCACGTAGCAACACCTTAAAGCACTTAGCTTTAAAATGGCTGCTTTAGTGACAGCTGGCACGGTAGTCCCTTTTCTACAAGCACCTGGGCATCTTAGGTAAATTAAATGTCTTGTTCTTGTAACTTTCTTCAAGAGTTACCAACTCTTACAGGATGTGAACATTCAGGACATTTCATACTGCTGTGTTCAGAAATGCAGAAATTCAGTATTGCAGAGATAGTTTGCAAGGTACCTTGTGATATGTCATCAGTTCCACACCATAACAGACTGTGGATTTCCAAAGTATAAAGAGATTTTTTAAAAATATTGGATAAATTCACACACACAAGACATTTGGGGGGCCATTGGATGCAGAAATGCAGTTTTCTACTAACTAATTTTCTATGATTTTCACCTGACCTATCTTCCTCTTCTCTTTTTCCTCACAGTTTCTCTTTTGTGGGTTAAAGTAAACATAAGAGTGAGTAAGGTAGTGTAGCTGTCCTTACACTGGCAATTTTTTATTTGTTTTTCACATGACCATAGGATGGTTGAGGTTGAAAGGAACCTCTGGAGGTCATCCTGTCCAAGCACCCTGTTCAAGCAAGGTCAGATAGAGCAGATGACTTTTGAGTATCTCCAAGAACAGAGATTTCACAACCACAATATTATTAATAATAATAATAATTATTATTATTAATGACCTAAATGCATCTATCATTTTCTGTTTATATTTATTAAGTATAGTTATAAAAGACGGTTGAACTGGCAACCGTCTGAGGAATATGCCATTTTCAGGAGAAACAGAGGTCATGATATAAAACTGTAGAATTTAAATCATTCTTCCTCAAACTCCTCAAAACCTAAAAAGCTATTCTATTAACAATTCCATTAGTCTATTAAAAATAAATATGTGTATGTGTATATTGACCATAGTCAACTATATTCTGTAGAGATTAAATTAAAATATTTAATCTGTTTGCATATTATAATTGCAGTTGTGATGATCTAAACTCATAAAACAAATTTTAAGTAGAGCATAAAAAGAAAAGAGAAAAAAAAAAAAGAAAAGAAAAAAACCCCAACTTTTAATTTTCTTCCAAAGACCCACCTGACAGCACACCCTGTTCATACTATGACCTTTAGTGCAGTTTCATAAATACTATTTCCTTTACAAGGAATGTGCTATCAAAAATTTAAACTGTGAAACCTTTCTTTAGATTTTAGGTAGATGATCATTTCTGACAGCATGTACTTTGCAAGCAAGGCTCTCATCTTAACCAATCTGTTGTCTTTTCATATACATTTTTTTTTCAAAGTAGGGCAAGTATTTACACTTATGTGTCTTGAAGACGTTAGCACCTGGAAAGTCAAAGGTTGATCATCCTCCTTCAGAAACCGCAACCTCAGCAGAATTCAAGAAGCCAGTTTGTCAAAATGCTCTCTATGAAACAGTACTTTAGAGACTCAACCAAGGAAGTAGAAGTGGGCATCTGTAAAATTCATCACTATTCTAAAAATGCTTACACTAAATATTTTTTAAAAACTTATTTCTAATAAATTTATTTCTTGATCAACAAACCAAATTTCTTCAATAACAGAAAACAATGGTGTGGGTAAAATCGTTATATTTCTATAGTTTTTCTAAGAACTGATCTAGACTAGGCTTGTAGAGATATATGCAGACTGCAATATTTTACCTACAAAGACATACCTTGAAATTACTATTTAATTTCATGGTATATTTATGTATCTTCCTGTGACAAAATATGAAAAGCAGAAAATGAACCTATTTATCTTAGAAGACAGTAGCTCTGAATGGTGGGTTTAATGAGAATTAAACAAGTGAAATTAAACTTGAGTATTGCAGACATAACAGTAATAATTCAAAAATATCAAGCTCTGCCCCAACACCCACTTTTTATTCTCTCATACAGTATTTTGCTTATAGCATTACTGCATGCTAGTAAGATCACGATTCTGAGACACTCATCTAAAAGCCTTCTGAAACCTCATTTTAACAATGCCCTCAAGAGAAACATAGTGTTTTTTAAAAACAGTACTATCCAGAAAACTCTTGGCTATACACACAGCATTTTCATCATGTCATGACAGGCCACCCTGAGCTGTCAATAGTGTCTGCTATGTAAAAAATTGCATCACTCCTAATACTTGCTTCACCTTATGCTTAAATTCTCTTAAAAGTATGGTGCATCATGCAGTTTACTCTTGCCTATCTGTTTTTAATAAGTGTCTTGCTTCTGTATTTTTCACATTTCTAGTGACTAGTGATGAGGCTTAGCTGAACTGTAGATATTCTTCCATTTCCACGTATAGCTCTAGCAACTTCAATACTATTCCACCTGAATTATTAAACAGAAGCAAGATAAGAATCAAACTCCTTGTTTGGACAATATTGGCATATTTTTCTGCGGGGGTGTCCACTTATTTGTGTTAATCCAACTCATTGTCAAGTGACGTCAGGTGAAAACACTAGTCATCCCCTAAATAATTATCCCCTAAATATAATATATAATAAATATAATAAATATATATATAAATATAAATAAATATAATAAATATAATATAATAATTATCCCCTAAATAATAATCCCCTAAATAATCTGTAATAATTATTTATTCTCTTGAAGACTATACAAGAATGTTGAATATCACAGTTTTATAAACCCACAATATCTTATATTTCCAAATAAAAAAAGAAACAAATAAATAAATATCATTACTGTTATTATTACTATTAGTATTTACTATAGAGTTTTTGTGCTCTCACGGATCCCAGAATCTAGCCATCGACTATGATTTTTCTTTTTTTTTTTTTGCATTCAGTGATACACATCGCACAAGCAAATAAACATCTCTATCCTAAAATGTATAAATCCTGTATTGGTTTAAAGAATTTTGAATATCTGAAAACAAGCCTGTTCTTATCTCTTAGGCATTAAAGGATACTTTCACAATATTAAAACAAACTGACATACAGATTATCTCTCAGCTGTCTTGAGTGGAAGGATCTATGGAAAAATCTTTCAAGTTAATCAAACTTTGGTTAGCCTAATAATGCCCAGATTGCCAAGTGATTGTAATTTTACAAACTTTTTCTTTTTTTAAATCTTGAAACCTCATCATTGACTTGACTGACAACTAATACACTTCATACCCCTCAGCAACTGCCATCAGGTGTTAATTTTCAGTTATGTTTGGCCTAAAGTAGATTTGAATCATTGACCCATTAATGAAAGTGTTTGCATCCCATTGCCAATCTTTTAAGCTCTCCAGTCCTCTAGCATTACTTATCTCTGAAAAACAAATACGAAGTTTTTAAAATGTAGCCAGTATCACACAGACCATTCCTCTTAGTCTTTTTGAAATGTTTGTCTGCAGAAATAATTACGAAGTAGCTATTAAATATTATGTGTAAGAAGGTTTCTTTATATGGATAAAAGTGGATAATGTATTTCTTATTTATCTCTGCATTTTAACAGACAGAAGAATTATTTTTTCCAGTTTATAGGATTTAGCACTATGTATTTGAAGGTACATAGCAAAAAACTTCTAATCTGCCCAAGTGACTTACAGGAAGTGATTGGTTCAAATAGTTTTTCATATACTTTCATATACTTTCTAACTTCTAGTGCTGCCAGCCTGGTCAGGATTTCAGTTTCTATCCTGACACTCAGCAAAATGAGAGAGACTGGATTAGTCAAGGAGTTACGCTGTTTGAAGTACCTGCAGCTGGACTAATGCAACAGCAGGTTACAAGGTGTCCTGTGCCTTAAAACACTTAAGGTTAGCTCAAAGAGAGTGAATACTGGGTTTAGCCAAGGGAAGGAGATACCAATCCTTTTATTTGTTCTTCAGAAGTCGTCCTAAAATTGTCCAGGTTACATCTCTTTCAAATCTATGCCTATGTTATGTCAGTTTTTCTAATCCCAAATCAAATTGTTAATCTAGTCTCTTTTTGGAGAAGTCATCCAATTTTACTCTATTGATTGCTTTTTTATAGTGCTGGCACTACTGTTTTAGTTATGTTTCAGTTTTCATAGAGCAAAACCAAGTTGAGAACAGATGAAGAGAACAGTCACAAATTTAAGTGGTCGAAGAAAGTAAAGAAAGAATTCAAACTTTGTTTCCAGTAACCTAAAGTTATAATTTATTTTTAAATTATTTAAATAACCCAACAATCTAGAGCAGATTTTCTTTACATTGAGATTAAATTTTCCTCATACAAAAAATTATCAGCTCTTCCTCTAGTGTTCCTTTACAGTCTGTAAGTCATAAATTGTTTCCTGATGTTACACATGTCTCTCTTCTGGGTCGACTAGTGAAAAGGCATGGTTACCCGCCTTGCTCCACCCTGTCTGTGTATATATACAAATATATATACGTATATGCATGTATGTGTGTATGAAATGAGGAAAGTAGGGTTGCGCAAGGAGAGAAGAGAGGCATTCCAAAGAAAATGCTCCATCATATTTACATATCAGGTACAATACTGCAGTAAATCTTGTTCTACTAGCAATTTTTAAAAAAATCTTTGTTACTCGCATTGTGTTATTTTCTTTTTTGCTATGAGTATATGAGAAAAACACTCTGTCTTCAAAGTTACCAAAACACAAAAAGTAATTGGTGTTTTGTCTTCTGTCTTACAAAAAAAAAAAAAAAAGCCGAAGTGAAACATTCAAGCACAATTTTGGTTACTACCACTGCAGGTGGACTGCAAAACCATAATTACATTTGTGGTGACTGCCAATACAGAAATTGAAGCTATATCAGGTAATCACTTATTAAATTCTAGAATGTGTTTGGTATGCAATACTGCTGCCATTCCGAAGGACTAATTTCTTAGCTACTTTCTCTCATTCAACAGGTTAATTTTATCTGCTTTTAATTATTTTTGGTTTCGCTTTAATTTGTTACACACAACTACATAAAGCATTTCATAAATCAATTTTATCAAGGTAAAAAAAAAAGTTGGGTAGATTTCATAGTGCAAGTGGTTTAGGTGGACAGTGGTACCTTGTGTACTGCATACATCATGGTCTTGTTTCAGGTAGTGACAAGGAGCTGTGTGTCCACCAGGCAGCTCCTGTTGTGCAGCTGGCACATGCAACCACATGAGCAACTGTTTGTGCAAACTGCCTTCGGGTTCTGTTTCTGGGATCTCCTAGGAACTCCTTTAGGCATCTTGGGCTGCTTGCAACTGAACAGAAAGGGCTGCCAAAGGAGGCTGTTTCTCCCAGCAAGTGCTGGCATTCATTTATAACATCCCCTCTCAGCTATTCCCAACAAAAATATATTTGAGGTTTTGTCTGTAGCCTTCTCCTGCCAAAGGAAGGTCCCAGTGGCTTTTAGCTGGTGCCAGCGAGGGACTTGCATATCAGCAAGACCTAGTCCTGCAAGCAGAGCCAGGTTTGTGCCACAGGGCATGAAAAAGTGGTCGTGCCCCTTTTGTTCTGCCAATGAGGGGTAAAGGGTTTGGGGAGCAGTGCATCTTGTGGGTCAATCACTGCTTGTGCAGCAGGTGCTGAAAGTAGGAATGCAGCTTTTACAACCATGGGATTCATGCTGAGAGTCAAGGACTGCAGACTGAAGATGGGATTCACCTGATTAAATTTGGCAAGAGCACATTTGCCAAGAGACAGGCTGAAGTGCTGAAAAGAACATTAAACTGCTGAGATCAGGGAGGGACATTATGATTCAAAGTCAAATGGGGAAAATTAAGATGGGTTGGAAGGAGAAGGCTGCAAGACAGTCAAAACAATGGAGACCTCAGGAGTCATGAACCAGGACAAAGGCACATCTGCCTCAAGTGCACGTACACAAATGCTCTCAGCCTGTTAAACAAAGCAGGGGGGACTAGAGCTCCACGCATAGCTGCAACACCACAGCAATATTGCAATGGCAGTTGTGGTGGGACAGCTTGCACAACAGGAATGATCAATGGGTGGATACAAGCATTTTAGGAAAAACAGGCAGTGAAGAAAAGGGCAGAGACTGTTCACGATATGAATGACCAATTCTGACGTGTAAGGCTCCTCTGTGGGACTGGCAATAGACACTAAGGAAAGATGAAAACAGGGATGAAAAAAAGAGTTACCTCTCTAATCACAGGATAAGGAATCATAAAATATGAAAAAAACTTTAGCTTTTCATCTCAAAATATTGTAATTTCTTTCTAGCAAATTAGTACTTCTTTTTTGAGAGACTGAGACAACACACGTGTGTAAAGCAAACCATTAGCAAATCTGTAACTTACGAGTTGATAGTGAACCAGAAGGCTACAAGGTGAGAGGGGTTTTTAAAAGCTATCAAAAATCTTGGGCTAAACTGTACAACACAAAGCTTGAAAAACAAGAAAATGGCCCACAGGAGAAGATGCTCCCTTTTTAAAACAGAATTTAAACCTCCTGGGCCAGTTGGTTAACAGTGTAAATTTTGCCATCTCTTTAAATTTCTCATTTGTAGTCTGTGAACTACTGCTGAGATACCTCCAGGACAAGGACTAAGGGAAACTGCTTCTCATAGCTGGAAAGGGTAGAAAGGAATTATGGGGGCATTTGATTTGCAAGTCTGTTATTTTGCAGTACGAAGAAGGTTGTTATAGCAGTGATTTCCTTTGCACGTTCAAAGTGTTGCTAAATGCCGAAAAGAAATGGACGTGATTAAAATATACGCCATCATCTTATGATTGTTGTTTTCTTTAAAAAATAATTTCCAGTTTTCCTCCAGTTGCCTTGCCAACAGATTTAAGTTCAAACAGAAAGACTGGTAGCTCAAATCCCCAAATACTTATTCACTTCCCCTGTTGACAGTCATTTTGGATCAGCGTAATCAGCATATAGAGCTCAGAGAAAGATCTGTGAAATGACAGAAAAGATATCAGACTACTGAGGAGTGAAATATTTCTTATTTTTAATAAGGTGTCATTTTCTCAAACATGGTGTGCCTCCTCAAATGAAAATAAAAATATAATACACTCCAATGTATGTATGCAGGAAAACAAGGGAAACTTGGTGACCCGAAGAAACCCTAAAGCTGATGTTCCTGGAGTTCCTAATTTCCGTTAAAGTTATTGAGAGGTAAATTTCATGTAGGAGTTGCACATTAAACATTAATATTGGGATAGGTTTGTTTTAGGATCACTGCCAAACTGATGGTGGAATTTTTCTCTCATTGAAGTGTTGTGAGTCAGATACATATCCAGTATGACAACTTCCAAGTCTCTTTCTAAGAGATGCTCCTTTCTATCCTTTTTCTTTCAGATCACATATATAAAAGATGGTTGGCATAGGCTCTGCCACATTCTCAGGAGCCTGGTTTCAGTTTCTGACAGTGCCACTCTGGAGAAAATAATTTGAATTTTTCCGTATTACAATACTGCCTTTACACATTAAGGATATGTGTACTTCACAGGGTGGTGTTATGATGATAAATTAAAGATGGAGAGTGTGACTATATTGCTTTCCTATTATGATAACAGAGCAGAAACAGGTTTTCTCTTATTTTCAGCATAATAAAAAGCCTGCCATACTTAACCATATTTATTATTAATACGGTAATGTAGATAAATTGAGTAAATAACAGCCAATACTCACAACAGAGGTATCTCAACCCATTCAAAAATGTTGCAGGATTTTGGGAGTTGTGTAAGATTTACCTTGATTTTTTTTTGAGCTAATAAGAACTCTTTTACTCATCAAAATAGGATAGGAAAGCACTCTCTCTAATGAAAAAAAGAAAAATCAACTTGTAGGATTCACAGCATTTCTGCTGTCTACTTACTTGGAAATACTCCCAGAACAAGCATTTGAGCTTTTCGATAATTCTGATCTTTTCTGACCCCAGAAATATGGAGAAAGAGAAAAAAAATGTGTTTGTGCATTTAACACTTCAAAGGACAAATTATTATAAATGTAAAGTGTTTTAAATTAGTGAGGAGGGCAAAGTTTACCTATGTTTTTAATTATTTCCTTTTTTTCTGTGTTTATCTTTACAAAGTGTTATTGCTTCTGCTATATGATAGTAATTTCTACAAACCTAAAAGATGCTATTACTCGAATATAATTGCTTGTTCTATTTGTTTCCTCTTTGAGTCATAGAATACTGTATAATCTAAGTCTAGATTTTCATATTTTTCCATTGAGACAACCAGTTTTGTGAAAAATTATTTGTATTTGTCTCTTTCAGGAGTGTAAGAATTTATAAAATTGATCTCTTTTTCATATTTGATAACTAAGATATTTATTAATCTATTAATCATCAGAACAGGATAGTACAGTTTGAGGTATGATAGAATTTTTGTATGCACACCATCACACATTTACTTATCCTGAATTTACAGTAAAGTTAATGTCCTAGATATGCACTCTAATATCTAAATCAAGTTCAACACCTAAAAAGCACACAAATCTGAAATGCGCTACCCAAACAGACTTCCAACGCTTTTGTTTTGAGATATTCACTGCCTTTGCTCAAAAAATGGGATGTTTAACATCTTCATTAATTACCCGTACTATGGGATGGGGTGTACCTTCATCAAGTTTGCAGAAGATACCAAAAGTGGATGAGTGGCTGATAAACCAGATGGGTGTGCCATTCAGAGATACCTGGACAGGCTAGAGAAATAGGCCCGCAGTAACCTTTAAAGTTCTACAAAGATAAATGCTAAGGCCTGCCCCGGGGAACAACTCCAGGCACCAGTACAGGTTGGAGACTGACTGGCTGGAAAGCATCTGTATAGAGAAGGACACAGGGGCTCTGAGGAACATCAAGTTGACCGCAGAGAGCCAGCAACGTGCTCTTCAGGCAAAGAGCTCCTGTGCTGCATTAGGAAGAGCATTGACTGCAGATTAAGGGAGCTGATTCTTCCTCTCCACTCAGGCCTGGTGAGACACACCTGAGTGCTGTGTCCAGTGCCAGGATCCCCAGTACAAGAGACACGTGGATATAGTGGAGGAACTTCAGTGAAGGACCACAAAGACAATTAAAATACTGAAGTATCTGTTATATGAGGAGAGGCTGTGAGAGCTTGGAGTGTTTAACCTATCTAAGAGAAAGCTCAGGGGAATCTCACCAATGTGTATAACTACCCACTGATGAGGGGTTCAGTGAAAAGTGAAACAGACTCTTCTAAGTAGTGCCCAGTGACAGGTCAAGAGACAATGATCACAAGTTAAAAGACATTGAAATTCCATGTAAATGCAACAAAGTACTTTTTTACGGGGAAGATGACTTTACAGTAATCTTAGTGTCTTAGATATGTAATTAAATATTTAAATCAAATTGAGTGAATAATAAACACATGATTCTGAAATACCCTATCCGAACAGACTTCTAACCAATTTGTTTGGAAGTGTTCAGTAGCTTTGCCCAAAAAGTGAGAAAGTGAGGAGAGAGAACAAATATTAGTAATTTTCTGCATAAGACAATAAATGATAATTGGATCAGAGAGATAACATACAAGAAAAGGGCAAGTGAGGCAAAAACAAAACTAAGAATCTTAACAGATCTCTGAACACCAAATCACAGAACAAGTTAGGTGCTATGAGACAAAATGTGCAACAGTGGTGACTAAGTGACTGATGTCTGCACCATAGCAAAAGATGAAAAACATAAACTAGAAAACTCCAGCAACAGTGTCTAGAAGCACGAAGCATTTTCTGAACATGATTACTAACGAAGAGCTGAGAAGCTCAGCTCTCTCTTCAGAATAGAGAAGAACAGAAGAGAATCAAATAGAATACAATAAAATACAATGCAATGCAATGTAATAGAATTGAATGATTTAGTTCCCGTTGGAAGAGATCTGCAATGATCACCTAGTCCAACTCCCTTACCGCTTCAGGGATGATGAAAACTTAAAGCATGTTATTAAGGGCATTGTCCAAATGCCTCTTAAACACTGACAGGATTGGGGCATTGACCACCTCTCTAGGAAGCCCGTTCCAATGTTGCCTAATGTGAAGTCCAAACCTCCCGTGACACAGCTTTGAACCATTCCCACATGTCCTGCCACTGGACACCAGGGAGAAGAGATCAACACCTCCCTCTCCACTTCACCTCCCATGAAGCTGTAGAGAGCAATGAGGTTGACCGTAAGAATCCTTTTTTCCAAACTAGCGAAACCCAAAGTCCTCAGCCACTCCTTATAGGACATTCTTTCTAGCCATTTCACCGGTTTTGTTGCCCTCAACTGGACGCATTCATAGAATCATAGTTTGGAAAAGATCCGTAAGATAATTGTCCAACTGTAAGTGTAACACTGCCAAGTCTACCATTAAACCATGTCCCTAAGCACCACATCTACAAGTCTTTTAAATACCTCCAGGGATGGTGACTCAACCACTTCCCTGGGAAGCCTGTTCCAATCTAAACCTCCCCTGACACAAATTGAGGACGTTTCCTCTTGTCCTCTCAATTGCTACTTGGGAGAGGAGACCAACACCTCTCTACAACCTCCTTTCAGGTAGTTGTAGAGAACAATAAGGTCACCCCTCAGCCTCCTGTTCTCCAGACTAAACCCCAGTCCCCTCAGCCGCTCCTCATAAGGCTTATTCTCTAGACCCTGCACCAGCTTCATAGCTCTTCTTTTGGTGTGCTCCAGCACCTCAATGGCTTTCTTGCAGTGAGGGGCCCAAAACAGAGCACAGTACTTGAGGTGTAGTCTCACCAATATCGAATACAAAGGGAAAATCACTTCCCTAGTCCTGCTGGCCACACTGCTTCTAATACAAGCCAGGATGCTATTGGTCGTCTTGGACACCTGGGCACACTGCTGGATTGTATTCAGCTGACTGTCAACATAGGGACAGTTTGACCCAGGTCCTTTTCTGCCAGGCAGCTTTCCAGCCACTCTTCCCCAAGCCTGTAGCGTTGCATGGGGCTGCTGCGACCCAAGTGCAGGACCTGGTACTTGGCCTTGTTGAATCTCATTGGCCTCAGCCCACCAATCCTGCCTGGACAGATCCCTCTCTAGAGCCGTCCTACTCTCAAGGAGATCAACACTCCCACCCAACTTGGTGTTGTCTGCAAACTTACTGAGGGTACACTCGATCCCCTTGTCCAGATCATTGATGAAGATATCAAACAGAACTGGCCCCAGTACTGATCCCTGAGGAATCACCACAACTTTTTGGGCTCAGACACCCAGACAGTTTTTCACGCAAGGAAGTGTACATCCATCCACACCATGAGCAACCAGGAGACTGCTGTGTGAAATGGTGTCAAAGGTTTCACAGACAGGTTCAGGTGAACAACATCCACAACCTTTTCCTTATCCACTAAACAGGTCACCTTATCCTGGAAGAAGATGAGGTTAGTCAAGCAGGACTTGCCTTTCACAAACCCATGCTGACTGGGCCTGATCACCTGCTTGTCGTGTATGTGCCATGTGATAGACTCAAGAGGATCTGCTCCATAACCTTCCCTGGCACTGAGGTCAGACTGACAGGCATTTAGCCCCCTGGATCCTCTTTCCAACCCTTCTTGTACATGGGCATCACATTTGCTAACTTCCAATGAACTGGGACTTCCCTGATTAGCCAGACAGATGATAAATGAAGGAAAGTACCTTCTGCCAGCTCCCTCAGTACTTGGATGGATGCCATCTGTCCCCCTAGACTTGATTATGTCTAAGTGGTATAGCAGGTCATTAAACATTTCCCCTTGGATTATGGGAACTTCATTCTGTTTCCTGTTTCTATCTTCCAGCTCAGGGAGCTGGGTTCCCCTTGAAGAAATGGTCATACCATTAAAGACTGAGACAAAGAAGGCATTAAGTACTTTAGGCTTTTCCTTTGTCACTATGTTTCCCCCCACATGCAATCAAGGATGGAGATTCTGCTTAACTCTTGCCCTTTTGTTGTTAATGAACATTTTTTATAGATTTTTTTTGTTGTATATAGTTTATAGAAACATTTTTTATTGTCTTTTATGGCAGTAGCCATATTAAGTTCTAGTTGGGCTTTGGTCTTTCTAATTTTCTCCCTGAATAACCTCATCTTTGTAGTCCTCCTGAATTGCCTGCTCCTTCTTCCTAAGATCACAAACTCCCTTTTTCCCCTGAGTTCCAGGCAAACCTTTCTGTTTGACCAGGTCTGTCTTCTTTCCAGCTGGTTCATCTTTCAGCATATGGGGACAGCCTGCTCTTGTGCCTTTAAGATTTCCTTCTTGAAGAATATCCAGCCTTCCTGGGCCCCTTTCCCCTTCTGGACTGCCTCCCAAGGGGCTCTGTTGACCAGGTGCATAAACAGATCAAAATATGCCGTCCAGAGCTCCAAGGTACCAGTTCTGCTGAGCCCACTCCTTACTTCTTCAACAACTGAAAACTCTATCATTTCATGATCACTGTGCCCAAGAGAGCCTCCAGCCACCACATCACCCACAAGTCCTCTGTTTGCAAACAACGGGTCCAGTTGGGCACCTTCCCTAGTTGCTTCACTCACTAACTGTGTCAGGAAGTTACCTTCCACACAGTCCAGGAACCTCCTAGGCTGTTTTCTCTCCCCTGTATTTTATTTCCAGAAGACATCTGCTAAGCTGAATTCCCCCATGATTCCCCCATGAGAACAAGGGCTAGTGATTATGAGACTTCTCTGAGCAGCTTATAGAATATTTCATCTGTCTCTTCATCCTGGCCGGGTGGTCTATAACAGAGTTCCACCATGATATCTGCTTTGTTGGCCTTTCCCCTGATTCTTATCCATAAACACTCAACGCTGTTGTCACCATCATCAAGCTCTACACAGTCAAAACCCTGCCTAACACAGAGGGGCTACCCCACCACCTCACCTTCCTTGCCTATCCCTTCTGAAGAGTTTATAGCCATCCATTGCAACACTCCTGTTGGTGAGTTATCCCACCATGTTCCCATGATCGCAACTATATCACAGTTTTCCAGCTGCACAGTTGCTTTCAACTCCTCCTATTTGTTGCCCATGTTGTGTGCATTGGTGTAGATGCACTTCAGTTGGGCTGTTGATCCTGCCACCTTTTTTTGTGAAGAAGCCCTAGTTCCTATGTGACTGTTCTCAGGTTCTCCTGTGGTTTCTAACAAATCAATAACCCCTGTGTCTTTGCTACCTCATGAATCTCCATCCCCTACCTCTGCTGAGATGGCAGACTGAAGAACTTCACTAGCACACTGTTCCTCAAATGTTGGTATACTTCCCCCAAACTTATCTCTAGTGAGCCTGGTTTTATCTCTTGCCCCATTCAAGTCTAGTTTAAAGCTTTTTCAACAAACCCTGCTAACTCCTATGCAAAGATACTTCAAGTACCTTAACATCCTTTTTAAATGGTGGGCCCTAGAACCATACTCAAGGTGATGCCATACCAATGCAGAATACAGCGGGATAATCACTGCTTTTGACAAGATGTTTATACTGTTTGGTGGACCCTAGAATGTGGTATGCCCTCCTGGCTACCAGGGCACACTGCTGACTCATATTGAGCCTGCTGTCAACTAGCACACCTAGGTCCCTTTCTGCAGGGCTGCTGAGTACATGTATATCTGTTTAGCTACTATGGAAATGGTTGTGGCCAACTAGAAACTGAAGAAAACTGTCATTTGTAGATCTGTAAAAAAATATCCGTGAAATGTATGTGGTTGTGGGCTTTTTTACATCATATACAAAGGATGATGGCCCACTCCTGAAACACACGTGAACATATTCTTGTCTGTACTTTCCTGGGTTTTCTTACTGATCTCAAAGGATAATTCAAGTTAGTAAACATTTGCAATCTTTGTATGGGTTTATTATACCTAGATGGTCATCTCTGTTGGTCATCACCACAGTGAGCCCTAATATTATATTGGATAGCACAATATTATTAAATGTACCAATCTTTAGTGTAAGACTTAATTGGGTAGAAGTTAATTATAAGACTAAGTCACAGTGGTAAATGAAAGGTATAACTGAAGTATAACTTGTTTTTAATAACAAATTTATTGAGTCCCAAAATCACAGAAACATAGAATGGTTTGGTTTGGAAGGGACCTTCAAGATCATCTTTTTTCCAACTGCCCTACCATGGGAAGGGACACCTTCCACTAGACCAGGTTACTCAGATCCCTATCCAATCTGGCCTTGAATCTTTGAAAATCTTTAAGATTTATTGATAATTGTACTGGTTTGGGATGGATAAAGTTAATTTTCTTCATAGTCGTTTGTATGCGGCTACATCTTATCTTTGTGATGAAAACAGTGTTGATAACGAACTAGTGTTTCAGTTATTGCTGAATGGTGCTTACACAGTGTCAAGACCTTCTCCTTTTCCAAGTCTGCCAATGAGTAGGTTGGGGGTGCACAAGAATAGGAATTGACACAGCTGGGACAGCTGATCCCAACTGACCAAAACCATATCCCATGTGATGTTGTGGTCAGTATGTAAAACTGGCGAAGAGAAGAAGGAAAAGGAGTTTCAAAATTATGGCATTTGTCTTCCCAAGTCACCATTACATGTGATGGAGCCCTGCTTTCCTGGAGATGGCTAAATCCCTGCCTGTCTATAGGAAGTAGTGAATTAATTCCGTATTTTCCTTTGCTTGCATGCACAGTTTTTTCTTTGCCTATTAAACTGTCTTTAGCCCAATCCATGAGTTTTCTCACTTTTACCCTTGTAATTGTCTTCCCCATCCCACTGCCTACCAGGGTTAAACTGTGACATAATTTTATTGGCAGAGTATTTCTATGCAAATTTTGGACATAGTCTTATTCATATGATTGAATTATTCTCGGTGGAAAACCTAAAATAATGTTTTTATTCCATTTTGACTATTAGGTAGCAATTACTACTGTTGGAAAATGATATAAAACACAATGTGAGAGTGATCACTTGCAGCATTTAATAGGGCAACTGGTTAAGTCACTTCGCAATTCTTATTCAGAAAACTGAACTTTCAAAGGAGAGTAGATGCTTAATTGAGAAATGCATACCTGACAATGTTGACACTTGACTGGCTAGAAGGCTCTACTTTAATAGTTCCATCACTGATGTAATTTTCTATGCATGACTGCAATACTGAAGAATTTTCTGGACTGTTAAGCAATTATTTTTTCTTTGAATAAGTTTTCCACCTAGAAGGATAACTGGCCATCAGTAATGGGCATTATTCTGTAATGCATCACATAGAAACATGTCAAGAGTTAGAAAGATGCACTTCAAGAGTGCTGAAATATCCATTTTGATCTGATTTTTCCATCTCCCAAAATACAGCTATTTGACTTTCATTCCTTTTGAGACTTTCAAATAGGGGAAAAAGGTTGGAAGAAAGAAAAGTGTTTATCTGTATCAGTTTAAGAACACGTGATGGTCTCCTTTTAACACAGCATATTCTTTAAATTATTTAAATGATACTGATTGTGTACACATTGATTGTGGGAAAAAGGTGTTCATAACTTTTTGTTTTATATGGTAACAAGTAAAGCGGATAATCTATAGATAATCTCTAATTTTTCACAGTACTGAATGCGTGCAAATAGTGTTACTCAATTGATTATGAGTAAACACTATAATTCAAGGCCTTTCTGTTTTGTTTTGTTTTGTTTTGTTTTTTATTCCTATATCTGAAGAAGGTGACAAAATAGAAAAAAAAATAGTAAGGTTATCTCGAGCTTTTTGTGAATATCCAGTTGGACTAGCCTATTTCTACGCTGTTTGTGCAGAGAACTGGGTTTATAGGTTACACAATGAGTGAAGACATGATCTCTTTGACCACTTGATTGTTTCCATAGCAGAAAAAAAAATCCATAAACTTCATTTTAGTGTATAATGTGTTTAGCTAGTTCTACATTTAATGCTTTGAGAATTAAAAACACAGTTGTAAAGAAATAGTTGAGTGTGACACACACTGTGTTCATGTGAATTTAACTCTAGTATAAGGATCCTTAGGGAGGTCAGTATATTTGTTTATAAAAATTGGAGTTTGTAGCAGGTCTGAAGAGGGTGAAGGTGTTAACTCATCGTGTGTCTGTCAAAAATAACTGTGCAGGCTGTAAGGGGGAATTATGCCACATTTTCATCTATTGCTTTTCATCTCAACTGAAAATACAGATCATGGGACTGCGAGGACCTTACTTCTCTTGGAAATAATTGAAGTGGCATGCAAGTGTGGCAGATTGCCACTATTGCTGTGTATAAAGCTGCTTTTACAGGTTTCCATTGACTATAGTACACAAGATCAGAGGGACAGCTGAACCACTAGTGGTGATGAACATCCTCTATTATGCATTGTAAATTAGTAAGTTCATTTACAAATTCAACATGTCTTAATTACACATGATTAAATGGAAGATGTTAACAAATGTGAGAATACTGGATGCTTTACATACATATTTTCAAAGTTGAATTACCTCCACCTAAGTAATGCTTGATGGATTGTGGACAATCTATTACATAGAGCTTCTCAGCGCATTCACTAAATTTCAATGAATATATATTCCAGTAACAAAAAAGAATGCACAAGTACAGCCTAACCTTTCCTAAACCATTTTGATATAAAAATATTTTCATGGCACCTGTTTATTCTTTACTTTGCTTGTGCTTTTTTAACAAGCTGGATTTCCTCCCCCCACAGCCAATTGTTGAAGAACCATATTTCTAGGAGTTTCACACAAGGGAAAAAGAAAATGGATAGTTGGAGACATTTGTCATCACTTTTTCTCTTATGTATGTGATGTTAAGAAATGACTTGTGAGCTCATAAAACTAGATTTTGCCTTCACTTATCAAAAATGCTAAAATGGGAAAAGTGGCTAAATGGGAAAGTTATCACAGCCACAGTATCTGCTTCCAGACAAAACCCGCTCTAAGTGTAAAAGCATGAGTTCTATGTGTGAGTTCAGTAACTCTCTGCACTTGAACCTCAATGAACAAAAAAGTAATGGCTGCAGTTTCTGAGTTTTGAATGTGAACCTTAACAATGGTTTGCATAAAATAAGAGTACCTTTATAAAATGCAAAATGTGCTTAAATATGTGAAATAAAATATATGGGGAAAAATAATAGAGAAAGCAAGAATTAAGCTATTATCTATGCATTCGGAATATTCCTAGATTGGATTCCTGGAGGTCATGGTGGATGAATTTGTAAGAATTTCAGTTAGTGTATTTTTTAAAATGTCTTGATTGTTGAAGAGAGGTTTTCTCAAACCAAATGTGGAGTTTAACCTTCATTTTGTGTAAAATACATGTATATATGTGCACTCCTTTTCTATGTATCAGATAGATCTCTTAGAAAACCCTACTGTTAAAAGAAGCTTTGTAGAAGAAGGTTTTCCTCCAGTTTCCTGGAGTCTTCAATTGGTTCACTTTGAACTTCAGTAATCAGACAATTGGATCTGCGCAAAACAGGTAGCTGAACTGGTTGTTTAATCCGTGCAACGGTGTAAGGAAAGGGGTAACACCTACCTAGATTAGGCTAGTCAAATTATTTGCTTTGGTCTTTACTGCTCGGCCCAGCCCTCAGGAGTCCCAGACTTTGGAGGTAACAGGGAAAGTCTGGAGGAAGGAGGACTTCCCCTCGGATGAGGAGGATCAAGGGAGAGATCAATTAAGTAAAATGGATATCCACAAGTCCATGGGCCCCGATGGTAGGCACCCAGGAGTGCTGAGGGAGCTGGCAGATGTCACTGCTGGGCTGATCCCCATCATCTTTGAAACATCCTAGAAAACAGGTGAGGTGCCCGAGGAGTGGAGGAAAGCCAATGTCACTCCAGTCTTCAAAAAGGGCAAGTAGGAAGACCCAGGGAGCTACTGGCCAGTCAGCCTCACTTCCATCCTTGGAAAGATGATGGAAGAGCTCATTCTGGGAGCCATCTCAAAGCATGTGGAGGAAAAGAAAGCTATCAGAAGAAGTCAACACGGATTCACCAAGGGGAAATCATGTCTGACTAATCTGATAGCCTTCTACGATGCCATGACTGGATGGATAGGTGAGGGGAGGGCAGTGGATGTTGTCTACCTTGACTTCAGCAAGGCTTTCGACACCGTCTCCCACAGCATCCTCATAAGGAAGCTTTGGAAGTGTGGGGTAGATGAACGGACAGTGGATTGAAAACTGGTTGAAAGATAGAGCTCAGAGAGTCGTGATTTGACACACAGAGTCTAGTTGTAGGTCAGTAACAAGTGGTGTTCCCCAGGGCTCAGTACTGGGTCCAGTCCTGTTCAATATATTCATCAATGACCTGGATGAGGGGATAGAGTGCACCCTCAGCAAGTTTGCCGATGACACAAAGCTGGGGGGGGTGGGTGACACACCAGAAGGCTGTGCCACCATACAGAGAGACCTAGACAGGCTGGAGAGTTGGGAGGAGAGAAACCTTATGAAATTCAATAAGGGCAAGTGTAGGGTGCTGCACCTGGGGAGGAATAACCCCATACACCAGTACAGGTTGGGGGCTGACCTGCTGGAGAGCAGCTTGGTGGAAAGAGACCTGGGAGTCCTGCTGGACAACAGGATGACCGTGAGCCAGCAATGTGCCCTCGTGGCCAAGAAGCCAATGGCATCCTGGGGTGCATCAAGAAGAGTGAGGCAAGCAGGTGGAGGGAGGTCATCCTCCCCCTCTACTCTGCCTTGGTGAGGCCGCATCTGGAGTACTGTGTCCAGTTCTGGGTTCCCCGGCTCAAGAAGGACAGGGAACTGCTGGAGAGGGTGCAGCAAAGGGCTACCAAGATGATTCGGGGACTGGAACACCTCTCTTCTGAAGAAAGGCTGAAGGTTTTGGGTCTCTTCAGTCTGGAAAAAAGACAACTGAGGGGGGATCTTATCAATGCTTATAAATGCTTAAAGGATGGGTGTTGGAGGATGGGGTCAGATGGTTTTCAGTGCCCAGCAACAGGACAACAGGTAATGGGCACAAACTTCAGCATAGGAAGTTCCATCTCAACATGAGAAGGAACCTCTTTACTTTGAGGGTGGCAGAGCACTGGAACAGGCTGCCCAGAGAGGTGGTGGAGTCTCCGTCTGTGGAGGCATTCAAAACCCTCCTGGACGCGTTCCTGTGCAACCTGCTGTAGGTGAACCTTCTTTGGCAGGGGTGTTGGACTAGATGATCTCCAAAGATCCCTTCCAACCCCTATCATTCTGTGAATCTGTGATAATATGATTAGAGAAAAACAAAATGTGTAATGTCCACAGCTGAATATTGTCCCCTATCTCATTTTGATCCCATTGGTGTTAGCTGTTTGACTGCAAGCAGGCAGAACATGCATATACATTACCCAAATTAATTAAAAAAATGGGTGACCTAAATGACTTCAGACATTCAGTGGTTTGTTTGGATAAGTCCGTCTTTGCTCTGCATACAGAAACAAATGAGTAGGGAATTAAGAGAAAAGCACCATCTCTGCTTAGTTCTTCCCTCCACTTCCAATCCACTGAAATATACTCAGTTTCACCCATCTGCACACACTTATTAAGCTGGCATCAACTGTATGTTTGTGGCCAGCTCAGCACAAAAAAAAAATATTCTTGGTACATATGGATCCCATAAAGTATCTGTTAAATTTTCCAAATATCAACATGGAATTTATGCTCCAGATGTTTGAGATTCTGCCTCTTATGGATTGTTTTTTTGCCTTGCAAACAGTTTGGTGAGATTTTTTTCAGATTGCACCTCTCTTCACTATTGTGAATGTCTGAAGCAGATGGGCAGCATTTGTTATTAGCGCATGTGCAAAAGTGCCCTTTTGTGGATGGGTTTGAATTCTCATCTGATATGGCTTTTTTTTTTTTTTTGTGCCGTGAAACTTTATTAAGAATACTTAGACATGTATTTTAGTTGAACTAGGAACTTTCATAAATTATTTTTGCTTATTGAAAGGTCATTTTCTGAATGTCAGGAACATGAAGCTTCTGAAAATATGCTGAAGCATTGTTTGATGTATCTGATTACAAATTTTAGAGTCTGACTTGTATTTTGCGTCTATAAAGAAGGTACAGTTCATATCTTTTTATAGTGTGAAGAAGCATTACATGTTCTTGGAGGAAGACTTTGCATACGTTTTATTGCGTAAAAGTGTTTTAATCTTACAAGCAGTGAAATACTTATTAATTGAAATGTTGTTAGTCACAGTGTTTTAATAAATGAGAATACATTAGAAAATGTTGAAAACAATAATTATTTTATTGTACCATAATCTTCCCAGCAAGGTCTTTTTGGAAATTTTAGCCATGTTACGCTTCATCAAATTGAAAGAATACTCATACACATTTCAACATTGAAATTACAGCACAATATTGGTTTGCTGTGATACTAAAAATACAAAGAACCTTCTTTTCTTAATTGCTAATGCACATTTATGTCATATTGTTTGCTACACATATGAACACTTTGTGAAGATAAATTTAGGTATTAGACAGGTGGAAATGGGCTGGTTCTCTAACAAGTTAGATCCTATGATATTTAACAGACACCTCAGACTAAATTGCTCTGGCTTCTTATTTGTCACTGTATCATCTGAAAGAATTGGAAATCAATCATCCACCATGCATTTTTCCATTTCAAGAAAAATGTGCCCAAAGTCACTAGTGATATATGAGATGACTGTGATGGGGTGAGAAGAGCAACCACTCCTGTGTATTAACTGTAACCCTTGACTCCCTTCAGAAAAAAAAAAAAAATAACTTTTTTATAATATACCTCTTTTTCTATAAACAGAATGTATAGCAGACATTTGAAGAAATATGAGGAATATCTGAGGTAATGCATTAAAAATGAGCACTATTTTTATAGAATACTGGATGGAAGACAGAAG
This sequence comes from Rissa tridactyla, assembly GCF_028500815.1. Taxonomy (NCBI): domain Eukaryota; kingdom Metazoa; phylum Chordata; class Aves; order Charadriiformes; family Laridae; genus Rissa; species Rissa tridactyla. The sequence continues at coordinate 54,579,819 of NC_071497.1, forward strand.
TAGGCAGAGTAATTATGGGCCATAATTGTAAAATTTCATAGCAAAATGATCGTCTAATTAAAATATTTGTTACCATTGGAAACACAATGTAATCTTACACCCATGGCTCTCAGTTCCACTGGCACAATGTGTTTTCATAATTGTGTTTGGCTTTTATCTATTTATGGCTTTATTTGTTTTATGTGATATAAGCATTGGGTCACAAGGAACAATGGGGGCAGCTGGTTAAACTCTAAGCAAAACTCTCTCACACTATGAAAGTGATCCCAGTGAGATAGGTACATGAGGAAAATGTTGAAAACTCACATCATAGGCTCTGCTTCCTAAGCCAGACTAAGGGGGAGGAGAGTGATATTTTTTGGTTGTGCACCTACCAAATGTAATTTTTTGTTTGAAAAGCACAGTCTCCTAATTCTTAGTCATAATTTTGCATTCATAAAATATCTACCAATGTATTTGACATCCTCTTCAGGAGTCATGCTACCTCTCTGGGACTGAGCAAGGAATACTGAAGAAAGTCAGATATAGACTTCCAGGGAAAAGGTGAGGGAGGGGGCAGAAGCAGAGTGGTTGCTGCTCTTTGATTCATCTTTTCTTTGTTCTTATAATTGTCTAGGGTCTGCGGTTGCCTCACACCTTATGATCTTACCTGTTTGTGTGTTTTGCAGACAAAATGTGAACAGAGTTACAGAAACAAATGGTTGAGAGAGAAATTATTGTTTAATATTGTGCTGATATTTGTATTACTGCTCTGTATCTGAAATACACCAGAAAAGGGAGTGCTTTGTTCTACATTATGAAGACATATTAAAAGTATTGTATTTCCATGTAACTAATGCCTAAAATTATTTAAAATAAAAGCACAGGATATGTATATAACACTATGAAGCAGCTAATTCTTCACATTCCTAATAGAGGCGCTTAGATAGCACATCTTTCATGCCTGATACAGATTCTACATATACCTAGAGTTTCAATTGCTGACTTATAATTGCTGATTTACATTTATGTGATTCTAATACTAGACAGGTTTAATTTCACTGATAGTAATTTTCTTGGAAATATGCTCAGCTTTTCTGAAATTCACATGAGAGTTGTTAGGTCTTAACACTAACCTTCCAGCAGTCTTTCTCAAATACTCAAGAAAGACTGCTTCACAACATATAAAATGGGAGAGGGAATTAGGTCTTGTCTGGGACATCGTTGGGAAGGGGAATACAGAAGACCTGAAAAAATCTGAAAAAGTAGTATTTTGGCTTCTCTTTTTAGGCACCTTGTATCACTTATCCTACCAATTTTCAGAATTATATTAGAAATGAAGAGCTTTTCAAAAACAAAACAAAAAAAAATCAAAAAAATCCAACAAAAAAACCCCAAAATAAACAAAAAAAAAACCAAAACAAACAAACAAAAAATTTGAAAATCCAAAGTTACTCTGGAAACTTTGAAGATGACAGATAGAGATACTCTCATGTTGTACCATCTCAAATGAAAGCTCACTACAACAGCTCCACAATAAGCAGAAGAAAATAATAAAAAACATACTAAAAGCATGTGAAAGACCATATAAGAAATCTAACCATTAGATATGCAAACTATGTATTTAAATGATAGCACGCAAAAATTGTGTCATCAAAATCCCCTGGTTTAATGAGAGCCTTAAATCCGACTGTTTTCCATTTGGAACTGGTAATTGCCAAACTGATTAATTTAAGATTCTGAGAAAGGGACAGCTGAAATCTTCCATGGTAAGAGAATCTTTGATAGAACGTTTGAAAGGAGGCGGCTATCTGTAAAATTGCACGTTGTGGCAGTTCCTGAGGAAATTAAAGTACAACTAATAAATCAGAATAACTCCATGAAAACCCTGCCAGTCGTACAAAACATGCTGAAAGAACTGTTGTGTTTGAAAATCAGATCTATTAATTTGACATTTAAAATCAACATAGGCTAGCCTGTGGGTATACAATTAAAATGTCCAAAAACTCATTGTATGATGGCATCATGAAAGAGTGAACTCAGGAAAAACACCTGATTGATGTAAATATGAAGAATGACAAGAAATTACAAGAAATATTGAGGTCTTAGCTTTTTAAAGTCAAATAGATGAAAACAGAACAAAAAGCTATTTTTGTTTTCACTTACACAAGTACTATTTGTGTGAAGACAAATGCGTGTGTTGGCACATGCACGTATTGCAGAAACTTGTTGAACTGGATCATGGTATAGTAGTAGTGTTTGCATTCTTTATCTTTTGTTTGTTTGTTTGTTTGTTTGTTTTGTGTACATGGATTATTTAAGCTCTCAATTATTTTTATAAATATTTGTGGCTTGAGATAAGGCTGACTCATCTCCATGCAATAGTCTACACATTATTCAGTCATTTTGCATTATGCTTACTGGCCTGTCTCTAACGAAGAAGACACAAAGTGTCCTAAATTTGTGTGGTTGAGTTTCTTCTCATTCTGTAACATAAAAGTACTGCAATGGATTAATAAACTGCACAAAACCTCTACACCATCTTCTTATGATTGCTTCTAAGAAGGTTACACCTTCATGCTAAGGTTTGTGCTACTTCTCATCTCAAATTTGTAATATGTGTCAGACTTCATGTTCTTCTTTTCCCCTGTAAGAATGCTACTGAGTCTTCCATAGATATGAATGTCATTGCCTGTTCACTAAGTGTTTTCTCTGCAAACACTTAGGCAATGGAAATATTTAAAAGTATTCTTTAAACTGTGTCTGTTTTATGAGATTTCTCTCATAAATGAAGAAAACTCGGGAGGAAAAAATTCTCTCGGTATTGACAAAATATAACTGCAATACTTTTGTATGTTTATAAATGGAAAGCATTTCATGACTATTGATCTTTGAAGTCATTGAACAGGTGCTCAATGAGTTTAACAGTTTCACAATGAGGAGACTTAAAGAAAAAGATATAATTTGCCTAATACTGAATGATATATCAGTGGCAAAGTAAGGAAGGCAGCTCTCCTGTACTGTAATTTTGGGACCATATTGCCTCTCTTATCACAATTGCACTTAGTAAATGAATTGGAGCTTTGTTCTCCATAAAGGAAATAAAAGTATTTTTGTAATTAAAAAAAAAAATTGTTCATTTCAAAATAGAACATAATGCTAACTGCAGCTATGGTCAGATTTTAGCATCATCATCCCCCATTGATATTTAATTATGTGACTTCATAGGAGATATTAATGAAAAAAGCATTTTTTTGCAGTGAAAGCAAACTTCTCATGAGCTTGTTGTAGGATACATACAAATTTCAAGTAATCTGGTTAGATCATACAGTGAATCAGAATCAGATTTACAGCAGTGTCGTTCACACCAGCAGCTTGCTTTCTTCAATGTGATCTCTACAGAAAATAACAAAAAAGTTGGCACAGAATGTGTGTAAGAGGGGTGTGGTTAGAACACTATAAACAATCTTCCCAGGCATTTTTTGTAAATGTGTTTTACAAGTGTTTTATTTTTTCCAGGAAGGAAACGGGTTTATACACAGTTTACTTAAATAACTGCAAAGCAATTTGCTTTTCCTCTTGCACCCAGGAACTCTGGATTCCTTCTTTGTTTTGTGACCTGGGAATGATCTAACATTTCTTATTTGTAGGGTTCTGATGGAAAATTTGCTGTCTCAGTTTCCAGTGAACAGTTCTGTTATACTGTGTTGTGACTCTCTCTCCCTTTCTCTTTCTTTCAACCCCCTCCCCCTGCCTTCTCCCCTAAAAGCTTTCTTGCCATTTACTTCCTTGATAGGTGCAATAGAACTTGTGTATTGATAGTGGAAAATACTTTTCAGACATCTGTTGTTGGTTTCTAGTGGAGGTCAAGGTGTTATTAAATCATGTAAGTGAAGTGTAGAGACATTTATTTCACTAGTTTCTATGTGTTCTTTGTCATTAAAAGCTAAAACACAGCATTTGCCACTTGTTCTGTCAATTTCTGTCTGCGTGAACACATCTAAAAAAGTACATACATGATACTTTCTTATCAAAATCTATTTTCCACGATTTATTAATTTATAGTTATGACATAATACTGCAGAATGCATTTTGTGACAGCCACTACTTGTTTTCATATTTACATTCTCTTGGAACATATTATCTGTGAAAAAACTTGCATCTAAATTTGATATTTTAAGATCCAGGCTGGTAAAATTTCTACAGATATTAAAATCAGTGTCTACTCTCAGGAGTCACAGAGGAGTTCAAGTCCTGCATAATAAATTTATACAGAATAACAATTGTTCTTCTTGTTGCCAAAAATTTAATATTTGTTCCTCTTAGGAATAATTTAGGTAAGTTAGTAAATTGTGTGAATGATATAAAATCAAGAAGCATCACTTTTTGTTAGATAGTTGGTAAATTTCATGAAAAGCTAACAATCCATAAAGTACTCATTGTTTTGTGGTGTAATGTATGTTATTTGAACGGTAGGACTTGTGAGCAGATATAATATATGTATATATACCTCAGGAAGAGAGTATTGTTACAGTATTATTAACAAGAATATAAATCATTATTAAAAGAACGTAATGATGGATGTACACTCCGCTAGGTAAAAAACTGTCTGTGGGGCTGAGCCCAAAAAGTTGTGGTGAATGAAGTCAAATCCAATTGACGACCAGTCACAAGTGGTATTCCCCAGGAATAAGGTGGGAAAAAAGGTGGCAGGATCAACAGCCCAACTGAAGTGCATCTACACCAATGCACACAACATGGGCAACAAATAGGAGGAGTTGAAAGCAACTGTGCAGCTGGAAAACTGTGATATAGTTGCGATCATGGGAACATGGTGGGATAACTCACCAACAGGAGTGTTGCAATGGATGGCTATAAACTCTTCAGAAGGGATAGGCAAGGAAGGTGAGGTGGTGGGGTAGCCCCTCTGTGTTAGGCAGGGTTTTGACTGTGTAGAGCTTGATGATGGTGACAACAGCGTTGAGTGTTTATGGATAAGAATCAGGGGAAAGGCCAACAAAGCAGATATCATGGTGGAACTCTGTTATAGACCACCCGGCCAGGATGAAGAGACAGATGAAATATTCTATAAGCTGCTCAGAGAAGTCTCATAATCACTAGCCCTTGTTCTCATGGGGGAATCATGGGGGAATTCAGCTTAGCAGATGTCTTCTGGAAATAAAATACAGGGGAGAGAAAACAGCCTAGGAGGTTCCTGGACTGTGTGGAAGGTAACTTCCTGACACAGTTAGTGAGTGAAGCAACTAGGGAAGGTGCCCAACTGGACCCGTTGTTTGCAAACAGAGGACTTGTGGGTGATGTGGTGGCTGGAGGCTCTCTTGGGCACAGTGATCATGAAATGATAGAGTTTTCAGTTGTTGAAGAAGTAAGGAGTGGGCTCAGCAGAACTGGTACCTTGGAGCTCTGGACGGCATATTTTGATCTGTTTATGCACCTGGTCAACAGAGCCCCTTGGGAGGCAGTCCAGAAGGGGAAAGGGGCCCAGGAAGGCTGGATATTCTTCAAGAAGGAAATCTTAAAGGCACAAGAGCAGGCTGTCCCCATATGCTGAAAGATGAACCAGCTGGAAAGAAGACAGACCTGGTCAAACAGAAAGGTTTGCCTGGAACTCAGGGGAAAAAGGGAGTTTGTGATCTTAGGAAGAAGGAGCAGGCAATTCAGGAGGACTACAAAGATGAGGTTATTCAGGGAGAAAATTAGAAAGACCAAAGCCCAACTAGAACTTAATATGGCTACTGCCATAAAAGACAATAAAAAATGTTTCTATAAACTATATACAACAAAAAAAATCTATAAAAAATGTTCATTAACAACAAAAGGGCAAGAGTTAAGCAGAATCTCCATCCTTGATTGCATGTGGGGGGAAACATAGTGACAAAGGAAAAGCCTAAAGTACTTAATGCCTTCTTTGTCTCAGTCTTTAATGGTATGACCATTTCTTCAAGGGGAACCCAGCTCCCTGAGCTGGAAGATAGAAACAGGAAACAGAATGAAGTTCCCATAATCCAAGGGGAAATGTTTAATGACCTGCTATGCCACTTAGACATAATCAAGTCTAGGGGGACAGATGGCATCCATCCAAGTACTGAGGGAGCTGGCAGAAGGTACTTTCCTTCATTTATCATCTGTCTGGCTAATCAGGGAAGTCCCAGTTCATTGGAAGTTAGCAAATGTGATGCCCATGTACAAGAAGGGTTGGAAAGAGGATCCAGGGGGCTAAATGCCTGTCAGTCTGACCTCAGTGCCAGGGAAGGTTATGGAGCAGATCCTCTTGAGTCTATCACATGGCACATACACGACAAGCAGGTGATCAGGCCCAGTCAGCATGGGTTTGTGAAAGGCAAGTCCTGCTTGACTAACCTCATCTTCTTCCAGGATAAGGTGACCTGTTTAGTGGATAAGGAAAAGGTTGTGGATGTTGTTCACCTGAACCTGTCTGTGAAACCTTTGACACCATTTCACACAGCAGTCTCCTGGTTGCTCATGGTGTGGATGGATGTACACTTCCTTGCGTGAAAAACTGTCTGGGTGTCTGAGCCCAAAAAGTTGTGGTGATTCCTCAGGGATCAGTACTGGGGCCAGTTCTGTTTGTTATCTTCATCAATGATCTGGACAAGGGGATCGAGTGTACCCTCAGTAAGTTTGCAGACAACACCAAGTTGGGTGGGAGTGTTGATCTCCTTGAGAGTAGGACGGCTCTAGAGAGGGATCTGTCCAGGCAGGATTGGTGGGCTGAGGCCAATGAGATTCAACAAGGCCAAGTACCAGGTCCTGCACTTGGGTCGCAGCAGCCCCATGCAACGCTACAGGCTTGGGGAAGAGTGGCTGGAAAGCTGCCTGGCAGAAAAGGACCTGGGTCAACCTGTCCCTAGGTTGACAGTCAGCTGAATACAATCCAGCAGTGTGCCCAGGTGTCCAAGACGACCAATAGCATCCTGGCTTGTATTAGAAGCAGTGTGGCCAGCAGGACTAGGGAAGTGATTTTCCCTTTGTATTCGATATTGGTGAGACTACACCTCAAGTACTGTGCTCTGTTTTGGGCCCCTCACTGCAAGAAAGCCATTGAGGTGCTGGAGCACACCAAAAGAAGAGCTATGAAGCTGGTGCAGGGTCTAGAGAATAAGCCTTATGAGGAGCGGCTGAGGGGACTGGGGTTTAGTCTGGAGAACAGGAGGCTGAGGGGTGACCTTATTGTTCTCTACAACTACCTGAAAGGAGGTTGTAGAGAGGTGTTGGTCTCCTCTCCCAAGTAGCAATTGAGAGGACAAGAGGAAACGTCCTCAATTTGTGTCAGGGGAGGTTTAGATTGGAACAGGCTTCCCAGGGAAGTGGTTGAGTCACCATCCCTGGAGGTATTTAAAAGACTTGTAGATGTGGTGCTTAGGGACATGGTTTAATGGTAGACTTGGCAGTGTTACACTTACAGTTGGACAATTATCTTACGGATCTTTTCCAAACTATGATTCTATGAATGCGTCCAGTTGAGGGCAACAAAACCGGTGAAATGGCTAGAAAGAATGTCCTATAAGGAGTGGCTGAGGACTTTGGGTTTCGCTAGTTTGGAAAAAAGGATTCTTACGGTCAACCTCATTGCTCTCTACAGCTTCATGGGAGGTGAAGTGGAGAGGGAGGTGTTGATCTCTTCTCCCTGGTGTCCAGTGGCAGGACATGTGGGAATGGTTCAAAGCTGTGTCACGGGAGGTTTGGACTTCACATTAGGCAACATTGGAACGGGCTTCCTAGAGAGGTGGTCAATGCCCCAATCCTGTCAGTGTTTAAGAGGCATTTGGACAATGCCCTTAATAACATGCTTTAAGTTTTCATCATCCCTGAAGCGGTAAGGGAGTTGGACTAGGTGATCATTGCAGATCTCTTCCAACGGGAACTAAATCATTCAATTCTATTACATTGCATTGCATTGTATTTTATTGTATTCTATTTGATTCTCTTCTGTTCTTCTCTATTCTGAAGAGAGAGCTGAGCTTCTCAGCTCTTCGTTAGTAATCATGTTCAGAAAATGCTTCGTGCTTCTAGACACTGTTGCTGGAGTTTTCTAGTTTATGTTTTTCATCTTTTGCTATGGTGCAGACATCAGTCACTTAGTCACCACTGTTGCACATTTTGTCTCATAGCACCTAACTTGTTCTGTGATTTGGTGTTCAGAGATCTGTTAAGATTCTTAGTTTTGTTTTTGCCTCACTTGCCCTTTTCTTGTATGTTATCTCTCTGATCCAATTATCATTTATTGTCTTATGCAGAAAATTACTAATATTTGTTCTCTCTCCTCACTTTCTCACTTTTTGGGCAAAGCTACTGAACACTTCCAAACAAATTGGTTAGAAGTCTGTTCGGATAGGGTATTTCAGAATCATGTGTTTATTATTCACTCAATTTGATTTAAATATTTAATTACATATCTAAGACACTAAGATTACTGTAAAGTCATCTTCCCCGTAAAAAAGTACTTTGTTGCATTTACATGGAATTTCAATGTCTTTTAACTTGTGATCATTGTCTCTTGACCTGTCACTGGGCACTACTTAGAAGAGTCTGTTTCACTTTTCACTGAACCCCTCATCAGTGGGTAGTTATACACATTGGTGAGATTCCCCTGAGCTTTCTCTTAGATAGGTTAAACACTCCAAGCTCTTAGCCTTCCCAGGCTTCCCAGGGAAGTGGTTGAGTCACCATCCCTGAAGGTAATTAAAAGATGTGTGGGACATGGTTTAGTGGTAGACTTGGCAGTCTTCTATTTACGGCTGGACCTGATGATCTTAAAGATCTTTTCCAACCTAAATGATTCTATGCTTTTTATGTGCAGTCTCCCATGTAAAGTAAGTGCTGATTGTTTAATTTCTGAAAGTATTAATGAAGGTATTCAACAAAAGCAAATTTAAAGCCCAGCCCCTGTGATGGAAAAAACCCTGCAGCATAACAGGTCAGGGATGGCTGTCTGGGAGCAACAGAAAAGGCCTTGGGGTCCTGGGGACACTAGGTTGGCCATCAAGCAGTAGCACCCCCAGAGAGTAAAGAAGCCATCACTATATCCCAGGCTTCACAAGCAAGGGTGCAGCCAGGAAATTTGGGGAAGGATCCTTCTGTGTTGACCAGGACTTGTGTGCTGCCCCCAGTCTGAGGCTCCTACAGACAGGACAGTCTCTGACCTACTGGAGAAACTCCTATGGAGGCCATCAAAGTGGTTAGGGTCTGGAGCATGTGGAGTCTGACAGGAGGCTGCAGACCTCAATCTGTTTATCCTGGGAAGGAACAGGTTTGGACGCCCTTGTTGGTGTTTACAGATAGCTGGTGGGAGGATTCAGAGAAGACAGAGCCAGGCTCTGCCCAATATTGCACAGTGGTAGTATTTAAAATGAAAAAGTTAAACACAAGAAATACCATCCAGATATTAGAAAAAACTTTTCATCATAAGGGTGATCGAATTCCAGCACAGGTAGTCTAGAGAGGTTTTGGAACCTTCCACCTTGTAGATATTAAACCCCTGACTAAGCATAGCTGAAAAATAGACTATTTGCTATTTTAATGCTGTCATGGAGAGTGTTGGTGGTGCAGCCATGGAAGCATAATGACACTGCTCAGTGACTTGATCAGAGGTCATTTTCCTAACTGTGATGCACACATTCGATGCACTGCAGTTTATTTCCTACCATTTTTATTCTCCAGCCAGTTCACACACTTCACATCCTCATGAGCCGGGACCCATTGATTGTGGCCCAGCACCAGGGCCCCAGGAACAGGAGACTCAGCTAATGGCTGGTGCATTGAATCTGGCTAGGTGGACAACCCTAATACTCTATGGCTCCATCTCAACACAGCATTAGACACATGGCGATGTGTGTCCCTCACCAAAGAACTATTGGGTTTGCTATCTATTACTTTGTATGCTAGATAGTCAGCATGTATTAATGATGTGTATCTGGGCTGGTTGCTGTGACTCTCTCCCCATCTAAGGCCAGTTAGCAGCTGTCACCAGGGTTTCTATTACCTGCTGTTCTCTTACCCCAGATGTCTTAAAGAAATGTGAAGCTTACAGTGGTTATGTGAAAAAGTTTGAGTATTGCTTTTTTGTTTTCCAGCTCAAATGTCATTTATCTAGTTAGTTAGTGCCAGGTGGATACAGGCAACCTTTCCTTCATCTTAACAGTGTCTTCAAGCAGGCTTCATCACATGATGACAAACACTAGGGCTTTTACCCTGATAAAAGGACAAAAAAATTTCCTGTCATAAGGTACCTAAAATGTATAATTGATACAAATAGCGATATGTTTAATTTTCCACTGTGAAAAATAATGAACTATAAATGAGAGACATCCACGAGACAGGAATTCTGCTGCACAGCAATTTGTGGGGTTTTGAAGTGTGTTCAGAGAGAGTGTGAAGGATTTATTTGCTCTTCAAAAGGCACAGGGACAGGTTAGGGATGAGGGAGATGCAAATTCCATTCCTTCTCAGTGGGATTCAGAGTTACATTTCATAGCAAGGAACAATGAACTGGATACAGCAAGGATGTGAGCCTGGTTGCTCTGTATCTATTTCATAAACAAATGCAAAAGACCCATTCAATTCTCTGTTAGCTACAATAATGTCATGAACTTTCTTTTTGCATGCTTTTTCCACAAATTAATCACCCCACTGAAAGCTAAATTTCTGCATTCCTGGAACAAATCTTGAAATGTTGCAACTTGAGACAACGTCAAGTTATTTTTCTAACCTCCAAATTGCAGACCATTTGCTCTCAGGCAGAACAATCTCCAAGTCCTCATTGACAGCAACTCCGTAAAATACCGTTTTTAGTTTCTAGCTGTCCTAATGAACATGTGATAAAACCATTTCAATTTTCTAGACCATTCTGGTGATCATCATAAATGAACAAAGTGATACGTCATACATTGCATCATCTACAGCCATGCCCAACATGCCGTTCTTGTAAGTCATGCTTTCAGGATATGTCCCCATTTTATGGTACAGTCCACCATTATGTATGTTCCTCCATGATTTGAGACACGAGAATGCTAAGAAGTTGTCCTAATGTTATGAGCCATCATACAGCCATGAGCCTGTAGACCAACTCCTTAGCACTCATTAATACGTGAGGTGATCACAATGGAAGAGTACACAGAATAGTACATAGTATTAAAAAATATTTTTACTGTAAGACCGTTATTTTCTTTTCGCTGAATGTGATTTGCTGGGAGAATCTTGTAGTTATTCAAATAATGTAGTTCATCACCAAAAACAAATACATACACAATAAAACTTCAGGTATACAGCCCAATTATGTCTTAAAGAAATTTTGGGATTTTTCAGTCTTTGTAATTCTTCAGTAAAAATTATAAGCTGAGACATATTTATAACTAACATATTTTTTACTTCAGAATTTTCTCTGCTAATTGCAACAAAACAATCTGTAAGATGAGAATAGAACTGCTTGTTTATAAACTTTGAGTTCTTCAAAATTATTTTCTCGCACGCTTGCATGCTTGAAGTGAACCAGGACCTTAGCCTTTGACATACACATTCTGTAAAGCAATATTGTAGAAAACAAATCATCAGCCTCTCTGTATTACAAGTGCATTATTCCGGTTTTCCAGATGGAGCTCTGAAGCATTGGTTTAACTGGAAGCTACACACACACACAAAAAAAAAGTTGGCAGCTGTGAATAATGGGCAGCAGTTACCATTATACTTCATGGCTCTGAACCTTTTTACTTTTCCTTTCAGCTACCGTATTTCATTTGTCCAAAACATTTGCTTACAGATCAACTATTTTCAATATGTGATTTCATAAATTATCTCATTCATTAAAACAAAAACAAACACACAAACAACATTTTAGTTTATTTTTTTAAATAAAAAAAATTTAGATTATTTTTTTAAATAAAAAATAAATCTGTCTTTCAGTGGTTGCTTTAAGAGTATTGAATGCCACCTGTCAAAATTTGGCAACACAGTTATGCCAGTTTTTACTAACTCTAGTGTACCCGAGAACTTAAAATAGCACTGACTTTAATATAGTTTCCAGTTGTTCAAATTATCTTTTCAGACTACACAGTAAAAAGATTTTTATAAATTTATTTTTTCATACTCAGTAGCACACCTCCATGAACTGAATTGACAGAAGAAATGTTTCTTGATATAACCTAGACTAAAATAAAAAGGATCATAAAATAGATGTATCTTGTGAATTCTGCACTCGCTAAAGTGTTTGCTGCAGTGTACACCTGCAATTAGTTCTGATTTTTCTCACGCCCTTAGAATTTGCACTGTAATATTACTGGTTTGTTTTTTTCTATCATTCTACCAAATGATAACAAAACATAGGACGTTTACAGTGTCTTTTGAAAGGTTATATATTGTGTAACAGTGATCTCAATATTGTGATCTCTCATATTGTGATCTCATCAATGCTTATAAATGCTTAAAGGGTGGGTGTCAAGAGAATTGTGGGTGTCAAGAGAATGGGGCCAGACTCTTTTCAGTGGTGCCCAGTGACAGTACAAGGGCCAAAGGACTCAAACTGGAAAATAAGAAATTCCATCTAAACATAAGGAAGAACTTACCTTCTCCATACCCTCTGTCACCATGGCTCCTGTCTCATTCAACAGTGGGCACACATTTTCTCTAGTTTTCCTTTTGCCTCCAATATACTTGACCTTAATATCCCTTGCCAGTTTTAATTCCAAGGAGGCCTTGGCTTTCCTCGTTTCAGCCCTGCATACACTGATGGCATTCTTGTAATCTTCTCAAGTGGTCAGTCCCTTCTTCCATGTGTTGTAAACTTCCTTCTTCCACTTGAGCTTTTTCAGAAGCTCCACCATGCAGGTCTCCTGCTTCCCTTGCCTGATTTCTTGCTCTTAGGGATGCACCGATTCTGAGCTTGGAGGAAGTGGTCTTTGAATATCAACCAGCTCTCTTGAGCCCCCCTACCTTCCAGAGCCCTAGCCCACGGGATTTCTCCAAGCAGTCTCTTGAAGAGGTCAAAGTTAGCCCCCCTGAAGTCCAAGCTTGCAAGCCTACTTGTGGGTGTTTTTTGCATACTACCCATGATCCTGAACTCCGTTTTCTCGTGATCACTACAGCCAAGGCTGCCCCCAACCTTTATGTCCTCCACCAGTCCCCCTGTGTTTGTATCCATCAAATGTTTGAAAAATTGCTTTCACTTAACCCTTATTAAACATTTCAACTGGAGGGTCCTGTAGGAGTCTGTTTTGGCCATGTTGTTTTTCAGTGTTTAAAAAAAAAATAATAGACTTGAATGATGGAAGAAACCATAAACTTTTAAAATCTCTGGCTGACAGACAACTGGGCAGTATTTTAAATGCCCCAGAGGGTATGATTAGAATTTACAAATATCTTTTTAAATTGCGCAACAAAAATGTAAGAATACCACCACCAAATGAACATAAACAAATCAGAAATAACTGGATAGAGTGTGGAAACATAAAAATTTAATATAGCCCAATACTGCAAGTTCCATTACAGCATAGACAAATTCTTTAATACATACCACACTACTGCTTCTTGAACCATACAAACTTCAGGACCTATTTTAGCATACTATAGTTACTTTCCTGCCTGCTTTATACACCTGAGATTACTTTTAATGTCAAATACAGAAGGGGAAAGAGCATGGTGAAGTTTCACCCTGGTAAATATTAAGAACATACTGTAGGGTGCGTATAGGGCATCATGGCCACTATACTCAAGGTAGAAAATCTGCCCTGAAGTGCAGATGTAGCCCTTCCAGTTCACATAAACAAAAGAAATTACCAAAGGAATACAACAAGAAAAAGTTAGTCTTTAATAGAAAACATTTCATAGTATTGTCATGTAAAATACAGTCTCCATGCGGTGTTACGGAAACCCAAACTTTAATGTTTTGGCAACAAAACTGAATTTTCCATTAAGGTTAATACTGAGAGGAAAGGGAGAGAGAGGTATTTTATGCAAGTATGGATTTCCTGCCAAGAAGTTTACGTAGGTTATCATGAAGATTATCTCCACAATATAACTGAATTGGATACCTTTTTTGAATTTTGAGGCTTTGAAATACATGACTGTGTTTTGTCACAAACCAGAATATTCCCTGAAGAGATTATGAAAATGGGATTATAAAATTTAATGGAACTTTTTGATTTCTTCAGATGGTATTTTTGTGTTTTTTTCAAGATATTTTATCAGATTGACAAAGATTTTGATTCAGCAAGAATAAGATTGTGAAATAACTACTGTTGGAAAACCAGTGCAAGATTTAAAACTCATGGATAAAACATACGTTTGTGAATAAGTAGGGACTGTTTGGGTTTTTTTTAAAGTCAAGGAGGGACAGTTATCAGCTAAAATGACAGAGCAGTCCTAAAAAAAAGTGCACTTCTACTGCTTTTACCCTAGGCTGTATTTGAATCTATTTCCAGTTGTGGAAGAACTAGGTAACAGATTGATCTATGAAGTTATCACCTGTCTCTTTTACATTATGTTCTTTCTCTAAAAATCCAAGAAATTTCTTAAAGAGAAATAGGGACAGAAGGATCTTGCATTCTCCAAAAGTAGCAAAATATTTTAGACTTACAAAAATTTATTAGAAATTGCTGCCAAAAAATAAATTACACTCTAATGAGATGTTAAAAATTCCTAACTCTTTCACAGTCTACTTGAAAAACTCTTGATTTTGAATGATATCCTTACTTTGGTGTAGATATTTCAGGATAGTATCTAACGCGACTGAAATAAGATTTTGGACAACGTTTAATTTAGAGCTGAATTTAAGTATCAGTGATTAAACAAATATTTGTTTGTTGATAATTGGTGCAACCTTTGCACAAGGAAATAAACATTAATGAAAGTAAGGTGATAATACACACAGTTAGAATTCCTAGTGGGATTTGTTTGGGAAATCATCATCATACAAATAGTGGGGCTTGTTCTCTATGCTGATTTATTACCAGTATTTTAAAGTCAACATGCAAAAAGACCACTAAAAGCAGAGCTTTAATCCCTTCATTTTTTTCTGACCCATTGAAAGAAACGTATGTTAACACTGTCCAGTACTGAGTCATCATATAGTAGTTGTTACTGGCTGGTAGTTCCCATGCTGTCTTTAAATAGGGGCTGTTATAAAAGGAGCTCAAAAATGCAGTAGTTTATTAAGTTAATGATCATTCCCATCAGTGATTTTTAATGAAGTAATAATGTCAATAGAATAAAGAATTTTCACAGGAAAATAACCTCCTGCTTGTTTTCTAAAATTGTGATGATTGCAGAGAGCAGAGGTCTTGCAAAATTTAAAGAAAAGTAAAAAGAAGCCTTAAAAGATTGACAATTGTTGAAGAAAGGTCCTACAAAAGTGGGAACTGGCTAAGCATTTAAATGTTGCTGAATAATGTCTTGAGTTGCGTGAGTTTGCAAACTTGGAGAATAAATTAATTTTTACTTAAATATAAAACCAGATTACTTTCAGGAGGTAGAGTTTCTATTCTCTCCAAAGAATGATTAATTTCCTGGCAATACAATATAATGAACTATCTTATTGATATTTTATTATTATGTACATAGAAATAATCCTTTGTATAAAAAAAGATAAAGATAAAGAAAGATATCTTTCTTTTAAGATAAAGGAAGGCCACTTTTATCCTCAGGTTCTTTTTTGAAGATGTCAAAAATACTTTGGGAAAAAAAAATCTGCCACTCCTTGAGCCATAAACAAAAAGAAAAGAAAAAAAAAAAAACTACACAAAATTCCATAAAAAACAAAACACAAAACTAATTTACCTAATGCAAACACTATGGAAAAAATGTTAGAACACTCCAAGCACTGAATAGATAATCTATCTTTAATAGTTTTAAGATTACAGAGACGTACATACTTCTTCCAAAGCATGTAGATTACCACTATAACATTTATCTTCTTGTTTTACACATTAATTACCTTTAGCATAAAACTAAAATCAATTTATTATTATGTTTATGGATATTTTTTCTATGAATGCTCCTTTTCTATTATTCAAACAGACATGTTTTTACTTTGTGTATTTTCTAATATTTATTTGCCAGATTAAATTTTGAGCATTAATCTTCATTAATGTTGTACTGGAAAGAGAAAAATGCCTGTAGACAAAAAGCTAGAAACTAATTTGCTGCAGGAGAATCAATTTTAGATTGTTCTTATTAAGCTAATGGGCAACCTCAAGCCTTATTAATGAAATAACCATGGTTATAGTATTGATGAATTTAACAAATCTTAGCAATTACAAAGAAATGCATACAGGTCCATGAAATGAATGTTAATTCAATGATAAATCATTTGTATTTGATGCTCATAAAGGAGATTTGCTGTACTAATCTGTTTTCTTCCTCTGCTTATATAGAAGAAATTCCCTTTTTGCGTCCCTGGATTTACAAACATCCATCCCCAGTCAGATTCTCTATTGCTTTTACTGCGATGCACTTTCATCAGCTGTCACAGAGCATTCTGATCACTTTCAAACATGAAATGTATATTCCCTATTATTATTTTGATTACTTTGATTTCCCACTCTTAGAACCAAAATCTTAGAATGTAGTCTGACTTTTATTTTTATTTTTTTATATATATCTTCTGAGCATTAAAGTAATTTTGTTTCTAAAGGAGCTATTTATGTTCAAATAAACTTCTCAAGTAATAGTTTGAACTGCTCTGGTGTACAGTCTGAACCACTTCTATCCAGATATCCCCGGAGTTTATTGGTCTCCATAGAAATTCACAAATTCTCTGTTCCAGGAGAGAGCTTAAAATTAATTTTTCCTCAGAACACTGTTGTGGGTTGGGGAGAAAAAGACTGAAGACACTTGAAAACTCAGGCTTTTATTGGGCTGCTTTTCTGACAAAAAATGTTCTTTTTTCAAAGTGCATTATTCAAGGTTTAAGTCAATTGATTTTCCTGTAACATATATGTACGTTAATTATTTGAACTATCATTTACTCATTTTGCTTTATATCTAATTTCTAACTATTTATTGTCAGTGGTAACAGAAAGCTTTTTTTCTGTTTCTCAGATCTCAGGATAGAGAATTTTTGATTGAGTTCCAAACCTGCAAGCTCAGGGTGAGTAACTATTTTTGTTATTTCTTTAGCTTGATTTTGGATGCTTCTGTGAATAACTTTATTCCAGCATATGACTATGTTTCCTAGAGCATGAAAAAAAATTCCTTTCCCGTCTGTGATAATGTCAATTAGTAATATCAGTGATTAAATGATCTCTTTTTGTTTCAAGAGATTTTGAGGAAAAAGGATTTTCCTTACGGTGTAACTAGACAATGAATTGGTTCATGTTTTTTTGTTCGTTTGTTCATTTGTTTGTTTGTTTTAGCATGGTTTGACTGAAAAGACCTTGACATAACTATACTTCAATGCTACATGTGCAACTTGACCATGTTGCATTTTGGGACTAATGTTAACATAGTCATCAAACACAAGACCTGACATAATCTCAAAGTGAGATGAACCAAAGAGGCAATGATCTGTAAAAATGACAGAGGTTCTCCAGACATAAACTGCATTTTTGTACATTAAATCCCTTGTGAGAAACCATCTTTTTCAGGAATTAATAAGGGCCAAGCAGCAGTAGACAGTAAAACTCTCATGTTATGGGTTTTATCAAAATGATTTCCTAGTAACAGAAGTATAATGTGACAATTTTGGGGAGCGTAATATAAGACAACTGTTATAATGAAAAATGAAATTATTGGAAACTTGTGATTACTGTAGTTCAATTTTTTCTCTTTTCCATATACTAAGTTTTTTGGGAAAAGTTGTTTAATGGGAAGTCCTTTGAAGCAAATATGTTCATGTTTAGCATGTTGCTGAAATAATTTAATATGTAATGTAATAAAGCTATTGAGACAAACAAGCTTAAACACATTACCAAAGTATTCTCCTGTGTTTTAAGCTTGTGTCATAATATTAAATATAATAAAGTTGAGTGCTTGTTTTATAACAAGGGACAATATGATTAACACGCAATTGAGGTCAAACTCAGGAGGAAACCTCATTTGTATAACACAAATAGCTGTCATACTTTGCTTACACAGGCAGCAAATACCATTCCTAGACAGTGAAAACCTAAGCCCAGGAGAACAGATCTGTCAACTTTGTTTTCTGATTCCACTCATAGTGTGAAGGTAGTTCAAAAAGCACCATGGCAGAAATGATGATATCTTTTACCACATCACTTTTTTGTAGTAAATTACAACCTTTGAGCTTTAAGGCATATTTCTGTTTCAGAAGCTTCTTGTGAAAGCCTAAAATTTAGAATTTTGTAGTATAAATTTAAAAGACTCACATAAAATATTTTTTCTTAATATTAGGACAGGTCTGGTGGGCTTTGTTTCCATCCTGATTCTTTTGAATTTCCATGAGTTTCATTATTGCTTTTTTGCTCATAGTCCTCAAGCAGTGGAGTTGATTATTGCTATCCCACATGCTGCGCAGAACAGTTGTAGAATCTTCCTTGCAGCAGGTGATTTAGAGGTGTAAGTCTATAAAGTGTTTTTGAATTCCAATTCCCTCAAATCTGGTTGTTTGGATTTTTGGGGTTTTTTTGTTTGGTTGGTTTTTTTGTGTGGTTTTTTCCCTAGGTATCACAGTGTGTACAGGAACACAGGGCTTATTCAGATTCCTGTAAATGTCCTGTACTCATAAAAAATCTGTAGTAGTAAGCAATCTATTATTGTCAAAACTTTTAACTGTACAGATATCTGCCTCATTAAATTTGTTCATATCTGGTGTTTGAGGAAACATTGAAAGTGTTTAGTAACAATACACTTGAGTGACTGTTAGAGAATTCTCATTATAATTCTGGTATATTACTTAACATAAGATGCCTTGTGATCAATTTTTTTCTTATGTTTTGAACAACTGATGCTATATAAAATACACACAAACATATATGTGTATGTGTGTCTGTGTATCATGTATAATAAATGATATCTCCTGGTTTAAGGAACTGGGCTTTCAACATGCACTTTTTACACCTATAAATATAAGACACAACTGAGATAACCACATTAAATAATTGATAAATACAATGAAATTATGGTAAAGTAAGGTGGGGGATTTTTTAATTAAAAAACAAACAAACAAATAAATCAAATGATACACAACAGAAATCAATGACTTCCATGGGAAAATCCAGCAAAAAAGAAGTTCTAACCACTTGTTTAAATTGGAGCACTAAAGTTTAGCATACTTGGAGCGATTAGAAGATACAGCTGATAGGGGTTTACTATGGAATAGGGCTCATTTCCACTAGTACAGCTTTTCCAATATATTCAAAGTAGAAAGATAAATATTCTAATTAATTCCTTGCATAAACTGACAAACTTTGAATTATGTAAAATAGACATGTGATTCTCTCCAGTTATGTTTGTAAACTGTAGCTATAGCTGATTTGTCAGAGAACTTACATTGTTTTATTGCCCTGCAATTTGTTTACATGAAAGTCATACATATGACTGAAGCAGAATACGGGCAGCTACTGAAGTATCAAGAATCCTTGCAAAAGTCAAATCAGGGATGAAATTTGGTCCTATACTTTAAAACAGCATTTTGCTGAGATAGAAGTTTAAACAAATGGTTGTGGCATGCCTGATTTAGTCATTTGTAATAAATATTTTTAAAAAGGGGGCACAGACAGTAGTATTGGCACTGTTAAAGTAATAGTACTGATGTTATGCATCTTTACTATTTTTTAATAAATATGACATTAAATTATGCAAATATTTTAAAAAGTATTCCTTAATAAATTAATGCTTTCAACTTTCTCCTTCATTTAAGAGTGACTTGATCATTCTTATGAAGTTTTTACCAGAAAAAAAACCGTACAAACTAATACTGAACCAATGAACCAAAATAAATCTTTCATTGGAAAACTAATACCAGGATCTTCCCTAACCTTACGTCAAGGTTATGTCCATGTCAACCCCTAATACCCATTATTTATGGTTTTCTATAAAATAAAAAGTAACTAAAAAAAACCCAAACCAGCACAACCAAAACCAAATCACCCCAACAGAAACAATAAACTAACCAAAACAAAACCCCTTCTTATTCTTTCACCCATTTCTTCTTAGTATTTTTCCTAGACCTCTTCTCTTTCAGATCTTAATTTTTTTAAACTCCTTTTACACATATTCTTTCTTTATCTATTGCCTCATGTGATTGAAGATTGAGTATAAAAGTTTAGGACGTTGGCCATAGTTCTCAAAATAATGCCAATCAATCAATCAACCATGCGATATATTCCTTTAGAGATAATTTTTAAATTAAAACAAAATATGCAAATTTTGGATGATCTGAGATGAGTCTGTAAAAGACAATAAGCAACCACAGCAGTTTTGAAGGATGTGTCTTTACTCTTAGGATGCTGAGCAACTGAATGGATTCTGATAACTGCCCATAGTTGTCTTCCTTACATTTTTGATAGTTTTATATCAGTGAAAGCAGTGCCAAGTAAGGAACTTGACATGGAGCGTGGGCTTCAATTTATTTTATGTTGAGCTTGTGATGCCCTTTTATATTATCTGGCAATCAAGAAAATAATTTTCTTGGCCATAAATCTGTAGTGGGGCCATCAGAATTCATCATCCCGGAAATATCATAATTTTAAGACTTTTTGTATTATTAAATAATCTGATCTAAAAACCCAATAAAACAACAAAAAAAACAATAAATTCATTTACATTTTAAAATAATGAAGGGTATTTTTAAATACAGAATTTGCAGAAGTAAACTTGAAATGCCATTTTACCTAAATCCTTCTGAATGCTGTACCACAAATTATCAGGTTTGATATGCAGATATGCTTATACGTTCATTGGCAAAACCTTGCTGTTAGATACTACATTTAACTGCTGTTAGATACTACATTTAACACTGTATTTGGAAAACTTTCCTTTTGATTACTTGTCTACGTATGGAAAGACGGACATAAACACAAACATATGTGGGTACGTCTGTTTAAAAGCATATTAATCTTCCTGAATGCATTCTAGATTTGATCCTGTTCAGTCCTTAAGTGTGTATATGTGCTTCATAGATAGGCATAAATGCAACTGTGTATTTATATGTTTCTAATGTGACAGGTAATATTTTCTTAAAAGCACTGCAAAAGAGCTTAGCCACTTATGCTTTTAATACAAATTTCAAGCATAGTAAGTGTAATAATACAGGAAAAGCCAATACAGCAAAATTATCTTTTAATACTCTCAGTAGTAGATTCATGAGTGTGTAAAATGGTGTGGCTAGAGACTTTGCAGGCTCTGCCACTGTATAAGTAAAAGGTTGTATGTAAATTAAGGAATGAGATCGGGGGTGTTTCTTTTCTTTTCTTTTCTTTTTTTTTTTTTTTTTTACTTTTGTGACATTCACAAAAAGTTACTCTTGATGAAACATATTCTACCCTTCTGGAAGATTAAAGCGTACCACCTACAAAGAAGATTTATTTTATTTGAAACACAATATATCCACCAAATTCATTTTTATTAAGGAATAGCACCAATTAAAAGTTAACCAACCTGTATAAAATGTGAAATGGAAAAGAAAATGCTTTTATACTGAAGGCGGCTTTCATTTTTTTGTAAGCATCCTCTGAAAGTATTGATTAAAAAGTCCTACTATGGCCACAGCCTAGGGCAAATTACCATTAGAATGACACTATACAATCTTGGTGGTATGCCGTCTTTCATACCTCTGAGAATGTCATTGTATCTCTTGGGATTATGATTATTTCTGAAGTTAAAATCAGCTTTAAAAGAAAATGGTAGCTTGAATCTCATTTTCAGGTTCTTGGAGCTAAACATACAGCGTGAATAAATCTCTTCTCACATAAACCAGAGACCCTCATTACAATCCTCAGGGTTTTGCAGTGGTGGTTATATGTTGTTCTTTATAAGGAATTTCAATAGATTTCAGCCACCAATAATTGCATGTTGAAACTTGGTTCCAGACCAAGAGACAGGGTTTGTGGACCAAGTGATAGGGCTATCATGTAGAGGTGCAAGTTCTAGAAGATAAGTATTAAATAAGTGTTTGTTAGGAACTAA
Organism: Rissa tridactyla; assembly: GCF_028500815.1. Taxonomy (NCBI): domain Eukaryota; kingdom Metazoa; phylum Chordata; class Aves; order Charadriiformes; family Laridae; genus Rissa; species Rissa tridactyla. The sequence goes on from NC_071497.1 coordinate 54,601,914, forward strand.
ACGGTGTCAGTCAAAGAAGAAAAGATGGTGTAATACTGCTAAATAGGCATCAATTTTGGAATAAATTTCTCCAGTTACATTATTAGGACAACTCAATGGGTGACAGACATACCTTTCCTGACACACTAGAAATCACTACTAATGGACTCGCTGGTGGCTACCATTGTCAGTGGATTATTAACAGTTGTTCTTAGACTGATTTTCTGACATATCTTTGAACTTTGATGATTCACAGTCATCCCACTAAACAAAATTTTGATTGGTTTCTGTCAGGCTATAGGAAATGGGAAAAAACGGTTTGAATCTATTACCTTATATTCAAAGGCCATGTCAGTATCTGCTTAGGTAAGCTTAGAGTTACTGCCATTTACAAAGGATGTGGAATTGGAAATGCAAATTATAAGTTAAAGGTAAAATTGTTTCTTTCATCCAGCCTCCGACATTATTACTGAATATTTTAAACAGAGATGATTTAAAGTACAACATAGCAAAAAGTTTTCCATTTGCTTCAGCAGAGGTGTTTTTAACTCTCTGAAGGGAAGATTTTTTTCCCCAAAACCCAAAAGATATTGTGCTACCATTTTGTAATGCTGCAAGAGAAAATTAGTGACTCAGAACCTCATTGAAGTAACTGATAAAGTTACATCAGGGATAAATTTGAGAACTTTTTATAAAAGGAACTATTTCCTTTCCTTTCTTAAATGAAGAAACAGAAGAAGAAGAAGAAGAAGAAGAGGAAGAAGAAGAGGAAGAAGCTAATGACTTATTTGAACTACTTTCCAGGTCTTAAAGAACTGAGAGTTATTCTTTTAGAATCTTTCCCAAAACCTAATGAAAGGACTTCTATTAACGTCAGTGGCCTGTAGATGAAGTCTTTTTCATGCACGTCTAGTGAGCTTGATCTTACACAGAAGTTCTTATTAGGTCCACTTAACTATACCTTCTTAGGTACGTAGTTATTTATATCTATGTCTTTCATATGAATTATTTTTACTTGGCTTGTAAAGAACATAAAACAAATGAGTGAGTCATTACCTTATGTTACTCTCCTGCAAAAATGGTGGGGAAGAAGGAATAGAACTCTAAAGAACTTTATAAATGCCATATGCAGCATCAGATTTATTGCTTAAGACATGAGAAGCCAGAATTGAATCACTCTTTGTTGTCTCTTTTGTTTTTTCATTATTTTATGTTCAGCATGAAAGCAAAAAAAATAGTTACATTACTCACTGCAGGAGTGAAAGTGCTGTCAAAGCACAAGTTATCAGAGATTAGATCATTTAAGATTCACATTGAAAATACAGAAGTAAAAATAGACTGGGTATTTAGACTGTTGCTATGTTATCGGACACATGATTCAAAGGATTAAGCCTTTTCATCTTCATCCCGCTTCTACTCCTGAAGGAAAGAAACTTCCTCAAAGAATGTTCTGGTTGAAAAGTATCACCTGGGTTGTCAACATGTGCAAATCTGCAGAGTCCATCTCAAATTTGATTAATATTTGTTTGCTGAAATAGCATAAGAAACAAACTATTTTTTAAATTTCATGTGCAGTTAACTTGCCTTCTAAAAGTTATTTTAGTTGTTTAGTTGTCATGTGAAAATATGTCACCAACATGGGTTTTTTCTCAATACTTCATAACTCTGGTCCAATATCAGGATAAAAATCCCATTGTCTTTCGGGGAAATGTTGTGCTCTTTTGTGTGCGTGTATGTGTGTGTTCTGTGGAAGAGTTTTTCTGAATTTTTATACTCAGTAAGAAAATGTGTAAAAAAAAAACATAAAAATTGCATAGTGAAACCCAGTCTTTTTTTCCATTCCACTTGGGTTGGTAGGTCTCATAAATACATGATTTTCTGCATAGACAAAGGCAGAAAAAAAAAAAAAAAATTAGGTCCTCATTTTCAACGATGTAGCAAATACATTCACCTACATTCACTTGGGCAATTAATCCAATAAAATCTCACCTCAGTTGAGTACTTCAGAATTTTTAGGAGAAAATCACTTGTATACTGTGTAAATAAATATGCAACTAAATGCAGTGTTAGTCTCAAACAAAAGCCTATTAAATTATTTTAATCCAAAACTTCAATTAAAAAATAATTTGTTATTGTAATAAGCACATTAAAAAACCACATTATAAACTCTGGGACTTTGAGTCAAGTCAAAGATCCAGCTGGCTCAGCATGATTTTTCCAGTGACGGCTGGCTTTAAAGGTTTAGGTAATTTTTCTTCTGAAATAGCCTCCAGTTTCCATCAGTCAGGTTGCTGGTTCTGTTCAGATCACTATATTACACTGAAATTGAAAAGTAGGAAAGGATAATGAAGAAATCTGAAAACGTGAAATTTTTATAGTTTTAGACTTCATTATTGAGTAGGCTGAGTAAAGTTTCTCATATTTGGTTATGTGTAAAATTCAACCAATGTTTTACTGAATTCAAAAAGAATTCTACAGTTCTGAATCAAATTCATTAGAAAATATGATCTCATTTAAAAATTAAACTGAACTGTAGAGGAAGAAAAGAAAGTGCATGTCATGTGCTAGAACACATATTTCTGTGTATGTATGAAATTAAAATTATATGATTTCCATACTCTTAGCAATTTCTTCAAGTACAAGCTCTTCCTTCCATCTCCTCCCAGTTCAGTCATGTTTGTGTATTGATAAATTACACAGGGCTTCGCTTGCAACACATCTGAATGCCCGATCTGACTGGGCGTACACAACGTCTAGGGTATAATTTTCTTTTTATCTTTTTTTCCCCCTTGTCATAACAAGTGTAAGTAGTTTATGTACTCTGACGTGTCTTTTTGACTGTTGATAACCCTGTCAGTCTTTATCAAAGTTTGGATCTGAGCTGAAACTTTTTATTTATTGGACTATGTGTATACTGGGAGATCAAGATTAGGCTTTCGTTTGATCGTCTTATCGATAATGAGGAATTAGGGGGAAAAAAAAGAAGTAACCTGCATTGAGAAAAAAATTTTGAAGCATGTTTATGTCTGGAAAAGTTTTTCAATAGAAAGTAGGTAATTCTAGAGGTAATAAAATAGATGAGATTTCATTGCACCCAATATGTCAGCTTTATAAAACAGATTATTAATAAACTGCCACTCTCATCAGTAGATGCCAATTGTCAGTGACCGCTATTTCTGAATTTGAGACTAGATTTTTATTCTTAGTATCCTTGCTCTCTGACTCCCTTCTTTCCTTTCAGTATAAGCCATTCTCTTTTTTAGACAGAAAATATACATGGTTGTTGTGCGATATAGTTGATGGTATTCAGTTTATAAAACTAACATATTTCTGGACACCAGTAAAATAGTAGCACACAAATCAATGTGTACTATACTCACATCGTAGTGCAGAAAATGAGGATTGGAGCAGATAGGACTATTTTTGTACCTAGAAATATGTGAAAGGTCATGGAAAAAAATTCAATGGATGGTAGAGATCGGCTTTCTCTTAAGAGAGAGGCACAAGCATATTTTTATAAGAAACACTTTGGTTTACACTTTAACTCTTTTTTGTCTTGCCTGCAAAACCACTGAACCCCTTTGCAGATCAGTCCCAGTGATGCAAAAAAGACACCGTTTAACATTTTAATTAACTTTAGAGACAGGTGGTATACTCTGTATAATGAAATATCAGGTAATCCCTCTGTGCAAAGCAGTCCTTTATGAAGAGTGAAACTACCGCATAATAGGAACAAGATTTTATGGTTTTGAGGCCTAATTTGTCATATGTTTATGCACTTTGGGAGGATTTTCTTATGTTGGATGTATCTCTTCTCTCCTGAAATCTGAAAATATTTAGAGTTAAATAGTATGATAAACATGCAGTGGCTAACACATTCAAGAGAAACTTCTGTGAGGTGCTATGTCTTGGGAGGAAGCTAGCAAAAGCTTCCTCCAAAAATGAAACAGGCTATAAATTATTATTATTATTAATGAATTAATCAACTAAGACAAAATGATATATACAAATGAACATATCCTTTGCCTTGTTTTTTGTTTTTGTTTTTTTGTTTGGTTGGTTTTTTTTAATTTTTTCAATTGCAGGCTCAGGGTGATATGGTAGATTAGGAAGCTATGAAGATAAGAATTAGGAAGATACGGTAGAGGAAGATTAGAACATTCTCAGAGTATCATTTGCACTTCCATTACTTCTGCACAAAAAATATGCTTATCTTTATTTTTAAAGTACCATTTCATATCAACCCTGCTGCCATGTAAGGAGATATGCTGTAGTAACTGCCTCTATCTATAGGTCTTTTTTAAACTGCAGCAATTTGGGAGTTTATCGAAACTCATATAATTAGTAGGAGTTGACTGGAGGCAGATATTTTTAAGGAAGGCTGTTTGATGGTTGTACTGCTGCGTTTTAAAATAAGTTTAGAAGAGAGAAAATAGGCAGAGCTCCAAGGCAACGTGAGGCTCTCACATCTCTCAGTCTCTCATAGCCTCTGTTAACTGGAGGCTGCTTCTGGGATGCATTTGGGACTACAGCAGTATTCCCACCTGATACCTTGGCTTTATCTGTCTACTGTCAGCATGAGCCGCTGCTGTCGCATAAATGATTTACAGTACTTGACAGAACTGTGACATTTTCCCACTCCCAATGGTTGCTTCACATACTATGCTGGGCACAGCATGTGCTTGTGTTTTTCGATTGCAAATGCCATTAGAGTCCAAAGTGCATAGCACTGCTTCCTTCACAACACTGAAATATACAGTGATGTGAATCATACGCAATAATCTGCAGGGAACACCTACAAAATTTGATGGCTGAGTTCAAAAGGCTAGATTTGGTGCTGATATACAATCCTTTGTTAAATTCTGCCAGATATTTTGAAATCTTTGGGAAAAAAAATCATGGAACCATAAAGTCATGGAATGGTTTGTGCTGAAAGGGACATTCAAAGATCGTAAATCCAACTCCCCAGCCATGGGCAGAGACATCTTTCACTAGATCAGATTGCTCAAAGGCTCATCCAACCTGACCTTGAACACTTCCAGGGATGAGGCATCCACAACTTCTCTGAGCAACCTATTCCAGAGTCTCACCACCCTCAGAGTAAAGAATTTCTTCCTTAAGCCCAATCTCATTATCTATTTGATCTTCTAAGTTCTTTAGAGGATTTTTTGTCACACCTTTCTAGTTTGTGCCAGGTTTCCTTTATGTCATTCCTCCAAATTACATTTCTTCATAGTTTTCCATAGGCATCAATATTGAGTTTATATTCTCCTTTCCCATACATCTGAAAGCATGCTTAATTTCTAGAGAAAAGCTGATTGAAAAATATGAAACATTTTGTGGTTTTTTTTTTAATAATATTTTTTGACTGCCAAACTGCAGTCCCATTTATATTTATCCACTTCTAGATACCTTAAACATGGAATCTACCTTTAGTATCTTACAGAGCTGTACACTAACATCACTGTATTTTATACTCCATTTTTCCTCTGGTTTCTTTAATATGGTATGCAGAATTCTGTACTCCTGACAGAATTTCACCCTTTGGAATACAAATACCACCTTCCGCAGATACAGTTGGACAGACTTTTTTATCTACATTTAAAAAGAATAATTATAATTGTATTCATCCAGATGAATTAAATTTTCTGGTAAATTTACAGAAAACATGGGAGGAAACATTGCTGGTTTAGGTAATTTCTTCTTTTTTCTTCATGGTTTGATATGTAAAACTCAGAAGAGCAAAATATGTGCTTCTGGTTTTGTGGAATTATCTTGTAGTTTCTATTGTGGGTAGGGAAACAGTGAGATAAAAGTGTCCAAATACTACTAGAAGCAGAACACATATTTAAGTACATAATTCATAATGTACGTAGAGGACCATAGAGACCCTAGAGGACCCATTTTAAGATTTAAGGCAGATTTTAGCTAGCCTCAATGACTTGCATCATCTGGGAAGGACATGTAACATGAAAAAAAAAAAAAATAAAAAATGAAAGAGTATGGGACAAAGTGGAAAAATATTGTGTCACAGTTTCTCTCCTTTGTGCTGCCTGAACACAAAAGAGTTTAAATCAAAGGAAACATACACTGGCTTGACATGTTCCCAGACAAGAAGCTGGTTCTGGAAGGCTATTAGGGCTTTCAGCCTGAATCTGCTTTCTCCATCCACCAAAACCATGAAACTGAATCTACATGAGAGTGCAGGCCTGCAACAAAAGCTTCTTCTTAATGAGTTTCTTCACTTCCAACAGGATGAGTATCAGTCCAGGTTTGCCTCTTAGTAGATCTAATTTGTAATCTTTAGTAGATTTAATTAGGCATAAGGCTTATTTCCCTGGCTATTTCTGAACCAATTTGTGTTGGAAAAAAATAACAAAATGTAAATAGGGTTTATGACAAATGTAATACCTGGTATTTCTTTAGAACAGATGTCTCCCCCATCATAAAACAGAAGACCACTCTCCTCCACATCCTATCCCTAAGCATACACTTTTCTCCTTGTTTCTGTTATGGCATCTTGCTTTTCTCCTCCTGTGGGATAGGTGAGCCAGTATTCCATTTGTTAATCCTCTCAAAACAAAAGTAAAGCCCGAGAAATGCTTTGTGTAAAAATTCTTTGTGTAAAAATATATCAAACTGTGATACTGTTATGTCATGTCATCTCCATGTTCCTTTCCAACCAGAGCAATCTATTCATTTGTAAAGGAAATAGAACAGACACTGATAATGAACAACTTTGAGCTGTGTTCTTGCTTCAGTGACTCAGTCTGTTATGATAGACTATTATTGCTCTCAGGCAGCTTTCTTTCCTTAAGAAAGGAATGACACATTTGTGCTGTAGTGATGGGCCTCAAGAAGTACCTAACTAGTAGAAACTACTCCCTCAGTTTGTTTCAGCCTAGCAAGCCAATTTGAACAGAAAATGAATGCCCACAATACAATATATGGATGCAGGAGTGACAATTCAGTTTTATTGGGCAATACTAATTGCTGTACTAAATGTGGATTTGGGAGGCAATTCACTGGTGAGGCAACTCAATAGTGTGCGTCTTATTAAGTACAGCTCTTGAGTATTAGTATGTTATTCTGTCATAACCAAAGTGCCATAAGGCTGCAGTTACTGATCAGGGAAGAATGATAGCACAGGATTTGGCATGGCGTCTTGTGCACAAAGCATGTTGGGTACAATTGACCATGCATGGGGTGAATGATGATAAAGCAACCCCTTCAGCTCAGTAACAGCTGTCACATGGCTTTCTCCTTGTTACAGACCATGAGGACTCAGCTGAGATGTGTGAACCACAATAGAATATTTGTCATGCCTACATAAAAATACAGGTCTTTATTCATGAGGACATGTGGTCATTTTTACCGCCCATTTTCCAAGGAACAATGCTAATCCTTTTTCACTCCGTTACCTTTCTTCAGTTCTTTAAGCATATATGGCAGAACTGTAGTAAATGCAGTAGTGTGTTTCTTTCAGTGTCTCCTGCTTATGTGTGTAAAATGCCTCTGTCTTTCTTAAAAATACTGTCATCACTGACATAACAAACTAGAAAGGAATGTTGTTTGGACACAGTTGAAAATGAACTAAACAGCAGTATTTAGCCATGAATGGGGAACCAGTATTTAGGAAGCTCTTGGCTATATCTATAGTTCTGAAACACTATCGCGTACAGGAAATGACAAAAAATCTTTGTACATTTGAATTTTAAATTTAAGTACAACTTAGTTCTGTCACGGAGAGAAGGAAGACTCTGATCTAACAGATTCTTCTATTCTCATTTTCTGACTTTTATGTGCTTTGGTGTTTTTTTGCTTGTAAATTTTAGGAATATCTGTCAAGAACTGATATATGACTTAGAAAGAACGCCATGCACCATGCAGAGAAAAAGAAGGTGCTGAAGTGTTCTGCCTCTTTTCTAAACACAGAAGACTTACAAAATTTTATATATTTCTGACTAAATTGCAGTGAGGATAATACTGAAATTGCCATGAATCAGCAGGCTGGTGCTTCCCTTGCATATCCCTCTCAGTAATCCCAGGTCATTCAGTAATCTATTGTTTCTAGATAAACAATCCTGAACAGCAGACATTTCTCAGGTAGAGTTCTAATTCCCTGTATTCATGTTTCATTTATTTTAAATATGTACTAAATAAATTAATTTTAAAAAGAACTATATGCCTCAGCTTTTCATGTGTTTTAAGTTCTGTGCATGAGTTCCCTGCTGACTCATGGTGCCACGTATGTACTACAATACACCTGGACAGTTCAAAGGGACTCCATTAAAGAGAAAATTCACAATACAGTTAGGCAGCATTATTTTTATGTCAATGTTCTTTCATCTTCCCTCCTGTCTTATGTTTTTGAGTGGCTTTTCTCTTGCCTTCTATGTAGTGCTGTTGAATGTTAGAGATACTTTCTGTAGGCATCATTTAATGAATAATTTCTTCTTAGCAGCCATTTTCTTCGGATTGATTATCTGTTTTCTCATAGACAGTACCTGGCAGATACATAGTGATATACATTATTAGGAAAAAATATGGTTAGACTTGGAGATTTAACCCTTTAAACTGTTTCTTTGACCTCTAATCAAGACACATTTTCTTTCCAAACAAGATTGTGTTTGTGGCTTCTTTACAGAACAACCTGGAAAAGAATGATGGGAAGAAGGACTTCAAAAACAGATTGATTTCATAGAATAAATAGATGGCTTGTCAGGAAGCCATCACTTGCTCTTAATTAAGTTGCTTTGTCTGGAGACCTTGCAGTTCTAGTCAAAGTTGATAGGAATCCTATGCAGCTCAGCTCAACCTCTGTGTACTAATAATATGTACCAGCAGCTCAACATATTTTCTTCAATATAAAGTAAAAAACATTAATATTCTAATTATTATTCAATAACTAGGAAGCAGAGATCTTAGAAGATAGTTATAACAAATGCCTAGGCTAAAATTTAATTTGGTCTTCAAGGCTTTTAAAATGGCACGCATACATCAAGGTTACAGCGGCCTAGTCTTTTGCACTGTCATTACAATATTCAGTTATATTGTAAGAATGAATTATTTACTTGCAGTTTAATCTTATTAATCCACTAATGCTGATGATTTTCTTGCTTCTGTGTTTACACATGACCTAGTTTGCTTTGCACTTGCATCTACTGCAAGCATTTATAACAAAGTCAGTTGAACACAAACCAGATCTAAAACATTTAAAGGCTCCTATGGGACTCTTCTGCCCCATTTCACCAGTAAAAATGACCAAAGAATATTCTAAGCAATCAGTCAATCTATCTTATTTGATGATTGATCCTTGACTTGGTGAGCGCTGTTATTATCAGATGTATGTGCAATTTTGTAGATTTAATAGCTTTTATATAAATTACTTTAAAAGCACATCTTAAAATACTGTATGTACTTCATAAATAGGCATTGAGTAGACATTATTTATACAAATATTTTAAGGAAAACTGTATTTATTTTTTTTTCCTAATGATTCATGCTCTTGCAGTAGTTTACCTAAGGCTACAGGTTCATTTAGTGTCTTTTCTTAATCTTTATTCTGCTCAATTAGATGATTGTTAGTCTACATTCAAGATTGCTCCAATTTTTCAATTGCAAAAGAGCAGATGGGTAGGTCTGGTGGAGATAAGCTAGTGCTCTGGAGTCCAGACCACTGTGATGGCTGTAGAAGAGTGCCAAAACTGGCTGGAATCTGACACTAACTCCTGTAAACAGATGAGAGCCCCACCACTGAACTTTGCTTGGTAGAGCTGGAGCAAGGGTGAGACAAGCGAAAGGTGCATAATGAAGGCAAATATGCTGAAACCCTGACAACTGCTGGTACCGTTGAGTGTGGTGCCATTGTAACTCCATAGCAGTAGAGCAAAGAGCTCAAGAGAGACTGTTCCTGGAGGAGGAGGGAGAAAAAAGCAAGCACACTGTGGTACTTAGAAATTCTTGCTGCAATTTGAACTCTAACGGCAACTGTGTGTGGCAGGGGAGGGCCTTACTTGTGCCTCCAGTTGATTTGTGAAATACAAGCAAACAAAGCAAAAGCTTCTGTAGACTCCTGAGGTGAATCAGGAAAACTCTCTCAAAACTTGACAGTGCCAGACTGGATAGATAGTTTTGTGCCAGTTCGGGTAGTCAGCCAAAGATTTCATCCTTGCCCAAGTACTGTCTGTTGTAGCATTTCCGCATGACCAGTTTCATTCTAATGTATTTTGCAAAAACTACTCATATGTGCGTACATCCCTGTGTATGTGGATAGTAGTTTTGCACCTGAGGAAGCCTGGACTTCTTAAAAAAAGTATGGTGAAATGCATGTCATGTAACAAACATTACCATTTTGTTTTGCTTTTTATAGTTATTTCTTTAAGTGTAATCTGGTATTCAATTTACTTCCTGAGAAATAAAACAACAGATGCCCCAAGGAATTCAGGTCCTATCACTTTAGCAACTATTCTGATGAGAGATGTTTCCAGCCTTCATAAAAAAAACACAGTTCAGAAAACTATCTATCTACTATGTGGTATACATCCTAATTATATACCATATACCACATACCACATGCAAATTTTTTTTAAGTTTTTTCATTGTTCTACATTTTTTTAATGTCAGTCTTGGAAAGTACTTCTGGTCAGTACACAAGTGTAAATAAATAGATTTATCTACTGGTACTTCACTGAGTAGCTCTTACTGATTTTTTTTTTAATTATTTTTTTTTTTTACTTAGACTTGTACAAGATTTTTTGGTGAATATTTTAATGAATTATTCTTGTGCTAGTATGAACACTGAAGCATAAAACAATTTTTCCTTTATTTTGTGAAATGATCATAGGCAACTCATCTGAATTAGTTCTTGAAATCTGATCAGATGTTCCAGATGTTCTAGCATGAACATTACAGTTTCTCTGTGATCCATGTCAGAAATGCAGCTGTCAACACTAAAGCACACCTGCCACCAGTTTGCTGTCAGCAAATTATTTTTCAGTTTTATTAGGAAGTGTAGTAAATTGCCAGAACAAAGCTTTGGTCTCATATTGAACCGTATCTCGTATTCCAAATTCACAATATGTAATCAACAGGTTTAAGGAAGTTTACAGGGAAATAACCTTGAGTCTGAGAATTCACATACTAAAAATTTTGCTTCAAAAAGTTTGCTTCCCTGTTTCTGTAGGTATCTTCAGAATGTTGTTCAGCAGAACAATGTAAGCTGCTAAGAACTGTGCAGGTCACCTCTGGGCTCTTGGACTGTACCCGTGGAGCGTGTAACTGAGAAAGGAGTATGTGTTTTACTGCTTGCAAAAAAACTTTTTTTCACTTTACCACAAGTAGTTCTGTAAGCAAGAGAAATCCATGGGTTGTTATCATTCAAACTAGGATGGATTTGGAATCAGTCATTAGACAAACTTTCCAAAGGGAGATACATTTATATATGCCAAGATGCATTCAAAAACTAAAGCATTGACTTTCTAGCTATTTGTTCACTCTGTCCCATATAAACTATATCTTTCAGTGCAAGGTTCTAATCTGATACACTTTGTAGAGAATTTGGTCTCTAAATCATGTAACATAATTTTTTGTTACTTAAGATTCTGAGAAGAAGATGAGGTATAGCGTATTTTATATAGGATCACAAGTTATAAGATTTGAACTGTATCCTCCCAAATGAATGATTAGACTTTTATCTGCTGTACCACTTTCCTGGAGGCTTTATGGTTTCAAACTGCATTTCTTAGTTATATAAGATTGCACAATCCACCAGCCACTCGATGCTTTTATCTCCAAAAATAAAAAACGTTTTGCAGGGTGAGGTCCACTCTTTTTTGGGACTCTTTTTTTTTTTTAAATTTTATGAAATAGTTTTAAAAACTATGCAATACATGTGCATTTGAGATCCTATTTCTAAAATATTATGTTGTAACTGAATGTTGTCATGAGAGCTCAAAAGGCCTTAGCTCTTTTCTAGGCCTCTTTTGTTTAGGTGTTTAAAATTTCACTCGTATTTTTCCTTCCTGACTTTCTAATAACTTACTACAGAGATTTTTAATTATATGTGTGAAATTATATGTGCTTTATATGAACAGAAATGTACACTGAAAAAGGACTAGCTGGCATAACTCCTGATGAAATATCTGAGCACCTGATTTGCAGAGAGTTTACTGACTTTTCTCTTGAGACACCGCAGTCTCTTTTCGCACCTGTTTTAATGCTTAGGTAAAACATTTTATGATTCTATGTGTTAGCTGCTAATTTTCAGGCAATGACTCTTATTATGATACAGCTAACTAAGGATGCTCTCTGTCAAAGTTCGCCATGAAAAGACTGATAAATTACAATGACAATGCAGACTTCAGCTATTGTGTGTAACTGGCTGGTATTTGCTCACATGTGACATGAGATTCTGCAGTAAGCCCGATCATGGTTTCTAATGTTACAAGCAGCAGAATTTTGGTGGCCTTTTTTTTTCCCCATGAATACAGTATGATTATTTATCGTGATGAAAAGCTTATAACAATAGTAAATGTAAATAGTAAATCCTTAATAAGCAGATTCTAAATCTAGGTAAAATGTCACAGCAAATAACATAAAGAAAACTGTTGATTGCAAAAAACTCACCACATGACATCCTCCCTTAAGTCTTTGTCTTCAGCTGTTATTAGAATCTAATTTCTCCTTTTATAATGCTTATTAGTTGCAAATGGTATTACTGACATATTAATTAAGAACGGAAGTGCAAAGACAAGTGGATGGAAAAAAGGAAAAAAGAAATAATGGCAAAGAAGACTGAGATTTTGTTTTCATAAAATTCTGATGGATTTCCCATCACACATTTAGATATTCAAACCCCTCCTGATGTGTCTTTGGAAAGAATGGTTTTCTTTTTGCCTTTTTAAAAAAACCAAACCAAAACAACAAACAAACAAAACAAACACCCTAAACATTCCATTTATAGAATAATTCCTAGACATGCTGGACTTGGCCATTGAAAAATATTATTAAAACCTATGAATAATTCAAATTCAGAACAAGATTCAATTTTAGGTCATCTGGCATATTGCCTTTTAACACTGAAAGCCAAGAGCAAAAATCAGACTCCCTTATAGGAAGCCAATCTTCCAGGTGGCCACCAGGATTTTTCACAGAATTTTGCACCTCCTGGGATAGAGAAACTATAATGGAATACAAAATCAATGCAGCTTCTGAGATCCAATCCACAAACTGGGCTTTTTATGGCTACATTGAAGTGAGATGGCCTTCTGTCTCTCTAAGAACATTCAGATTACCATCACACAGGAAGGAGAAAAGATTATGCAGAACTAAGACATGTCAGCATGGCTTCCTCCTGTTCTACAATTCAGTGTGATATAGCCACATTGGCAGATTAACTGGCTCATGAAAAAAAGCTTAAGGACAGTTTTCCATTGGCACAGAGTTATTACAGGTACTCTTACAGCAGTTGTGTTCCTCATCACTGTGCAACGTAGATTTAAAAAAATATTGTGGATGGGTTACATGTGGTGAGGCCATGAATGAGCTGATCTTTCACTGAGCTATTAGCTGAATAAACTCATTTTGTGTCAGAATACTCAAGAACTTTTCTTACGTATTACAAAATGTTTCCTCTTCTTAGAACACACAGGATCTAGGGAATCTTCTGTAATTTCAAATTTCATTTATACATCCTCTTCTTCCCCCAAGATACCATATAGTTAAGCATATTTCCTTCTGTCCCTTGTCATTCTCTATAAAAATATCACATAGGCATAAGTGACATATATAAAGTTAACCCAATGATTTCAATATAAATTTCCGTAACTTAGTATGTTATGTATGCTTGCGTATGTGTTTATAGCCATAAAGATAATATTTGTATTTAATAGAGAGTAAACATGCCATCCACTTCCAAATACTGCTAAATAGACTGGTATTAATTTTCTAAGAAAATAGAGGAATATGAAATCACAGCTGGGGATAAAAGGGAAGAGAAACCCTTAGGTGAATCCAGGAGCAAGAACTGTATAAACTAGCATCTATGAAAGTTTTTACATATGTCCACAGTTTCCTTTCTGACATAATCCTAAGCAAAGAACATTATGTTATGTCATGTAGATAGGACAATAGCTAAGATAAATTTCCTTCCAGAGAACAGACTAAAATTGATTTAACAAATTTGGAACAGCTTATTGTGCTGAGCACAGAATTTGACACTTGCTTGATAAAACTTGCCTCAATACCATAGATACACAATGAAAATATTCTTCAGGAAGTGTCAGTCCCTACTCAATTCTATACAACTTCTGTCTGAAAAGTTGGGGCAAAGTAATTCATTAATGAAACTTTATTGTATCTTGTTGCTAAGACTGATGAATTTACATTTTCAAACAGAATTTTAAGGAAAGGAAAGTATAATATTGGGATTAGCATAGAATATTAGAAACAGAGTTCTAAATAATTCATTAATTACTAACTGCAGGAATTTTATTTCTGTATTTTAAAATTAGATGTAAGTAAGAATGTTTTCAGAGGAAAAAAATCATACAGTGTCCTGTACATGCTATTATAGCTGCTCAGCTGCTTTAAGAGCTCAGAGTGTTTTTTGCATTACGTTAGTTATAAAACATAAATATACATCTTTAACTAGTTTATTTTTATTTGCCTTTAGTTTGTAAACATTGTAGGAATTACGTTGTTCACTAGGAAACATTGATGCTACATAACAATGTATAACTATAAACTTCAAAATATTTTCATTTTTATCTGCATTGCAGTCACCTAAATTAAAAACAAACAAACAAATAAACTCGAGCTTCTGATCCTAGACCCTATTCATTCTAAGTTTGCATTTATACAAGTTGATTTGTTGGGATATAGACCATATGTTTGATTTTTCATAAGTCCAAGTCTTGATCAATCAAGTAATGGCAGGCTGACTCATGCGATTACATAGAAGACAGAATTTTGATATGTAGCCAACCCACTAAAACAGCCTTCCAAAGAAAAATGTATTGAAGGGAACCAAGGAAAGTAGAAACTGCTTTGAAAAGATGAAGAAAAAATAATCACTCTTTCTGGTTAATAGTTGTCCAAGAGACAAATTGGCAGAAAACTTCATGTCTGCCCAAAGGGAAGTGTCACTTCCAAAATTTTTAACAGCTTCATGTGGATATTGCTTCAAATGTTCTCTAAAATGGTGATACCAGCTTTTTATCCTCTGAAATACAGTACGCTCTTCTTTTGCAAATAACAGTCTAAAAACCTAATGCTGTAGGCTAGTTTATCCAGACTAAGTGGAAGTGAAAGAAAATACTTGGAATCAGAGACTGATTACATGTCAGTATGGCCTTAAAAATCTACTGAAACAGTTAATCTTGTTACTCAAAGCACCACAAGCACTAGGATTTGTACTAACCCTTTTCCACCCTGCTGTTAATAATTGAGTACACAAGCTTTAAATTAACAATGAATAATGGACTTTTTGCCAATAAAATCATGTTAAGCATAGAATCAAATAATAGTTTGGTGCCACCCCACCTGAAAGGAGCAGGGACAGCTTTCAGTAGATCAGGTTGCTCAGAGCCCCATCCAACCTGACGTTGAGCGTTTCCAGGGATGGGACACCAACCACCTCTCTGGGAAAACTGTTCCAGTGTTTCACCATGTTCATTGTACAAAATGTATTCTTTATATCTACTCTAAATACCCTATTTCAGTTTAAAGCCATTACTCCTTGCCCTATCACAATAGGCCTGCTGAGAAGTTTGTCCCCATCTTTCCTTCAGGCCCCCTTCAAGTCCTGAAAGACCTCCATAAGGTCACCCCATAGCCTTCTCTTCTGTAGGCTGAACGGCGCCAGCTCTCTCAGCCTGTCATCATAGGAGAGTTGTTCCATCCCTCTGATCATTTTTGTGGCCCTCCTCTGGACACACTCTAACAGGTCCATATCTTTCCTGTGCTGAGGACTCCAGAGCTGGACATAGTACTCCAGGTGGGATGTCACCAGAGCAGAACAGAGGGGCAGAATCACCTCCCTCGACCTGCTGTCCATGGTTCGTTTGATGCAGCCCAGGATGCGGCTGGCTTTCCGGGCTGCAAGTGCACATTGCCAGCTCACGTCCAACTTTTCATTCACCAGTCCTTCTTCTCAGGGCTGCTCTCAATCCCTCCATCCCCCAGCCTGTATTGATACTGGGAGTCCCATTTTGATAGCAAACCTTCCATCAGTCTCCTATGAAACAGCTTCCAGAAAGTGTATCCTGTGCAATTTCTGTCTGACAAACAAATATCTGACATTTAGCAGTGGGAAAAACACTCCAACCTGTTTCCTAGACTTTCAACTCCTTCCTGACTTGACTGCTACCCAAAAAGGCAAAGGCATACACAAAACTTTTTTTCTAGCTACAAAAAAGTTTTAATTGAAAACAAGAGTGCCAGGTTTGAACACAGTTTCAGCAGATTAGCAGTTAAATTAGAAGGGGCTTTTCGTTTAAGTTCCAGTGTTGATATGTCACTGTGCCCTGTCACTTTGAAAAGCGATAGTGCTTTGTTATCAGCACTGAGCACAGGCAGCTTCCTGATGTAGAGGCAGACTAAAATAGGCTGCCACAGTGATGAAGGCACCATGCACATGTTGCATCCTCCCATGCAGGAAGATGTGGAGGGGCGGTGCTGACACACAGCTCTGCTCAGACAAACAGTCTATCTCCCAGGGCCTGGTTTCCTGACATTCAACAAAAAAAAAAAAATGAACTGATGGCAAAAATGTTCATCCTAGTTTACCTCAAGGAGTATAAAGGGATTCCGAGACTATGGTAGCATTTCTCATTAATAAATGATTCCTTGTGTGTTTGCTTATCATCCCTTTTGGCAGGAAAAAGCTTTGTGGGATTAGTTATTGTTGAGAGTTCTGTATTGCAGAAGTTAAAGGATTTGAGGGATATTCATATCTTGTATTGAGGTTTTAGATGCAAAAGGGGTATACAAATTTTATTCTCAGCTTCCATGATTAAGAATTGGTGTAACTCTTTTAATATTTGAAGTCACTCTTTATTTATTTCAAGCCTGTACTGCCCTGATAGAAAATTGATTTGATTACATTTTTCCTTCTGTTGTTCCCTACTACAACTGTCTTCTTGGGCCTGCCATAGCAACTAAATATCACCCATTTGATGCTTTTTACTGTCTAATCTTCTCAGACACCTAACTTAATTCTTTCAACAAAAAAATCTTATGTGTTCTCTACTCAGCATGATAGAGGGAAGACACTTAGCCTGTCATTTTCCAAATTTCTTGTCAGGCAAAACTGGGCCATATTGGAAGTAGTGTATTTGACAGATATACAGCAACTTTTTGGCAGGCATGGGTTCTTCTTTGACGCTTTTCTGCTTAGCTGCCTCTTTTTGTATAAAATAATTTTTTATTCTGTTCTCATGGGTTTCACATATGTGCGTATTTGTAACAGAGGAAGCAGAGAGGACCTGATTTTTTTTTCCATTTTTCTCTTCTGGATTTGTAGATATTTTTAAAATCAAGCAAAAACAGAAAACAAGGTTCAAGTGATTAAAATTTTTATTTAAGCTATTTGTCTTGTCTCATAAGCTGTGCTTCTACAACATAATGCTAATTGAAAAGCCAACTAATCCAGCAAATCTGGGATGAAAGGTGTGGAATATGAATGAATTTGTCCTAGACAGCATACATACAATTATTAATAATATGTAACAACCACTGGAATTATACCAATGACAAGTATTTGTATCGTGTGTGTTCCTTCACATGGCATTGCAGTTGATTTCTCATTCCTTGATGAAATCTTTGCTGTTGCAAAACCAACAATAGGTGAGAAGTATTTCCTAGTATGGATTGACTGGAATGTATCAAGCTCTCCCTGGGGATGGATGAAGAGGTATTTGAGAGCTTGTGGGTAAGGACTAAGGGGCAGGCTAATATGAGAGACACTGTTCTGGGTGTTTATTACAGGCTGGCTGATCAGGATGGGGAAGCTGATGAGGCCTACAGGTAACTGAAAGTAGCCTCACAATCACAGGCCTTGGTTCTCATGGGGGACTTGGTTCTCATGGGTCACCCCAATATCTGCTGAGAAGGCTACGCAGCCAGGCATGCACAGTCCAGGAGGTTCCTCCAGTGTATTGATAATTTTTTGAGTCGGGTGGTGGAGGAGCCAACAAGGAGAGGTGTACTACTGGACCTAGTATTGACAACAAAGAGGGACTGGTGGAGTACATAAAGCTTGGGGGCAGCCTTGGCTGTAGTCATCACAAGAAGACAGAGTTCAGGATCATGGGTAGTATGCACAAAACACCCACAAGTAGGCTTGCAAGCTTGGACTTCAGGGGGGCTAACTTTGACCTCTTCAAGAGACTGCTTGGAGAAATCCCGTGGGCTAGGGCTCTGGAAGGTAGGGGGGCTCAAGAGAGCTGGTTGATATTCAAAGACCACTTCCTCCAAGCTCAGAATCGGTGCATCCCTAAGAGCAAGAAATCAGGCAAGGGAAGCAGGAGACCTGCATGGTTGAGCAGGGAGCTTCTGAAAAAGCTCAAGTGGAAGAAGGAAGTTTACAACACATGGAAGAAGGGACTGACCACTTGAGAAGATTACAAGAATGCCATCAGTGTATGCAGGGCTGAAACGAGGAAAGCCAAGGCCTCCTTGGAATTAAAACTGGCAAGGGATATTAAGGTCAAGTATATTGGAGGCAAAAGGAAAACTAGAGAAAATGTGTGCCCACTGTTGAATGAGACAGGAGCCATGGTGACAGAGGGTATGGAGAAGGCAAGTTACTGGATGCCTTCTTTGCTTTGGTCTTTACGGCTCGGCCCAGCCCTCAGGAGTCCCAGACTTTGGAGGTAACAGGGAAAGTCTGGAGGAAGGAGGACTTCCTCTCGGATGAGGAGGATCAAGGGAGAGATCAATTAAGTAAAATGGATATCCACAAGTCCATGGGCCCCGATGGTAGGCACCCAGGAGTGCTGAGGGAGCTGGCAGATGTCACTGCTGGGCTGATCCCCATCATCTTTGAAACATCCTAGAAAACAGGTGAGGTGCCCGAGGAGTGGAGGAAAGCCAATGTCACTCCAGTCTTCAAAAAGGGCAAGTAGGAAGACCCAGGGAGCTACTGGCCAGTCAGCCTCACTTCCATCCTTGGAAAGATGATGGAAGAGCTCATTCTGGGAGCCATCTCAAAGCATGTGGAGGAAAAGAAAGCTATCAGAAGAAGTCAACACGGATTCACCAAGGGGAAATCATGTCTGACTAATCTGATAGCCTTCTACGATGCCGTGACTGGATGGATAGGTGAGGGGAGGGCAGTGGATGTTGTCTACCTTGACTTCAGCAAGGCTTTCGACACCGTCTCCCACAGCATCCTCATAAGGAAGCTTTGGAAGTGTGGGGTAGATGAACGGACAGTGGATTGAAAACTGGTTGAAAGATAGAGCTCAGAGAGTCGTGATTTGACACACAGAGTCTAGTTGTAGGTCAGTAACAAGTAGTGTTCCCCAGGGCTCAGTACTGGATCCAGTCCTGTTCAATATATTCATCAATGACATGACCATGAGGCAGCAATGTGCCCTCGTAGCCAAGAAGCCAATGGCATCCTGGGCTGCATCAAGAAGAGTGTGGCAAGCAGGTGGAGGGAGGTCATCCTCTCCCTCTACTCTGCCTTTGTGGGGCTGCACCTGGAGTACTGTGTCCAGTTCTGGGTTCCCCAGTTCAAGAAGGACAGGGAACTGCTGGAGAGGGTGCAGCAAAGGGCTACCAAGATGATTAGGGGACTGGAACACCTCTCTTATGAAGAAAGGCTGAAGGTTTTGGGTCTCTTCAGTCTGGAAAAAAGACAGCTGAGGGGGGATCTTATCAATGCTTATAAATGCTTAAAGGGTGGGTGTCAGGAGGATGGGGCCAGGCTCTTTTCAGTGGTGCCCAGTGACAGGACAAGAGGTAATGGGCACAAACTTGAACATAGAAGTTCCACCTCAACATGAGAAGGAACCTCTTTACTTTGAGAGTGGCATAGCACTGGAACAGGCTGCCCAGGGAGGTGGTGGAATCTCCAACTCTGGAGATATTCAAAACCCACCTGAACACATTCCTGTCCATCCTGCTCTAGATGACCCTGCTCTGGCATGGGACTAGATGATCTCCAGAGGTCTCTTCCAACCTCTATCATTCTCTTATTCTGTGAATCTCTTTCAAGAAGAAAGAGATCCATGAGGTACACAGGGAGAGCTCATCTTGGACTTTATATTACAGTTAACTGACTGTTGGATAAAGCTGAAGTTAATAAAATCACAGGCTTACAGTGGTTTAGACTGCATAGGTTTTGTTTCTGTGTGGAGCTAACACATGCAAGTCTCAATATATTACGTATTACTTTATCACGGAATCACGGAATCTTCAGAGTTCGAAGGGACCTCTAGAGATCATCTTGTCCAACTCCCCTGCTAGAGCAGGATTGCCTAAAGCACATCCCTCAGGGCTGCATCCAGGCGGGTCTTGAAAATCTCCAGAGAAGGGGACTCCACAACCTCCCTGGGCAGCCTGTTCCAGTGCTCTGTCACCCTCACCGTAAAGAAGTTTTTCCGTGTATTTGAACGGAACTTCCTATGTTCTAGCTTGTGCCCATTGCCCCTTGTCCTGTCACTGGGAACCATTGAAAAGAGCCTGGCTCCGTCCTCCTTAAACCCACCCTTTAGGTACTTGTAAACATTAATCAGGTCCCCCCTCAACCTTCTCTTCTCCAGGCTAAAGAGTCCCAGCTCTTTCAGCCTTTCCTCATAAGGGAGATGCTCCAGTCCCATAATCATCTTGGTTGCCCTTTGCTGGACTCACTCCAGTAGTTCCCTGTCCCTCTTGAACTGGGGAGCCCAGAACTGGACACAGTATTCCAGTTGTGGCCTCACCAGTGCAGAGTAGAGGGGGAGAATGACCTCTCTTGACCTACTGGCCACAGTCTTCCCTATGCAGCCCAGGATGCCATTGGCCTTCTTGGCGACAAGGGCACACTGCTGGCTCATTGATAATTTGCTGTCTACCAGGACCCCCAGGTCCGTCTCCTCAGAGCTGCTTCCCAGCATGTCCGCCCCTAACATATACTGGTGTTTGGCATTCTTCCTTCCCAGGTGCAGGACCTTACACTTGCTTTTGTTGAACCTCATTATGTTCTTCTCTGCCCAGCTCTCCAGCCTGTCCAGGTCACGCTTTATATATGTATATATATTTCCTTTTACTTTGATAGTGTTATGTTATTGAAAAGCACATTCTTTTAGAAAATTTTGCTTTTCTGGCTAATGAGTAAATAGCCTTATTGTTCTTTAAAGATATATGCTTTACTTTTTGCATCCTGAAAGGCTTTGGTTTCTTATTTCTTGGAAAACTCTTTTAGCAAAGATATCAAGCAGAATCAAATAGCTGTGTTGAATCTGTGAAGAAATTATATTTTTGGTTTATTTCATTTGCAAACTCTTTATTTGCACAGTTTGCAGATACATATAATTAATTTTTAACTACAGTTTCTCCAAGTTAAACCATGTGAAATTGAACTCTATGGTTACAATTAGTTGCATACAAAAAGACTGTTTATAGTTTCATTTTTACTTTTGTCTAGAACAGTTGTTCATGCAAAAAGCATCACAACTAAAATACAAGCTGTTAAATTCTCTTCATTTTTGTTTTTAATACCTTAACCTAGTTAAAACTGAGAGATTGAGAATACTATGTGTCATTCTATGAGCATGATTTAATTTAGGGTCTTCACTAAATTGGCTGCTTTCAGTGTTTTTTTTCAGAGAAGATATCTATAAGATACACACATACATTTTCTTTCTCCTTTTCTCACTTTCTGCAAAATATATTTCATTCATCCCACCTGGACTCTCTCAAAGCAGATCCACAAAGCATACAGCAGCTCCTATTGTCAATGAATGCAGATAATGTCATTAACACTGCAAAGGATTTGCAAGTATATATGGACTAGATGAAATTGAGTCAGGCGTGACAAATTGCATTGAATTAAATCTTGTTTAAAAAAAGTATTTTTTCTGTCTGAAGGTCATTGCATGCACTGTCAGTCACTCAAAACACTCAAAGTAGCTATTAGATCAAAGGGGAGGAGGTAATACTGCAATTCTACAATACACTGTAAAACAGAATAGAGTACTGTGGGAAAAGTAGCAGGCAACATACATCTGCAGCCAAACAGTAGCAATTTGAATCTTTGTTTGTTTGCATTCTTACTAATTGAAAAGGAGACTATAAAAGAATCCGGAGACTATAAAAGAATCCAGAGACTATAAAAGAATCCAGAGACTATAACTGAAATGTATTTGCTTGCTTGGAGCTAGTGGAAGATGGAACATATGAAGAAGAAAAATAACTTGTTTTAATTGGTGATAGAGGGTTTGGTTGTTTTTGCAATTTCCTTTACATTTTAAATGCTTTTTCTCTATGCTTAACATTTGTATACGATCAATTTTGCAACATATAAAAGTGGAATTGCAGTTGAAGTACTTTCCAGCTTTTACACGAACAACATGTAAAATATTAAATACCTATCTTGCAGAATTTCTGAGTTATCCATCTACTTTTAGCAAATATAACCTGTAATTCAGGGTACATTTATTTATTTTACTCCCAGCTCTCCCAGCCTCTCCTTGTATGACAAATGCTCCAGTTCATTCATCATCTTTGTGGCCCTTTACTGAATTTGCTCTATTATGTCTCTTGTACTGGGAAGCCCAGCACAGGACACAGCACCCAGATGCGTCTCACCTGTACTGAGTAGAGAGGAAGGATCACCTCCCTTGACCCGCCAACAGTGTCTTCCTAGTGCAGCCCAGGAAGCTGTTGGGCTTCTTTGCTGCTAAGCTGCATTACTGGGTCATGGTCAATTTACTGTCCACCAGGACCTTTTCTACTGAGCTTGTTTCCAGAAAGCTGGCCTCCAAATGGCTGCTGCTGCCTGCAATTATTCTTCCCTAATGGCAGGGTTTGGCATTTCCCTTTGTTGAACGGCAAGATGTTCCTGTTGGTCATTGCTCTGTTCTGTCCAGGTTCCCCTAAATGGCAGCACACCTATGTAGTGTATCAATCTATTGTTCCACTTTGTTATCCTCTGTAAACTTGCTGAAGGTGCACTATGTCCATTGTCTAGGTCATTAATGAACATGTTCAACAATGTTGGACCCAATTAGACAGTATTGAGCCCTGGGAGCCCTGGGAGGACTGCAGTTGAGATATGTAGAGCTGTTCACAGTCCTTGTAGCCTGGTAGTTCAAGGAGTTTTCAGTCTACCTCACTGTCCATTTATGGAGTTCATGCTTCACCTGTTTTACTATGAGAATGTTAGGGGAGACAGTGATGAAAGCTTCGTTAAATTCAGAACAAGCAACATTCATTGCTCTATACTTGTTCATCATTCCAGTCACCTCATCACAGAAGGCTGTGAAGTTGGTTAAACATGATTCCCCCTTCATATATCCATACTGAGTACTCCAAAATGCCTTTATGTCCTTCATGTTTGGAAATCATTTCCAGAAGGATTTCCTCTATCGCCTTCCCAGGGATCAAAAGCAAGGCCTGTACTTCCACAGATCCTCCTCCTTTCTGCTCTTGAATAGAGTGAGCTTTACATTCTTCTAGTCTTCAGAGACATCCACAGTCAATACAAACCCTCAAGACAAATTCAGAGTGGTCTGGTAATGACGTGAGCCAACT
Source organism: Rissa tridactyla (assembly GCF_028500815.1). Lineage (NCBI taxonomy): Eukaryota > Metazoa > Chordata > Aves > Charadriiformes > Laridae > Rissa > Rissa tridactyla. Next base: position 54,625,635 of record NC_071497.1, read on the forward strand.
CCTCGGCACTGGGGGATGCAAGTCATCAGGTCCCATAAACTCGTGTGTATCTGGTTCATTTAAATGATCCCTAACCTGGTCCTTCTCATTCCACCAAGTGTAAGTCTTTCTTCCTCCAGACTTTCTTGCTGGTCTCAAGTACCCAAGTCTTACCCTTAGAGATCAAGGCAAAGAAGGCATTAAGTGTTTCAGTCTTTTCAGTGTCCTTTGTCATCAAGTCCCTTTTCTTTTTCAGCAGTGGGCCCGCATTTTGCTTTGTCTTCCTTCTGCTTCTGGTGTATCTGTAGAAACCATTTTTCCCTTCAGATCCCTTACCAGACGCCAGTCTAGGTAGGCTTTGGCTTTCATAATGACAACCCTGAATGCTTAGACAGTGTCTCTGTGTTCTTCCTGGGTCACTAGTCCCTGCTTCCATTGGTATGTTGCATTTTCTAGTCTGAGTTTTTTCAGGAGCTCCATGGGCATCTATGGAAGGTTGCGCCTTCAATAAAGTGATGTGAATTTTGTGGGAAGGAGGGAAGAAAGGTCCTGGAAAAGGGCATAGGGCGTGCAAAATATATTAAGAACCAGTAAAGGGTGAATCCATAACAGCAATAGGAGTGTCTTCTGAGATGAACAGTAAGTGGACAGTCCTGCTGTTGACCTGATGATAAATAGAGTTTCCTACAGACTCAAAACAGATTTTTTTTGGCATTTGTTCAGTCCAGGAAGGCACTGTAAACCAATAACCTGGAAAGAGAGACTAAAAGAAAAACCTGAATCAGAAAGGTCAAATAGTTAGGGCAGATCTGTTTTCAAACCTTTTATTCATTCTGCCTATTCCTGAAAAGCTGAATTTAAATTTGAATCTATTTTTTAGAATTCCTTATTTGGTTTATGAATTTCCTTTCCTAATGAATAATAACGTTAGAAATGGAACATCCATTTACAGACTACTGCATATGAAAATACAGATAATTCTCTTTTAAATCTCGGCCCAGTTTGGAATCTGAGAATTTTCTGCAATTGTATTAGTTTTGTCACATCTTGACACTTCATTAGGTTTACTGAGCTCCAACAGAAGGGTAAATTTTCAAAAGTGCAAATCTGTCTGTAAACACTGTAAATGAATTAATATGTTTATTTCATTAAGAATAGCAGCTCTAGGAGGATGTCTTTCCTAATTGGATCATTGAGTACTTGTGACAAGAAGTTATCGCCTACAAACTTCAAGAATGTCCAATGCCTGTCAGTATTTAAGAGGCATTTGGACAATGCCTGTAAAAATAAGATGTTTCAGCTTTTGATCATCCTTGAATTGGTCAGGCAGTTGGAATAGATGATCCTTGTAACTTCCAACTGAAATATTCTATTCTATTCTATTCTATTCTATTCTATTCTATTCTATTCTATTCTATTCTATTCTATTCTATTCTATTCTATTCTATTCTGCCCTGCCCTGCCCTGCCCTGCCCTGCCCTGCCCTGCCCTGCCCTGTTGTTTTCAAAACAAAAGATACTTGAACTTCATCTGAAGAATTAAATTTCTCAAAAAAGCCTTCCCCCTCCCAAAAATTAATGGCATCAAAGCCCATCTACAGAATCATCATTTTCTCCAAATGTGCTGTGCATAACAACTTTTACCACACCTGTTCTACAAATTTTGACTTATTGTGCAAACTTTACAAAAGATGGACAATAAAGAAGGACTTACTAACTCGCATGACACCATTTAGATGCCATCTTGCTGATTTCAAGACCCAAGTTAGTATTTCTGAATGGTGCTGAAAAATGTAAAACATTTGCTTGCTAATTTGATTGCACAAAGAACATATGTTCCTATATCCATCATACAATAACGAATAAAAAAAAGAAAATCTATGTAAAGCAATAGATACACTCACTTTGTTGGTGTTCCAGACCAGAGAGGCGGCCAATCTCTTCCTACTCTCTTTTCTGAAGTTTATTTTTAACGACAGCTGACTACTTGAAGTTGCAAATATTCACATCATTTTGTGTAGAAAAATGCCTAATACAATAACTAGAGCAATAATTATACTTTGAAAACTATGCAAGTCACAAGATATAGTTCTCAATAACAAAGCTAAATAAACTTTTTTTTAAATAGTTCTGACCAGTTTAATAGAATGACAAAAATGAAATATAAGATTAAGTGAGGAATAATTTTGCCAAACATTTTTTTTTGTTAAAATTGAAGCAATCTTTGATTATGATGGACATTTTTGTTCAAAAATTAGTAAGTATCCAAATTTGGGTAGTTAGACAAGACCAAGGAATGTCATGTTCCTGCCACACAGAATGGCTTTAATGTCCTTCAGCCTGGTTTGCTTGAGCACAGTTTCAGATTCAGATGATCTGAACAATTAAATATAAATAAAAAAAATACTCAGTCTACTTATTCTGTTTTCTGGAACAATTGAATTGTATTCATTAGAATTATTCTCCCCTCAAAAGATCCCGGGCGAATACATGAAATAAGAACGATGTTTAGTCCAGTTTCTTCTTCTTTTTTTTTTTTTTTTTAATTACAGCCAATTATTTCTACAGTTTGTAATGAGAAGTGCTTTATAACCATAAAATAGTTAGCACTGTTAGTACCAGAACAGATAATGACAGTTATTTCATATCAATTGGGGTAGCTGCAGAGAAGGAAACTGTTTGCTGTAAGCATAGGTGGCAAATCCAACTCATTAAGTTCGTATCTATCATTTGAATAATGATAAGAAGAAATTTGTAATGAAATTATAGCATCACAAAAAAGTCTAGATTGGAAGAGACTATTTAATCAAACTTTGAGTTGAAATTAGAGCCTTAGATTAGGTTGTCAAGAGTCTTGTCAAACCACTTTGTGAAAATTTCCAGTGAAGGGAGATTCCACCACTTTTCTGTGCAACCTATTCCAATGCTTAATTGATCTCCCAATTAAGATTTTTTTTTCTTGTATCTGTTAACCATTGCCACCATCTATTTATTTGAAGAAAGTACCTTCATTTTCTCCTACTACCTTCTAGGTACTGGATGACCATAGTTAGATTCCCATCAGAGCTGCTGCTTCTCCAGATTGAACAAACCCTATGTATTCAGATGTCATGTTCTCCAATCCCTGAAGCACTTCATTAGCTGCTGGACTCTTTTAGATATTTCAAAGTCTCTCTTAAACTGTAGGACCAAAACTGAGCACAATATTCCACCTGTGAACTAGTAAGTCAACAAGGGATGAGAGCATCTGCCATACCAAGAGAGGCTGAGAGAGCTGGGACTGTTCAGTTTGGACAAGAGAAGTCTCAGGGGAGATCTTATCCATGTGTATAAATACCTGAGTGGGAGTGTATAAATAAAATGAAGCAGACTCTTTTCAGTGGTGTCCAGTGAAAAGGACAAGAGGTAATGGGCAAAATCTGAAAGATCTGAAATTCCATCTGAACAGAAGAAAAATATTTTTTCCTGTGAAGGTATTCAAAAACTGTCAGAGGTTGCCCAGAGAGGCTGTGGAGTCTCCATCCCTACAGATATTAAAACCTGCCTGGAACACATCCTTAGCAACTTGTTTTATCTAGACCTGTTCTGAGCAGGGAGTTGCACTAGACAATCTCCAGAGGTACCAACCAGCCTCAGCCACTCTGCAGTTCTGTCAAGTGCTTAATAAAGCAGAATTATCGTATCCCTTAATCTGCTGTCTGTAATCTTGTTGATGCAACCCAGGACAGAGTATCTCATCACAGCCCAAGGGTGTGCTGTGGATTCATATTCAGCTTACTGTCCACCAGGACACCTAGAATTTGCATAATCAGCATATGTTAAAAGTCCTTAATGTTGTATGTAACAATTTCTTCATATTACTTGCCAAAAGGGCTTTAGTGAATCCAGAATTATAGTGGAGATATCATCACTAGCACTGGAAAACACACTTCCAAGGTGTGACAGAGGTATTGTCAACAAGCTTCTTTTGAACCTGCATTTTCCCTAAATATATTTTCTACTTTCTCATATAGAAGTTGTTGTTTTAATCTTGTACCTCACCCATTCCACTTCTGTATTCTTCTGGTACTACATGATGTGCACAGTAAATGTATGTTACCTTGCATCTAGGAATAAGTTTCTGGGGTTTTACTTTCCCTGTTCATAGCACTAGTAACCAAGCAAATAACTGAAGTAGCAAGGAAAAAGAATGTTAAACCAGTTCCCCTAGTGACTTAATATTCCTGTCCCGTCCCAGTGATTTTGACCTTCTGGAAGTCCAAAGGGCTATTTACATTTAAAAACATTATTAAGCTATGTCTACAGCAAAATTAATATGATGGGTATCTTTTATTAAAAATTTTGGGTCCCAACTGTGGCATGCATGATCACACGCAAATTAACATTATTGGAGATATTTGGTATGCACTGAAAGTTCGGCTATTTGTCTCAGAACTTAACTCTGTTTAAAAGAATCTTCATAACTTAAACAGATGCTAGAATATATTTCTCATGTTATGCACATATATTCAATATTATTTGCTACAGGATCCTAAGGCATAATGATTTACAATTTATGTTATCATAGCCTGAATAAGCAACTGAGTAAAATCTGTCACATTATACTGTTGTATTTAATATGAATTCACATCCAACCCTCTATGGAAGAAATGAATTCTAATTTCATGCTGTAAGATTTCACAATAGAGAGAACTGATCATTAGATTTGCATTTTTAAAAGAACTAATATAAGGAGAATACAATCAGATCTATAGTAATTTATCATTTCATATGCCCTAGACTGCGTCAACAACCTCAAAAGCCCACATTTCTAAGAGTAGTACAGCATGAAGTACTTAGTAGAATTACTCTAAAAAAGTATAACACTGCTAAGGTAATAGTCATATGTTCAAACATTTATACATCATTATATTGTGCTATGCGTTTCTCCAAACACGAGTTTTTGTTCTAACATTCACTATGCTTTGAAACAAATTGTCCTCAGAATGCACTCATTTGAATTTTTAGGCAGGTAGACCTAAAATATGTACTTTAGTCTCTTTCTAAAAAAATTAATACAGTTAAAGTAGTATCTTGAACAGTCAAATTTCTTGAGCAATACTTTTATGCAAAATAATTTTCTTTCTTAGCAAAATTATTTTCTGGAGGAGTAATTGTACAGGTTTTCTTTTTACTAAACTTGACAGGGATGTAATCTAATGTGGGTATAAGGTAGGTATTAATTCATTATTCCTTATTGATTTTGATTTCTGCTTTAGTGTGACTGGATTTTTTTTTTCTTATTTCCTCCAATTAATTTACATTAGAAAGCATTTATTGCTTTAAATTTAACTTTAAATTTCCCCTTATATTTCCCATATACTTCTACATCACCCATGTAACAAAGAATTATTTTCTGAGTTAATGATTAGGATCACTAGGGAAGAGAAACAACTAGTAAGACCTATATTTTTTTATGCTGAAAGAACAGGTTATCTATGCTTTAGCCAGAAACCAGTACTGATTTGTTTAACAGGTTGCCTAAAAGAAAACGTATTAGAAACTGTATCTAGCACAGTAAACCTGTAAAACTCCTTGCTTGTGTAAGCAGCTTTGTTACAGGATTTAAGCATTCCTGCCATAAAAAAGTTTGATATTACTGTTAGCATGTTATGAAAACTGAAGCATAAATAAAGGATGATTTAGTGTTAGTTTTTTCTTAGTTTTCCTTTTTTATGTTTTTGGTTTGCAATATAGATTTCATTAGTAAACAGTACTTTGGTCTATAGAATTCTTTCAATTTTTTTTCAATTTTTTTTTTAAAGGTAAGTACTTCTTCCTGTTCCTTAAGTAGAAAGCCCATAAACAGCTGGGGACTTGATTATTCATTGTAATTACACAGGGTGTTCACATATATTTCAATAACAGAATGTTGAGAACATGGTGAAAGTAAAGTAGATATGTCTATAGGAAAATTAAAATAATGACTATTTTTATTAAAAAGGAACATAAAACCACATTATATGTCTGTTATGTTCTTAATTTTTCTGCAGGCTTTCCAACAAAAATAAAACCAAAGCAAAAGACCCCAACCAACCTTAAGTTTTGTAAATCTTTTGGCAGTAAATATTTCAAAAGTGGCTACAGACAAATGACATATCAAAATTATTGCAAAAGTCTCTCTGGTTAATAAAGGTAGTTAATCTTACCTTGCTGCCAAATTATGAACAATTACTCTTATCCATTGTAAGTTTTCTGAATAAAATATTCATATTTTCCCTAATCAGATAACCTTTTGTTTAACAATGAAATATATTTAAAAATCATTCAAAATAATTGAGCATGAGGGTACGTCCTCTTTTTTCTCTAGCAGGTGAAATTAAGAGACAGATTTATACACATTGCTCCACACCCACTACAATGTATTGCTTACATGAAGACTAGTCTGAAGTTCACTAGGAATCCAAGGATTATGAGAATAAAAATGCCATTTGTGAATCAACAAATTCCCTTAATCACTTTGAAAATCCAGATGCTTTTGTGCTGTATTTGTGCTGCTGATTTCAGGATGTTTCAGTGATTTTATAAAAATAAATATATAATATTTGACAGTCAGAGTTGGCCTGATGGAGAGAGAAATGGACATGACTGAAGATTTTTAATTAGTAATGAAGGCTCATTTTCAGTTAGACTTTTGTTTTGCTCATTCCCTTATAAAGCAGCACTGAATCCATGGTTTCACTCTTCTTCAATATACTTTTCTCAATATACTGTGCTATTATTTGATCAGAAGATTCTGAGCTTGACAGCTGTTGCCCACCAATTTAGTAATCAGTATTTATACTAGTACTCACACATATTGAACTTGCCCCTTTCCCTTCTTTTTGAGTACATATTTGGAGTTCAGTCCTTTCTTTATTATTGCTGCTGTTCCACAGTATTTTATGATATTTCTGTCTTAGTTTTATTTGTTAATTTTATTCGATACATATAATAGATAGTTTGTATTAGTTTTTATCTTTCAGTGACTGTTTTTTTAAATTATTATTTATTTGTTTTTAAAGCATATCCATATTTTTCAATGCAGCATTTCATGACTTAAGCAAAAGTGGTCACCTTAGAAATGCTCCAGCATTGTATCCTTCAACACACAGGATCACAGAATCATAGAATGGTAGGATTGGAAGGGACCTCTAGAGATCATCTAGTTCAACCACCCTGCCAGAGCAAGGTCACCTAGACCATGTTGCACAGGAATGTGTCCAGGAGGGTTTTGAATGTCTCCAGAGATGGAGACTCCACCACCTCTCTGGGAAGCCTGTTCCAGTGCTCTGCCACCCTTAAAGTAAAGAAGTTCCTTCTCATATTTAGGTGTAACTTCCTATGTTCAAGTTTGTGCCCACTACCTCTTGTCCTGTCCCCAGGCACCACTGAAAAGAGCCTGGCCCCATCCTCCTGGCACCAAACCTTTAAGCATTGATAAGATCCCCCCTCAGTCTTCTTTTTTTCCAGACTGAAGAGACCCAAGTCCCTCAGCCTTTCTTCATAAGAGAAAAGTTCCAGCAATCTTGGTAGCCCTTTGCTGCACCCTCTCCAGCAGTTCCCTGTCCTTCTTGAACCGGGGAGCTCAGAACTGGACACAGTGCTCCAGGTATGGCCTCACCAAGGCAGAGTAGAGGGGGAGAATAATGTCCCTTGATCTTCTTGACGCACTCTTCTTGATGCACCCCAGGATGCCACTGGCCTTCTTGGCCACAAGGGCACGTTCCTGGCTCACAGTCATCCTGTTTTCCACGAGGACTCCCAGGTCTTTTTTTGACAGAACTGCTACTAATCCTCATGCCATTTGTCTTCACTTTCTGACAGAGAAGTTTTAGGCATGAAATGTGCCCTTTTAGGAGATTTTACCAAAAAATAGTTAAGATTTGCTCACTTACAAGCTCTCCCAGTCCTGAGATATGCTGTTTCTTATGGAAGACGTATTAATAAAATACATATAATACACCCACATGCCTTGAACACCTATGAGGTGGGTTGACCTTGGACAGCTGTCTCACTCCGCCTTTCAATGATGGAAAAGCTCATGGTTCTGGACAAGGACAGAGACGTCACTTACCAATTACCTTCAAGCATGGCACAGACTAAACTTGGGGAAAATTAATTTAATTTATAGTCAATTAAAAAAAAGAGTGGGGTGGTGAGAAACAAAGACAAAGCTAAAAACACCTTCCCTCTCACTCCCTCCTTCCCAAGTTCAACTTAATGCCTGACTCCTCTACCTTCTCCCTCCCTGCGCAGCACAGGGGGATGGGGAAAGGATCTTGCAGTCAGTTCATAACTGTTCGTCTCTGCCACTCCTTCCTCCTCACACTTTTCCCTTGCTCCAGGATTAGTCCCTCATACATCAGAAAACCTGTCTGTGTGTGGGCTCCTTTCTGCCAGCTGCAGGGGAATCTCTGCCAGTACCTATATACCTGCACCCAACAAAATGTACTAAGGTTTTTTGTTTACTGACATGCAGGGTAAGAAAACTTATATAAAATCTTGATTCCTCAGTGATTTGAATTTTCATTACTAGAGAGTATCAGCAGCAGAAGGATATTTATAACACCACTGCAGTGCCAAAACAGAAAGGCATACACTGTGCACAGCAGCCTGGTAGAGCAGGATTACACTGCTTACACCACAGATTACACTTGTCTGAAAAGACTCTCCTTCTCACAGTAATAACAGCCCATATACATTCTAAGAAGTATTTTTTAGGTCATGTGTCTAGCACAAAATAACACTAGCATAAAGAGATTATGTAGAGTTCCTAAAGAGAGTTCCATTGGCAGGACAGATTTTCCTGATTAAAGAAAAGGGGCATAAGTGTAGTATCTCATATTTATCTCATAATTATATATTACCTTATGACAATTTTGAATACCCATAGTTACCTATTATGTATTTGCCTGTCACTCTACTTCCTTAATGTGTGATCTCTCAATTGCACACAGCAAAATTTCTCTTCTGCTGCTGCTGCTAACACTGCATCTCTTTGGGACCTCTGGAGAAAAAGTCTCTCATTATACAACATTGGAAATTCTTCGTCTATGACTGACTGATTGCAAAGAATTTCTTTAACAACTTATTTGAGAGATGGTGCTTGACAGAGTTTGGAGTCAAAATTCTGGATTAAGTGAGCAAAAGTCATGATTTATTATCATTTTCCACTCATTTAAGGTTAACTAAAGCAAAACAAAACTAAAAGAAAGCTAAAACCCCTCATGAGGTTGTGTTATATACTTGTACATATAATGTATGTATTATGTATGCTTGGGGCATATTATATATGTATAGTATATCTTTGTGCATATTACCTTGTATCATTATTTAAAAAAAAAAAAAAATCTAATTTGCTAAATAAGCAAAAGCTTATACGCAATAAGGAATTAAGCAAGAAGAGTTGGAGATGTGCGTGCGCCTCCAGGGCTACAATCTTATTGGCATCACAGAGATGTGGTGGGATGGCTTTTATGATTGGAGCATTGGAATGGACGGATACCGACTCTTCAGGAAGAACAGGCTGGGAAGACAAGGGCAGGGTGTTGCCCTCAATGTCAATGAACGGCTGGACTACATGGAGCTCCATCTGGGCATGGATGAAGACCCAATGGAGACCTTATGGGTCAAGATTAAAGGGAATGCAGGGACAGGGGACATTACCAGTATGACAGAGCGGATGAGGCCCTCCATAGACAGATGGGAGTGGCATCGCGTTCACAGACCCTGGTCATCATGGGGGACTTCAACCACCCTGATATCTGCTGGAAGGACAACACAGCGGGGCACAAGAAATCCCGTAAATTCTTGGAATGTGTCGATGACAACTTCTTCAAATGGTAGAGGAGCCAACAAGGATAGGAACTATGCTGGACCTTGTCCTTACCAACAAGGAAGGCCTGGTGGCGAGTGTCAAACTCAAGGGTAGCCTCGGCTGCAGTGATCATGAAATGGTTGAATTCAAGATCCTTCGGGCAGCAAGGAGAGCATGCAGCAAGCTCACTACCCTGGACTTCAAGGGAGCAGACTTTGGCCTCTTGAGGGACCTGATTAGCAGGGTAACATGGGAAAAAGTACTGGAGGGAAGAGGGGCCCAATAGAGTTGGTTAGTATTCAAGGATCACCTCCTCCAAGCTCAGGAGCGGTGCATCCCAAGAACGAAGAAGTCAGAAAAAAGTGCTAGGAGGACTGCGTGGATTAACAAAGAGCTCCTGGACAAGCTCGATAGCAAAAAGGAGGCCTACAGAGGGTGGAAGCAATGATTGGATGACTAGGTGGAATACAAGGAAACTGTCCGAGTGATGAGGAACCAGGTTAGGCAAGCTAAAACCCAAATAGAATTAAATCTGGCTAGGGGCATCAAGGATAACAAGAAAATCTTCTGAAAGTACGTCAGGGGTAAAGGCAAGACTAGGGAAGACGTGGGCCCTCTCAGGAAGGAGACAGGAGACCTGGTCACCCAGGATATGGAGAAGGCTGAGGTGCTGAATGACTTTTTGCCTCAGTCTTCACCGGCAAGGGCCCACCCACACCACCCAAGTGGCAGGATGCAAAGGCAGGGTCTACGAGAATGAAGAACCGCCCACTGCAGGAGAAGGTCAGGTTCGGGATCATCTGAGGAACCTGAAAGTGTATAAGTCCATGGGGCCAGATGAAATCCATCCACGGGTCCTGAGGAAGCTGGCAGATGAAGTCGCCAAGCCACTTTCCATTATATTTGAAAAGCCGTGGCAGTCTGTTGAAGTTCCCGCTGATTGGAAAAGGGGAAACATAACCCCCATTTTCAAAAAGGGAAAAAAGGATTACGTGGGGAGCTACAGGCCAGTCAGTCTCACCTCTGTGCCCGGCAAGATCATGGAGCAGATCCTCCTGGAAACTCTGCTAAGGCACATGGAAAAGAAGGAGGTGATTGGTGACAACCAACATGGTTTCACCAAAGGCAAATCGTGCCTGACAAATTTGGTGGCCTCCTATGATGTTGCCACAGGATTGGTAGATAAGGGGAGAACAATGGACATCATCTACCTGGACTTATGCAAAGCATTTGACACTGTCCCACATGACATCCTGGTCTCTAAATTGGAAAGGCGTGGATTTGACGGATGGGCCACTCGGTGGATAAGGAACTAGCTGGGTGGCCTCACTCAAAGGGTTGCAGTCAATGGCTCAATGTCCGCATGGAAACCGGTGATGAGTGACATTCCTCAGGGGTCAGTACTGGGACCCGTGCTGTTTAACATCTTTGTCAGTGACATGGAAAGTGGGATTGAGTACACTCTCAGGAAGTTTGCCAACGACACCAAACTGTGTGGCACGGTCGACATGCTGGAGGGAAGGGATGCCATCCAGAGGGACCTTGACAGGCTTGAGAGGTGGGCCTTTGTGAACTTACTGAAGTTCAACCAGGCCAAGTGCAAGGTCCTGCACCTGGATCATGGCAATCCCAGGCATGAATACAGGCTGAGTGGAGAATGACTTGAGAGCAGCCCTGAGAAGGACTTGGGGGTGCTGGTGGACGAGAAGCTCAACATGACCTGAAAATGCGCACTTGCAGCCCAGAAAGCCAACCGCATCCTGGGCTGCATCAGAAGAAGCGTGGCCAGCAGGTTGAGGGAGGTGATTCTGCCACTCTACTCTGCTCTGGTGAGACCCCACTTGGAGTACTGCATCCAGCTCTGGAGTTCTCAACACAAAAGTGTGTAAATCAAGGTATTCAAAGCTAACCAGCAAAGTCTGAACACAAAATTCGTAGTAAATCTTTAATTTTTGACCCACAGAAATAAAAATTTACCATTACATTTCTTGACTTTTTAGGATAATACAAAACTTCAAGGAAATGACATCTACTTTCATAAAGTATGCTGAGTAAGAGTCTGTATTTGTCCTGGATGATGTAACCACATAAATAATTGTAGGATTGACATTTTACATTTTGTTCCATTTCTCTCTCTCCCTCTCTCTTCTCTTGTTCTTTTTGACAGTGAGGTCACCTGTGTGGTTTTTTTAATATATACATAGTTGTAGTGAATCAGAACAGATTATGAGCTTTGGAATACACTTGTTCCTCAGTGGACTGAGAAAGCCTCTCAGTCCACTGAAAACCCACTTTGTGGGTTTTCTTGTTGTGGTTTGAGGATTGGGGTTGGTTGTGGGAGTTGATTTCACTTTTGTTTGGTTGTTTTTTTTCTAGTGAGAAACTCTCTAGTGTGTTTGAGTTGTCCTATTATGAAATGTTTTAGCTGGCAAAGAATCCATCTATAGCTGTTAAATATGTGTAACAAATTTTCATTTATGCATATGCTCAGAGAAGTTAGATGGGTGCAGTTTAAAAATACTTGTATTTTATGTTGACAAACATCAGTGAGGGTAGTTAGAATCATAGAATTATAGAAGATTTTGCATTGGAAAAGACCGTTAAGATCACCAAGTCCAACCATTAACCTAACACTGCCAAGTCCACCAATAAACCACTTCCCTGGGAAGCCTGCTCCAGTGCTTGATAACCCTTTCAGTGAAAATATTTTCCAAAATATCCAATCTAATTTTGGATTACAACTTGAGGCCATTTCCTCTTGTCTTCTCACTTGTTACTTAGGAGAAGGGACAACACCCACCTCACTACGACTTCCTTTCAGGTTGTTCTAGAGAGCAATAAGGTGTCACTTCAGGCTCCTTTTCTCCAGGGTAAACAATCCCAGTTCCCTCAGCCACTCCTCATAAGACTTGTGCTCTAGATCCTTCACCAGCTTTGTTGCTCTTCTTTGGATGCACTCCAGCACCTCAGTGTCTTTCTTGTAGTAAGAGGCCCAAAACTGAACACAGTATTCAATGTGTGGCCACACTACTGCCGAGTACAGGGGTACAATCACTTCCCTAGTCCAGCTGGCCAAACTATTTCTGATACAAGCTAGGATGCTGTTTGCCTTCTTGGCCAATTTTTCATGAATGAAGGATTTTTAGCTAATTTACGATACGTACTTTTTCCTCTGAGGAAAAATAAAATCAAAACATGTTGGGAATTTTTATGCCAATGATGTCATATAATGAAAATTTTTCATTTGTACCTAGTGATATTTAAGGGCCGTACCCTCACATCAAGGCCATGGTGATGTAATCAGTCTGCTAAAAGTGTTTCCTTCTCTTCATTACTTCTGTCTCACAATTCTTGACTCCATGTCACAGCTTGCCTCTTTCCTAAGTCTGAGATTTGATGTTCAAAAGCTACAAACATGTTGCAAGCTGCTAGGACCATTAAAGTTTCTAGCACATGTCATGTTAGTGATGATAGCATAGGGGTTGATTCTAGCATACATACTATAGTTTTTACACTATAGAACTATGTATGTAGATACTTATGCTAGCTTAAGCTCTTTATTTGAATATGCATACAATTTTTTTGCCTATTTATTCTTGATCCATCCAGATCTTTTTCAGACATAATTAGTTTCTCTCTTGCACATCCAGTGTCTTCCCTAGAGTAATCTTCAGTCTCAGTAAACACAGGAACAGTAGGAAGGAAATTGTACCCTAGGATGCTCAGCCATGTTTTCCAATGAAGTCGTTAGTGTCCCTGAGCAGTAAGTCATCAATGGAAGAATTTCACCCTGATTGTTTATGTCACAAGTCACACTCTTTTCAAGAAGAAATCATTAAAAGAACCTGTCCTGTTTTCTCTTGGAATCAGAATTCTTTGAGCTGCCCTAAGAATTTAGAGTTGATAAAGAACATACTATTGACATTTGAGATAGTTTCTGGACAGCAGAAATACTTTGTTGAAATGAAGATTTACTATTTCCATGGGCCCTATAATTTTGGGAAAGGTACTCAACAGGACAAAGAGCTATCTGTGTGTAACATCATCTTGGTATTGGGATATATGCAATTCTGAATAAACCGTATACTTAATATTCCCTTTCTGTATTACTTTTACACAAGAACAGGAAACTGAGTAAACCTGATTCTGGGTTAGGTTAGGGAGGAAGTGGAAAGCTGCTCATTTTCCCTGTTGTTAATAAAGGATGACTACTGGCAAAGATTCATTTCCATCGTTGCCTTTCCTCTGTTACTCTCCTAGTAGTCTAGTCCTAGTCCTAGTCCTAGTGAAGGACAGGATAGAGAAGGTATTAAAAAAAAAAAAAAAAAAGCAGTCATGAACATTAAGAAAAAGAAGGAATTAAATAACACCAGGGACAACCTTGTCGTTTCTGAGATACAGGAAACTAAAGATGTTGAATATAATTTGGGGAAATAGAGGAAAATGAGGCCTAACACAGAAGAAACATAGCATTGTCTAGACCAGGAAGGAGATAGGCGGGCACAGAGAGAGGAAAACCAGCAGTAAGATGATAGACTAACAGAAGGAAAAGAAAAGAAGCAATTGCTTTACTCACCGAGATGAAATCAGTGTAAAAACAGGAAGACACGCAAAAACTGCCAATCAGTTAGGAATAGTATTGCATCTCCTGAAATTTGAAGATCTTGTCCATTTTCCCTTTTTTCACACATGATGGATTTCTGCTACAGAATACTCTTTAAGAATACCACAAGTCCACCTTCCACCACAGAAGTGAAAGAAAAAGAGATATCAAAACCTAAAGGGAATTGATACTGGGGACTCTGAGTGGAAAGAAGACAAAAGGAAACAAACAACAGGGACGTTCTCATGCAGTGCCGAAAACTCTTTCAAAAGCAAGAACAGAACAAAAGAGTGAATCGGGAAGTTGTGTGCAAGAAAAATGAGTATGAAAAATTGCAAGAAAACATACTTTAGGACAGACCTACAAGTGATGATATGGCAGCATGGAATAAAAAAAAAGACTTATGAGTTTTAAGAATTTGTTTATTTCTTTCAGAAACTTTGTCTGAAACTGATGGTAGGTTTAGGTCTGCATTTGTTTCAAGCCATAAACAAAGTCAGCAAGGGAAAAGGAATTGAGTTTCACAATTTAGAAAAGCAGTGATGAGGGACAAGGAGAGGAAGATGTAGTTTGACTTCATGTTTTAGGGGCTTTTCATCTGCTGCAGTAAACTTATGCTGAACATTTCTTTAATACTGTTTAAAATCCACTGTAATTTATTTCTACTCAGCACGTTTTCTGATTGCAATTATCTCTTTATTCTTATCTTTCACTACAAATCTTAATGGCAGTTGTGATTAGGAGTCTGTTGCTTATTGATTACGTTGATATGTGCATAGCAAGTTATTTATGTACTTAATTTAAATTAATTTTCTTTGTAAGGTTGAAGCAGATGTTATGGAGTTGTGATTTCCCACCAACTGTTCAATGAAGTGTCACTTACATGAGGCTTTTTCTTTCCAGTAGCTTTCATTTTCTTTGCTTGTATGTTTCTGATCAGGACTGCATGAGAAAGTTACATTCGTAACTAACACACGTACACATTATGAGGTTTATGGTTCATTCTCTCCCTATGGATATATACTGTACTGTGTTACTAATCTCTTTGAAAATCTTTATGACCCTATCTGTATGCATACATTTTATATGCATTCAGATACTGACTCTGAGCAGTAAATCACAGTTGCCTTAGATACCGCATGTGTGTGTATGTGTGTGTACATGAAAAAAATGTGTATCAGCTAATAATTTATAGGACTAAGGTATAAGTATTCCTAAAATCATGCTACAAAGCAACACTGAAAACAAGCATCATCTATGTAGACATCTAAAGATCATCTATAAGCAGGTTTTCCTTTCTTATTGTATAGTCAACACTTTGTTTTCTGTCCTGATCTCTGAAGAACACTATAACTGAGAGTCAAAACAACCCAAAGTTATGCATGGATAAAGGGTGAGGACTATATACCTTTGCAGTTTCTGGTGTCTGTGTTGCTGGAACTCTTCTGACCTGCCTCATATACCACGTGTCTTTTTATTGGCTAGGTGAAGAATAAGAGGTTTAAATAACACAATGGACATGGTCTATGGAAAAGTTATATTTGACTCTGCAAACCCTGTTTTTATCTAGAATCTTGGCACTGTGACACCATTAAGGTCCTTACATTCTCTCTTTGCTCTTAGACCTTCCTGCTTAAAAATGACTAGTCTGGTAAAGATGCTAACTATACTGTTAAATTAAAATTGCCTGGAAATGGCACAATGATTAAAATCCGCCCCCCCTCCCCCCCCCCCCGCAATGTAATGTTATTGTTAATTATTAACATAGGTAACTTTGAATTTACTGTTCTGTATTTTGCAGTGAAAGTTCTAGATAATAGTTCTCTTTTCCATGGCCTAACTCAGGGATGTGACTCTTTCTTTTTTTTTTTTTTAATATGTGTGTGTGTGGTATCTGTATTACATTCTGCAAACAACAGTATGTTTTAGGAGACGTTTATCTTGGTCTTGCACAGGAAGGTGGAATTACAGATTTTGGATCACATATGTTGTATTTACTGTACTAAGACAGACTTTGGCCCTTATATTTTTTATCACTAGATGCCAAATACTTTGTTTCATAGCAGTCTGAGTTCCTTGATAAATTTTATATTGCACTGTATGTCTTGAAAAGCCTTTAGCCACTCTCTGTATTGCTGTGTAATGTGAAATAAATCAGGGACTGAGTATCTTATTGTTTTAGAGGATTATAATCAGTCTCCTGTATAGGAAATATGTGATCACTAACTTGAGGTCATAATGAGTCTTGCTGTAGGCAACTCAATTTACATCAGTAAAGAGAGGTTTTTATTTCTGGTGCTATTATTTCAGATAAGTTCTTTTTATTGTCTTTTTTAATACAAATGCTGCCATTGTTAAAGTTAGAAAGTGGAAATTAAATACTGTAGACCTCTTAAAGGGACTTATATGAAAACATAGTTTTGAATGTTATGTTTAGAACTCTTATGATCATCATATTTGCTTGAAATTTGGAAAGTTTAACTTCTTACACATAGGTTGAACTTACATATTGTTCAATCCGAAAAAAAAAATAATCAAGAAACATTAAAATAAGCCCACTTAATGAAAGATAAGGAACATGAGGGGAACATGAGCTCTTTGGGGTATGAAAAGTAGGCTTTCATTGTTTTTTAAGATCATCACCTCTTTTTCGCTTCTGTATTCCCCCAAGACCCAGTGCAGAGTGGTTTTCATCTGTGATTAGGACTTGTCTAGGCCAAGGATACATATAAGCTTCATAGACATGATGCTTTGTTGTTACCGTTTTTGGAGGGAGGACATTCTTTTCCATTTAAGATACTGGCAACTCAAGGCATTTACATTATACAGTAATATTTTCAAACATATTACAAAATGAGAACCAAAGCAGGTTGGCTGTTAAAGCATTCACAAGCTTTCAGAAAGGGATGCCATTCACTGCTAACCTAAAAAGACTGGGTAATTAGCTGAATCTGACAATATATGTCTAACGCCAGCATGCTACTTGCTATACTTTGTCAATGTTTTTCAGGACATGAAGAGGGAAATCCTTAACTGCTCAGTTGCTTTTATACCTGTGTTTGTCAGAAAGTACACATACTAGTTCTACAAGAATATTCTGGGTTTATACGTGTGTGTGTGTGTATGTATATATATATATACACGTAAGTATTCAATGACTAATTGTGCAGAATTTTGTTTTCTTACATTGCAGGTTCTGTTGGTCTGCAAGTAAGCTGGGCAATACAAGGTATTTTTTTGCTATGACAGTTGCATTGATTATAAATGTTAAATGAACCTCCGTTCCTTTGGGGAGCTTTTGGTGGGGGGTAAGCGGAGACTTATTTGTTTTATTGCAGTGCAATATTCAAGGTTTTGGAAAAACATATGGTCCTAATAGGCTTGATTGCAACTGGTCATATTATTTTTTCAGACTAATTGGCACAACTGGAAAATTACTAGCATTTAAGATGAAACACATGTATACTTGGTAGTCTGTGATGTAACCTCATTCATCCTGACCGTCCTACAAGGGATCACAGAAAGTTCCAAATATAAGGAGAAGGAAACATGTGCCTCTGGGGTTTTTGATCACCTGTTGTAAACTGCACTGGACTGGTAGGTCCTGGAAGAGGTGAAATGTTGTAGTTGAGAAAGGTAATCAGGGATTTGCAACTTTTAAAAATGTAATCGAAAGATAGCAACCTTTAGCTTTGAATTTCATCAGATGGATCTCTTTTCTTCAAGTATGGAAGAGGAAAATTTTTATGTGTTTAATGTGTCCTATCTCCTTAACTCTGTCAGTGCCTCAAAGATATTAGCAAACACAAATAACTCCAGTCAGCCACAAAATGTGCAACTATTGTGTCGGGAATTGAAAAAAGGACTCCGAAAGCTGATCTTTTGTTACTTACATAGCGGAGTCTTGGAGACTGTCTTAAAAGGCTTAGACTCAGCTGTGCACAGCAATTGTACTTATCTTTGTACTGCCAGAGCATTCAGATGATGTGCTGCCATGTTCCCATTTATTCTAATACTGTAATTACTGTAGAATTTGGATCAGCTGTAGTAATTATGTGTGTGCAAATCTTGCTTCAACAGTTCTGACAATGGGATTCACTACAGAGGGTCCACCCTTCATAGCTGCCAGAAACTATACCATTCTATGGAACTTCTAATACCAGTATCACTAGAATGACCTTGCTAAAATAGAGAAATAACTTTGTGAAAGCGAAGACTGCAAAGGAAAAAGGCAGAGTTTCTCAGTATTTATGTAATACCTATTTTAAATTAATACCAAGATATGCTTTTAAATTTTTATAACTATATATTTAATTTTATCTTTTAGTCTTCTGCGTTTGTCAAGCAGGGTGATTTATCATGGCAAAGTGGAAATGTTTTGAACTTGAAATATGGCAGAAAAGTGAGTTGTTGACAGGCTGATTTGTTTCAACCTGTTGAAATATTTCCCCATTGGTTTCTAGCTAACAGCTATGCAAATAGAAATTAATATTCAAAGAACCAGCATAATAATTGTTATTAACGTACAATGCCCTCCTAGATATTTATTGCTGCAATACAACTTCTGGTTTGTATGAATCAGTTTTCGTTGTAGTTTATTAGCAATCAAGGGTGATTATTTGGCTCTAGTGTTTACAAACTATAATTCATCATCCTCTTATCTTTTATTTATGAGACAATGTCAAATGAAAGAAGCAAATTATGCATTGTTTTTGGTTGGAGGAGCTCTGCACTCTACAGAATATTAACTTTGCCATGAAGCGGCAGTGCTCAATGTTCTGCTCTGACTACCACATACATCCAATCTGCCTTCACCTCACACCAGAGGAGAAAGTAGACTCTTCAGTGGTGTCTCACACTCTGGCAACTGTGATTTTAAAAACAGCTTTAGAAAAACCCTGACCCGTTAAAGTCACTGGGAGATTTGCCATTTACTTCAGTGAAGCCATGATTTTATCCCTTCTGTTCACTGTGCTGTTACTTTGGTTGACACCTGTGCTAAGCAAAAAGGAAACAGAAGAGAATAGACTCCTTCTGTTCATCCTTCTCTCATGGGAAATAATTTTCAGCACATTGAAAATATTTGAATATTCTGAAATGGAGCTGTTTAATCCTGCTGCTCCCATTTTTATAACTGTCAGATTAAAGTAAAATATTTTAAGAAAGCAAAAATTATATTAGCATGTTATGTCTGATGTCATTACATATGTTACTGAGGAATAATTGTAACTGCTAGGAAAGCTGGTGATTTTCCTTCTGGATTTTTTAAATTACTAGAATGTCAGTTACATTTAACTATCAGATTCATACTATGCTAGTATGAAGATGACATGCATTTACAAGCAGTTGCAAAACAAATGAAACAAAACAATAAAGGGAATGAAGGAAAGCTGAGGTGAGCACATATATTATTAATAACTTATCAAAACACTTTTTACCAATAGAAGCTATATTTTACTCCTCTTTCTTGGTGGCTCCAGCATTGTATTTATTACTGTATAATAGAATATTAGTTATTTTATTCTAATTGACACTCCCATAGAAGAGTTCCATTTCATATTTGAAATCCATTGGAGGCTTTTAAGAGCTCTTCTGCAATTTTCCTTCTAATTCACATGCTAAAACAGTACTACAAAGTCATCAGTAAATTTTAGTATGACAATCTCTTGTAAGACTAACAGGCGTTTCTCTATGTTAAGCCAGGTTCTTAACCTTTACAGATTTGCAACAAGGTAAAATCAGGGAATATAATTTTTATTTGACTATATAGTCCATTTGATCGAGAATTACTAGTTTATATAGACTGAATAAGGTTGGTTAAATTCCCCAAATTATTTCTTACCCTTCCCTTCCCTTTTACAAAATTGCTTTAAAAAAATATCCTTCTATTCTTAAGGAATAAATATATTCATATTAATGAAAAAAATAATATTGCAATATTATTATTAATTATAATATTAGTGTTTATACAGTCCTGATTAAGTTAGTTGTGAAGGTCAAAATTTTAATTTAGGAAATATACGCTAAAATGAGCAATTTAACACTGTAATTTTAACTGAATTTTGATGTGTATGTTATGGTGAAATAGCCAATTTGATAGATCTTATCAGTAGACTCAGATAAAATTTGCATTTTAACTTTGCCCATAGTGTTTGTTTTCAAAAACTCCATGTGTACCTTAATGGTAGCATGAATTTTGGAAAAAAAAAGTAAATGACAACATTAAAACACTTTTTCACACTTCTTGTGTTTTGCAGAATGCCTCATTCTAGGACTCACCTTAAGTATACAGGGCAAAGAAGGCATACAATACAGTATTTGTTTACTGTTGTGAATACTTCTTCCTGAATCATACTTTCTTGGCTAGACATCTGCAGTGTTGTTAGAGCTAAACTGGGGCATACAATACAGCAGATTCAATGAAGATTTTCTGAAATTTAAAGCACAGAGTCTGGGAGACAGGAAGCCTTATGGATCAGAACTGTCCTGGTCCTGGTTTTCAGTTTAATGATATGTCCCTAAATTATCTGAGCTTTTTGATCCTATATCTTTCATGGTTCTTCTGAATCCTGCCTGCCTCTTTGCCATCTTATCTTCACTCAGAAGGTACTGTTTCTTTGGGAGAACACTGTCAAAGCTTTTGCCTACATTGGTTGCATCAGCCACACTTTGCATAAAACACAAATGCCACAGGGCATAATGGAGAGGTTGAGTGACCTCCAGCTTACTAAATAAATAGACTTTCTGGAGTTGTGCCCTGACAATAGAGAAAGCTTGGCTTGCTAGTCAGTAGGCATTGAAAGTAACTCCAGGTTGTATTTGTAATGTCACAGGGGCACTGTGCTTGTCATACAGAATTATTAGTGACAGTTGATGAGAAACCTGAGTGGTGAAATGATTAAAAGCACACCTGTGATCATATTATCAATAAAAATTAAAATGACCTGTCTCATCTGACTTTCTCTGCTGTCATGTACTGTGCACCATTTCCATGGTAATGAAGCATTTACACCGCTTATGCTAGCTTCAGATAATGTATTCCCCTCAGGTGTATGTTTTTTATCATCATCCATTTTACTGTATGAATGCTGACGTTGTAGGTGATTGCAGATGTGCCATAATCGTTGGTTTCTTCAAATAGTCTCTCTCTTCCCCTTCTTCCTACACAGGTATTTACAGCTCTGTCACAAGGCCATTGATTGAATGTTGTAGATGTCAGTATATTCAAAGTTCCTTTGAAAAGACTTAGTAGATTAAATGATACAGGAGAGGGATAATATGAAACGTTTATCTAATATAACACATTCATTCCTAAACCTCAATTCTACATAACTAATATATTTTTAAGGACCATGCAATTTAAATATTCTTCTTCAGAATGTTTTTCAGAAGTTAATAAGAAGACTGAATATTTAAAATATCTAATACTTTATGATACATACTTTAGTTTTAATAGATGTTAATAAAATTATACTTCTCCATAGTTTATTCAACGCTTCATTCCTTACTCTTGAGTCTTCCAACCAGTTAAAATTGCCAGTGTTTGATGCTGAAAAGATAAGCAAAGAAAAAATTTCTCCATAGTCGTCTTGTACAACTAATGAGATATATTTAATGAGGTTCTTATATAATAGATAAACATTTCTTTTAAGGTAGCCTCAGTAGCTGTGCTATAAAGTTTAGGAAAGAGAGTCAAATCCACATATGAGACTCTGAATTTTAACAGTTGACTTCTTGGCATTGTGCCCACCTACTCAGCTTGCAAAGCTCTTTAATCTAGGGGCAATTCACCTCTTACAAGACAAAGACGTTAGTTACTTTCATGCTTTGCTTGGAGATTTTTCTTTTTTTTCAATAAAGACAAAGCTGTAAAAGTGATAATATTTTATAATAAGGATTCTTGGCCAAAATATGTTTCACTATCATTAGGCTTCCCTTAATTTTTTTTTTTCCATTAACCTTTCTTCCTCTTTTTACAAATGTCAAGTAGCTTTATAAGAAAATTTTATAGCCTCCAAATATCACAGTTTTATAAGATTGTAAACTCTCTTACTATAAAAGAACCTTATTTAATTAGTAATCTTTTTCTTAGTCAAAAGTAATTTATTTGAAATTAGTATTTAATACCTAACACTGTAAAGTATAATGATAAGTGAGACTTAACAGGACATTAACTTCTAGAAGTTGAAGTCCACCTAAGAGCAATGAAAGCTTGCGCAGTTACCAAAGAAAATGCACCACTGATGACCAATCCTTTGTCTTCTATAGTTATAAAAAACACAGAGAGTAAATAATAGTTTATAAAACTCACACATCCCAGTTACTATTATTAAAATTTTTCAAAATAATAATTAAATTATGACAGCTCAACAGAATTATATTAACTTTTAATGGGACTATTTAGGAGGATGTTAAACTTTATCTTTGATGAGAATGTGTGCATCACTCAGACTCTGGGATCAAGATCAGATAAATTCCCAAGCTCAGTTTTGCTTGAGCATGTTTGGGAAACTAAATAAAGGGCCAAAGATTAGACCTAATAAGATCATAAGGAAGAATCAAAATTTGTAAGGAGAAAGATAAAATAAAATAATGGATAACACCTATAAAACAAATCAGGACTCAGATTCACCTGACACAACAGGGAACCAGTTTTCACTGAGTATACTCAAGTCAAGGTACAAAGAATAGGCAGGTGATGATGGCAAGTGTTTTTTTGATGATTAACGTAAATAAGTGAAAACACTTTAAGAATGTATGCATTATAGAAAAAAAAGAGAAAACATAATCTGCTTTCATCAGATTGGTGATGAATCTGGCAATCTTTTTCAGATAGAGAAGTTTGACATTTGATGTAATTTAGATTTAGGACTTTGATTTGAAGAGATCAGAGGTTCTGCCTCATGAATTTTTTTTTAAGTTATTTCTCTAATTTCTTAAAGTGTGCTCCTTTGAAATCAAAGGCTAGCTACTGCTTATTTTTTATTTTTCGTTTGTCCAGATTTTAATAAATTTGATTCAAAGATTGTTTCCTATTTCCAGCACTTCCATGACTTTTTATCACTGCTTAATAAACTAAGGTTAAAATATCTTTATGCATACTGAAATCTCTTCCATAGTTGTCCCTAATGTAGCAAAAAAATAAAAGCATATTCAAAGTTTCAAATATATGAGCAGTGTCCTTGACCTTAATGTCACCTAAACAACAGTGCTTGGTCCATTTACTGATGCTTTCTGAATGAATACACACATGCTTACTGTTTCACTTAGTCTAGAATGTAATTTGGCTCGGCTTCAATGATGAAGAAGATCAAGTAAAATTCAGCTATTGTTTTTTTAAAATTATTTCAGAACCTTTCAAAGCACAGGCTTTACTTGTTCTAGTTTCTGGTCTTAGTTCAGTTTAGAATAGTAAAAATGCACTTTTTACCTTTTAGACTAATGACTGAGAAATGATCCATCTGCTTCAACTAAGGAATTTTTTTAAAAACCTTGCTCTTATTTCTTCTACTAATTTCATCATAGTTGAGGTCCTTTTGCTAACTTCATTGCAGTTGAGGTCATCCAGCAAGTATGAAAACCTGATGTTCCTTTGTTGACGAGATTACAAAGAGATGGAATTTGCATTTGCATTCTTTTAATGGTAAAATTTAGCACTTCCTAATAGTTTATACTTACAGTTTATGAATAGAACATGTTTTGAGACATCAGCTTGGCCACCTTCCTGATTTAATGTCAACAAAACAGGTAACGACCATATCTCTAAATTATTTTCTGCCCCTATCCCTCCTGGTTGATGGGTGAAGGGGTTGACTTTTTGTCTTTCTGACAGAATTTCTCTGAAAAATAAAATAAATTCTATAGTCAGCTTGACTACAAATGTACTCATATAGAAGAATACAACAGAAATAATTTCTTAAGTGTAAGTACTAGCATGGATCCTCACAACTGAAATTGTTAATTATTTTACATTACATGTAAGAAAAGGGATGCATTCATAAAAACTGTGTGAGCAACCTGGCACTTTTGATTTTGTAGTACATTACATATACTGATTTATTAAGGGCAAACATGTAATATAAGTCCTTACAGTAGCAGTGAATTGGTTTCAGTGACCTGGGCGATCTCTTGCAGTTTTGTGATTTATTATTATTATTAGGTATTAATGGTATTATGGTATTAATGTAGTCTTGTTATCCTTAACTTTTCATACAACATTAATTCACCCTGTAGCATGCTAATATTAGAGAAACTAAACCTCCTGTTGGAAGAGTTTCTTTGTTATTTCTTATTAAGTACAAATAAATAAAAATGGAATTTTTTTTCCACAGATCTGTTTTTGACCTTCCATAATCAAACTTTCCACTTTGTTCAGTTAGTAGGTGGAGTAATTGAGTTACTTGCACAGACATTTAACACAGCAGGTTAATTCTTCAATGTTCTTCTACATGAATAGAAGAAATGAAAGGATCCTCTATGAAGATACTCAATACTCCGAAAGTTATGCTGAATCTCTCTAGAAATTATTCACTTTTGACCAATCTCAATGACTCTGTGATTATGTCTATGTTTTCTGACCGTTTGTACTTCTTCCTTCCTTCCTTCTCCTCTGCAGTGGTTCTAGGCCCCCAAAAGTTATCAATTTGTGTGTGTACCTATTGCAACAGTGAATATTCAATGAGCTTTTCCTTCTGGGACATGCTACTTCCCCTCTCATCTCTTTTCAGTTTAGTGGTGTAGGGGTCTTCCTTGCTGTTCAGGTCTTATCTATCTCTTATGTGCCACTTCCCTGAATCATGAGTGATCATTTCTGTGCTGAACATTTCCACCTCTGATGTCTTATTTCCTGCTTTGCCTTCCATTACAGAAGCCCTTTGTATTCTTTTCCAGGACATCCTATCTTTCATCCTGGGGTATATACAAGATCTGCCTCATGATAAGCTGTTTTGCCTTTTTCTCTAATTCTTTTCACCATTCTTCTTTATCTCCTAAAAGTCATGAGCTGGCAGCTTAACATTTTTCTCATGCCTTTCTTTCTAGTCTATTTCTGAGTTCATAATAAATTAAACATATTCCTTTTTTTTTTTTTGTCCTCATGCAAAATCCTGACACTTGTCTTTCTTAGCTGTTTCGTCTCTTCAATACTAAAGAATGCTCTCTACTTCCTTTCCCTGTCCTGCCTCCAAACCCTTATGATTAACCTAAGATAAGAAATTTACACTAGTATTTTCTCCCTCACTGCCATGCACAGATCCCCCTATAGGTCTTTTCTTCTACTGAATGACATTAAAAAAGTCATCAAAGTACAGTCCCATGGCTCAGCCTAATGTTTAAAGAAGTATTAAGTGCATTTGGGGGTTTGCATTGTTAGGTGTTGTACACAAATTTTCTGCTGTATCCATGATTTTGACCATCTTTCCTTGTGCTTATTGTGCCCTTTCAATTAGTGACAGCAATAAGGCATATCACAGCCCTGTTCTCTTAGAAAAAACTTCTGACTTCTTTGGAGCATTGTAGCTATAGAATCCTTCTTCTCTTTTGCTCTATATTGATGTTCCTTAGTACTCAGCTGATCTCTATTCTGGGTCATAAGTTTCAGGAGCTGCAGCTTAGTGTTTTGGCTCATACTTAGGGCTCACTTATGACACTAGATTAAATATAACAGTCCTTTAAAATTTTCCTATGATACATAGACCCAAGTAACAAATAAAAGCCATAGTATTTATATTATGAATAATGGGGCAGACTTGTGGATAACTCAGTAAAGGAAAGAGCAAATTTTCTCTTGCAGGAGAGAAGATGTTTAACAATTGCATCTCCTATTCTCATTTGCTGTTTTGCTCACCATTGTTGGTGCAACAATGTTTTTGAAATTGAATTTGCTCTCTGTGATATTAAGAGTTCCTGTCCAGCAGCTGTGAGATATATCTAGCAGCAAGTGGAAACGGATCAACAGCAAAACTGTGAAGCATCACGCTACAGGGAGCCTCTATTTCATTTTTGTCTCAAGTAGGCAGGGAAATACAAAAAGTTTAAATGCAGAAATACTATGTCTGCATCTAGTCTTAATATTGGAAGAATAAGTCCCTGCTACATTGACAGCATCAAAAAGTATGCTGTGGTTGATTCTTCTTATAATACTGTGCACATTTACTTCAATCCACAGCAATGTATGCATTTGATTTCTTAAGATTCAGTGAAACAAGCAGCAAAATCACTGGTAATCACTAATCTATCTATTCAGGAAACATCATAGATTAAGTATGTACTTTGGTCACTGTATGACATATCACATAGAAGGTTTACTTTTTTGAACATCCCATGGTGGTGAGCTGTAGCATTATACATTATTTTCCACATTGAAGACACAAACCTGCTATAACAGATCACCATTATGTCTAGTTAAGAAACATTTAAAAACCGCATTTCTATTGTAGAAAGTTAGGGCATGTTCACTCTACACTCAAACGGGGTAAGAAAGAACTTTCATTCATAAAAAAAGTTTGTTTCTTTAATGAAATGTCAATACTTATCTATCAATATCTAAATATAATCATAGAATCATAGAATGGTTTGGGTTGGAAGGGACCTTAAAGACCATCTTGTTCCAACTTCGCTGCCATGCCTGGGAACACCTTCCACTGGACCAGGTCGCTCAAAGTCCCATCCAGCCTGGTCTTGAACAAATCCAGGGATGGCACATCCATACTTCCCTGGGAAACCTGTTCTAGTGTCTTACCACCCTGACCCAGTGGTCTTACCACCAGTAAAGAATTTCTTCCTGATATCTAATCTAAATCGACACTCTTTCAGTTTAAAACCATTACCCCATTTTCTATTGCTACACTCCCTCATAAAGGGTCCCTTTCGGTCTTTCCTGTAGGCGCCCTTTTAGGTACTGGAAGGCTCCTATAAGGTCTCCCCAGAGACTTTATTTTTGTTCAGTCTGAATAAACCCATCTCTTTCAGCCTGTCTTCATAGGAGAGGTGCTCCAACTCTCTGATTGTTGTCACTGCCCTCCTGTGGATTCCCTCCAACATGTCCATGTCCTTCTTATGTTGGGGGCCCCACTGCTGGGTGCAGTACTGCAGGTGGGGTCTCACCAGAGTGGAGCAGAGGGGCAGAATCACCTCCCCTGACCTGCTGGCCACACTTCTTTTGATGCAGCCCAGGATACAGTTGGCTTTCTGGACTGCAAGTGCACATTTTCAGGTCACATTGAGCTTCTTATTCACCAGAACCCCCAAGTCCTTCTCCTTAGGGGTCCTTGCAATCCATTCTACACGCAGCCTGTATTTGTGCTTGGGATTGCCGTGACCCATATGCAGGACCTTGCACTTGGCCTTGTTGAACTTCATGAGGTTTGCACAGGCCCACCTCTCGAGTCTGTCCATGTCCCTCTGTACGGCATCCTTTCCCTCCAGTGTGTTGACTTCTCCACACAGCTCGGTGTCATTGGCAAAACTTGCTGAGGGTGCACTCAATCCCACTTTCCATGTCACTGACAAAGATGTTAAACAGCACCTGTCCCAAGACCAAGTCCTGAGGAATGCCACTTGTCACTTGCTTCCAGTTGGACATCAAGCTATTGACTGAAACCTTTCGAGTGCAATTATCTAACCAATTTCTTATCCACTGAGTGGTCTATCAGGCAAATCCATTCTCTCCAATTTAGAAACACAGATGTCATGTGGGACAGTGTCAAATGCTTTGCATTAGTCCAGGTAGATGATGTCAGTTGGTCTTCCCTTACCCACCAATGCTGTAACCCCGTCGTAGAAGGCCACCAAACTTGTCAGATGTCTTCTGCCTTTAGTGAAGCCATGTAGGGTGCTACTGATCTTATTTTCCATTTGCCTTATCAGAGTTTCCAGGAGGATCTGCTCCATGGTCTTGCCAGGCACAGAGGTGAGACTGCCTGGTACATAGTCTCCCAGGCCTTCTTTTTTTCCACTTTTTAAAAATAGAGGTTTTGTTTGCGCTTTTCTAATCAGCAGAAACTGCACTGGATTGCCACAACTTCTCAAGTATGAGTGATAGTGGCTTTGCTACTTCATCTGCCAGTTCTCTCAGGACCCTCAGATGTCCCATCAGATGCTATAGACTTGTGGACCTTCAGGTCCTCAGATGTTCTCAAACGTAATTTTCTCCTACAGTGAGCTGTTCTTCATTCTCACAGTGCCTTCCTTCACCTTCTGCGACTTTGCAGTGTGGCTGGAGTACTTACCTGTGAAGACTGAGGCAAAAAAGTCATTGAGTACCTCAGCCTCCTCCATATCCCAGGTAACCGGGTCTCCCATTTCCTTATGGAGAGGGCCTACATTTTTCCTAGTCTTCCTTTTATCACTGACATACCTGTAGAAGTTTTTCTTGTTGCCCCTGACACACCTGGCCAGATTTAACTCTCTCTGGGCTTTAGCTTTCCTAGCTTGATCCCTGGCTGCTCAGACAATGCTCTGTATTCCTTCCAGGCTACCCATTCTTGCTTCCACCCTCCGTAGGCTTCCATTTTTGGCTTGAGTTTTTCCAGGAGCTCCTTGTTCAGCCATGTAGGCCTCCTGGCATTTTTGGCTGATTCCTCTTTGTTGGGATGCATCACTCCTTAGCTTGGAGGAGTTGATCCTTGAATATTAACCAGCTTTCTTGGGCTCCTCTTCCCTCCAGGGCTTTATCCCATGGTACTCTACCAAGAAGATCCTTGAAGAGCCCAAAGTCTGCCCTCTTGAAGTCCAGGCTAGTGAGCCCTCCTCATTGCCCTACTGATCTTGAACTCCACCATTTTGTGGTCACTGAAGCCAAGGCTGCCCTTGAGCTTCACATTTCCCACCAGTCCTTCCTTGTTGGTGAGAAGAAGGTCGAGCATAGCACTTCTCATTGGCTCCTCTATCACTTGGAGAAGGAAGTTATCATCAATGCTTTCCAGGAACCTCCAGAATTGCTTATGCCCTGCTGTATTGTCCCTACAACAGATGTATGGGTGGCTGAAGTCCTCCATGAGGACCAGGGCTTGTGAACATGAGGCTGCTCCTATCTGTCTATAGAGGGCCTCCTCCACTTGGTCTTCCTTGTCAGGTGGCCTGTAGCAGATGTCCACTGAAATGTCACCTGTCCCTGCCTGCCTTTTGATCCTCACCCATAAGCTCATACTCGGCTTCTCATCCATCCCCAGGCAGAGCTCCATGCACTCCAGCTGGTCATTGACATAGTGGGCAACACCCCCTCCTTGTCTCCCCTTCCTGTCCTTCCTAAAGACCCTGTATCCTTCCATTGCAATACTCCAGTCACAAGACCCATCCTACCATGTCAATGAGATCATAGCCCTGCAGATGTGCACACTTCTCTAACTCCTCTTGCTTATTCCCCATGCAATGAGCGTTTGTATAGAGGTATTTAAGTTGGGTGCCCAAAGAAGCTGATTTACTCACTGGAGTGGCTGGAATTCCTTTGTGCTGCGCTAACCTTTGTGCTCTCCTGCTAACCTGTGATCCTTCTCCAGGCTCTGGGCATATATTGCTGGCACTGGCATCAAACTGGTAGGAGCGGGATGGATTGAGGTTCCCCTTCCCCAGCAACATTAGTTTAAAGCCCTCTTCACCAGCTTGTCAAGCCAAAGACACTCTTCTACTCTTACAGATGGACTTCACCAGCCGGCAATAGACCTGGTTTCTCAAAGTGAGTCCCATTGTCTAAGTAGCCAAACCCCTTGCTGTGGCAAGTCCTTTAACCATTTGTTGACTCAACAGGGGGCCAGATTTGACTGGCCCTTTCAAACCCCTTCCCTTTGACCAGGAGGACTGATGAAAAAACTACTGGTGCTCCAGTCCTTTACTGCAAGCTTCCAGGGCTCTGTAATCCTTCTTGATACCCATCATATTGCTCCTCGTGGTACCACAGGTGGCCACATGAAACAATAGCAACAGATAATAGTGAGTGGATTGGACAAGGCTTGGTAATCTCTTGGTGACATCCGTGATACGAGCTCATGGTAAGCAGCACACCTCTTTAGACAGCACATCAGATCGGCAACTGGGTGCCTCAGTAGTTTTCAGATGAGAACTGCCTACTACTATGACCCATCACTTTTTCTTAGTTGCACTGATTGTTATATGGGTAGCACATTGGGTTGCGTTACTCATTTCCAGCATTTCTCCTGATGTGACTAGTCTTCCTCTTCAGTCTACAGAGCAGCGAAGTGGTTCTGCAAGTGCACCTCAGGCTTCAGGGGAAGTCTCCTCCTCCTACTGGTCCTTACTATTGCAGGTTTCCACTAATCTGCAATACTGGGCCCCTCCCTTCTGTGATTTTTTTAGTTGTTTGGCTGTGTGCTGTGAATCCACTGCAGACTGCACTTGGAACTCCTTCTCGTCTCCCCTGATGCTACACAGCCTCCTCACTGCCTCCTGCAGCTCAGCCACCTGCTGCAGGAAGTCCTCCACATAGGCAGACCTTTTGCAGGAAGGTCTGCTGCCTATCCCTGCCCCAGGACAAATGTCTCAGCACTTCCTGCAGTCGGAGGTCCACACTGCAGCCTCTCCCTTCAGCAGTTTTGTCTGGGTGGAGGCATCAGCCATGACTCTGGTACATGATGCAGAGTCCACAGCCAGAGGTGCAGCCTTTGATCGCCATTGATGGGCCACCATTCTGCCTTGAGGGTCAGGTAGGATGAGTGCCCTTGACCTGTGCAGGTGGTCACAGAATGGTGCCTGGCTGCTGGGTTGTGTGTACTTCAAATCTTGCACTCGGACAGTGGAATGCCCCTCCTTCGAAGAGGACCCCTGCACACCCTCCCACATGAACTGCCATGCAAGCTGCCACGCCAAGCCCTGTCTGACACACCAGGCCCTGTTCACCCACTCTATTTGCAGTGTTCCTGGTCGCTTGCGCTCCCCAGGCTGATTTTGGTAGGTGTGGGGGTGGCCATTGTTCCTCTGGCAACACCCAGACTACATCAATGTCTCCTGAGGGAGCTGCCAGCTCCTGGTGGGTCCCTCCACCACCCTTGAGTTTCCCTGTCTCAGGAATACCTCCTGTGCCCTGAGACCTGCTGCTCTGTTGTGGGTTGGGCTGACTCTGGAGCAGTTCCACTTGGTGATCATAATAAAATACCATTTTATTATACCTGAAAAGCATTATAGATATATAGGACATGTACAAAGTAGGCATGCTTTTGAGACTAAATAGAAAGTTCAATGTATCTTCTAAAATGTTAATCTCTGCTATGCAAATGTAAATTTTTTTTCCACTTTTAAGCAGTTAAATTCCTAGACTTTTTTCTTTGATCTGAGCAGAATGTTTCACACAGTGTAGCCATAGAATGAAATCTCAAGCAAAGAAATTCCTGAAATTAGAAATTTTAAAACTGATTTATTTGTAAACTATATTAAAATATGCTTTTGCAGTTTGTTAATATGCATATATTTAATTTCAGAAAACTCTTTGTCATTAGTTATTTTATTTATGTTGAAATGTTTCATATAGAAAAAAAAGTGTTTAATGTATCTCCCTAATATATTTCAACATACCAGATTTTCTGCCACTTACTTAGAGAAGTAGACGGTATCAATTTTTTCTGGTACTATGAGTTGTGTATGAGAAACTTGACAAATCAGATAGATTTTCTTATATTTCAGTGACTTAGAAAACAGACTTGCTCAGCTACAAACAAAGGTTCTCTAAGCTTGCGTCCTTGAGCTTTTGAACATAAGGTAATTCACATGAAAGAAATCTATCTCCAAGAAACTTTTTTTTTTTTTAAATCAAGTTTTCTGCAGGTATCTCTTATTATCCTGACTTTGCAGCTTCTCTTCTACCTTTCTTGTGTCTCCTGTTTTTAATTGGCATATATACCTTTATGTCTATAAAATTTATGCACCAAATGTGTCACAGGAAGAGATTACGTAGACATATATGTAATTTTTTGTAAGTACCAATTTTATGAAAATAAAGTGGCGTTGGACAAACAGTAAAAACTTTAAAGTAGTGGAAGACAGGGTAGGCTGAGGAAGTGAAATCATGGATTTAAGTTTATTCTACAGCCTGTAAAAGGCACACCCATTGAAAATACAGTCTGACTGCATGCGCAGCCCTAGTCTGTGTTTTATCCCCTCTCTTTTTCTGTGTGATGACACATTCAGAATCCACAGATTAGATCCGTCTCTTAAATTAAGCAGAAAGTTCAGAAATAAAATAAAAATATATAGCTTATCATTTCCTTTTTCTTTTTTGTTTTACACTAGGAAATGCTTATTTACCCAACTAAAGTATATTTTATCTTGGGAATATCTAAGGTTTTTTAAATACCTAGAAAATTAATAGAAGCATTATGAAGTTTTAAAGGTACCAACATAGTAATCATGTATTATTCATGAATGTTATTCAGCAAATGAAACCCATACATCGACCCAAATTTGCAAAAGTTTAATTGTCCAATGAAAAGGCCTGACACCACATCAAATCGATTCATCTCCTGTACAAAGTATTTGTTTAATCTATTGCACAATCTATTGTACAAAAATCATATATAGTCTTCAAATAAAATTTAAAACTATAAAGCAAATTTCTTTTTTGCTTTAGTTATTATGAAACCTTACCTTCCTGAAAAATTCAAGGATGGAACTACTATTGCCGACTTTGGGAAAGAGTATACTATTGTGGATCCAATTACACAGGAATCTGAGCGTAACATAAGAGCTTCAATGATGATTTAAAGTAGTTCACTATGAATTAAAATGTATATAAATGTTATGACTTTTGCAGACACAGTATGGTGTAAGAGCCTTGCAGGGACTTTAGGGCAGAAAAGTTCCATTTCTAGATTTCCTAGAACAAAACAAAAGCATCTGTACCTATTAAAATGTAGGGCTGAGTCTTGACCTTAACTGAGAGTAAATCTGGAGAAAAGTACTCTGATGTTAGAAGAAGAGGAAGCGGATTTTATCACCAGATTGAATTTAAATATGTAACAGCTATCTAAAACTTCTGAAAGTGTTTGAGGGTTAGAAAGCCTTGAGAGGAAAAATATCCATGATTAAAAGGCAAGCAAGGCAGGCACAGATGTTTTTTTCCCAGATTTAGACATGCTTAATACATTCTAAAATCTATTACTTCTAATATATCACTCATGCAAAATCAAGCCCCAAAACTTGAAAAAAGTCAGTTAAGGTTTCCTGTAAAACTCATATTTGACATAGGTATAGCATTTGTATATGCACCTGTCCTGAATAGCACTCATGTCTTTTAATCACACTTTTTACAAAGGGTGACTGGTTCTGTGTTCCTTATCTTTTGGCTGACAATGCAAGACACTTATAGTATAATTTGCAGAAATGTGAGCTAACTACAACTGTGTTTAGTGAGAGCTCTGCTCTAAGCCTATAAAGAGCTATACAGTTCTAATTTTGATGAAAAATGAACACCCTGAGCTTCAAAAATTTATCACACAAAATCAGCTGATACTGATAATTTTTTTCTGTAATCTCTCTGCCTTAGTTTCCCTATGTAAAATGACATTAATGTTGCCTCATGTCATTTGATTATTCTGAAGATCTATTAATTAATATTAGTAAACATCTAAGATCTTGTGACAAAAATACCACAGAAAATTCCATAGGATAGTTAATAATTCTGCCTTCAGAGCAAAATTTGAACAATATTCTGTAACAAAGGCCAGTAAATAATACTGGAAAGTACTTAATATTAACTTTCTTGAGCTCAACTGGTAACAGTTGGAAATAAACAGAAAACCTTTAAAGCATGCAAGCTCTTTTCATGCTTGATGTGCTTTTAGAAAAATAAACAAGCTTCTGAATACCTGGGTAAAAATTATATCTTTATGTGTTATTTAATTATATAGTTACTTTAAGAAAGGACACTCTCTCATGCAAAACTTATTTTGAAGTAGAAACATGCTGTCAGTCTTAACTTTGATTCCCTGACATTGCAGCTGTCTTGTTTTATTTAATGCATTTCTGCATGCAATATTTGCATGAAATGTTCGTATAAAGAGAGTAGCTTATTATACAAGGCATGTCCACCTCTCTACTGACTAACTATGTACCCAAACTTCTCTTCCACCATTCCAAGAGTTCATGCAGCTGCCATGGTGAAAATCTTGGCATTTTTAGAAAAGGAGTTTGAACTAGTCACTTTTGAATGACTGATTTTTAATTTTTTTTTGCTATCTGTGCACAAATTCCATTCCCCATTAAGGCATGCTTCATATACATGTGCATGCTGGGACTGGAAAAAAAAAAAAAAAAGATAATATTTTCTATTTGTTTTTAAATAGAAGTGAGGACTTAGATATCAGCATCAGAAGTGTCTCTGCTCATCAGTGAAATAAAATGCAACAGTATTTCATTTTGCAGCTCTTTTTAATTGATAACCAAAGCTTTTTATAAAGTTATCAATTAAAGCCTTTTATAAAGGCTTTTTGTTCATGCTTTATGTGGAATAAAATCATATAACACCATAAAACACCAAGATTTTTAAAACAGTATTGTCTGACATGAAGTAACAATACTAAAGGGCTTTGTTTACATATTATGAAAGGAGTGTAATAAACAAACAAAATACTAATCTGATTGTTTAGAAGTGGTTTTGCAGATTACCTTTAGTAAAAGGAGTTTATATGGAAAGTGTTCAGAAAAAAGTTCCACAATTGGTAGTCTAGAGAACGTAGCTGGTGAAGAAAGACTTGCACCAAAACTGCTTACCTAACAACAGACCCGTTGGGAAATTGTACTCTGGAACAGTTTATTAAGGAATAGGACATACTATATCAGGACCTAGCTTTTCAACGAAGACCAGGGGGCCTTCTGAAAAAGAAATTTCTGTACCTTAATTGTAAGACAGTGGCTTCATACAGGAAGTAATGAATTGAATTCTTTGGTGGTATGTAGAAGTTCAGATGATTAGAAAAGTTCCCTAGGGCTGAAAAGTCTTTGAACCATTTCTCTATTACATAGAGCTTTCGGTTTGCTGTATGCTTCAGCAAGCTATTTTCTAATAAGCTATAGGGCAGACTTTGAAAAAGTGCATAAGTCTGCCTTAATGCTACTCCCATGGAGGCATCCTCATGCTCAGTGAAGCAGCTTTAAGTTAGTACTAAGTGCTCCTTAGAGTTCTACCTGAAGGAGAATAATGCACATTTAAGGAGTTAATTTGAGAAGCCAGTTGCCATTTTAATGCTACTGATACAACTTACAGCTATGCTGGTTTTGAGTGATGTAAATTACATTTGTTTAATAGTAGTATAAAAAACAACAAATTTTTTTCATGTTGATGAAACCTTCCATTACGAACAAGTCTTATGGATCTAATATGACCACTAGGGAATGATGATTAATAGACGGATAAACTGGGATAGGAAGAAATCAGTCATCATGCAAGTTTACCACTGTTTAATTATGTTTTTTCTTCCCAATCAAAATATCTTAGTCTTTTACCAAAGTGACTCCCTAAAATGTCCAGAACAATGACAACAACAACAAGAAATATAAATTTTTTTTAGACTAGGAATGTATTATACAGTCTTCTAGGATAAACATTCAGAAGAAGATCAAGGGTATATATCTACAAAATAATGTTATACACATCAATAATCTGGATTTTTATCCAATCTGATATCAGTCTTGATTGTTGTGTGCTTCTTTCTGTCATCAATGTCTTGATTTTCTGGACTGTAAGTGGGTTTTTTTTAACATTTTGGCTTCATGGCAGTAGTAAAACAGAAATAAAAAGGTAGGATTGCATATAAAGTCAGTAATTTTATGTATACTAACTTTTTCCTTTGAGAAATAACTCATATTATGCTAGATAATGAGTAAGAAGTTGTGAAATACTAGCTACAGGCTGTCTTCTTCTCTGCTAGCAAGTAGTGTTTCTGTTCTTTTGTTTGTTTGCTTTGTTTTTTAGTGTATTGTAAATCCCTAATACATAGTTCCCTGTTCCCATAAAGGTAAAGAGTCTTCCAAGAAGTTAGAAGCTTCAGCATTATCCATTGACCTCCTATGCATTTCCATGACTCTATGGCAGGTCCATACATAATAAAATGGTTAAAATTCTCTGAAACTGTTCTTGCTTAGGTTTGAATTAAAGCTATTTGTTCATAATTATATTACCTAGTCTTTGAGTAACCTTGTTTCAGTTCATTGGGCATTTTAGCAGTATTCAGAATATATACTCATGGAAGATGAATAAAATTTAGCTGAAAATATCCTGAGACTTTTTCTGTTGCTCTTCACATTTATTGCAAGGTTATATCAGTAGGTTCATGAATGTGAATGGAAAAGTTTAGTGGTTTGATCTACACAGCAACTACCAGATCTTTTTTTTTTTTTTTTTTTATTTATTTATTATATTGTTGTCTGCACCCAGGATTATTTTGTCACTCATGCTATCTAAATCAGAGCTTGCAAAACCTGTTGAAGACCTAATAATACATTTTGGAAACAATTCTAATAATATCACTCTCAATAAACAGTACGCATTGGCCTTCAGACTGTTTTGTTGCAACACAGCTGTATGACTTTTCGGGGCAAAATTAATGCCTTTTATCTTTTTTAGCGGGCAGAATAAACTTCAGAGTAGCAGAGGTCATTCAGGCCTTAAAAATCACAAGGGTTTGGCATCTGTAAATGTTTCCTTCCAGGCTACCAAAGGCGTTAACCCAACTTCCTAAAGAATTGCTTATTAATTTATTCCAAAGTTAATTAGAAACCAGAGATAGTATAAAGACAAAATAAAGATCAATATATATGTTTACCTTTAACTAAGCACTAAGTTTTTCAGAAAGCCTGACAAGCTGGACGGCTTTTATTGCTTGCTGTAGGAGACGCAAGCCATTTCCTGCTGGCTGGTTTTGCTTTTTCACCTGAGTGCCAGGGAACAGCAAAGACAGGCATGACTCTGCAAAGCAGGGTCAACCAAGAGCCACAGGTAGATGTGAGGCAGGCAGGGCAGAGCCCCCATACATCTGGCCAAGGCCATCTGAGCTGGTCCACAACAGTGCCGGGGTCACTGGCAGTCCCATAACCATGAGGCACGTCCACAGTGAAGAGACAGGCCCAAGACCCAGCTCAGACGTCAAGCCTCTGGATCAGCATCAGGTTGTGGGTGACAGAAGGCAAGTGACGAGGGCAGGCATGGGCACACCTGCAACAGAGGACCCCCTTCTAGGTCGACAGGAGCCTCCCCTTGAAAGCAATTCCCAAGCAAAGGACCAGCAGAGCAGGGGCTCAGCGCAGCTTTTTAGCAGAGATTTTTTTTTTTAGAAGAGCTCTTTTCACAGCCAGACACCTGCACTGTTGTTTAAGCTGGCCCTGAGCCCAATCATCCAAACCCCCAGCGCAAGAAGGAATGCACTCAGGGCCCTGGTGCTGAGTTAGTGTTTATCAGCACCTTTTTTGGGGACAGCAGTTGGCAATGCTTTCCAGTTCCATCTGCTCCTTATGTCTACTTCTTGTTACACTCAGAATCTTGTCATCAGCAGAAGGGAACTCAACACATATTATGAGACAAGAACTTATTGTGAGTTGAAGTAACACTAACTGACAACAGATTTTAACACTATAATTAAAATTCAGTTATTACCGGTCCAGTTACAAATACTAATACAATTTTCATATTGAGGTAGCGTTCAAATTTTGTTATTCAAATTTAGTTTTATATTAAATTAGCATATAAAAGTCTCATTAATAATACAATTTAAGTTGCTATATAAGCAGCCTTCTCATTTTATTTCCAGTATTCCTCAGGACTTGTCCATATGCAGTACCCAACACTTTTAGCAACGGTCACTTGGCCCCTGAATCCTTGCTAAAGCACTGTAAACCAGCCAGGGCCACAGCTAGCTCAACCACCTCCTAGGACCCTGCATCATTGGGACAATACTTACTGGACTATAATCTCTTCATATTTTATTTATGTTTTATGTTACCTTATGGTGCAAGAAATATAAGGCTCATCAACCTAATTTAAATTGACATGAAAACTTTGATTGAGAGCTCCTGACAATGTTTCCTTGAGGTACTGCTTACTTTTTATTTCCCCTGAACTTCCTTATAGTTTTTGCTCCTTGCTGCAGTCAAGGTAATACTAAGGGGCAGATGGTATTTATGTAAAAATATTTGAGAAGCATATTTCATTATATAAAATAACACAAGTATCAGCTTTAATGTCCAAACAAAACATTTTCCAATAAGTGCCTTTTTTCAGCAAGCACTAGTAATATCAGTCAGCCACACTAAATAGAGTTTTACATATTTTAGGTAAACTGGAAGACCTCTTCTTTATTGTTTATGCTGCTTTCTATTGTATGAACGGACAAATAGAATTTCTACCAAATAGGGAGAACTAAAGTTACAATGAGAAGCCAGATGGTTTCATCATCACAAAGCACATTTTATTTCTGTTTAAAAATGGTATTAGATTTATATCAAGTATATCTCATCTTGTCTTCAAAATAACATGAATTACGCTCCTGTCATAGAAAAGTCTAAATGTGAAGTATGCCATTAGTCCCTGATTGAATCTTGACTCCTTGCATATAGAGATATTTTGGTGGATAAAGTCAGACATATGGTTTCTTTGCACTTTCTCTTATTTCTTAGCTTGTCGAAATAGGTAACTCTTTTCTTTTGAAAATTGGCTACAGCAGTATAATGCAATATATTTTGTTATTTTTTTGTGTGTTTTTAGACAAATAATTATTCCTGCATAGTTTATGTTTGTTTAAAACTTATGATACATACAGAGTTTCTCCCTATGCTTTTTAAATTGCAAAGATAAGTGAATCTTGACTTAAGATTATAACAGAATCAAAACCAAAAGTACAAAAAAACTTGTTTATAGCCAAAAATAAGGATTTAAAAGGTGTGCACAATACAGTACAGAATTCTTTGGGGGTTATCTTACACTTCATTTTGGTAAGAACTATCATATATGACCATGTTCCTCAGCCCATAGTATTTGGGAATACTTGCATTGAATCAAACATAAGAATTTCCATATATATCTTTTCCAGAATTCATTTTTGACAAAGCAGTGTAAGCTGCAGTCATTTGTTTATTGCTGCCTTCTTTTTAATATATAAATAAATACATAAACAACTATTTCTTAACACCAAATTCTCAGCTCAGATTCTGAGGTAGAATTTTAGCCGACCCCATCTTCAATTTGACAAAAGGAAAGGAAGATTTGCAGATATTGTAGACACCTCTTCAGTTTAACTACATTTGTCTGTAATGTAGTCTAGTCTTGACACAATTACTCTGTGCAGTTTTGCGTCTCTTGGGAGGTGTAAGAATTGTTCAAGAGAAGCAAGTACTAGGTGGAGAAAAAATCTTGATTGTCTCCCTAAGTCCTCTGAGAAACTCCAGGCATTTTTTGCCCCAGGTCAATGACCACCTCACCAAAACTCGTACTATGAGGCAAAGCGATTTCTGACTACTGTCCGAGCATAAATAAAAAACACGTGAGCCAATGGAGGAGATTTTGCAGGTCTCAGGCTCTGTTATCTTTCCTTGCTGTTGCATAAAGGGGCAAAGTGGTTTTGGCAGAAAATAAACCCCCTTGCATCCTAACACTCCTCACCGAGGTGGGAGGCTAGGTGCGGCTAGGTTTAAATTCTGAGTGATGCCCAATTCACCACTATCAGTCCAGTCGCATTTAATATATCTTAAACTGTCACGATTTGGATACACTAATAATGGACTGCACCTTCAGTCTAGTCATGCTCATGAACTAGCACGGCCACTCTCGAGTCTTTGGTTGCATTCGATGACAAACCGAAACGACTAGCTACTTAAACAGTGCAGTTTATTTAAGCAACAGATACATAGCTTCTTATGATTGCTGGTGATAAATACACTGTCTGCAAAGCACATGCAAATAAAAGTATTGTTAAATATATAAAACGCACAACAAAGTTATAAACAGTACAGCCTGACTATAAATGTAGGAGAAAGATTCTCTAGAGAGATTTTTCCCGAGGAAGCACTCGGCATAGTCTAAGTCTTACCCAAAGGTGTCCCTATGCAGGGGGAGAAAGGCTCAGCCCATCAACCGATCCCGGAAGTCAGTGATGGAGTTCTCCTCAACTTGTTTGCGATGGTGTCTTCCCTGATATCCCC
The DNA here is from genome assembly GCF_028500815.1 of Rissa tridactyla. Taxonomy (NCBI): domain Eukaryota; kingdom Metazoa; phylum Chordata; class Aves; order Charadriiformes; family Laridae; genus Rissa; species Rissa tridactyla. Next base: position 54,666,187 of record NC_071497.1, read on the forward strand.
CCTCTCTCGGGCTATTTTTATACTATTTTTTACCTTCAAGGTGGAGTTTGAGTGACTTTAGTCATAAATACTTTTATTACAATTGGTGTACTCAAGGAGGAATGGTCACACCTTGGAGGCGGGTAGCCTTCGGGATGGAGGTGTGTTTTGGTACATTATAATGAGCAAAGTTTGCACAAAGGACAGCACTTCATCAAAATTTTACTAAATGTTGGCTCAGGGTAGCGAGTAGGCAGCTTATCTGTTCCGTAGTACCATCTCATTCCCGTATCTGCTATTCGTCACAAGGCAAGGCCACAGAATTACTACATTCCATCCCATCCCTCGTGTAGTTTCGCAAGATATATTGTACAGGGAATCACAGATGTTGCATTCTTTGTATGCCAGCTGCGGCTGTATTCTACCCTAGAAGCCTTTTGATTTTATAACTTTCCTTAATGTGTGAACAATGCTGTACTTTTGGCCATTTCAGTAATTATTCCACCCTTGCTCAGGTCCTTAAAACTGGTAGAAGGAGATATAGACCTATCTGGTTTCCACCAGAAATCTACTTGGCCCAACTAGTCTCCCTCACAGACGGCCTCAGGGACACTTTTATATAATTCTTATTTTTTTTTCTCAGTGAATCTATTCTCTATCTTTGGTATAACAGAACAGTGTCACAGTATTTCCCTAAAGGTAAGAGTGTGGTTTTTATTTCTGATTTTTATTTCTAGTTTATTCCTTTCTCACAGAAGAAAAACTCCACTTACTCCTCTCACGTGGATCACTGAATGAGTTGCACTTGGAGGTTTCTGTCTGATATAGCAGTTTTAATAATTGGCCTCCTCTGGACTCTAATCAGGTCATCAAGATTTCACTGAGTCATGGTTGGTTTGTCTTTGTCTTTTTAGCTAAGCAAAAAAGGGAGAGTCTGCCATTGGACTTCAACTGTCTCCCACAGTATTTTTTTCCAATTACTGTATATGTAAACACTGTAAGAAATATTTGGGATCTGCAACCTTAGTCATAACTTTAATTTCTATTTCTACTCCACTGGTAAGTGTGATCCATTCTCTTTTTGGAATGCTGTTCCACAGCTGCACTTATATTTATATTTCCCACACAAGTTGGAGAACTTCACTAATGGGACCACTTTAAGCTTTTCAGGAAATTTCCTTTTTTACTAATATCTGTTTCGTGATTCTAATTTCAACCATTGAACATGGATCTCGTCTTTTTTATTTGAAGAATCATTTATATACTTTCTTTTTTTATGGTTCCAATAGTGTCCAGTGAGCAAAGCTATATTCATAATAGCTAGAGAAGATCCATTTTTCTCAAAAGTCTGACATTCTTAAAATCACACATTTCTTTGAATTCTATAAAAGAAAAAATCCAAGTGGCAAAATTAAAAAGTTTAAAAGATGGACATCTCTGAAGTGCCTAGTTATCCATTTTTCCATTAACAATAGCACATTCTGTTATTGCTGGTTTTGATTTACAGCCTCAAATAGTCTTTGAAAAATATAATAGAACACCTTTAATTAAATCCCCAAAACTCACATTCAGGGATAAATAATAATCCATCAGCTATTTCATTCTCTAACAGGACCCAGGAGAACTTGACAGTCTTAATCACTTCAGCCATTTATACCTTCATTTTCAGCTTTGTTTCAGTTGAGCCATTTAGTGGGGTTTATCTAAATTACAGTATCTTTTTTTTTATCACACTTCATAGCTGTAACACAGAAACTAATTCCAGGTGCAAAATGGAATATCTCTGAAGCACAGACATCAGTGGCATAAGCGCGTTAGAATGAAAAGTTACCTGTCACTGGCTGATATTTGTCTCTGTAATGAACTAAGGCATTCAGGAACTGTGCCTCTAGTAAAATTAGGAGCCACCAGCAGCAGCACATCAGAATTCTAAACGTGTTAGAGAACATTCATTTTCCTTATTGCACAGGACAGATGTGGAGTACAGAAATAGCTTCATTAATGTAAACAAAGTTTTCAGTTATATCCCAGCATTGTTACAAGTGTGTGGGAGGTCAAGGTAAATACTCATGCAGTTCCTAAACACTTACATCAATGCTGTTCTAGTTTCTTTTACCTATCTTGAGGATAAAGTAACATTTATGTGTGTTTTTAGATTTTATCTTGGGGGTTGGATTAGATGACCTTTAAAGGTCCATTCCAACCCAACACATTCTATGATTCTACGATCTTTGGTACTGTATTGAGTTCTTTTAAAATATTTTCTGCAAGTGAAATAAAGAAGGAAGTTTTCAAGAAGAAAGTTCTTGAACATTTTTCAAGAAGGAATTTTTAAAAGCACAGGAGCAGGCTCTCCCCATGTGCTGTAAAATGAGCCATTGGGGGAGAAGACCAACCTGGATGAAGAGAGACATATGGATACAACTCAGGGAAAAAAGGAGAGTTTATGGCCTTTGGAAAAAGGGGCAGGCCACTCGGGAAGGATGCAAGGGTGTTGTGAGGCTATGTAGGGAGAAAATTAGAAAGGCCAGAGCCCAACTAGAACTTAACCTGGCTTTGGATGTTAAGAACAGTAAGAAAAGTTTCTATAAATACATTAGTAACAAAAGGAGGGCTAGGGAGGATCTCCATCCTTATCAGATAAGGGCTGTAACATAGTGACAAAGGATGAGGAGAAAGCTGAGGTACTAAATGCCTTGTTTGCCTCAGTCTTTAGTAGTAGAGTTGATTGTTCCCTGAGTACCCAGACCCCTGAGCTAGCAGGTAGGGACAGGGAGCAGAATGAAGCCCCCCTTACCCAAAGGGAGTTGGTGAGGGACCTGCTCCAGCATCTGGATGTACTGAAGTCTATGGGGCCAAATGGGATCTACCTGAGCATACTGAGGGAGATGACAGAAATGCTCACTGAGCCACTTTCCATCATTTACCAGCAGTCCTGGAAAACCAGGGAGGTCCCAGTTGACTGGAAGTTAGCAAATGTGATGCCCATGTACAAGAAGAGCTGGAAGGAGGATCTGGGGAACTAAAGGCCTGTCAGTCTGACCTCGGTGCCTGGAAAGGTCATGGAACAGATCATCCTGAGTGCCATTATGCGGCCCATGAAGGACAAGCAGGTGATCAGGCCCAGTCAGCATGGGTTCATGAAAGGCAGGTCCTGCTTAACAAACCTGATCTCCTTCTACGACAAAGTGACCCACGTGGTGGATGAGGGAAAGGCTGTGGATGTTGTTTACCTGGGATTTAGTAAGGCCTTTGATATAGTTTCCCACAGCATCCTCCTGGAGAAACTGGCTGCCCACAGCTTGGATGGGAGTACTCTCTTCTGGGTAAAAAAGTGGCTGCAGGGCCAGGCCCAGAGAGTGGTGGTGAATGGAGTTAAGTCCAGTTGGCAGCTGGTCTCTAGTGGTGTTCCCCAGGGCTCAGTACTGGGGCCAGTTCTTTTTAGTATCTTTATCAATGATGTGGACAAGGGGATTGAGTGGATCCTCAGTAAGTTTGCAGATGACACAAAGTTGGGTGGGAGTGGCAACCTGCTTGAAGGTAGAAAGGCTCTACAGAGGGATCTGGACAGGCTGGATCAATGAGCTGAGACCAATGGTGTGAGATTCATCCAGGCCAAGTACCAGGTCCCGTACTTGGGTCAAAACAACCCCATGCAGAGTTACAAGCTTGGGGAGGAGTGGCTCAAGAGATGCATGGCTGAAAAGTACCTGGGGGTGTTGGTCTACAGCCATCTGAATATGAGTTTGCGGTGTGCCCAGGTGGCCAAGAAGGCCAACAGCATCCTGGCCTGTGTCAGGAACAGTGTGGTGAGCAAGACTAGGGAAGGGAAGTACTGGGCACTGGTGAAGCCCCACATCAAGTATTGTGTCCAATTTTGGGCCCCTCACCACAGAAAAGACATAGAGGTGCTGGAGAGTTTCCAGAGAAGGGCAACAAAGCTGGTGAGGGGTCTGGAGAATAAGTCTTATGAGGAGCAGCTGAGGGAGCTGGGGTTGTTTAGCCTAGATAAAAGGAGGCTGAGGGGAGACCTTCTCACTCTCTACAACTACCTGGAAGGAGGTGGTAGAGAGGTGGGTGTTGGTCTTTTCTCCCAAGTGCCAGGTGATAGAACAAGAAGAAACGGCCTCAAGTTGCACCAGGGGTGGTTTAGACTGGATATTAGGAAAAATATTTATACTGAAACGGTTATTAAGCATTGGAACAGGCTGCCCAGGGAAGTGGTTGAATCACCCTCCCTGGAGATATTTAAAAGACGGATAGACATAGTGCTTAGAAATATGGTTTAGTGATGGTTTTTGTCAGAGTTAGGTTGGTGATTGGACTAGATGATCTGAAAGGTCCCTTCCAACCTAGGCGATTCTATGATTCTATGGTTTTAAAGGGATATGACCTTGCATTGTCAAATTCACTTCTTAAATACCCATATGGCTGCCCCAAATTACAACTAAGGTAATAATGAGAGCGTGCCATTAGGTTTTTTTATTGCACAGTGAAAAACATTTTTGAAGTAGGATCCCTTACTGTGGTTATTCTTTTTAATTAATTTTACTCTACTGTGTTTGTATCTTAAAATTTCCGTAACTTTCTAATGTTGACCATATACAATGATTTACTGTATAGTGGTATTTACGTATTGAAACCCTACTCATATTAATATCATACATTTTCAACAATTAACAGTTTCCCCATATTATTTTTTCATATTCTAAGGCTATCAAATAAACTTCACTGAGTATTTGTTTGCTTCTGGAATTGCATGAGAATATGAGAGTACAATCTTTTTTCAGAATAGACAGCTCATACACGGATTATCACTAGAAAATTAATTAATCACAGGACAGAAATGTTTGGGGGCTGAACTTTTTGGGTTAGAATTCCACCTTCAGTAAGTAGCTTCAAGATGTGTCTTCCTAAACAACTGTGCCCTTGCCCACCAGTTAATTTGCATCATGTATGTGCACAGTGCAAGTGATTGAGAGGTAGAAGTAGAAGCTGATAGAAGTTCTGCCAAGAGCACAGGGTAGCAATGCATGCCTTTCCAGACAAAAAACAAGGACTGTGAAATGAATGGAAGGGAGAATGGAGAAGGAGTTAAACTAGTAGGAAATCCCATTTGGTAACACCAGAGAAACTAGTAAAACCTAAGCTGTACACCACTAATGCCTAGGACTACCCTCCTTTAAGCTTCCTCTCCCTCACTATGTGCACTTCTTCTACAAAACAAGAATGAATAATGAGCATACCATGTTGGTATCCAAAGGGCTTGGGCGTACTGGTAGATGAAAAACTGGACATGAGCTGACAATCTGTGCTCAACAGCCCAGAAACTCAGCTGGGCTGAATCAAAAGCAGCATGGTCAGCATGTCAAGGGAGGTGATTCTGGACTTCTCCGCTGCTCTGGTGAGACCCCACCTGGAGTACCGCATCCAGCTCTGGAGTCCTCAACACAGGAAAGACATGTATGTGTTGGAGTGCATCCAGAGGAGGGCCACAAAAATGACTAGAGGGCTGAAATACCACTCCTATGAGGAAAGACTGAGAGAGCTGGTGTTCAGCCTGGAGAAGAAAAGGCTTCAGGGAGACCTTATTGCTTCCTGTCAATACTTAAAGGTGGCTTATAGGAAAGATGGCGACAAACCTTGTTTGCAGGGCCTGTTGTGATAGGACAAGGTGCAATGGTTTTAAACTGAAGGAGGTTAGATTTAGACTATATACAAGGAAGAAATTTTTTACAGTGTGGGTAGTGAAACACTGGAACAGGTTGCCCAGAAAGGTGGTAGATGCTCCATCCATAGAAACATTCAAGGTCAGGTTGGACAGGGCTTTGAGCAACCTGATCTTGTTGAAGATGTCCCTGTTCCTTGCAGGGGAGGTTAGACTACATGATCTTTAAAGGTTCCTTCCAACCCAGACTATTCTATTATTCTATTATTCTATGGTCCTAGGCAGGCATTTTCAAAATGCTTGTCATGGCAAATTAACATTGCAAGAGATGTGATGTGTATTATAATAAATATTTTTCATACTAATTGTGTTGAATAGAAATTGAAGATGGTAGCACAGAAAACACTATATTTTAATCAATCTTAAAAGGACTTGTTTGGGAGGGCACATGATTCACAACAATGGAATTGATTTAAATTTACACTCATACATTAACATATCCATTTAGTGATTCTTGCTTGAAGTGCTCTATATTGTGTATATGTTTCATCTAATATAAAGCAAGTTACTTTATTGTAAGGCACTTGTAGTTCTGAAAAGAAAAGAGAAAACCATGAAATGCAACTGGTCTGCTACTAGTGTCACATTAGAGTAAACCAGGAATGATTACATAAAGTCAATGACAGCAAAACAAGGCCAACTATTTCAGATGCTCAAGTGATTATTGCTCAATTTTATTTTGTGATTAAAAAGTATTTATAAAAAGTGCTTTAGGAAATGCAAGAATTGCAATATGCAAGCCATCAAGTACCGTATGGGAGGAGGCAGGTGTTGGTGTATTTTGCTAACACTTAAATATTTAGCACGATCATTAAATTTTATATTGCACATATGCATACATTTCCAGCCAAGTGAATGCATGCAATAGAAATTTCAGCACTTGTCCCACATATTCAGTTTTGGAGAATCTGCCCCTTGTTGGTAGTGAATGAACAAGTGAATGAGAAAAAAGCATCATAAGCATGGATGCTGCATCTAAATCAAGTGAGCTTTGGGAAAGAACAAACAAATGGAGATGCAAGTGTTGCTGTTCCCTGCTGACATTTTATATCACCACCTCCCTTCTTGGAAAATGTTTTGAAATCTTTCATTAATGCATTTTCAGATGGTTTCTCTTTTCATCAGATATTCCTTAAAACTTCAGAATTGTTTTAAAAATGGTTGGAAGATAAATGCAGATTTATGAATAAGACAGTTTAGCAGATTTAACATCTCTGAATTGTCAATGTATTCATGTTTGATTCGACAACAAAGGATGTTTTTAAGCTATGGTAATTAAAAGCATATCTTTTATGAATGTAATTTAGTAAAAAATTCCACTCAGGAAGTTCACAGACTGAGAATCCTTAGTTTCACAGTTCTCAGGAATACTGCAGGTTCAGTCAGATTTACATGGCTCCCACAAACATGTCAAAGCTCATCCCTCCTGCTTGTTCCCTTCAGTAGCCAAGTCCCTCAGTGGCTGCCAGAAAGACACGAAGTATGTTTTCTTCCCATCAGAAAATGTATGCTGTTCTTTTTATACTCCAGTCCACAAAACACACACTGAGGCTGGATTCATACATAGTCCTGGAAGCTTCCTAACACCCTGAGCTAAGTGCAGTGTGAGAGCTAGTTGCATCTGCAGTTCCAGAGAGGTTACAACTGGTTAAATAAGAAACGCATCTTATACAGCCAAAGCAAAGTCCTCCCCCAGTGAGTAGAGCAAAGTAGGAAATATTCAGTGGCACCCACAGAGTGCTTCATCTGTGGGAAATGTCTCTTGCATTTTTCATGTGCCTTTTAACACTGAAATCTGAGAAGGATCTAAAAACCAACATTTTTGTGCCAAGGGGACAGATAGTGTCTGGGTATTTGGCTGATATTGACCCGATATATGCATTTTTTAGGTTCTTAAGTTGTATTGATCTAAATATTGTTGTAGGAAGTTACTTAATGTTTAACTACTGTATGTAATAAATTGGATTCAAAGTTCTCTTTATGCAGTGGCTTTCACATTCAGTTTAAGGGGCTTTTTTATAAACAAATCTAACAGTTATCCGCTTAATTGTGAATTGCATGAAATGAACGAAAATTCAGATGAGGATTCTTAGAGAAATATCAAACGACAAATTATCCATAAAAATAATATGTTACAGATTTTTTATGCTTTGTTCCTGATAGCTGTCACTCCTGTCAAATATGGATATTACAGTTTTGGTACACAAGAATACAGTTTATGAGACTGAGAAGGCAAGGCTTTGGCTTTGATTTCAGCATGAATAGTACCAATCAAATTGAAAATTGAATTTAGTCTGTGTGACTTTGGTTGTACTCTTTTATTTTGAGGTCATGGGAGACATTAAAGATCAACCTAAATTCACCTTCTGAAATGGATTTGAAGTTTTTTGGGGTTTTTTTTCCAGATTTAAAACATCTTTGCTATTTACTACGGTAAGAAAATTTGTGTAGAACACTTAATGATGCAAATCCAGCAATGCACATAATATTTTTTTAACCTTAGACTGAGCCATATGATTGTACTTTGATGACTTTTTAAATGTCATTCAGTAGAAGACAAGATCCACAGAAGAATCTATAAAATACACTAGGGGAAAAGATGAATGAGCAATTTTTCAGATTTTCGTTTTCAGATTCATTTCAGGGTCAATATAAACCCTCCTACAATCATAACCATCAGAATGCAAGATGTAACAGTAGTTCATGACCATATGAAATGCTACTGAGAAAATGCTTTTCCTGTCTCAGATTGGATTCCCTGGGAAAAAGAGGCAGATCTGTATCTCTCACTGTTCTTAATTCAACCTTCATTCCCATTGTAAGGAAAGGTAGCTGCACTGAATATGTAAGGCTATAAAATACCAATCCTCTTCCAGTGAAAGTCAGTTGCTTGACGGCAATCTCCCACTCTCTTCTAGGTTGGTCCAATGACATTCAAGCTTATCCATAGCTGCTCTAGTTCCATAGAAGTGGAAGTTCTGTTTTTGGTTTAGACAGGATTTATGTCTTCATTTCCTGTGTCTGCTGTACTTTTCCTTTGAAAAAACGCAACCAGTGACGACATCTGCATGGCCTGGTAGCCATTTAGGGCCCAAAGAAACATTGTTTTCACAAGAAATCACGATCTAGGATTTTACCCTGTGTGGTGTAATTAAGTACCCACCACACAGAGTTTTTGATCTCTGTCTGTTCAATAATGTTGCCTACTCTCAGGAGGGAAAAGAAGATCGAGTATTGAAAGAATGCTAAATTTTATAATAAAATACAGGACTATTTTATAGCACTTCAGATTGCAACCATTACATGACCTCAGGATCCATTACCAAAACTCATCATCTTTGCACTGATCAGGACTTGAAATTCTTACTTTTCAGAAAGACCTGAACTACCAAAACTTCATGGTAAGTAAAACTGAGTGGAAAACCAAAATCCATTACAGGAGATTGACACAACACAATAGCAGCACTTAACAGTAATTCTCTTAGACAATCATCCAGATAGCCATATGCTCTGTTGTCATACTTTTGATGCCAACATAGACATGTCAGAATCAGATATGCAGCTCAGGTAGTTGTACTGTAAAGGTTCCAAATTCAACTATATCCTCTTAAAACTAGACCTCATCCTGCACATTAGTGCCTTGATAATGCATAGTTTTTTGAACCAACTTGTTTGGTCCACCATGGCAGAAAGGAGGAAGTGCTAAGGACAAAACACCATTTAGATGCTCATAGAAATGAGTGACCCATCAGAGAAGTCATGAGTTATTGTCAGAGAAATCACTAGAAAATGCAGCAAAAGTGACATTTTTTTAACTGAATGATGTTATTCGGTGGCACTGTCTGTTAGGATTGCAAGACTCTTATGCCACAACAAAACCTATGGCCCCTGAAATGAAGAAACCTTGCTTTCAGCTCTAGGGCATCTTCCTGTACTCTTTCAAGCTCTTCCTAACTGCACACAAAGGGAAATTTTTACTAATATTTTCCTAGGCATTGTGAACTTATGGTTGACTGCATTGCCATACCTGCATATAACTGTAAGAGTTGGAGAAAAAAGGGAATAAACAATGCAGCATCCAGGTATTTCTCATTAATGTACACAAATTTCTCACTTCTGTTTCTTTAAAGTAAAAGACACCGACTTTTAGAGAAAACAAATAAAGTATGAAGTGTAATTGTACTTAACCAAATACACTGTTTTCACTGTTAAACTGAAGCTTTTTCAAGAGTACATCTTGCCATCAAAACCTTTTTTTTTTTTTCCACTGTAGGAAGTTAGAATGTGATTAATACTCAGAGAAAGTCTTGATTTCTCTATAAATGTAGCTTGCTTGTAGTACTCTTTCTTCTCCAAAAAATAAGATTTTTTTGATGACTTTACGACTTGGAATCTATAGTTGCTTAGCTCTTTATTTCTTCCTCTGCCTCTCATTGTAGTTTGTTTAAGCCTATAAAATGGAAGTTTTTGTCACTATAAGAAAGTCTCTAGGTTTTATACTAATTTGCTGTTGTCCTGGAAAACTGAGATTGATTTTTACATAATGGAAAATTATGGATTGATTCAGTAAACATCAATACTAATCTAAGTTCACAAAGTCAGACTTCAAGATTAAAAACAGTGATTTTACTGAGCAATTAAGACTGTGTTTATGTCTCTTATCAAGAATCCTTAAAGAGAGGAATATATGTGGTTTCTTTCAGATATATTAGATGGAGAAATTAGTAGAAAGCAGTAACTATTCTGAAAATTGCCAATATTTCAATTTCATCCCCATTCAAAAAATTCAAAATTGCAACTTTTATCGGAACTGGAATCAATATTTATTCATCATTCCTTTATTGCTCTCATATCACACCAAGTTGTCAAAATTGAAAAATATTTTAAAGAAAAATTTATTTATGGATATGTGAAGTGTATTGGTTCACTGCATATCACAGTAGTCAAACATCAATGATGCAAAAACCAGAATATCTGTAATTTTTCATGTTCTTGTTGAAATTAGGATTGCATTTGAAAATAAGATATTTATAATCATAAGCATTTACAAATTAGGTTTCTCATGTTCTAGTTGCCTTACTACTTGCCCCATTGTCTGCTTTCCCTTTTTTTCAAAATTATCAGTAAGTATTTTCAAGAGTTTATCCTGTGCTTTGCTTGCAATTGGCCAATGATGGAGCTAATAGACATGACCGAACTATAGTGAAAGTTGATTTACATATATGATATCCAAATGCCGACAAGTGTATTTCCTTCTATAGAGTACCTAGCTGCTTTTAAAGGACATAGTCCTTAAACAGATTTCTGGCTCCATGTATAGTTTTTTTCTATGTGATATGCTCATTTTCAGAAATTTTCCTTCTTATATAGTTCCCCTCATCAAAATTGTGTATGGTGGGTTTGGAATTTCTTAAGGTGGATTGATAGAAGAGAAACAGTAAGCTTGTGGAAAACAGGAAACAAACTATGAAAAAGCCTTAAAGGCTCCTGAATTACTTTCTCTAAAGAGCTTAGGAAAATTATAAATGAAAACAGAGGACCACACATCACTAAACTTATGCAGGCAGCTTTAAATATCTTAGAGGTCCTATTAACAGCATTAAAAGGAACATACTTATTTTCTCCATGGTGATTTATGACAAAAAAAAACCAAACTAGATGTTTGCTCCAGCTTATACATGAAGTGTATGAGGGCTTGCTTTTAAAATCGAGATCTAAAATGAAAGATGATGTATAGTTGTAAACATCATGTCTTTTAAAACTGTCATAAACCAGGACCAAATATGCAGTTATAATTTTGAGGTTACAGGTTAGAATGTAACTGTTAGAATTTTTAGAATTGCATTCATTGACTTTTGCCCTGAACTTTTGAATGTTTTGACCTTGAATTTTATTTTGAATTGTTTTTTTTCTTTCAGTAATAATTTTGGGTCACAATCAAGATTAATTGCTATCAATCTCAGGAATAAACAGAACAAATGATCAGATTAAGTTTAGGCTTTGAGGTGCCTCTATTGCAGTGAAGTCTGCCAATTTTATTAAAAAAAAAATCTCTTTGCAGACTTCAGTCATAACTTTATAATATTTTAAAATACAACAACAGTTCATAAGTAGAATTACGAATGGACGTTTACCTTCTGGTGCTTACCATCACCGCTTTCTTTGTGAGCAGAATTTGTAGTTCGCTCTTGCTGTATTTTGGTGATGTGAAAGTAAAGAGACAAGTTAATTGCTGAAGTCAGGTCAATTTCGTTCCCCCAGTTTCTGTAATACCCTGATGTTTCAGGTCATATCAAGTGTTCATATTATAGTACAATTACAAAGAGCATGATTTCATATTTTCACCAAACAGAATTAAAAACTCATGGGGAGGAAAGTTATGACATTTGTATGCAGTTTGTTGAGTAAGGGGGTCGTTGTTGTTTCTTTCTTGAATATACAAAAGCTTTTAATTTCCTTCTTTCCTGTCTTGGAGAAACCAAACCAAACCAAACCAAACCAAAACAAGGAAGAGTTACATTTTCCTCTGTAGGGGGTTCACAAACCTTAGCAGATAAAACACATTTATTTCATGTGAGAAGTGGATTCTTACTAGTGCCGTGTGGAACTACTAGTCATACTGGGAAAAAAAAAATAAGTTTACTATGCAAAATGTCGGTGTGGTGGGTTGGTCCAAGCTAGCAGCCAAATTCCCACCCAGTCACCCATGTTACCCCCAACACCCCCACCAGCAGGATGGGGCAGGAAATAGGAAGAACAGGAGTGAGAAAGCTTGTGGGTCAATATAAAGACAGCAATATTCCTTGCCAACTACAATGATGGGCAAAACAGACCCATCTTGGGAAAATTAATTCATTGCCAACTAAAATAAATACAGAATGAAATGGAACTGAATAGAATAGAATAGAATAGAATAGAATAGAATAGAATAGAATAGAATAGAATAGAATACTTCCAGCTGGAAGGGACCTACAATGATTATCTAGTCCAGCTGCCTGACCAAATCTGGGCTGACCAAAAGTTAAAGCATTTATTAAGAGCATTGTCCAAATGTCTCTTAAAAATTAACAGGCTTGGGGAATCAGCCACCTCTCCAGGAAGCCTGTTCCAGTGTTTGACCAACCTCTTAGTGAGGAAATGTTTCCTAATGTCAAATCTGAACCTTCCCTGGAGCAGCTTTGAACCATTCCCACGTATCCTATCACTGGACCACAGGGAAAAGAGATCAGCATCTTCCTCTCCACTTCTCTTTCTCAGGAAACTGTAGAGAACAATGAGTTCATCCATCAGCCTCCTTTTCTCCAAACTAGAAAAACCCCAAGTCCTTTAGCCACACCTCATAGGACACGCCTTCTAGCACTTTTACCAACTTTTTCGCCCTCCTCTGGATGCACTCAAGTACCTTCACATCCTTCTTAAATGGTGGGGGCCAGAACAGCACACAGTACTGAAGGTAAGGCCACACCAATGCTAAAACAGTGGGATAATAACGTCCTTTGACTGGCTGGTGAAGCCGTGTTTGATGCACCCTAGGATAAGGTTTGCCCTCTTGGCTGCCAGGATACACTGCTGGCTCATATTGAGCCTGCTGTCAACCAGCATCCCAGAACCCTTTCTGCAGGGCTGCTGAATACGTGCATATCTGCTTAGCCACTACCGAAATGGCTGTGTTTAATTAGAAACTGAAGAAAACTGTTATCTGCATCTCTAGAAAAAAACTCCATGATCAGTAAGTTCCAGCCACTCCTCTCCCAGTTTATGCTTGTGTCCAGTGTCCAGTGTCACAGGTTCAGAATCTGGCATTTGTTCCTCTTAAATTTCATACCACTGATGATTTCCCAATGCTCCATTCTACCTAGACCCCTCTGCAAGGCCTGTGTTTCCATCAGGAGAGTCAACAGCACCTCCCAGTTTAGTATCAACAAATTTTCCAATGATGCATTCAACTCCAGCATCCACATCATTGACAAAAATATTGAACAGAATAGGCCCTAGAATCAGGCCCTGAGGAGCATCACTGGTGTCTGGTTGTCAGGCAGATGTAGCCCCATTCATTATAATCCTTTGAGCCCTGCTGTTCAGCCAGTTCTTCAGCAAGCACACCATGTACCTGCTCATCTCAGAGTTGGACAACTTGTCCAGACGGGTGCTGTGAGGGAATATTTAATTATTGATTTGGGGAGTGGGAAACAAAACCAACCAAACAAAAAAGAAATAAACATTTACACACTTAGGGAAAACAGCTTTCCTACTCTTCAAGGTCAACTTCACTCACAGTCCCATGTTCGCTCCAAGCACCTCTATTCCCCACCAGGTTACACTTAGTTGGGCAGTGCAAGAGAGGCTGCGGCCAGGGCTTAGCAATTTCTCTCTGTTGCTCCTTCCTTCTCACTTTTTTCCTATGTGCTGGCTTGAGTCCTCCACTGGACGAACTGGCTTGAAAGGACTGGAACTATTTGTGTTTGGTGCAGGACCGACTCCTATCTCTTCCACCATAAGCCATGGCTCTGAGTCCCCAACACCAAAAGCTTGACACCTACACCCAGTGCAGACTGTTTCAGTCAACAAAAATTTAGCTTTACATTTTTCTAAAAATACTCAGAGTTTCTTATAAATAATTATATCTTTGTTGTTCTTGCTTTTCTTTTATGAACTCTTTTTGTTATATTTTTCCTTCTGTGTGATCAGTGTTTTATCTATGATGGTTTAGTTCTTTCATTTTATACAAGCTGCTTTTTAATTCTAATACCAGTGTCTATGTAGAGTCTAGTTTATCCTGCATATAAAAGCAGAGTCTAAGGAACATATATAGCTGTTCGTATATAACATTCTATATTCTCATAATATATAACTTATATCATTCATATAACATATATAACATTCTAGATTCTTTGGGGACACAGCATAACATTCAAGGAAAGAAAATAACACTTTAAATTTAAAGGAAAATATTACATTAATAAAGTGTGGAAGTAAGAAAAAAAAAAGAATCAAGGATTCCACTAAATCAAAAAATATTAGAAATTTCAAAAAGAAATACAAATTTAGCTTAAAAGTAATATTAGACGAGCCAATGGAAAAGGCAAGGTAATGTGAATATCTGCTAAACCTAGGACTGCCTGATAGAACTACTGTTTTCTATCAAACATAAGTGTGGATTTTCAATTATGTTTTTGTTCATGCAAAGGTTTAATCTTATTTTCTTAATCTCTGGGAATACTTTGTTTCAGAATCAGAACTGATTACAAGATCTGTTTTTGTGGGTTTGATTGTTGGTGTTTTTTTTAATTCTTAATCTTTTTTAATGTCTTTATGACAAAGTAAATCAGCAGTTAGTGGAGCTGTACTATTGTTAGTGCATCGTAACAATTTTCCAGAAGGTCCCAAAGTAAGCATGACAGAAAAAGGTGTTTGTTGACTAATCCATTGATGATATTTATAGAAGTTGAGCAATAACCTTTTCTGTCTAAAACTATTTTTTATTATTTTTGGAGTCTTCAGTTTTGCTTACAAGTTAAAATGAGCCCATGTTTTGCTCTTTTGCTCACTGGGTCAGTGAGATACATACAATTGCATACACGTATTTTAACCACGTGTATGTGCATACTTAATTTTCTCATAGAAATGACTCAGCTGTATATGTACCTATTACTGTGATGTCTACAAAAGGTTTCCTGGTCACTAGTATAGATTAAATTCTCAGATGCACATTTTTTTTTGCATATTTTTTCAGTTTCACCTCAGAATTTGAAAATCTGAAGCAAAGTATAAAGATGTTAAGAAGCATTTGTATCCTGATAATTTAATGAAATAATGATAAGGCTTTGCCATGTTAAACTTTAGGTCACTACTTAAATATCTGAATAAATGGCCTCGTTTTCTTTGAAATTAGTGGGCCCTCAGCACTTTTCAGGATAAAGATGACTTTTCCACTTCTGAAAACCCCATGTTCAACATTCTCATGTGTTTAACTTATCCTTTTTCTGTAGCTTTACTTTTGGCTTACAATCAGTAAGGTAAATACTCCCTGAATTACAAATATTGTATTACTGACATATAGAAAGAATGCATATTTCAATTTATTGATTTGTGCTACTAACCTCTGCTTTAGGAAAATTCCTCATTTATGTGAGCAACTGACTGTTTCTTCAGCATGTCTACTTTTTATTGAATTTGAGTGAAGAAAATCACTGAATCTTGTTATTTTTTCCAGTGTGTTATCTAATCTCAAGAAGTTATTTGACAGCAACCTGTTAAAATATAGCACAGGTATATATGCAAGGTGGGTGGGAAGAGTGTAAAGAAGGGGAAAATATAACTATATTTGTAGTTTAACAGAAGTCTTGTTTTATTTTGGTGTGACTCCAGAAGGTGTGAATTTTTCCTACTCCCTAATAGCACTCCTGCTGGACAAATTGTAAATTAAGCTTATTCCTCAATGAATATGCTGTCAGAGAATTGCTCTCAGGGCAGTGAAGCCTTTTGAAGACATTTGTTTTTTTGTTTTTTTCAAAGTCTGAGTAATCTTACAATAATAGGCTGTCAGTCATGTTTCACTCTTTTTCCTACCCAGTGTGGGGAGGCTGTCTAAATATGTAGAACAGGTATAAACAACATGCTGCCTTGCCATTTGTTAATGAAAAGAAAGCAGTTTGAAATGTTGGTCATGAAAAATTTAAGTCTTTTTATATATCCACCACATTATGCCAGTATCTTTCTTATATAACTATAACATTTTATCTACACTGATGAGACAGAACTTTATTTTCCACTTGAAATCTATAAGCCAGAGGCTTCCTAACAGATATGATTTTTTGTTTTAATTAATGAAATTATAGTACCTGAAATATCATGTAATGGACCATGCTATTCAGTGCACCTGTTCAGATAATGTAAAAGTGTGAGAATCTAATCTTTCAATTTA
This sequence comes from Rissa tridactyla, assembly GCF_028500815.1. Taxonomy (NCBI): domain Eukaryota; kingdom Metazoa; phylum Chordata; class Aves; order Charadriiformes; family Laridae; genus Rissa; species Rissa tridactyla. The sequence continues at coordinate 54,682,818 of NC_071497.1, forward strand.
GCCATGGGGCTTTTCCTTTTTTATTTTTATTTTTTTTTGTGATTTCAGAACTACTGCTTTAATAGATAATAGATAACTTTAAAAATTCTTCATAATATCTTGATTTTATTTTATATTTGTTGGATTATTTGGTGTTTTCATAGTTCTCGAAAAATTTAAAAGAGTTATAACAACAGGAACCAGCGCAGAAGCACTGAAATATATTTCTCATGGCTGCATGTAATGTATAAAGTTTATAATTTTAATAAAGATTATATAAAAATTAAGTTGTATGCATTAGTATAATATATTAATATAAAGATTTTACTGCATATATCAGTTTTTATAAAGAATAATATATTTTCTGATATATTTTGTCCCTTCCCCACCTCCGCTCCCCAGTAAAAAGGAAGCTAAAATGTTGTCTTCATATGTTTGCACTGAAATTCCATAGTGCAAACATCCATATGGCATGTTCTGAAACTGTGTATGTACCATACACACTACACAAAGATGGAATTTGTTTTCCAAAATATTTTTTCATGTTGTAAATAAGATTATAATTAATATTTTAATTAACTAATAAAGAGAAGTAAGTTCATCATCTTTGGAAGAGTACAAAATACATCCCAGAGATATAAAATCATAAAATCATAGAATTATTTAGGTTGGAAAAGATCCTTAAGATCATTGTCCAACTGTAAACATAACATTGCCAAGTCCACCACTAAACCTTGTCCCTAAGCACCACATCTATGAATGATGATCTATTCACATCTATGAACGATGATCTGCTTAACCTGGTGGCCCAGCTGAAGGATCAAGTAGAGAGGCTGAGGAGCATCAGGGAGTGTGAAAGAGAGATTGACTGGTGGGCCCACTCCCTGAGAGTAGGGGAACAGGTTGAGGCCCCGTGTAAATCGGAGGACCCTCTCCCCTCTTCTCACCAAGCAACAGGAGAGGATCTCAGAGAAGAGGGGGAATGGAAACAGGTCCCTGCTCGAGGAAGCAGGCGAGTCCCCTCCCAACTTCTCCCAGCTTCCCAGTTACCCCTGCAGAACAGGTATGGGGTCCTGCGAGAGGAAATGGCCAATGGAGAGGAGGATGGCACACCAAGACTAGAGAAGACAGAAAGTACACGTCACAGCGGACCCAACTTCACTACTATCTCCAAAAGGAAACGGAGAAAGGTCATAGTTGTGGGTGACTCTCTGCTGAGGGGGGCAGAGGGACCAATATGCTGCCCTGACCTGCTACACAGGGAAGTCTGTTGCCTCCCTGGGGCACGGGTCAGGGATGTGACGAGCAAACTCCCAGACCTAGTAAACCCCACTGATTATTACCCCCTGTTAGTGTTTCAGGTGGGTAGTGATGAAATGGGTAGGAGGAGGCCGAAATCAATTAAAAGAGATTTTAGAGCATTAGGGCAGCAGCTCAAGGGGTCAGGAACACAAGTTGTCTTCTCTTCTATCCCACCAGTGGCAACTGTGAATAAAGAAATTGATAGGAAGAGGCAACAGATCAACTTGTGGCTCCGGGACTGGTGTTACAGGCAGGGCTTTGGGTTTTTCGAACATAGGTGGCTATATGAGACACCTGGCATGCCATTGTCAGGTGGGACACAGCTGTCCCAGAGGGGGAAAAGAATTTTGGGGCAGGAGTTAGCAGGGCTCATTGACCGGTCTTTAAACTAGATATGAGGGGGGAAGGGAGGATAACTGGGCCTGTCAAGATTAAACCTGAGGAAAGCATGCCACGGTTTGAAGGAGACCACATTAGTGAGGACTCCCACTCTGACATTTCATCAGAGAAAGGTGATAGAAGTTTAGAAATTACTGCTAGAGAACATTGGGAAAACCCTTTCCTAGAAGGGGAAAAGGGTACTAGGCTAAGAGTTAACAAAGCTCATGGACAGAGCTTTAAGCCGAAAGTTAAGGGGGAAGGGGATAAAACCAGGCCTGCTGGTAATGAACCTGAGTGTCAAGGGCCAAAGATGGGGGTGAAATCAGTAGCCCAGGTCAAGTGCATCTACGCTAATGCACGTAGCATGGGCAACAAACAGGATGAGCTAGAAGCCATTGTGTGGCAGGACAACTACGACATAGTCGCCATCACGGAAATGTGGTGGGATGATGGTCATGACTGGAATGCTGCAATGAGTGGCTATAAGCTCTTCAGAAGGAATAGGCAAGGAATGAGGCGGGGTGTGTGGCTCTGTACATTAGGGAGTTGTTTGACTCTATAGAGATAGACTCCAGTGATGAAGAAGTTGAGTGTTTATGGGTAAGGGTGAAAGGGAAGGCTAACAAAGGTGATTTTGTGCTGGGAGTCTGCTATAGACCACCCAACCAGGATGAGCAGGTTGATGAGGTATTCTATAAGCGGCTGGCTGCGGTCTCGCAAATGCCAGCCCTTGTTCTAGTTGGGGACTTCAACTTACCAGACATCTGCTGGAAATATAACACAGCAGAGAGCAGGCAGGCTAGGAGGTTCCTCGAGTGTATGGAGGATAACTTCCTGACACAAATGGTAGGTGAGCCTACCAGGGGAGGTGCCTTGCTTGAGCTACTGTTCACAAACAAAGAAGGGCTAGTGGGGGACGTGGAGGTCGGAGGCCGTCTTGGGCTTAGTGACCATGAAATAGTTAAGTTTTCCATCTATAGTGAGGTAAGGAAGGGGGTTAACAAAACCTCCATCTTGGACTTCCGGTGGGCAGACTTTAGCCTGTTCAGAACCCTGGTTGGGAGAGTCCCGTGGGAGGTAGTCCTGAGAGACAAAGGAGCCCAGGAAGGCTGGACGATCTTCAAGAGGGAAATCCTAAAGGCCCAGGAGCAGGCTGTCCCCATGAGGCGCAAAATTAAAGGGCGGGGAAAATGGCCGGCCTGGATGAACAAAGAGCTCTTGATGGGACTTAAGGAAAAAAGGAAGGTTTACCACCTTTGGAAGAGGGGACAGGCAACTCAGGAGGAGTACAGAGATCATGTTAGGTCATACAGAGAAAAAATCAGGAAGGCAAAAGCCCAGCTGGAACTCAACCTGGCAATTAACATAAGGGACAACAAAAAAAGTTTCTATAAATACATCAACAAAAAGAGAGTGACAGAGAATGTCCATCCCTTACTGGATGCGGGGGGAAACCTTGCAACCAAGGATGAGAAGAAGGCTGAGATACTTAATGCCTTCTTTGCCTCTGTCTTTAATAGTCAGACCAGCTACCCCCAGGGTGTTCAGCTTCTTGGGCTGGAAGATAAGAATGGAGAACAGGACAACTCCCCTGTAATCCAGGAGGAAGTAGTCAATGATCTGCTTCTGCACTTGGACACGCATAAGTCTATGGGGCCGGATGGGATTCACCCAAAAGTTCTCAGGGAGCTGGCAGGAGAGCTCACCAAGCCTCTCTCCGTTATCTATCAACAATCCTGGTCAACAGGAGAGGTGCCGGATGACTGGAGGGTGGCCAATGTGACGCCCATCTACAAGAAGGGCCGGAAGGAGGATCCCGGAAACTACAGGACTGTCAGCCTGACCTCTGTACTGGGAAAGATCATGGAGAGGATCATCCTGAGTGAGCTCTCAAGGCAAGTGCAGGGCAGCCAAGGGATCAGGGCCAGCCAGCATGGGCTTATGAAGGGGAGGTCCTGCCTGACCAACTTCATCTCTTTCTATGACCATGTGACCCGCTTTCTCGATGAGGGGAAGGCTGTGGACATTGTCTACCTGGACTTTGGTAAGGCCTTCGACACCGTCCCCCACGGCATTCTCCTGGAGAAACTGGCGAATCATGGCATAGACAAGTGTACCCTCCGCTGGATAAAAAACTGGTTGGGTGGCCGTGCCCAGCGAGTTGTGATTAATGGAGCAAAATCTGGTTGGCGGCCGGTCATCAGTGGTGTCCCTCAGGGCTCAGTTTTGGGGCCAGTCTTGTTCAATATCTTTATTGATGATCTAGACAAGGGGATTGAATGCACCCTCAGTAAGTTTGCGGATGACACCAAACTAGGTGGGAGTGTTGATTGGCTTGAGGGGCGGAAGGCTTTACAGAGGGATCTAGACAGGTTGGATCAATGGGCCAAGGCCAATGGGATGAGGTTTAATAAGGCCAAGTGCCGGGTCCTGCATTTCGGTCACAACAACCCTGGGCAACGCTACAGGCTTGGGGAAGAGTGGCTCGAAAGCTGCCCGGCAGAAAAGGACCTGGGAGTGTTAGTGGACAGCCAGCTTAACATGAGCCAGCAGTGCGCCCAGGTGGCCAAGAAGGCCAATAGCATTCTGGCTTGTCTCAGGAATAGCATGGCCAGCAGGAGTAGGGAAGTCATCGTGCCTCTGTACTCGGCACTGGTGAGGCCTCACCTCGAGTACTGTGTTCAGTTTTGGGCCCCTCACTACAGGAAAGACATTGAAGTGCTGGAGCGTGTCCAGAGGAGAGCCACCAAGCTGGTGAGGGGTCTGGAGAACAAGTCATGTGAGGAGAGGCTGAGGGAGCTGGGCATGTTTAGTTTGGAGAAGAGGAGGCTGAGGGGAGACCTCATTGCCCTCTACAACTACCTGAAAGGAAACTGTAGAGAGGCAGGGGTTGGCCTCTTCTCCCAAGGGAATAATGACAGGACCAGAGGAAATGGTATGAAGCTGCAGCAAGGGAGATTTAGATTAGATTAGATTAGGTTAGAAAGAAGAATTACTTTACTGAAACAGTGGTCAGGCACGGAACATCCTGCCCAGGGAGGTGGTGGAGTCACCATCCCTGGAGGTATTTAAGAAACCTGTAGACATGGCTCTTCAGGGCATGCTCTAGTGCCCAAGATTATTGTTTGTGGTGGGGTGTAGTGTGTGGGGTTGTGGGTGTGGAGTTTAGTAGGTGGGTGCTTTTTTTTTTTTTTTTTTTTTTTTTTTTTGTGGTTGGATTCGATGATCTCAGAGGTCCCTTCCAACCACTAAGATTCTGTGATTCTGTGATCTACTAGTCCCTTGTCCCTAAGCACCACATCTACTAGTCTTTTAAATACCTCCAGGGTTGGTGACTCAACCATTTCCCTGGGAAGCCTGTTCCAATGCTTGAAAACCCTTTCAGTGAAGACATTTCTCCTCATACCCAATCTAAACTTCCCCTGGCACAAATTGAGGACATTTCCTCTTTTCCTCTCAATTGCTACTTGGGAGAAGAGACCACCACCTCTCCACAACCTCCTTTCAGGTAGTTGTAGAGAGCAATAAGGTCACCCCTCAGCCTCCTTTTCTCCAGACTAAACAACCCCAGTTCCCTCAGCTGCCCCTTGTAGGACTTATTCTCTAGACCCTGCACCAGTTTCGTTGCTCTTGGCGCACTCCAGCACCTCAATGTCTTTCCTGTAGTGAAGGGCCAAAATAGAACACAGTACCTGAGGTGCAGTCTCACCAATATCGAATACAAAGGGAAAATCACTTCCCTAGTCCTGCTGTCTACGCTGCTTTTGATACAAGCCAGGATGCTATTGGTGTTCTTGGCCACCTGGGCACACTGCTGAACCGTATTCAGCCGACTGTCAACCTACATCCCCAGGTCCTTTTCCACTGCGCACCTTTCCAGCCACTCTTCCCCAAGCCTGTAGCGTTGCATGGGGCTGCTGTGACCCAAGTTCAGGACCTGGTACTTGGCCTTGTTGAATCTCATACCATTGGCCTCAGCCCATGTATCCTGCCTGGACAGGTCCCCCTCTAGAGCCTTCCTACTCTCAAGGAGACCAACACTCCCGCCCAACTTTGTGTCATCTGCAGACTTACTGAGGGTATACTCGATCCCCTTGTCCAGACCATTGATAAAGAACTGTCCTCAATACTGACCCCTGGGGAATACCACTTGTGACCAGGCGCCAATTAAATTTGACTCCATTCACCACAACTCTTTCAGCCCAGCCACACAGCCATCCAGCCAGTTTTTCACCCAGCAAAGGGTACACCCATCCAAACCATTAGCAAGCAGTTTCTCCAGGAGAACGTTATGTGAAATGGTGTCAAAGGCTTTACTAAATTGCAGATAAACAATATTCACTGCCTTTCACTCATCCAGCAAGTGGGTCACTTTGTCATAGAAGGAGATCAGGTTCGTCAAGTAGGACCTGCCTTTCATAAATCCATGCTGACTGGGTCTGATCACCTGCTTGTCCTGTATGTGACATGTGATGGCACTCAAGAGGATGTGCACCATAACCTTCCCTGGCACTGGGGTGAGACTGACAGGCCTGTAGTTCCCCAGATCCTCCTTCCAGTGCTTCTTATACTTGAGCATCACATATGCTAACTTCCAGTCAACTGAGACGTCCTTAGTTAGCCAGGACTGGTGATAAAAGATGGAAAGTGGCTTGTTGAGCACTTCCATCATCTCCTTCAGTACCCTTGGGTGGATCCCATGTGGCGTGACAGACTTGTTTATATGTAAGTGGTGTAGCAGGTAGCTAACCATTTCCCCTTGGATTATGGGGGCTCCATTCTGTTCCCTGTTTCTGGCTTCCAGCTCAGGGAATTGGGTACCCCAAGAACAACTGGTCTTATTATTAAAGACTGAGGCAAAGAAGGCATTAAGTACTTCAGGCTTTTCCTCAGCTTTTGTCACTATGTTTCCCCCTGCATCCAATAAAGAATGAGGATTCTCTTAGCCCTTGTCATTAAGGAGTTATTTGCTTTCCTCTTTCTAGGAAATAAATAAAATAAAATGTCATAGTATTACTAATTTTTTCTTGAAGGACCTGAAATGTTTTTCCCATGGCCATACCAATGTATGAGATAACAGCTTTTGGAAAGTCTGAATAGCACTATAGTATTTACTGCTCATTCACCATAAGGGAGAAGAATGTTCAGGGGAGGAAAATAATGACCATCACTTGTAATAATGACTACAAATAGCTGAAAACGAGACAGATTTTTCTAAGAAAAACTTATTACTTCATTAAAATATCTTTTTTGACCCTAACACCTAAGACCAAGTAAAACTATCTGTTTCCAAAGCCTGAAATCTCATGGGAATGACATACTCTGATCCAGTTTCTGGATCTCTGTAAGTTGTCCAGAAAATTTTAGTGTCTTTATTTGTAAAACCGTGGACTGTGATTTACCAAAATGAGTAACTGCTACCGTGTCTTTGACACAGTTGCAGGGGGTGCATGTGACTGGACAGGAGAGGGATTGGCTAAGCAGAGTTCTTCGTGACTTGATAATTCACTCTTCTTTTCAACAGCTTTAATCAGTTCACTTTCAGGTTATACCGTACACCCATCCACAAACTCATCCACTTGGTAAAAGATAGGATGTGTTGGCTTTCTGAGAAAATTGCTTCGATCTGTTCACAGAAAATGGCTGATCTGCTTTTGTTGGTAGGTATATCAGACTTCTAAAAATGAATGGGAAAGAATGCTAGTGTGCTTGAGTGCTTGTAGTAATTTTCATTACCTGTATAGGGCAAAATAGCTTAAACAACACACACATATCTTGGGGAAATCTTCCTACCCAAGGGTTCAGAAATGCTGTTTGATTTTTTTTTAAATCTGGCAGTTTACCAGTCCAGATTTTTGTTGACCACTGTTCACACTCTGTCTGTTGCACTCTCTAGTTCTTTCAATTGCCTATGAATGGCCTTGCCTCTTTTCAGTGTTGACCTGGAAAAACAAGACCCACTGATATGAACTGGAAGTTGCAAGTACCACAATACAGTGTGCAGTACCTCAGTCCCTTTCCTAGTCTTTAATTTCAGATCTCAAGGTGAAGCTAAAATTTGGCCACCTGGATTACTCATACGTATGGTGATAAACAAGCAGACAAGAGGACAGTGGAACCCAGAAACCTCTGTTAGGATACATGACATTATTTTTCAAGCCCAATGCTAAGTGAAGAAATGTCATTAACTAGTAAGCTCCTGATGCTCTGGACTGGAACACTGTTTAATGGAGCTAAGTGGGGAGTGAACTTGCAATTATTTTATAGTGTCATTTTTATCTAGAAGATCAGATTTTACTTTTCTTGTAGAATTAAAAAGTATACTGTTTGCTTGGACTAAAAGGCTGAATCCACCATGCATATGTCTTCCATAAGAGAGAATGAAGTTTACTTCTTTCCTTCTTAAATTCCTTCCATAAAAGATTTGCTTACAGAGCTAAACAAAGCTTTCCATTGGACATTAATAATATCATACTTATTTTACAACCAGCAACTGTTGAAGTTTGGTTTTATTAAGCATTATGTTACCATGACTACTAATTTTAAATTAATCTGTTCATTGACAATATAGGAATTCTGTGTTTAACACAGTCTCCCTGTATGGGTTTAGACAGTCATGTCTCTCCCACAGCCTTAAAGGTCTTATTTCATTACCAATAGGTATTAGATATCATGGTTTGGCACCTTGAATATCTAACAATATCTCTTGCTAAATATGAATAATACCTCTATCTTCCTGGGGAGACCTTTTGCACTTCACAGAGGTATCTTTGCAGGGTCAGATGTATGAGAAGGGCGAACTGCAACTGTTCCTGATCCCAGCCTTGAAATTCAAACTTTGACCATCAGCTTCAGAAGTCATTGGTCAAAGTAGTAAGACAGCTTGTTCAACCATCATGACAGACAAAATGACCTTGAAGTCAAAAATCACTATCTAAAGTTGTCTAACCCTCTTGTGAATTGATCTCTAGTCAAGATACTGTCAGAAATACTGTTCATCATTCCTGTCCTCTAAGTAGATGAAACTTCCCACAACTCTGTCATTAATTCATGCATAAACTCTTGTTCCTTTCAATAAAAATGATAATCTTCAGGAGGCTGTTTGAGAGAAAAAGAACAAAATTCTGAACTGTGACTGTGTGCATTGGGAATACATTTATCTGAGATGGCAATGTGCAAATGAGTAGAAATGTATCTTCATCCGTAAATACATAGGGTTACTCATGCTGTATCAGTTTTCAGAAATTTTTATTGCATATTGAAAAACTGTTATGGATATGCTAGTTCTCATATTTTAAAAAAGCATTTTATCTGGAATTTGATTAATTAGAAATACCCAGAGATTCTTTTCTATGTACTATGACAGAAAATTTGATGAAATGCAGGGTTTATCCAGCTTTAAATAATAAAGACATTCTTTTCCTTTCTTAGATTTTTTTTTTCACTGTGGCCTTTTCATCTGACTAATTCTGACATAGGTCCAAGTAAAAATACGAGTGTACTATTTTGTAGGACAAAGGCGTATTTATTAGAAGAGACAAGAGCATGCTCAAAAATCAAGTAATTTTTATAAGGCAACTGTATGTTTCAGTGACAATAAAAGTGCATTTTTAAATCATATGTAGTGGCTCGGATGATTTTCATTTATTATAATGATTGCTAATATTCTTCTAATTGAGATATTCTTCATCCCTACAATAGTTGTAAATGATTAAAATTTCACTTACTTTTATAAGACAACATTTTTTCTTTTCAAGGTATTTATTATTGTGCATTGTAACTTGCAGAAGTTATAAAAATTCTTTACCTGTATCAAGCCATCACATTTAATGTATCTCTGAAAAAAAATAATTGTCATATTCAGCTAAATAAAAAAAAATAGGCATCTACAAAATAAACTATCAATAGTTCTGCAAGTACAGAATGTCCTCAGAACAGCTTCTTTTCATAAATGTGCATTAAAAAGTGTGATGAATCTCCTGTAGATGATATTTGGATACTGAATATTTTCAGTATTGCATGGTTACTATGCATTTAAATAAGCACAGAATAATTTTGTCCTCATGGAGAACAGAGCACATACCCAGAAATGTTTGTGAAAATTCTGTCAGAGAAGAGCAGCCCAACACCACCTTTAAAAATGTTTTCATTGCTTTTTTTTTTTTTTTTTTTTTTTGGTATCCACACTGGATTATGGTATCTACTGTAAAGGCTCTTAGGTTGACATCTTTCTATTCATCCTCACCACCACAACCCTTTTTTTTTCAGTTAGTACAAGCCAAAATTCTTCTAATAAGTAAAATTCTTGTTCTCCAAAAAATAAGACAGAAACACAATGGTTTCACTAATCAAATGAACTCAGTTCTCATTTTATCCCTACTGTTCTTAGATATACCTTCAGAGCACCAGCTATTGAGGATTTTGAGAGTTTTTTTTGTTTCTGTTTTTGTTGTGTCTTTTTAATAGTCAATCACAGTTTTTCTGGTTCATATTGTCTTTGGGCTATGACAGTATTTTGGAAACAAAATTACTTAGATGACAGGGCATGTCCCATGTCCATGAACATATGGTTTAATATCCTAAACTCCTTTAAGAACACCATTGTGGTTTTCTCGCCTTAGGTATGTTATCTGTTATCAATAGTGAACACTTGGCTAGGAGAGGGTTCAATGTTCTTAAAGACTTGTCAATTAGTGACAGTATTGTCAGTATTGTTGTGATTAATAGAGACCATATTTTAGAATAAAACAAAACAAAACAAAACACAAAAATGATGATATAATTAGTTTACAATATAAAACTACATAAGAAATTCCCATGTGGAAGTGTTTGTCGATATGATGCTTGCATCTGCCGTTACCAAAAACCACACTTCATTTTTGGGTGCCTACTTCTTGCCTACAAAAAAAAAAAAAAAAAAAAGTACAAAGCTAGGACCACATTCTTTTTCGTACTAGGCAAATAAAGTTCCTGTCCCATTTCGAATTTTCAGGCAAGACAAACACTTTTAAAATCTGTTTTCCCAAGTTTTGTGCTATTGCAAAAAAAAAGGTCATTCAAATTGAGATTTCTTCTCCCAGAAAGAATGTACAATAGTTGTATTTGTCAGAAGGGCTGCTTGGATTTCCTCCTCATTCTTTATTCCATTTCGTAACCACATCCTTAATTAAAAATCTTTGTATTTTATTACAGCATATACAATTAGATTATATATCATTCACTAATATATTGCAGTGCTCTCAGTGGAAAAGAGGTCCCTCCCCTTACACAGGAAATGATAATAAGCCTTACAACTAGTTTGCCTCATGTTCTTTTATAAAAACAATAAAACAACATGTTGTTTTTAAAGAGCTATGTCAACAATGTTTGCCTAAATGATAACTAAATACAGTACTAGCAGCAGAAACCACTCTTAGACTAAAGAACTCTTACTCACCTTGATGGAATGGTATGCACATATGCTGTTATAGAAGCTGAGGTCTTCAGTTTTTTGGATATTATAAGCATTCTAATTCAGCACAACTCTCATATTGTTTAAATGATTAACAAAATCTTCAAGTCTTTTCAAAATTTTTTCATGTTGCTCCCTTTATTTTCTGTGTTCTTGGACCACATTAGCCCTTGTGCCTATGTGTTGGAAATTGTCCAAATTGATAAATTTTGGAGTATGTATGAATTAACAATTGACTTAGAAGAAGAGGAAGACAACAACTTTCCAAGTCTTCTTCCATGATGCAGGATCCAAATTTGCTTTTGGAGCAATGTATCTTTCCTTTTCTGAAATGCTTTTAAAGAGGAAATGGGCATCAATAATCACAAATGTCTCAAAGATTGCTTAGTAGAAAGAGTATTGTTTACTGGTGATACAATGCCATGTAAGAAACAGAATTTTTGTGATGCTTTTGTTAAGGGTCAACATTAACTAAAAAGCAAAAGAAAAGAATTGGTAGCTATACCTTTCATTCCATAGCCATTTTGGTTTTTTTCTAACTGCAGTCTTAATCATCAGTTGTTGGGAAGTATTGAAATGTTGCACAATTTTTCTTAAGAACAGGTGAATATTTTCTCTTATAAATCATTGAAACAGAAACTTATGCAACTGCTCAACTATTTATCTTATAGGCAGCAATAAAACATTGCTATATTACCATTCAAAATTTTGAATTTCAGTTTATAGTTTTCCTTATATATGCCTGTATGCTTGTATATGCCAATTTTCTCTAGCTTTGTGCATCCAGGATTCACAAGTTTACAAAGAAATATGGCTCAGAAATTCTGTTTCTTTCTTGAACCTCTTTCACAATGCCTTCAAAATTTAGGCAACTGTGTTTTAAAACAAGTGGCTTTCATACTTAAAAACTTAGTTAGTTTCAGGCCACTACTGCATAAGGTTTTATAGGACTGTTTGCACTCTCATATTGTCACACAACTGTTGAAAATATATCCTTTCCTCGTCACTTTGGTACTGATATACTAAGAGAAGCAAAATTAGCCACTTCTAAGATTTGCTTTAAAATATGAACTCTTGCTGAGTTTAAAGCATTCTTCAAACAGGTTTTGTCGATACTCTTTTTTAAGAGAAAAGAAACTTTCCAATTTCTTCATCACCTTCCATAGGCATATCAAGTGCTTGTAACAATGTCCAGACATGAAAGATTAGTCTGATTCATTTGGATTAAATTAGAAAAAAACCAAAACATAACAAAAAAACCACCATACAATCAAGTGAAACAAAATCACAGTCCCACAACTAAAGACTTGCAGAAGCCAAGTGCTACCTTCACACATAGTAGACTTTTGAACGAGTATCTCATGTCCCAAAGAGCTGGAAAAACAAGAATGTGTGTATGTACTCAGAAATCCATTCACTTAAACTTTTATTAGGCTTTTGAATACGTGTCTCATTTCCTGAAGACCGGGAAAAAACCCAGTGATAGGACAAGCGGTTACGGGTGCAAACTTGAACATAGGAAACTCCTTCTCAAAATTATGAGGAACTTCTTTACTCTGAGGGTTGTAGAGCACTGGATCAGGCTGCCCAGAGAAGTAGTGGAGTCTCTTTCTCTGGAGACATTCAAAACCCACCTGGACGCTTTCCTGTGCAACCTGCTCTAGGTGACCCTGCTCTGGCAGGGGTGTTGGACTAGATGATCTCTAGAGGTCCATTCCAACCCCTATCATTCTGTGATTCTGTGACTATATTATACACATTCTCGAAGTATGTGGTATCATCCATTTCCGCAGGTACAATATCATTTTTTGTTAAAGCTGTGTCCATTTATTTGGTTGAAAAATATTCCTTCCTTCGATATATGTTCACTGTTAAGAAATGTAATAGAGAATAAAAATAATAAAAGTAAGCTCAGTCAACTCTCAGAATTTCCTGTGTAAAAAAACCCTTCCTTCTAATATTTTTTGCTGGAACTCAGTTTGACAGAAATTAAATACAATGCACGAGAATGATGACAGCTTCTGAAACTGTTTACAGAGAAAATGTTATCTCTGTGCACTGTGTCCAATTGCTGTGTTGCTTATTATTTTATTTTATCTTATTTTATCTTATTTTATCTTATTTTATCTTTTTATTTTATTTTATTTTATTTTATTTTATTTTATTTTATTTTATTTTATTTTATTTTATTTTATTTTATTTATTTTATGTTGTTTGGGTTTGTTTTGTTTTGTTTTTAGTTTTAAATTTCTTGTATTCCAAGCTTTTTCTCAAGTAGAAAAATTTCTCAAGTTTTTATTGAGGGCACCCAGATGTACATTCAGATTGCTAACTCTTGGAAAGCAAAAAATTTAATTTTCTACTTCCTCCTAAGACTAGTTTAAACTGAAATTTTTATTTCACTGAATTATTTTTAATAACTACATTGGAATAGATGGATAGTAATCCAAGAATTATAAGGCAATTGAGGAACTTCTCAGGGAAAATTACACAAGGTTGTTTTAAAATATCAAGTCACTGAGCTGCAAGTGAGTATCCAGCAGACATATGTAAAGATTTGTTTATTATCTTCTTTAATACCCTCATTAGTGCCTGTTGCAAAAGACATAGGACCCTTCTGATTAAGAGTTGAAAAACACTATTAGAAGTAGTTCAGAACATTGCCTAGGAGAACCTGACTCTCGTAAGGATCAGAGTAACAGAAATGGTGTGAAATTTAATAGTTCAGAGGGCAGAATCATGCATTTCAGAGCTAGTAGCTATAATTGTTGTCTGTTCAGGTTTTGCAAGCTAGAAATTACTGAGAAGAAAACAAGAGAAAGTACCTAAAAGGATTAATCAGACGTGGGGCTATTTTTAGTAGAGAGAAAAAAATATTAATGACATGTTCAAAACACTGACAAGTATCCACCTAATCTCACACGAAATTTAATTATTTTTAAGAAATAAAAAATAAATTTGGAATAATACATTTGAATAACCTCAGATTGGAGAATTTATCTTAATTAAAAGGATCTGAATAATTTATTCTTACAAAACAAAATCAGAGAAATGAAATTACTGCTGTCTAGAAATACATCTGGGGAGAAAATACTACACAAGGAGTGTAAAGGCAGCATCTGTCCAAGTACAAATGTATGTGTACTAGCCAAGAACATGTTCAGCCAGGAAACAAGTTTATGATCACCAGAGGAAAAACATTCAACAGTAGCCTTCAAAGAGAATAATTAAGAAATTAGAGTTTGTTAAGAAAATAGTTACATGACAGTTTCAACTATAGAAAGTGGTTAAACTCATTTGTTTCTGGAATTTCCCCAGCAGTCCTATGTTCCTATTTTAAATTGATAAAAAGGAAACAACAGAATTCCTTGAAGTTCAATATAGGTTCAATAAGCAACCAAAAGTTTGGAAGTGCAATCATAGTATTTGTATAAACTTTAGTTTTGAAATAATTTCTTCAGAAGAGTTGGCTTTATTTCAAGCATTTTCCACATGATAAGATGTGAGGGATGAAGTGATAAATTAAAACAGAAGACCCTGGTGCACCTCTATGACCAGGCTATCTTGCAGGAAGGCATTGAAAACCTTTTTGGAAGGAATCAGCTGTTGAACAAACTCGTTCCTCCAGGCTTTAAGACATAATAGTCATGATGTTGCTCTAGTTTTATTTTGTTTAATTTAGAATTTTCCAGTTATTGCTGAGTCATTTGATGTCATGTTGCATCTACCAAGAGGACAAATTGGGCAAAAGAAAACTATTTGCCTTTTCTGTTTACCTAGTTTGTCATGAATACTGAAGCAGTATACTGATTCTTGTGCCAGGAACTTATGAGACTGGCAGAATTTTAAAGTAGTGGTTTAAAAGCAAAAGCAAATATTTTGAGGCTTCCAAATGTATAACTTGTACTGCCATAGAAGGAAAATCTATTTTGAAACTTAATAGGTTAAATCTATTTTAATGAAATATTGTCCACTGAAAGACTATTAGATTTACATTTTCTCTCGACAGAAATAGTTAATTTTTTTCAGGTATGACAATATTTCTGATAAACTGTGTCTTAATTTTAGTACTTAAAATTAAAATTAGACCATTGGATTCTCATTCATAATATTTCTTCAAATATATTCCCCAGATTATTTTTCCCATTATGTGTTGGTGCATAATTATTCTAGTTAGTAGAAAAGAGCATACAAGCTGCTCCCTGATTTTTATTTATTTTTTTTATTTAAAACTAATCACCTGTAATATGTTGTAATTCTAGTCTTCTTCTCTAGAAATCTTTAAATCACAAAATCCAAGTTCATGCAAGTAGTGCAGAAAAACTCTGTTGAAAACATACCTTTCCCTGAGTTTATTTTGTAATGACTGTTTCATTTTCAACAGAGATTACAAAGATGGCAGTGGCTGCCTAATGTATAACAACGTCAAATCTCATTAACATTATGACTAATTACTCTACCAAAAATATCACAAACTGAACAAATCTATATTTTTATTCACCTGTCAAAAGAAGCTTTTACCTCTGAATCCAAATGCATATCAATTTGTGCAAGTGAACACAAAGAATGCGTAAATTTATTAAATCAAAAGTATCAAAAATGGCCAAAAAAGAAGAGTATTCTATGTATAGAACTAGAATTGCTAGCCCATTTAAGCCCCTAACAGCCTAATCAAAATAAAACAGGTATTTATTAGTCCAGTTATAGCAATGCTTACACTTTGTAGTCCAGATTAATATAGTGAAGCCTCATAAATAATATAATGAAGCTTGTTATTCAGAAAATTCCCTAGTACCTGTCGCCTTTTCTCCACTATACTCACTCCTTTGATTTCACCCCAGGTCTCCTGAGAATGAGACTTCAAACTCCTTGAAAACAGAGAGGTGGTGTGTTATTTTGGATAGCTGTTGGGTCTCTCAAAGTCTTCACTGAGAGGAGTTCAAAGCTGCCAGGGCAGATCTGTTTTTGTGCATTTCAATGTCACAGTATGCTTCCTTCTTCTTGCTTCCCAGCTGAAGCCTGGAAGGTGTATGATCACCTTCTCCAGCCTCTGAACATAAGGGTCTATTGTTGGTCATCTGAGGACTCTCTGAGAACCTCAGATCTTGTTCAGATACAGCATTCAGAGAGCTGCAGCTTTGACATGTTCAACAACGGTTGCTTGGCCACTAGATGCTGGTTAAGGCAAGCTAAAATGAGACCAGAGCCAAAGCCAGCCCAGCCCAGAGACCTTGCACCGCCAGGCCAACATAGAGCAAAAATTGTATTTATTAGGGTACGGTATGCTTCTTCAAGGAAAATGTTTTCCTCTTTGAGAAGAAAGAATTTCATTTACTAAGATACTTTTGTAACAATTAATTTCCGATGTATTACTTTTTCCAGAGTCTACAATAATTCTATCTGCAATTTGTCTTTAACTTATGGAAAGCCACCTCACAGGTTTGGCGAAGTTAATGGGTAATGAGCATTTTAGAGTCCTTGAAGAAAGTCAAATTGGATCTTCTACCTGCCAAATTTTGAACCTTATCATTTTATGAGATGCTTGCATTTCTAGACAATCCCCAGCACCTGGCCCCTGGTCCTGTGTGATACAGGAGGGATACAATTCTCCCAAGCTACAACAGGCACCTTATCTTTGTGCTTCACTGTATTCCTGCCTTGCTTAGATCCTGCCTCCTTTCTTAGAGCAAAAACCAGTCTTTTCCAAGCTTTCAAGGTTTCTATTTTTTCACTGGCCACTAATGGACCATCAAAATCTGCTTATCATTCTTGGCCTCTGTTTCCAAACTTGTCCCATATTTTCCCATACATAAATATGAACCACATAGCAAAAAACACTGGGTACCAAAACTGATTCATGCCACAGGTTCCTGAAGTTGTTTTATGTAGCAATTGATGTGAAGCTGTAGAATGATGGGCAATTGGTGATTCTTATCTGCCATACCTGTAATATATTCTTAGTGAACTACTGAAATTTTCAAATCATATATGTACATATGTGTATCTTGTTTTCATCGATTTGTTTCTTACTTCATATATACTGTAACTTATATTCTTAAGGAAAAAAAAGGTGTTTTCTTTACTGCAAACCTTTTCTGCTAAATTGTGGGTAACTGCATGTAGTAGTACTATATCACATTTTTGTTTTTTCCCTTCGTAAGACAAATCAAACTCATGATCTTCTTAAACAATTTTTAAGGGAGGACTTTCAACTTAGTAACTGCACATATGTAAATATTACACAAACTTATAATGTATCTTTTCTCCATAACTTGCATCTAGTTGATCACTCCTATAGGTAAGCAGTGCATCAGGTTGTTGAAAGGAGCAGATGGGCAGCAAGCTTTGTGTTTTTCCACAGAAGCTGGGTATAAATGCTGCAGTCGATATGCTACTGCTTCCAGATGTTTTCTGTTCAGAATAGGGAGACTGTGAAATGGCATATTGCCACCCTGTATCAGGATGCTTGTGTAATATCCATCATAATACTTGGGAGTAGAAATACTTAGGCGAAGATCCTTTGTCTGTGATTTGTTGTACTCTTTCAATTCCTGTTCACTGTAACAAACCTTGAGGCAGTTGGCAGGTGGTATCAGACAGAAGAGATCTCAAGCCGCTTCATCTTCCACTTGACAAGTAGACCATTTCACATCAATCTTGTGGTTCACTACATTCAGAGAATGTTACATCACTCTTTTGTCCTGAAACCTCTTTATCTACTGTTACAATCTGGCCCTATATGTAAATGACTATATTGAAGATAGGTTTCCTCCTATTTCCAATTTTATTGTAATCTTAGTTACAAAATAATGGGCTCAATTCACCTCTATTTCTGTTAAAGTACATGGAGGTTTCCTACTGAAAGGTGAAAACAAAAGATTCAAAGCCATTTCATTACATCGTGATTAAATAAAATTATAAATATTCTGCTGTTAAGTTACATTATAAGTTATTTCAGTATAATAAAGGCTCGTTCTGAGTATCACCAGAAGCGATGAACATCAGGGAAATGAGTTCTGAAATTACATCAACTTAGAACATAAGTGTTTTGTAAAATACTGTTGGATTTACTGGTACTTTAAAATACACTTATTTTCAGTTCTTAAACAGTATGTGAGACCACAATACTGCAACTAAAAATCGTGCAGTGTTAATACACTTAATACTGAAATAGTTGTTTTCATTCAGAATAAAGACTTAACTTTAAAAGCATGTAATCTACATGGCAACTACTGAAAGAGCTTTGGCTGCACAGTAACAGGAACCCAATCTTCATAGATTTTTATGACTGCCATGGTGAGCGATACAGATATTAAATGTGTATTTTGTTGCAGTCACTCATTTAATAAAGCATAATACTTTATCTCTTCAAACTAGCGTTGTCTATGAAATTGTAAAGACCAATGGCCTTAGCTTATGATTTTGGACACAGAAAACATTAAAACAATTAATTTACCTGAAAGGTATCCTTTCATGTGAAATAGAAATATCTGCAACAAATTTTTTTTTTCAGTATTTATATATAAAATGTATGGCAGTCTAGCTTACAGCTTCATTTAATCTTTAGGTGACAGAATTTTATGTCTAACTAATTTGTCCTATTTTTCATAGGACTTCTGTGTGTATTTATCTGACTGATATGTTTGAGATCTCAATATTAGGTGGTACATATATTTTAATTATGTTAGAATTAACTTGCCTTTAACACAAAAACATTACAGAAGCCAAGAAAAGATTGATTTACCAAAAAAAACCAAAAAACCAAAAAAACCCAACATTGGTAATCTTAACAAAAAAATAAAGAAATCCCCCCAAAATTAACGAACATAAAGAAAAACAAGGATGTGCATTAGTTTCCGGTTTTGTTCATAAAAATTCATAGATTTACGTAGAATTCATAGAACTGTGAATTACTCCTAGATGGGAAAATGACTTTCAAAACACCCTCAGTTGTATATTTATTATTATGAGAGACAGCCTGATCTTTGCAAGAAGGGCAGAGAATCATAATAACGCACCATAATGTTGAATGGTGTTCTTTAAGGCCGTTCACAGGAGCCATCTGTCTCCCCATTTGTTAAAGCTATGGCAAGGTACTGACCTCTGAAGGTGTACTAGCCTCTTCCAGAGTTAGCTCCAACCTTATCTTGACTCCAGACAAGGTATGCAAATTACTATACATTAACTTTTTTTTTTGTTAGCAGCATTGTACCAATGTTACTTAAGTGGCTGTGCACACAGCAGTAATATAAGCTGCATCTGTAGCCAAAGACATCTGGCATTTCATCTTGCTTGTGAAATTCATTAGGTGCCAAACAGTCCTTTCAAACTTGCTTTTATTTGAAAATGACCTTATTCACCAAACAAAACAGAATTTCTGTTGAACTCCATGATTAGAAGGATATATAACTGTGCATCAAACTGAGATTGTCACCTTCAAGTAAGTCGATGAATTTCAGTACTTTTCCAAAGCATAGACGGTCATATTTCTGGTGTAAAATCAGTATCTAGAACACTAATAAGAAAGCAGTATCCATGAATAGTAATGGGAGGTTTTGGTCCTCTCCTCTCCTCTCCTCTCCTCTCCTCTCCTCTCCTCTCCTCTCCTCTCCTCTCCTCTCCTCTCCTCTCCTCTTCTCTTCTCTTCTCTTCTCTTCTCTTCTCTCTTTTTTCTTTCTCATCTGCTTCGATTACATGGTTAGTTTGGCTTTTACTGTTCATTTACCTGGGTAATAAAGGAAAAGACCTGAATTTGGCCTTTCATTGCTACAAGAACTGGTATACAAATATCAATATATGTAAGAGGTTGAAAATGCTCAACAGACAACAGTATTACTCCCTGATACTCTTTCCACTCTAATATTTAATAGAATAAACACCCAAAGCTTCATGTTTATAGTGAGTACAGAGACTTGTAAATGTCAGCAAGAATTTACAGTGGAAATCTTTTCTCAAAACATTTTGAAATGTGTGTCTAGAGTAACCTCCCAAGAGCCTCCATGTAAGAAATGTACTGAGAATAATTAACACTGATTTTGAAATATGATAGAACTGTTTTAGGATTATCTATTACTATGGTAAACTCACAGTACCAAGTCATGTCATGTTTCCAAAAGGGAAATTCAAAAGAATAAAATCAATAAAGGATATGAGGGGAGGGGGGGAGGTGTATTTCAGTTTCCCCAGGTGAAAAATAACGATTTATGCAGTTTCATTTACCTGCACAAGATGCAGGTGGGAAAAAAATATATCTGACAAGAAAACAAAAATTTCGGAAAAGTGTCAGTTGCACTGGACTTACAATTTATTTTGAAAACACTGTGTCAGTCAGTTTTGTGCTTTTTGATATCTTTTGAAAACTAGAAATTTATTTTTTGTTTTGCAAAACTTTAGGCCATTCTCTTTCACATGTATACTACTATGATATTCAATCAGCATATTCTGAAAAATATGTTTAATCAGAAATTACATTTTTAAGAGATTAATTTTGACGTTTGGACAAGTTTCTTACCTTGCTCTGGATCACTATCTATTACTTGGAAATGGGGTCTTGGAATCTGACAGAAAGATCGTGCTGGTTTCTAGTCATTGTTTGGTGAAATCTTTCAGAAATATTTTTAAAGTTCTGGTAACTAAATTTGTACATACTCAGTGGTTATTTGTAGAGTCCGACTGCTAGGTTTTCTTTTTTTCTGTCTAACATGAACGTTTGTTCTCTTCTTATAGTTCCAATGTAATGTAATTATTGAGACACAGATGATTCATTCTTAGATGACTGAATATGGTCCACCTATGTACCTTGGGATAAATAGGGCTGTAAGTCTTCTGTTCCTTAAAAGTGTGGAAGGTCAACTACTGCTCTCCCTCTGGGGAGTTTACCCAGTTTGAACAATTAGTGGGCATTTTCTTCTAATTTAAGAATGCTACTTGATGCCTTACTAAAACCCAGTGGTTTATCCTACATTCCCCCACTGTTGTGAAAAAGTGAAAACATAACATTTCTTATCACTTTGCAAATTAATTAGCTAGCATTATAGGCAGTGATCTCTCTTTTTTAATCAGTGTACCTGAGACATTATAGCAATTCTTTCTAAGCCCTTGGCAGACTGGGTGATAGTGCTATATGCAGTCTATTAAGTAGCTCAGGGAGCCAACATTATTTTTTCCAGATTTTTATAGTAATATTAATGTTTGTTTCACTTTATGTGCTTTTCAACCTTGTGAGTTACTTCTTTCCAAAGTTGCTTTGTTATTACTGTGGCTGGTAGCATTGGATAGAATTGTTAATGCTTACTCTGAATAGTTTTATTCTTTTACATTTTCAACTTGCGCTATGTTGTCAAGGACAGCTTCCATTTACCACTTAAAAACTCTGATATGCAATTTTTACATGAGAAATTGCTTCAAATATGTACACTTGTGAAAAGGTACTTTACAATTCTGAAATATTTTTACAGCAGTAGTATTAACTAAAATTTGTCATTCTTCTCATAAAACACATAAAATGCACCTGTCATAGGGTAAATTTTTCTCATATGCTCTATTTGTCCTTTTTTCCACTATATGAAACCTTGTAATATAGAAAACATCTATCCCTACCAAGTAGATTCTAAATTGACACTTGCTTAATATTAACCAAATATTCAATGAGATACTTCACTGGTCAAATGAATGCATTGTTGACAAACGCTCCACTGTAAAGACTTTCACTACTTAGGACATTTCTGTCTTAATCCTCTAGTAAGTGAATTTAGTTAGCTGAAAGAGTACATTGTTCTACATCAGTATTAGGATCATCCTCTACTGACAGTCCGTGCAGGCAATGTAGTGATTTTTGATGTCTCTTCCAACCGTAATTTTGTTGAAAATATATTAATACAGTAGTATAAAAAGGATCTAATCCACTGCAAAACTGAAGTCTTATCTGTAAAAAGTTATCAAGAAGAAGAATTGAATAAATCCTCTATATGCTGCCAATCCTAAAAATCCTTAAGCCAGAGGTTCAGTCCTATAACATTAATGGAATTAAACAAATTTAGGCTTAATGAAGAGCTATGGAACACAGTAGTTTCTTTGTCCTAGGACTGTATTATCATAATGTTAAAGACAGTGTATAACATTAATTCGATAATTTATTCATTTATTTTCTAGAATTAATTTTTAAATCATGCAATATCTTTCAGTGAAAATAATTATATGAAATAATAAAATCCTATTTTGGAACTCATATTCCTGGCATTGATTTTACCTGATCTCTGAAAAGATATGAAATGAAAAGATATTCAAAATCTGGAGGAGGACATGTTTTTTTCTGTTTTGGGTTTGGGTTGGTTTCGGTTTTGTTATTTGGTGGGATGGCATTTTGCTTTGTTTTTACTATTGAATATTAATGATTAAGTGACAACAACTAGTTACGTCAGTAACCACTTTTCTTGTACTAGAAGACTCATGAGAACTGTGAGAACACCTCAGCATTGTTTAGTGCAGAACTTTCTGAAAGCTTGTTCAAATGTATTTTGATGTGTTAGGTTGTGTCAGGTGTGATTCCTCTTGGGCAAGATGGTTTCAAGGATGAAGAGTGTTAGACAAATATCATTAGAAATAGATACATCCTTTAAATATGAAATTCATCAAAGCATGTTAGTTGATGGTTTTCTGAGAATGTTGACACAGAATAGCCTCATAGGTTCCATTTTCTTTCATGTACAAATGCCACAACTGAACCCTGGAATATATCCATATTCTTAGAGGCATATAGCAGGTACTTCTTTGTGTCTGTGTCAGATCTGTATGCAGATAGCTTTTTCCTTCTCTGAAAGAGAAACAAATGGAATTGATAAAGGCTTTTTATTTCTAAATTCAGTTCTGGATGTTCCCTAGAGAGACCTGTCTTCATCATGCATGCTTGGCTGTTTGCTACCATTATCCATAGTTGGTGTTCTTTCTGGGTTGGGTTGTTTGGTTTTTTTTCAATGCTTCTCGTCACTGTAGAACCTGTACCTCTTCTGCAGGTATGCTTCTATAACCAAAACAGAATAATGTCCTAGATGAGTATCATACCTGATTGTATTATAATTTACATTTATGCAACACAATTGAATGCAATGAACATTATAAGTTTGAGGCTGCATTCTACCTGCAGAGTTGTGATAATGGTAATAGTCCCATTAAAAATTCATGTTTGCACTTCTGGGCAAACTTGATCTAGAATGTTGTCAGTAAAACCTGCCTGGAACCTTGCAATGCCAATTTTATGCAATCATCTCTCAAACTATTTTATAAACATAGTATGATTAATGTACAAACATTATATACATACATGCATACACATAGTTGATTTGTCAGTTACCAGAAATACCCTGCACAGCAGTACATTATACTGTATCGACCTATTTATTCACCTCAGAAGTCCTGAGCTGGCAGGTCATTTAAATACGAAGTGCCAAAAGTTCAGTTTCTTTTTATCCAACGAAGCATACAAACCTCCAGATATATACAAACTATCTTTTGAAAATTCTCCTCAGAGAAGTCAATGTTAGGTATGTAGGTGAAAGCATCACAGTATTAATTTCAAATAATGCCTCAGTTTAAAACCAAAACCAACTAAGTTTCTTTTGTGTTCATAAACTTAATTGTTCTATAGATATGTTACACTTCTGACATGGAATAAATTTCTAACTACTTTCTGGGAGCCTTCTTGTCTCAGAGTTCTCAAGCAAGCAAAAATAATGTCACAGATTGTGCAAAGAAGCTTGTATGAATTATTTCAGATGTATATTCATCTCAGTTAAGATGACCTCCTGTTCTTCCCAAACATAAACTAAAGTTCAGTGGTAAACTGATCATATCTGTTTAATGACTTCAAAATAGAGTTTGTTATGAATTTATGAGGAAAGCAGTCATATTCTTTTAGTCATAGTAATAACTCAACCCCTTAAGACACAACCCATTTGTAAAGAGATTGAATCATTATTCTGACATTCCAGAAACATGTGCTGTGATAGCAACTAAAGTAAAGAAAAGCTCTTGCCTAAAGAAGCAAAAACAATACAGAGGAACCTTACAAAAAATGAAAAAACTCTTCTCTTGTTCTCTGCTGTTATTACCAAATGGAAAAAGGCTAACCTCAGTTTCTGCACTGGATACTTGTCTGATTTACATCAGCTTGGTGGTATAACTGGTATTATAAATCTCAAACATCTTAATTTTGTTGAAGAAATCAAATGTAAACATGTCATCTTTTTTTTTTGTCTCATTCACTTTTTTGTCATTTCCACAGTACTATGTTTCTACCACAACTTACCAAGAGGCTTTGAGACAAAAGGAATTGAGATGCAGTTAAAAAACAATTTAATTTTTTTTCTATATTTTTCTGAGTACTGCATGTAGAAAATTGGCCATTAAAAAAGCTAAAATAAGTTTTCTTTTTAAAGGTGTTCTGTTCCAAAGAAAGCAAATTGTCTGCAGAGATTGAAAGCATTTATCAGTAGGGGAACACAGTAGATTTCTTTTTTTTTCTATTTTTTTAAGGAACTTCTAACATAGACTTGCTTCTATTAACGAAAACGTTTTTCCTTTTTTCTTTTTTTTTTTCCCCAATGTGCTGTGGTTTTGCTTGTTTTTTTAAGGAATGTTTAATTACTATATTCAACTAATATTAGAACCTTCGAAGTGGCTTCACTAAACTTTAAATTCATTTCCTAGCAAGGAAAAGAAAATATTGGCTAGTACTTCAAAATGAAGAAGTGGGTTTCATATGGAATCAAATTCCTGTTTCCACTTCCATCTACAAAATGCAAGCTAGTAGCCAATCATCTTGGTTTTCCCCTCTATAAAATGTAGACACTTATTTCCTGAACTAATCACATTGACTCATTCGACACGATTTCCTACTTCGCGTGGTAAGTTTACAAGTATGTGTTCTACTTTCTTCTTGATACCATGGAGATTTTGGAGCTAATCATAGAAGAGTTCTGGCTGGTTGTGTGTATAAGGACTGTTAGCCTTTCCTTGCAGCGGTATTCCTCCTTGCACAAAGCAAAAAGAAAAAAAAGAAAAAAAAAAGCGATATGTGTAACTGTATCTGGAAGTCCTTTTGAGAAAGAGTGATTCCAATGGCAGTGAGTATCAGAGGAAGACATGTTGTCACAAAGATTCTGGGAAATACAGGTGCAGGGTATCAGGTGTTAGTTGGAGCAAAGATACAAGCACATTAGTCCTGTATGCCTGTTTCTCCTGTACAAGATCAAGCCTGAAATTCATGTCCTTTTATAAATGTGTTTACTTCAAAACTAGTATCACTGTTCGTACAGTAGTTCTGTGAAGCTGAACACTAACATTCAAAGAGACATGCGGTCTGCACCTCCAAATCGTCAAGGACCACTTTTACAAAAATTGAGTACAAATTCATGCATACCATTGAATCAATTTCTTTTTAGTTTTAGGAGTGTCCTTTCCAAATCTTTTTAAGAGAATTCATGAAAAGCCTATCTAATAGGAATAGCCCAAAGGCATATTTAAGCTAATGCATCCTAAATGAAATCTTAACCTTCAACCTTCATTTTCAAAAAGCATATTCTCTAATTAGATAGTGCTCTTTTCATGCAAGTGAAAGGTGTAATGGTGATTAGGTTATATATCACTGAGGGAAATTTTGCCACTACAAGGTCAAGATCTGTTGACTTAGAAACTAGACGGCATAATTCAGCATTTGAAATCATAGCTGCTTCTAGTAGGGCTAATTAAAAAAAATAATAAAATCATAATTTCCTGAAAACGCACAATAATAAATGCAGGCATAACCAAAGCTGAGGGAGATCTGTTTTTTACCATTCTGATATATGTTGCGTATGTCCAGCCCCACACAGCGTGTAGGTTAACAGAGGTGCAACCTGGACACAGTCAAGTTTGATTGTGGTTTTTTCTGGGTTGATGCAGTTTTTTGCCATGAGTCTTCTGTACTAGAATGCAATTAAGGAAAAAAAAGCATAATGACATTAATGATTGATACTTCAACCTCAAAAGGTGTTGGTTTAATCAGAAACTCTGAATGTGATCTCACGCACAAGTCCCCGTCAATATGTTCTCATTTTGCCCGCTCCACAGACTGTGCAACAACTCCTTATCTGGAAAGTTGATTAGATATAGAAAGAAAAACCACGCACACCTTTTCTGCTCAGAAACCAATTACTTCTTTTGTGAATGTCAGTGTAATAACATATGCATTTCAAGGGCATCACTAAGAAGGTCAAATACTATGATGGCATTTTTAGAATTCTGCTTTACAACTTGTAAATAGTTTCATCTTAAACAAATGAAAACTTGTAGAGATACAAATATAACTAAAAGAGTTTTCATATGAGGGAAGTCACCTTCTCTTCTTTATGTAATACTAAAATCCTACAGAGGTGAATACCTACTCATAATAAGGTACTAAAAGCACAGATGTGATGACTCAGCACTTGTAGAATATTCATTAACAATTTTATAAGATGCCTATAGAATCATTCGTCTAGAGACCCAGTAAATTACAAGAAAGAAAAAGATGTCTACCCCATTAGTAATATTAGTATGTTCTTCACTATTTCTTCAGTACAAACATATGAACTGTTATTTGCATTTAGTCTTAGACTTAGTTACATATCTTTTCCCTTATGACTTCTGATCTTGTAAACTTTTTTTTTTCCCTCTCACCACGTCATTCTACAATCTAAAAACCTGAGGCACAAATTGGGATTATCCAATATTTCAGATTATATTTTAATTTTCAGATTATAGAAAAAGAGCTATTATTCCACTGGTTGAAAAAAATCAACTACTGTCTATAATATTACCCTTTTTTGGTAGTAGTAAACTTCTAAAAAGTAAAATTTGTTTGCCTCTGAGATACCATGTTAGTTCAAACAACTAAATAATCTTTGGAGTGTTTGCACAGTTTATAAAGGTATAAAATGTCTTCCCATAGAGCTTTGTTGTAAAATCACTGGGTTTTTTTGCAGTGTGTTGAAGATCTGTGTTTGAATCAAACATAGGTAATAAGTGAAGGACAATTCAGGGCATTTTTCAGTCTTTTAAGTCTCACAATCTCTATTCTAAAATATTAGCTGATTTAAAATTTTTAAAATTCAAAGCAGAGAAGAAGTGAATAGAGATGATATATATGTAAAGCCTAGTACAGTAAGAAAATGTTAATTTATTTGTTCAAGATTAACACGAAAATAAACTATGTTGTATTTGTACATATTATATTATTACAGACTATAATGTAATATATACCTATGTGCATAGATTTTCACAGTACTGTTCTGTACCTTGGAAAATAGAATTTTTCAGTCTAATCCTCATTGTTAGTTAATGTGTGATGGGGAAAGCAACTATTTTCGTTCTGATGTGGATTATTTTAGCTATCTATTTCTGACTAAAAAGTAGGAATTTTCCGTAAACATGAGATTAATTTGTCTAGAGCTTCTGAAAATTGCATTAGGCAATGGGAAGTCAAATAAGAGTTTGAAAGTTTGATCCACCTGTTAACTTTGAAAATAGGAGTAAAAATGAGCAAAAAGATAATCCTAGAAATTCTCAACCAATGAATCAATATTCACATGGGAGTTGTAAGAGGCTGGCATATTTCATACTGGAAAAGGAGTGATGCTGTAAGATTGAAATAATGCTTTTTTTTTTTTTGGCATGCTTCTCTTCAGAAGTTCTCCCTGCATGCACTGTCTTGGTCCTCCTTAGCTTCAAATGAATCAAAAATGCCTTCTAGATACAAGTATTTTCTTCATATGCTTTTCTATCCAACTCTCTTATTCCATTTGAACTCTTTTTGCTTCAACGGAAAGCAAGAGAAAGACCTTGTGTCATGAAGAGCACAAAAAGCTAGACTTTCAAGAGACAATTTAAAATCCTTTGTTAACTAAAAACTGCAGAAAACCTGATGAGAAGTCAAGAAATGTTAGCAAAAGCACAACCATACCTGAATTTACATTTGCTTAGCATATGAGACTGATGGCCTGTCCAAGACTACAAAAACGTAAAGTAAATGGAGTTGTTTGGCTGGAATGTTAAGAGCCACCAGAGCTGTTAAAGTCCAAAGACTTTAAATAATTTATTAGAGTTTACTGAGTTGATATGAGGAAGAGGGAGCTCAGGCCTCTTGATCAATTAGCAATAGTTTTCATTATGATTGACAGCTATGTGGCAGAAGTAGCTTTCTTGACAGTTTTTTTAAGACCTCACCTCCAGCATCCTGTGCTATCAATTGGTTTCATGCACCTCCTGTGGCATATCTACTTCATTCAGCCTTGTAACACACAAAAGTTGCATTGCTTTTTCTGAGGTTGTATTTTTGTTTCATTGCTTGTTGAGTTTTTGTTACTGTTGCTGTTTTTCATCATTAGGATTTTAATTGCCACTGAGACAACATAGAATACTTCAGCTTTTAAGTTCTGCCCTCTAAGTATATAATGATAAACCATTAGATTTTGAGATTTCATGTTCACTGCATTCTTTTTTCATGGGTTACACAAGAAATAGAAAATATTAACATGAAATAAAACTAGCTTTTTTGTGTACTTCTAAAACACTTAAGAATTTTATTCCACGAGCTTACTGACAGAAAGTATTAGTGATATTGATAAAACAAAGAGCAAACAAATATAGAGAACTTGACTGGTCACTTGGAGAAAAT
Source organism: Rissa tridactyla (assembly GCF_028500815.1). NCBI lineage: Eukaryota > Metazoa > Chordata > Aves > Charadriiformes > Laridae > Rissa > Rissa tridactyla. Next base: position 54,711,620 of record NC_071497.1, read on the forward strand.
TATCTTAATGTCATCGAGTAACACTGAACATTTTTAATAAAAGACTTCCTTATAATTCTAAAAGCACATGATTTAAAAAAAAAAAACCACAAGACTTTATAATAGGTAAGTTCAAAAAAGCAATGTCTAATTAAATACTTCATTGTTTTTCTTTTTATCCGCTTAGAAATGTTTTACATTTTTTTCCCAAAGCCATATTACAAGATTTATCTTATTCGTGATATTTTTATTCAGTTCTTCTGGTTTTGTATAATATTTTCACAACAAAAGACAACAGAGAAAATAAATTCCAACTCTTGTATATGTTCATTTATATGATACAGGAGAGCACTTTTGCAATCTGCAACTCTTTTATCCTTTTAGTCATTATTTTACTTAGGAGATAATGTCAAAGGAATTGTCACTGGATAATGGTCTCCCACTGCAAGATGAATGTCAAGACAATTATGAAAAATAAAGGTTCACGTGAAACAGAGACATCCATTTCAAAGCAGGAAAGCATTTTCTAGTCAAAATATTCATCGCTGGTTACAGGACTGCTGTCCATCTAGATAGTTTTGAAAAAGTGAAACAGATGAGAGACAGAAATAGATTCGTGACATAAAAGCTCCATTTCATAGCATCTTAAAAAGATGGCTAATAAAAATGAATTTCCAGGTATGAGCAAGAAAATAAAAAAGTAATGGAATATTTTCTTCAAATATTTTCTAGTTTATTCTCATTTTTACTGTACAACAGTTTCATAGACATGCATAATTTGAAAGGTATAAAAAAGATACAAAAATCAATAAAGTTAGTTAAGTATGAATATTATTTAGCTGATACATTTTTATATATATATGCATTTTGTATAGTTTAACTTTGTCTATATATAACAAGGTGAAGCTTAAAGAAGTATTTTCATTATGGCCGTTGGCTCCGTTTGCAGAGATCTTAAGCTTTTTTTTGTAACTAAGGAGAAAAAATATGATCAATTTTCACCAGTATTAAGAAAATGCAAATAAAATCAGACATTAAGCAGTTTTTCTCTTTGTCTGTCTTTTTTTTTTTTCTTTTTTTTTTTTTAACAGAAGCAGGCAGTATTAGGAAATCCTGCTTGCATTTATCACATTCTTGCCATAATCATTCTGCTGAAAAGTGAGACCTATGAGTTTTGACACTAAGTAGCTAGTAGTTCAAAAGGTATTGAAATATTCCAGGGCAAATATAGATTTTCCTGTACATATTTGATCTTGCATTTACAGTATAAGGACACTTCCCAGCACGATGGACCCAGATTTCCACTTTGTTGCAACAAGTGTTAAATTTAATCTATCTCTCTAAGTTGTCCTATATGATAAATAACCAGGAAATACAGTTGCGGAAGCTAACTAGACGTGGTTACATCTCCCTCCCTCATTTCTAGTTGCAGTGCTTAATTAATGAGTTTCCTTCTGTAAATGAGTTTCCTTCCTGTATCTTCTACTTCGTTATTTTGACTGTAGTAGTCTGACGTGTGGTGTGGACAGTGTGATGAGGAGCAGTCAATAAAAAGGCTGTCTAGAGAAATAGCTTCAGCAACACGGCTTTATGAGACTGGATAAAAATTGTATACAGTGTTTGCTATTCAATTTAAATGAAAAAAACGCAACAATAAAGAAAAAAAATTAGGGACATCCAAGTAGACATGATTAAGATGATACCTTTGCAGATACTAATCAAAGATGACTTCCTACTGTCTTTTTAAAAGAAAGGAAAATTCTCTTAAAACCAGTGAAAAAAATAATAATACCCATGCATTTTCCATTGCATTGGTTATAATTAATGTTTTCACATGAGGTTTCCTCTACTGTATGAGAAACAGACATCACTAATTCATGTGATCTGATAATCTTGTTACAGGTTGGTTTAATGAGATTAGTGCTTTTTTGTAATTATTATGGTAATAAACTCCCTATGACTCATACAATTCTCTTCTCTTCTATTAATTGGTAAGTGATTGCTTTAGTATAATTTATTTTTTCTGAATTCACAAGTTTATTATACTAAGTCATACAGTTATTGACTTTATTGCATAGTTTACTTCATTATGATATTTTTTTTTTTCTGATCGGAATTCCATCTTTGTCTATGTCCCCAAATGTCCCCTTATGTTTTTGGGATTTCTTTCACTGAAAGAATTACAGAAAGTATATAAAACAAGTCATTATTTCTGCTCAAATCCCGAGAACCACCATTGTCTTTAAAGTGCTACTTGAGCAACGGTGGAATCACTCTGAGGAGCCATTACACCGTAACGTATACCATGGAGTTCTGAGACCCTATTAGCTCCACTTAGGCTGACTCTCTGCTTCCAAGAGTGATGCCTCAGATTAAGGGAAACTTAAAAGGCATCATGATTTCTGCAGTTCATTATTCAGAAGAGTATACCCTTGATGGAGGAAATGCCACTCAAGTTTGAGCGTTGTGAACAATCAAAGGTTTAAGACAACATAAATGCATCACCATTCCCCTCCACTCAGGAGGTGATGTAATGCACTGCAAATACTCAGGAAAGCTGCCCTAAATTGGCTGTCTAAAGTCCCTGAGTTCTATGCTGGAGACGGGCCAACAGAAAACTGTGCAGGCTTGCAGTCAACACGAGGACCTTAGAGCAATAGCTTTAATATATTTCCTATGAATTTGTAACTTATAGTAAATTTGCTTTCTATCCCATTCTTATGTTTCATTTTTGTCCTACAAGTAATGTGGAGGAAAGTAAGGGATGTTCTGTTAAAATGCCTGTCAAGGAATGACCACGTTGACATATCAGAATATGACCAAATGTTGTCATACCAGTACCAAACAGAAAGGGAAATTCAAGCCCAAACCCTGAAGAAATCCTGAAGAAAGTTCATGATTTTTATATAACAGAACACCTCCATAAAAAAATATGCTATTTATCTGACCTCTGTAGCGAAATGATATGTCTGTTTTACAGAAATTCAAAACGAATTATATAGTTTTGGTAGAAATGGTAAAAAATATTGACCATATATGGTAAGCACACCAGTTTATTACTAGTTATAAGAAGACACTTTTTCAATCAAAATACAATAAAGATTGACCTTTTCTTCTGCACTGCCAACCTACCAATTCAAATTCTCTGTCACATTATAAGGACTCAAGCTTTATCTTATCATGTGATATAACAGAAGTCTTGTACTACACCTAGTTACTGAATTGTAACTCTCCAAATGGAGAATAAATATACCAATGTTTTGTTAAGTGTGTGTGAAGCCATTTATAATACTCTCTCTGAAGGGAAGAAAACAAAATAATACAATCCATGCTAGTTTAAGATTCTAGAAAAATCTGTAATGTCTCTTTCTATAGAGTTGGTAGATAGCCTCTCACCTTTTTATTGTGTTGAACACCTTAATTGTAAAAGCTGTTACATAAAATTAAGTCCTGCTCTCTTCACATGCAGTGTACTCATGCTTTTTAAAACAGCAAATTTCATGTGTTCAATTAACCTTCCTCACAACTTAAAAATAATGTTAAAGAGTGCTATAAAGCTTATTGTATTGCAATGCACAGTCTCAGTGTGTACACAAGCTTTTAGGGCGATCCTAAAGCTATCCTTCTAACTAATAACTTAATTTTTTCAGGATGGAAAAAAAGATTATAAAAATGTATTTAAATTCCTGGAGAGCATTTAAGGATAAAAAATACAGCATTTAACTGATTATCTATGACACAGTTCATCAATCTTTCCAATTAGGAAAGGAGTTTTGTTCTATAACAATAAAATATGTGTCAACAAAATTATCTTCAGGATCTGAATTTGTCACATTGTTGCCTAGCTGCATCACTGGAGTTTGTCAAAATCTTAGTGAACACTGAAGAACCTAATTAATTGTTTGTCACCTGCGTATTTTCATGTCTTTTCAGTTATCTGCAGTGCATTACAAGGTCCACAGTAGTGCTAGTTTTGGAACTCTGAGCTTTCCTCTTAATTCTGATCCAGATTTACCTTGAGTAGCTTAAGTCTACAATCTTAAGCGCCTGAAGTTAGATGGCATGAATACAGGCCTTTGACATCGTTAAGTAGGAACTATTTAAACATTTCCCCCTTCCCTCAACTCTCTGGTAATTTCTTTTTGCCGCTTTTATTCTTTCTCTCCTGATTACATGACTCTCCTAATAACCTTCCCTCTAATTTTCAAGGTAAAATTTTCCTTTCAGTAGTAGTTCTTCCTATCATGATTTCCCTAGGCATGGAAGATTCCTAACGGGGAAGAAAAGCATGATTTTCCTTACACAAAAATTACTTGTAATTTCATAAGGAATGTTGGAACAGTCATATGATCTTAGAGGGGATATTTTAGTCAAAATCAGAGAAAATAAAAAGCAGTACAGCTTCAACACTAAAAGACAGGAAAGGTCTGTTTCAGAGTTGCCAGTGCCCCACTAGTTTAAGTGCATTTTCACCCTTTTTTTGTTCTTTCAAACCATGGTGGCCCTAGTTTCTATCACTCCTGGCAAGTACTTCACTAACTCTACACTATTCTGCTATGGTTTATTCTGTTCTTTCTGTTGGAGTTGCCCTAAATAGCTATTAAATATTTATCATTCTAATAATCCTTTAAATATTTTAATTTCTATTTCCTATGTGGCAATCATCACAACAAACATTCCGATGAAAGGCTCACTTTTCTGTATTTCATTTAGGAATGAAAATGTAAGTGACACATCTTGTGTATAAATGACACAACCACAGGTGCTCCTGCTTTGATGTCAGGGTTGAGATCCTTCCTAGCATACATCATGTGTCTGTGACTGGAGTTATGGTTGGCATAAATACTTTCTTAATTATAAATGTGGACGTTCATATTCCAGAACTATTTGTTATTCTTCAAAAAATAGATTGTTTGATAAGGGGATTCTATACAGCCTACTATCCTGATATTCAGCTTGATCTTAAATCCATTCCATTAAATATGTTATATTATGCAACTTTCTTATTCACCGTCTTGTCAAAGAAAAAACAAAACAGTCATCCAGATTTTTTTTAATGTATTTTTCTGTTTGTTCTATATACTGAGTAAGAATCAAAACCAGGTTGTAGTTTACACTGTATTATCCCTTTAAATTGTAAACCTAGAAGCATTACAAGTAATATTTCCAATTTTGTTATGTTTTATAAAGACTGTATGCTAGTTTCCCCAGGAGAAAAATTCTTATTGAACATCAGCCAAACTTTGAGTTCTTCTGGTTTTGCTTACAAAACTTTGGATTCATCTGGTTTTGCTATTTATATTTTTTTATTATTTACTGTTTGGATACATTATAAGCATGACTTCTTTTCAAGAATAAATACTGGGAAGCAGGTACCAATGTTGCTACGTAGAAGATAATGATTCCTTGCATGAAAGCATTCTATTAAAAAATCTAAAAAGACCTTTGTAATGTGAATGGTTTGTGGAGTCTTTTGGGTGACTGACATGAAATAAGCCTGTCTAAATGTTTCTGTTTTTAATAGTCCCCAAAGATTATCAGCATAATCTTCACTTAGGTAAGAGAGCTAGCAGTTGTCTCTGGATCTTATTTATTGCCAGTTCATTTCAGAAGCCAGACTTAGCAGTCGCATTGTTCTTTGACATATGTCAGGGTTTTAAAGTCATATAAAGTTCCTTTCGACAAGCTTATTATTAGTAATGGACTAGAATTTCTAATATGCTGTGGATCTATTTTTGGATAGCTCATTAAAAATAAGATCTTCTTTCTGAATTTATTAATCCCTACTTAATCTACTACAGGTTGTACCTGAATAAAAAAATATTGAGATGTTAAGGTATGGACCTAAGGAGCTTTGATTTCAAAGCTTTTTACAGGCACTCATAAGTATTGTTTTTAATGCACATACCTCTGCTCTCTGTCTGATTCTTTTCCTGAATATGAAGTTTACAAGATTTGAGCACACCTGACAGCTGATAGATGTGAAGATTAGCAACAGGGGAAAATTAACCTCTGTAGATGTTCTTGAAATTTAAACCAACTTGCATATTTGAAACTTTTTTTCAGCAGCTTTAGTGCAGAATATGTTTAAATAGAAAATCAAAAGCATAATTACCTAGTCAAAAGATGTAATGCAACTTCATAGGATTCTGATGTTATCTATATTGATAGACTACTGTAGCTTGGTATCTGTACATTAAATGATATATTTACCACAAATATTTAAATAGGAGGTTAGCTGATGACTGGCTTTTGCATCAGAGTGGGTATTGTGACAAATCACTGCAATAGAGTGATCTTCGACTGTATCTCCTTTTGAGATAAAGAGTAAAACACATGCAAAAGTGAAATATGCAACAAAATACTTCCAGGGATACCCTCACTGTTTGCAGCTTAATACAGAGCTTCTTATACACTAAGCCACAGACTGTCACAGTGCACAGTGGCTAGTATACATTGTGTATGTATGTTTATTTATTTTACTGGGTGATTTCAAGAATATCTGAAACATTTCTGACAGAACGTTGGAGTCAAAAATCCCCCAAACCAGAAACTTCCTACGTCAGTGAAATGATTGTGTACAAGATCTGGGTCAGTGAGTCATCTTGTTAAGTCCTCCACATGGTCATGTCCAATACTGGGACATCTGCCTGGCAATAATCACTTGTTCTAAATTAAATATAAAGAGGACATGATCAGATAATATAAACACAGGCATGTTTCCTATTCTGCCTTTAAATGATAAACTTCTGTCCTATCGGTTTTGGTTAAAAATTCCTTCCTTTTTCATCCATCTTATTCCTCCATTTCCAAACTCTAACTTCATCTCTTCAGTCTTGCCATTCTGAATTCTCCGTGATGTTGTATTAATCCACAGTATTTTTATCAAGTTTTCATTAATGTCTTTCTTACAATTACCTTTTTTCTTGTCATCTTTATTATCTCCACCTTTAGTCTCTTCACCAGTTAACTCTTGTTCTTTTTCTCGAGTCTACCGTTTCTTCAGTCTATACCTTTATTAACATTTGACTGCTTTCTTTCCTTTAAATACTTTTGAATGAGAGAAAAAGAGTTTTGCTATGCTTTTCTTCTTACCTCTCTTTTAAATGTCTTTATAGTTATTTTTTTTTTATTTATTTTTCAATATCTTTCATCTACTTTCATAGTTCTTTGTGAAGTCCTGCTTGGCCAATCTAGCTTTGCCATTCCTTCATTAATTTCCTCCATGAACATATTGGCTGTGAAGTCAAACTTCTTTCTTCTCTACAGAAACATTGTATAAAGCAAAGGTTTGGAACTAATCGAGGCATCCAGCTTTGCTAGATCATTCCTTTTCTTCTATTCAAGGCTTGTACGTGGTTTTCAGCTCTTCTTTTCTCGGTGTTTGGAAAGCAAGGTCTTCTGAGAGATTATTATGTCCATCTGCATTTTGAGCTCCTAAAAAAATTTTTGCAGCCCCTTACTTTTTCATATGGTAATAATAGTCCATTGTATTTTTAAGAACCTTGACACGAAATAGAAAACATATATCAAGGAACAGAAAAAAAGCTGGAATCTTGTATAGATAGATTAAATAATTTCTGAGCTTCTATGAGGGTTGAAATTTTCCAGAGGTTAGGGAAAAAGTATTTTTTCTACTAACTGGTCAAAGAAAATATAATTCCTTACAATCTTGAAATGCCAGAAAAATAACATGATGCTAGTTCTGTATTTGAATTAATTTAATTGAAAATTAAATAAATACATAAAAGAACAAGTAACTTGAAATTTACTAATAAATAACTAATGTACACATAAGTGCATTGTAAATTTTGAAGATAAGTGAAATCAAATATTTTTTTTGTGTTCATAACTTCAAGTCCACTGCCACCATCATTCATTTAATATCTCATCAGTTGTCCACATTTTTTCTAAAACGTGACTAAATAAAGTCTTTGTATGAAAAAAAAAAAAATCACATTTTGATACCATGCCTGTCTGAAGTCTTTCTATCAATAAATTAGAGAATATTTATTTAATTAGCAAATCTAGAATGATGTGCTGCATAGCCCACATACCTTTGCTGTTTTGGTGCCTCATATAGAATCGTGGAATGGTTCGGGTTGGAAGGAGCCTTCAAGACCGTCTAGTTCTAGGGCAGGGACACCTTCTACCGGCCCAGGTTACTTGAGGCCCCATCCAGCCTCTCTTGAACATTTCCAGGGATGGGGCACCCACAACTTCTCTGAGCAACCTGTTCCAGTGTCTCATCACTCTGACAGTAAAGAATTTCTTCCTAATATCGAATCTAACTCAAATATAGCCCCTTTCAGTTTAAAAAGTTTAAAATATATTAATTCATCAAAAGTTGTGTTTATATTTTCTGATTGCAGTTCTTACACATACTCATTTTAATTTTCACTGAAGGCTTGACCAGCAATGCAGGAAGAAAGGAGTGTTTTTACTTTCTTTTCATATCTCTTCTGTAAATATACAATGGTGTTACTGCTTTATTTCACTGCAACAGAGGTTGTGCAGTGAATCACAGCATCTCAAAATTGTATTTCCTTTTTTGGAAACAATCAGCTATTGTACTGCAATTTGCAGTAATGCTTAGAATACTTTTGTTGAGATCTCATGACAGGTATAAAATTAACCTCAAGTTACCAGTGTGTGTTATATTAGCTTCTCTAATGGCCTGCAGTCAGCCTACCTTAGGTTCTGATCTCATTAAATCTAAGAAGCTAAACAGCTTCAAACTGATTACTTGATTCAGTGACCTCCAAGGAACATAAAGTGCCACAGAGAATGGTATTAGTAGTTTAGCAGGAACTATTTTCCCTCTGAGGAAATATGGAACTACAGGCTCAGTATGGAGCTAGAAGAGTTGTATGCTACTGGAGCTCTTCTGGAAATTAAATTATCCGGTTTCTGACTATCTTGCAAATTCAAGTTTTCATGTCCCAATTCATTATTGTACCAGTGTCCTTTTTGAAGTAAATTACAGATACTAGCAGTGTATTTTGATTCTAATTGTTTTCTATGTAATTTGAAATTCTATAAAATAATTTAATAACTGATAATATATGCAAGTCTACTTTTTTAACTACTTGGTTTCTCTTCTCTGTTGCACAGTTAGGTGGTATTGTACAGTGACACTTTTGATACTCTAAGCCAAAGTGGTTCCACAGTGGAAATAATTTTTTGACATCATAGAATCCTGCATTTGTTTTGGAATAACCGCAGAAGAATGTACATGTGAAAAGGTCTTTTGCATTCTCCTCTCACATTGAGAGAGGCTTTAGAATTACATGTTATGATGAAAAATTTCCCAAATTTTGGATTGTGGTCTCAAATTTACAGTGTGGGCTCACTCTTACTTTCTCTATGCAATATATACTGCTGGGTAAAGTAGTCTCTGATCCTACAGAACATAAAATGGTATATTCTTTTTAGCTTGAAACTTCTCAAACTTCTAGTTCCAGACAGTCCCACAGGAGCACACACAGAACATTTAGAGAACCTCTAACTCTTGCGATTACACTGCATTCATTAAGGAAATTTTTTGTTTGCTTTTACAAAGAATGAAAATTTATTGAACTTCCAAAGCCCAATTCAAGAAAGAGAGAGCTACTTCTTCCATGATCTAGTAGGACTCATCAATAAAGAAATGCCAAACATAGCATTTATTGCCCCTTTTGGCACATAGTTTTCCTAACTTAAACATTTCAGGTGGAAGCACCTCACCTCATGAGAAGACATTCTCACTATTGAATTTATGTGCCTTTGTAAAGAAGAGATAGATAGTGACCCTCTACTCCTGCCTTCCACATTTCTGGATTACCAAATTTAATATCACAGAATCACAGAATGGTTCGGGTTGGAAGGTACCTTAAAGATCATCTAGTTCCAACCCACCTGCCATGGGCAGGAACACCTCCCATGAGACCAGGCTGCTCAAAACCTTATCCACCCTGGCCTTGAACACCTCCAGGGATGGGGCATCCACAACTTCCCTGGACAACCTGTTACAGTGCCTCACTACCCTTACAGTAAAGAATTTCTTCCTAATATCCAATCTAAACCTACCCTCTTCCAGTTTGAAGCCACCACCCCGTGTCCTATCATTACACTCCCTGATAAAGAGTCCCTCCCCATCATTCCTGTAGGCCCCCTTTAGGTACTGGAAGGCTGCTATGAGGTCTCCTCAGAGCCTTCTCTTTTCCAGGCTGAACAACCTCAACTCTCTCAGCCTGTCTTCATAGCAGAGGTGCTCCAGCCCTCTGACCATCTTTGTGGCCCTCCTCTGGACCCATTCCAACAGGTCCATGTTCTTCTTGTGTTGGGGACTCCAGAGCTGGATGCAATACTCCAAGTGGGGTCTCACAAGAGCAGAGTAGAGGGGCAGAATCGCCTCCCTCGACCTGCTGGCCACGCTTCTTCTGATGCAGCCCAGGATGCGGTTGGCTTTCTGGGCTGCAAGTGAGCATTGCCTGATCATGTTGAGCTTCTCATCCACCAGCACTCCCAAGTCCTTCTCCTCAGGGCTGCTCTCAAGCCATTCTCTGCCCAGCCTGTATTCATGCCTGGGATTGCCATGACCCAGGTGCAGGACTTTGCACTTGACCTGGTTGGACTTCATGAATTTCGCACAGGCCCACCTCTCAAGCCTGTCAAGGTCCCTCTGGATGTCACCCCTTCACTCCAGCATGTTGGCCGTGCCACACAACTTGGTGTCATTGCAAACTTGCTGAGGGTGCACTCAGTCCCACTGTCCATGTCACCGACAAAGATGTTAAACAGCACAGAGAGATACTGACCCCTGAGGAACGCCACTGTGACTGTGATGGATTCTGTTTTAATCACAGGCGACACTGTGGACTGTGTTATTGCCCTTTCACAGTCAGCCAGTGTAGCTGGCCACCCCCTGGTTTGGCAGTCCTTATACAGATCAGCTTTCCCAGTGTGGCCACACCTTTCATGTAGCCATTCCCTTAACTTTACCCGTTCCTGTGCATCCAGACTCTCATCCACTTCTAATGTATGTATGCGGGTGAGGAAGTCAACTTTATTATTCCAGTGAGCAACCTCAGTTATAGCCTTATCATGCACCTTTACCCAGCCTATTTGTAGTGTTTTTTCCTTTCCCACTTCCAATAGCTGCTTCCAGTTCTCTGTTCTCCACACTGGCACCCAACTGACTTGCCAGTCATTAGTTTCCCAATGTCCTATCCATTCTGTTGCCCCTTTGAACACTGCATAGGAGTCGGTATATATAGTTTGAGCTCCATGTTTTACAGCTAACAATACAGCCCATAGTTCCCCTACTTGGGCACTACCTTCTCCTTTTGCAAACTCAGTTCTTCCTGTTTTTATCGCTAGAGCTACTGCTGTATATTGCCAGATCCAGGCTTCGCAAGCTGCAGAAGCATCTGTAAACCATACGCCTGTTTGGTCTGATTCGGCTGCAAAAGGGGGTGCTTCTAAAATAGGGGATGGTTTGTTAGGTTTGACTAACATAGAAAGGTCTGCATTAACATCCTTTTGTAATTTGGATGTTTTTACTGGTCCTTCAATAATAGTAACTAACTGATAATACCTTCTAAGTAGGAGTACCATTTCTGGACAGTGGGTTTTTGGGCAATTCCCTCAGGGGGAGGAGTCCCTTTCTTAACTGATTCCAGGAGGAGGAAAGGACCCCGGACAACCGTATCTTGGCTTGTGCAAATCCGCTCAGCCTTTTTTACTGCCCGCACAAGTGATAACATACTTTTTTCCCAATCGGTATATCTCTGCTCAGTATCATTAAATGAACGAGAGGAGAATTCCAAGGGTCTATCAGGGCCTTCTGGTCCCCGTTGATATAAATTACAATAAGAACCACATTCACTGAATTCCCACTCAATCTGTATAGGATCTGTCTGGTGTATGAGGCCTAAAGACTGATATATGCGAAGTTCATGAATCAGCAAGTTCAAGGCTTCCTCATGCTGAGGGGTCCACTGCCAACCAATATTTTTCTTAATCAAATTATACAGGGGTCTAGCAATTATGGAAAATTCAGGGATATGTTTGCCGCAATAACCTAAAGTCCCAAGTATCTGTTGCAGCTCCTTCTTGTTCTCTGGAGCTTTACCAGCTTCTACTTTTTCCAGGATATCAGCTGGTATAGCCACAGCTCCTCCTGACCACCAGCCTCCTAAAAACTTAACTTCTTGACTCGGTCCCTGACATTTAGTGGGAGGGATTTCTAATTCCAATGAAGTCAGCGTATCCCAAACCTGACTAGACATTTCTCTGACTGCCTCTTCATTATCTCCACCTATTAGGATGTCATCAATGTATTGGTACATGTTTATCCCATCTGGTACCTTTATCTCCTTCAATATTTTTGCTAGTGCATTATGGGCAATAGTGGGAGAATGTTTGTATTCTTGTGGGAGACGATTAAAAGCATATTGCACTCCCTCCCACGTGAATGCAAATTGAGGTTTATCTTCCTCCTGAAGACGAATCATAAAAAACATATCCTTAACATCTAAAGTGCACATCCATGTGTGATGGTTAGCTTGAATCTGAGTGACCAGGTCAGCAATATTAGGAACAGCAGCCGTAAGGGGCATTACATTGCTATCAAGCCTCCTGTAGTCAATTGTGAGTCGCCACGTACTGGCCATACCAGAGAATTATAGGGTGAGTGTGTCCTGATTGTAATACCACGGGCTTCCAGGTCTTTAATTACTTCCCTGATTCCCGTTTTGGCTGTGGTTGGTAAAGGATATTGATTAACATTTGTTACTCGAGAAGGAGGCAGCTTAATGGCAGTCTCCGGTAACTAGACCTCACATGGTGGGGCTCCAAAGCTCCATACCGTGCCGTCTGGCAATCTCCAGACTTTGTTTGCTAATACATCAAATCCCAAAATGTTATTATGATAAGTACCAATGACTACTTTTACCTTAGTCATTTGGCTTTCTCCTGGAAGCCAGACACACGATGCACTAATTGGTCTGATTTCAGGGACTCCAGTCACTCCTATTACACTTATCTTCTTCCGTGTGGGGACTAATCCTATCTTTTTTGCTGTTTTTTTGGTGATAACACTTATTTGAGCTCCAGTATCAATTAGAAAATTTACAGGTATTCGTCTGGGACCAGTAGCTAAAACAATGTGTGGACCGCTTAAATGGTTGGGCCATTCTAGGTTAGATATCATGCGGGTGGGTCAGCGTAAAACAACCCCCGTGCCTTCCAGTTTTTTAGATCAATCAAGTCCTTTCTTAAGTCTGAGAAAGGATTCGCAGGAGCAGACGCGCTATCTTTCTGTGTTTTAACAGCATCAGTACATTCTGCAGCTTTGTTAATAGGCTGTTCTACCACATTTACCATTATACAAATATTCTCTGTGGACTGTCCATGTAACATTGACCAGGGTATTCCTAATGCTAACACCTTTCTCCACAATTCGTTACGCTGAGGGTCAAAATGAGAATTCGTTTGTCGAGGAGGATGAGGATTATTATGCCCGAAAAACCGTGCCTGAGGGACCCGGCGTTGTGTATTTGAACTTTCCTCTAACGAACCCAGGTCTCTACCATAAATCACTATTTCTTGTAACAGTTCCCTCCAAGTTAAAACAGGCTGCTGTTGCTGGTGGGGGTTGCGAGTATTATGGTCAATTGTTGGTGAAATCTTTTCCTTTAGGTTTTGCACATACATTTTCACGGCATCAGGGAGACATCTAATCAATGGTTTAAGGTGACTGGATCCACCAGAGTGGCAAGGGGAATGCCCTGCCCACCACACTCATACATGGCTTGTATACAGGCAGCCTTTTGTACTGATTCAGCTAGCCCGGACAACCATCAGTTTTAATAGCCAGTGGCTCACCTTGTTCTCTAGAATCCATCCTCCCTGCCCAGTGGGCGACTCTAAGTGTTAAGGGTTGATCCTCTGCAGGTCCCCCACCTAGGAATACACCAGGACCCCAATAACCTCTAGCTTCCTCCTCACTCAGCAATATACAATCTCCTCCTTTTAGCCAAACATTCCATAAATATTCGGTTGCACTTTCCCTTGGCTTGCGTGAAAATTGTTCTTGCATTCGAGCAAGCTCGGGGATAGAGCACGGGGTGATATGTGTTGTAGTATATCTCCTGTTATTTCTATAATTTGACTGCACCTCTGTTTTAATGAGGGGTGGAATTTCAATATTACTTGCCCCCTCGGGCTCATCATCTGGGTCAGCCCGGATATCCCCGTCCCAAGTATCAGGATCGGCACACATAACTAAAGTCTTGACTTGGGCAGGAGAGGGGTTCGTAGCATTTGACAACAGCAGATCTAATTTTTCCTGTAATCTCCGATTCCTCTCCCTTTCAGCAGTCAATTCATCTTTCAAAAACATTATTTCAATCTCTAATTGTTCTTCGGGAGCCCTTAAGGCTTCCTTTGTCTTTCGTTCTTCCTGTAAAGCAGCTTTGGTAACCTCAACTTCAGTTCACAATTCAGAGAGCTTTTTACCACAATCGATCAGAGCGTCTGCCTTTGAGTCAGCTACACCCATTTTCTTAAGAGCCTCAGATTTCTGTGCCTCCTCATGTGCACAGGCTAAACATGCTCCAAAAACAGTACTCAAGATACCTTTACCCTTTCCAATTTTTTTCGTTTGTTCCTTATTATACTGCTCTACCCATTCCACCACTTTCTCCTTACTTTTCCACAACATCTTAGCCTTCTCCCTATCCATGAGAGAGAGTTTACAACCATGTTTCTGCAATAGTACTTCCATTGTATCCTGCCAACTATGCCAATAAAATGTGATGGAGAGAAGAAGACTTCACTGAGAGGTTCAAATTAACAATTTATTTGGACTACACTCACAGGTCTGATAATGCCACTATTGCAAGTTCTTATGGATACAATGGAAGAGTGCACTATTGCAATTTAAGGGGAAAAGAACAAAACAACTCACAGAATACGCTATTACCACTTAACAAGTGACCCCAAAAAGTAACAACACAAACCACCAGCGCGCTAGATATGAGTGCACAAATCATGATCTTCGAGCATGCTAGACTTCATACGTATGTTATTAAATCACTTACCCTCTCTCTCTCAGGTAAGGCCACTCAATCCTGGGAAGTTACCTTGCACAACGTCCTGGACAAGGTGGGGGCAGAATCTCCTACAGGCCAGCTGTATCTTTGGAAGATTCCCCCACCTTTCTCCCAAAAACTTTGGACTTAAATATCCTTTTTTGGGACTGTGTTTGAATGGATTACACTATCTGGGATGGTTATCTCTGGTGGTTTGATGGCCCCTCAGATAGCAATGTTTATTTTGTGATGTCTGGTCTCACACTCACTGAATAGTGGTGGGACTTGACTCAGGGCATTTTGTTTGTTAAAGGCACCGTTTGGGTTTCAGTTCTTATTGTAATGCACTGTTGAGACCACCCCGGGCTGAGCCATTTCCACAGCTCCCCCCAAGTTATCTGTGCATAGGTAGGTATCAATAAGTATCTGCCAAGGCAAGATGGAGCTGAGTTGAATGACAGCTCCCTGCATCTCACCTTTTGTGTTCTGAAACCCGTTTAGCCAGGTGCTCCCATTCAGCCACTCTTCACCCGTTTCCATGTGGACATTGAGCCACCGACTGCAACCCTTTCAGTGCAGCTATCTAGCGAGTTTCTTATGCATCTAGTGGTCCACCCATCAAATCCATGCTTTTCCAATTTAGAGACCAGGATGTCATGCGAGACAGTGTCAAACGTTTTGCATAAGTCTAGGTAGATGATGTCCATTGTTCTCCCCTTATCTACCGATCCTGTGGCAACATCATAGGAGGCCACCAAATTTGTCAGGCACAATTTGCCTTTGGTGAAGCCATGTAGGCTGTCACCAATCACCTCCTTCTTTTCCATGTGCCGTAGCAGAGTTTCCAGGAGGATGTGCTCCATGATCATGCCGGACACAGAGGTGAGACTGACCGGCCTGTAGTTCCCTGCCTAATCCTTTTTTCCCTTTTTGAAAATGGGGGTTATGTTTCCCCTTTTCCAATCAGCGGGAACTTCACCAGACTGCCACAACTTTTCAAACATAATGGAAAGCAGCTTGGCAACTTCATCTGCCAGCTTCCTCAGGACCCGTGGATGGGTTTCATCTGGCCCCATGGACTTATACACCTTCAGGTTCCTCAGATGGTCTCAAACCTGAATATAATGTTAATCAGGTTATGCTGGCCCATCCATCAATACAAAAAGAACTAGTTTAGGAGATGAGATTACAAATCCTGACTGCAAGTCCTACGATGAGTTCATTAAACATTGTCAGTTCTTCTCATAAAACTGGAACTTTTTTCATAAAACTAGAGTTCCTGGAGGAAGGTTGTCACCTCAACTTCCATTTAACTTTAAAAGCTAACATTGTCAGGTAAATGTGTTCCAGTCTTGAAAAAAAGGGTAAATAAACTCCTCAAATATCTGCTTATTCATGACATTTTTTTGTAGCAAATTTTATCTTTATGTGATAATGTGCCAATAATGAAATCTGATATCATGGTCATCATATTTATACATCTTATTTCTTACCCAACTTATTAAACAGGCACCATTACAATAGTCTCCTTATCTTTTGGCAGCCATGGTCTGAGAACAGCAGGATGATTCATTCAGTAACTCTTAACACTATCTGAAAAGAGAACACCTACCAATTCCAAATTCCTTGTGACTGAATTTCTAGCTTTGTGCCTTGTTTAGGAATATCTGGAACAGGTAATCAAATTAATCAAAGGATTAATTGCATAAGTATCACAAATTCAAAAGTAATAACAAACTGGTATAAGGTTACATGACAGCTATATAGCTAAGTGCTCTCTAAAACAAATACAAATGTATTTGTATTCCTAGTCAAGGCATCACTCTAATAATAGAATAATTCACATGTCACTGAAGTCAACTAGTACCTGCCTGTCCATGGACTTAGTAAGGTCTTACCTCAACCCTACTTCTTCTTACATTCATCTGTAACTTGTTTGGTAAATTGTTGAATACATCTTTTTCCCTCTGTGTTGGATTTTTTTTTTCCCCTTTACAGATTTCTCATTTCTTCCCTGTGTTACTTTGTTCTTAGTGTAATAGCTTCCTTATTTTGAAGCTTTTACTAGGTTAAATGTTGGTTATTAGTTTTGCCTGTTTTTCTTCTCCGAAGAACATAGCAGGCCTTATCAGTTTCAATTTAATCCGTTGGGTAGAATCTCTTTCTCTGCATTTCCAGTGGCAAAAGCACTCCTTAACAGCCTTTCCAGGCTTAGACAGGACTTATTTCTCAGTCCTGCAGTACAATTTATCTGCTTTCATACTGAGACTTTGTATTGCCAAGAATTTCTAGCCGTTACCCCCTCGTGGTAACCAATTTACACACAGTCAAACCAATTTAGACATGTTTCAAAATGATATAGAGCTTGCAACATTGTTAGTAATATTTCCTTCTTAATTTTTCAATTAACACAAATAGCTTGTCCAAAATCAGTATTTATATCTGTCCAGAATTTAAGATATACTAAAACCCACATTTTGTATGAGATAGAATCTTTCATAAATAAAAACCAAAATTAACATGCTGTTTGGTCTCTGAAGAGAGTTATTTTATCTATACGTTTTGTATGTGTGTTAAATTTGTTTGCTTCTTCTTTTTAACTTTGCACAGTTGAGATCCCATAGTATTTACTTCTTTTATTAGAGTTATTTTTTATTAGAATTATAGTCCATCGTTAGATTTATACCTAGGGAAGTTAAGTCATTGATGTTAATATGCTTTGCAAGTAAGCTACTGACAGCTTGTCATAGACCGTAGATGTTGTTCCAGAGCATGAAGTCTGAGAACCTGATTCTCACTGGTTGTATAACATGACCCTCCTGGCATGCCACGCATGCTGTGTGGGATCTCATTTTTAAGTGCAGAATAAATTATGGAAGACTAATTGAACATGTACAGCAGAATATTGCGTTCCAGATGTTTTAGATTTTCTACATCTGTATAGGCATTTAATAGTTTCCTGTAGACATAAAAAGAATAGTTATTAATTTTAGTTAAAAAAAATGAAATTGATCTTTCTATTCTGCTGTCATCTTAGTTTATAGGTCTTGTATCTGACTTTTATTTACTCTTTTTTTTTTAATCAATCCCTAAATTTTAAGCATCTGAGACTGTAAATAGATAATTGTTTTTTTTTTCTTTCCTTCAAAGGAAAGTTAATTCATTCTGTGAACTTCCATCCTTGAGGCCTTTTTCACCCTTTATTTTAAACTAAATGCAAACTAATAAGACTGTGTAAGGAAGAAATCCTTGCAAATTGGCACCTGAAATAAATCTAGATTTAAATAAAATGACTACTTTGCTACCTTGTTGAATGCAAAGAATATTTCTATTGTCATTCTCTGAAACTGATTCATAAGTGGGGAGAAAGTAGAGGCAATGTTAAGGGCTTTCTTGGAGAACTTCAGAGCAATGGTAAAGATATCTCACTATTCACCATATTGGGAAATCAGTAACTCATTTCCTTACTTCTCTTGTGCTTTGTTGTGTATAATTATGAATGTAAGTCCTCTGCAGAATATGGTCGGCTGGTATCCACATGTAAACCCAGTCAGGCCAACAAGGAAGGTAAACTGAGGCACTATTTGTAGATCAGCCAAAGAATCTCTGCCTGGGAAATGATGCAGGTTCTGTCTGTATTAGTTTTGGATTTGGACACTTCAGGGGCTCAAGCAGTGACTACCAGTCCTCTCCTTAGTAAACTAAATTAAAAGAGTTTGAAGTTGTGGCATAGAATATATTCTCTTACATTCATCAGTAGAAATTAATGAGACCTTTTGGGTGAAAACAAATCTGTCTCAGGAAAAATAGAGTTCTTAAAGGTAAGCATCTTCTTAGCATCAGCAGAACAAAGTCGTAATTGAGGAATACATACATAAATTTTCATAACTTAGTTGTACCTAAGGAACAACCTCTATGTGAGAGATATACAAAGGTCATTCTTGTGAGATAAAAGATCCCAAAGTGAGACAGTGCCTTCAAAGCTGTGGCTCCTTGAGCATGCAAGCAATTGTAACTGGGAAGTAGGTTGGGAGATTTTGTGGTTTAGAAGAAGTGAACCAGGACTTTGGTTCTCATAAGAGAAGAACATCTACAGCCTCCAATGTTTTTGGTATTCCCAGGCTAAGCAATGTGCACAATTATCCTGTTCACTATGTATGGTGTTTATATTTCATCATCTGGTTGAATATCTAGAAACACTGGTTTGTGAAACTGCAAATAAAGTTGTGACATGCTATATAAATCTAAATTTAATACATGCCAATCTGCAAGTCTTAGGTCAAACTACCTTATTTTATTCTTGAATCTTTGCATTTCTGATTTTTCACTTTTTAAATGTAAGCATGTTTGGTTAACACTTATTGATGAGGTGGATTTACAAAACCAATTTCATTACATCTAAATTAGATGTGTGATCATAAAGTTACTCAACATCCTCCATTGCTGAGAAAGGTATTTTCCACACTTTGCCAAGAGGCCAAATATGTGTCCTACCAAAACTACCTCATTCCATAACATTTCTTCTTATGTGTATGGTTCACATAGGATAACAATCAGGCATGTAAGTTCCATTAGCCCCAGGGCTGGGAAACTGCGTTGCAAACCGCAAGATCTCAGACTGAGAAATACGTAATTACACTAATAAGTTTTGTATAAGAGATAGATACAGTAGGCTGATAAATTCATTCTCTCTAAATGGAATTATGTGTGTTACAACACCTAACATTTCTTCTTATGTGTATGGTTCACACAGAATAACAATCAAGGCATGTAAATTCCATTAGCTCCAGAGCTGGCGTACTGGGCTGCAAACGGCAAGATCCCAGACTGAGAAATATGTAATTACACTAACACATTTGGTATAAGAGATATATATAGTAGGATGATAGAATCGTTCTGTCTAAATGAAATTATGTGTATTACAACACAAAAAGATTAGACTTGGGACTTCTATTAATGATGGATTAATCTTGAACAGGTTGACATTGTAACGTAAATATACATTCCCAATATTAACCACTCATCTACGCAACTCTTAGGCCAAGAAAGCCCATGTGGAAACTAATGCAAAGTTAGCTTTTTGCTTCAGCACTGGCTTCTCCACAGAACATGAGTATTGCAATTTCTTTTTGTTTTTACTTTCTCCACTTGCTTAACTGTTTCTAGTTGTTGCAGACAGTTGTCATGTAACAATCAGTTCTAAGGACTGGGTTAGAAAGGCAAGATTCATTCAATGGCTTACAGCATGATCCATTTAAAGAAAACTCACTTTTCTTTCCATACAAGTGTAGTGTTTGTAGTAACTTTCACGTTAACACCATGACATTTCCTAAAACCGTTGCTTGACATACACTAAAACAGTTTCTGAACACTAAATAAACAAGACTTAAGGACCTAAATGCATCTCTTTTAACTCTAATAACAATATAATCCTACTTTGTAATAAAAAAGCTTCCGTTTCATTGAACAGTGCTAAATCCTCTTTAATATAAATACAGTACAAGGTGCTGTAATTTACTTCTAAAAGGGAATAGCCATTATCTTATTCCACAATATATACCTGTGGCTTTCAAAGTATGAAAAGTAACATTGTGATCAAGAATATTAAAAGTAGACTAAACTATACAGTTCCTAGTTAAAAGTCTAAGCAGAAGGTTGGCTCTGCTCCACCCCAAACCAGGACAAACCTCTCTATGCAACTTTTTCCAGTATTCAGCTACTCTGATGGCAAAAAGTTTTTCCCAATGTCTTACCAAAACATCCTGTATTGCAGCTTCTGCTCATTAGCTCCTTCTTTGTGCATCTTGGAGAAGAGACTGACTTAGTTTTCTCTACACCTTCACAACAGGTACTTGTGGATAGCATTAAGATCTCCCCTAAAAGTCTTCTCTTCCCCAGGCTGAATAAACTCAGCCTTCCAAGCATTTTCTTGTGTGTATGCTAGCTGTTGCAACTCACTCAGGATATTAAACTCTAGAATCTCTTGATCTTTTTAGCCACATCCACTTTGTTCAGGAGTGACAGGAGCCATCAGCTGTCAGTGCACCATAAGAGCAGGGCTGCCCTCAGCAAAGGATGAACCAGAAGTTGGAGGTGGCCCCAGGCCAAACAAGGCCCTCCCTTTGAGTTGCAGCCCCACATTGACCAGAGCAGGGTGAGCTGAGCAGGGTGTCGATAGCAATGAGTCCCTTGACAGCCTCAGGCAAGGGATGAACCAGGTCCAGGACCCATCCAGGGAGTCGAGGAAGAAGCAAGAGAGTCAGGGCTAGATACAACACCTGTAAAGGATGGGTTCAAGGCCTGTCCAGAAGACAGAGACGGAGAAAGAGCTGGCAGTGGTATACATACAGCACTAGCTCAGACAGGAACTGTATGCCCAGGTTTAAGCTTAACGGGGCTCTAGGACCAACGGGACAGTAGAAAACACATCTGGAAGAGTGACTTGTCTAGTCGTCTCAGAATCGTCTGTGTTACTTCTGCCTGACACGTTACCCTTCACACAGATGTTAGGGTAGCTAAAGTCTCCTATGATTCCAAGGCCTGTGGTTTACATAGCTTCCTTCAGCTGTCTGAAGAGGTTTCATCTATGTCCTCTTCTTGATCTGGTGACCTGTAACAGACACCCATTATGGTGTCTGTCACGGACATTTGTCCTCTGATCCTTACCCATAACTGCTCAGTGGATACACTACTCATCCCATGCTCTCAGCATTTAGCTCTCTCTGTAGGCTAGTGCACCACATGTCATCTTCACCTTTCCTGCCTGTCCCTCCTAGAAAGCCCTCTTCCATCCATCACCACACTCCAGTGATGAGAGCCGTCTCTCAGCTGAGAGCTCTGTATTCTCTCCAAGGGAAATCATAGGTATACAGCTGTGCACAGGCTTCTGATTCCTCCTGCCTCCCGTCACATACGTTTGCATAAGTGCACTTGAGGTGGATACTCCTCACTGGAAAAAACAAGGAGATACCACCTGTGCCTGTGTGTGATATGCCGTTATGTCATCCTCAGACCTCTACATTCATTATTACCATACTAAGGGTCAACTCGAGTACCACTGGTGCCCATGTGGATGATCAGAAAAGGCTAACAGCACAAGGTCTTGCTGATCTAGAACAGTTTCTCCGCATTATCCCAGATAAAAGCCTCCTAGGAGCAACAACACTCCCAAGACAGCAATGTGGTCCCCACACCCCACAGAGGTGTAGTGTCTCCTGTACTTCCACAGTGTCATCAATGCTTCCATTCCTCATCACGATTTCCTCATTACTCCCTGCAAAATCTAATATAAAGTCCTTCACACTGGCTTAGTAAGCATAAAGTCATCAAAATGTGGACATACACTTGTTTGTTTACTTTTAAATTACAACAGATACTAAGAAACTGTAAACAGCTCATTCTGTCTTTTTATGACAGATTTAAGTACCAAACTTGCAAGTAATCTTTGCAACTTGAAGAGAACTTGTTTTAGGAAATTGTGAGTTCTAAAGCCATATGTGAGTGATTACTTCTGTGTAATACCACAATATCTTGATGCCTGTTATTATGCTTGCATTACTGTACTGTGTTTCTACTCAACTGTTTTCCAGACTTTAACCTTTAGATAGATTTTTTTTTTTTTCCCCACTGTGTGCATCTGCCTCAGGCTGTATACGTGTGCTTTCTTTTGGAGGGTGTTTTTGCTCCTGGTGTCTGGAAGCTGAGACAGGAGGCGGGTGCAGACATTTTTAACATTGAGGTTTGAGCAAAATACGCTGATTTGTTTTTTTAAAAAAACAGTAATAATTTAAATACTCTCTTGAGAAGCCCTAACATCTCCATGCTAGAGGTTGCCATGACATAACAGGGTTCATTATGCCATGGTTAAGCAGTTAATCTGATATGAATCGCACAGAAGTCTTGATTGATGTCATTTGGTGTTCTAGGTCATGTATAGAGTAGACTCATGATCTCATTCAAAAAAAGGCAGCCTAACAATAACATGCTGGACAAGCTCTTGGCAACAAAAGTGCACGAATTTCCTTTATAGAGACCCATCAACTAGAAATGATAGAAAAGAATACATCCTTATTAATTAAACATCACAACATAATTGTTACAGCTAAAGAACAGAAAATACAAATTACAATGGAAGGAGCAGGGCAATATTACATTTCTATTGGTGCTGGTTCAGCTAGAACTCTGGGTAGAGTTGTAGTCTTAGAGAAAAAGCTGTTGAGAGATTAATTTAAAATGTGCAGGAAAACTGTATATTGAAGGAAGGATCTCAACTCTTTTAATTTTGGGAGGGGATGGGGAAAGGCTCAATGATTTCTGCAGAAATATTGGGTTTAGAGGAAAAGTGAAAGTCGCTAGTGTACAAATACATAGACATGAGTCTTCCATGGAAAATGTATAAGCTGGAAAATGTGAAAGTTTCTAACCATCAGTGGTTTAAGAACAGCATTCTGTAAAAGTAATAACCTAATGGACTGTAAAACAGGCAGTGATATTTTTATGAGAGGTTTGTATAGCACAGTTGACTGTACTAGCAGGACCCTGTTATTCAGTGACCTGAGATGTTCCTCTAAAAGATATGCAGTACATGTATGGAATAGGAAAAGAGCTACGGGCTTTATTCAGGTAGAGAAGGAAAAGACGAGAACAACAGCCTGGATAAGAGTGAAGGTGGTGTAGAGAAAAAGCTGAAAAATGAGAAAAATATCAGTTTTCTCATGAGAAATAAAACGTGTAGGAGCAGAAGATGGAGGAAAAGAAAGAAAGAATGATGCCTGGTCGGGTTGAAAATCTAACAGATTATTCTGGAGGATACCTTTACCTTTCCAGTTTTGTGCGTATTCTTCTGTCTTATTGATTAGCTATTGGGAATACAAAGTCAAATCTGTCTCAGATCAATTCATCCCCTTTATGTATGTGCATTGTAATAAGTTTTCTGATCACTAGTCTTCCTTCCTTCCTTTCCTGAATTCCTGACTGCCTCTGCTCTGTCCTCCCTTTGTTTCTTCTTTCTCTCCTTCTCTTTCTCTTCTTCTCAGAATATGAGCAAATAACACCTGCACTTCCTCACCACAAAGAATTACAGTGCCAAGTTCCTTTATTAGTGAAAGGTTCTATCAATTCTATAACAAACAAACTAGTTCACATGAGTTGGCCAGATGTGGCCACACTGTTTTTCCTAATGATTTGGTTTTTCCTGCAAAAGGAAATACACTTTTAACCAATAATCTCCTAAAAACTAAGGCATGTTATTGGCCAAAATAATCCAGCACCATGATTAGGTACATTTGTTAGTCTGCTACATGGCAAGACTCATAACTAAACATGATCATAAATGTTCTGCTGGTAAGATACATGTTCTATAATTAGGATTTCTATGAGGCAGTGTCAGAGGGAGGCTCTCTATTGCCCTGAACGCATACTTCAGAATGTAAGGCAGTCTTTTCCCATGGTTAGCTGCAGGTGTAGCATTTGCTATTCAGCAAAGAATTGTGTGGCATACTCAGATTTGTGGCCTTCCCTTGCCTGCTGCTTCGTGGTGTTCAAAAAAATATACAACTGTAAAAACAAGTAGTCCTAGTTGTGATAGTAAAGTAACATTTTAGTACTTGCATCAGAATTTCTACAGGCAATTTTTAATAATTTTACATATTTTTTATACTTGTAAAACTAAATCAATGCCATATACCTGTTCTTCACAAGAATAATGCATTTATGATGAAATTAGCAGAGAACTGGCAAAACATCTGGTCGACTGAGAATTCCCATTTTTAGTGCAACAGAAAAAGGCATTTAACCGACTATATATCTGTAACCTTTCATGAATCTAGATGTGAATAAAGACTCTAGAACATAATATTGGCAATTGTCTTTGAATAGTAATCCTAGACAATCTTTGGTCTCGACTTTTCTCCAATGAATTGTTGATTTTTAGTTTATAATTTGTGAAAATTACGTGGTGCAACTAGCTGCATACTTATTCAATTCTAAAAAATCCTTGGTGATTTTGGTAAGCAGGTGTCAATTCTGTATCTTTAATACTACTCTTGTCGTTTAGAATAAATCACTGAAATAATGATGATATGCAATGTCTGCATTGTGTTGTTTCTTTGTTTTGAGGTGAAGGTTTTTTTCATTCTTTTTTAAGTTCTGAAAACCCTAGATTCACACAGAATGGACCACTGGATCCACAACAATAATTATTACAATTTCAGGACTTAAGAGGAGATTTATTTTTATAGGTGTTAAAATTGACCCAATTACAGTATCTAAAGGAATAACTTGCCATTCAAAAGTCACAACTCCCACTGAAGTTAGTAGCTAAAAGCAAAGCCTTTTATTTTATTTGCTTTAGAACGTCATTTTTAGAAATGTTTTGCAGAAAGTTTTCTTCTTCTCTGAAGTACCACAGAGAACACACCTGTCTCTTGTACTCTGTTCAGTTTTACATTGTTTCTTAATTCAGATGTATTTTTGATTTGGTTTGGGTTTTTTGTTTGTTGGTTTGGTTTTTTTGCTTTGGAGGTTTTCCCCCCTCTTTCTCGTCTACTTAAGTAAGATGTATCCCAGATTTCAGCCTTAGTCTGTAATCACAAGTCTCTTGTGAAATCTAACTTATTTCTCTGTTTAAAATACCTCGTATAGCAATGTATGAAGACTCCAAAATCCAACTCAAAAAGCGAACGTTGCCTAAGTTCTTACCAGCAGGCGTAGGAACTAATTATTTTTTTATTCTATATACAAGTCATTTTGACTGCAACTATTTGTGATTTTTAATTAATATGAAAAAAAGGAAGATAAGCAATATTGTCCATTTTCCAGAATTAATTTGATGTCTGCATGATACTCCTTCAAACGATTGCTGAGAGAGTAAGACTGAAGATTGTGTAAGTGAAAGCACATTAGGCAATCTGTAAGAAAGCATGGTACTTGCTATAGTAGCTCCTCCCTTTGCAGCCAGTGGAAGAGTTGTGATAGATTGTGTGAACAATTCTACTTCATGGAAAACTTTCTTTATATTATTTATTCATTATTTCATCTTTCATTTTTATATGTGCTTTGTGTATTTAATATACGGGAAGGTGCTCTCAAAGGAATAGTAACATCCACTTTACTGAGGTATATGTAATTGGGATTGTCTGCTCTGATTGATAACAATAAATCTTTAACCAAACTTCCACACACTTCTTTCCTGTTAGGTTGACTAACCTTAGTTTTCAGCTGGAATTTGATTATCTGCTTGGTGCAGCACTTTGCCTGCATTTGTTTTTCTGGTATTTATGCAGAGTCTTCATGGGGTGAGAAGGGATTTTGAATTTCAGAGGAGCTTAACCCTGCTATGTTTACACCATTATTAAAACCAGGTGGCCTACATGGAGGTCAAGAACTTCTCAAAGGAAATGTAATAACTAGTATTTTATTTTGCCAGATCAGAGGTAAGAGCATTGCTTTCTCAGAAGGGACTCAGTAGTAGCTGGGACATGTTTTTGTTTCTTTGCAAAGCAGGAGTGCTTTGCTTCTTTGAATCAGTTTGCT
Source organism: Rissa tridactyla (assembly GCF_028500815.1). Lineage (NCBI taxonomy): Eukaryota > Metazoa > Chordata > Aves > Charadriiformes > Laridae > Rissa > Rissa tridactyla. Next base: position 54,738,208 of record NC_071497.1, read on the forward strand.
TAGTAGTATTTTGCCTCTGTATAAGACCCAGTCCCTTTGACCCAACTACTCATTTAAACAGTGGTACTTTGCTATAGAAGAGGTCTATTTTTTTAGGTTTATTTCTTATAGAATTCAAGTTTAAATAGGGTAAAGGCAAATGTTCCTAATACTGCAGTTCGTGAGCAGTATTTTCCATTGAATTTTATAAAATGTATTCACAGAAAATGTTGTATGTATAAATGTCTTACTTTTTGTAGCATGTTTATTGTACATACAGGACAAAAATTTATTTTATTGATATGCTGGGGAGACATTCAGTGAAAACATAGTTCTTATCTTGGAGTTCGATGGGAAGGGCTGGTTTGCATTGCATTTGTGACCAGCTGTACTGAAGAGTAATATCTTCATTTGTGGGTGTATGAAGTAATTAAGTAATCAGTTCAAAAGTGCTGTTTTCTAGATCTGAAAAAGAAGATATTTTCCTTGAATGTTAATGTGGTTTACAGGCTAGATTATAAACTCTGTTTTTCAGTTGCAAATCTCAGAAAAGAACAACATGCAGAATCTGCAAATGCCATAGAATATTTTCAAGACAGTGTCTTCACATTTTACCTCAGTTGCAACAATCATTTCTCAATAGGGAGGCCTTAATAGGGGTCCCTAACAGTAAGATCAGAGAAAACAAGTCCCAGATACCCTAAGCCATAAATATGCCAATAAATCTTTAGTGGAAATATGTGTAAACATTCAGTATCACTACTTAATCCAATGAATGCTGGCTTAAAAGAGTTTGAAAATGTGTTATTTGGCAGTAATGATACACTTCTAACTGTTGTCTTACTAAAAGCATTCAGTTTTCTCCTACTTAATATGGAGCAAGCCTAATGCAAATTAAGGTAAACAGTACATAATAGAAGCTCAAAAAGGCTATATTATGTCAGTATGTCAGGCCTTAAACCAAACTCAGTGTATTGGTATCAGATGTATCCTATTTCGTCTTTAAACATATCTTTAACAGACACCTGGAGGTTTTGTAGGCTGGAGTATCTTTAATCGGTCAATATAACCGTGCCCAAAACATAGAAGTTATATACCCATGACTAGAGTTTTAAAAAAACTGGAAGACTGACTAATTCCCAAATTTAGACCAGGATTTCAAGGGTTAGCTAGAGTCACATAAATAATTGCATGTGATTATTAACGTCAGACTTTCATACCTCATCTCAATGCTTAGGTTTAAATAGCTGCAGATGAACTTTGGGCAAAACAGATGAATGCTAGCATCTGACTAAATAACTCATCTATACTTATGATTTAGGATACTAAATCTAAGACCTCAGAAATTAAAAGCCAGTTACATCATCTGTTCTTCTAACACAATCTGGTCACATTTTGATTTACAGCTAATTGTTCTGCAAAGTTTTTTTCTCATAAAAATACTCCAAAAGAACCAATTTTTTTTACTTTATCATGCCTTTCATTCTTTGGAGAATGTGAGCTCCCTTTTCTTTTTCAGTAATGGAAGTGCAAACCAGAAAAGGCAGAGTCAAATAACTTCTGACAAACAAGCCTCTGCCTTTGGAGGTTTGTTTGCTTTCATACTTATCCTATATAATTAAAAAAAAATAGATTGTATTCTAAAGAAGTATCAGTATAAAGTAAGGCTGCATGTTGAGTTCTTTGCATCTATGCTCTTCCATTCATTGCAAATGAATAATTTTCCAAGAACTGAGTAATTCCCCAAGTATCTGACAAACTCTATGGTCCCTCTCCTGAAGCAGGATAGGCAAAATGATACTAGCCAAATTATGAAAATTTCTTGACTCACTTTGGATTTGTGTAAATTGCAGGTTTTTTATCTGTGACTGAATTTCTTCAACATAGTCATAGATCTTTATAGAAAAACAGAATATGTAGACAACAGCAAGGGTGTGTCGATGATAGCTGGTTACTGTTGGGCACAAAGGATTAGGCACTGCTGGTGAATGAACCTGACAACATATACATAACTGTCTGAGAATTTGTTGTTTGTTGCAAATATGTTTATATTAATTAACAACGAATATTATAGCTTCTCCCTTCAAAGTTTTTGACCTTCTGGGAATGTATTTTTCAAAAGTACTATACCATTTGAATGTTTTCCCATCTATGGATTTATAGCACTCTCAGCATTTAATTCAATTCTTAGTTATATACATTTACCTTCAGAAAACCTTACTAATCTGTTGATTGGCTAAAGTTTCATATCAGCAACAGATCCCTGTGGGAAAGAACTGACTCTGCATTCATTGTAAGACTTTTATTGTCCAGACTACATGAATCATTGCAGTGACTACTCTAAGACTTCATTTCTGTCTTCTGATTTCCCTCAAAACCACATTCTCTAGGCAGTCTTTGTTTCTGCTTTCTTCAATCACAAGTCTAAAGATTCAAAGAGACTGTTTATTAATACCTTTATTGTCTATGTTCTTCTAAAATTGAAACATTAAGTTACATTAATTTATCATTAATTTCATTTTCTGTTTTCTATCACTACACATTTTCACAGTTTCCAGAAGGCTACATAAAACGCATTTTCTAACATAACACTTGAATGCAGAGATAAATACAACAATATTCTCTAAGACTATCCTTCTAGGAATCAAGGAAAAATTAAAGACCTGTGATTTCTAGCAACAAGGATTTGTCCCTGAATGCAAGTATCTTTCACAACATCAGAATTTGTAAGGTTACACTTTGAGACCTCTGGAGAGCCTTTAATCAACATCCTGTAGCTTCGTAACAGTGAATGCTACTATAACTTACACTGTTTAGTAGTTCAGCTAAGAGAGGGGGCCCCCAGAGGCAGCATTTTGTGCAGAAGTGGAGGCTGAAATTCTTCTGAGAACGGAGTTCATGTGTTCAGCAGTGGTGATCATGCACCAAGGCGCAGGGTCCCCTGGCAGCCCCCAGGCAAATCAGAAGCCTTTACCCAGCATGAGCTCCCATGGGAGGCTGTAATTCTGCAGACCAGGGGCTGCAGTGACCTCTGGGACCTCTCACAGGGGGCACGGGCAATGGTCTCAACACTTGCAGGAGGTGTGGACGGGTAGAAGGCCTGCAGCATGAGTAATGAAGCTGTGGGAGTACGTCAGTGGACTACACAGCACCAGTGATAACAAAAAGGAGGTGGACCTAGTGTCTCTCAAGACACTGCACTACAAAAGCCAGAATTTCCAGCTGCACCAAGGAGGGACAGGCAGCACCTGTGCTTGTCAGGATGGGAAATGGAGATAACCAGGCTGGTAATCACTGGGAGCTTGGAAACTGGCACCAGGACAACTGCTCCTGCTCCACCTGCATCTGTGACCCACAGTCGAGGTTCAGGAACCCAGCATGGGCAAGCACAGGGACTTCTGCCCAATAAGGCCTCTGAGTTGCCTGTGCCTAAGACTTGTGACAGCACTGGCAGGGTAGGGCAAAAAATGGTGGTAGAAGACTCCCTGCTGCAGGGATGGGGGTTGCTCTTGCTGACTCAGCCTACTAGCAGGGAACATTTGCTGCATGCTGAGGGTCTTGATCCAGGACATCATGGATAGGCTGACAAGGTTTGCCCTTCTTGTTGGTTGGACAAACTATTATTCCACATTTGTTCTCCACGTGGGCACTAGCAATATGGCCAGGAGAGTAGAAACTCTTAAGGAGTGCCCACGCATCTCTGGAGAATGACAATGAAGGGCTTGGTGCCTGATGGTTTCTCCCTGGTCTTGCTGGTGAAAGGGAAGGACTTGGGAAGAAGTGGAGGGATGTTGGAGGTCAAAAGTCAGTTGTACAATTTTAATTTTTATGACCATGTGACCTCTTTGAGAATTGCTTGGAAGAGAAGGGATCGAACTGAGCAAGTAGGGAAAAGTGTCTTTGTAATCAGGCTGGGTAACCTCAAGAAGAGAGCATTAGACTACAAATAAGAAGGGAGGGAATGAATGGCCAGCAACCCGAAGTGGAAGCAGTGGACTAAGTTGGCAAGGAGAGGGCTGATGTAAACACAAAGGACTTCATAATCAACAGCTGGAGTGCTGCCATGAATAGATGCAGGCTCTTTAGGAAGGACAGACCAGGAAGGTAGAAGAGCAGCAGGATTTATGGAGTTCTTTCTTTGACTGGGTGATGGGCCAGCCAAGATAGTGTGCAGATCAAAGCGGGAAACATTGTGATAGGTGTCTGCTACAAACTGTTTTGACGAGAATGTACAAGTAGATGCGGCCTTCTTCAGACAACTGAAAGAAGCCTCATACTTGCAAGCCCCTGTCTTCTTGGGAGAATTGAACCACCCCAATGTATGCTGGAGAGATAATACAGCAAGGCACAAATAATCCAGGAGGTTTCTGAAGTCCATTACCAACAGTTTCCTGACATAGATTATCAAGGAACTAGCAAGGGGAGATGGATTATGTGACCTGACAGAGAACTGGAACAAAGCAAAGATCCCTCCTGTCTCCAAGACAGCGGCAGAAGTATCTGGGGAACTACATGCAAGTCAGCCTTACTTTGATCCATGAGAGTTCATGTTGTTCTTTCAGAAAGTTGTGCACTTTTTGTAAAAATGGTACAATATACTTTTAAATTTTTATTTAACCTGTATGGTTTAACCTATAAACTTAAAATCATGTTGAGTGGTTTGAATAGAAGGCATTTGAAAACTGAACAAGACTCGAATTGACTCTTGAATCTTCATGATAAAAAATAAATAACCCTGGAAATTTATACAGGTTAGCTTTATTATTTTGTTTGCTTTCATTTGGTTGTAAATTCATCTGGATAGTACTTAAGGAATAACTGACTGATGTTAAGCTCTTAGGTTTTCTTCATTGATACTAACTTAAACTTGAAGTACTAGGGAATGCTTAACTAGTAAGATTAGTAAATATGAAGCAACAAAAAATTGTAACTCTCTCAGGAAATTGGGAAAAACTAGCACACCTGTATTAATCCATTGTGTTCACGAAATTGGATCATTTGCCCTCTGCCACCACCGAGTGAAACATTTGTATTGACTCACAGGTCAAGTATCTATTAAAATAGTGATAAATCAATCGCCACCCTTGCCCTCATCCACAGAAGTACAGCAGCTCAGAAGTAATGACTGCTGTTCAATGACAGCTTAGTGGGCTTTTCTGTCTTACATAATGAGACAGAACACTTCAGTAGTTAATGAAAGCACTGTATATTTGAACACCTTGATAAAAAGTCAGTGAGTCAGTTGACACAAATCAAGGCGTGAATCCAAGAAACTGCAGGTGGGATGAAGTGAACAGAGTCTATCAAAGCTCATCACATTTGAAAGTCAAAGACAAGAGTTCCTAAGTTAGAAAATTCAAAATGATGCCTGCTTCTCTTTTCCTCCATCTTTATTGCCTTGTTATGTACAGCAAATAAGAGCTATGTAGTCTGATTGTATTTTATACATTGAAATGCAACCATATTTTTATCTTTAGCTTACGTAAGTAGTTATTAACAGCATCCCACCACCTTCTTATTGCCATAATTCTCTGTAATTATTTTCTTTAAGTTTTCTTTGAGAGATGGTTCTTGCCTGATTTGGCAGATTTTGCCAATGCTTTTGCATTTCTTTGGTAGACACAGAATGAGCAATACCTCTTGTAAGGTTGGGGAGGGGGGTTGTCAGTGTAATTATTCCACATTTCAGAGGAAATTAAGTGACATCATAAGATGATCATTCTATTTCGTGATGAGAAAGGCCCTGATGAGTGTATTTCCTCTATGTTTTCAGAGTGCAGCTTTTAGCTATCTATATTGCGGGCATTTCTTATAGTAAATCCAGTGGAACAAATATTTGATCTCTGGGTCTCATTCTCACTTTCCAAAAGTGACTCTGCCCATTTGAGACTACCACATAAGGAAATTTTTTTTCACATCTGTCTGTGGGATAATAGCAGACTTTACTAGAAGCAGCAACTGAATATTCTTTGGAAAGACATAATAAATATAAACATATTTTTGGCATTTTACAGCAATTAGCATAGAAAAAAGAAAATCCAGAGATCTGACTCAGGAAGAAAACAACCTAAGAAGTGGGGAAAAAAAAAACCCAAACCACAAAACTTCTCTCTGACATTCTCCCACACAAGCATATTGAGTGTATTACTAGATAAACTAGAAAATCCATCATGCATACCATATAGTGGAAACATCCATCATACAATGTGTTGTCCTTGCAAAATTTGACATGTTTTATAGTACAATGCCTCTTTTCCACATTGTCATGATGTCATTGCAAGATGGCTAAAATAAAACAAAAACATTAATTAGCTACAGATTCTCATGCTGATTGTTTTCTCTACATTGCCTTTATATTAGCTTTTTGTCTTTATGCCACCATTTGCTGAAAATGCAGGGCTGTATTTACTCTTTCAAAATTTGAAGAACACACTAAATCCAGAATGAAAATTCCATGCCATAAAAATAATAGTATCACACTATTTAATAGTCTTAAATGTACACTTAAATGTACTGTAGTTGTGCAGTCTTGTTTTTATTTTGGTGGAAAGAATACTATAAATATAATAAATATCACCACATCTAGATTATTTTGATAATGCACATGCCACTATTTCTACTACACTTCAAACAAAAAGTAGCATTGAAAGGGGGACTAGTCCTGACATTAATCAGGGATTAGGTCCAAGTGTCTTGTAGAAGACAATTTTTCTTATTTTCTTATCATTGATTTTATTTGAACAGACAAGCATCTAAGTTCTTCCAGCGTTTCAACACAGTCACCTCCTGTTTCCCAAGGGTTTGCATTTTTTGTCCACGTGCTATGGTCATAGCTTCCTTATTAATAAAAATAACTTGGCCACATTTAATTTTTCACACATTCCATTCCTTGAGAATTATATAAAGGCAAGGGTGCTTCTACATTGCAAGGCAGAACAGCCACATGATAGCAAATATAGTGGCCTTTGGCAGTGCCCAGTGAAGAGCTATGTTGCTTCTCATAGGTGCAAGTTATCTAGCCTGAAATTCACTGCTTCCATAGGTTGCTCAATTGTTGGGTTTTTTTCACTATTTTTTACTATTTAGTAAATAAACTAGGTTTATTTACCCATGAGTTATTAAGTACAGTATACACTGTAGGCTACTTTGATATAAGTAGAATGTTGATTTTATATACTACTCTTCCTTTATATTTTTGATGAGAACCTAATGGAAGCTTTTTTTTGTTCTTCTTTTTTCCCACTCCAAAATTTAAAAAGATTTACCTTGGAGGCCTTCAGAGAGAGAGTTCTATCTCACCTTGTACATTGCAGAGGAATTCTTTTTGGTTTGTTTTTTTTTTAATTTTATTTGGAGTGCTGTGACCTTAAAATTTAAGCACATATTTCAAGCCAAAAGCCAAGTGTAAACTGAGAGATCCAAATTTATAGATTATAAACTCCCTAATCTATGAGTTCTGGTGATCTGTAGAAAGGCATTCCACTGCACATACAAATGAGAGGCACAAGTTTCTGTACCGTAATATAAGAAAACCTGAGTGTTCAGCATGGGAGATAAACAGTGTGTATTCCAGCAGGTTCCATGAACTGAACAATGGGGGAGCCGGGAATAAAGCATGTATGAGTCTAACAGTTTATATGAAGCATAGAATAAATATGGCAATTTATATGCAGTCTAGATTAAACAGATCACATGACATCCTAGCTAAAAATAATACTGAGTTTTTTCTCTCCCTATCTAGATAACACCAGAAACAAGGAACTTAGAAACAGTCTCTGTCCTTAGGGATTTGTTAATTCATGCTTCTTAAGAATCTTCAACTGGAGAAAAAGAGTTAACAGGAGGCAGAGGGGACATGATACACAAGGAAAGACAAAAACAATAGGAGACTAGATCAAAATTCCCCATGATTTAATTAGTAATTATAGAGTCAGAGAAATAAAAATATCCAAGGTTGTATTGTATTAAAAAACAAAGTAGTGCTTCCAGAAGTGGAAATCAGTTTTACTGAAGAGTGGTTTTAGCAGATTGACTACATTTTTTGGTAGCTTTTTAGAAATCAAATGTCAGTTCAATTCCATTGTAGGTTTCACAGATTAGAAGTTACAATTACAACAGTTCTTGAAGGTTTGATTTCCATTTTGCTTTGAAACACTTTATTACAGACACGAAATTAAAAAAAAAAATGCAAAGGTATAGACGTCTTGTATTTGCTATGCTCATCATCAAGGTGTGTAAGTGCATAAATACGAGTAATATACTCTACGATGACTTCTCTGTCACGGTCCTTTGTGATAATTTATGCACAGGTAGATAAAATGGCCAGCTTCAATCTTTGTCAGATAAAACTGGAAACAGAGCTTAGCTTTTATTAGACAAAAAGATTTATTAGGAAAAATCTTGCTTACAAGTCAGTGCTAATAGACCCCTAAATTTGGGGATTGTTAACATGTACCATACTAAGATAATCCCTTTATATATAAGCGATATCATTGTAAGATTATGTTAACACCGCAAACTTGAATTATTCATTCCAAAAAGCCCACCATAATTAATTTGAAAAATGTCATCAAATTTTATATGGGTTGTATATGAAAAAATGAATATGAACAAAAATGGTGTCTGGTTATTTTCTGTTTCCCTTTCCTGTATACTGAAATGTAATTCTCATTAAAAAAGGAAAAAAAATAAAGCGGGGGAGGGAGGGGATGGTGTGGGGCAGGGAGAATAAAATGTATTGTGTTGTGTGAAAGAAATAAACTATCAGTTCAACTAGGTCATTGTGAGTGCAAGGCAGTTTGCTTAAGCTGAAGGAACATTTAAGTTGTTGCTGCTGTCAAGGGTATTCACAAATCAGCATGCCAGCTGGTTCTGAACCATGAGGTCCAGGGCTACCAGAACATGTCCTAACCCTGCTATAAGAGGTTTTTTTTGCTTTGTAACATTTTTTTTTGAATAAGGAAGTTTTGTGACAGTTAATACACTCTATCAATTTTGCTAGACATTTTAAAAAACAGAAGAATTAACTTCAATAATCCGGCCAAATTCTAGCTGAAGTAATTACAGCCTAGATAAATTACCTTTCTGTATTTGATAAGGTAATACTGTCTTTAATTCCTGGTCCTAGATTTTGTGTTAATGCCAATATGAACTATCTTTTTATTGTCACCATTTGTCACAGTATTGCCCACATTTCCACGGGGAATAAATTGTTCCTGGTGAGCACTGTTTGCAATATGAAAGTAATAATAATTAGCAGAATGTAAAATGCAATATTACTAATATGAAAACTAATATAGTGATAGAAAACTTCTTGTTGTTTCTCTTTCCAAAAAGAAGCAGAACAGAAGTTACTGTCCTATCATTGCTGTATGACAGTGCTTATCAGTATTGTCAGTCTGATTCTTCTGAGCTTTCCATCTGGCTGCCTACATTGTCTTCTGTCTAATGCTATTATCATGGCTCTGGGGCAGAGGCAGCCTTTTCAGTCTTTATGTTTGCAGATCACCCAGTGCAATAGTTTACATGTGCAGGAATTATTCTAATATCCCTTGAGAACAGATAAGCATTTGTATGTATCAGCTGTCAAACTGAAATACACTGTAAACTTTCACCCTTCTGGATAAAAAGCACTGTATATTCCAAGGTCTGTTTTCTATCCTTATTTATAGACAGGCAGAATCACTAGCCAAAGAAAAAAAAGAAAAAACAAGGTTGATTACTCAGCAGTCCTTTCAAAGCTGCAGCTGTGCCATATGATTGTTCCTTTAATCTTCTGCTTTTAGTTAAGACCTGTGGAATCATTGTGTAAGGTTTCTTAAAATATCGCATGATCAATTCTGATGCAAGATCCTCTCAGAAGTTCAAGTGTTGTACTTAACTTTGCTGGAAGGATAATGACCGGAAAGAGGGCTAAAAGATATCAGTGGAAAAATTGTCCCCACGAAAAAAAAAGTTTATAAAACTATTTTTTCATTAGTACACATAATAATGGTATCCTTTATGAAATTCAACAACTAGTTGATTAGTTTATCTAAATGATCAAAGTATTTTTTCACTTAAAAATTAAAAAAAAAAAGGGGGTGGAGGGAGTGGAAGGAAGAAGAAAATTATAACCAGAAGCATATCCAGACTTCTTCATTATCTCCCTGTCACCAAGATTTCAGCATTACACGTAGTACCTCAATAATCTCAGAGACACATCGTGTCACTAAGATATTATTAATGGTATGAGACACCTTAACACTGTAACTCTTAGTCTAAAGTATTATCATACTACATAGAGTTGTTGAGAAAACATGACTTCAGCAAACTCAATGGCAAAATTCACATTTATTTCAAAAATCATAAAATGCAAGTAGTTTGTGAATGTTTATGTCCTTAATCAAATGGACATTGAATTCACTGAGGAAAACTTCCCATTTATTTTAATGGACATTGGATCAAGTGCTTAGTTAAAATATCTTTTTCATTGGGTAATATTTTTATTATTTATGTGTGATATTATGTCATATGAACACACATGAGGTAAAGATTGGAAAATATTTCTACTTGATTTTTCTTCACTTTCAGATTAGACTTTAAGAACTTTAAAAACCTATCTGGATTTACAAAGAGAGACAAGTCTTTCAGAGTGTAGACTGTGACCAATTTTTCTCCAGTTATGCATTTCTGTGATCCATTTTGGCACCCATTTGTAGTCAAAATATACAAAACTAGATATTTTTCTTCATACTATTTCCGTCCTTGATAGCCATCACCAGCCTATAGGCAAATATTTAAAAAACGTTTCTTCTCCATGTCTTTCTTTCTTAATAAATTTTATTTAATTCCCACACAAATATATTCCTATATTCTTTGACTACACTTCTGTGCTTCCTCTCTCTTTTGCTTAATTCTACCTCTTTCGGAGTAGAGGACATTGAGTTTTAATGTTATACAAATTTAGGAAGGAAAAAAATATTAGTAAGTACTAGACAGCATTTAATTCTTACTAATTTTTTTAAAGATATGTTCTTTACACTTCTTTTACAAGATTATAAGAAAGAAATATCACACTCTAATACATAGCCCTCAGTGAAATGGTATTGCTATCTCTAAAATAGTTAAAGCTTTAAAAAGTTTTATTGTACAAAACTGCAAACTATCACCACAAATAAAGTTATTAAAGAGAGCCATTTATGCTCTATTTGCTAAAAAATTATGCTGGATTTTTGTTTTAGTGATTTGTGTTTAGTGTTTTGGTGACTTAGTGTTTTGTTTTGTTTATATGCAACTTTTTTTAAGATCTCAAACCAAAAAATTTCATGCTCCTTCAAGCCGTTTATAAACCAGATGTTTCAAAATGGTAAACTGAATAGATTACACATCTTTTGAAACAAATGTTTATGTTTTTCAGTAACTTTATAGTTAAATAATAGGTTCTTGTTATGTACACCAGAACCAAGTTTTATTCTTCTGAAGGAAATACATCTGTGATATTTCTAGCCTGAATTTTGATGACACAAGAGATTCAGACAGAGAAAGGTTTGCTCCTGAAATCCTGAAAATCATAAGAGAAAGTGGAAGTTGTTCTATGACAGAAATCTTTTTTACATTTCTCACATGAGGGTCACCTGCATTATGAATTAGTTATGACACTGATTAAGATAATTTTTCCATATTAACAGTTATCATGGAAGAAGCATTTATTTTTCTTAAAATTAAGTAATTTCTCACACAAGTATGAAGAAAAGTAAATACTTATTACCAACAGATAACAGCATCAGCATCTACTAGTAGCACAGTCATCTTGTCCTTAGCAGTACTTCTCAGGATGACAATGACTTTGAGTACCACGGATGAAACACAAACCATCTCAAAAAGAGGAGGCATACTATTCATTGTGTCACGCAATAGGCTTTGAGCCTGTTTTTCAACTAGCTTAAAGATTTTGCATCCTGCTGCTGCTGTTTGTCTATGTAGTAATTTCTTCATTGCTTACTTAAACTTCTAAAATCATGTGTACCCGTGTAGCCAAGAAAAAACGTGTATATGAAATGGAAACGTTTCTTGCAGAATAAACTCTTCCGCCTTTCCAATTTTAGTTTACTTCTCTCAGAAAAATTTTCAGGAACATGAAAATTATGAATAACAATGAAAGGACATCAAATAAAGATCTATATGTGTTTTGGCCCATTGGTAAATTCTGAAATCACTTTGCTGTGCCCCCTTCTGCATTATCAATATATGCCTAAGCATTATAAGTCACAATTCAACCAAAAAAATGAGCGGATGTAGACCTGATAGGCATCCTGAAATGACACATTCAAGTTTTGGAAGGTTGTCCTTCTCCATCTGAGATACGCAAGTGGATCATGACTCAGTCTGATAAATCTGGGTCTCCCCGAAAACACGTGTAAAATTATAGTCCCCTTTGTTGACCAGGACTTGAGGAACTGAATAACACTGTGAGAGGCAAAGCAAAAACTTTCTATGCTGCTTTCTAACTCTTTTGCAAAATGTTGTACCTATGTTTTAGTGGTAGTTTTCATATAAAGGGCCAAGAAAAAATTAGCCAGAATCTAAATTCATTTGTGCTCAAATAAAAAATGTGGGCCTATAGTTTGCTATGAAATTTTGCATGCATTAAGATGAAGTGTGTTTTCAAAAATATGCACTCCTTAGTAAGAAAGAAAGAGATATGTAGACATCTGACATACCATACTCAATTTTTATCTATTAATTACTTTTAAGTGATGCTTTTGCAGTTATCTTTACATTTTATGCAAAGTGTTTTTGTCTTTATTAAACACTAGCATTACATTAACTGTACTTTTTAATCTATGTTTATGTAATAAAGAAATATAAAATTAACTTAAAAACCTGGTAGTGCACAAATTGCACCAGAAATATTTTTTAAAAATCATATTACATTTATATATTAAATACAGCAAAATTACTCTTCTGCTCCCTAGTTAACCCTAATTACTTGTCCCGGTTTGAGCAACACAGGACTAATTTCTCTTCTAACCTTTGGGAAAACTACATTTTTAGAAGGCTCTACTGTCTGATTTTGTGAAAATATTTACTTTATAGCCAGCTATGGTATGTGTGTTTCAAGGTCTCAATGTTTTTGAGCTAGCCAGGCACAGGGGTGAGGAGTTGCGAGACCTGGGCACTTGACCCAAGCTGGCCAACAGAATTATTTCATACCTTGAATGTCACATTCAATATAACTTAGAAAGTTTTCTGAGAAGTTCTCTCTCTTCCTTGATGGCTGCGATCCAGAGAGCTTCTTACCCTAGTGCAAGATCCCTGAAGCCTTCCCTTCCTCCCAAAGCTAGGAGCACAGCTTCATACTGATATACTGATAGAATTGGCTGATTATGATCCTGTATATTTTCTATTGGTATCCAGATCAATTCTGGGTCTTTAGTATTACTAATGTTAATTATTTAGTTTCGTTCTGTTAAATCTGTTTATCTTTCAGCCCTCAGGTTTCCTTGTTTTTTACTGATTCCCCTTCCCGAGTGGGGAAGGGTCATTGGGTGATCGAATAATTGTCTGAATGACGATAAGTTGTTGTATGTTCCTCAAACCATAACATTTACAGTCTGCTTCATAAAGTACAAAATTTTTCAGTTCAAGTAAATTAAACTGATAATGAATTCAACTTCTTCTATACCATGTATTATACATAAATTCAAATTCATTTATACTTAATAATTATAATATTTAGAATTAGACCTGTCATTAAATTATTAGTTACCTTTCAGGTAAATAAAAGTTTGTATTACTGAGAACTTATTAGACTTGCCATTTTTAAGAAAAGAAGCCAAAATACCAAAGGCAGTGTTGTTTCATATGTAAGATATAAAGCAACCTCTTTTTCTGTGAACAAACTAAAAGTCATTCTCTTTAGTATCTTGCCAAAGAAAGTTAATGCAGTTGTGCTTCTGTTCCAGAAGGCAACTCGGCTGTTCCATGTCCATATTTGGTAGACTTTTTCTTACTTATTTTTAAAATTATTTTTTTTTACTTTAATATTTAAAATCAAAATGAATATTTCAGTGAGAATTCTGCCTATTAGATACCAAAAGGCCAGATCATGCTACTGAAGGTAATTAAACTTGGCAAACGCAAAGTCTAGAAGTCCTTCTCTTTCCACAGAAAGCAGTTTTGTCTGCCATTCCTCTGGAGAGACTGAAGAAATCCTGTTGCTTTTAGGAGACCTGTTCCATAAGTCGTCATCAATCTCTGCAACATCCAGCAAAGAATGTAATCCTGAGTTGTTCATCAGATGTACAGTCACTTGTATATCTGAGTACCCTGTGATACTGTCTTCGCGGGTAGTTCAAAAAACTTTCCATGTGAGCCTTTTGATATCTCCTAAAGATGAAAAATAAAATCTCATAAAGATGTGCAAACTGTTCCATTCACACATTACACTTCGGTCACTCATGGAAGACAGGGAATAATTCATAATTTTCAGCAAAATCTTCACTCAAAATTTCAGCTGTGAGCAGCACCCATCCAAAATTCCTAGCTAGCAAGTGTTAGATGACAACATATATGTTTACAAGGGCTGAGAAAAGAGAATGTGCCTATTCTACTCTGAGTTGTGTGTATGATGCATACATATTTCAAGCTGTCTTTAGAATTGATTCACTGACTTTTTTTGCCTTCCTGCACAAGAGCCATACAACTAAAAAGTGATATATGAACTTTCACTATTTTCTGTTTAATACTTATGTTTTTAACGAGGCAAGTTATAAATGTGTCGTGGTTTGGGCCAGGTCAGCCAGTGACAAGGTGACAGATGCTCTACCCCACCTCTCACTCCAAGGAAGAAGAGAGAGAAAGGCATTTGTGAGTTCAGAAAAAAACTAAACTTCTTTAATGAAATATTAATAGTAAAATAAAAGGGAAATAATGAAATAGATACAATATATATAAACATATACAAAACCAGATCAAGTTCCTAAGAAGATGTCACTGTCAGGCACTGGGAAAATTCCAGACTGACAAATGGCAACTGGAACACACTGACCAGGATCAAAGGGCAGATGAGCTGACAGAGTCCTCCTCAGACATCAGTCACTGAAGACAGAAAGCCATTAAAGAAGCAACCCATTGAAGAAGAACCATCCTGACCCCTTTGATCCCTCAGCTTTTATACTGAGCATGGCAGATGGGATGGAATACCTTATTGGTCAGTTTGGGTCATCTGACCTGTCTGCTCCTCCCCACAGGTGTGACCCCTCCACAGGGTAACCAACCAAGTCAGCTGACCCCAGTTGCCACAGCAACAAGTATAAGAAAGAGCCTCTCTCACTCAGAAGAAATTTGGCCCTGCTCCACCTTAGGCCAGGACTAAATGATGCTTGAAACAGGTCTCAGAACTCACCTGCAATGCATAAGGTAGATTCTAAATTTTATTTAGATACTAGGTTGCTGTCTTTCTGTGGAAAATTATGACTTTTATAAATGACAATTTCACCCTTTTAAGCAAGACTGCTTATTAAACAACACCTTGGTATTAACCTTTCCTTTCCATCATGAACGCGCAATAGCTGATAATTACTTTCACAAAAGACAAAGCATTTTTCTTAGTTACATTTTTATTAAATATACTTAGCCATATGAATCCCATTAAGGGATCCCAATGATGATATACTTTTAAAAAACAAAGGAAATTAGGATAAAATAATAATACTTTATTTCTCCAATGATGCACATTTCAGATGTCTTTTCGGATTTGCAAACATGTTTTCAACTTAGTCACATTGTGATAGCAAGGCCATTTTCCTCTTTTTGATATTTTGCCTTTTCATTCTTTGAGATATTTCAGTGCTTCAGCTGTGTCCAGTACCTGGCCATATGTGCACTACATGCTTGTTTTGTGAGAAATAAGACATCATTGAAAGTAAGTTCTGCTTACTGTTGCAGAGGAATATGCAGCTACATTCTGAAATTATAATAAAATATTGCATTGCAGTAACTTAGGGGCAATAACTTTCAGTAACAACCATTTCAGGCTAACTTGACCACCTGTCATTATTTATTCAAACCCTAGATTTGAATAGAACCCTAGGTAAATAGAACATAAAAGTAGGAAGCTTGATCATTAGAGTACTAACTCCACCTGATTAGCAGGACTGAGTTTTTTTTGAGAGTCTTAGATCATATCATATATCTTCAGCATAATTTTATTCTTTTTGTTTAAGGACTATCAATCTGTAATCTTTTCCTCTGTACCTTTTCCCTTTTTTCCTATGGCAAGCTTTTTTAAGGTGCTTTTTAAGGCCTGATTTTGGATGACTGATTTTTAAAAATGTAACTGACAACACCATATCTTCTTTATGGCAGTATGTGTCACTCAGTTATAATTCTGTATTATTAAAAAAAATATATTAAATACAACTGGAGTTATGACAAGCAGTTTTAATTTAAAAAAAAAAATAAAAAAATTAACCTTTGTACTGGTTTTTGCAAAGATTTGATACCCAGTCTCTGGAAAAACTCTTGTTTTCTAAAAAAACCCTTCAGATATCATCTCTCTCTCCTTTATTATAGGTTTTTTGGTGCTGAAGACAGTGAACAGCATAAGCAGTAAAGGTCTTCTAATGCTTATTTTAATTTTATTTTAACTAATTTATTTTAAATTATATTAACTTTCATTTAAATGCAGTGTATAGTTAGCTATTTATGTATTTGTATAGAAAAATAAATGCGTAGTTTAGGTCCATGAGAAGGTTGTAATTTTAAAACACCCTATGCTTACTGTTTTGTTCCAGCTAAATTCTAGACATTTGTTCTGGCTATTCTAGATATTCCATGCTCAGAGGGGCGCACTTGCCAGAATAAATTTATTACTGGCTATTTTTTGTCTGTGCTTTCATATCAGTCCATGATCTTCAATGATTTCTCTGTCTACCTAGTGTTTACCCTCCTGATGAATCTATATGGAGCTGTGGTATTTCCTTGTAGCTTTCCTTTTCTAGATTAAACAAACTGGGTATATCTTCTTCTTAGGCAGGCTGTGAGCTCTTCCAACCATCTTAATAAATCTTTTCAGTGCATACCTTTCTTTTATATAACTTTAGCATCTTTTTAATATAGGTGACCACAGTTATCCAATGTAGAGAGGTAAAGGTGTGAATTATAGTAAGACATGGTGAATGAATGTTTATCATATATTTTTTCTTTTTTGTTCTCTTCTACTTTGACATAGCATGGACAAAGTAGAAGGCATCAGGTAGGATTTTGTGGTAATGAACTTTGTTGCAGACACCAAGAAAGAAAACCGGGTCTGCTTAGAGCACTAGCTCCTTTTCTTAAGAAATCCAAGCATCTTTCTGATTCCTGATTTCACTTTGGCATTTTGGTTCCTGAGAGTTCCTTGCTCTTTTATGCTAAGGGAACTGGCTGAATTTTTGACCCCAAATCTTTTCTGTCTTGCAAGTTTGTCTTGAGATTTAAAACACTGCTTTTAGAAACCCAACCTGTTAAATGCAACTGTGTAACTAAAACTCAGATAAAATCAACAGTTTTACTAAAACTAGTGAAGCGATACAAATATCTGGATAAATTCAAGTTTAATGGCTTATAAATGGGTAAACATTATACTTTTCTATAGAAGGTATATCTTTATGTTTTTTCCCTTGTTTGTTTTTTCTGCAGCCAAAATATATTTACATATGGTATTCCAAAAATGTCTCAGCATAGCTTCTCTGGTAGCTAAAAGGTCTGTTTAAGGCTTTAACACTAGTTAGAAGATAATAATCTTTTAAACAGGCAATGACCTAGATATTTTAATTCATATACTGGCAGTTCTCCAAATGTAGAAGTTATTTATATCTGATATTTTAGATATTAAAACAGCAGGTTGATACTACCAAAACCATTCGGATTCTAGTACCCTTTTTTTAGTCTCTGATTATAAAAGTCTCCCTTATTATAAAGAGGTCAGACTACACATGAAACCTTTTTAGTAAGCCAAATGTTAGACAAATCAAACTTTTCCAGTGATTCTTGCAGTTGAATAGAAAACATAAAAAAAAAAACCAACAAAAAACCCAAAGAAAAACCCCAAGACTTATTAATTTTAAATGAATTAGCCATATGGTGATTATTTCATCCTTGTGTTAAAGTTCTCAGCAGTATTGCCTTATTTTCAACCTTATTTATTTATGTTAACAATGTTCACACGTGTATTTGTAAACAAGAGTTAAAAATTAGATAGAAAATGTAAAGCAACTACTCTTTTTCAGGGTGAAATTTAAAAAACAAACAAACCCAAACCTATTTTATTCTAAGCAAGCAGTACTTTCTTCATATTTCCTAATAGCAAGAAATGTTATTGCCATCTGTGATGAGATGAACAGCAACCCCAGCTCAGAAAATATCCATGCTAGTCCCATGAAGTCAGTAAGGCTAGACAAGACAACCGGTATTGCAAACAAGAATAGTGTTTTCTGGAAAGAAAAGTGGATTTATAAGTGATAGGCTGAACCAAGCATGACTATCAGCCATTTGAATGAAATAATACAGTTTAGCTGGCGTACTACTGTAAATATGAAGTTGACATTATACTAATATCTGTTATGTGGTATTTATTCTGTCCATTAGGAGGTGTGACTGAAAGGGCCCGTTGCAAAAAAGACCAAATGAAAACATGTAACATACAACACGCAACATAGAACATGTACACATTTTTCTAACACTACATTCTAAAAACTCCCAATGTAGTCCGTGTCTTGTATTTCACTACTTCTATAATGACTCCCATCTGCATGAAAAACCACAATATAAAACTTGATTTAAACTCCCTACATTATGATAGTGATCTCTCTCCATAGATGGAGATGATGCGTTGGGTAATACAAAAATGTCTGGATTGTTTAACTCATCAAAAAAATTAGAATAAAAACTTAAAATCTACAATCCAATCTGTCCCCAACTCAGTGAAACGTATTTCTGAATAAGTATGAAAAAGACAGAAAATAATGAAAAAGACATTTAGGAATGAAAGAGTTGCACCAGCTGAGAAGAAATTGGAACAAAAGGTAACTGCAATTACTTGTAGAACCTAATTGCCACTACATGAAGAGAAATAATGATGAAGTAATTATGCCAGTGAGTTTATTTCTTGTGTAGAATAAACATGACTAAAAACATCCAGTTATTGAAGTTTCATGAGAATTATGATAATTAAGGTTCACAAGAACATATATACTATGAAGGCATTCAGTCAGGAATGTAAACTGAGACTATAGACCTGGAGTCAAAATATGAATACAAGATGATGGTGCTGAACCAGTAGCCCAAAGATTTTCATAGCTCCTTAGCTAATCACAGGATTTACATGGTTTCATAACTCCAAACTCCGTTAACCAGAGCAGATTGCTAGTTTTGTGATACAAGTATTGAATGAAGGCAGGCAGCATGCAAGATGAGATCATCCAAGACATCATTATCTAGAAAATTTGAAGGCCCATATGATTTCAACCTTTTTTAAAAAAATAATTTCCAGAATCTTAATCCAATTTTATAGGCAACGAAGCTCTGATAGTCAATATTCCAATAACAGAGCAAGTACATTATTAAAATTGGGCCTGTAAAGGCCTGGAAAAGCAAGTTGTCTTTTGAAGTTATTTCACTAACTTAATGGACCAGAACAAAAGTTCTGTGAATAGCTAGAATAGCACAAAATTGCAGAAGAGAAAGCCACTATGTGTAAGAGAAATTCAAAGAACCAAGCATTCATTTGAACTTAAGACTTTCTTCTATGATTTTCTGTCTGTGGTTTTCTGGCTGATCTGAATAAGCATGCTTTACACAAAAAAAGGTGTAAGGCCTGGTTGGCATCAGGCTGAGTCAGGACTAATAAATGTTCTGGGGAGAGAAGGGAGGGAGGAAAGAATACTGAGTTGTTGAGAAGAGTTTCTGTTACTCATGGTAGCTTGATATGTTTACATAACAGAAGAAACTTTTGAATGTGGTACTTGACTTTCTACTTGATATTTCAGTGACTGTAATTCTTGCTGTGTAATGATACATAGATTATGATCCTGCCTTCCTATAGTATCTACTATGACACTTGTTAAGTGTCATTGCCGAGAGCTCTCCACTGGTTACTTCTTCCTTTTAGGTCACCCTACCAGGTGGTGTGATATTGACTTAAGTTTGAGGATTTTGTAGGGTTTTTTCCCCTAATTAGGAATGGTTTTGGAACCCTGTCATTCTTCTGTTATACACGGTTTAGTGGGGTCAGAAAACAGGATGCTACAAAAAAAGGTGATCTCTTTCCTTCTTTGGTTGTTTCTAACTCTGTTGTATTACGATCCAGACTCCTCATTGAAGGATAATCTGCACCATATGCCTGCTATGTTGCATGGAGTTAATTTTGCAATACTGACTCCCACTGGCTATGGATATTAAGATGAAGAAAAACACATAAACTGACATATTTGAAAGTCCAACGTAACAAAAAAAGTCTTACTAGCCATAAAAAGAAAAAACTACGGAAACTGTAATTAGAATTTGAAATGGAACTGGAGGAGCACAACAAAGAGTTATTCTGAAATTAGTAAAGTGTTCTTCAGTATTTTACATCAGTTATTTGCCCTGCTGGTCAAACATCAAGCCTACCTTCTCAGGCTCACGAGGGGAATGTTTTTCAAAGTATGAGATGCATTTCTAGAGAAGTTAAGTAAATGCATTAAAAGCCTAAAGACTCAGTAAAACACTCTGGAGAGCTATTAATGGGGACACACACACACACATGATATCGTGTCTAAAGAACAATTTTGAATTAAAGATTAAATTTTAAAGATTACAAGATTAGTTTAGGTTTCATCAAAAATAAGAAATTCTAATTCCACAGACTTGCTTCTTTTCTTAAGATTTTGAGAATTTTTCTGACATTATTGCATGTCTGGTTAGATTTAGTCAGAAAGAGGATACAAAGGAAGAGTTTGGGTTTTTTATTCGTCTCCTGCAGAGGTGTTAATAGGAAAGAAGACAATAGTAATCTGGTTTATTTAAATGTAAATATGAAGTGGGTTTTGCAGAAGCCTGAACCTTCTGAAGACTATTTCTGCAAGGCACTCTCTTACAGAAAATAGTATTATGATCCTCTGTTGCAGATTGCAGTCCAAAATATAGATTTGAAGAAGTTGTCAAGTATAAACTGTTGATTGATGACAACATGAAAAATAACTGTAATCCAGATGACATGTTTTTTTCTCCTGTCTAGAGATTTTATCTGGTCATTTACTAGCAGCTGAAGCCATCTATTAGGCAATCCTTTTTCTATGTATTCTAAATGCCTCCTGAAATGTGTCAAATCAAGTGTTCCAGTTGCTGCAGTTGTATCATTTGAAAACAAACATAAAAACAGTTAAATCTACTCTTAATATTTAGAAAACTGTAACATACCAGAGGAATGTAGTTTGGTGGACAAACTAATTTAGAAGGTTTTAAAGATAATTGGATATAAATATTCTGGTATTGGTAGTGTCTAAGACTATCAAAAAGAGGAGAAGAATTTAAATGCTACTTTCTATTCACTTTTTTTGTTCTGTCCAGAACTTGCCCTTGCCTACCAAGTTTTTCTTATTCCTCTTCCAAGGAATTATCTAAAGATGAAAAAATAAGCTTCTTACAGAATAAAGATTGTGGTTTGTACAGTACATAGCTCAATAAATTTATAAGGGATAACCAAATTTAAATCCTTTTGGAAATCTCTTGAAATTTTTTGTGTTTTTTCATAAATAAATGTCACCTCTATGCATATTTTATTATAAATTATCTTTTATAATTTCCCTTTCCTGACCTTTACTCCCAACTTTTCCAGACTTGACAGTGCTTGGAAAGTAATAATAGGCTACAAAATAACACCTGTACTCATAGCAACTCAGAACCGGAGATCAGAATGACTGACAAAAAGACTGTGAAGGAGGCTTCATATTGACTGAAAAAATGTTGATTGGTTTTATTGTTTAGTTGTTTTAAACACAGGGATAAAACTTCAGGCAACTGACTTTTCAGTTGTACATTTGAAATGCAATTTTCATGTATTTTTTTTTAATTTCTTTATTCATCTGCAAATTAGATCACAGACTCCCTTAGCTCTGATTCCCACCTGTGGGAATACTCACTCTATGTCATCAAAAATGTTTTCACAAATTGCAAAGACTTTTTACAGCTGGAGGCTACATACAGAGAAAAAAATAGGTATTCGTTTACTTTCTGTTTACAAAAGGGGAACTGTTTAGTTGATGTAATTTGTCCTCTTATCAAAGTTGTTGACGTTTTTTATGTGAAATATTTGCTAAGCAAAGTCAAATGTCTTCCTCTACTTCCTTCTCTGAAAATCCTTTTCTCTCTCTCTTTTCTAATAGGAGTTGGAATTCACAAAGTTGAGGTAGGAAACTCATTTTATTACTGGATAATTCAATTAGTTTACTCAAAGCCAAGAGTATTAAAGCTTTATAATGTGATTGTTCTTATGATTCCTATCTAGAAGTCATTCACTATGGTAGTTTACAGTGAAAGATTACAATCAGAACAAAGCGTCTTTTGCACAACATGGAGGACTATTGTGGATTCCTCTTGTCTGGTTTGTTGAATGAAATCTTCATGTAAAATAATCAACTATGTTTCTAAGCTTGCAAGTAATTCTGAAGCATGATATCAGTGGAAAAGAAACTCTACTGACAAAAGAAAGTGTTTAAAATTTTGCAATTTAAATTCAGGACTAATGGGAATTAAAAAAAAAAATTGGATTTCAGGTCAGTCATATGGCCCGTAATCAACTTCAAGAAACAAAAGACTTTACTACTGGGCAGAGACCTTCAGGTCCAACAAACCAGCTCATCTCCTTTCCATTTGCACAGCACAGTCCAAAGCGCACCCAGGGATTTTGATATTCTCTGACTGTGGGGAGTATGTGGGAGCTCTATACAAATATGTTGGGCACAGTTTATGCCTCTTCACAGAAAAATATATGTATCCTAACAAAATTCTTTTTGTGTCACTGTTTATTGGTGACACTGTTATTGATGTCTTCTCTCCCTTGCATCAGTATCAGATGACCACATCAGAGATCTTCACATGTAACAATGGAATTTCTAGCAGAAAACAACCTGCATCTCAGTATAGGTATTCTAGGAAAAGCAAAAATTCCTTCCAGGTATTCCAGGAAAAGTAAAACTTGACGCTAGTTTTTATGAACAGCTGCTTAGGTGAGGCATTTATTTGTTTTTTAAGACCATCAGAACAGGGCAGGGTTAGGTCATACACTACATTATGAAAATTAATGTTCCCATGTCTTATAGGATCACGACCTGTGTTTGGGATAGAAATTAATCTATTAGAGCTAATGAAACATCATCATATGAATAATATACACAATTATATACATGTATTTATTTTTATCTCTTGATTTCCTTACCCTTAAGCTTTTAAACATAATAAAAGTCATTAACTGATTCAAATAGCTATTTTTTTTCTTAATCTTGCAGGTATCTTTAATGTTATCATCCTCAAAAATACATTTACAGACAGTCTGGGCAGGTGTGTGACTGAAAAAGGTCAAAGCAAAATACCAGCCTACTTAACAAATATATTTTTGCACTCCGTCATAAAAATCCTTTTGGTTGCATAGCAACTGTCTTTTTAATTACAGCTTGCAATCTAGATTTTAATAATTTAATTAGTATTTTTTTCTTCATTAAATTGTTTCACCCAATAAGATTAATGAATTCAATTTGTTGCTTGTTTTTAAGTGGTCTTATTTACTTCCCTTCTTTGCCTTTCCAGCATCTCTGTCTATGTACTACTTACTAAAAATCTCATTAATTTTTATATGAAAAAACACAGTCAAAAGGATCCAGCCTTATTCAATCCACAAAAATACACAAAAAGGTAGCCTTTGTAGCTGAAGTCATTGGAGTTCAGGTAAAAATTAGTGAAGTCAGTAGGGCTTCATAAAACTGACCATATTACATCTACAAGAAGCCATTTGCCCAACTGGAACTAAAACTAAGGTTTTCACAGGCAAAATTCAGAGTGATGCGGGATGTTTAGAGTGGACTAATCTTAGAGGTAGTGATTTCAGTGCTTTTGAAAAAATGTTTACATCTTACTATTTAATCTTAGGTAACCAGAATCATAGTCCCTTACAAGCTATTGCTTTGTATTAAGCTGATGAGAAGCTGAAGCCTAACAAGAACCTAGTAATTCAAGAACAACTATGAAAGGGGGAAGGAAATGGTATCTAAACAGCTACAGAACCACAGCCATAGTTATCATAAAGAGCTATAGTTGCTTGACACTGCAGGTCAAAGCTGCCAACTGATCTAAGGAGATACCAGTACTAGTAGGGAAGGTTTACGTACTAAGCTGGTGAAAATACGTGGTGGTAGACACCGAACAATGCAACCTATATCTTCTGGATGTGAGGGAAGGAGATAAAGGAAACATTCACTCTTAAATAATTTGCTTAGCAGTACTGGCATCTGTATTGGCAGGCAGCAAGACATTTTCACTCAACAGGAGCATCTATGCAATATCTGTTGGAAACTCTATGTCTGTCTTCCTTCTGAGATATCATCTGTTAAATACTTCAATTTTTAAATTCTTAAAGAATTTATAAGACCTTATATTTTCAGTACCCATTTATGATTTGAAATCTGCTTTTCTCTCATTTTCCCCCAAATGAAAAAAAAATTCAAGTCTGTATATGGTAAGACTTAAAAATCTGAATATCTGAAACAGAAAAATGTATAAATGGTTTATGAAAGTATTTTGATATATTCAGCATTTAAAGTATTATTAACTGAAACTTAAAAAGATATTGTGTGATGGGTAGGTTTAAAAATTGTTGCCATGTCCAAAACTAAGTAGTTGTTCTTTAATTAATTCTGAGAGGCTGAATTTGTACGGCAGTGTTTCCTGCCACTGTTTGAGATATTATTCTAACATACTCTTAATTATTTTTACATGTAAAATCTTTACAATATTCATGTCTCACCCTTTACATATACAATCTTACACATGCACTTCCTGCTTTCCCACCTACATTGAATTTTCATGGTAGTTTTGAGATTATCAAGCATTATTTTAAGACATTTTACAGGTGGTTTGACAAAACAGAACCACCAAACAAGACAACGTTAGCCTTGTGGGTAAAAACTTTCATACCTCACCTGAAGAAAAACCCTCCTTTGTTCATTATCACTCTTATTTTAACATGACTGTCTAAATAGAATTAATAGAGTACCTACCACATGTTTTCTGCACTGATTGCACTTGAATTTGTGGATGTTAATATTCAAGGACATTAAAACAAAAGTAAAAGAAATTAGATCCTTTCAAATAAATGATACTTTGGTCCCATAAAATAAAATAAACATTATAAAAAATTAAGCCCATAAACATCAGGAAGATGGATAAGTTGACACACCATTCTGTGTATCTCTCTTTAATAATATTATATTTCATTTCCCATGCTAAGAAAACAGTCATTACCCAAAGCAGCCATTCGTAAACAGCCATTGTGAACAGATTGCATCCTTGTTGGTGGTATGATAATTGAAATAAGTTTACCAGTCTTTTATGAGGATATACCAGATGTATAAAATACCTATTAATCAACTTACTCGCTTTTGCAAACATCAGTTTCAATACCAATGGCGATCAAAGAATAAATAGAATAAGAGAGAAAATATCAGTGAATTAGCAAAATTACTCAGCGATGTGTTGTATCGCTTGCAGTGAGGGAGGTATAAGAGGAAACAGTCTAGGGTAAAAGGATCACATGTTTTGATTTTTGCTTATGGTCATTGGTTTCACTGTTTATACCTGTTTGCTTTTGGATCTCTGTAATGCCTCTCTTATAAGCCTTCTTGAAAGAAACTTTGTGGACAATAACAAGAAGAAACGGCTACCCAACAGTCTCTCATAGATGTGTTTGCTTCATTTTTCAATAACTAGTTCTGTGTTTATGCAATAGGCTACAAAGGCATTACCTGTCCTACAGTATGCTGAGCTAATGTAACTGTTTTTTTCCTTCTTGTAGAGATTTAGATTTTTCTATTATTATTGGGGCTGGGCCAGTGTTTGTGTTTATTTATTTATTTTTAGGAACTTTAGGAACTAGGACTTTGGTACTATCACAGAAACACGGAAGAACCAACGACAAGGATGGAACAGTGGCAAATTCTAGATTCATCCCTGGTTATATCTTTGTTACTTCTGTTTACCTTTGTTTTTTACTCAGGTGAGAGATAAAAATCTCATGACAAGTTTTCCTGTTGTGATTGCAACAGAATCATCTCTTCTGAGTCATGCACAGTTTCTGTGTACAAACATTTCTGTTCATGCAGAAACTGTATTTAACTGGTCATAGAACAAGAGCAGATGCATTAGCTGCAGTTACTTAGATAATGGTGGCAGCTGCAAGAGCTGTAAGATACCTTGCCACTCCTAGAAGCTGTAGGAAATATACACTCCGTTGACCTTTGATCAGAGACTACACATACAGCCCCTTTGCATTGCTCAAGCCACTAAGAGCAGTTTGGAATAGGCAGTTCAATGGAGTAACGAAATTACCTTTCTGAATCTAATAGGCCAATTTAGTTTATGCCTTTTAACCCAGTGGTGCAGGCCAATAGGACTGGTTTGGCAAAGGGAGACAGCTGACACTGAAGACTCTGTAGGCACTGAAGGGGGACTGACATCAGGCCACCTCGAGTCTGTTCTTGCTTTGGGTTCATTCTTAGAGCGCATCTTCTGGTTATTTCTAGTGAAAGAATTCTAATTCCACCACTCTACTGAGTTCAACATGCAAAAGCTTCACTATGAGATATCAAAAAAAGATAACTGCAGATAAAAACTTACTTTTACTCATTACTTTCATTAGAGGCCAATGGACTAATAGCATATAATTGCAGGCATGCAAAGATATGAAAGCATCAGTTTATGTCTGAATTACTACTGTTTCTTAGAAAAAAGTTTTGCTTATGTCACAGGAAACTTTGAAAAGAGCACACAGACACACTCGTGAGTTTGATTATGAACTGCCATCAACCTATGGCTAAATTTGTGTGTTTCTTTCAGAATACTATGTGTGCAAAAGGCAAACTATTGACAGAGCGACTAATACATTTGATTCAGTGCAGAAAGAGAGGACACATTCAAATGAATATGGACACTGAGGATGAAAAATATATCCACATTTAGCTACCTAATTAACCAATTAAGGTACTAGGATTGGCCAAGGACATGGAAGGACAAGGGAGTAACTTTTATTAAACTTGTTCAGTGGCAATAAAGACCGGGTCTGTAGACTCCTGGCATCAAAATCAATACTAATATACTACTAAGGAACAGTTTAGCCAGTCAGAAATTACATGGAAAGCTGGTAGCCTGTGTTTAAGCCATATCCAGAAAGCTCGTTTTTTTCTCAGTCACTATACCTAGTCAAACCAAGAGCTGTTATGTAGAAAAAAATTTGGATCCCAAATAGCCAAGTTAGACAGCTAGTGGGAGCAAGCAGTCATTCATGGTAATACTCAGGAGGCAAAATAGGTGTTATAGACTTTATTAAAGTGAGTGCAAAATCAAAACCTATCTGTTCTCAAAATGCTGATCTATGTCTAGTCCCTGGATTGACACCTGTTTAGTCACAACACTGAGATCTGTAAAGAGCCAATGGTAAATGACTTTTGCATTCAATAAAAGAAAAGAGAAAGTTTCAGCCTCTATTGAATGATAACAGGGCTGCATGCCCTTCTTTGATCTCCATGATATATAAGCAAAATTCCCGTGTCTAACAGAAGTGGAATATCCGTCTGACATTTTCAATAATTTAGTGATGATTATGACAAAGAACATACACTGTAAACCTAGACAGTTTACTAGTCATTTGTGAAACTTTAAAGAACAGATCTTGCTAAAATGCCTAGTTTTCACTAGAAATCAAGAAACACAATCCTCTTTAATGTAGGTGCCAGCAAAGAAATTTTTCCAGAGTTTTTCTATCCAGCAACCCTAATAGATTTCACATATTAAACAATTGTTTTGGAAAAGTATTGTGGCAGCTGGTATGTGTAAGTGCTGCTGAAATCAACAGGCAAAAATGATTAAATGTACAAAGTATAGCCTTTACTTCATAACAGGAAAGCTTTGCTTCTAACTGATGTTTTGCTTCTGCTGAGTCACACCTCATGCTTGCAACTCAATGTTCTTTAAAGCAATGTCTCCTTTTATCACATAAAATTAGGGATACAGAAGAGAAATTACTGTTTTAATTCTTGGGTTTGATACAAGGGGACAAGCATTCAAATTAAGAAGTTTTACCGTAATGTAATATTTCAAAGATAGTAAGATTTCCCTTATTAATTTTCCTATCTCCCCCCCAAAAATGTAAAGAACTCAGGAAATACCTTAATTACTCTTTCTGATAGAAACTCATTAAACTATTTACTTTTTTATTTCTGTAAGAGTGAATCAGAAGTCTCAACATACTCCCTTTATGTTATTCTGCCCTACTAGAATATGCATAAAACTCTGCTACTTTTAAAGTCCCAACACACAAGTTTTAATGTGTAGTGGTGTATTGCAGAAGTAAGTAGTTTTTATAAATGCATAAAACATAAATTAGTTCAATGTTTAATTTAAACTTTTTAACATAAAAATAAAGAGAAATTGTAATCAATTTTATGTGGTTCACATAAATATTACAAGTTTGTATATACGATCATACATGCAAGTCACATAAACATATAACATACATACAGTTGTTTGTAGACCTAGAGTTATATAACTTCAGAACATTGTGGTACTTCATATAAATTTTCTTTGGCATGCAATTTTTGCAGTTTATGGCAAGAAAATCAGGGGATGGAGCTGCTAAATTCAGGGAGTTAGATGCTGCTGATTTTAGACATTTCTGAATATTGCCCTTAAGATAAAAAGTTAATCTGTCTGAAGTTTCTACTCAACATTAGTCTCTATGTAGGTTCAGTGACTCCTTGGATGAGTACAATTAAGCATGTATATAAGTGTTTTCAGGGACATAATGTTAATCATTACGTTTGTTACTGCAAGACTACATAGTTTACAGCGTGTTGTGGAACTACTTTGAGCAGCTCATCAGAGAAGCAGAGCCCAGAGCAGCTGAGGCAACCACCAGTGGTGCCCCGATCACAGAAGAGCCTCCTAGGTGAAGCTCTGGTGTTGTTGTCAAGAAGGAAAACCCATGCTTTTACTTCCACCTAGGGTCCTCACCAGATTCTTAGTGCACAAGAACCCCTTATTTATCTCTTAGTTCCTTCCTACTGATTCCAGTAGTAATTAATAAGAAATTTTATACCAGTAGGAATTTAAAAGCATAGAAATTTCAGAAGAATGTGTTGGCAAAATGCGACTTGTGAAATGAAGGATTTCTTGGCTAAGAAAAGTTAGGAAAAGACTTATTACCAGTATAACAAATACTGTTTGAGTGTTATCAAGTCATTTACTGACCTCTGTGTGCTTTCTTCCTGCAATAACATCATGTCTGCTCCCTAAGTGACATTACTTTGGCTCACAGATATACTAGAGCCATTCTGCTGGATGGCATTTGCAGCCGTTGAAAAATATAATCCTTGCAATGAATTAAATGAAAAACTAACCAGAAAAGCACTACATATTACAAGCATAATAGCTGGCTTGAAAGTGTATCCTGGGGTTTCAGATGATGTCATAATCTGCTGCAGCAAATTTAATAGTATTGTTGCCTGGAAGCTAAGCCATTATACTATGTTTAATTTCACTAAGATGTAAATTACATGGTTCAGTGTTGTATAGTACTGGCTATTGCCATTGTAGATTCTTGTTCTTGCAGCTGTCATGAATTCTAATGTTTATGGGGATTTTGTATAGCTAGAAGTCTTAAGCTTTTATAGACTTTAAAAAAAAAAAAAACCACAATTATTTTATCCCTTCTTTATTTGCTATTACTTCACCTCATCTCTGCACTCATCTCTTTTTCAGCAATATTAACAGAATAATAGGCTGACTCTTTGAAATATATCAATAAATATTCAGTCCTTGAAGAAGAGAAGAGCACTATGACTTGAAAATGACTTCTTGCCTGTTATCACATTTGATTTTAGTGAGCCTTTAAGCCAAAAAAAAAAAAAACAAAAAACCTCCTCTTATAGAAAAATAGCCATCTTGGGTGCTTATATTATATACCGTCTTTTATGTAAGTGCCAGGACAAATATTGAGGAGACATCCTGTATTACCACAGAACTTTTACCAAAGATAAAATTTGCCCCGATAAGTACATCAACATTTCTGTTATCTTCTGAAATTTCCATCTGAGTTGCATAGGAAAATAGCCTAATTGACCATGCATAAAACATAATAGATGTATCTTTAAAGTAGTAGATTGTATTTTCTATCATTAAAGTCTAATATAGTAATTCACTGTTAGCATCTAGTGATGAACTTTAATATCAGTGATTTCTTGACAACATATCACAAGTACTGTGATACATGGCAATGAAAATGCTATAGGGAGCTTATTGTTTTTCCTTTCAAATGTGTGTTATTTAAAAAACATTTTACTCTTGCACATCTGTATATTCTTTCTGTTCTCGTCTGTGGGTGGATCTTTTGCCTATCTACACTGCTTGCCAATTCCATGCTTCTGACAACATAATTGATTCTAAGCAGGCTTATACGTATATGGGAAATTGGTGGAGACATTAGATCAGCTTTTAACAGCAAGTATTGCTAATAAAGAGATGATTCACAATAAGGTATGCTTGAGAAGATACAAAGTAAGACAACAATAACTAGTGTCAATTGCAAACCACACACAATTAAAAATAATTTTTTCTTTATCTTGAAAACTTAAAAGCAAAGAAGAATGTTCCAGTAACTCAAATTTACAGAAATGTGTTAATGATTGCTGCTGTCAATTAGCTTTGTTCATGTAGCAAAGCCATTGCCCACATTTTGATTCTGCCTGTATTTATTTTCTTGTTGCAGTGGTTGTGATCTACTGGCACAAATTCCCATCTTTATAGAACAGCTACAGTATAGCAGCCATTCAGTGGCTGTGTGACATAAGGCATACTTCTGTCAGTGCTCTGTAACATTTCCATGATTAATGGTCATCTAAAAGCAGAAATAAAAGTGTCTTATGTCAGAAAAATATTCTAAAACCAGCCATAAGATCTCTTTGTAATTGGCTGAATTTGTCTTTGAAATTGTCTATACAGGAACTTGAAATCATGTAACAGAAGAATTCAGCTGGGTTTTTGTCACATATTTGGACAAAGCGAGAGAGATTGGTGCTTTTATTTTGGGACCAGTGTCATGGGACTTTTTAGGTTATTTTCTTCTATAAGAAGCTTTAGGTAGTACAAAAACTAAAGTTCTTATGACCTTAACTGAGGCTTCTCCAACAAAACTGTAACCAACCACAACCAATACTTTCCTCTCACCTTCATTTCTGTCATTTGTGAATTGTAATCGGCCTACCAAGAAAAGACTCGCAAATCTGTCTTACCCTAGGTTTCACTTCCTTCTCTGAGAAGTAGCCTACATGTGTTTACTCAAGGTATAAAAAAGCTGTGTGGAAACAGTAGCCTGGAAGGTTTTTGCTGTTGTCTTCAGAGAAACTACAGAAGGGAGTACAGCCACTTTTAAATGAGATTTAATGTACATACAAAGTGACTAAAGAAGAAAGCAATAAGGATTGCCCCATCTCTGAAAGTGTTCAAGGCAGACTGGATGAAGCTTTGAGCAGCCTGGTCTAGGGGGAGTTGTCCCTGGCCCGTGGCAGGGGGGTTGGAACAAAATGATCTTTAAGGTCCCTTCCAACCTGAACCATTCTATGATTCAATGATTAAAAAAATATTTTACCTGTAAGATTCTTTGTGATAGGAACCAATTGGGAAAGCATAATGGTCCAATGCTTGGCACAAGCAACTTAGCTACACAATAGTGATCTCCACCAGGGCAGGTGAAGGCATCAGCGTCAAGACTCAGAGCATTATAATTGTTGCTTCTGCACTCCTCTCTTGGTGAGGGAGGGGAAAAGTGGGAACTATTATCTATATGGCAAATGATTCTCTACAGCTCTTGAAATGCATTTAACCTTAATATTGTAGTTACATGAAGAGACTCCAGTTTGGAGGTCTCTGGCTGAAATTAAGTGAGAAAAGTACTGGTCCCTGAAACACAGAGGACTCTGAAACTAGCCATGTTAGAGAAAGCATTCCTACATTGGAAATGGGTGGCAAATGCTACATGAAAATCTTTCTGCTCTACTTGTCCCCCTGGACCCTTCATTTGGAAGAAAAAACTTAGAAATTATGAAGTAAAGTTCTGCAGTAATAGAAGTAGTAGACTACCCTTCCTTATATTGCAGAGGTTTTTTTATATGTGGTTTTATATGTAAATTAGGTTCTTTGATATTCATTTTATCAGAATTGTAGGAGATGTGATGACTTAGTGCTTTATGCTCAGAGAATATGCTCTTCTAAAAATAAAACGGCAGGGGAAAGCAAGGAAGTGTCAGGCTAGCTGGAATCAGGCGAAAATCTCCAAATCTTTTTTTCTTTTTTTTTTTCCATCCTAGAAACGCATTTTTAAATTAGGCCTTTTAAAGAAAAAAAAACACACACAGTGCAGAGGTAATATTTTTCTTAGTTACCATCTAAAAAAAAGATCATGAATCACTGATGCTTCTGTTATACATAACAGAGAAAATAGTGGAACTTGAGAAATTCATTGAAAGGCAGATTACTTATTGTGAAATGCTCAGTTACAGTTAGCTTTTTCTCTTGTAAAAATAAATTTACAAAAAAAATATCATTACATGGGAGCATATATTTTTCCACTTCACTGATAATTGTACGGTACTTTTCTCAATACTTATCTGAATTCTGTCTTCTGAAATCTAATCTCAGAACACAAATTTTAAAGGAATAAAAAGTGAGCAACAATGATAGCACAAACCAACAACCCACATCCATGTGCTGCAACCTTCTGCTCTGAAATGAGAATCATGTGGCCTATGTCTAAATTCCAAACCCTCATGGTTTCTGTTTCTCTGAGTTGCATGGTTGACATGCAAAGTCCACAAAAAAAATGTGTTCTATTTAACCCTACATAATTCCCCAGCTCAAAATGGAATCAGTGGGTTTTATCTGAGCAATTTTCACCTGTTTTTCACTAAAGGTAAGATCTCCAAACTGTAATCTGATCGTGTATCTATAATACATTCCTACATATTGGTACATACTTAAAATCTTGACATCAAGATTATAGTTAAATAGTTGATGATAATGGTAAAACACTATGGATTAAAACTGGTGTTTACTTCACAGATCTGTTTTTCAGTGGCACATGCAGAAATGCTGTTTAGCTTTTTGCTTTCAACAAAGTTATATTTAGCTACCATTAATATATATACGGAACTGTGGGCTTAACTTTACCTTCAGTTTTTTATTCCTAAAATGCCTCCTTTCGCATTGAAGATACTTTGCCTAGCTGGAGTGTTGGGGTATGTGCTCACATTTGTTATTATTTGGAAATTGAAATTCAAAGTGACTTCTTTATGAAAAAGGATTTTTTAAAAAAAAAAACCAACCTTTGCAAGTATAAGCCCAATCAAAAGCACTATGTTTTGTGTTTGCATTGCTAATTTATCCTTATCTTAGTGAAAATTCTAGAAATTTGCATATTCTTTTTAGGCTATTTCAGTATCAAATTGCATTCTGTCAATGTCTCATTTGAGCCTAATGTTTTATTCAATATCACATGTATAGCACTATATAACTGTAATGATTGTAAAAGATGACTGAAGCTAAAGCTCTTTAGAAATTTATTATGGATGTTATTTTATCTTTATTTCATAGCTTTCATAATATAAATTAGTAGACCAATTCTATTTTAATTCAGAGCAGTTTGCTTTTTTTTTTTTTTTAAGGCACCTTTTGCTTCTAGAGAAGTTTTGTGAAAGTATTCTAAATCACTGAGAAAAAATGTCTAACTTTGCTACTGCAGAAGAGCATCCCAAAAAAAGTTGGTCTTCATATCAAAAGTGTTCATAAGTTTTCCACAGGAAATGGTTAAATAACTACAAAATGAACAGGGCTTTTATATTAAGTCTACCCTTGGTGCAAGGAAATTAAGAAAATTAACAGTTGCCAAAATACAATTTATTTTTCTTTTTTAGTTGAGATGATTGAGAGAATAGATGTGTTAAAGAAAATTTTAATGATGGTTACAGAAAATTAAATAATTTGTACTGTGTGCTAAAACACTTCATGTTTCCTTCATAATTTTGTATTTGCCAAAAATAAAAAAGAATGAAATTATGTGTTAGAAACGGATCTGATTTCTTCTCTGTTCCTTGTACCATTTCTCCACATTGTTTTTCTCTTCATTATGGTGTGATTTGTCTACAAAACCATGTAATAATCTGTTATTGGACGTGCTTTTTATCTCACTCTGTTACTAGTTCTTAGTTTACATAAGAACATCAGAAATGCCCTACTCAGGCAGAACTATACTCTGTCCAGCACAATATTTTTCCTCTGGTAATAACAATAGAAGGTGCTTCCATCTGTTCCTAGAATCATAGAACCACAGAATCATAGAATCATAGAATGGTTTGTGTTGGAAGATCTGAAGATCATCTAGTCCACCCCCTCTGCCTTGGGTAGAGACATCTTTCACTAGGTCAGGGTGCTCAAAGCCCTTTCCAATCCAGCCTTGAACACCTCCAGAGACAGGTCATCCACAACTTCTCTGGGAAACCTGTTCCAATGTCTTTTCACCCTCATTGTAAAAAATTTCTTCCTTAAATCCAATCTAAACCTACCACTTTTCAGTTTCAAACTGTTGCCCCTTCTCTTGTCACTACAAACCCTGGTAAAAAGTATTTTTTCCCATATTTCTTAGATGTCCCCTTTAAGTATTGAAAGGCCACACTAAGATCTTCCCAAAGCCTTCTCTTGTGCAAGCTGAACAACCCCAGCTCTCACAGGCTTTCTTCATAGGAGAGGTATTCCAGCCCTCTGATTGTTTCTGTGGCCCTCCTCTGGACCCACTCTGTACTAGGTGCAACACTTTGCACTTGGCCTATTGAACTTCACAAAGTTCTCACTTATCAAGCTGGTCAAGGTCCCTCTGGATGGGACCCATTCCTTCTAGTAAATAAACTGCACCACTAGCTTGTTGTCATCCACAAAGTCATTGAGGCTGCACTCAATCCCAGTGTCTATATCATTTATGAAGATATTAAATAGCACTGGTCCCTTTATGAGCCCTTAAGGGACAGCACTTATTTCTGGTTTCCTCTAGGACGTTGAAGTCCAAGAGGAGAGACTGCAACTCTTTGGATGCATCCTTCCAACCAGTTCCTTATCCATCTTACAGTCAAACTGTCAAACCCATATCTCTCCAATGTAGCAGCCAGAAACTTGTATGGAAACCTGTCAAAGGCCTTACAGAAGTCTAGGTAGATGACATCAGTTGCTCTTCCCTTGTCCACTGATGCAGTTACTCCATTGTAAAATGCCACCAGTTTAGTCAGGCATGTTTTGCCATTTGTGAAGCCATGTTGGCTGTCTCCAATCACCTCCCTGCCTTCCATATGTTTCAACATGTCTTCCAAGAGGATCTGCTCCATGATCTTACTGGGCATGGAGGTGACGCTGACTGTTTAGTAGTTCCCAGGGCGGTCTTTTTTAACCTTTTTAAAAATGGATGTGATGTTTCCCTTTTGCCAGTCACTGGGGACACTTAAGTGACACTTAACTATCACTACTTTTCACATATGATGGAGAGCAGCTTGGCAACTTTGTGTGCTAGTTCTCTCAGGACACTAGGATGCATCTTATCCTGGGTTTCATTCCTCACATACAGCACCTACGCTCACAGGATTAGGGAAGTGAGAGGACATGTCCCTGACTATTCTCCATAGTATCCATTTACCATTTTGCCTTAAATTTGTCTCATCCCTTTGCAAACACGCTGATGCTATTTACCTCAATTACCTTCTGTGGCAAGAAAGTCATGAAGTTCATTAGTGGTTTTATAAAAAAGTAAATCTGTTTAAAATTGATCTCTTCCTCTTTCAAACTGATATTCCCCTCCTCTTGTGCTCTAATTCTAGCATTTAGTAAATAACAGTGCTGCCTTTATCTTATGCTTCACCCTCTTGGCTCAATCATACCCAGTCTCTGCCTTCGCCTCTTCAATAGAAGAGCTTTGGCCTTTGTATTCTCTCTTCATTAAGCTCTATTCTCTCTCTCATTTTAATGCTCTGTACCTTTTTTAACTCCACCTTCTTGGAGATGCAGAGAAGATAGCTGCATAAAGTATTCACAATAAGAGCATACCAAGATTTTATATAACATCAAAATGATGCCCTCTATACTTTTCTTGCTACACCTTCTGATTGTAGTGAGTATTTTCTTGGCTTTTGTGAATGCCACTATGCAGTAAACTATTGATTTCAGAAACTGTCAACGATTATTCCAAGATACCCCTATTGAGTTACAACCACCATTCAAAATTCAGCATCCTGTGAGTATAGTTGTGATTATTTTTTTTCCCTAGAAACTTCATATGTATCTACACTGAATTCTATCACCTTTTTGCTTTCTCACTCAATATTATGAGTTCCTTGAGGACTTTCTTACCAGCAATACGTCATTTGGCTACCCAAGAGGCTTCAGTTCAAATGACTTCCAAAAACTTACAGATGACTGAAAGACATTGGGGAAAACTATTCCCACTACAAACCCTTGGGGAATGCCACATGGGACTTTCTCCATCCTGAGCAGTGACCACTAAATCCTCCCCTTTGCCTCTTATCCCTTAACTGCTTTCAGTCTACAAAAGCGAGAATTCTTCCAATCTTGAAATAATTCAATTTCTCTAAAAACATTTGGCTGGTGACAAAAAAATCAAAGGTTTTAAAAATCCAGGTGTGTTTTGATCACTGGGTTGCCTTTATCCACGTGTTGGTTAACAACTTTCCAGAGCTCCAGCAAATCAGTGTGGCAGCCTTTCCCTTTTTAGAAACTGTGCTGACTGTAGCAGCAGACTGCATTTACCCATGCACCCAGTGACCTTTTATTTACTGTAGACTCTTTGAAGGGCTGAAGTCAGGGTCATTTGTCTCTGGGTCCCAGGGTGCTCTTTAGAGCTCTTCTGGCAGATGCAAGTGACTTCAACAATCTAGCATCCTCTGACAATGTGAATTTTGCCACATGTAGGTTGCACACCTGCGGCGGGAACTTGGCAATTACATGAGTTCCTTCTGGTTTCTTAAGGGAATGACATCTGATCCCAGCATCCAACTCCTCTACCTGGTCAAATCCATCCATAATTTGCCCCCCAAAGAGCGGGGCACATATAGAAACCCTTCCAAAGTTTTCAAAAGTAAAGGCTGGTAGAAAGAACTCCCTGAACTTCTAGTATCATTCTTGAGTACCCCTTTTACACAGTTTTCATCAAATAATGTTACTGATTCCCTAGATGACTTCTTCTTTAATGTATTTAATAACTTTTTGCTATCACCTTAAGCATAATTTTAACAGTATTATGCTGTTTGTGGGTCAGTAGCATAAATCTACCACCACATTCCTGTTTAAGAAGCCTAGGTCCTTCTGAAATAAAATAATAATAATTAAAAAAAATAATATTAAAAAACCCAACAACTGAACTGCACAAGCTGTAAATAAAATAAGAGTATTGGAGGAGTCCAAAGTAACTCTCATTTAAGGTAATATAAAGACTGACTGATGTATGGGTGAGACCCGTGAAGTACTAAGACTCTTGAGTAATTGCCATATTATAATTAAAAGAACAATATACATTGATTGATAGTTATACTACTCAGTTGAAAAGAGGTGAAGCATAAGGAATAACAAACCTTTCACACAGCCAAATATTGCACTAATTTTAGGAAGGAGTACTAAATTAACATCTTTATTTTGACATACTAAGACATGGTTTCATTTCCTGAATAAATGCTATTCTTATAAGATTTTTTTATTCTTTTGCAAACATTTCAGAATTTTGTGTAGAACACTGTATTGAATAATCCCTTTCAAGCTCTTCCTACAGCATAGTTCACACACCTCAAGACCCTGTAAGTCACAAAAAACAACTAAACAAAATCAGAAAGCTCAAAATTCAGGAAAGAGGGTGTGACAAAGAACGACAGACAACATGGTTATAAAATAATTCTAAACAAAAAAAAACATAAGAGAAAGAAAAGGGTAATTTAGAATTACATAATCTTAAAAAGAATGCACACTTCATTTTTGCTTTATTGCATCATTTCAATCAACATCACTATTTATACTGCTGTGACCCTACATGGTGCTAAATATCTGTAACTGTAATGAAAATACTATGTTCATGATATGAGTGTGTGTAACATTTTTTGAGATCCTTCATTTTACATGATCATTGCTTAAAGGATGATTGTTTCCCAATTGAAAAAAGGAAAGGAAAGGAAAAGAAAGTAAAAGAAAAGGAAAAGGAAAAGAAAAAGAAAAGAAAGGAAAAGAAAAGGAAAGAAAAGAATCCAAACATGAGTTTATCAGCATAGTTGTATGCGGGTTGACATACGTCTATCACTGGCCTCTATCTTTGTGGATGAAAAATCTGCTACAGATTGCAGACGTTTTAGAATAGCGACTTTTGTCTTTCCTTTGCTCCGCATCATGTTTTGAATAAATAGCAAATAATAAGTGTAAACTTAGTTTTAAAGATTTCAGATTTCTAAAAGAGCAGGGTATTCCTAGACACGACAGCATTCTATCTGCATATTTCAGATCTGTGTTGCTATGTTATGCTACAGAAACAGAGTTCAGAAATAGTCACCTGCATGCAGGTCAGGATTTTCAGAAACAGGAACTAAACATGCATTTGAGGGCTCAGCATCCATAAAAAGGTTCTAAATATGTGAATTACTGAAACATCTGTGGTGTCTATATAGCCATAGGCTTTTTACAAAGGTTTTCTTTTTATCAAATAATAGTAGGCTTTAGCAGCCCTCCTTTGTCATAAACTATTTTATCATTTTCCATAACAGGAAAATAAGAGTCTTAAATTCTGTGTCTTTTGTACCACTTGCCTTGTGCAGTGCTCTGCACACACAGCAACAGAATTGCATAAAGCATTCAATACTATGCTGTGAAACAAGGTCATTAAGCACCTGAGCCAAAAGCTTTTGTAGTAGAAGAGAAAATTCCCACTGACTTCAATGGGAATTGGGTCAAGTGAAGTCAGTTTGCATTTACAATAAAAAGACTAGTACTTCAAAATTTGTGTAATACAAACCTTGTTTAACTGTGTAGTCCATATATGAGACCATTTGACTAAATAATGATCTTGTATTTCTCACATGTTTATATCTAGATTACCAGCAATCTTTTAGTGTAGCTGTTCTCCTGAAAATAAAATGGTTTCTATTTTGAGAATAATGGGATGTTCTCTGTCAACATATAAACAAGCATATTCTTATGTTGTTCAAATTTCCATTTCTATTCAGCCTGTATTTCTTCCTGTAGTAGCCACTTGAGTCAACGATCATGATTTGTGTTGGTAATACAAATATACAGATATACACAATTTTAAAATATACTGTGTTTCATTTAAGGGGCTGGACTTCCTTAACTGGGACTTTCTGAGGTATTGCAAAATGCAGAAGAAATATTATCTATAAGCTTATACTTAAAAAAGAAGCGGGCAGCGAAAGAAGAGAGGGAAAACATAGCTGCATTTTTAAAAGAATTCTATGTTCCTTCCATCCCATTAATTCCTTAAATTATTTTTACATTCATTTTTCCCATGAAACATTCATCACTTTCAAAAAGCCAGAGTCCAAATGAACCAGATGTGCTGAACGTGCAAATAACTGAAAAATGGGTTTCCCTGGAAACCAGATGAAAGGCTCCAGAACAGCTCCACCTCCTGCTCAGCTTGCCTCTCCCTTTTAGCAGTTCAGTAATAGCAAATCAAGACACTTATACCCAGATTGTCCCCTCCACTTACATGAGCAGGGGGTAACCACTTCAAGCAGGATTCAGAAAGGATAGACTTCCATTTCAGTGTTTTTCACTGTTTTATTCTCTGTAAATCTGTAACTCTTCTGTAATAGCAGCACATGGATTGGGTAGGATGGGCAATTTTGCAGATGGTATCAGACAACAGCTGCCTTTCACATTGTCCCTTGGTAATCCCATGGTTAACTGTGTAGAATATCTACTAGAAGGCATCTCCAATTAGCTCTCATTTATCTGGGATCCCTTCCCCGGAACTCTATGTTGCTGTTGCAGAATATTTTGAACTTCAGATGGAAACTAAGTGACTACCCAGAAAACTCACCTACCATAATTTGCTAGCTCTTTTCCCACATATTCTGCACTGTTTTGCAAATGCCAAAGGTGTACCAATGAAGGCAAGCCTCCTTTCCCCTTGACTGAATCCTGCCTTTTCCCATGGTTCTCAGCAATTCATGTGATTGAGTTGCCTTGTTCCCTGCCAAACACTTAAAACTTCTAGTGCAGTACCTCTGGTATAATTAAATTGCTGTAACACTTTAGCATAGCTTTGGCCCTTTGTCATCTTTCACATAGTGCCAATGTGAAAGGAATAATACAGCCCCAGTCGATGTTCAACATTAAGTGGCTCTGTAATCAAGACCCTTTTCCCTTAGTATAATGATCTTTTCTGACCTCACAAATCTTTCCTTTTACAGACCAAGACCACAGCAGTGTAACTAGAGAAATGTTGCTGTAACAACAAAGTTCAGTAGAAATTTTCATCACATTGGGAAGCAATCATGACTTACCCTGAGAATGAGGAGAGGAGACCCTTTGATGCATTGCTCCTGTTTTCATTCCTCATCTAGTCAGGGAGAGGTGGAATAAATCACAGTGTTTCCACACAGACTAGAATAAATTTTCTTAAGGGAAAGCTCAGTGAAGTACACTTATTAAAAATTGTCAACTGAAATGAACGCAGGACAACAAACAAAAGAAATATCTTGCCCTGTTAATGAGATGCCATTATCTGGATTAGCATGTATTTGCTGTATTTCTAATTAGTTTTCATTGTATTAACATTCTAATGTTAATATGATACGTTACTTTCAGTCGTGCAGGCATAAAGCCAATTTTTAGGAAACTGGACTTCTAGAGAACAAAAGTAGGGAATCAATGAATAAGTAATTTACTGAACTACTCAGTCTAACACCAGAGAGAGAGAGTTTATAATCCCTCTTTCTTTCAATATACCACTATAATTAAACAATGTATATCTGATTAGCATTAGCAGTGATCTTGTCTGGAGGTTGGCACCTGGTTTTTATTCTGTTCTTCTTTCCACCAGAAGGAAATATTATACCTGACTTTGTTTCAGAAGAGTTGCATCCTTTGAATAGTAACACAACACAGTGTATCTAATACAGCATAGTATGAATGAAACATGGAGACCCCACTCCTCCCTTCCCCACAAAAAAAAAGGTCATTTCTGGGGAGTAAGTTCTGGTTCATCAGAATGTAGAGCACCCTGTTTAGCCAACAGCAGCAATATTGCTTGGACTTTCTTATTGAACATTCTTATTGATTCACGAATATTCCGAGGGGATAGATTAATCTTTTGTGAACCATACAGCTCTGATGAAACTGATGTTTAACATGCTAAAGTGCCAAATTCATCTTCTCCTTGTACAAAAGAACTTCCTATAATAAAGACTCTTTGTGATACCAATAAGGCATCTCTGTGGGGAATGTTTTTCATGAAGTGTTTGCACTTTGAAATGCTAGACATTTTGTCTTGTATTACACAGCTCCCTAAGGATATGAGTGTATGGCAATATCCAGTATCTTCCATTCAAATTTATAGCTTAATTATTACTCGGGACATTCTGTCTATACATTTGTCTAGGGTTAGGTAAGCAATGCATTCATTAAACTTCATAATCTGTGACAAGACACATCTTCTGTCGGTGTATGCAAAAATCAGGCAGATGACCCAGTACACACAAATAGGTAGATAGGCAGTTAGATAAATAGGTGGGTAGGCGGATTTCAGTACAGGTAGAGAAACTGAATCACAGCTATCATAATTTTTACAGAGAAATCTGTGCCTCATAAACCCACATCTCTTCCTGTTAGCCCAGTGCTCTGAGACAGCCTCATTAAGGTGCTCAGTATACTCAGACAATACTGTGTCCTAGTGTACCGCAGATCTGATCCTTCATGCCCCCGATGATCTACCAGATTCAAGTGACCCATTCCTTGCTGAATGTTACTGATATGAAGCATCACCTTTACTCTGGTCCTGTGGCCTGAATGCAGTGACTCTGTAATAACAGCCGTGCTTTTGCAAACAGGTTAAAGAGATTGTGAGACTCCAGGGTTGCAAGCTGCAGACCACTTGCATTAGCTTGTAAATACAGTTGAATAGCAAATAGACTGTTAATATCCTGACCTCTAGCATCTGATATTATTTCCTGTACATTGATGATGGCCATACTGCTATTCACCTGCCTAGTTCTACTAGTGAAATAACCATGAAGGATGCAGACATAAAT
This sequence comes from Rissa tridactyla, assembly GCF_028500815.1. Taxonomy (NCBI): domain Eukaryota; kingdom Metazoa; phylum Chordata; class Aves; order Charadriiformes; family Laridae; genus Rissa; species Rissa tridactyla. The sequence goes on from NC_071497.1 coordinate 54,780,807, forward strand.
TTGAATACTGCTCTGTGAAATGAATTGTGTATGCAGACTAAAAATAAAATCCTAAAAATGTTTCTAGTTTTGTAGATGGAAAAATATCTACCTGCTCTTTTAATTTTCATACTTTGAGAACAGGGCTTTTTTACTTTCTTTCTTTCTTTTTCTTTCTTTCTTTCTTTCTTTCTTTCTTTCTTTCTTTCTTTCTTTCTTTCTTTCTTTCTTTCTTTCTTTCTTTCTTTCTTTCTTTCTTTCTTTCTTTCTTTCTTTCTTTCTTTCTTTCTAACTTTAATGATTTCATCATGGTTTATGTTAGAAATTAAGTTTTGGTCTCTTATCTACTTGCCTTTGGCAGCACAGCCACGAATTGTGAATTCCATAAATATTTAATGTGCTGTTTACATAGAATATTAAGGAAATAGAGAACAGAAGTCTTTAAATGTCACCAGGAAGAAAAAGACTGATTATATTTAAAAAAAAAAAAAAAAAAACCCACAAAACTGAGTTTTAGCAAAAAAGCAGAAGGTCTATGCAAAATATGGATATTATGGAAAAATTAACTTGCTTCCTATTTAACAATACTGATAACATTGTGTATTTACTGAAGTTTCCATCACAAGATTTTAAACAACTGTCTCTATATTTCAGTTTACAATGAATCAATCTTTACATGCTTTAAAGACATTGACACAATTTTACTGCAGGAGGGGGAGAGCATTTATGGGCCACAGTTACCTAAATAGTTTCCTCCTTGTGTTGTACCCATTCAGCTAACCTTCTTCCACAAAAAAAAAAAAAAAAAAAAAAAAGAAGCCCCTGTATAAATTATTTTACTTATGAAATAGAACAGAGGCTTTACAGCACTCTCACACTGTACTAAATGGAAAACTTCATTCAGAAAATTATGACTTTATGACTTTGCAGAAGCTACAAGAATTTCATTTGATAACTATGTATACTCTGCAAAGAATGTTTCAAGATCTGATTCAGTTTTGTGTTTTTCATAACTGGTAGGAAGAGAAAAGAAGAACTTTAATCATGTTCATACCTTTAATAAGGGAACCAAGTCTATACTGGGAGGATGGATTGCAAATAAATTATAGTTTCTGCAGAATCTCAAAATCTGTGTCTGCAATTACCAATTAAAATGGTGTCCTTAACACATTGAAGTAGATCACAGAAAAACGCACATCTTTCATAAACACAGGAGGGAAGATCTAGGGAACTGTAAGTCAGCCTCACCTCAATCCACAGGAAGATTATGGAGCAAGTTGTCTGAAACATGTTCAGCTTTAAGAAGAGAAGGCTTAGTCAGGGGAGACTTTATTCCTGCCTAACTACCTAATGAGAGGATTTAGAGAAGATGGAGACAAACTCTTTTCAGAAGCATGCAAATTGAAGAGAAGAGGAAGCAGACACAGGTTGTAGTATAGGAAACCTTAGTAAGATTAATTCTATTCTTTTTTTTTTAAACAAACACTTCTCAAACACTTGAACAGGTTAATCAAATACTGGAAGAGGTTGACCAGCAATTTTGTCAAATTTCTATTTCTAGAGATGTTGAATATTTGAATTAACAAGCAACCTTAGCATGCTGCTCAGGTCTTGTACATTCTTCTATTCTTCAGCCGAAGTCCCTTCCAGTATCATTCATTGTATCATTCTGTAATTTTATAATTTCCATAGAATATTAGAAAATTCAGGCCTGGAAGGTTATCTGCATCTTTCTTGTCTATAAAGCAATGTAAAACTTCAAAAGTTTACTTTGTTTGCCGTGTTAGAAATATTAAACATATAGAAATTACGGAGCTAGTCTAGTAAATACTATTTCTTATACTAACCATAATAATGACTACAAAGTGATTAGAGAACATGGAAATAACACCCAATGTTCTCAAATTTCCCTTTCTAAATGTCTTATAAATTGCCAAAAACAGAGAATGAAAAATTGTTGAAAAGTTAGTGGGATAAGATGGAATTGCAAGCAACTGTACTGAGAAAGGTAATGCAATTATGTGCTTTCCACATTTATCACTGCTATGTTCCTAGCCTCCCACACCAAGTCACTTTAGCTCAATAGTATACTATATTGCTAGAGACTTTATTGATCATATTTCACACTGTACTAACTTAGCACTCAATGTCTTGTCCTACTTCCATGTGTTGTCTTACTGGATAGATTCATAACTGGTAAAGGTCACATTGCAAAACAGTGCAGAGGCATGCATGATCTCTGCAAGACTGACTTTCCAGAGAGGCTGCCTCTGGTACTGTTGGATGACTTGCTGGTGGTTTAGAGCAGCTTCTCTCGCCACTCACTGTTCATTACTGTCCTGCTAGCCCAGTACCATGCATGTTATAAGGCTGTTTCTGCAGGAGAAGCAAGAATGGGAGGCATTGACAGGCAGGAGGATATATCATGCACCATGGTATTCATTCACATATGATTTTGGCATGTGCAATTGCACCTAGTTTGAGAAAACTGCATAAAAATCCAGAGGCAATGGGCCTTGGAGTCTTAGGGCAGAGGCATCTTAAATCCTACCTTCAGAAAATGTCAAAAAGCACTGTCTTACACTTGTAGAAGACATACAACACTATCTTTCTAAACTTTTTCATTTGCTTTGCACCTGTGCTGTCTTCTACACTGCTGCCTTTTCTTGGTCCTTTCTCCTCATAACACTTTGCCGTTGTGTTATGTGGATGATATTGTAGTCTTAAAAAATTAAAATTTTGAAAAAAAAATAAAAATTCTTGAGACTATGACATTATGTCTTAGTTCATGAACCTCAGCTTTGTTTCTGAACAGATACCTTCCCAGACAAACTACCTATGGTGCTCCACAGCCTTTTGGCAAGTACCAACTTTTGCCATCTACATATCAACTCTTAGCTTCTTTGGGCAGCAGTTTCCAGATCTGACAGAAACAACAGAAGTCTTCAATATTATTTATTTTTGAATAAAAACTCTTCAATCCAATCAATACAGGAGTAATCAGATTTATAAACCAACAGTAAATATTTTTAGAATATTTTAAAAAAAGGAGATCAAAAAGAGAAAGAAGGTTACTCTGAAATAAGATGTAACTTAACTTGGTAAGAGAGTTTATTCAAAGGTAAAGAATTTTGCTGCAGAAAACTTGGAATATTTAGGAATAAGAAAATAATTTCTTTCTGCCTAATGGAAGATTTCAATGTAGAACTCATCAATTTTATTGCTGAAAAATATATATGGTGAATATTGAAAACATTTCTTACTTCTGAAAGAATAAGATTCTGAGTTCCTTGACACAAATGTGAATTAGAACAACTACTAGAGAGTTTCATGCATCACATATTCAGCCAGGTAGTCACATAGATATACTGCTTGTAAATGAATGGACTATCACTGGTTTATGCAATATGACTTTTTGGCACATGAAAATCATAACACTACAAAACCTAAGCGTTACGGGAAAAGCATTTAAAGAAGCATTAAGTCTAATGTTTATAGAATATATTCAGATTGAAGAGTCAGGAGAACCCTTTGTTTCTTCCTCAGATAGTGTCTATCTTCACAGTGAGCATCATATACTGTTTTCAGATATGACATATGTAGATTCTTCTATGTTTTTGCCACTGTTTTAATGGTTAGCATATTTCTTAAATATCCTCTACACACGTAGATAACTACTTTCCTTGACATCAAGGTTTCTTCACGACTTGCACCCAATTAGAACTTCAGAGTATCATACGCTTATCTACATCTACATAACTAAATAATTGAGTATGCATTTCCAAAGCACTAAGAAAAGAAAGAAAAGATTCCACATAGCTAAGAAGGAAAATATAGCTATTGTTTTGATGACTTGTTATCAATATTTCCTTCGCTAGTGATGCAATCAGATCCAGACCACATACCTTTCAAAATGAAGTTACAAAACGTGGCCCTTTGGATCCTATTCTTCTATTTTAGGCAGCTTTAATAAGTTATACAGAATATTATGACACCATCTTCTTTAGTAGACAGCAACCTTTCCCTGAAATTGCTTTAACAATCATAATAAAAAACTGTTCCATTGTGATTCCTTCCAAGTCACTGTACTAGAACAAATTCAGCCCATTCTAATTGGGTGACATCAGGCAGCAGTGAAAATGCAATTTGTTGTGAAATCTGTTTTTGCATTTTGCTGTTAGAAGCCCAGTGTTCCGCTCTTTCACAGCTCTCCATTGGACCTTATCAAAGAACATGTTAGCTGGAGGGCATCAGCAGCACTGATCACTCAAAGGGAAGCAGAACAGCTGTGTTCCTGACAGCTGGAGGAAGCATGACGTCCATCAGCAAATAACGGGGATATCTAAAACTGTTCTCCTTAGCAGGGTGCCCCTAAATCCTGTTATGTTGTAAATGAGCGTTCTCAGCAACTGCCAATTCCAACCATTATTTTTCCAGTAGATGATAAACATTTCCTTTTACATCTGTGTATTATTTTGTCATACTGTCATTCATCATCCATAAAGTAGCTTTAGGTAAGAATTATAAGAGGATAAGCTGTTTCAGAGAAGCTTGAGCCCTAAGAATCCTATGTAGATGCACTGCAAAAGCTCACACTGCAACTATACATAGAAATTCCATACAGGAAATACCTTTTCAGTTCATACTTTTAAGCCTAAAAGGAGCTGCTAATAAGGTAAATGTCCTCTTCCTGAATCTTCTCTGGGTCATTCTTTTCCTATGCTGATACTGATATCTAGACTCCAAGAATTTTATCTTCATTGTTATCAATTTACAGAGATCGATACATCTGAATTTTATGTTCTGGTGTCCAGAATATTTTAACCCAGCACTGCTTATCGTACAAAGTTTCTCATATCATAGAATCTTATTTTGGACTGTTCACTAGGTGCCCCCTGCAGAGAGACAAAATGAAGTAGAAAAAAAAGAGAGTAGTGCATGTTTGATGTTCTGATTCTGATCAGTGTCACTGTCATACTTTTTATTTGGATCTTTTGAGCTGTAATTAGAATTCACTTTGATGGCCTTTCATAGCATTTATTTCTTATGTGAAAGCGGTTTGTTGGTTAGTTAACCTGTTGGTTAGTTAACCTGTTATTCTATTAAAGCAGATACAATTGGTCAAATAAAAGAAGCTGAAAGCTTACTTAGCTTTACTTTTGTCTCTAGTTTTTATATATCTCAGCTCTAAATAATCTGTAACACATTCCTTAAGGCATCAGCATTACCTGAGGTGAATTACACCATTAAAAATGTAGCTTCAACAAAACTAATCCAAACTGTGAACTTCAAACAGCTTTAGAACATGACCTTACAGACAAAAAGCTACAAGTTTGCTGGTCCCTGTCTTATTCTTTCAGGCTGTGTGTTGCTTGGGAATAAACAGATATTATATTTGTTATATTAGGTTTTAAACTGGACTGTGTATCTTTGTATGAACATGAGTAGCAAAGACAGATCTCACACGTTGCCTTCCATTGTGCACTTCATGTGTTTGTGCTTTCCATGGTTTAGACTCCCTGTTGTCAGTCTTCCAGAGTAAAGATGTACATAGTTCTTTAAAAAAAGTCCCCCCAAAAGGAAAAAACATAATCTTAAATTATAACTGTCATACCAATTTCTCAACAACCACATACTCCTATGTATATTTTATGTGACAATATCTTTGCAAAAACCAAAATGCTGAAATGCTGTGACTAAAATTTCACCCAGAGAAAATAAAATAACAATGTATTATGGAATATACCTCTTCCTTCCGTTAGTAAATTTGCACCTGCAATCAAGACATTAAAGAAGCGTCACTTAAACCATTAGCATTGAAAAAATCTACAAAATGCAAAAGAATTTTGCATCAAAAGCTGTTATTCTGCAAATACCTTAGTCTAATGTGGTTATGCATTACAGTGATAATGAGAAAGTTCATGAGAACATCATCCAGGCTGCTGACTTGCTGCACAGAGCGGTGAATTAAGGTCTAAGTATAATCAAACCTGTCTGAACTTCCAATTTTTATAAACTTACACATTTGTTATTCAAAGTAAAAATTATGATGCATGCAGGTGAAATTTAAATATAATTTCTTTACCATACAGACAGCTCCTATTTATGCAGGTGTCATGTATACCTCTATGTATGTTAAGAATAATCTCTTTGGCTTGTATAAGGACAGGGTGCGGCTTTTCCTAACATCTTACCCATATTGGCAGGAGAAGTTCCCCTGGTCTCTCAGTGGGCTGCCATCCACTGACAGCAGCTTGATTTGAGGCTCTTACACAGGGATTTTTTAGCATAAAAAATGGGGAGGGGAGGGAATCAAAAGCATATAGGACTTTACAGTGCCCAGGGGAAGACTGTTTTTCCCGCTTCCAAGAGATACAGCATGCTGTCTTGTACAGATGCCTCCCAAAAAATTGTCTAAATTGCCTCCTGAAGCAGTGCTGCACTGTGCTGGCCCTAGCTCAGGGCTATGACTAAATGCAGTAATCTAGCTTTTACAGCTGCCGTATGACAGACAGTGAGGCAAGATGCCTTAATTAACTGTGTTTACTTATGTACAAGACATGAAAACAAAAATTGATTGAAACTCATTTGAAAACAACAAGACTTCTTCCTACCTGCTGTTTGTCAGCTAAGAGAGGTTTTCAGTGGAATTTGAGATTTCTTTTCCTTTTAAATAAGTGATTTATAATCTCCGTAGTTCTAATTTACTGTAAGCAAAAATCAGATTAGTAATGTGTTTAATATGAGTTATTAAATTCCCATTAGACTAAATTACCGCCCTTAGAGATATAGAAAACTACTCCAAATTAATTTGTGTCATTCAATAACTATGCATTTCACCTATTTCTAAAAACATTGGTAATTTTAAGGTTGTTGTTACAGCGGTTTACTTGGTCTTTACGCTAAAACCAAGACTCTTAGGTCAGATTACGTGCCCTATTCTTTTGCGTGAATCTTTGTTTCAGAATAAAATAATAAAATAAAATGCTTCATTAAGAATCCTTTCCATGCAGGAATAACATGCAATTCATTTTGAGGTTTCTTTGGCTGAGGTCTAATATGAAATAACCTTTACACTTCACCCATATCTGCCTACACTTTACTGGGCCAGGTGATAGCCTAGCACCCTCCATGAACATTTTCCTAATGACATCCCCATTATTTCTCAATTGCAGCTTGCCTAGAAAGGAAGCACTGTTTCCAGAAATCTTTATAAGCCTTTTTCTAAATTCTTAACACTGTGAACAAAATACAGGCCTTTTTTTTTTGTTGCTGCCTATTCTAAATGTCAGTTGAGTGAGCTGAAAAGTTTATTGTAGCAAATACTGCCATTTCTTGAACAGATTTGATTCCCCTTTTCTGGGTTATGAAGCTACCTCCAAGTCACTCACTTAGTGTCTGTGCTCTATTTACCAGTGTACTAAACCTCAGTATATAGTTTGTTCCATTTTCATGTTTCTAAATGTATGTGTATGTCATAATTAATATGTTCTGCAGGTTGCACTTGCTGACTTAAGAAATGCTAACTTAAATGTTTTGCTGAATCAGGATCCTTTTGTAGCTTAGGTAGTAAAGGACACATATCTCCAAGGCAATTGTTCTCTTAACTTGCCTTATGATTTTGTAAATGACAAGTCAGTCTGCCGCCCTCCCATCTGTGCTCCCCTTTCTACACTCAGAAAGCATACTTTTGCTGCATCTTACATAATTTTTAATGGACATGTAATATTGCTGATACAGCCTTTTTTTCTTGGTATAATCAAGAAGCCCTTAGTTATCAAATGGATTTTATTTCTGGGTCCAGTCTAAGGCATTTCAAAATAAAAACAGTCTTAGACATATCCACCGTGCTCTTTATAAACTTATTCCTATGTCCTATCTCACTTGGCCACATTTGCCTGTTTTCTGCAATAAGCAGAAAGGGTCCATCTTTTGTTTACTGCTATATGCATAGCAGAATGACGGGAAGGCATTTCCTCACAGCAAGTGTCCTTTAATGCTGTCAGTGGTCTTTACAGGATACACTATTTCAATTATAAGATCATCATCTGTTCATTATATGTTTTCCCTCCCTTTCTCTAATGAACCACTGCTATTTCTAAAACTATTAACTTTCCAGATATCTGACATCAGTTTGCATACAGTGTAAAAAACTAGAATAAATGGCACTCCATATTGAAAAATAGGGTGCTATTGAACTCTAGCGCTTTTTAATCACTGTATAATCTGTTTGGCTACCATGTATGAATGAGATAAATTAAGGGTTGAACTTCTTCCAGTCTGCAAAACCATAATAATTTATCTCTTGCAGAGATACAAGCACTAAAAATGAAAGATGAGCAGATATACAAATCTCGATTCTCCCTATGTGTAGTACATGCCCATTGCCGCCTGGAGCAATTTGCATCCCAGTGGAGAATGGAGTGGGAAGGTCTCTGTGAAAAGACCCCTCCTCCTGTCCTGAGGAAAGGAAAGGAATTTCTGAGGAAATTCCACACAAAACTTCACACAGTACTTTATGAAATGGCAGCAACACCGAAGAAGACCATGAACTTTGAGGTATAAGTGTTATGTCAGGAAATGCTGCTTTCAGTATATTTTTTCTGAGCCAGCCACAAGGAGCAAAGAACACTCATATGTACCCTATAAATTCAATTTTAAAGTATCTATTAATATATTTATTATTATTATTATTGTTATTATTATTATTATATAATATTATATGTTATAATATTATATATATAATATTATAATATAATAATAATAATAATAATTTTCTCTTTAGCACCGGCAGACACAATCAAAAATTAGCAAACATATTTAGATATATGAATGTATTAATTTACATTTAAACTGATTTAAAGCCTGAACAAAACAGGATTTAAACATTTAGGTCTAACTCTATTTCTTAAAAACCCATGTTCAATATTGTCATGGAGTATGTATTTATCTTTCACATTGCAACAACCTCCGTGAAATTGGTGTTTTTCTCCTGATTTTCTCTTTAGCCACTGAGTATGCTAATTATATGCAGCTACCACAAAATACAGCAGACTCAGAAAGAATTAGGTTGGGAACTGCAAAGACATTAGAAAAAAGGTTGAGAAACATTATAGAGAAGACTTGTAGGTCAGCATTAAATCAGCTGGAGCACTGGCAATCTGTGAAGTCAATGAGAGGTACTAAACTCCATTTGGATTGCATGAGAAGACTATACCTACCCAGAGATACTGGTTTTCATTTTTGTGTTTGGGTATCTGAAATTTGCTAACAGAAACAGCAGTGTTGCAGTATTTATATTCTCTCCCAGATTTAACTCCTAAGCTATTTGAACATTTTATCTGCTAAGGTTCTTGACTTCTGTGCTTTGACTGGGCCTAATATGGCAGCATGTTGAAAATCACTTTAGATATTTATCTGCTTGTTTAGGCACCTAAAAACCTTATGTAAATACGACCTCAGGAACTGCACAACTGTTAGGCTGTGGCTGTCTGCTAATACTAGTCCCACATGATGTGAAAGACAGGACATCTTAACACCAATCCTAGGAATTCCTATAGGAATGCTAAAAGCCTTGAGTCAGGTTATTAAATGCATGTACAGTAACTGCTCACTGCTCCTGGCTCTCATTTGGGAAAAGCTTTTGTCATTATCTTTGTCACCCAGCAGCTGGGACCTCACAGCCTTGGAAAAACACTCAACCATGTTGTACCTTAAAAGGCTGAATACTGTCATTGTGCATGTTTAATCAGATTTTATACACATCTGGGCTGTGCAATACAGCCTGTCTAAGGAAAGTATGCATTCTGTCACTTTCTATTGATAAGGAGATAAATAGAAACAGGACAAATCCACTAGATATCCATGCTCAAGCATTAGGCTAAAGAAAAAATAAATCCCTGCAGCATTAAATTTCCAGATTTTTTCTATTGATAATACAATCTCAACTAGAAAGCTCATAAGCAAATATTGCTGTTTTCAGTTAGATGATTATTGGACATGTTCTGGAAAAAAACGACATCTTTGAAGCTGTAAAAGTATTGTCCTATTTTAACTATTGAAGTTTCAACTTCAGTTAAAGGAATTTGACCGGTTGTCGTAGCTTGATCTCTTCAGATCTTAGCATAGTTCAGGCTAGAAGAGATTCAGAAGGTCTCTAGTCCAGCCCTTTGCCCAGAGAAGAGCCAGTTCTGGACTCAGACCAGGCTCCTCAGGGCATGAAAACCCCTAAAGCCAGGAACAGCCTGACCTCCTTGGTCCCCTGACCCATTGCTTGCTTGTCCTTGTGGGCAAAAGGCTTCTCCTTATCTCCAGCCTGAGCCTCTCATGTTCCAGCTTGTATCACTGCCTCTCACCCTTTTGCCATGCACCCCTGTGAAGACCCCAGCTGCACCTCCTCCACCCCCTCCCCCTGATGCTGGGGATACTGTTGGATGCCCCCAAAGCTGTCCCTTTTCCTGGCTGAACCAGTCCCAGCACCACAGCCTCTTCCCACAGGGAAAGGACTTCAGCCCCTTCACAGTGGTTTCTGCTGACTTCATTCCAGTTTATCTGTACCTATGCCCAAAACTGGACATTGTATCTAGATGATATAGCAAGTGTTGAATAAAGGGTGATCACTCGATACTATACCCCAGCTCGCACCGCCTTGGATGGGGCTGTTCCTGCTGGCTGCGGAAGAGCTGACTCCTGCTCAGATCACTGCCCAGTAAGTCCCAGGGCCATCTCCACAGAACTCCTCCCCAGCACCACCAGTCCCAGACTGCCATTGCTGCATGGCTCTGGTTTTAGTGCTTGGCCTCTGTCTTAACTGAGTTTCACAAGGTCCCTTGTGGCCCCTTCTTACTGTCTATCCAGGTCCCCAGAAGGTAGCCTGGCCCTCAAGCATGTCAACTGCTTCACCCTTGGTGTCATCAGCAAACTTGATGACCATGCTCTCCAACCCCTCCTCCAGGTCATTGATAGAGATGTTAAATAGGAAAACCCCCAGGACAGATCCTGCACTACAGCACTTCTTGCCAGGCTCCAGGCAGAACACAACTAAGTTAACCGTGACCTTCTGAGCCCAACCATCCAACTGGTTGTTTACTGGTTGTCCTCACTCCCAGACTATGATCTTCTAATTGGATACAAGACCATTGCTACAGTAGAGGTAAATGTCATCTGTGTCCACAGACATAGTCTTTTTATCACCAGAGTAGCCAAGTGAAAAGAAAGAAAAACCCATTTGACTGTTTCCAATCACCTTCTCTTTCCTGAGCCTAGAAATATGTTCCTAGAGAATTCACTCCATGATTCTCCTTGGCACCAAAGTGAAGCCAACCCCAGTATGTAGTTTCTGCATGTGTTCCTTGTGAACCTCATAGAAAATTCATGTAACATTTGCCTTCTTGCAGTGGTCGGAGATCTTCCACAGTCTCCTCGACTTTTCAAAGATGACACAGAATGGCCTTGCCAAAGCTACTACCTCTGTTGCAACTCAACAGATCGAACAGAATTGCCAAGTTGTCTCAAATAATTCCCAACTCAACCTCATCCACTGCTAGCCATTCTCCTCCTTGAATACTTCTAACTAAGCACAGAGGCTTAGGAGACCTCACTGGTGATGACTGAGCAAAAGAAGTAAGGAAGGCACAGAGTACCTCAGCCTCTTCTGTGTCTTCTGTCACTAAATCACCTGCCCCATCCAGCATTTCCTTTTTCAGTCCTTTATTGCTAATGTAGAAACCCTTGTTGCCCTTGATGTTCCAGTGTCATTTCTGAACATGGTTGGACTTTGGCTTTCCTAGTGGCAATCCTGCATGCCAGAGTAGTGTTTCTAAACTCCTCCTTTCTAGCCTGTCCCTGCTTCCAGCTCCTGTATGCTGTCTTTTTGCACTGGAGCTCTGTCATGAGTTCCCTGCTCAGCCAAGCTAGCTTCCAGTGTGTCTACTTGTATCCCTGGGTATCATGGTGAACTGCTTTCGCACTTGGAGATGCTGTCCTTAAATTCTTAAAGGTCTGCCAGTTTTCCTGAGCAACATTGCCTTTCAGTGCTGTCTACCATCGATGCCCATCCACCAAAGCTCTGGTGGATGGGCATGATTGCTAACATGATTGCTACAACCAAGATGCCATTGATTATCAGATCTCCTGCCTGTTCCTCCCTGTGAGGGAATAACAGATCCAACTGCACATAACCCCTAGTTGATGGATCCGGTGACCGTTTACAAGGTTAGGCCCAATAACCTCCAGAAATCTTGGCTTCTCCTGTCCTGTTATTTACCTTCTGAGCAGAGGCCTCCATGAAAACAAGAATTTGTGACACAGTTATTTCAAGAAGGCTTTGTCCACTTTGCCACCTTGATGAGTGGTCTGTAGCACACTGCCATAACACAGTGTCACGCTTAGTGGCCTATCCTCCAGCTGTCTGTGCCCTGGATGAGCTGTACACATCTGAGCTGCCCCTTCACATCATAGGTAGTTCCCACCCTGTCTTCGCTGAATGTCTTTCTTGAAGAGCTTGTACTCACCCATTGCTCACTCTGATTGTGCAAGATGACCACATCTGCCATTGCAACTTTGCCATTATTTTCTGTCTGCATGTGCAGCTCTAGTATCTTCTGCTTTGTTTCTCAGACTGAGAGCATTTGTTTAAGTGCAGTTGAGGCAGATGTCCCTTTGTCCTGTTTCATTGTTCCTGAGGTGTCCCTTGTTCCCATCATTCTGCACTCTTCACCATCAAACCCATCTGCTGTTTTCTCATTTGAATTTTGGTCATAAAGTCCCTCCCTTGTCTCATCAGTTTAAATCTCTCATCACCACATTGGCCAGTCTTTTTGTAAAAGTGCCCTTGTCCCATTTTAGCATGTGGATCCCATGTCCCCTCTGCAGTATTTGATCCTCATAATGGGTCCTGTGGTCATGTCCTGGGGCAGATCCTGACAGCTGCTTAGCATAGGCCTGCTGTGTCCAGATGTCAGCAGCCCCTTCTTCATGCCCAGCAGCACAAACCCAACTCTGCTTGTGACTCCAGGCTTTTCCAATGTGTAGGTCCCTCCCTGGCAACAGCCAAAAGCCATTAGATTCCTTCCTTGGCAGGAGCTGGCTGCAGACTAAACCTGAAAAACCTTTTTTTTGGGGAACCGCAGACAGGAGTTTTCAGAAATGAGTGCTAGAGCTTGCCTAGAGCAAAAGCGTCCTGTGGTCACGCTTTCCAGGCAGCCATAAGCAGCCCAAGGTGCCTATGGGAGTTTCTAGGATACACCAGAAGCAGATCCCAGAAACATAAACATCTCTCTGCTTGCTGCACTCTTTGGAAGTTACTTTTAAGTAACGCTGAACCACCATTAATGCCACCATATTGATCCTAGGTAGTGGGGCTTGGAGTACACGGCAGCTGAAAAGAGAACCAGAGCATCCAGAGTATCTGTTACTACTATGTGAAAAAATTTAAGGGACTTCCTCATGAAAATGAGAAAAATAGATATAATTCTATTGTGTGCAGCTTAGTTGAGTCAGTTGCACATCTCTATACAGTCATATGTAACAGAAACTTTTGATTTTCTCCCTTTTTAAATAGCAGAAGCAAAAATGGGCAAAGACCTCATCTCTTCCTGTTCATGCAGGGAAGCTTTTGAAGCCCAACACACAGAATGAAGGAGCTGTGATTCTTTTTTTTTTTCCTGTCCATTGTGGTTTTGAAAGTAGACATGAGGGCAAAGGGAAGAAAAGATCTTTGCCTTGGATCACACCTGAACTTGTTAAGATAGTTGTAGGTGAATGGGCTTTTATTTGAGACAAATGCAGTAGAACTTGGATAGAGAGCTGCAAAGCTCCCAAAGAGCAACCAGGGGACTAGTCAGAGCACTAGGAGAATTCAAGTTGGAAAGTATTTGTTTTGTTCTCTTTGTGTTTAAATACAGACCACAAGGCCAGGACTCACCCCTATAAAGTGATTTTGAGTTAGATAAAAAAAGCCACCTATCCACAGAGTATCTTCTTTTCCCTGATTTTACTCCGCCTTCCTTCATGTATAATTGATGCAATTGTACACAGCACAGACACGGTGTGAAGCCAGCAAGGCCTGAAAGTATTCAGGACACTGAAAAGGAAGTATTCAGCTTCCATTTTGAATATACCTTTAACAGTAAAACAGGAAAAAAAGTACCTGAACTTCTGTCTCCTGTGCTTGCCACTATTCTTTGGGTGTGCTTTCATCCTGGATGATTCTTATCTAATGAAGGTCTTGATCCAAATCTGTCTGTCTGATTTCAGGGTTTTTTTCACCCTGAAATCTAACTCAGTACAGTATCTTCCAGTGAGAATGTGCACCACTTTATTTAGCTTCCTTTGCTATATTACAGCTCGTTATACTCTATAAGTATGTTTGATAAATGTGCCCAAAGGCAGAATTAAAACATTTCTGACCATGAGGGTAGGAACCCTTAATGTTTTATGAATGGAGTGATAATACAATGTCTTTATATTCCTGAGATTAAATTTACTTGAAAAACCCTTTAGTGCTGGTGTCCTCTGGAATAATTACCATAATGACTTCCCTATTCAATTAACCTCTTTTAAAGTATTGTATTACCGATTGTGGGTCGTCTCAATAGGGATGAAATTGTCACACACAGCGCAGAGTGAAAACATGAAGTCAAAATGGCACAAGTTGCAAATTCAATCAGAAAATCACTATTAAAATTACTTCAAAGTCCCTGTGCCAGGAAAGAAAATCTCCATTAGCAGAATTATGAATTTTGTTTCAAGAAGTCAAACTTGCAAACGAATAATGACGGACATAAGGTAGGAACTGGTGATGTTTCAGAGTTTTATGGAATTTAAATAAAACGTCAAGTAGCTGATTCTACAGTTGCTCTGCTGACTGTTTCACAATGTGCACAACTGTTGGTGTTCACAGCTAGATGCTGGCTAGAAATTTTTGAAATTCAGCATCTGCCCCTGTATAACACTTTTCATTGGCACAGTCCTCTTTTGAACAGTTATTCATTAACTTTGAAAAGTATTTAGCATTAGTCATACTTACATAAAGTTTTTTTAAAAATTAAATGCCACATTTATGTAATTGTGGTTAAGTATTATTAAAATTCACTAACGTGTAAATAGTTCTAGTGCTTGTCACTCTCTGAAAAGCTTTTTGGTTTAGGAAAGGTCTCCTAATTTTTCTGTGGACTGTCCTTATAGCACTCTTGAGTCAGTGTCGGTGAATGAAAAACCGTAAAAACTGACACAAATCTGACTACAAAAAGTTTGTTATTTCTTATTTTAGGCAACTTTCTTTGCCAGGCTTTATGAGGAGAAGTAGATGTTGTGTAAGTACTTAATAAATATGTTAGTCTTTTGCTATCAGTCTGTTATTATTTATCCTAATATTACTGCTCATGTCAGGACAAATTTTTGTGTACTAAAAAGTCACTTCTTTGAAAGTCTTGTCAGTCCAACTGTCTAGCTTCAGCAAGCAAAACAATTTAGGCTCTGTGTTTCGTTATTTCTTGTTGTAGGAATGGATAATATTTGAAAAAAAGACAAGTGTCCTCATACCCATTGTGATACAGATTCATGAGTTACTAGCTTATTCTAATCCCTGTTGCCCAATGTGATTTTCTATGTACACTGTGGTCTTCTCTTGGCATAAGCAAAAGGAAATCAACAGACATTTTTTCCCCCCAGCTTCTGTTAGGTGTAAGTTGTACTTTGTCCTGACAGATCCCTAAAGTCAAATCTTGCCCATGTTGATTAGGATAGGAAAATCCTAGATGCAGTGGGAGAAGGGCAGAGTTTGGGTGGTAGGAGCCCACAGAGGACTCCTCCTGCAGCTGTCTCGGGCAGCACCAGTGGAAAATAGAGGGGAGGGGATGTGAGTGAGAGGCAGACAGGGCAGGGAGCGAGTCATCCTCTATGGAAGTTCTCTGCCCACAGCTCCTTGGAGGGAGACAGCACTGCTGATACAGTATCCTTAGTACTACAGTACCAATAACGGCAGAGGATTTCTTCTTTGGAAAACTCTTATGTAAAGCCTATCCACAGGGATCGAGAGTTTGGTCTTTTGTAAGACTGCTTCTTTGGGATTTCCAGCTTTCCATTGAAAGTACATTGTTATTTCTGACTTGTGTGTTGGGAGATAGGGAATCCTTCCAGTTACTTATTTATAGACACTTCCAGAAGAAAAAATCCAAAACCCCATATGCATTTGTTATCTGTATCTGTCTGTTCTTAGTTATCTAAAAATATGACAAGAAGCAGGGGCATCAGGGCATCATGAGTCCTGAAGGAAAGCCATTGAAATATTGTCAAGATATTAACATTTCACAAACCTTTAAACTCCTAATCAGACTCCAGTTCCAAGCTTTCTTACTTAATAAAAGGGAAGTTCAAATGCTCACCTATCGGTAATATTGGTAATAAAAACTGGATGCCCAATTAATACTTTATTGTCTGTCCTTTCTACTTGTTCTTCCCTGCCTCCTATCAGACTCTGTGCATGCACTACTACACCAACCCTGCTTAGAGAACCTCAAACATACCTGGGATATTTATTTTCCTTTTAAATCTAGACTTCAAATTATGTCATTATCATTTTCATATGCTGCCTTCCATTGTGGGTGTTATTTTGGGGTGGTATCTCATCTGATCTTGATGAAAATACTTATGTAAGTGTTATCCACTACTGGAAAAAACCTGACTTTTAATAGACTATTTGGTTTTAATTTACAGTAATTTGAAGTAGGACAAAGGTAAAGCAATATTTGTGGCTATGAATTATTATTTATTTACATCTCACTAAAGTTTTCTCCCTAGCATGCTATGGTTGGGTTGTACGCCTTTAAGTATGCAGGCGAAACACATGAATTGAAAATTCTGTTGACAGGTAAATGTGAATCATCTGTTTTCATCCCAAGGAAAATAATCAAGCTCTTTTCAAATAATATAAAATGTAAAATGATTGCCTTTTGGGGAGGAGGCAGGCTTATCAGCATCTCTTCTA
This sequence comes from Rissa tridactyla, assembly GCF_028500815.1. Classification (NCBI taxonomy): domain Eukaryota; kingdom Metazoa; phylum Chordata; class Aves; order Charadriiformes; family Laridae; genus Rissa; species Rissa tridactyla. Next base: position 54,797,773 of record NC_071497.1, read on the forward strand.
TAGAAAATGATTTCCATTTTGTAGCTGGAGGAACATATGCTACAGCTTATCTTGTCACTTGACTGCAGTTTCTGATATTTATTAACAGTTGATTTCCTGTAGATGCTGTTCTTTCCTGTTTCTCTTCTCCCATCCCACAAATAAATTATTTCCCTGAAAACTGCATCTGCCCTTCTTTTTCTTTCACATTTCCTTAAAGAAGATCATTTTATTACTGGTTTTCTAGAAGCATTTGTAATGAGCGGCACAGCCCTGGTTCCATATATGATTCATAAAAATTTCTATCTGAGGTTCCACTTCCTCTCCCACCCAGTCTTCCCTTGGTCATTTCTATCGAAGCCACAAGACTGAGATTTTGTCATCATTGCAGTTAAAACCAGAAATGATTAATTACGTATTCAACAGAAATTTTAGTATGCATTAGAGATTTACATGTATATTACAAGGTTGGCTGTAAGACACATAATTGTATACAGAATGTTCAAGAAGTCTACTACAAAACTAGAAGCCAGATGCACATTATCTTGATGTCCTAGGAATACAAAAACCCTACATTTACAACTGGAAATATCAAGAGTTTTGTAAGCTATTGCCCCACATTTAGGCTTTCAATAATTATAAAACAATCATCTTTCCCCCTTCTTGCTTCTGATGTATCTGCTTGCAGTTTTCATGGTCTTATATCTTTCAATACTCTGCTCTAGCCTTTGATGTATGTTGGGTTTCCATTGCTCTTTTTTTCTGTGACTCATCTTGCAGGAATTGGAAAGTGTGGCTTATAATGTACCCCCATTTTTAATTAGAATAATAAGACATACTAGAAAAGGTATCTTCTTTGATCACAAATTGATAAAGCATAGCAAAGCCTTGGCCAGCTACTTAAAATGTCATTGTCCACCCAGAAATGACAAGGGCTGTACTATAAAAAATTTTGTTCCTGGAGGTAGCACGAGATATCAGATCATTTGCTGCCGTGAGAATTGATTACATGAAATATTGCTTTCCTGTTTTACTGAGTTACTTACTTCTTCAAGCTTATGTTCTAAAGTTCCTGCTATGTAGTTGCTTATGATTGTTCTTGTCAAAATCCTGCTTGTACTAGTTTACCTGTGAAGCAAGTCTGTAAAAAAAGTGGGTGACTCACAAAAGAAAAATATTTGTTCAGTTCTTGTAAGGTTATAAAAAGCCATTACTCACTTGTAAATTATACCTATACTGTCACAAAACCATGTGACAACAGGTAGGAAAAAATGCTACATGGCTGCTCTTCATGTAGAAACAAACAGGTGTGAGAAATTTTCTATTGAGAAAAAAAAAAAAAAGAAAAAAATAATAGTCCTGGCTTTGCTATTTGGAAAACTCAAACCAAAGCTTGGACATTCCTGAACTGCCTTGAGTCCTGGAAACAGAAATATTTCAGTTGAGCTAAGATGGAAGAGCCCTGTGACAGTAAACATTCACAGAACAGGAGAGAGACACTGAGGAGATCATTCCTTCTTCGGTGTCAGCAACACAAGGGTGAAGCAGGCAGAAGTACAGAGTTAGGTTTCCAGCCCTTTAATCCCACTCATTGCAAGCATTGCACACACAGATTCCCTGATATGAATGTGTCTTCAGCCCTGGCTCCTACAGAAAACTCCTACTGAAACCCTGATTTCCCTGTTAAAGATACACACATCTAGCTGTGCTTTCCAAAGTCACCATCCCTAGAGGTATTTAAGAAACATCTAGATTTGGCCCTTCAGGTCATGCTCTAGTGACAGAGATTGTAGGGGGTTTTTTTGTGTGTGTATAGTTGGACTCGATGATCTCAAAGGTCCTTTCCAACCATGAAGATTCTATGATTCTAAGTAATAATTTGTACTAGATTCTCTGGCCTGTCTGAGCAGTGACAGGTGCAGAACTAGAGGGAAGGAAGCAGGTAAATGATGTAGCAGGCTGAATTGCTGTAGTAAGTAAGAAATTTTTATTATATCAGCATGGGAATTCTTGTTAATACAAAGCTAAGAAACTGATGAAGTCATATGTTTGTTTATAATCAGTTCAAATGCTTAAGTCTAATAAAGCAAAAAAAGCAGTATTTTGCTATACATCATACTAACTGCTCATTAGTTATAATAGTAACCAGGCTGAAATGAACTGTGTGATGAATCATATCAATTAAACATGTAATAATTCAGCTCTTTGGTCTTATGAGTCTGTAAAAATTCACAGTTTTCTAATTAAGATTTTTGGTCTTAAATTATGCATGATAAATATTTAGTGGTTTATAAATGTTTTCTTAAATAAGTCATTTAATTGCTAACCTATTATTGCAACAGACTATGCATTGCCTTACTATAATTTGACTTTCTAAAATAGCTATTGCAAGGACTTTCAAAACAAATTAGTAATTGTGAGCATCTTTTTGCCCTGAGCTATTTTAAGAAGGATGTATATGAAGAATAAGGTAGCCTGTACAAGTCTAACTCAAGCTGCTGCTGCAATTTTCTAAAACCATGACACTTTCTAAAATAATTACATGTTCATTACTATCAGCTTCCTTATATTTTCATGTTTGTACAATGTTTTCTGTCTTCAGTGTGTTTATCATCAGTTAGCAAATACTGGCATGCTTAGAACACCAAGAAATATGATTGCGTAGTCTATTTAAACAAACTAGAGTGCTAGCTAAACAAAAGCCTACGAATACCTTAAGAAAGTTCTAGACGTGACTTGTTATTGGAGACTCTCAAATACTTAATTTTACTTACAATAATTTCATACATTTTAATTTTAATGTCTCCTGAAATGTTTGCTGGTCTAGCGATTTTTAAAAAACCCCTGTCTTAACAAAAAGCTTCACAAAAAGGAACAAGAGAGTAACAGTCTTGTACCATAGAAATATTAGAGAAGTAGTCAGAGAAAATGGTCTTCAGTTGCTGTAGTTGCAAAAAGAATGGGGAAAAAAGATTATCAAGACAAAACTGTCTGAGTACACAGGTTAAAATATTAACATGACAGTTTTTTGTATGTCACAAAGAAAAGCTTTATACTTTATGAGTATTTTCTCTGTGAAAGACAGCAGTTACTACACTTAATTTTAACATACTGCAACTAAAATGTATTGGATAAAGAATTGACCATTAAAACTGTTTTTGCTTGTCATAAGTGACAAAAAATGTCAAATTAAGCTTTCTCAGGTTTTCATTCAGTCTTCATCATCTGAATCCCAAGAAAAATAGCACATCTTGTGGTTTAGATTTCTAATAACTCAAAACTTTAACATTTCATAGACTTTTTCTTACTGTATGCATGTAATTACTTAATTACTGTACAGGGTATGAAGAACAAATGAATTTTTTCTTTTGGCTGGTTGTACACTGGAAAAAAATATCTATGCTCTGTAGCATTTCAGTTTTCTCAAACCACAACTGCTGTGTTGACTTTTGGCAGAAAATTAAGAACTGCAATATTCTATTCCACAAACTGCTCTTCTCTCTTGTTTCATTCCATTACCCACATGTGGCCTGAGCCATTTATTGGCATGGGACTCCTTGGCAATGATTATTTCCATGAATCTATCTTCCCTCCTCTCTGGTTTTGAGGATTTGTGTTCCATTTTGTAAGATCATCAAAAATATATTTGTGCAAAGATTTCCTTTAAATAACTCTAGCAACTGTATGTATTGGTCTTCTTCAGTGTAACTAAATTATAAACAGCCAGTCAAGTTTCAAAAAAGCCCTAGGAAGTGTAGATTTAATCCTCCTTAGCTGAGGACTGTGTTAAACCCATTTCTTGTCGAAGTGCTTGTGCTATTTCCCTCTTACGTAGAGCTGGGCATTATCAGCTGCTTCATAAGGGAAGAGTGAGACAAAAGATGTGCACAGGAAGACATTGTAAGCACATTAGCTAAGGAGGGAGTTTCTCACTCTGGACATATGTCTCTAGTGTGTGCTTTGTCTAGGGAAGTGGTGATATTTTAAATCTAGCTTTCTCGTCACTATCTTTTATTGGCTGACTTGTATATTCTCCAACCCACCCAATCAGTCTCAATTTGTTGAATGACAGAAATTTTATTCTTTTAAATGCTCTTCACTCCTTATATAGGAAATAAAAGTACTTGGACTTATTTTATTCTCTGTGATATAAACATGTATTTCCTTACTGCAGATGAGAAATTGAAAATAGAGATAAAACAGAGTCGAACAGACATCTCACAGAATTAGGGAAACTGAAAGCAGGGAGAACTAAACAGTTAAAACTTTTTAGAGAAGTAGCAGATGCCTATAAATCTCAAGGCTGATTGAATTCAGTTGCTGCTTTTATGAAATTTATTAGCCCTGGGCAGCAGTCTCAACTACATCCTTTATTTTTGTGCTTTTAGAACACCACCACTGTTGTTAATGAGTGAAATAAAGCAAGAAAATAAATCACCACATAGATTAAAGGTATTTGCAAGTGTTCTAAATTCTGTTAACCAACAATAACTGAATTATACAATACATTGGTTGCATCTTTGCACCCTGACCTGAATAATAAATTTTCATATAGTCCTGGCTGAACACTCTGTCCCTCCCTTCTCCATAAGTGAGGTACTTTCCAGGCTGATATACCTGCATGGCACAACTTATGCTATTATGCTATTAAACCTCCTTCGTGCTCTACAGGTGTAAAATTTGTTTGTTTCCTCTAGTTTGTCTAGGCAGGGTTCAGTTTCCTAAAGTAGGCACCTAATGCCATTTCCAATGCACTAACATATGTGAATATTCATGAGTGACTGTCAGATATGATATAAAGACTACAGGGGACCATCCCCCTTCTGAGTGTCAGCTGGAGGGTAGGTAGGACAGTCAAACAGACATCTATATTTAGGCAAATGACTCCTGCCCATCTGTTTTTCTGTCATATAGAAACCCTGATTGCCCTGGTGGCCTTATATGATCTGCGGGACTCCCAGCATTGGTTGCTGCTTTGAGTATCTTGTGCTTGTAGCTCCCTTCTCCTAGCACATGAGACAGTGAATGCAGGCAGATACAAGATGTCATAATTCTAAAACGATTAAGTCATTCTCAGTCAGCACTATGTTAGACCACGTCCAAGTCTGCCTCCATCACTTCTCTTTCCCCAGAAATAGAAGAAAAATGTCCCTATACAATGTCCTAGCACAGTGGAGGAAGGGGACAAAGCAGAAGCATTGCCCAACAAGGCAGCAAAACCTTTATTTTGATCTTAACCTGTAAGACTGATGTTACGAATGGTATCCAGTATTGTTGATTTTATTAAAAATAATGTTGATATTTTCCCTACTGCTGTTTACTAAACCTTCATACTAACTGTGAACAATGGTGGTGATTTAAATCTAAAATTGCATAATTTGCCTGCACAGAAGTAGAATTTAGTTGTTATTTATGTCCAAGATAGCTGGCTTCAGGGCTGAGTTCTTCAATTTCTCTAAATTTATGTAAATGAACAAGTCCAAGGTTGTAAATGTTTAGTATTTTGGACAATAATATCACTACATTTCCTTTTTTGCACTTATTTATTGCTTAGAATCATAAAATCATAGATTGGTTTGGGTTTCAAGGAACCTTAAAGATCGTCTAGTACCCACCCCCATGTCATAGGCAGGGACAGCTTCCACTCCTGCCTTACTAAGTTTTGTGTGTTTGAGGGATTTCCTTTGAATGTGAACTTTTCATGGCTTTTCTATGAAGTTAAATCTCAACAAAGCGACATTACTGGTTTGTGAAGTAAGCAGGAAAAGACACCAGTTCCCATGAACTTTATTAGGTCTGGATTAAGAGCAATCTAAATGATAAAAGTTATATCTATTATTTACTCCTCCTGTGATTTTTTTTTTGTTTAATTGAGAAAAAAATTATGTCCAGCTATGTATAAAACCAAATAAGAATAGATAAATAAATTACCAGTAACAGACAAATGTCTTTCTGTTAGGGGAAAGAGAAACCTTTCTTCAAATCCTTTTTCTTGTAAATTATTAGAAAGGTATGGAGATTAAATAGTGACTATCTCAATTACCTTACATTCTTATTAAATCAAAAAGCTGAACAACACATCAACTTTTCTTTCTCTCTTATGTTAATTTTGAGAATGCCTAATGCTCTTGAAAATTAGGCATTCACAGGATAGACAGGTGTTGTGCAAATTTCTCCAGGCAGCAGTGTCAATAATAAGACTGGAGTCATGACCTGCATTTCCTTTTCCAATTTTCATTTTAGTTTGAAACCATAAAACCGATCGTATTAATCCTTTACAGTAGTTTCCCTCAGTGACTGTTTTATTTCTCTTCCCCATCCTATCCCCCCATCTTATACATTCAAAATTCAGCAGATGTAGTATTCTTTCCAGCCTGTAGCAGTCTGGATACAAAAAGAACTTTTTCTTGCTTCAGCAGCTGAAATTAGACTATCACCAACTACATATTAATTATATCTCACATATTATTTTTTTATCAGATAATCATTCAAAAAGTTTTGTTTCCCAATCACACACTTAACCACAGCAGTGAAACTGTGGAGTCATTTGTTGTCTTTCACAAGAGATTAAGCTTTGGCCTTCAGCCAAACAGTCTGAGCCAGCACTAATATAATTCACAACTGGAAGAAGACAATCAATTAATCAATACTATAATTTGGAACTGACCACAGCACTAACACTCATAGCTATTAGACTTACTGACTGACACCTTTTAGGATTAATGAGGTAGCAAGAGCAGACAAACTAAAGATTCATTTAAAGACTTTTTTGTTCTTAGATCAAGCTGCCCACTCTATTTTGTCATTTTATAACTTGGATATGTCAGTGTGAAATACTAATGTAAATACAGAGTATTGAAAAGTGCAAATTACTTTATCACTGATGGATTAGGAGCTAACTCCTTCACAGACCTGCCTGTTGGTTTGAAGTAAGATAATTCAGTGCCAGACTACATAATGTCTAATAACAATATCTAAAACTGCATTCTAGAGAAATAAGCATTTCCTTTTTCCTTGCACATTGGTTTGGCTTTTTTTGGAAAGCCCAAGTCAAACCTCCTGGTTTTAGGACTACCTTCCCAAAAACATTGGATATGATTTATCACAGGGCTGTTAACACAGAGATTTTTTTAAAAAACAGAACTGTCTTTCAGGTTAACCTTTGAAACAGTATATATAGTTTTCGGTTAGCTTCTCAGTAGACCAAATACTGCCCCACTGACAACACTGTAACTAGGTGAAGCAAAACTAAGACTGGATCAAAATTTAACTCTAATGTCTCGATCCTGCAAGATCCTATCATTCTATTACCAAGCCTCTTTTTTGCTTCCATCCTTGGTCTAGCTTCATGGGGATGACAAGGTAAGAAATGTGTTCACAAGATATAGCTTCAGTAATAGTTCCTAAATAGTTTTGATATTACAGGCCCTTTCATCAGTATTTTTTGACCTGAGCTGCTCAAGGGTACACTCTAAATGTATGCTATGATAGATCTCTAATTCAACGCTTATTTAGAGTAAAAGTGTTGCAATATAATGCATGTATGTTATACTTGCAGTGTTTTCTAGAATTATTTGTGACTTTTTGGTTTAGATACTTCTTTATCAAAGAAGAAGTAAACAAATACATTTAAATAATCAAGGTCTCAATCTTATCTTGACAGTTTTTGCAGGTTTAATGTGGTCTCCTTGTAGCATAAAAAGAATACAGGATCTGTAGTATTTTGCATATGAAAATGCAATAAAGCCATCTCAGTCCTTAGTGTCAGGGTAATCAAGCCCACATAAACGCTAACTGACAAAAAAAGTGGTTGTTTTCATCCCACTGGCTGGTTATCATGCTTTCCTATTACACAGAAATTGGTTACCTTGTCAGTATCTTTCATGGTGCTGTGAGTGCCGTTGCTTTTGCAGCTGTTATGTCTTGGCTTTAAGCTCGAAAGCAGGAGTTGACAACTTTTCAGAAGAGCTGGACAAAAGCCTGGAAAACACTGCCCCAGTTAAAAGCAGTTTTTACCAGCAGTTTCTGGTAAACTAAAGTGTAATTTCCAAATATCTGAGTTTAAGAATAGAACTTGATGAAAACACTATGCAGCAACAATGGTAGCACAGGTGTAGTCTACAAAAAAGTTTCCTTTTATGAACACATAATAAATTTCAGAATGCTACCGCAATGGAGCAACAAAATTATCAGAGTGTCCAGCTTAAGAAACAGTAAATCAGTCTTTCTAAAGACCTGAGTTCCTATATCAGCAAAACCAAACCTTTAAAAAGCAGTTAGTTATAGGACAACCAATATTAACTTTTTTTAACTTTTTTTCACTTTTTTTCAGCCTCTAGGAGTGAATGAAACTCAAAGAATTATCTTGGTGATCTCCCTGTTAAAGTTATCATATGGCTTCTGTCTATCTTTTGATGCCTAATAACATTTTTAAAAATAGATGCTAAATTTTACCTGAAACATTGGACATATTGTAGATTAAACCAACAGCTTGTCTCCCAGTTTGCATTGATTCCTGTGTATAGTGCCTGATTCACTGGCTTCTGAGTATATATAGATCTATATAGAGCAGCACATGGGTGAATTATTGCCAGTTTTAAGAATCAAAAAAATTCTAGTTCATTCCCTGATTCCCTTTAAAAAAAATCTATTTTAAAAACAATGAAAAAAATACTAAGTGTTTTGGGTTTGGTTTTTTTGTTTTTTTTTTTTTTTTTCCTTAGTAACTTTACACCTCCATCTATTAGTCAGCAATGTTTAAGACTTTTTTTTTTAACTGCAATGAGTAGGATTTTTTCTTTTTATTGAAAGTTCAAATTTCATAGCAATCACTAGTTTGTAAGAGCTAGGTCATGAAGAAACAGGTCATACATCTTGGGACTTACAACTAAATTCAATATAGGAGTGACAGCTGCAAAGGAGAAAGTTTATCTTTCATTTTGCAAGGCTATGCTCTGAACTGCATGCTTCTTTGGCTTCTGGATATTCATTTTTTAACTGAATTTCTATCTTAAACAATTTTTGGCATCGAAGTAACAGAATCCAAACTCAGTTTTGAGTTACAAAAACACAAATCAGGAGGAGGGATGGGGAAAGAAGGGAAATGTCCGCACAGGCACAAATTTTAACAAAGACTTACTAGCTAACCCATATACAGTTAGTTCAGATATAGTTTAGATAGATTGATAGATATATCGAGCAATCAATTGATCAAGCACACAGTTCTATTGTATGCTCTCCTTGCCTTTCTCTGTCTCTATGTATATATGAGTATATATGTACGTATGTATATACGTACCCTTGTATACACATGAATCACAGTCACATACTAATTGCTAGTACTGTTCCTGTATACTTTCCTACTATCTGTGATAGCTGACCCAGAGCATTAGCAGAATACTGAGTATGTATATACAGCAACAGCATCAGTACTTCCCCAACACAGATTCATTTATCAATTATTTTACTTGGTAAGCACCAGTTCTGCCCTGGGGCTGCTGGGGGAACCCTGTCTAGGGGTCCGCCATCCTTCAGGTTGCAGTTGACCCAAACCAGTTATTTTATTTCTGGTCATCCTGACCCATGCTAAGCTTCTTCATTGGTCCCCGATTGTCCTCTTTATATACCAAATACCAATCCTGTTCCCAAGGTTGCTCTCCTTTGATGGTCAGTAATGGGCCACTGTTGAGTTGTTTATAGCCCAGAGCCTCTGGTATCATGCTGTTCCTGGCCTTCCAAGGTCTCATACCGTGCCTGAACTCCTCTAGGCTGCATTTTTATTGCAGGGTCATAGATAGTTCATTCTACACAGAATAACTACTTGCTGTTACTGCCTTTTAGTTCCTATGCATATATGTGTTCCAGAAGTGTTTTAAGAGTACATATTAAACACACAGATGCACAAAGCCAAAACTCAGACAAATTGACCCTGTTACACTTAAGTGTCATGAAAACATCAGGTACAAGATTGTTTAGGCGTTGTTATGAGAAAGCTATCAGAGAAAATTTTTCTTAAGCTTCAGTCTTAGAATTTAAGCTTTTTGGACACTGAAGGGCGTTGTTTTGACTTTGCATAACCTAATGTGTATTTACAAAGCAAAACAGTAGCTAATTTTAGTAAAACTTACTGATTTAGTGGCTAAACCATTCAGTCTACAGACAGAAACTTTTCATATGCATATCCTGGATGCTGCCACACATCCTGAACAGATTTTTTGTTGAGATTTACAGTTTGATTAAAAAATGGTTAAAGGTTTATGTTTTAGTTTCTGCTTTAATGCAGCTGATGATTCACTTTGGCAGGGAGAAAGTGGTGTTGTAATAAATGGCCGTGACTGCTCTGACTACTGTTAGTTGGTAGAACAGTGGTATAAGAACTCTTTAATTTATCATCGTACTGCAAGCAGTCAGTATGAAGACCCTATTGTTAATGGCAAAAAGAAACTTTGGAGTGGAAAAAGCTGCTGCTCTGTGTGATGACCATTGACCAGTTCCCTGGATACTGTTAGGTACACCTGACTAAAGCTTTCACTGGAAAATGGATTGCTTCGAGTAACTCAGAAGGCCTAATATATAGTCTACCTCACTTATTTTTTCAAAAACAGTGGAGCCAGTCATCCCAGCAAAGTAGAAACATTTTTCTCTCTACACACAGGGAGAAAAAAAGACTTCTCAGCTGGCTCTGCTAGTACCAAATTTAATCAGCCTGTTTTTCCTTTCTCCAGAGAGCAGAGTAGGGAAACCCCATGGCCCAGTTCAGCTTATCTATCCTGTTGTCTCATAATCTTTTACCTCCAAAATGTGTTGGCTCTCTGAAGAGGAAAATACACCTATTACCTCAAAGCTTGGGTAACTTAAAAGAACAGAAGTTGAACAAAAACAGGTGTTCCACAGAAAAAGTTCTTTATACAATAATCAAATCAGCATCAATTATAGTTGTATGAATGTTAGCAATAGGTTGAATGGGAACATGCGTTCTATCTAATTTTAAACCATTATATTATTATAATTATTTACCTTTATTATCATTACTGTCATTATTATTATTATTTTAAGAGAACATCCTCTTCAGTTCTTACTTTCTTCTAATTCTTGAATAATAGGCATCCAGAAGACCTCACTCTATTCCACAATAAGCGTGCCCAGCTTTCACACCAACTATTATCTCCTCTCAGTGCAATTCCCCTATAAAGACTCAGAAAAATGTAGGATTCCATTTACTGTGCCTTAATGACTTATTAGATATGTATAGTATATGATTAAAATGAATTTAACTGGTTTGGGTGTTTTTTTCTGAATCCAAAACTTATTTTGGATTCATTCATTAGAATTGCAGTAATGTGTAAGGAAGGATTTGCAGGACGTATGTGTTATTAGTGATACAATTCTGTCTTCAGCTTAAGCTCTGATGACACCTCTCATTTCCTCATGAGGGGAGAAAAGAGGAAGGAATTACACACCAGAATTGACTGACATTATAATTGGAATTCAATAAACAATTCTGTTGGCAATACGCAGGCAGGAATAGACTCCAACTCATTCACTTTTAACTGTGTTGATGCTCTGTAGGGCTAATCAGAGTCACTTTTTTAAAAAGAAGACCAGCTCAGAATATAAAACCAAGGATGCAGTTCTGTCAAATATGATGGTACTGTTACCAAAGAGACTGTTCAGTATGCCAATATGCTTTAAAATTACACTAACAGTCTTTAGCTCCTGTTGAGTCCTGGGACTAGTTCCATCAAATCATGTATTTTACTGTATACATATTTCTGATTATGGGGTCTTTTTGTTGGTTTTGGGTTTTTTTGTTTGATTTTTTTGGTTGTTTTTTTTTAAAAATCATGACTGTATGGTTAAGCTTCTGTGAAGAGCTTGGAGAAAATAGTGCTATGTTGCAGCTGGCCCAACAGCTGCTGCATATGCTTATCTCAAGTGCCTATATTTTCAAGTACATATTTTCAATGGCATTTTGTAATAAATCATTCTCTCACTAGTTTTAATACCTTATTAAAGGTATTAAAGTACATTAGCACTTTCAAATCCATTATTATGCAGTGGGTTTTCAAAAAACACGGAGACTACTTGAAACATAAAATGGTGATCTTACTACAGATGTCCTTAGACATTCATCCTATGACACACTCAATACTACAAGGGAAATAATATGAGACAGATGGTTTCCATTGCTGAACTAGAAGCTGAATCTTCTAGGTACATTTTTGATTAATTTTGCATTTTCATGTCTTTCTGCTGTGGCTTTGCTTTTAAAAAACCTTCTGTTCTGTTAGCAGTGAAAAGTCTAAGCCGCACACTCTCATCTGCACATTGAAAAAAATAAGAATGTAAATCCTAAAGGAAATAACTACCAAGTCCTCTCTCTACTATAAAGAAAATTAAAAATTGTGGATTAAAGCTACATCCATGAAGTCAAATGATTACTTTTTTCTAAGAAAACATTTAACAGTAACAAAGGTTTTCTACTTCTTATTTTAATTTTCATTAGTATTTTGAAAATACTCAAGAATACAAATAAAATACACCTTTCAGGAATTTTGTTTCCTAATACATGATTTCTACTTTATTTTTTTCTTTTTATTACTGGCATTCATAAAAATAACACTGACTTAGGAATAAAATTATTAAAGTAGTTATTGAATGGAGAATTTAAAACTGTCTTTTACTGTTGATAAAAAAAATTGAGGTTTCCATGCAGAAAACATGATCTCCTATCTTAAGCAATCTCTTGGTGGGAAAAACTGAGATATTACTAATAGGTAGGAGGTATCACCAAAAAGAATTAAAATGCAGAAAGATGACAAAGAGATTTTACATATAGGTGCTTCTGTGAAATTTATTTCTTAGTACTATTCCAGGTTTTGGGAGTCAATAATTAATTTTTAGAGAAAGGACCATAGATGCCTGGCTTTGCAGTAATAACACTGTATTTTATTCAAGCACTTTGGAAACACATATGAGTTTCAGAGCTATGGGTCTTTTTCTAGACTATTTTCTGACTCAACATCCTAGGTATAAATCAAAGTAAAGAACAGATCATTTGAGGTGGGTGTCCTTTCTGATTTTATCGGTATGTAGAGCATGAGTCTGACTGTTCTGAGGATGTCAGTAATGATGTTTTAACAGACATTAGAAAAAAAAATTCTTTGGCATTTTTTCTCATTAAAAGATAAAGGTGATTAAATAGAATGAGGATATAGGGCAGATAACTTGGTCAAAAGACCAGAAGAAAAGAGAGAAATATTTAGCTACAATAAGTGACAAAAGAAGGGGTGAAATCATAACCTGTTGTTTTGCACTTGCATTTCCTCAATCAAAAAAAATGCAGAAGGCTTTTTGCTCTCTTTTATTCACAAAAGTGTCTTGCCAGACAGATGGGTTTTCTGTACAAATCAGAAACTTTTTTCAGTAACGTTTTACCATTAGGTAGACACAACTGCATCAATGCTATTACATTCAATGTTACATCAAGTGGCCTCTTTCCACAGAACTGAAAGAAAGATATTAAAAGAATTGTATTGGAATTTTATAGTGTTTTGGAGGAGGGAAGGAGGAGGGACTTGGACATTTTTTTATTTTGGCAAAAATCAGAGGAAAATATAGTGAAATGCTATATATGAAATGGTTGATTTTTTTTTTTCCCCAGTCTTTTTTTCCAATCTTGGAAGCATAGGAAATCTTGAAAAAGTATTTGTGTGATTTTTTAAATCTAAAATTATTTCAGTAAATATTCTAGTGTTGACTTATGTTTACAATTATGCATCTATTACAAATAGTGTGCATGTGTACCCCAACAGTACTTCTACTTCAAATATATTGCTATAAATTCTTCAGAATTATAGAAAGGATGATAAAGAGTAATCCTTGATACTTTCACAAGTTCTGAAGGTTGAATCCTGTTTAATCAAATGCCTATGGCTGCCTAACCTGAAGCTCTGTGCCAGTGTAATTCCTAAACTCTGCTTGAAAGAGAATTCAGTCCTGCCAAGTTCTTAATCCTTGCAGTTCTAGTGCTGCATTATTCCCACCCTTCACTTGACTGTTGAAGACCTTCGACACTGTGCATGGATGGATCTCCTATGCACCCAAATGATTATTTTTATGAAAACCTTGTGTCCCCTGGAACCAAACAGCTACATGGGGAGTATATAACTAATTAAAACCAAAACAAAAGAAAAGAAAACCATAAACACATTAATCAGTTCTTCCTGTCCATAGTTGCATATTGAAGCACTACTTTCAAGCTGCAAAACTGCCAATCTACTGAATGGTTGTCTTTGCTAATCAGCTAAATTCTGATCAAATCTATGTGTAGTGAAAGTTTCAAGTCTTAGTTATATATAAAAATCTTTTTTCTGTGTATTTTTATACATTTATGTGGATAAAAATAATACAAGCATGCATGTACGTCAGTGAATGATTATACAATAGCCAAGGCATACTGAGTTTACTGTAATTACTATGGATGCCTTCAGTGTTTTAATATGAAGAACCTTAAACTATCCTATCTGTAGTTCAGTGCACTTTTTGTCAGAATTTTTTCTTTTAAATAAATATAGTAATAAAATTCTATGATATTTTAATGGGCATATAATAGTAGAGTGCACACACTGAACATGATTCATGGTGTCCTTTCCAAAATGAGTCTCCCTCCTGCAGTTTCTTCCTTGTTCTTCCTCTCTTCTCTTTAAACTAAATACATAATGATACCACCATTATGGAAGATGAGACTGTAACGCATGCCTGTCCAAAGGCTGTGTCATTCATTATTAGGGAGCATAAAAGTGCCAGGAAGTCTGCTCATCTCAATAAAATTTTATTTTGGGGAGGCAGACCTTGTCTTGCGCTGCATAAGCTGAGCTCACACTTCTAGTAATGGTTTTAGATCACAAATATCACTTATATAGTGTTTTCTTTTTATCCTGAAGGATCACAGTGTGCTTACATATAAAGTATTGTCTCCAGGTGAAATACAGCAACTGTTTTAACACCAGTCAGACATTTCTGCAAAGGAAATAAAAAATATCATACCGATTGAAATCACAGGATGAACTCAAGAAGCCATATTCAATTTGCTTATTTTTAAGAAAAAAAATCTGTCCTTTTAATGATAATTAGCAAATGGTAAGATGATTAGGGGACTGGAACATCTCTCTTATGAAGAAAGGCTGAGGGATTTGGGTCTCTTCAGTCTGGAAAAAAGCCGGCTGAGGGGGGACCTTATCAACACTTCTAAATACTTCAAGGGTGGGTGTCAGGAGGATGGGGCCAGGCTCTTTTCAGTGGTGCCCAGTGGCAGGACAAGAGGTAATGGGCACAAACTTGAATATAGGAAGTTCCATCTCAACATGAGGAGGAACTTCTTTTCTTTGAGGGTGGCAGAGCACTGGAACAGGCTGCCCAGAGAGGTGGTGGAGTCTCCGTCTCTGGAGACATTCAAAAGCCGCCTGGACACGTTCCTGTGCTCTGGCAGGGGGGTTGGCCTAGATGATCTCTGAAGGTCCCTTCCAACCCCTACCATTCTGTGATTCTGTGATCAGGTTTTCACCTCTTTGAAAGAGTTCTGTTTAGTGAAAGAACTACCATTGTACAGATGCATTGATCTGTATTGAAAGGAATATAGACATAGGATATTCCCCCAAAAGACGGGTTGCTTATGAAATTAATAACATTTTATACAGCTAATCTCCAGAAATCCTAATGGAAATAATGAAAATGTATTTCTAGATCCCTGAAAAATATCATCTCAAAAATTCAAATGTACTAACTCCAAAGCTTGTTTTGCTTGGTTCTCTATAAATTATTCATGCTGAATAATCATCTTCATTATCTGAGTTCTCACTTTTAGCCAACACAAGCTAGCAAGTAATACTTTGCCAGAGTTACTAATATGTCTTTGAAGTACGCATAATGTGAGGAATAATGGCAAAATATGAGACATTAACCTGCGAGAGGTCTGAAGATGACTTGCTATTTGGACCTTAGATGTTAAAGTAACAAAAAACCTACAGAATACATGGGATCAACTTCTGCAAAAATTTTGAGAAATTGAAAAAAAAACCAAAAAAACCCAAAAAAACCCAAAAAAACCTTCGTAATCTTTCTAAAACATAGTGAGTATTTCTGGTGGAAACATAAAGCATGCTAGAGAATATCAGTATTCTCTATGCATTCTGTGATACCCAAGCATAAAAAAATTTAAATGGTGGTAGTTTAATGGTGTCATGGCCTAACAAAGCCTAAAAATACACACATTGGAAGCATTTTACAGTGGGTAAACCTGACATAGTCTACAGCTGGCTTTTTCACATCCAGAAAAGAGAAACATCTCTCACTTGCAGTCCCTTAAAAGATCAGTTAGTGCCTACAAACCTTTTGTATTTATTAGTATTCATTCATGGTTCAAGATTTCTCTTTTGGACAATCTGCTTTGCATCTCTGCTTTTATCTAAACAGCAGCTGAGGAAATACAGCTTTTAATTTGCAAAAGCCCAAAACTTAAACCTTGTTGCAGCATAAAGTTTAAATTAATTTGAAGATCAACAATTTTTCACACATCATGGATCACAGCAACATGCTTTCTATTTTTTATCAATATAAATACTCAATACCATGATGCTTACATGAAAGCACGGTCAAATTTGAAGAAATGTTTGAAGACGTTTGCAAGATGAGGTGGTCCATATTTCTGTCTAAGTTTAGTCTGCCAACAGCTGAGCAAAGTGGGACTGAAAATGGCTTGGGGAAGCTCTTCCTCCTCGATGGGAAGGAGTTTGTCATTGCAAAGACCAGAAGTCCCATATAGCCCTTAGATACGCTTGTTGGGATCTGATCATGTAAGAATTTTAGGATCTTTTTCTTGCAATATTCTGTCACATTACTAGGAGAAATAATTAAAAGAAAAAGAAAAAAAGAAGTAAGTTTTGGAGGGGAGTGGTAAGAGAGGCACCTTGACTCTCCATGCTCCAGAATAAAAAACAGCTTCCTATTATTATCCAAAATTAGTCGTCTAAGCTCTGGCTCTGATTAGATGAATTCCGATACTTTTTTATTCACAAAAGGCTTGATAAAAGTGCAAAGCATGACAACAACAATCTTTGCTCAAGTCCATTGCAGGACATTTATTCCTGTAATGACAAAATCTTCCATGGTTCCAAACCATTCTCGTAGATACAATACTGAATACTGCATGGCTCTCAGTTTTAAAGGAGCCGCTTTATTTCATATCTTTAAAAGAGTTGTATTTTCTTAATAAGAATCCCATTTTATTTATAATATCCTGTTGCTTCTAAAACGGGCTCTTTCATTGAAAAGAGGTTTCTAATATCACTTTTTAGTGAAAACAATAAAATATGCCATTTTATTTATGTGCATCAGTCACCAGTTTCTAGGCAATACAGAAATTAACAAATGTGAGAAATTTTGACAAAAGAGCCCTCTAGCATGCTTAGCAGGATGCTGTTACTTAGAGGAGATGTAAAAATATTATATGTGTACCTACATAACATTTTTGTGCCATGAAAGCTGCCTAATTATGTTTCTTGTCACTACTGAAAAGACAGCTTAGTACTTCTTCGTCCTTGCATATATAGTCTAGCCATCAAAATGGTGATTTTTTTATGAACAGAAAAATATCTAAAAATAATTTGTGCCCACTAATATGTGCAGCATTTTCGGGGGGAGCGGGGGATATTTTTAATCCATATTTTATCCAAAACTGCACTAACATAAATATTTGCTTAAAAATATATTGAATTATATTGATTTTATAATAAAATTCTTAGAATTGCTTATCAACTAACTCGAACAGCTAAATCCTTTTCTTTGCATTGCAATGAGTCTGGGAGTGACAACTTCAAAATTTATTCAATTTGTATGAGTATGTGGTTCTATGTGCTGAAAGCATCCTTTTTTGTGCTTTTAGAAACATGTTGGTCAGTGGAATCTATTCCACTAGGTAGCACTACGTTTGTAAACAACCCAGGTCCTCAAGGCTTTCCCATCCTGTTGGATGTGCAGTATAAATACTGGTATGGGTAGAGGTATGTGTGAGCATGAACATTTACACATATGTTCTTCCTGTTCTTACAATGTAAAGGAAAATGTATAACCTGAATATGCACTTGAAAATGGTTAGAGGATGGAAAATATCCTCATCATCTGGGAACATGTCTATGAATTGACTGCAAACTGTACATCTCAGGTTTTGTAATGAGTGTATTGTTTAGCTTTAAGACAGCATATTGATGAGAACTACTAGTTTTTTTGGTGCAACAAGAAATAGTTCTGTAAATTACTAATGGATTGGTAACATCACCACTGTTTAAAAGCAAGGCATTTGGCTTTAAAAGTAGTTGCACTTTTTTTTACGAACGCTTTTAGAAAGAAAACATTAGTTGCGATTTCTGAAATATGATTTGCTTTGAGCTGTACATTTTCTGCATTATTAATGTATATAGATGTAATATCAGTCCCTTTCAGTTTATTGCTCACCAATTTTGATGTTGACAGAAGTCCTTTTCTCTACTGCAATTGTATTTTTCCAGTGATAGATTTCACTAGCAGTGATATTACAACCACAGAATGATATGAATAATTTTAAGATGTGATGAAACGATTTTCTTATCTTGCTTAATGACAATGTTGCCTATGCAGTGTGCCAAATTACCATTAAGGGATATTTTAAATCACTTCAATAAATCTTAAAATGATTTTCAGATATCACTTAATGCCTTCCAGTTGACATAACAAATGAACCATTTCAGATTTCATTGAAAGCTCTTTAGTATATGCCACCAGCCTATTTTGGAATAGTTTCAAAATGTGACAAATTGCAGTAAATCATTCTGAGACACCCCAGCACTATTTCTACAACTATAAAGTATTATAAAATGCTTTGTAAATCATTGTAGATTGCATATCAACTTGTGGTTTTGTCACATAACAGAAGCAACAGAAATAAAAATCTGTCTTAGTGAAACATTCCCTTTTCCATTACATCATTTTGTTTAACAGTTTCTCGTGTTGACACATTATGAGTCTGTAATGAGGAGAAGAGTTAGTTTCTAAATTAATTTGTCACAAATTCGTATTGAATGATGTGATACCAGAGTCCTCATGGAAGACCTGACCACGTTATTGTTGCCTACAGAACAATGTTGGCAGTCTTCATACATAGGATGCCTATGGCCAAAAAGTGGAAAATGCTTTTCTAAATTAGGTAGCTAGTGAAAGCCTGTTTAAAAGCATTTATAATCATTAAATGCAATATAAATAATTGCTGTAATTTATATTTTTTTTCCGTCTGGACAACATATGCAATACAGACTGAGAAATCTTCTTATCACCTTGAAAAAATTTTAACCTAGATAGTATCATCTAACAGCTTTCCACTGGATTCTGAGTATGATTTGCCACTATTCAATGCAAAAGATACAAAGATTAAGTGCAAAGATGCAATAGAAGTATCATGAAGTGCAATCTTATCATTTGTAATATGCCTGAAAAATAAAAATACAATAAAGTACAATAAATAACAATCCTAGGATTACCACTCAAATTATGATACATGACATTCAGTAATAATACCCACTTTTAAAAAAATTGTTTTCTGTGTCTGTTTTTATTTTGTCATCTGCCCACAATTTAATATCCATGTTTGTCATTTCTTGAACTAAAAGTCTGATTCAAAGGTCAAAACTAACCAAATCTTATGCTTGTCACTTCACTGATGACAATTTTACTAAAGAAACAACTATGAATTTAAAAAAAAAAACAAAACTTTATGGCTATATCAGGATACAAGTACTGCTTCTTCCAGACTCTAAAGAATCTCTTCAGGTAGAGAAACACTCATATTGAAAGACATTAGCAGAGAAGTAATATTAGAACATCGACAATACAAATAAATGAACATATGCATATAATCACTTCCTGGACAGAGAAGCCTGAGCAGACAGCAATACTGCAATCTACATTCAATACTAAAATAACCAGAGAACTAAAATGGCAGGTACAATACCTACCATGTATGCCAGAGAAACTTTCTTGCACATCTCTAACAGTATATTTCATTTCTGAGCTTTGACCCCTTGCTTTTCCAGTCCTAAGACTCTCATAAACACAGATTATCAGTCATGTAGAAATATATTCTGACTTTGCGATATAGACAGATGTTTACTGAAGATTAAATTAAGAACCAAACTCATTGCGTATGTGACCTAGTACAAAAGTCAACAGAAATTACTAGTGGGGAAAGGCTGGAGCACTGAACCGCCATTACACCTAGCTTCTTAAATTTAATTTCTGTTTTGTTTCAACTGTGTTTTCTCTTCTGCTGCTCTCTATTAGCAAAAGCAGGTAAGTCATGTCTGCCAGTGTTTTTGACAGGATATATCAGATGTAATGCTGAGAACAGAAAAGGAAAAAGGCTCAACATATTTATTCTATGCCTAGGAGAGCCACTCTTGCTTCTTAGAGAGAATAGAGGCCTTACAGGTTGTTTTGTCATCATAGACACCTTGCTAGCCTGTATGAATGGAACATTTTCTGACATCTGTGACTCAGGAAAAGAGGAATATGTCTTGAATTCAATTTCTATCAAAAGCGCTTCAATAGGCTTTAGGAAGAGTAATATGTTTGCTCCCGCTCCTCACATGATTCATCATGTTCTTTCCTACAGAAATAGTTTGTACTGTGAAAAACTAGTACCGGAGAAAGGTAGCCATCAGACTAACAGTTGCTTTTACATATCTTCTGATAGTGTACTTGTGAGAGAGCAGAGAAGGCAGAGGCAAATGGTCTTGAATCAAAAGCTCCATCAAATTTGGGTGAAAAAGCAGACAAGTGGAAGTGCAGTAAGGAAAGCACTTTATTTCAATGAGTTGTTAATAGTGAAAAATCTGTGATATCAGGTTTGTTTCAATAAACATTGGTTTCAGCATAGACCATGTACATACATTTTACTTTAATCCATTAGTCATATCTGACATGTGTTTTTTGCTTACAATGATTAGTGTATCAGTTGTCTCTGGAAATCGCTTCTCCAGTCATTTTGTCCATACTATTTTTGTAGTGATTTCTTCTGTGGTTTCCTTTTGGTTTTCTGTAGTTAGGTACTCTCAGGTATTAGCCATTTGATTTAAAAAAAATATATATAAACAATCTCATCCCTCTTTTAAAAGCCAAATCATCCGACTTCTTCAAATCAGTCCCAGTTTGTCAGCTTTTTCTCCTGTCTCAGAGATACATATTTTATGTAGATGTTCTGTGGGAAATGGGGCTTTTTGCCAGGATTCCCTATTTAATTGTAACTGAATTCACAAAGTATTCCGTTCATTCTACAGGCCAGCCAAAGAGCAAATAATATAATATTACAGTGACCACAGACTGAAATAGAATAATTTGACAAGTATTGGAAGAAACAGAAAGGGAAGACTTGGTTTCAAGATTAGCTTTGTTTAAAATCTTAAATTATTTTTGTGCAGAACAAAACCAGAGACTGTTAAGATTCATAAATAGTATTAGTTTGGAATGAGTTGTGAATGTGAGTCAGGATAGAAAACAGATATAAGCGACAGATTAGCAAAGTGGATAAAAAAGCAACAAAATGAAATTGCGTCCTGAGAAGATTAATTGTCTAAAGTTACTCCCATTCTGCGTAGAAAATATTGGCAAATCATGAATGCTGAGAGAAAACCCAGTGCATATTTTAAAAAATACTGTGGAAAGCATGGTAGGTCTAATTATCAGAAATACACTTCCTACAATTTTTATTTAAGGAGGAGGATAATTGTTCGACACGAACTATCAAGGTTTTACCTAGTTTGTGCTATAGGTAATATTCCTATTAATACAGGATGCCGGTTTTGTGGATTTTGGCTAAGCACATACCATTCATTGAGAAACTTAAAATGAGATGTAGTCTTTGCCCATTGGTATACTTGCTTAGCTCAGAAAAGTTTGTACAACCTGCAGAACATTATTGTGTGAGAAGTTAAATCTCTGTTGCTCCTTTGATTCATTTTAACAGACTATTTTTTCTTTAGAGTCCATAAAGTGTATGGGAAATTCCAAAAGGTATCAAACTTGTGGCTTAAGACTATTACTTATGCCATATTAATTTTAAAAGGACATCATAGATTAAACCAAATTGAATTAGTTAGGCACAACTGACAATACCTCCTATTTTAAGATCTTAGTCTTCCTTGTTTTGTTAACTCTAACATATTAACTCTCCTAAATATTTCATTATTGTCTTCTGCCTCACATCAAATTAAAAGCAAAGTACTTTTAAACAAACAAACAAGAACTATACTTCTTCTTAAGGCAAGTCTAAGAGAAAAAGTTGAATTTCTCAATGTGTTTAAAATGTTTAAAAAACACAACAATTTGAGAATTTTTGGCACCTCTGAGGTTTGAAGTAGCAATCTGATATGTGTTAGGATGATATCAAAGACTCATAACTGATTTTTCTATTTCTGCTTTGCTGACCTCCTCCAGCTTCTGAAAATCTTTATTTTCCACTTGTTTTGTAGAACCAAAGACACTTGATAATAATTTCTGTGTGCCTTATCTGAATTGAGTAAGCAAATGAATTGAGTTGACGAAACTCCAACATCCAAAGTGCGCACGTGCTTCTGGGCTTGTTTCAGTCTCAGAGAATTACCAGTGTTTTGATGAATGTTTTTTTTCTGTTTATCCCTTAGCACTGGGAGATCCAGAGGGCTTTGTGTTGATCTGGGAGTCTGAACATAGCCTCACCAGTAGTTAAATGTCCACTCTTCAGTCCTGATTCTACAATGTTTCCTCATAATCCTTAACTCATATCCTTGCAATTGTTGACTGCAACTGTTTGGATGTGACCATCCAGCCAGTTCCTTATCTAACAGTCCATCCATCAAACCCATATCTCTTGAAATTAACAGCAAGAATGTTGTGGGGGATCAAATCAAACGCCTTGCAGAACTCAAAGTAGATGACATCAGTTGCTCTTCCCTTGTTCACTGATGCACTCACTCCATCACAGAAGACCACTAGACTAATCAGTCACGATTTGCCCTTGGTAAAGCCATGTTGGCTGGCTCTAATCACCTTCCTGTCTTTCATATGCCTTGACATAGGTTCCAGGAGGATCTGTTCCATGACCTTACCAGGCCCTGAGGTAAGGCTAGCTGGTTGGTAATTTCTAGGGTCCTCCTTTTTGCCCTTTTGAGAAATGGGTGCAATATTCATTTTTGACCAGTCACTGGGGACTTCAACCAACAGTCTTGACTTTTGACAGTGGTTTAGCAACTACGTCTGCCAGTTCCCTCAGGACCATGGGATGCATCTTGTTGGGTCTCATGGAGTTGTGTATGTTCAGGTTCCTCATGTGGTCTTGAACCTGACCTCTTAGGATGGGAGGAACTTAATTTCCCTAGTCCTTATCATGAGTTACAGGGTCTTGAGAGATGTGGGAAGAGAGATTACCAGTGGAAACTGAGACAAAAAGCCCTGATGAGAACCTCAGCCTAGTCCAAGTTGGTTCTCAGTAGTTACGCCTTATTTGTAGGGGTGGTAAATTTTCTTTAATCTTCCTTTTCTGATTAACAAACCTCTTGAAACCATTGTTATTATTCTTCACATCCCTTGCAAAATTCAGCTCCAACTGTGCCTTAGCTTTCCTGTTCCCATCCCAACACATCTGAGTAGCATCCCTATACATGTCCCTGGTTCCGGTGTCTGTGCATTTCTTTCTTATGTTTCAGTTTGACCATGAGGACTTTACTCAGCCATGTTGGTCTCCTGCCTCCCTTGCCTGACTTCTTACATGTGGGAATTGTACTCTGAGAAAAATGTCCTTAAAGAGCTGCCAGCTCTGTTCTGCTCGTTTATCCCTGAGCACTTTCATGGGGTCCCATGCTCTAATTCCCTAAACAATTGAAAGTTCACTCTCCTAAAGTTCAAGGTCCTTACTCTTCACCTGCCCCATATCCTTCAAGATTGTGAATTCCACCAGGGCATGATCACTGCAGGCTGGTCTGCTGCCAATCTTGTCAATTCTAATTATTCCATCCACGTTGGTAAGCTTATCCTCCAGTTGGGCTATTTGTCACCTGGATTAAGAAATTATCTTTGATGCACTCCAAGAATCTTCTGGACTCCTTACAGCTTGCAATGCCACTTTTCCAGCAGATGTCAGGGTGGTTGAAGTCCTCCAGCAGGATTGAAACCTGTGAGCATGATGCTTCCTGTAGCTTAATTAAGAATACTTAGACAACACGCTCCTCTTGATCAGGCAGTCTGTAGTAAACATCGACGATGAGGTTTCTTGTTGGCTTGGCCCTTAATTTTTACCCACAAGCTCTCAACTTGTTCATTACTGTTTTTCAAAGACAGCTTTCTGCAGTACATCCATTCTTTTTCATAGAGGGCAACCCCCCTCACTTTTCCTTCCTTGCCCATCCCTTCTGAACGACTTATAGCCATTCATTGCAGTGCGCCAGTCATATGATTCATCCCACAAGGTTTCAGTGACAGTGTTTTGATCATAGCTTTCTAGCTGCACAGTGGCTTCCAAATCCTGCACGTTACCCATGCTGCATGCATTGGTGGAGAGGCACTTCTATCAACCATGTCACCTTAGGGAGCAACCCCTAAATCCGTTGAGGCATTTCACAGGTGTTTCCCTGTTGGTTCCTAATATATCAGCAGCTCCTGCCTCTTTGTTACGGAAAACTCCACCCCATTCCCTCACTAAATCTAGTTTAAAGCTCTCCTTATAAGTCCAGCAAACTTGTTGGTGAAGACACTCTAGTTCCACTTGGTCAGGTGAATCGCATCAGCTCCCAACAGACTTAGCTTCTCAAAGGTAAATCCATGATCACAGAAGACAAAACCTTAAGTAAGGCACCAGCCATGCAGCCAGGCTTTCACATTCTTAATTTGTGTCCTCTTTCTTGAAACTCGTTCTCTGGACTGGAGGAATAAAGAACACACCTGTGCTCCTGATCCATTTAGCATTGCTCCAAGGGACATATAGTCTTTTTTTTCATAGTTACAACTTGTTTCATCACAGTACCATTATGCCCTATATTGAATAATAAGAACAGATGACAGTCTACAGGGTTCACAAGGCTTGATAACCTGTCAGGGACATCACAAATGCAAGGCCCTGGCAGGCAGAAATTTCTCTAGAGAAATTGTCTGGATGGCAAATGGGTGCTTCAGGGCCTCTCAGTAAGGAATCTCCAATTACTAACATTTTTTGTGCTTGTCTAGTGGCACTGATTCTAATGCAGATGGCGGTTGGATTAACTTTGCATTGTCCACTTTTCCTGGGTCTTGTTGGTTATTCATGTGGTCTATATTCTCCAAACCCAGTGTCATATCTTATGTAGGGGCACTTTAGGGGAAGGGAGAAGGTTCTTCCTTGTGCCCCAGGAAGAGAAAAGGGGACAGTCTTCTTCATCTTGTGGGTTACTTAAGTCAGTCATCTTCAGGTTGAATTCATCCTTACCTTCCCCTTGCACACCCTTAAGACAGGGCTGTTTATCAGATTGGGACAGTGCACAATACCATGTATTGATCTCCTGCTCACATAGTAAATGGATGGAAAATGTTTTGGCATCTCATATGTAATTTTCTGACTGTAGCTATTACAATAAAAAAGCTACTTTTCCGTATTTTTTCTCATTACAATGTTATTTTAATCAAATATTAAAAATGAATCTGAAAGGCAAAGCACTTGCAACAGTGGTGCCATTGTCTCTTTCTGCAACATGAGCATTGACTTCTTGCCACAGTCAATTACTTACAATATAACACTAGATGAAGTAGTGAAAGCTGAAAATATGCCTCCAGGCACCAAAACACCAGGGGATTAATACTAATGTTTCATTTACATGCAAGAAAGGAAATGTTATGTTGCTCAACTTCACAGAGGGGCAGAGAAGGAGGGAGAAAGGAATCTATTTTCCTTGCATATATTAAGAAAAAGAAAGAAAATAATTTTTCAGACCTGAAAATATTACCCACATCAATTAGCATTCATGCCAAAAAATATTCTTGCATCAAACTCAGGTCTCAGGTTAAATACTAGGGGCCTTATAATGTATTTTTGTGGGGAGAAACACCCACACACACCACCACTATATTCTTTCTGTTCGGGTAGTACTGTATCCTTTGTCTTCCTTCCCAGGTTTTGTAAAACACACTGTAATGTCATCAGTCACAATATATCCCTTTTAATCTCTCATGTAACAGAAGAAATGTGTGCAAGATAAGATGAATGTTTTGTTTTAGGGAGTTTTAAATAGGTTAAAACACAGAAAAGCTCTTTTGTCCTATGCATAAAAACTCTTCACTAGCTTATTCCTGAAGGGACTGGAAAGCAGACTGCCTGGCTTTTTTTTTAGCTAATGCTCTTTACTCTAGCAATGGCTTTTTCTGATAGACAGTGAGATTATGGTCTCTAGTACAATAATAGAACAATGCTGAGTTTTCATTTTAGCCACTAGATCCAGAAAATGCATAGTTAATCATACTTTTCTGGCTTTAATAGTATGTGGATTTGTGGGTTTATTCTGCCCAAAGACCACCAACAGACAATGAGAATGTAATGTTCCCTTTCTTTGGAAAACAGTAATAAGTTAAACACAGAATGTCAATCTTAATTTCCGATTTTATTTTATTGTGTACCAGTTAGACCAAAATAATACAAATTACTCACAAGGAATAAACACAATTACTGTAATCTCAGTTATCAGACAGATCTAGTTCAATAGCATGAGGCTTTCAAAGGCCTCTTTGCCTCAAACGGATGCTGTCAAGCATTTTCTGAACTTTTTAATTCTTTTTTATTCACTGTTGCTTATGCTACGCTTACAAAAGCTTGAAGAAAAGTATCTCCCACCTCATCCAAGCCTGCCAGTTTTGCACTTTTCTATTTGGCAAGCATTGATCTTTGCCTTTTTGAATAGTCTTAAAATTGACACTGCTGTTTTATTTGACAACAATGCACATTTCTATTTCCTGGTACATAGAAAGCCTTATTATACAAAAACATCTCTGATCAACAGCTTGACAGATAGTTACAGAATGGACTACATGAACCAAAAGATGTCTTTTGTTTATTTGTCAACTGCATCTCAGAAAAGCCAAAAATGGGAGGACACCACATTGGTTTTGTGTTCCCATAAAAAACTATTAACGTTTCCAAATGTTTTGATCTTGAATTATTTTCAAAATCCTATAGCTAGAAAAGTAGTTGAGAGAAATATCTTCTTGTGCTAAATGCAGTTTGCCACAGATCTGACTTTAGTTCTGAAAATAACCACAAATATTTGCAGACTTTTAAATAAATATGTTTATTGTTGTAGCCTACACACACATAAAGACAAAATATTTAGTACGCATCTGTAAAATTGATCCTTCCGTCAGAAAACTAACAAATGCTTTACTACTTGAATATTTTTTCTAATAGTATGCTAAGGTGAAAATAAATATCTAGGGATGGTGGCAGCAATCCTGATTTTAAAGTATCATCTTTCTCCCTCAGGGATAAAAAAAAAAAAGTGGAATTTAAATTCTGCAGTAGAAGAAGCGGTAATCTTACATTCGGTTAAGTACAAAGAAAAAGCACTGAGGCATTCAAAATCAAACATTTCAGTAATTAAACTAGAGAATCAGGCTTCTGTTTTCTTTCTGATATTGTTTGGTTTTTATTAATACAGGGAGGATTTAACACATCATGAAGATTAACTTTATATGAGAAACTGATGAAAAATCAATAGTTTTTTTAAGGTTTAAAAATATCTTTCAGTCAGTTTACAATAAAACCTCAAACAGATTTTTACCAGTATATAATGGAAAAGTTTATTCTTCAACTAAGCTGGGATTTTCAAAATTATCTAAATCAGTTAGGTCAAAAAAGGCCAATTTTCTTTATAAAATTATTTTCTTATTTTTACAGCCATTTACCATACACTTTCAGTAGAAAGGTCATCCTTTATTCCTGCCACAAATTCTGCAAAGATATATGATACCTCAAAGCTTAAACACTTTATTTTCAAAGATCTATGTACACAATTTTCAGTCGTACAAATGGGAAGTATTTTGCTAAATATGCAGTGCATTTTTTTAAAAGACGCTAGACTCTAGAAGCCCCCCAAATTCACTGTAGATTAAATATATTAATTTTATAAAAGGTTATAGTAGTTTTCTGATTTTCAGGTCTTTTTTCATCTTACTGTTACACTGTTTGACAGATAAATATTTTAGCAATCTTTCCAAAGTAAATTTTTTTGTGTTGCCTTGAATTCTTTCACTTCTGTACAAAAGCAGATGCACAAATCATTGAGAAAAATACAGTAAAATGACTTGCTTTGCATGCATGCAAAAGAAACCTAATGTAGACACTTTTTTGAGAGTTATTAAACATGCCAACAGGAAAAAAGCCAAATGGCTAACAATGTAACTCATAAATGGAAGAACAGGATGCAGAAACTTTTAGCCCATGTTCCACATAATAACAACAATCATTAGTATTCTGACTACTGCCCTAAATCTGTTCACTGTCATCAGTCACTGATTATTTTGAAAGAGATCGTCCTGTGAAGTCAAGGGGGAAAGGCTTCTTAAAACGATGTTCCAGCCCCGTGGTTTTCTTCATGACTGAAAGAGCTCACAAGTGAACAGACTGAATAATGGTAACTCTGATTTGATTTTCAATGTTTGCTTTCTGCTTTCATATTATATTAAATATTCTGGAAGTTTTTGATAAAAGAAAAGGGCTTTGTGGGGGTACCCTGCACTTTCTCTAGCCTGATGGTATTTGATATATGACAGCTATATCAATTTCCTTTTCTGCCCAGGGAACACTTTTTTTGCCAGACCACTTCCACCTGGATGGCCCTTAGCCGAATTATCTGCCTCATCATTAGACTGAAATTTTATGATAGGATCCTGAGAAAGCCAAATAATACTTGTAGTAGTTATCAGATCAGACATAAAATATAGCCCGTAGTTTTCATTCTGTGAGGCTGTGTTCACATCCATACCCAGGCGTTTTCCTAGTTGTACAGCTCCTCTGAGATCAACTGTCTCTTTTCTATCTTTGATTTCGTTATGTAGTGCTAGGACTTGTTTTCACAGCATTAAGAAAATGTTTCACTTCAGTATTTAGACAAATGAACACCAAAGCTTAGGATTGTAAATGAAAGCTTAAGTACTTTAATTTGTTCCTGGAGTTCACGAGGTTCTTGATGGGTCCATTCTCTGTCTAATGAAAAATGCTGCTAGGAGCAGATGCTGAGAAGCAGAATGTTTCTACAAAATATAGCAATGCCTTTTTGCAGCCTTCTTTGTCTTTCTCTTTTCTACCCTGCTAAGCTAGTGGGTTCCCATCTAAGATCAGGTTCTAAGCTCAGCCACAGGCAAATCAAGTCATGGGCCACGTAGAAATGTCTTTGACACGGCAAGGTCAGTGACATAACTCCTACAGAATATAGCACATTTGTTAAAACAGGACTAATTAAGAAAGGTGATTGCAAGGTCAGATTTAAACACAGAGAATAAATTAGTAGCCAGAAATAGAGCATCTGCTGTGACTATATCAGACCCATAACGAGAGCTGTATTCTCACCATCTCCATTCATCACTAGCAAATTGCAGCATTTTTCCTTTCTTTAGTCTTCTGACACAAGCAAAGCTTTCCCTAGTCTAATGTCACATGCTAAAAGTCCCAGCTTGTAATTCTGTAGCCACTCTGAACCTTCACAAGAGGAAGTTCTGGAAATTTCATGATGAAATATTCAGGACCTCCTTCTTGCCCCACAAGGTCAACAGAGACCTACATTCCTGATTGTCTCTTCTTCCCACGGAAAGGGCAAAAATCACACAAGCTCACAACCACAGGAATAGGAAATCTTTTATTTTCTACTAAAATTGTGATTAGTATGTGGTGATTAATGAAATTGTTATCCTCTGCAGGGGACATGGGGCAACTGAAAAGAATTTTAAAAATGAATGCAAATCTGTATGGTGTAAAAGGCTCACTTTTGCACAGAGAAGGAGAAATAAGAAAATATCTATAGTGTTCTTTGATTTTTTTTTCAGAGCAGCATTCTTGATGAGAAATCTGTTAAAATGCTTTGAATAGTTTTCCTGGAGTTTTAGAGTGCCCGCTTTAAAAAGTGATTGAAAGGAGACTTAGATTCAAGCACAGTCAGTGTCTAATACTATATGTACTTTTTTCCATTCAAAAACATCCTTGGAACATCCTTATACAATATTTAAATTCAAATAGAAGTAGAAAGGACATGTGGTGTGAGCTATGAAGAGCAAAATATCCTACTTATAATTAAAACTTCACATAGTGCCTTTCACTCTGTAAAATTGTAGCTGCAGCTCTTTGGTATCTTGAACCTCTAACAAAGGTGCCATGTAAATGTCCACATAGACCTTTATTTTACTGCACATTTTTACACATTAATGTTTCCTAAAAAGTAAATAGAATTTAGCAAAATGCAACATTTATTCACCAAGAAAATTTTTAAAATACTAATCTATACAATGCACTTGAAATTTTCAGCATCTCCAAAGGAAAAGTTGATTGCATACTGCAAGTACCTCTCTCAGTAGCTTTCCTTCTGTAAATTAACCAACAGCATTCAAAGAAACAGAGCTTCTGCTCAATTTGCTTTAGTTTAATTAGTCTACTTAACACTCAATCTAAGCTAGTTTTTGCCTAATTATACCTGGCTCTCACAATTATTTTGAGTGTATATATATCTTAACACATTGAATAAAATATGATTGAAGGGATACTTTTTTTTTTTACACAAAATCACAATAGTTGTGCAAAATTTCATGTTAAACTTGTTACAGAGAAGGATGTTGTAACCAGATTTATCTTTGGGCTCACGAAAATGTTGCTGATTTTGTGATCATATGAACAATAGTCCACGTAAATCTTATGAATGGATAATGACACATGCAATATTACGTAAATATAATGAACAGTTACCTGTGTTTGCAGCTATCGGTTTTCCATAGCTTAATATTGTTTTGCATAGACTATTATTTTTGTATGTGCAGTACTTTCACAATTTGGAATGGTCTATTTGTAGACCAAAGAAGTCTTCCCCGTTTCCTGTGTGTATACATTTTCCTATTCTCTTTATCAAACTATGACTTATGGAATTTTCACAACTAAAGTGAAATCTTAACAATTATTATGAACTGTTTTTCATAGAGAAAATAAGATGTACCATCTTGCGTACTTGTGGGCTAGGAAGAACTGCATGGCAATTCGTAGAAGCTCGTGTACTTGATACTTTAATATTCTTAAGTAGCAACTCTGATAATGGTCCAGATAATGATCTATTTTGGATGTGGTTGACTGTGCCTTCAAGTGTGCAAACTCGTGAACAAACATTGCATCAAATAATTTGTTCCTTACTGTCATCCTGGAAACACGAATCTAGACAGATTCAAAGCATGAATTAAAGACACTTCCAGGATACTCACTTCAGCAATTTTTGTTAAATTTACAAATTAATGTTTTCAAATATCATTCCCCTCAAGCCAGGATCCCATTGACCCTCTATGTATGAGCATATGAGCATTCAAGTTTCTGTTGTTGAATTAATTGTGTGAAGGATCTGGCCCAGTAGTATAAACAGGACATACAGATTAAAAAAAAAAAAAAAAAAAAAGAAAGGGGCATCAGTATCAGTCTTCTGATGAAGGCCGCCTTCAACTGAAAATATGTGATTGCATTATCAGTAAACAAAAATTTGTTACTTTAAGCATTTTTAGGAAAGAAACCTGTGTTTTAATTTACAGGGGAAATAACAAATATTGTTACTTGTATGGAAACCACTCTTTATGTATGATCAAGCTCTCTTATGTCCAAGGTAAGGAATAGCAACTAGGAAGATTAGTAAAAAAAGAAGGCTTCTCTCTTTTTTCGTTTTTTTTGTCTTTTTTCTTTTCTTCTTACTGAATACCCTACAATAACAGAAATGATGTCTGGCAACAACTTATAATGTTCCTTAATTTTGAAAGTTAAAATTATACTTCAGTTTCCTCACCATGGTGAAAGAAAAGACAAATTATAAGTAATATTGTACAACCAACCTAGAATGATATGTGCAGTGCAGCACAGATATGCTACACAAGTAAGATTTCCATACTGTTCTGCATGTCTGAATAAGGCTGAAGTCCAGCTAATACTATCAATAAATAGCACAGTTTGAAAGTAGGAAAAAAAAATACATATGTGACTTAATACTGTTTTTAATATAGGCTATACACTCCTACAAGCCCTATTATAAGCAAGCAGATAGTTCTTGTTTACACAAAAATTTTGAAATTTTGAAATTTTGAAAAGTGGATCTACATTTTTTTTCCCTTTTTATTTAATAAAAATAATTTAATCACTGATTTTCTCATCTCACTCACTACACTTGTTAAATGAAACCATTTTATTCATCTGTTTGTACTATAAAGAATGTTGGGAGAAAAGACAAAGCACTGTGTTAACCTTATTACAGTTATGTTCCCCATGTAGCTGAAAAATCAACAAATCAACAAATATAAGCAAGCCAGGAAGCATCATTTAGAATGATTTTTAAATACGTGGTAAGAATCTTCACATTATTGTGCAGTTAAGGATAGAACGAGTATCCTTGTTCAAATTTTGGGCAGCTTCATTTACTTTTTGTAATTTTGGTTTTACATTTACTGTTTTGAAATGACAGGAGCCAGACAGAATGATACTGTAGGAGGAAAAAAATCTCTAAGAAAAAGAAAGTTGAAAATTGAAACATATTTATGAAAGCCATGGTGATCAGGCATATATGAGCTATAACCCATATGAATTGCTGGCAATACTAGGAAAGAAAGTGAAACTGATGATTTTTCATTTGCATTTCATCTACATAAAAAGAATATTTAAAAGAATCAAAATTAAATATGTGCAAATACAGATTCTATATGAGGCTGTTTTTTGAGAGCAAGTTCTTGTATATTTATTCTGCTAATGCCTAGATACAGATTTCACTGTTGCTTAGGTGCCCTAGGCATTCTGTGATAAGTTGGGGTGTTTGAACTTGAGTATTTCCGCCATGGAATAATACAGATGAACAGTGACAGACTAATACTACAAAGAAGGATGTATTTAATAATACATCCTCTAGACTTCTAAAGGCAGCTCTTCAAGGAATCCTTAGTCTAACACTGTGTAAAGCACTAATTCAACACAAATGTCTTAAACCTGAAGAACACCACTTTCATTTATTAAAGCATACACACACACACTTATAGCCCTTATTTTGAACAAAAAACTTTTTTCTTTGATTTGCGTTTCCAAACAATATTTTGTATACCTGTCTATTTAACCCTTAAGCTAAGACGCACAAGAACTTCACAAGCAAAACTATCCACCACAGGCCTGATGAAGTTCTATTCTTCCTATGCCTTTGCCATTTACACCAGAGCTAACCGCACTAAAAGACTAGCCCCACTAGGCTTGCTAGTTAAGCCTTGGCTGCAGTCAAAATGGTAAATCTCTTTAAACTACAGTGCCAGTTAAAAGACCTGAAATACTAAAAATGCTATGTCAGATTTGTAAAGGATTTCATTAGTTTTGTGTCTTTGTCTAAGAAACAGTTGCCAATACTCCTCTTCAGCTCTTCAGTCAGCAGGGAATGTTTATGTTAACAAAGCAAGACCACTTCTTTACATAGTTCAGGACTCTTGACAATAAAAATGGAATGAGAGATAACAAAAAACTTGGGAATCTCTTACCAAAACTGCACACTATTTACAGCGTTAATTCCAGTCAATGATAATGGGTAAATACCTGCTTAAATTCTCCATGCTGAAATGCAAATACCTGGCTAAGAAAGAACGAAAAGGTAACAGAAGATTATTTCAGTTTGCATTCAGTGCGAAATTGTGTGCTTTTTCATTTTCCTTCTTTAACCTCTGTGAGAAACTATCAAATGGGAACTGAGGAAGGGTAATTCTTAGCATACAAATTTACAATACAGCATGCTCTAGCATGCGTAGGAATTAAATGCATGTATGTGTTTTAGCAAAATAATAACAGTAATAGTTCCGGGATTCTGTACTGTATTTCTAACAGACAAAAATTGTCCACATACTGGTTATGTTAGGCAGTCTTTCAGCACCAAAGATTTTTCCATTCTAATCAGCATTTGTTTTCTCCATTAAGTAGGAATTAAGTGACCACACTGAGGTCTGTAGAAAATCATTAATTAGGACTTGGAGAGCTTTGCCTTCCCCTCTTCCAGACAGTGAAAAACCAATGGCAGCAAATGGCGTTCCAGTAAAAATTTTCTTAACAGAGTGACTAACAGTAATTCAAATTCTTTTTTCCTGCTTTGGACATTTTACTATACAATGAAAAGAATCACAGAATCACAGAATGGTAGACATTGGAAAGGACCTTCGGAGATCATCTAGTTCCAAACCCCCTGCCAGAGCAGGGTCACCTACAGCAGGTTGCACAGGAACGCGTCCAGGCAGGTTTTGAATGTCTGCAGAGTTGGAGACTCCACCACCTCTCTGGGCAGCCTGTTGCAGTGCTCTGCCACCCTCAGGGTAAAGTTCCTCCTCGTGTTGAGATGGAACTTCCTATGTTCAAGTTTGTGCCCGTTACCTCTTGTGTTTATATTTGTATGCCTCTGTGTTTGTATATTTATATATTTTATATAAAATGCCTCTGTGTTTATACTTATGTGGATATACTTTATGGCACACACTGGGTATTTAAGATCTTCTGCAGACATTAATGAGTGCCTTTATTGGCCACAGTTCTTTCTTTCACTAGAATAAAATTTGTGGTGGAACATAAAATTGACTGGGAAGAATGACAGAATCAGTGCACCGAGAAGGGGGAGGGAGAAGGTGGCTGTGTGGATGAGCTGATGTTGTAGGTTAACCCAAACGGGCAGCTGAACACCACACATCTGCTCATTCACTCCCCACAACCTCCACACCAAATGGGACAGGGGAAGAGGAAAGGAAGAACAAAAGCAAGAAAACTTGGAGGTCAAGATAAATAATAATAATAAAAACAATGACAACAGTAAGAGTAATAACAATAGTAGTAATAATAATGAGTGAAGGATATGTGGAAGAAGAGAGAACAAAACAAAACAAAACTAGACAACTGATGCAAAGGCAATCACTCACCACCTCCCATGGGTAGACTAATGCCCAGCCAGTTCCTGAGCAAAAGAAGGCTAACCCTTCTAAAAGCCTCTTTTTTCCCTTTTACTGATGACTGTGACATTATACGGTTTTGAATGTCTTTTTTGTTAATTTGGGTGATCTTCTTGGTTGTGTCCCTTACCAAGCTATTGCACACCCCCAATCCATTCACTGTGGGAGCAGAGTGAGACCAAAAGCTAAAACATTAGTATGTTACCAATACTGTTAAGTTAAAAATTGTAACACATATGATCTCCTTTGAAAGCCCCATATACTAGAATCATAGAGGAAACAGGGCTTTTTTCTTTTTTTTCCCCCTCTAGAGCATATGTCTAACCTTCATGGATATTAAAAAACAACAACAAAAAAACTAATGATGGCATTTACTTAAATATGGAATTTACTAAAAGTAGTAATAGTGGAATATATGCATACACTACATCAGAGGGCAAGAGAAAAGAAACTAAGATGGCACTTTTCAAAAAGCCTTGTGAGATTTTTTTTAAGTCAGCTTCATAACATTTTGAAGCCCATATCATGATCCTCAAAAGTTTTCCATTTAAATTTCAGAGTTTTGCTCCCACAAAAATTGGAACAAATCTTTCTGTTGATTTGAGTACACCCTAAACTGTCTACAGTTAAATGGCCACAGTAGTATACAAGAAGGTTGCTTGGGGATATTTTGAAATGTGCCTTAAGGCATTGCTTTCCAGTAAAATAAGCAGCAAATTCATAGCAGAAAATGTGAAATTTAGACCTTCTTATACTACAGTATTTTTGAATTATAACAATTAGTCAGATGCAGCTTGCTGAAGATTAAATGAAAACTGGTAAATCCAAGTTACGTGTTTTAGAAGCATATTGCATTATAAGGCTGCAAAAAATCAGCAGTACGATCAGTCTTACTTTTGTCACCATTGTAAACCCAAAGTTTATTTTTATTCACATACACTAATATATAGACATATGCAACTTTAGTAAAGCAGTATGCGCCAGGAAGGTAAAGATCTAGAAAGAAGTCAGAACTCAAACATTTTTGTATTGATTTTTTTTTTTATTTTAATTTCTAAAGTTGACAGTGACACAAAGACCATTTTTAATTTGTTGTCAAATATAAACTTTTCAGCAATCTGAAATATCAGTTACACCTATATTAGTGCACTCTAGAAAAAAAATAATAGAAGGGAAATATAATATTTGAATATCCATGTGTCTCAGTGATTCAAAATGTTTTTTGATCATAGGTGCACCTATTCTGTGCATATTGTTATTTAGAGGTCCAGGGTAATTTTTCAGATATATCACTGAACTAATAAAAGAAGAAGTTCTTTGTTCCAAGCAAGGCAGGAGATCTTTAAATCTGATTATTATTATTAATACTGTTAGTAATAGTGAGACAGAATCTACATGCTTCCGTGATATGTTGACTCTCCACAGGCTTTTATGAGGCTTAAGGCTACATATTATTTTTTCAGAACCAGGTAATCAACATAATTTAACCATCCTCTTCAATGTATTCATCAATGACCTGGATGAGGGGATAGAGTGCACCCTCAGCAAGTTCACTGATGACACAAAGCTGGGGGGGGGGGTTGGCTGACACACGGGAAGGCTGTGCCACCATACAGAGAGACCTGGACAGGCTAGAGAGATGGGCAAAGAGGAACCTTATGAAATTCAATAAGGGCAAGTGTAGGGTGCTGCACCTGGGGAGGAATAACCCCATGCACCAGTACAAGTTGGGGGCTGACCTGCTGGAGAGCAGCTTGGTGGAAAGAGACCTGGGAGTCCTGGTGGACAACAGGATGACCATGAGCCAGCAATGTGCCCTCATGGCCAAGAAGGCCAATGGCATCCTGGGGTGCATCAAGAAGAGTGTGGCCAGCAGGTGGAGGGAGATCATCCTCCCCCTCTACTCTGCCTTGGTGAGGCCACACCTGGAGTACTGTGTCCAGTTCTGGGCTCCCCCGTTCAAGAAGGACAGGGAACTGCTGGAAAGGGTGCAGCAAAGGGTTAGGAAGACGATTAGGGGACTGGAGCACCTCTCTTATGAAGAAAGGCTGAGGGATTTGGGTCTCTTCAGTCTGGAAAAAAGCCGGCTGAGGGGGGACCTTATCAACACTTCTAAATACTTCAAGGGTGGGTGTCAGGAGGATGGGGCCAGGCTCTTTACAGTGGTGCCCAGTGACAGGACAAGAGGTAATGGGCACAAACTTCAGCATAGGAAGTTGCACCTAAACATGAGGAGGAACTTCTTTACTCTGAGGGTGGCAGAACACTGGCACAGGCTGCCCAGAGAGGTGGTGGAGTCTCTAACTCTGGAGACTTTCAAAACCCACCTGGATGTGTTCCTGTGCAACCTGCTGTAGGTGACCCTGCTCTGGCAGGGGGTTTGGACTAGATGATCTCCAGAGGTCCCTTCCAACCCTATGATTCTATGATTCTCTGATACTTTGCAAAATGCATTCACATAGGGTCTGCATAAGATTTAATAGTCTAAATGGCTTATTAACTCACATTTCCAGCCGAGGCACATTTATGATTTTAAACAAATAATGATAACTCTTTCTTAGTCTATTTTCCTGCTAATAGGAAGATTTTTCTGATGTACTGTGGAAAGAAGTACTGCCTACTATACACAAAACTGAACCTCAGCCTTTAGAAAATGCACTTTATTTACCTAGTGAGCAACAGTTAATGTCTTTATCTTTCTTGTGGGCAATATGTCATTGGGGTATTGTTTAAAAGCCCTCAACAGTAAGCATGTTATGGCTCTGTATACATCTATTTAAAATATGTTTCCATGGCAGTTCTGGTGAAGAAAATTGTTACTGATTTCAGATTTAAAGTGAACAAGGTGTAGTGGTTAAGGAACACACTCCAGCTCATGACCCTTTTGCACATCTTGTATCTGCAGAAAAGAGATGTCAAATACACTACATTTATATCCCAGGGCACTCATTCCACTTACAAGAAATAAGTACTAGATTAATAGTCTATATGAAAGCTTATGTAACGCTGCCTTTTAACATTAAAAATTCCAAAGTTAGAGGCTTCATATTTTCATAGTTTACTGATATAGAGGAATTCTGATTTTGCTACAAAAAAAAAAAATAATCACACTTCCTGTTTTTAATCTACAAAAATATAGGGCACCAACATAACAAGGAGCAGACTTTGGTTGTAGATGTTATCAAAAATTTTCTTGGGAACAAAACGGCTAGAATGAGGGTCACAGCATCCTTTGGACATCCACCTGCTCCGATGTGTGGTCCTCCACAGGCTGCAGGTGGATATCTGCTCCACTATTAACCTCCATGGGCTGCAGGGGGACAACATGTCTCACCATGGTCTTCACCATGGGCTGCAGGGGAATCTGGTCCAGCTCCTGGAGCAGCTCCTCCCCTTCCTTCTTCACTGACCCTGGTGTCTGCACAGTTGTTTCTTTAACATGTTCTCATTCCTCTCTCCCGCTGCTGCTGCTGTTGCTGTTGCACAGCAGTTTTTTTCCCCTTCTTAAATACGTTATCACAGAGGCTCTACCACTGTCTCAATGGGCTCAGCTTTGGCCAGCTGTGGGTCTGTCTTGGAGCCAGCTGGTGTTGGCTCTATAGGACATAAGGAATGCTTCTCACATTTTCTCATAGAAGCCACCCTTGTAGCACTCCCGCTACCAAAACCTTGCCACACAAACCCAATACATTATGTTTAAGAGATATAGAGCACATGTGCAATATAATTTGAATTTGCATAGAAATCTTCTAACATCTCTAAAAGAACACTCAAACTTTTCTGCCACCGATCTCCCAGTTTTTTGTCTGAAATCATTATGTGTGACATGATTTAGCTGTGGCATATCACTTAAAAATGTACAGATATTAATGTTCTGTCATTTTTATCTACAGTGTAACAAACTTATCTAGTGGACTTAATTTCACTGAATTTCAGTGTGGACTAAAATATTCCACACTTTGCAAGATTTTTCCTGTGGTAAATATTCATTGTACTCTACGCTTCTGGAATTTAAACAAGATGATTTTCTGTACACCTTGCAGCACTATCCTGCAGACCTTTGCAATTAGTCATAACGCTTCCCAATGTGAATAAGTTTTGTTGATTTCAGCATGTCCCCTCATAATAATAAATGCTTGCAAAATTGAGCCTTTCATTTGTATTTTCACTTCCTGTGTCTTGAATAGTAAAGACATGCTGCAGAAAGTCTTGTTAGGTAACAGCAGCAACACATGTAATACCAGTCAGACTGCTTAAAGTCAGTAATGCAAGGAAAAGTAAGGAAAAAAAAGTGACAAATTTCCAAGAATAGCCACCTAATACTGCTATGGCGGGGAAAGTAGTAGTCTAATCAGGATCTGCAGCTAAACTGAAGAAGTTGTGTAGGAATATGATGTTAGCTGGAGGAAAGAAACTCATAAAAATCAGTGTAAGCAGATCTCCAGCTGGTACAACATTAATCGTATCTCATGCCAAATATGTAACATGTGACATACCAATGTTACCTTTGCAGGAAGGTAATCAGGAGGAATCTGAATTTTACCTGCAGTTAGGGGCAACAGGAAACAAAGAACAGGGCAAATGGGGATGGGGGGACATGAGGGAATTCAGAGCAAAACGATGCAAGACTTAAGCTACAGGACTGTTATTTGTTTCAAGGATGCATCCTTATTCATATTTCATTCCACTAAAGGGGAGGATAATACTCTTACATGTTTTGTTTTATTGTATCAACTATATGTATTGTTCTAAAGCAAGGAGAAAAAGACGTGTGAACATTCCACTCCTCCTTTCTCATAATCATTACTGATATTTATAACAAAATAAACAGATTGAAGTATGGAAATGATAAGACAGAAAATACTGATTGCAATCTTATCATGACTTTTAATGTTAAAATTCAGCAGCGTACACAAGTCAAGGGCAGGACATACACCTCTTGGCAAAAGAATTACAATATTACCTCTATGTTCTGCTTGCTTGTCAGTACCAGAACAGTCCAAGCATGGCAGTACCTAAATCTGGCATGTTCATATTTGTATACATAGCACATTTATTGTTTTACATTTAATATATGATATACGTTGGTTCATAAAATTATAGCAAAATATTTACATTCCCATACAAGAACATTAACAGCTAGGGTCCATTTAGTGTAGTTTAAACATAATCACGCTATTAGCTATGTTAAGTATGGGTTTGGAGGCAAATATGAAAGTTCAGTATTAAAAAGAGTATTCTCCCAAGGCTTTGTTCTCACTCAGGATAGAACATTTTGTAAATGTTACTAAGCCTCTTCCCTTACATAAGTGTACTGATTGCATATGTGTAGCTCTTTATCTCTTTTACAAATAAATCTCATGTACTGGAGGAGTTAGGAAATGCAAAAGACCATCTGGGCATCATTGACCCACTCCTTGCAAATCTGGCAGACAGTTGTACAGCATACAGTATGTTTATTTCAATGTATATATTCCACTAGCTTGATACCTCAGAAAACATACTCAGGAGACCTCCATAATTTTTTTACATTAGAACTGTACACCTGAATGAGCTGTTTTGCCCATGTATGAGGTTTTCACCTTTGTATTTGCAAAGCCTCACAAACAACTCTCAACAATAAAGATGTTTGGTGTTAGAGGCTTGAGACTGGAGACAGCTGAAAAATGAATACTTAATACTCTGTCTAATCAGTCATTTGTTCTGGGAGGAAATGTGATTAAATTAGTATTAGATGTATTTGGATTTAGTTTAAATGCATACCAGCTTCTCCATTTACTGGATGACCAGAGAGAACTAGAAAAACAATTTTGCTATATTCACATCTCCCCTATTGTTTAACAAGATGCTTTGTTCCCTCATTTAGAAGTATATTTAGACAAAATTACTGATACTAACTTCCTATTCAACACCATATGGAATTGTGACAATGTTAAAAAAGAAGCTAAATTAAAGTATACTCTACTGGATTTGTTTACTTGGAGGAAATTTTAAAATAGTTCCAAACCCCCATCTGGAGTACTGTATCCAGTTCTGGGCTCCCCATCTCAAGAAAGACAAGGAACTACTGGAGAGAGTCCAGTGGAAGGTTATGAAGATGCTCAAGGGATGGGAGCATCTCTCTTACAAGGAGAGGCTGAAAGATCTGGGTCTGTTTAGCCTGGAGAAGAGAAGACTGAGAGGGGACCTTATCAATACTTATAAATATCTAAAGGGCGGGTTTCAAGAAGATGGGCCAACCTCTTTTCAGTGGTGCCTGGTGACAGGACAAGAGGTAACAGGCACAAACTGGAACACGGGAAATTCCATCTTAACCCAGGGAAAAACTTCTCTACTCTGAGGGTGGCAGAGCACAGGGACAGGCTGCCCAGAGAGGTGGTGGAGTCTCCAACTTTGGAGACATTCAAAACCCACCTGGACGCGTTCCTGTGCAACCTGCTTTAGGTGAACCTGCTATGGCAGGAGGGTTGGACTAGACGATCTCCAAAGGTCCCTTGCAACCCCCACCAATCTGTGTTTATGAATATTCTTTTTGTTTGAACGAAAACAAAAGGAAACTCTGAAAACACACTAAATGATTTTAAAATAGTACAATTTGTGAAAAAAAAATGCGTTATGCATGAAATGACTATAAGAAAGAAAACACAGTTGCTTCTAGACCAACCATTATTTGCTTGTCTGTGGTTGTCACCATTGTTAGTTTGCTGTCAGAAATACATGCCAAGCAGACAGACCATAAGACTCCAGGACAGATTTTCATTTATGACCTGACTGTTTTAAACATTCCGCTTTTGGGAAGGAAATCAGTTCTGTCCATAACTGCAAGAAGAAAATTCCATTAACGTGGAGGGAGGCTGAGGCAAATGAGTCTGGCTTCTGCACAGTGCAATGAGATATGGTGGGCCTCTGCTCAATACTAAATCCAGGAAGGCTCTCAGGTTTGATAAATTCATACTGATACTTGCCTTATTCAAGTCTTGTCTGGTATAACTCTTTTTTTGCAGAAAAGGTTGGCTTAAATGCTGAAATATTGTGATAATATCTTTGTACCAGAAGATAGAAAAGAGTCATGCTAGGACTTTCTTGTCCCAGAGTGGGACAAAAAGCTTATCCGAGATTGTAAGTACTGCTGTTTTCAAGACAATTTTTACCAGAAGAACTGGTGTATTGTCTGCAAGGAGCAATGAATTAAGTCTAAAGATTTATTGGAAATATGGCTCACTTACATATAATTAATTTATCAACTTTAAGAATTAGTTGTGATGAAAAAGTGTAACTCAATGATTGGGACCACAATTGGTACGGACATATTAACTCTGGACAGCATGAATTTCACTTCTCTGAGCTGACCTGAAAAGTTAAACTAGCAGTCCGCTGAATGTTTTCTGTATACGTCGTCTGTTTCGTGCTATGTATTTAATCGTCTATCCCTTATTATTATGCAAAGCATCTTATTTTGTGTCAAGGGAAACTCTGGGTTTGCCTAATGATATTCTTTTATGACCTGAGAGCCGCAAAAGCTATAACAGACAGATTGACAAGGAAAAGAAATTCAATAATCTAACGAAATCTGACATAATTGTACTTCTACTTTACCACTAGAAATTATTAAGAACAACAATTTTGGTCTTATTTTGTCTGTTGTAATCTAAAGGAACATTAAAGGAGAATGTTTTCATTTTGTTAGCAGAAGTTGTTCTCATACAGGTTTCTTCTAAGAGGAGTAAAGCGCATGAAACCAGCCAGAAGGAAGTTGTAAAATATTAGAAGAAAATGTTTTCTTCCACAGAGCTTTTTTTGTTAGTAACTTCATTTGTTTTAGAGTAATAAGACTTCAATAAATTACTTTTTCATCACATGCAAAATTAATAGCATAAGAAGGTTAATACTCCTGGAACACAGGTTGCAGAGCAGTAATCCTTCAGCTGCTTTTAATTCTTATTTGAGAGTAAATACTCAAAAAACACATCTTTGTGAGGAGCACCTGAGGAAAAATAGTTTCTATATTCACTTGCAAAATGCAACCCATGTCAGGATTGTAGATTCTGATAATCTTGCATTTTTGGTAATTAAATCATAGTTGTCTTTTATAACTTCCGGGAAGCCTGGAAATCCTGGAGTTTGATTCTGCATTGCTTTGCACATAGCACAGTTGCAGGCAACCTCTGTAGGAGAGGTAGAATACTGTCCTTCACTGTCATAGTGCTTGAAGGCGTTCTGACTCAGCTTAAACTTTGGCAAGGACACTCTCCTGCAACGTGCAGAAAAATAAATTTTGGCCCTTTAGATGTTACTGTTACACAGTCAAATATACACAAAAAAATACAAGAAAAGTAAAAATATAGTCTGTCCCTCAGGCAAGACAAAAACACTCCTGAGTACCACTATGAAGACAAAAGAGTAAACAGTGCTTTTAATGCAATATATTATTTAACAGAAGGCATGAATTGAAGAGGAGAGAGATCTTCAGCTTCTTTATGCATATCTTGAACAACAGGTAAATTTACAAGAGATGTGATTCCATACTGGACACAAAGTTTAGACTTTCAGAATAGGCTTTGGTGGAAGCTGAGACAAAGGATACTGCATATTCTCTTGAGGACACTCATTCAGTGGGTGATTTTAAGTACAAATTCATACAGGAAAAGAAATGTTTTATTCCCATAGGTAACTATCTCAATGGCAGAAGACTCACAAGGGATGGTGATTACACCGAAAAAAAGCAAGTGGATCATGCTTATCAGCCTAAGAGAGAAAATGAGCCCTGAAAAAGAATTCACTATTCCAAAACAGGAAATCTGTGGAAGAATGACACATGTCTGCTCCTCTGTGAGAGGTTTTAATAGTTGCTGTCATAACCACCCATCAAATGAAAGAGAGGAAATAAGTTTAGGACTTCTTCCTAAGGCCATCTTGAGAAAATATGGCATATGGACATTCTGAGATCTGGCCACAAACCACACTCCCCTGATAGATCTAGGCAGCATTTCAACATCCAGGGTAGCCCACTGAGCTGGCGCAGAGATCTGCACTGAAATTCTTACGTAGACCTTGCAGAATGCCTCCTTTTCAAAAATCTGTTCTCTGTTTCATTTGAAATACAACATGGTAATAAGTGGCTCACTCATTATTTCAGGGGAATTTAGCCAGGAAGTTTAATTAATCCAATTCCTTTAGGGAACAATAATGGAATGTTTCTTATCCCTTGAAACATCATATTCAATATATAGCCTATGAAAACTAATAAAATGAGCTAGCCAGCCTGGAATGACTTGTTTTTAAACTAGAAAGATACACAGTCCTTAAAAAGCTAAAGAATAAATATTATTTTTTAAAAGTAATGAAATGAAACAAAAAGCA
The DNA here is from genome assembly GCF_028500815.1 of Rissa tridactyla. NCBI lineage: Eukaryota > Metazoa > Chordata > Aves > Charadriiformes > Laridae > Rissa > Rissa tridactyla. The sequence goes on from NC_071497.1 coordinate 54,842,365, forward strand.
TGAAATGAAATGCATGAAATGAGACTGTACAGTAGTCTAGATCATCAACTATTTTCTAATTGAATGTGATGTGACATTTTCTCATTGGTGTATTTTTCTAAAAGCGAAAAGGATATAGTATTACAGACCTTAGAGTACTATATGCTCCCAGCTCCTCCCAGGCATTTGCCTTCTGTACACACAAACAAATTGGAGTGTAGACTGAATTTCTGTTCTGCTGGTGACAAGGAAAACTACTTTCTCCACTTGAGCTCCCTGTTTCTTTACTAACGTCAATCCTAATGTTCTCTTTTGCTGCCACTGGTGTTATCTTCTGTCCTACTTAGCAACTTTGTTCTTTCTTTCCATACCGTGTCATGAACGTCTAGAACCTTCACTTCAATTCCCCTTCTGGATTTCATGGAAAGTAACATAGTTAATCATAATTTTCCAGGCCTGTTTCTGTATAGCTGCTAACAAAAACTTTCTGCTTTCAAGAATATCAGCTGCCTTTAGTTATTTCTTCCTAAGATTTCTTCAAAGGGAAACACTTGAGACATCGTAGTACCTGGAAGGTTGTTTTCTTTTCCATATTATTACCAGGGATCAGCAAAGGAAGGTACAACACTGCAAAGGAAGGTGAGATGAAAGGTGGGGTAGGCAGCAGAGATCCCTGTACCTGCCCAGGGCCAGCCCAGCAGGTCCCTGATAGTGGACAGGGTCACCAGGAGCCCAGCAACCACCAGGCACATCCACAGTGATGAGGCAGGTCCAAGTGCCAGCTTGGCGGTCAAGTACCCAGGACAGCATCAAGGTCCTGTCAATCATTATCGAGGGTCCTATTCAAAAAGATTTTGCTCTGGATTTTGTTATTTCAGTACATTTTGCTAGGAACTGATTCTGCATTTTGAGGCAGGTGGAAAAAAAGATGAAGCAAGAAAATTTTCTTTAATATGGGATTTGGATGGTGGAGTTGTCTCATGCTCTCTGGCTCAAATCCAGTATATATATGTGTGTTAACTGAATGAAAATATTCTTTGTTTCAAAGACTTTTATTCAAAAATTTAAAAATGTATGTGTTGACTTAGTTGCAGGAGATACTTAAAGGGACATTAGAAAGCAATCTCAAGAAGCTTCCAAAACAAATAAAACAGACACAAAATGGGGCCGGGGTGGAGAGGCTGAAGACATCATTTGCTGGGGTCATTGAGATATTCAATGTTCTGTGTGGTTTCACACATAGCAGTATTAAAGGCTACAGACAAATCTTTGGAGTGGGTTAACAAGACTTCTTGCTTTCATTCTGTCTATTCTATTTCATTCATTTTCTCCATTTCCTCACCTTTTATATCACTGGGGAAGTCCAAATTTAGTAATTGAATTTCCTTTCTCTGTTTCTCATTTTTGTTATAGAAGGTGGTAACAAAATCATCTGAGCTGGAAACAGTTTTCTTCTCACACTTTATTATTTTTTTTTCTAAGAGAAGAAACAGCTTAAATCAGTTGTCTTAGCTTATCTTTACTTTTCCTCCTTTACTAAAGCAGACTTGGTTGCTTCCTTATAATGACAAGCATTATTTTTCTTATTTTGAGAAATGGCTTATAAAGTCAACTTTAAGAATGCTACTCTGCTCCATTTTCAGAGGGCAGGAGAGTGCCTAATAGAAGAAAAGCAAATGAGTCCTTCAGGATGGTTCTTGAAGGAAGGAAAAGGGAGCAATGTGTGACGATTACATCACTTTCGTATGGCCGCTTCATAGATAGTGTCTTCTATCCACTTTTTTTCAAAATCTCTTGTAAAAGGTCTCGTTTAACTAAATGAATGGAGGAGGGGTCATAGATGTCCCTTGTGTCCTGCAGGGATATGCAGGGAAAGAGAATTTGACTCCTACACAGTCCTTTCCATGATATACTGCATCATGCAGTGGGGTGTACTTATTTTGTGTTAAGCAGAGTTTTTCTGTTACCTTTTGGTCTAGAGTGCACAGTATAGAACAGTAGTTTCTACAGAAAGCAATACTAACGAGAAGTGACAACCTTCTGCTGCCCCACGCCAACACAAATTGTGCACTTTCATAGCGCTGTGGAAATGAATGCATATCACTGTTACAACAACACATGTTACCAAGGGTAAATTTCCAAGGCACCTGTCTGAACCCAATGTTTCTTAGTACCCCTTGCTTTTTCTCATGAATTCTAGTGCCAAAATTGAGGAGCTGCAGAGTAGTAGTCATATTTGGGAGCAGATGGTCAAACCCACTCCTGTGTCCAAGTAGGCTGATGGGCATAGTTATCTGATGTGTTTAGAGATACTATAGCAAGCCAAGCAGCTCCCTTTACTCACCACCTAGGGATACACTCTGAAGTAAAGACAGATTCCCCTCTGAGCAGACTAGTTGCCAGATTTAAAAACATTTGCTGAATGTTTGCTGGGTTGTATGTGTCCCTAGAAATAATACTGTTTAATAGCCTCATTTTCACAGCTACTTTTTAAAGTGTATTCACAAAAAGATGCTAAGTGTAAATATGTAAGCTTCACATCAGCATCATGCTGTATTTTGAATATTTCACAAGTTTTGCTTAAGAAGAGCCACCGTGACCCCTGTTCCATGCCATAACTGGACCTCTGTTTGATAGGCCAGCTGACTCAATTAATTCTAAAGGTGGCTCCTGGTAGGGAAGAGGAAACTACCATTGGCGGTTTCCTGATGAACTTATCCAAGTGGGCATTCCCAGTTTCTGTCTAACATAAGGCCAAAATAAAATTTCATTTTCTAAAACATGGTTCATTATTTTTTCCAATGCTTTCCAGACTCACAAATGTTACCACCTCCAGATCTAATTAATTCAGACCAGAGAAATAGTGTGTTTGATCTCAACTTGTGGATGACAGCGACTTGACTAGTCAATGAGATGATAGTTGGTGTTTACCTAATTCTATCCATAGAAATTCTACACCACAAAATAGTAAACTTTGCCTCCATGAGACCGTATGCAATTCTGGTAGCACTTCTGCTGTTCTCCAAAACTAGACACTGTTATTCTGGAAGACATAAGTCAGTACTAGAGGAGTCCTGGTATGCAAATATTGCTCTGTAAATGTTCCCTGAATATATACTACCTTTGAGGAAATGGTGGAATCAATCAGCCTTTGCACTGTTCAGAAGGAACTTAGCTATACAAAACTTTCTTAAGATTTTACAAACAAATCTGAGTATGAGTACTTTTAGACAGCGTAGGACTCAAATGTTTTATTTTAAAAATAGCTTTATGTAAGACTGTTAGCTTAAGGTAAGATCAGGACACAGCTGGAAGTGATAGAATCAGTTAAATGGATTTTGGCTACTGTTTAGACATTCATCCACAATACATGGAAAAACTATTGATTAGCTGTGATGATTAGAATTAGACAACAAATTATGATTAAACTAAGAAGTCAGGTAAGTATAACCCCCTTGCAGGACAGCAAGAAGCACCTGTAGAAAGCACTTGTGAGAAGGCTGATTACTTAGCACAGGACAGTCTGATGTAGTGATCACATGTAGTGATACCTTTATAACACAAACCACTGAAAATTACTTTTAGTTTATGAAATAAGCTTGTGAAAGCTACATTCTAGGTGTATCTTTCCTGAAGCAACAATCATTGTTAATATGTAAGAGCTCTACTTTGACTTTCAGCCCAACCTCACTACGCATGACAAAATTGTGTGGAAAAGTGTACAGTACACTCTTCAATACTGAATCATACACTTTCGATTTTATTTTATTGTTGCCTACCAAAGCAAAGTTTACAAAGCTCCAGAGAAAAAATGAAAGGAAAATTGCCTCTTTTTCAGAATTTCGTGGGTTTGATTACTTATTTTTGTTTGTGGAATAAACCACCAGTAACATTCAATACTCTGTCATTATCTGACATAGCATTTGACACATATGAGAGAACAGTCTGAATCACTTCTAGCTGGCTAGCTATATGAAATGGTGGGGTTTTTAATTATCTTTATTTACATATGTAATTATTATTTTCAGATTCATTAAAGGAACATTATTATTTCTAGTAAAATAGGCATATTATATGCAAATAAGTGTGTGTGGTCTTAGCGACTTTTGGTAATTTAGGAATATCAGCAGTATTATCACCACACAGCACAAAGTTATTTGAGTCTTACGTGAGCTAAACTGTGATGTGTCATATGCAACATAAGCTACCCCATTAGCTAAATATGAATCAATCACTTCTATGCATTCTACTGAAGGGCTAAGAAAGGAATACGCAGATCCAAGTAAGATTCAGATCAGGTTTTGCTGAAAAATCTTCATGCTGAGAGCTCTGACAGCTAGTGAGTCATAATTTAGCGGAAAAACCTCTACCAATTTCCCATTGATGCTCATCCTCTTTCACAATATGTGAAGCAGGAGAACATGGAATTCATCACATGATAAAGTAGTTGTGTTTTGGAAGAACAAAGGAAAACCAAGTTCCAGATTTCAAGACCTTACTTGAGTCTCTGGCTGAGTGTGAAATAGTTTCACTGAAACAGATGGATTCAGGCCTCATTCAGCACTACCAGCTATGTGCAACGTAAGGAGTCTAGTGACACATACTTCCTACAACATCTAAGTCTAGCCATCTAGAGGAGAGGGTTTCTAAACTGTTTAAAGGGACCTTAACTATTTCTCTTACAGTTGGGAATTGTTGTGTGTTGTGGTTTGGCCCCATCTGGTAACTAGGACCACATTGCTCACTCACTTGACCAGTTGGGATGGGAAAGAGAATCAGAAGAGTGAAAGTGAGGAAGCACTCATGGGTTGAAATAAAGACAGTTTAATAGGTAGAGTGAAAGCTGCTTTTGCAAGCAAAGCAAAACAAGGAATTCCCACTGGGAGGCAGCTCCAGGAAAGCCAGGCTCCATTACACATAACGGTTGCTCAAGAAGACAAACGCCATAACTCCAAATGTCCCTCCCTTCCTTCTTCTTCCCCCAGCTTTTTATACTGAGCATGACATCACATGGTTTGGAATAGACCTTTAGTCAGCTGGGGTCAGCTCTCCCAGCTGTATCCCTTCCCAGCATCTTGCGCTCTCACAGCCTCTTGTGTCCTCCCAGCCTGCTCATTGGCAGGGTGGTATGAGGAGCAGAAAAGATCTTGACTGCCTGGCAACAACCAAAAAACATTCATGTGCTGTCGTCACTGTTTCTTATCCCAAATCCAAAACATAGCTCTACACCAACTGGTAGCAAGAAAGTTAACTCCGTTCTAGCTGAAACCATGACGTTGTGTCAGCAGTTTTATCCAAGGGCATACAGCACTGGAAGCACCAATAGTTGCAGCTGTAGGATTATTAGGGATAGGTAATTATGGCTTGAGGCATCAAAACCTCCATCATTTTGTTGTAAATAGTGATTCAGTGGGAGCTAGAATACTTTATATGTCATCATCAGAGTTTTACTTCTGGATTTCAATTTGTTTCTTCTTGTAGTCAAAGCTCTTTTATGCAAAGGCTGTGGGAAAGAGCATGATCAAGGTATCACACATGTATTGCATATTTAACTGGATTTCTCAAGGAGGAGCAGGAACCCCACAATGGAATGCAAGTTGTTTGTTATCAGAAAATAAGGGATTCGCTGTTTGGTTTGTTTGGTTGTTTCTCTTTCAGTTCAAATAGCAAGAGGATAATTCATGCTTCAGCTTGTTTATTTTATTTTATTTCTTTCCAGAAGGGATATATTTTTTTAAATATATATATTTGTTGTCTTTTGAATAGTTTTCATTATCAAGACACCTTGAAAGTCTGTCTTCCTTATTTAGTAGAATAGCAAAAACTAGTTCATGAGGTTCCCAGTTGCCTAAAACACAGTAGCGTTTGTTGGAAGCAAGCAGCATGCTGTCTGAGTCTAGCGATTCAGAGATGAGGAAGCTTGTTATGGGTAACTTTGCCCTGAGCAGTAGATACCTTCGCATTTAGAAAAAGGTGAGAATTTGAATGTACAGCAAAAAGAACTGGCCTTCTATGTCTACAAATGCTGAAAAATAAGTGCAGCTTTTTCAAAAGGGAAAAAAGACTGCAGTTGCAAGTCTTGGTGTATTTGTGAGACAAACAAGCAATTATAGAGAAAAAATGTTAAGACTAAATGTCAAATGTTGGTGATCTCATTCAATTGCAGCATTTTTGTAAATTACTTTTGTTCATATTAAAGTGCAATTGATAAGGAGGAATTTATTTTTCAATTAATAGATAAAAATAAGGGCTCAAAGATTTACAAATGGATTTATTTTGCAATTAGAAAAAAAAAAATTCACTCTGCAACAAAGAGTTGTGCCTCTGGGTAGCTAAGAAATCATTTTTACTCTCTGGGCTGTTTTTTGAATGAAGCAGCTACATCTTAAAGTGAGAATTACTGCAGTATATCTTTGCTTTTCTGAAAAATATTTAAAATGATTGCTGCCATAAAATATTCAATTCTACTTTTACCCCTCACCAAATGCTACCTTATCAGACAGGTTTTGATAAAAGACTATGCCATTTCTCCTTTGAACACTAGGGATATTAATACTTACATTACCTGCCTCTGGGAATGCTGTGAGAGATGATTATTAATGCTTACAAAATAAAGCACTACAGCAATAGAAAGCATTGTAGTATTGAAATGTGAATACATAGGCAGTGTGCACATTTCTTTATTATGAAAGTGTCAGTTCCATTCTTAAAACTGAGAAGAAATTTGCATATCATAATAATGTCTGTCAGTAGACGTTGATCAGTAAAGAAAAATTTTCAGATTTATTCATGTGCATTTTCTTATTCCTATAAATAGCCATTTGTAAGAAGTATGTTTGTATAAATCAGGAATATCTCTGATTAGATTTAGCAATAAATCCAAAAGCTAATTTATTAAATTTAAATTTCTAAAATCATTAATTTCTTCAGGTCATTTCACGCAAGTAACCAATTAATGTATCCAAATTATTCAAACAGGATTTCTCTGTTTCTCAGATCTGATGTGGTAACCTAGTACTGTTCTTGTAGCAAAAAAAACCCCGCAGTCTTCTTAATTCCTTTTTTCTTCAGTCTATCACTTGATTGAATGGATCATAGAAAGGGTTTTTGTACAGTCTTTCAACATTGCCCATTATATCATCTGGGATCTGGAGGAACAAGTGTCAATACAGAGGAAAGAGCAGTGGAGTAACTCTACAGAAAATTACTGTTTTTTCAAGCATGCCATACCTCAACCATTTGAAATAAAAGCATGGTACAGAGGGAGATATGGAAAGCTACTATAAGAATATAAACTTGAAATACTGTAAAATTCAGGCTAGGGAAGTAGGTTCGAAGACTCCCTTTACTTTCAAACCAAGGTGATAGCTGCATAATCTTTGCACTAAGTAACAGGATTCATGCAGCCTAACCATCTGAATAAAGCTGTTATTTCCACATCCACTTTGGAAGAATTCCAATATTGTAGGAATTGTGGGCCCACTGTTGAGTGAGACAGCAGCCATGGTGACAGAGGATGCGGAGAAGGCAGAGTTACTGAATGCCGTCTTTGCTTCGGTCTTTACTGCTCAGCCCAGCCCTCAGGACTCCCAGACTTTGGAGGTAGCAGGGAAAGTCTGGAGGAAGGAAGACTTCCCCTTGGATGAGGAGGATCAAGGGAGAGATCAATTAAGTAAACTGGATATCCACAAGTCCATGGGTCCCGATGGGATGCACCCACGAGTGCTGAGGGAGCTGGCGAAGTCATTGCTGGGCCACTCTCCATCATCTTTGAAAGCTCCTGGAGAACAGGTGAGGTGCCTAGAGGACTGGAGGAAAGACAGTGTCACTCCAGCCTTCAAAAAGGGCAAGAATGAGGAGACGGGGAACTACAGGTCGGTCAGCCTCACCTCCATCCCTGGAAAGACAATGAAACAGCTCATTCTGGGCATCATCTCAAGGCATGTGGAGGAAAAGAAAGCTATCAGAAGTACTCAACATGGATTCACCAAGGGGAAATCATGTCTGACTAATCTGATAGCCTTCTGCGATGCCATGATTGGATGGATAGATATGGGGAGGGCAGTGGATGTTGTCTACCTTGACTTCAGCAAGTCTTTCGACACGGTCTCACACAGCATCCTCATAAGGAAGTTTGGAAGTGTGGGTTAGAATAACGGACAGTGGGGTGGATAGAAAACTGGTTGAAAGGCAGAGCTCAGAGGGTCATGGTCAGGGGTACAGGGTCTAGTTGGAGGTCAGTGACAAGTGATGTTCCCCAGGGCTCAGTACTGGGTCCAGTCCTGTTCAATATATTCAGCAATGACCTGGATGAGGGGATAAAGTGCACCCTCAGCAAGTTTGCTGATGACACAAAACTGGGGGGGGTGGTTGTTCCCAATTTCCTCACCTTATGCACGTGCAATCTCTATTCTCTTCCTTCATTCAAAATTTATCTTCTGGAATTCCTTAATCTCTGAAAATGTGTGTAAAACCCTGAAGAAGTCAAGCAAGGGTCTTCATTTCCACACTTAGGTTTGGAAAAGGCCTTACGTCTCTCAGAAAATTCTTGCCTATGAAGGACTCAATTATTTGGTTAGAGTGGAGACCAGAGAGCATTCAGTCTGGAATTTAAGCAGCCAGGCATATCATGGTGTGACCTGTGCCTTTCATTCCCATTCTCCCTGTGCTTTCTTGTGTTCAACAGTTCTCTTGACAGCTCATGGTTTGTTCCTGGTCTTAGAATAGAGTTGTCTGGTAGAACTAAAGTTTTATAAGTGTAAATTGCATATATTTGAACATGCAAATAAGAAATTTAATTATTATTTCAGTCTCAATAGGTCTATAGTTCCATTCAAGCCATGAAAACAGCACCTGAGGAATGACAAGTCTGATATTACAATAATTTGCTGCGGATCCAGTCTAAACACTTGATATTCAGTTTTCCTTTGGGACATATTTGCACAACTTGTGTCAAAAACTAGTTCTTAGATTAATTCTTCTCACATTTTTCTCTGAAAAGCTGCTCTACGGTTGGCAAAATCCACAAAAACTAAATGTCATGTAGCCAGGAAAACATCTTAAAAGGAATTATGGAATAAAAGTTATATGAGAAATTCATGGAGTCCCAAACTCTGTTTGGTGAGGTATCTGTTATGTAATACTGTGAAGGTTAGCATTGATTTTCAAAGTGATGAGGCCATCACAAGAAAAGCCAGACTTCCAACCTGGATATCAAATTTTCACTAGATCCAGAAGTTGAGCACAAATGTTTTGCCTAAGCAATGAGTTTCAACAGTAATCCTCTCTGAAAGTGAAAGCTTCGTTGACATTGTGTTTTTTTCTTCTCTTGAAACAATGAACAAAAATGTCCACTGGTGTCAGTTGTGAATCTTTAATATAAGAAAGTGCATAAGAAGGTATAGTAAGATCATCTAGTCATTTTATGGCGAAAAAAACCCAAAACAGTTATCCTTTCCTCTGTACTCTAGAGAGATCAATTCAAGAAAAAATGGTTTGTTTTGTTATCCGGATGATACACAGACCTCAGCTACTGTTTTTACTGCCATGTTGAGGAGTTAATCAAGCCTTTGTTTGCAATATAGTCCCCTTATAACATAATTGCTATGTGACTGTTGATTTGAGTTTTAATTGCCTGATAAATTGAGTGTAAAATCCTATAGTAGGAGAAGAAATAAGAGAAAAAGAGGATGGTGCTCAGGCAATTCAATGTAAAAACATTTACATAAATTTGAGCACAAGGACCTTACAGTTCTAGATGGCATGAGGTTGGAAAGCCAGAAGGGGGGAAATCTGTCCTTTTGAATTCTTCTGTTATGTCTTTGCATCATGCTGGTTGTTTTGGCTACTCTTATGGAAATTATTAGAAAAAAATAGTTCCTGGTTAAGTCATCTCTGTGGCCATGTCAATTTTATTAATATCCTCCTGTAAATAGCACATTTTTGTCTGGTTCCATTAAGGACCTGTTAGGTGATTTAAAGTAAAATACAATGTTGGGGTTTTTTTTATATACACAGATACTGCCTACACAGAGGTTTGCTTGGAAACCAGGCAATTTTGAGACATGGCCTTTGAGATTAAAAAAAATATCCAAGACTTCAAAAGCCCCAGGATCTGACACATGCTGTATGATTGTGTACCTATGTTTGTGTATTATAAATCTGTGTATTTTATTATTATATTGTGATTATTATTTATTTCTAAAAACCAGAAGATTCTTCATTTTATGCTGTTTGGAATTTCTTGCTTGCTTTCATTTTTCCCTTGGGACTGCAGAAGTCGGTTTTATTTTATTTTGTTTTGATTATTATGTGATCTTTCTACACTCTTCGGCCACCTGTTGAGGAAAATACACCATTCCATATGTCTGATGATTTATTTGATGATATATGGAAATGCATGTTTGTACATATGCATGTTTGAAACGTATCTATATGTCTTGTCAGAACTGAATGGTTTACTTTGTGATGGAAGAATGAGTGACCTGTATGTGTACTATCATAGTATTTTCAGAAAAAAAAATACCAAAAACCTCTCCAGGCTTCTCTCCATGATATCCCCTTGTTATCTTTCCAGAGCATATCAGAGCTCCTCCATCACGTTCTTGAAAGTGGAAAGGATAGCTAAAAGGGAACGAAAAGATTCAAATTTCGTATTTTGAAGGTGGAAGTCACAGCTGGAAGACCATTTTCTGTGATCATACATCTTCTTTCCATTAAGATCTGTCATGTAAACATCATGACTCCAGACTTTTCAAATTCTGGGCAAAAGATTTGAAAGAATGGAGCAATTTCTGTGCATCTTCATTGTGAACACAAATGCCCTATATGGTTCTTTTTCAGACAGAAGGTGAAGAGCTCAGGATTTACCCGATAAAGACAAAACAAGTGATTTGTCTCCTTTTTCATAGGGTGATACGTGCGATCCAGTCATCTCAAAATATATTAACGCTTCAGTATGTTATTTGGTGCAGTACTGATCTAATAAGTTTAACAGTACACCCCTTTAAGGTTTGCTTTGACGACCAGTTTCAAAGGATATCCAAAGAATAAAGAAGACGCTTGAAAAACAACTGTGTAAAGAACCAAGTATCAAAATAAAAGGAAGTTTCCGTATTCCCCCACACATATCGGAGATTCAGCTAAGGTTCACAGTTCCAGAAACTATGGAAAAACAGACTGGTCTGTCTAGAAGTTCTGGTTTAACTCTTGTAAGAAAGCATGGGCTTTCCTAACCAGCTTAGTACTTGTGGCAGTACATATTGATTTTTACCACCTGCATGAACCCTCTTAGGCTTTCTCAGAGGCCAGAAACTGAATGAATGTGTAGGCCTTACTGCCTTTTTGTATCCCATCATCCCAGCTTTGCTAGTAAGCAAACGAAACAGATGTAAAGGTGTTTGATCTACTAGTGGCTCTCTCTTGCCAAGTTCTTCACTAAAAAAGTAGTGCTGTTTCTGCTTCTGATCAGCAAATTCTAAAATTATACTAAAAATTACTTATGAATACTAATATATAGCCACAATAGTAAATACTTTTTTTTCCCACAGAAATGATTGATCTATGATTCTACAATTCTATAATTCTATGAAATACTAAAATTATTCATAACATAAGATTATCCCAGTAGTTTTATCATAGTACTGTATCTTTTGGGATCTCTGGTACTTTTCTTCAGCAGACTTCTGAATTCATTCTGATACTGTTATTCAGAGCTCCTATATTACAATGCAACTGTTAGTGCAATAAACACCAACTAGTCAGTGCAGTACATTTAATTTGAATTAGGCCTCTTATTCTTTTACATATTGCAAAGGCATAATGTATAATGGCCCACAGATTAAAGACAGAGGAACACAGCAGGAATGCTACATTTAAGTTTGCTTATTTTCTGATTTTAAACTACAGCAATTTTGAGTTTAAAACAGCACTTCTCCCTTACCCATTAGTAGCCCATTGATCTCTACAAGCCAACATAGAAGGGCTGTGTTACTCTTCCCGACTGCTTTTCCCTTGGGGAACATAATTTCTGAGAGTAAAACAAATAGGTAGGCAGCTACCATTGAACACTATGGATTGGAAAATAAAATAACGATCACATGCCTCAAGACTCCAGATGTTACAAGAATTTCAAGATGTTACCTGGAACTGTGGAACTGTTGTCATGTGGCACTCTAAAAGTGACTTTTCTGTTTGGCAATGTGTAACATATAAGTCTCCAAAAGAAGTACACACATCCTCCTAGCAATTCAAAAGTCCTTCCGGATTCTGCAGACTCTGTAGCTACATGCACCATTTCTGTTCTTTGCTCAGGCATCAGCTAATGAGGAAAACTAATGAGGAAAAAGTGGATCTCTCTTCTCAAGAATAAGGCTACTCTTTAAGACCTAGCAAATCTGCTACATGTCTCTGGTCTTGATAAATAGCAACAGGTCAAGTGGAAACACTGACAGTCATGAACTCTGAGGTTTCACAACCTATGCCTAAAAAAGGCCAGCAGTCACTAGATAGCAGAGATTGGCCAACACACAGTAAGGTGCGGTGTAGGTCACTCTTACCCACTTCAGAGTTGTTACTTGGGAACAACAGGCTGCGTTGAACATGAAAGATGACACCTTTTGTACAAGGGAGTACTGTCAGCAATATTGCTTCTTGCCCAAACAGGTACAACATGATAGACTTTCCAGGAGAGCTGCCATTTCTCATACTTCCTTAACCTATGGAAAGTCTGCAAACAAAGAGAATTTTGACAGGAGACACCATTGCTGTTGTGTAGGTCAGTGAGGCTTGCTGGTGTTTCTTACTGCCAGGAAGGGGTAAGGAGTATGTGCCTCATGAGCAAGGCAGGACATTAATCAACTGTTACCCAGTAGTGTCATTCCCTTCCATAACTTAGTTGTTCATGCACCTGTAAATTCTGCAGCAGGGACTGCAGACCCATGTGAAGGTAAACCTCCCTCCCAGTGCATCTCCGTAAATACCAGCTTTCTCTGCCACTCTGTGGAGGCACTGCCTCCTGGAAGCCATCCTCATTCGTACACATAGTTATTCACTGTTAATTATATATGCACATATTAATGGACTTCTGCTAAAGCATTTTAAATAATTCCATTCTGGGTTTTGAAAATGCAAACATGTTTTATAACTTGTGAAAATATGAAGGGGGTATGCATGGGGTGTTGAGTGTTTCCCATTAAAAATTAGGAAATTTTTGATGGATACAATATGGCAGAATATATTAAGATAATTAATTTATGTTTGTTCCAGGTTTTTTTTTTTCATTTCCCAGCATGACCTCTGTTTTATGCATAACAGAACAATCAAAAATGGATTAGTTTATAGACTGAAAACACTCAGAGCTTTATCTTTCCATGGAAAACTTATCTAGTCTAAGATGGTTTGTACTTTGATTGATGGAAACCATAGTAATTTCTTTTACTTGAGTCAAACACTCTGACTCAAATATTTCATCACAGTCACAGGGTTTTTGTTGTTTTCACAGCTTTCTGATCAACTATTTTTTTTTACTCTTTTTTTTCTTCACGTAAATAAAATTGTTTCCAGGATCCAACATCTGGCACTTACTGGGTGAAGGAATGAATGGAAAGACAGTGTGTTCATAGGATTACAGGACAAGCTGAGAAGGAAAATTTATGCAGAGTTTTGTAAGCTTAGTGAGGCAGAAAATAGATTGGGGTGCAGAGAAGAAATAAGGTGTCAGTCAAAACTACGCATACAGACATAAGCTTCCACAACACAAGAGCAGTCATGTGCTTTCTTAGCTTTTGTGACTTCAACAGTTACTTCTGCGTTTGGGGAGAACAGCAGACAGATGTTTTCTAGAGATCATACTCTTAAGTGACTCTTTACAAGTCTCTTTTAAAGCCTGGCAAAATCAAGAACACAAGTACCTTGCAAGATGTAACAGAGGGTAGAATGGCTTCAAGGAAGGATCCTAAGGAGGCAAAAAACTTTGCAGCTGAACACTGTAACTTGGCCATTCCATTCCCTTGTGCAAACTGTTTTTCTTCAAATTTATAATTTCATCTCTGTATTTTTCTGTAGCATAGTGGAGGTCAATGTTTTGTACTCAATACTGACAAATGAAAACAAGAATTATATGCACGTAGGGTATTGTAATAGTAAAGTCAATCTGCTGCAACTGTTTTTCAAGCCCTCCTGTGTGGATATTTTTGTCTAATGGCTTCTGCTGATCTCCTTTCTCTATTTGATTTATAAGCAGGGAGCTGTCCCCTGAAATGACTGAGAATGACAAGATTTTATAAACGAGATTATACTATGAAATATTATTGGCAATACTATGCAAATTGCCAGAAAGGCATTAGACTGCAATTTAACTAGCACCTAAGAAAGAATGTCTGTTACATATGTGACACACAGCAATTAAAGAACTTGTTCATTTGCATGCAAAGTATCTATTTCATTATTTTACTTGAAGCATATACTTAGTTGCTTTTGAGATAATGGTACTCAAATTTATAACATTAAAGAAGAAAGAACATCCTGAAAGAGTCCATTTTAAAGGTAAAGGGGCAATGATCATCTGTCTTTGGTAGCCTGAACTACACACAGGGCTATCAGCTGACTTCAGTTATATCCCCTCAGTGAAAATTTGATAGGTTCTATTGAATGCCTGATTATTCTATAGAATAAAATGTTCATATAATAGTACCAACATTATAAAGTCAGGTACTTTATTGATACTTTCATGGGTTAGAGCTCATGTGCACAAAGAGTAAGTAAAGTCACTTCACTGTTATATGGTGGATAAGAAATAATAGATCATCCAATTTTCCAAGACATGTTTCCCCTATCTCTTACCAGCACACTTCTATCAACACGTTTAGATATTTGTGGCAGGTTAATATGGGCCATTTTCACCTGGCAACAGCATCAGCCCTTAGCAACAGTGCGTGTGTATTCAGACTACCAGTAACACTGAGCCAAAATGGAATATCAGACTATAGAAACCTTTGGACAATGTATGTCATGAATTTTCAGATATTATTTTGCCTTAGCAACAGTCTCATTTCATTCCCTAGCAACTCTGAATAAAAACTCAGTTTTGTTTTCTGCTCAAAATTGCCTCTTGGGAAAAACTAAGAGGATCCCCTTGTTAAATTTAATGAAATTCAGTGTTTCGCTTATTCCTAGTTTAAGATAAACAGCAGAATTCAATATTGCACAGTAGTGCTCTACACCTACACAGTATGTCATGGCTTGAGAGTTACGAAAATTAAGGTGGTAGAGCTGTATTTTAATGTTATTCTTTTACTTTTTTGTACATACTTGTATACAGCTACTATTTCACAAATTTTTATTAGTATTATACATGTACAGAAATCATTACTTTCATCTATCAAGCTTCTTGCATCCTGCCTGAGCAAGCTTTTGTATCATTTGATAACAAAGGCCTATGTATTCTTCTACTGGAATCTTTGAGGAGAAAATACATTGTCCCTGAAGGGAGTAGTAAGTCTCCACTGCTATTTTATTGCCATTCATACGTATGCTGTCTACTTACCCATTGGCACGGAAGTATCAGCTAAAATTGTACAGTAGGCCTGTTATGATGAACATCCACTTTGATTGTGATTAGATTTCGCAATATTTCTGTAGTGCAGCAGATACTTATCTTGTGGTGGATACTTATCTAGCAGTGGTTCCTCAGTGTGTTAGCATTTTGTGTGATTTTCATTTTCTGCTATTATCTCACCATATTGAAATTATTCAATTCCTCTTTTCTCTGTTTAAAGTGCCTCCTGGACTCTGTATTTGAATGTTTAAAGAAATATGATCCCCATTGCATTCTTAAAAGAGAGTAATTGACATGGTGTTAAAAAGTATTTGTGTATAGTGTAGAATTCAAACGAGAAAAGGAAAGGAAACAAAAAGCAATGTGAATGATCACAGAGCGTGTTAGTCCCATTTGTGTCTTCTGTCTGTTACCTGTGTCCTTACTCCACTGCAATAAAAACATATATATTTAAATACAAAGGGATACAATTAATCATCTGCATTCGATATGAACTGTGTCCTTTTTGCAATTTTCAGTGCTATCTTATGCTTACACAGCCTTCATAGTCTTCATATAGGTTTTTTAAACAACTAAATTTTACACACTAAGAATATGTGTGCTTGTAAGAAAGTGAAATACTGTGTAACTGCTAAGTGACTTGAAAGAAACGAGTAATCTGACCCACAAACACAGTAAATTTTCAGGCCAGAAAATTTTCAGTCTTTAGTTCTGTGACTTAGACTTGCCCCCACACTAAGTAATATTATTCATCTTACCTCACCACGCAGCACTGATCTGATTCCAAATCGTATCTACGAATGATTTTCTTTTATATGTTATACACACAGAAAAGGTATACAATACTTTTCTGTGTATGCAGTCTTTTCTATATAACCTTTCTGCTTTGGCAACCAAGATACAGAGGGCATTGCTTATTGTTATCATGAACATGCTTTGAAATGTCTCCATTTCCCACAGTCATTTCCACTTAACTAGACTCAATTTCATCTTATTAAAAACAAGGTCCTCCTGATCATAAAACAGCCTCATAGCAACAATAAGCTACAGCACAGGAAAAAAAACCACAAAAACAAAGCACAAAATAAAACAACAACAAAAACCACTCAAATTCTCTCTTAATTAAAAGTATCATATTTGTTTGAATAAGAAAATATATGACAAAATATGGTGAAATAAATGATTTATTATCAATATTATTATAGTTCAGCCAATCATGTTCTCTTCCTGTGTTATATTTGAGGTATGGGAATTCTTTTGGTGCATCAGACAAGAATGTGGTTTCTGGTATGACAGTTCTGTACATGTATACAGTGTTAATATATCTGGTTATGTCCTATGTTAACATTAGCACATGAAGACCATGAAATGTTATCACATATTTCAGACGAAACAACAAGTATACCTTGCTTATCAACCCATGCAGTTATGCACACATATAAATATATTCTCAGATACACACAATCTTTAGATAATCAGGAGAGTCAGTCAATATATGGTGAAATCTGGCCTCAGAAATTCCTCATGGACAAACAGAAGTCAGAGTTTAATGATATCTTATTGCCATATAACCCGCTACTTCCTCTATTCTTTCTCTACGGACTTCACATCTAGTTTAGCTTCAGAATACCAAAATTACAAATTTTGCATATCAACTTTTTAATGAAAATCAAGCAAAGGAAGTCATGTAATCCCTTCTCTGGATACAAAAGCAGGCTAAGACACAAATAAATGGTAGTTTATCAAAAGAAATAAAGCCACAAGTGCTACAAAATGGCAGAGGTGTTCTAACACCACTTAGAAATAAATCAAATGCCACATTAAAAATTTATTTTGATTAATTTATCTTTGAAGAAAATATTAGAAAGAAATTATATTGGATGAGTGATTAGTTTATCACTTTGGGGAAAACAGGTACAATGTGTTTAGCCTTTAATAATGCATAATTGGAAAACTACTATTTGGACAGAGATTTCTGGCATGGCTGTGAAATAGAAAACTGTTTTTAAATTAATTTCTGGTGTTAATTAAAGGCCTGACTCAAACTCTCTCTGAAGACCCAGGGAAATTTATCCATTGCGTTCAGTAAATTTTGGAACCAATCCTACGTTATCTCTACCAAAAGAGGAAAATGCTGAATATTGTAATTCAGATTTTTAAAAGCAGCTAATGAGTTTGACAAAGAAAGATGAAAGATTAAAGTGCTGATATCATGAATATGGTGATGTCAAGATAGAATATTAAACCATGGTACGGACATTTATTCAAGTATGTATCTGCAGTTTGGAATAATTTCCCAAATTAGGGGAGGGTATTCAGAAGTAGTTCTGAGATTTCTCTTGATTATAGCCAGTTTTGGGGAGGAACATCACACTGGAAATCAGTCAGACAAAATCGCACAATAAGAAGATGCAGAAGTACATATATCTTATTGATGACTGGAAACCTATTTTTAAATTAGAAACATGGGCAATACTTTTTGGGGGGGAATCAACAAAAATAGTAACCTTTCATTAAGTGGAAAAGTCTTGCCATGTTCTACACAAGTCAGGAAAACAACTGGTTACTGTAAAATATTTACAAACATTGTTCTATAATGTAATATACCCCAAGAGGTTTAAGGTTTTGCATGTCACTGATCAGACTGCAGCTAACATGAGTTAAACTAATTTTCCTGGAGTGGATCCCACAGTGTGTATTGCTGTTGTTAATCATTTTATTGATTGAAGTTCATCCCTGTGCAGAGGACCTGTCCAATACCCATGGAGAGAAATTAAAACTTGCTCCTGCAAACACTTAAGCATCTGCTTATTTTTGCATGAGTAAGGAGCTCTCTTCAATTTTAGCAGGCTTGCTGATGTGTATAGACTTCAGTGTGCATAAATGTTTCATAGCATTTCTGAACATAACTGTTGAGAAAGACTGTGTTCCAAATGTGTAGTGCATTTATCTTGTACTGGCCGTCAGTGTAATGGTGAATTTGCATTAAGTAAAATGTTTGCTCTGCAGAAATATAAAAACGTTCGTTGCTTGACTCCGTTATTAGTATGTATTGTGAAGACTAAAAATATGATTCTACAGTCCTTACTTTGACTCAGAGGACATCTTTTATTGACAATAAGTGGACCAACACGTAGAGGTGCAATAGCACTGAAATTAGCAGAGTTGTAACTGGTACAACTAGTACTAGTACTAACCTACAACAGCAGAATTTGGTGCAGTGCTTTTGAGTAAATTATTGCTTGAAGAGAAACCGCATCTGTAGTCTTTTTCAATAATAAATATAATAAAAATAATAAAGATTATTGGAAAAGGTTTTATGTTGCAAGCCTGAAAGCAAAAAGTGTGTTAGAAGGCCTACTAAAGAGGACAGGTATCTTAATACTGCTGTTTTTTTTTTTAAAAAAAAAAAAGAAGCTAAAAGAAAAGGTTATTCTACCAAGAGTGGGAGAAATGGAAATGAATAGAAAGACTGGGCTGCTCCAAAGCCAATTAATATTTTTTAAATGGTAATTACCATGACTAGAGAGAGTGAGAGAACTACTGAAATAATAGATTAAGAGAGAATGCAAAGACTGGTGAATGATAAAGAGAACACATTACATCATTTTTACTGGAAGTACTTCATATGAAGTAAACATCCAAAGGGCAAATTCTAACTGAACCTCTTCAGCAGTGGAGGTCTCCAAGAAGAGTTAAACTGGTGCTTTGAAACTATTCTGATGAGTGGAACAGAAAATTCTCCAGGAACAGAGACAGAATTCTTCATTTATTTTAATTACATTTTAGCTCTCAAGTACAATAAAGGCTACGCCCACTGTTTGCCCATTGGATATTTTATTTATGCAATGGCAGCATATTTAATTTACTTTTCTAAAAATACACCTTTCCACTAAACTATTTTTTAAAATACACTTATATTAAAATACACTTACATTATTTATTTTTATGTTTTTGGAAATACATGGCCTAAATTGCCTTAGAGCTCAGTGACATTCCTTTGCTCAATGTATTTGACACTCAGTTAGTCACTTGTATTGAATCCTTACTGGAGGAGCTAAACTATGTATAATTTATGTCTCTTACCCTCTCAGTAGATCTTCACTTTGACTATTCACATGTGAAAAGTTACTCATTCATCTAAGTATATGCAAAATCTTCCCTTTAGATTAGGGAGTGGGAGATATTTCGGGGGGCGACATTTTTCTCTCTTTTATTGAACTTTCTGATGAACAGCTAGAGTAATAAAAAGCACTTTTTAGTCTTTAAGTGGGAACTACTATTTATTTCACATTTCGCTAAAGCATCTGTAAGCATGTGGCAAGAGGATGGAAACTGCAATGAAATCAAGCGCCATGTTAACATGCTTCCTGAACAGACAATATACAAAAAAATTTACTCAGCTGAGGTGTTAACTTTTTGACTCTTCCTTTTTGTATGAATTCACCATTCCTCCCACCCAGGAATGAGAGAGTTTTTTCCCTGTCAAGCATCAATACAATATTTCTGTAAAAAGTAACTTTTACATGTTCTCTCTTTCAGGGTTTCATGCACATCCTAATGCCATTTTATAAAAAAAAAAACATTTATAAGAGAACTGGGAAATATATCATAATAAATTGTTAATACCAGTTTAGAATACTTTTCCCTTAGATGTCTTAAAACATACAGTAAAAGTACTGTGGAGACATAAAATCAGATTCTCTTCAGGATCTATGAACCAGAGCTAGATCCACGGCCAGATTAAAATGAACAAGCAGTGAAGCTATTTTGTTGAGCTTGGCCTGGCGCAGAAGCTTCCATACAAACTGAAACTACAAAGAACAAAACAGAACAAAAAAATGTGTTGATGGTTGCAGTGTCTGCTCTAGGGCCCTGGGGCACCTGCTGCACAGAGAACAGATGCTTGGATTTGCTCCTCTTGATTATCTTCCTTCCATTTTTGTGTCTGCTGATGCAGTCTCATAAACTGAATGAAAATTGGCTTTAGCCATATCTCTTCTATTCATTCTTCTTCTTTGGGCAGCAATGTGGACAGAATATAGAAGGCAGCACGGTGCACATAGGATGTATCCACTGTTTCCCAGCTATGGGAAAGGTTCCAGGCCAAGGTCCAGGAGGATAAGGTATACCTAAGCCAGCCCATCCTCCACTCCTGTATGATGGGAGAGTGAAAATAGTCAGGCAAGGCAGGAAGATCTGATTGCCCGTTGTTGGACATAAAAATACGAGTATCAGAGGCCTTCTGCAACAGTAAATGCATGCCAGTTTCACTTCTCTGCACAGGCTTTTAACATTCACTGACCACGTTTCCATAGCATTAGTTTAATTTTCAGAATTTTAAACATACTGGTGTTCGCTAAGGAAAAATGTAACTGTCTGCTTGTTTCTTTGTAAAATGTATGAAGTGGAAGAGCTGTTCAACCAAAGAATTTGATTGCTCCAGAATTGTGTCTAGCAACAGCATAACGTTAAAATAACAGTTCTCTCTACAGAGCTTCTTTTAAGATTCACTAAAAAAACACTAAGAACTTTGGTACAAAACTGAGGATGAGTAAATCTTCTCTGTGGAAATATAATCAAGGAAAAATTTCTAACCAGCATAAGTCCTTGCCTGTGCTGTTTACAAAACCACCCAAAAGTCCCTTCTCTGTCTCTCTACCAAAAATTATCGACAGTAGTTATGTAATTGTCTTTCAATTAAATAAACAAAAGGATACTGATTTTAAAACCTTCAACTGCAGTTCAGAATACAAATTTAAATTGAAGAGATTCTGCCTCTATGTCTTGAACCTGATAAATTCTGTCATTGTTAGATCCTTCAGAAGCAAATATATCTGCTTAACAGAACGGTGCAGCAACTTCTAAGAGTAACCTCTGCTTCAGAGCTGCCTCCAGACCTCACAGAGGAAGTCTCTGTAAGGTTTTTCACTACATTAGTAAAGTATTGGATTGAGTTCTTTATTCTACATGTATTCTTATGTTTGCATTTTCTCAATTTGAAATTGAAAATATTTATTGATTGCATGCAAAGAACAAACATTGTATATGATACGTTCTAAGCATCAAGGCTATAAATATTTCTCTTCCTACAGATTTGACAGTGAATATCCATTTCTACACACTGAAAAATGTTGAGTTTATGTTTTTATAAGTCATAATTTGAAGGATAATTTTTTAGTTCTTTTGTATTATATGGATTTACTGTTTCATAGATTGAAAACAGAAAAAGTATGTGACCTTTTGAATTGTATAGAAATCTTTGCTGTTAGAGATTGAATGTTCAATGAACAGAATGTTTCCTTCACTTGGATTTAAAATTAGAAGGTAAAAATGAATCTTGCTTGTGACAATTTTTAACTTAAATTCTCTAACAGAATAATGTATTATACCACAAAGTTTTATTTTGCCTGTTTTTCTTAGGTGAGAAATTCAGTGGACAGCAGCAAAATCTACAAAGATTCAAAGTAAGATTTCACATGCATTCACTTTCTAAATGTTCCTTGTTACAGATTTTTGCAATGTTAGTTGTTTTTAAAAGGCCTGATTTCTTTTCTTTTGGGTTTTGTGTTACAAACTACAAACTTCCTTCTTGGCAATATTTAATATGTCTTGCAAAGTGTATCCCTTTTGAAATTCCAAGATGTTCTTCTAGTCAGGAAGCAGAGCATAATGCTTGGATCAGCAGATCATGTAATAAACTCTTGTATATATCTCCTAATGTGCAGGACTGAGATCATAGTTCAGATTTTGCAGTGTTGGAATAAAAAAAGTCTTACTGCTGTGGTGTGATTCCTGAGGTGTGCTATACATTAAATGGAAGTTTAGGGAATGCATGGGATGAGTAACAGCAATAACAAAGGGTACTCAGCACTTCTAGCCTTTCTGTTTCATGTGATATCTCACACTAACCTTTGTACAGTGAATAATACTTATCTGTAAAGGCAAATTAGGACTGGAAAGCAGTTCACTGATAACTGTAAGAAAGTATTCTACAAGCTATAGCTGTATGAAAAAGATACATCAAATTTTTAATACTCTTTATACCTACTTTGTATAAGGTAATATGACTGTTAGGCACATACGACCTGATCTATCTGCTTTATGATGAGGCAGGGTACTCATTGACCTGGCTATGAAGTAGATAAATCCCTAGTGAGAAAACACGTTATGGCCAGTAAAGCATCACAGCAAATTTGTGATTATTTTATATGTGTACAGACAGTTTGGCAATTTATAATAAATTCTATATATTATACAACATATGAATGATAATATATAGGAATTTGGGGGTTCTTGATCATATTATGAAACAGATAAATAATTCCTGTATTCAAGGGAAGTCTTCAAGTTTCAGACATTAACCCATTATGTTTATCACATTTATAGAAGAACTGAAAAAGGTGGTGAAAAAAAATACCACATATTTTTCTGGAGTTATTAAGTTATTTAGAGAAGTAAAACAGCTGAATTCATTGTGGAGAAAGACAGAAGAATCCTAAGATGATGGAGTGAATGGATAACAAATTGCCAGATGAAATTCAGCACGCAGTGAACATGAAATAATGCTCCCTGAGAAAAACAGTCGTAATATCAGAAGCACACACAATTTGAAGGTGGTTAATTTCCATTCAGAGTTAGATAGCTCATCTCAAAAGTAAAAGTACAACAACATTAGGCAAGATGAGGAACACTTCAAAAAAGATGATCAAAATAATAAGTCTGTGTATGTGTAATGACTATATACCTAGTATTTTTCAATCAAGACTAGAGATAAACCAAGGAAAGATCAGACAGAGGTTTATAAAATCATGACTAGCGTATAGAAAATAAAAGAAGGGTACAATCATTCATTTTTTCTTCTAGTACAAAAACTACAGACCAAAAACTGAAAGTAGCAAGTTCCAGGTTCAGAATGAATACAGCTTATAGGGAAGTCATTAAATTCCTTGGAAAAAAAACAAAACTATTAGGGATTCAAAATTTTCTATAGACTCAACGGAAAGCCAGAAAAATCACATAAAGCTGTAAATATACTGATACTCGCTCTAGCTTCAGAAAGTCCCTAAGCTTCAACTGCGTGGATACATGGCCAGGGGTAGTATCACTACTTATTTGTGCTGTTCTTTCATTTCCCATAATTTCCATTATTAGCCACTCAATAACCCATGGGAGTTATTTGTTACAAATATCTCTGGCCATTCTTGCTTTTATGGTACAACTCATAGAATATGCTATCAACTGGAAAGTAGCTCATAGAAATATGGCTACTGAGTTAAATAAGTCAGCAGACACATTCGTTAGTTTCTTTCTAGCCTCCATGTTTTGATGGAATTTCATAATTTAAGTCACTCTCAACCTTGTGTTAAACAGCAGTGGACATACCAGAAGACTGGAAAAGGCTTGCTGTTAATTATCAAGTTTCAGCAAGATTTGTCCTTGCTTAGTTAAATTGTATTGGGTATTCACAACAAACACAAACTATGTTTTGTACAGGCCTCAACAGAGGGAGCTATTCTAAGCTCCCTTCTGTAATAGACTTAATGAATTGTCAGTATTTTATTCTCAGACATTCCTCACTGAGATGTCTAAAGAAAATAACACCATAAGGAAACTGTTACTGATCAGAAGGAAAACTGACCACACCAAGTAAGAAAGGTTATTGTGACTCTAGGAATAAAATGGAGCTTATAAACATGAGTGGGAGAAAATGAAAATAAGCTACCTTACTAAGACATCCCTCTGTGATCAAATTCAACCGGTATTTAAATTTTGAATAGAAAAATTATTCTTTAGAGTCTTCTCTTTAAAAATAATGCAACAACTGGGGGAACTCTGGGGAAACTCTTTTTTATGTTTGTTTTGTTGTTTGTTTTTTTTTTCTGTGGAAAGAATTAAGTACTAAAAATTGCAGTATGAAAACACTGGACAAAATGTGAGAAGCTATTCTTCTCACAACCACGAAAATCTCTCTTGTTTTTTATTTTTACTTTCCGTATTGGCACTAGCTGGATAAGTTTCTGTTCTTTCTCGCTTATACGTTGATAAGGGATTGATGAGCACACACACCACTGTACTCTTGGACAGGGGCTGTACAAAGGCTCTGTTTATCTGCAAGAAGTGCTACTTAATAACAGCAACCTTGATTAGTACAAGACATTATATTAAAATTTCCTCTCTCTTTGTTTACGTTTCAAGTCAGAAAGAAACAATAGAGACAAACTCTGGAAGGTGGTGTCTAGAGCTAATTGACTAGCATATTTAAAGTGGGTTGTCGTTGCTTAGAAACATTTATTGCCTTTAACAGAAGCATGATTATTAAATAGTCTGCAGGCCAATGTAAGACAACATGTTTTTACAAGAGCAAGAAGCACAGTGAAAGATGGTCTGTGGCTTAATATTAAGGGGAAACATATTGACAAATAACATTTATTTTTTAAGCCCAATTAAACAACATTGCTGAACAAATTTTGAACAACGCTTATGCCAGTGCGTTAAACTGAAACCCAGTGTCATAACGACTGTGGGCCAACTTGCTGTTTATTCTGTAAGGCTCTCTGTTAATTCCAGCAGTAGTTATTTCTTCTCTGTGGCTGATCTTGAGAGCTTGCAATTTACTTATTATAGTGAAGTGCATATTACGTAGGAAGAAGCTGATTATGGAGATCAAAGGACACTAAGATGTTTAAAGTGCAGTAGCCTTTCATTATATAACAGCCTTGTAACAAAAAATCTTAAAAGTGAGGGAATACTCAAAGCCTGAATTTTGTAGTGGATATTGAAAGCAATATGTCCTACAAAGGTACTGATATTTCCAATACAGATGATTTATTAAAAGTACCTAAAATAAATCTAATCTACAACAAGTTATATTTATCTGTTGAAATAATAGACCAAAAAAGTGTAAATAACACCTGTGATGTCATTTGTTTTGGGATCTTCCATGACAATAATGTTCAGTCTTTCTAAAGCATGTGTCAAATTTCTTCATAAAGTATTGTTAAAATCTCAGGGAACTTTGATTCTCTAAGTAATGTGTTTCTATTTCCCTGCTACACATGAAACTGTTCATACTTCTGTTGCAGCAATGATGTCACTTAAAATATTGAATATTCATGAAAGAGACCGATATTATAAAAACTAACAGTTTTATAGTACACCTTTTTTTTTTTCTTTAGCCTAGTACAAAGTATTATGCAAAGGGTAGGATGAGAAGAATTCTCTCCTTTCTGATTGAGATTTAGATTTAGACTTAAGTGCCCAAGTTCTGTAAAGAAATAATATAAATCACAGGAACATTAAAGAAAGCCTGGCCTGTACATGAATTAGCAAACGAGGACTGTGATTTTAACACGGACATTTAACTATGTAAATTATTCTACTACTTCTAACTACAAAAATTCTAACTATTCCACAGCAAATTAATAACTGTTAATACTCACCACAAAAAAAATAAGGTGAAAGGAGTGAGGGGAAGACAAGCCACATAAATAATAAATCAGAAGCTACAGTGTTAATCAAAAACACTATAAGGGCTTCAATGAAAATGTAATCACAAATATATGATTCTTCTAGCCTTCTTAGTTATTGATCATGAGAAGACATTATAAATGGTGAAAAATATTCAGTAGTTTACTGATCAAGACTTAACTTCTTTGATTACTTCTTGAGTTAAGGTTATGTAGAAATAGACAACATTTTGATCCCTATGGACTTCTAATGCAAACTTCCCTATACCACCAGTAACAGGGACTAAGTTCACAATGAAAACAGGAGGAATATTTAACCATAAAATGAGAGATAATAACTTCACACAAAACTCTGCCACAAGCATTAATTGCTGACACATACATAAAGTAAACCACTGAAAAACTAGAATAGAAAATACCATCCAGGCTCCCTAGCAATGTAAATAATTGTTGTTGCCATACTATATCAACAAAGTTCAGTAGAAAACTGTATTATGCAAGGCTGTAGTATGTCTTTAACAAACAACAAATACTACTAGAATAAAAAACAAAGTAATGTTGGCTTTATTTCCTGTAGATTAAATCCTTTTTATTTTATAATTTAATGGAAGGCCATTAAACAAAACTATTATTGGAAAATATATAGTCAGGAACTGTATTTAAGAGAATTGCAGTTAAAAGCATATTACACCTCTGGACAGCAATAAAGGAAATGGGCGTGACTCCTTCAACCTCAATGAGTCATATGCCCTTTTTGGCTTGAAAAAACGATCATTTTTTTGGAAAAGGTTAGGGGTTGTTGTAAGACAACTCACAGGGATATAAACTTGTCATAAGATATTTCAGAAAACAGAACCAGTCTTATCATTTGATATTATGTACTTAGTATTTTCACATCGAGAACTTAATTAACCAAGTTCATAGATGTAATTGCTAATTTGTGTTAGGCTCCCAGGATTACAGCACTGAGTTACCTGGCAGCCACCAAAGAGGAAACATTCTTCAGATAGTTTTTGTGATTTTCTATAATTTGTTCCTGCGGTTGCAAGTGTGGATTCTTCAGTGTGTGATTTTTTTGCTTTATTAAAATGGCGTATTCAATGATGACCTAAAAATTTGTGGGATGATAAGTAATGACTGTCTCACTCCGTCAAATTTTTGTTGTTATTCTACTAGAGCAGACCAAATAACTTATTTTTGGTGTTGTAAAATAACCAGTTGGGAAAGCCAAGGAAGGATATCATTCCAGTTCAGATAAGACGTGCTTAAATTTAATGAATATTTTAGTCCTTTTCTAGCTATGAGAAAGTGAATTACCTTTAAAAATAAAAACAGTACAAACATTTTTGTATAAAATTAGTTGGAATTATATACCTTAATCTTTTGGACATATTCTTACATTGTTGTTTTCCATAATTTGAACTAATTTGACTATTTTAGAATGAACTGATAAAAACATTTCCTCAATGACTACTATAATAATAAGATTCCAATTATCATTATTACTTTAAAATAATAAAATATTTCAAAATTGAGAAGGAAAAGACTTCAGATTGATTTATTAAAAAGGCTTGACTTGTGAATTATCATGTTAAAAATTGGTTGGAAACGTCCATTAAGTCAATTAAAATGGGAATAAGTATACAAAAATGAAATCAAATGGCAAGTTGTGCCCTTTCCCATGTTATTGATTAGCTCACTCTACTATATTGCCACTAGTGCATGACCATTTACATAATTAAAACCTCTTCATGTCTAAGTTTGCATAAAGACACTAAGAACCTGTTTCTGCAGCCATTTTAACTCTCATTACTGAGTTCTGAATATATGATCATAACACCAAGGGAGAGATTGCGGTACTTACGCACATTTAAGTTCAATGTGAACTCTTGCCATTTGCATAGAAGTAGAACTCAATTCCTCGTGGGGTGAGAATCACTCTAATTTTCCTTCATGTATCAATCTGTAACTTTTATTACAGTGAATACGTAGATTTGAGTTCTACCATTTTTCAACTGGATAAAAGAAGTAAACCAGGTCTGGAGACATCTTAAATGTGTACCAGCTGATCATCCACTCCATTTAAGGGCTGTGTCAGCACGGACCGCATAACTGAAAGACAGAATCCACATGTTCCAGTGGCTCTGAATTAAGCTGACATGCTACCTTTGTGTTTACAAGGCAGGAAATTGGCTGAAGCTGTGAATCTAAACATGTTTGGGACTGATTCCATGCCAGTTTTATTAAACCTGTCATTAATATGCTGCTTTCTTTTTTGGATAGATTAAACTTGTGGGGACTGAAAACCAAATTATGGTCTAGACACTAGCAATTAATGTTGTGAGTCCTGTTCTCTTGCTGTGGGCACTGTGTATCTTAATAACATGTTTAAAGTTTTAGCTTATTGTTTCCCTTGGTTGAATGCTGCTATTGGACTATTTTTTTTTTTATCCTGTGGTAATCACAGGCATTAGTTCATCTGACTTCTCAGCAATCAAACTGATTATTATTAGACTGCTTAATAATACATTATA
Organism: Rissa tridactyla; assembly: GCF_028500815.1. Taxonomy (NCBI): domain Eukaryota; kingdom Metazoa; phylum Chordata; class Aves; order Charadriiformes; family Laridae; genus Rissa; species Rissa tridactyla. The sequence continues at coordinate 54,870,903 of NC_071497.1, forward strand.
ATGCTGACCTTACTATTCATTCATGGAGAGATCTATTCTTTTTCATTCTTGTAAATACTTTGTCCTAGTTTTGTGTGAAGTAAAATGTTCACTGAAGCAAGCTATCTGTGCTTCAAGAGCAGTACAGCACTAAATATTTCCTTATAACCATTAAACAATGTCTGTTTGATGTAGGAGAGCGGGGTTGTCAGCCCTATAGTATGAAACCTAGTAACAAGAGAAAAGGAGTTATTCACTCTTTTTAAGGTCTTATATTTGTTCTCAACAAAAAGGCCTGGCATCTAATTAATTGAAGAAGAGGGCAGGAATTTATGTTTGATCATAAATAGAGTGTATTCTGAAGCACTGTAAACATGAAAAGGCTAATGAGTTGCTAGTATGGATCAGGTGAAAGGTTTTCAGAAGAAGCAAGGAAGTATTTAAACCATTAAAATGTCTTGTAGAGACTCCAGTTGCAGTGCTACACAGCTATGAATGTGAGAAAAATTGTGTGAATTGCTCCAATGGGGCACCAGTCAATTTCTACTAAAAAAATTTCACTACTAGAATCAACCATTTAGCAATTCAGTGTCCCACTTCTTCTCATGAATCTCTACTCCTACACTCCATCCCTAAACATGTTTTGGAGTGTTTTACTGCGAGGCAGTTAATACATGCCCCTTTATCATGATTAGGATTAGTTATCCCTCAAGCTTCAATTTTCTGTCAGTATTTTATGTTCATTATGACACAGATATGTGGACTAAAAAAGTAAATTGATGCAGGCGTGAGAGAGTCTCTAACACAATTTTGAAAATGGAAACCTTCTGTCTCTTCAGTATATACTAGAAGGTACTAGCGAGTTAAATTTAATAAAATAAGGGCTGAGAACATAAATAAATCCATTATAAACATACTGAATAGATGTCCATATTATAAATACATTTAGGGTGTCAATACCAGGTAGGAAAAACTACTTTACAAGCTATAAACCTTTTATAAAACAAAGCAGAGATTAACAGATCAAATTAGAACAAAGAACAAAAATTAGTAGGTGTTTGGTTTAGTGTTTGTGTTTTTCTTGTTAACTGTCAGATGTATGAAGTCCTGGAACAGCCACCCAAATAGTGATGGGAAGGAACCAGCACAGTTTCAAGACAGATTTCAGTAAACCTTTGAGTGGCTGACTGACAGGAGAAGGGACATACCAGTTGCTGGTGTGAAAGTTCAGGAACTGGGTTTGTTGGGCTCCCCAAGGGACAAAAGGGAGGACCATTGATTTTGTCACGTCATGCATGGCTTCAGAAATAATTAACAAGAATTTTGATGTGCTATGCTGTATTAATCTCATGCTGCTTGGTTTCACTGCTTGTGAGGAGGGGTCAGAAAGACATCAACCTCCACATCCCTCATGTTGCACAGCTTGGCTTTGAGGCTCTGCGGTATTAGCCTTTTAGTGAACCAAAGAAGAATGATCAAAGCAGCAGTGATTTCACGATGTCAGGATGGTTGTTCTCAGGATGGTGGTACCACTCAGAACCACCTCCTGTTTGGTGTTACTGTTAGGAAAGCTTGCTGAAACTGAATTATGAACCACACCGGATGTGGACTAAGTTTAAATACATTTACACACAGCTTTTTCTGTCCTTGCCTAGTCCTTCCTTTTCTTTTCTGTTGCCTTCTTATTACTTACACACAAGCCATTTCAGAACACACACACATCCTTATCACTGAAAACCTGTATTGCTTCTTCCAATGGCAGCAATACTAATATTTTGCTTCCAATGCACACAGATATTTTTTTAACTTGTTTTCTGTTAGTCATTTTAAAATATACGTTATGTATTGATCTCTGTAGGGAAGTGGCTCAAAATTAGCAAGATGATAGCACTGTCAAATCTTATCTCTGGCTCGCATTATGATTTTACATTTCAGCTAAAGGCTTTCTACTCGCAGGAGAGTGAATGCCCATGGTAAACAAAGGAGCGATTCACAGTTATGATTAGAAGAAATGTGATGACTCATTTGTGAATATAAACATATCCTACAGTTCTTAAATAATCGCAATATTAATATTCACAATAAGGGGGCCATACAGGCTTAACACAGTTATCATCCACACAGACTGTGAAGTAGTACCTAAGGACCCTAGTCTATGGTAATGATATGCTATAAACTATGTCTTCCTGTCATATGGAATACTTCCCATGCTCTGACCTTCTGTAATTACTGATGCTAGTATGTCAGAAAGACTTTCCTGAAGTTAAAAAAATACTGTATTGTTTCAATCATTCATTAAAAGACCGATTAAAGTATGTCTGAGAGCAATGCATATCTAATTTACAATTATACAGATTGTATCAGGCTTTTTCTTTTTTTTTAATCTCAAGGGATGCAGTTTGAATCCAGCCTGGAGCTTAAGTAGATTTTCTGTAAAATATCTTCCATAAAATAAGTGTTCAATACTTCCAAGTTTTTTTTCTCATATTTTGCATTATTTTAAAAACACTTACCAATAAGTAGTTATATAATATTAACTCGAGACTGACCAATTCTCAGCAAACATAACTTTTGTGCAAGGGTTTGAGAAAGCAAGATTTTTATTTTAAGGATTTCTTTACGTTGAATGTCTCTCTCACCTTTATCATAGGTATTCCACCTCACATGCACACATTGTTTCAGAAAAGAGGATATAAGATGACAGTAAAAATAGTCCTTTGAACTTAGTTATAATAGCTGAACAATAGATATCTGCCAGTGTTGGTATGAATAAATAAAAGCCTTGAATGTCAGTGTTTCTGATTATAAAACACACCTCTTTCTTGAAAGATGTAAAGTCGGTCATATTCAAATAAATGGGAAAATGTATTTCACTAATCAAAAACAGAGGTAGCCATGTTTACAGTGCCCAGTGGGTCACAGCACCAGAGATGCCTGCACTGGCAGAAACGTCCACCAGGAAGTCCGTGAGGCACGATGCAGCAATTTACAGGCGATCTTGCTTGGCTCTAGAAGCAGAATAGCGTGTTCGTGTGGTGTTGCCCCCGAGCTATTGAGCTCTGAAAAGTGCCTGGGCTTGTTAGCTTACAGACTGTGCCTTACTAGCAGAGGCATACTGCTTCTAGATGAGAGTTGGCTTCTGTGCAGCTCCCATGATCCCTGGTGCTGCTATGATCACATTAGGATGGGTGAAGTGGATGCAGGTGTTTTGATTGCTACAGTGTGGGCAGTCCCATTCTTAGAGGAGAAAAGGCTCCTTGTGCTAGTGCTTAATAAATGCTGTACCACAGCAGAAATGATTTCTCAACATTGCATTAAAATTCTCATTGGCATTTAGTACAGATACCAAATTAAATAAGTACTGAATGTGGAATAGCCTTACATGATGTATAACTAATTTGGGGGCTATGAGTTTTTTCCATGTGTCCAACCAGTTAAACAGATCGTAGAACTAGAAGGAAATTTAAAATTGTATAAAATTTGCTTATTTTTTTATATATGTGGATGATATTTACTGCCTAAAAATATATTTCTAAAACTATAATTGCATTAAAAATCTGATTTTTTTTCAGAATTATAATTTTTATTACATCTTTTTATTAAATTTGGTGGTTCATATCAGCATTATGCCCCATAACTGAGCTGCAGAAAGCAATTTCATATTCAAAGATATTGTTTCTTTGAGTATTCAGCAGAAGCTACTCTTAAGATATGTATATTCCATCTTATAATATGCCAATGTATTATTTATTCCTAGGAGTACATATAATTTTATTACTGCAACAAGTGTTTCAAAATATTTAATGAAATCTAAGAATTGAGTGCATTTTGGGTATTAAATGTAAAATATTTCCCAGAATTTTTTTTCCTAAACTAACACATGTCAGAAATTCTGCTTCTAAGCACATTTTTAAAATAGTTTTTCTTACTCAAGTAGTATATTGGAAAATATCTGAACCTTTTACACCTGAAAGCAGAAAGCCAAGATATGACTGAAGTCTCTTGAGCCCCAGGAGGGAAACTATCTCTCTTCCTCAAAAACAGTCTCCTGTTTCCCTAATAATATTTTAACTGACAAATACCTATATTTGGTAGAGTATAGAGAAAGAAGTTGAACTGTTTTTGTTTAGAAATTGGGGTTGACATATTTCTTAAACTGCTTTTGCTTGAAAGAGTAGCTTGTTGTGGCAGATCTGTCTTTAGATGGGTGGCAAGAGGAGGAGGAGGAGGAGAAAAATATGGTTTTCTAAGTCCTCCACTACAATTCCGTAGACAGCTGACAGGAACTACCATCTAGCTTTTCCATACTAACATTTATCTGTAGACCATTATAATACTTACTCTTCAATTATTTTTGTGGGGTTCAGAAAGTAGTAAAAGTTTGGGGTCTACACCTACCGACTATCTGTCTGTGTGTGTGTGTGTACATTGTGAGCTTTTTTTTTTTTTTCTACTGGGAACAGTTACAGATATATTTTTTTTGTTGTTGTTGTTCCCTAATCTTTTCTGGTTCAAAATCAATGCTAAGGGGAAAGTGTGGTTTGTATTGGATACTGGGATTTCATTTTAGGTATGAACTTTAACTCCACTCACTAGCTGGCCTTTAAAGGGCAAGATAAATACCCATAAGTGAAAAATGATGCATTTGTATTCTTCTTAAACAAACAGAATTACAAGCTTTTAAAATCAAAGGTCATCTCTCTTTCTAGCAGTCTTTCAGCTTTTCTACTTTTGGTTCCATCAAAAACCAAGGACTTATATTCCATTACTTAGTCTTCTACTAGATCCCGTAATTTTCTGAGCCTTTAAATAGTATATACGTCATTAAGACCACATGAATTCCATTCTTTAGTTTTCCTGGGATTGGCAAAGTGAAAAACTTGCAGCAGAAATCATTTTATGTCAACTTAAAATAAAATTAATGTATTAGAAACAGTGGGAGAGGACATTTTGTTTAAACCAATAGATTTTTCCAATGGATAACATTTTCTTCTCACATTTTTCTTCCAACTTCCTTTTCAGGGTAGAAAAGGGAAAAAAAACAGCCAACAAACCAAACCAACCAACCAACCAACCAAAAAAAAAAAAGTATGGGCTTTTTCCTAGTACTCAGTGTACACTAGTACCATGTGTACTAAAAACTATTGTGCCTTCCTGCCTCTGTTCACACATGCCCAGTGCACCCAGTAAGACTGTAGCATGTTTCACTGAAACAAAACGCAGGCAATGTGTCCCAAACCTTGAAAGCCTTTTATTGCCTAAATAAATAAGTGGAATAAAAATGACTATTTTGTAGTCATCAGTATCAGCTGAAGCTGCACTTACAGATCATGGCAGAAGCCATCTTTAAAAAGTAATAACAGTCATCACCTTGAATCCTTTAATCCTTCTGCTCTTTTTCTTACATAGACAGCTACATCTATACAGTCTCACTGTACCCTGGTGCAGAGGTTTTCATTAGTTCTCAGCTCTATCCCTCTCTTTTCCTCTGGTTGCATACCTAGAGGGAGTTTATTAGAACACTTCCAATCCAGAAATCTTTATGTTAGAAAAAAATCTTTGAAAGGGGTACATAGTGGTTCTTATTTTAGATAACTAAATTGGTAGATTTCTACCTTTAATACCAGGATTTTAGGTGGTCCAGATCCAATTGTTCCTAGTCACGCTTGTTAAGCATAGAGGCTTTGATTTATGTGTTCAAAACTAGGTCCCCATCTATCGCATAGCTATTCTGGTACAGGGTCTCCTGTTCCAAACTTTGATAAAGTTGAAACTCCCTGGAGAAGGGGAAAGTAGAGAGAACAGAAGGTTATATTACTGACATAGTCAAAGGAAAACTTCAAACTTTGCTCCTTTTTGCTAACACTTGGAAAGGAAAAGAGGACGTGCAACACAGAATTTGAATATTTTGTTCCTTATCCCACTCCTCTAAACACTGACACAGATGATAATAGTTAAAACACATTACCAGCAGAAGGATTGTCTAACGGTAAATTTGGTCCTATATTTGTATCTGTCAGCATGTACACTATAGCACAAGACAATTAAAAAACGATTACACACCATATTTCTCTCAGTAACTATCAGCATTTATATTAATATCGAGGTTTGTAGAAAACATTTCCATTGTCGTTTTGTTAATCCCAAATTACCTTGTTAATGAGGGAGGAAAGAAAGGGCATAAATTACCTCCAGTGTTTGCTTAGCCTCCTGAATTTGCTATTTACAGACATATTACAATATGAGAACATGAGTAGGTTAATGGTTTTTTCCTCCTAGTAAATACCATTAAAATAGATCTGAGGATAAACTCTGCAGATTTAAGGATGGAAGAAAAATATATGCTATTTGCTAACGCTAATAACACTGTTATGAGGCTTGTTGCTCCACAAGATTCCATTAAATTCAATAAAAAAAAAATGCTGGAATAAACTGCTAATCAGAGATATACAGGTACATTTTCAATAAGACTTTGAAGTTTAGACATCATACCTATCCTTTTTATTTATTATTATGCCAGACAGATAAAGGTCAAAAAAAGGTGTGGAAAACCAAAATATTGCTCTACAATGAAAATACATCAATTTTTTTCATGCACTGTTGTAAACATAATAGTTCATTTCCTTTTGTAATTATCAATATATGTAAATCATATATAGAATCACATTTCTGACTGAGCTTTGGCTATTGTCATTAGTTGTACCCAACAATTCTGAATTGTATAGGCATATTGGCAGGCAACTGGAGAGACTGAAATAGGGATTTGCTGGCCAAGGTCTGAGCAGGTTTCCAGCCTAGTGCTGATCTTTATAGGTATCTGGGTAAGATCCATTTTAGTATCTTGTCCTTCTCAAGCTATATTGTTACAGGTTAGGGACATTCCCTGAATGAAAATCTCAGGGACTTAGCACCACGGTACTTTCGTGTCAATTGTACTATCATACTAAATACAGGTGACAATACAAGAGCACTGTTGCAGTAAACAATGTAAAAGATGGATTTGAATCAAGACCAAAAGACGAAATTGCACTTTGGGGAAAATAAACTGATGTATTAGATGAACTCTTAAAATCCATTTTCAATATTGTACATTCTCTGCTATGAAATTCTGTATCATTGTTGTTTTATGCACAAGTTCCATAGTTGCTACTCTGGCATTCTGTTATCGACAAGGGCAAAGACAGAGCAGTGCTCCCCTCACACAGTAATTGTTGATGTAGGTGGACTCAGAGGCTCATATATAAACACACTTTATGGCAAGTAGGGTTTGTAATTGCTAACAATATTATTTTTGTTTCTTCGTGGTTTTTCTGGAACCTGCAGCCATCTAATAATCCTCTGTAAATTGCTTCTCCCTGAGAGCCCTCTTGTTGCAGATTTGATATGTCAAGAAAATTAGTGATCTGGGACCTGCTTCAAATCTTTGCTATATGTTTTTACCGTGTGATGGGTTGCTGTTTGCTACTGAAACATCAAACTAGCACTTGTGCTAGTGTTCAAGCAAACTGACTAATTGTCCCATTTTACACTCTACAAAGTAGAATTTAATCTGCAGCAAGGTTTTTTCAGTTCTAATTATGCATAAAATAATAATACTCATAAAATTACCATGGAGGAGTTTCTGTGATGCAATGTTAATGAATAATGATGTGAATTTACTTAACACACTTTATTTAGTCATAAACTCCTCGTTGATGACCAAAGAACTGCATAATTGTCTCCGTGTGTCCTAGTTGATTTTTTTTTGTGGTGGTGGTGGTGGTTTTAAATGAATGAATAGTTATACTTTCAGTCTTTGTAGACATTAGAAAATATCAGTTTCTGACTCATTGAAGTTTTCTCTCTCCAGGGCATGAATTAACTACTTGTCCACAGAAATTAAGGTTTAAGGAATTAAGTGGTGCTAGAGAAAGTTGGTTTGGTTTTTTTAAAAGCATTTATTTTAAATACCTTGATAAATAAATTTTGTAATTATAAATGCAAATTAACATGGCTTTATGTAGAGACCGGAGGGTTTTTATAAAAAGTCCATTTTAAACAACAACTCCTGATGTTTCCATAAACATTTAAAATAAATCCTAAACAAAATTTCCCAGAAAACTCAGGAATTCCCTGTGTTTTAGGCAACCATTCATTCATCTCTCATTCATACTTTGTTAGGCTAGAACAGAAACATTTTTTTCAATTCTTTACAGGGAAGGGAAGGAGGTTTTAGTAAGTAGACCAGCTTTTTAGGAAAATTTGCCATAGGTTTGTCACAAGCAAACTGACAGCTTAGACAAGGAGCCTTCATAGACTGCTTTGTGCATAACAAAAATCTCTCATTTATGAAAGGACTATGACTATCAGATAAGAAGCTCTCAAAAGTCAGACATATTAATAAGTGAACTTTACTACAATTAGGTTTTCTAATTTACAAAGAGGATAACGCAGATTTTTATTCTCTCGCTTGGTCTCATTCTCTCTTTTTTCACAAATATCAATTATATCTTCAACAATTAAAAGTATAGCACATTGAAGAATACTCTGTCCATCTTTCTTTTTGTGTGTCAAAAAATATTTGCCAAAAGATACCCTATCGTCTGAGGCAATCGTAAGAGATTGCACCAGGACTTAACTTCCAAACCACTGCACAGCCTCCAGCACAGAGGATAAAATATGTTGCGATTATGGTTGAAATAGTTGGCTCTTGCATGCTGAAGGCTCACCTTTTAATTGCTGATCTAAAGGATGCATAAAGGAATTACTAATGAAACAGAAAACTAGTCTAGCAAATAATTCTGTGGCCTGTACATAATAATGAGTATACCTGCTGGCAGACAGTGCAAATGGCGCTAGAAATTAGAATATTTTGGTTTTCTTATTTGGTCTGCTGGAGAACAAGACTTCAGTTCAAAAGGAATTTTTCTATGCTTAAACACACATTTACAAAAGGAGATAAAATCGTACAAACTACATGTCCATACAGACATATTTTGCTTCTGACACTGTTTCTTCAGTATGCTTATTTACTAGAGCATCCTTTCTCTTGCATAATGAAAGATGTACCGTACGTGCATTCCTTATCAAATACATGAGCTGTTAGCTTAATTTTTAGCCCAAGAGAAATTTCTTATGCATAAATATCTTCATTCTGGTTTATATAACCTCTCCTCCATGTTACACCTTTCTAAAATACATTCCTTTTCCTTTTCTGAAATGATGTTTTGCAAAAAAAGTTTGAAGGATGTGACCCACTCATTGTTTATAAATTTTATTTATCATTGCAATCTTTACCATAAAATATAAGAAGCAATAAAGAACTACTAGCTGGCAAAATTCAATACAAAATATATGTGTGCAAAATTTACAATACTTGCTGAATACAGTTGCTTAGAAATTTGCTTCAGAATGATAACAATTCTTCTACTTTTAAAATAGCGGGGTTCACTGTGACTCTAATAGAAACAAACCCGCTTTACACGGAAAACCTAAAATACATTTAAAAAAAAAAAAAAAACTAAAAAAACACAGGTATTAAGTAATCTGTAAAAAAAAAAAAAAGGGATATAACTTTAACTTTCTTCCCTAATGCAAGATAAGTTGGATGGCAATGCGAAGGTCCACGAGACAGCATCAATACATTTTTCCCTTCTGGCAGTGCTGGACTATAAAAACAAGAACAGCTTTAAACAAAAGATCTGGATTTTACAAAGTAAGGCTGTGGATCCATTGCAGCTGATGGTATGCTTTATTTCTTATGTTAGTGAGAAGTGTTGATGCAACTCCTGCTTCAAATACATGATGTTCTGTGATTGTTTTTGTAGATGCTAAAACACACTGTGCAGATAAAGAGCGAATATGGCTCACAGACAACCAAGATGCTAAAAATAGGATCACAGATTCATAGAATGGTTTGGTTTGGAAGGGATCTTAAAGATATCTAATTCCAAATCCCGGCCAACCCTGCTGCCATGGGCAGGGACATCTTTCTCTAGATTAGATTGCTCAAAGTCATATCCAACCTGGCCTTGAACTCTTCCAATTATGGGGTATCCGCAACCTCTCTGGGCAACCTGTTCTCGTCTCTCACCACCCTCATTGTAAAAAATGTCTTCCTTATATCTAATCTAAAGCTACCTTCTTTCCATTTAAAGCCATTGCCCCTTGTCCTGTTACTACAGCCTTGGTAATAAGTTTTTCCCCATCTTTCTTATAATCTCCTTTAAGTATTGAAAGACTGTAATAAGGTCTGCCCAGAGCCTTCTCTTCACCAGGCTGAATAACCCCAACTCTCTCAGCTTTTCCTCATAGGAGAGGTGTTCTAGCCTTTTGACCATTTTCATGGCCCCTCCCTGGACTCTCTATGACAGGTCCATGTCCCCCATGTGCTGGCAACTCCAGAGGTAGATGCAGTGCTCCAAGTGGAGTCTCACCAGAGCAGAGTAGAAGGGCAGAATCACATCCCTCAACCTGATGGTCATGTTTCTTTTGATGTAGACCAGGATATGGTTGGCTTTCTGGGCTGCAAGTGCATATTGCCAGTTCATATCTAACTTTTCATCTACCAATATCCCCAAGTCCATCTCTGCAGGGCTGCTCATCATTCAGTCTGTACTGATACTGTTGATTGGCCTGGCCCACGCCCAGGACTTTACACTTGGCCTTGTTGAACTTCATGAGATTTACACTGCCCATTTATTGAGGCTGTCAAGGTCCCTCTGGATGGCATCCCTTCTCTTTAGCATACCAGCTGCACCACTCAGCTTGGTGTCATCTGCAAACTTGCTGAGGATGCATTCAATCCTGCTGTCTATGTCATTAATAAAGATACTGAGCAATACCGGTCCCAATACAGACCCCTGACAGACACCACTTATTACTGATCTCCACGGGGACATTAAGCTGTTGACTACCACTCTTTGGATGTGGCCATCCAGCCAATTCTTTATCCGTCTAATAGTGCATGTATCAAACCCACATCTCTCCAATTTAGCGGCAAGAATGTTGTAGGGGACCAAATCAAAGGACTTACAGAAGTGAAAGTTAATTACATCAGTTCCTTTTCCCTTATCCACCATCCTTATCCAGTGCAGTCACCCCATTGTAGAAGCCCACCAAACTAATCAGTCACAATTTGCCCTTGGTAAAGCCATGTTGGCTGTCTCTAATCACCTTCCTGTCTTTCATATGCCTTGACATAGGTTCCAGGAGGATCTGTTCCATGGCCTTACCAGGCCCTGAGGTAAGGCTGACAAATTGGTAGTCTCTAGAGTCCTCCTTTTTACCCTTTTTAAAAATAGTTGCAATATCCATTTTTCTTCGGTCACTGGGCACTTTGCCTGACTGCCATGACTTGTCATATATAATGAAGTGTGGCTCATTAATTACATCTGCTAGTTCCCTCAGGATCCTGGTATGCATCTTGTTGGGTACCACAGACTTGTGTATGTTCAGGTTCCTCAGATGGTCCTGAACTTGATCTTTATACCCTGCAATTCCATGATTTAATATCCCATGAATACCACCAGGGCATGATCACTGCAGGCCAGACTACCACTAGTCTTTAACCTCTTCAGTAATTTCCTCTGTGTTGGGGAGCAACAGGTCCAATAAAGCATTTCCTCTGGTTGGGCTATCTATCACCTAGATTAAGAATTTATCTTTGACGCACTCCCAAGAGTTCTATACTGCTTGCAACTTCTGTGCTGTTTCTTCAGCCTGTGAACAGAATGAAACATCCAACATCCTCTCCTTGATCAGGTAGCCTTCAGTAAATACCCACCATAAGGCTTCCTTTGTTGGTTTGGCCTCTAATTTTTACCTGTGAGCTCTAGACCAGTGCATTAGTGTTTTTCAATGACAACTTTTTTTTCACAGAGAGGGCAATCAATCCCTTTTTTCATCTAGAGGATAACCCCCTCACCTTTCCTTTCTTGTCCTTCCTGAACACAGAGGGCAATGCCCCCGTGCCTGCTCCTCCTGAACAGTTTATAGCCATTGATTGCAGCTCTCCAGTCATATGATTCATCCCACCAAGTTTCAGTGACAGTAATAAAATCATAGCTTTCCAGTTGCTGCAATGGCTTCCAGCTCTTCCTGTTTGCTGTATGCATTAGTGTAGAAATGCTTCTTCTGTTGGACTGTCAACTGTCTCACCTTTTTGGCAGAACATTTTTGGAGGGTTGGGGGAAATACCTCACTACTCCAGCAGGTGTGTTTATCCACCCTGTGGCTTGTGAGTACACATTTGTCACAGCTTTTGACCCCAGTACCTAAGTTCATTAGTTTAAAGCATGATTCACTAAGTCAACAAATCTGCCATAATAAATTAATAATATTAATTTAATGCTGAATATACTGTGTATGTTTAAATAGCAGAAAGGTTAAGTTATTAATGACAATTATCTGAAATTTTTAGCAGTCTATTACTGGTATCTCCCATCAAACTACACAGATGATTTTTTTTCATGTTTCTTTTTATTTAGAAGCATATTTTAGTGTGTACATACATACAGGGATGACATCTTAAAAAATTAGAAGATTTCTCTATCTGTAGAATACAATGATGCTTCTAAGTTAAATGAACCGGCTTATAAAGTAACCATTAAAAATTAAGGAGAGGAGCTGAAAAAAACCCCAAGTAATCTGTCATTAATTTCTGGATAATCTGTCATTAATTTCTCTAAACCTGGCCCAGAAGCCTGCTTTTCTTTCAAATCCCTGACCATTTGGACATTCACTTGACTGGGTTATCCCTTGACATTTTTCCAAAACATGTCTCTAAGCCTAGGATTCCCCACCTTCACCAGAGGATGCACCCATGAGATCTTATGAAATGCCTTGAAACCCTGCAGGTCATTTCAAAGAAGGACAACAAAACTGCTACAAATCTAGGGCAAACCCATTCCTAAGAGTTGTATTAGGTTCTTGGCACTATCAGTGGCACCTGACCCATTCAAAAAGGACTTGGGTACTCCTTTCACCTGCGGTCATAAGTGCTTCTTGTTCAAGAGCAGCAGTGAAATGGTGGACCTACACAAGGCTGGCCTGGAAGAGTCAGGTCACAGAACCACCCACAGGATTTCAGAAATACTTGTCATCATCTGCATTTCTGTACTGGAGTTTACATTCTTATGTGAATTTCCCAGAATGACCTTTCTGCCACTTTCAAGGAAGAAGTTGGTAAGGGAATATATCTGGCCCACACATTTGGCAGAAAGTCACATTGTTGATGAGTTTTCTTCATTCTTTTCTTCTCCATTTGGTTCTTAATCAAAAGCCCTGGTGACAATGGCATGGAGCAGACACCGTGTCAATGGTGACTACCTCCTCTAACGCCAGCAAAATTCTGCCTTTTCATTTGCCTGTCAGCAAAAAAAAAAAGAAACCACTTCTCTCTTTCCAGTGCTGTTCCCCTACTGAGGCAATTTCTTTCTCCTGCATCACATCCTTACTTATTGTGCAGAAAAGTGCAATGCAGTCCATTTTTCTTCCAAGACAACATAGCCACAAGCTTAAGAAAGTATGCACAGACACAGATGCAGTAGTTCTTCTATAAAAAGAAGAGTGAAACAATAATCAGGTAGGGAACTTTTATCAAGAGATTAATCAAACAAAATGGCTTACCCTTTTACTATAGTCTCCACAAAGCATGTTAATAGGCAACAAGTGCAAGTAATAATTTATGATGACATTACAGGTAGACAAAGAATAAAAGTGTTAAAGTCATAGGTTATATTTTGAAATTGTAAGTATCTGCCCTTAGATCTAAACCCCGTGTGACAGAATCAAGGAAGAGTACTCAAACTAAACGTGGACTGCCTTCAATAGGAAAGAAAAGTGGAGAAAGGTATGGCAAGATCATCAATAAATAAATTTTAAATAAATCTATAAAGCAATTTGTGAGATGCCAGATTCTTGTTCTCAGGCAGCACAAAAACAGTACTGCTTTGGATTCATCTATGTGGTCCGACACAAGTGCAAAGAGTATCCCAGCACTGTACACAGAGGTCACTATAACTGCCATTTTGATTGGCCTTGGCCTTTTTCTTTATATCCACTGCTTCACCATGACCTGCTTAATATTTCTTCCCAACAACCCCTTTCATCCTTGAACATGTAAATGCAGAGAGTCATGGAGATAAGTCCAGTTTTGTACTTTTTAGATAATACACAGTATCCAATAGGTAAATGGCAACCTGGTCAGGAAATACAGTTCTTATGGCAAGAACTCCAGGCAACCAGAAGCATAGTCAACCCCTGCTCTGTAGCTGCTGTGGTAGTTGCTGAAGGATGCCTGTCACCAGTCAAGACTTCATGAGCCAGAGTGTTGTTCTCCATGCTCAGATTTGTCAGGCAGGCCATCAAGGGGTAGGAGGGATTGCCAGCCATTCCCAGCAACGTGATTGTGCTACTGGCTTTACACAGCAATGACACATGAAAAGTGCTAGGATCATGCTCTCTGGCAGACCACTTGGACCAGATGACAACAGTGATAAAATTTCTGTTGTACTCCGCAGTGGCTTACAAGACATGAGAGAGAAGCTCCTTCCCCTTGGTGCAGAACCTAGATATGTTGGCAAGATGGGGAACATGCAACAAATAAGCATATATGTCCTATAAGCAATCCTGTCACACGGGGGAATGTCTTGAGAGCTAAGCATTTGTATCTATGACCCACAGATGGCACGGACCACACACAATAGCTCAGGCTGGGCATCCCTCCCAGATTGTGATAGCTGCTGTCAATTTAGCTTTACTGAACTGTGAGGTGAGGTAGTGGGTATTTGAAGGTTGCTGACTTTTGTATTTTTACTGCCACTTTATTCTCCACACTCAGTAGACTAATATGGGTTGCTTGGCTAATCAGAAATATAGGTAAGTTCATGAACCTAGATTCATATCTGATGCTGAATGTGAACCAGTGATTCAACAGCTATAGCTATGAACCTGCTAAGCAGTGGAACTGTGAATTTAGACATCTGTGTGTTGGCTTTCTACAGGAAAAGACTGAGTAATTGCAAACATTCCACAATTTGAAATAGGTAGGATAAATATATTTAAAATAAAGACTCTCAGACTCTGTAAGAAGAGAGGCCAGTCAAGAAAATGAACTATTACAATCTTTTCTCTGTAACATTTATTTGGCTGATTCTTACATTATCCACAAATCACTTATTACCATTCTTATCAGTGGAACTGAAACATACAGAATGGAAATACAATTTTAAACGGGAGGAGGCTGAGACAAAGTGACTCTACGGAACTGTGGCTACAGCGATACTCAAGAAAACAGATCTGTGGTACAGGAATTTCTAGCTCTTAAGATTATGTCTTCTGTTTTCTTCTACAACTTAGTGCCATGGACTAACATTAATTTTGAATGTATGGTTACGTTAAAACCATTCCTCCTCTCCCTAAATTGCACTTTGTACTCTGTTGGTGCAGTGAATTAAGTTTCTGGTTTGAATTAATGAGTCTGTCTTTCAAATAATATTGAACAGAGAGTATACTGAAGTCTTTGGCTTTCAAGGCATTTTTTGTGGCTCTTTTTCTATCTCAAGTAAGGTGAGTGATCTAAACTGAAATCTACAGTGGAGCATATTTAGGTCTCTGAAGAATTAACTGTTATGTTCCACTTGAATATTTTCGTCACTTCTTTCTTCCCTGTCCTAAAGGCAAACCACCTAGCCTAAACAACTTCAGCTTTCTCTGTGCTCTTAATTGGCATCTTCAGGGATTGTAAAATATGGTCCTAATCAACTTTCTGTCTGTTCAATCAGACCTTTGAAAATATTTTCTTTTTCCCTAGCAATGGAGCCTGTCATACATACTACTTTCTAGCACAGTTTCAACTTACTACATTATAGTAGCATGACCATTTCCGCCATGTGATTCAGACAACAAAATTATGTATTAGAGGTATGTGCATTATGAAATAGCACATCAATTTAATGCCCCAGAAAACTTAGATTTCACAGTACCATGCCCTCAAAACAGAGTAAAGCCAACATTTGCAGAGGTAAAAGCTTGACAGTCCTTCAGCTGTTACAGAAAAATGCTGAGCATGTGGGAATTGAGTCCATATATAAATATTACATATCCCAAAACTCCGTGTAAACATCAGAAAGAATGTGACTTAAATTAACAAAATCAAGGAGTTTCATGTTAAGGAAGACACTCCCTATATCACATTGCTATGAACATGAGGGTTAGTTAAGGACAATCTTACGTATTTTCAAGAGTCTGGGCTTTTTCTTTTTTTCAGTCTGTCAGATCCTTCATGGTACTTAAACATAGTTTAAACTATTTAATTTCCTTGGTGGTTTCCTTAAAGTAAATCTTTCATGGAAGACTCTACAAGTATTGTATTATTTATCTGAAGCTAGTCTCCCAAACTGGTCTTCTGGATGCGTATGCAACTAGGCATAGTTTTTAAACCTGACTTTTATTAAATTATAATTCATTTGAATTCTCCTTTGCTCACTTCTTGAGTAAATCATGTTATATATTAAAAAAAAACCCAAGATCTGTTCTATTAATGAAAAGGCATGCATTGGGTACCTTCATGAAATATATAATTAGACATTTGAAAAAGTCTTAAAGACTACAGCAAGTTAGACTGTAATTAATAATTGTTTTATTAAGGGGATATATTTTAAATCCATTGTTTTTAACTATGTCAGGATGATTTTCCCAAAATATTATTGGAATCGGATCTTACTATGGCATAGATTACTGCTTAGGTAGATTTCATTTACAAAACTGAATGATCATTTTTGCATATAAGTGCTGCCTATTTTCTGATAACCAAAAAAAATTACTAACTAACGACATAGTAAATATATCTTCAAACACACATATACAGACATTATTCCACAGCTGGGCAAACTGTGGAATCCATTTATTGGACTTTTTTTCTGTTAGAGGAGTAGCAGTCTGATTGCCCTAATTCTCTGAATAGACCCTTTCTCTTGACTTCTTTTCTTTATACCGAATTACATTTGACATTAAAAGTATAACTTCTCATGGGAAAATGAACTTCACATTTCAGCAGTGTGATGAGACAGTATAAAATAAAAATTATTAACATTTTAGGGAAAAACATAAACATATAAAGCATTTGTTTATCAAACAGTCCTGAAAACATTCTAATTAGCTTTGGTTTTTTTTCCTGTTGGACTGGGGGCTGATTCCTGACTATCATGTCACAATTTTTTTTCTAGATTGAGTATTTTCAGTAAGAATTAACTCCAGAAATTGCAGAGCTTGATATTTAGTTGTTTTTGTATATATTTTAATATGAAAGATTGTTTCTGCGTTTTGTTGGCTACCTCTTTGCTCTTCTCCTTCCTTTTCATGTGTTTTTTGTTACCCTCCTCTTTGAACATCTAAGGACCCTCTCTTGTAATCTTTTCCAAAAATCCAGGCAAGAAGGAATAAGGAAAGTTATTACACTTACTGTTATTAAAGACTAACCATTCTACAAAATATAAAGATGAGAAATTGAGATTTAAACTTTAATTCAGGCAACTTTGCTACCTTTTGTAATGGTCTTTTAAGGTAATGGTAGATTGGGGGGATAGGGGAGTATTATTACTTTTAAAATAAATATTTAAAACAGCATGACAAGTGGAATCATATTGGCAAGACTGGAATTTTGAAGATCTTCACCACAGACCTTTCCTAGCTGATGTTTATGGCTGATAAATTGATGACAGTGTGATGTTGGTGACATCCCTTCATTTGCTACTGGACAGCATCTATTATGACTGGCTGCGTAAGTCCTGCACAGGTACATCAAAATTCTGAGACACGTAAGACAGAGGTTTTACAGAGACTTCCTTAGAAAAAGGAAAGCTGAGACTCATGAATCTTGAATTACTCCCAACTGTGGAAGAGCTTGGGAGATAGTAATAATAGGTATTACTGTTCTTCAACACTCCCTTTGTTCTTATTCTTTTCAGTCTGTCCTTTTTTTACTTACCTGGTTCCTCTTTCTACTGCTTTCTATTCCATTCCTCTCCTTCATTCCATCTTACATTCAAATGTCTCCACCACAGCCACTCATCCCAGTATCTCATTTCCTACCAGCTTCCAGTCCTAATTATGCTTTTCGGTTTGTTCCCACAAGTATCTCACCCCTCTCATTTCTCTACTTTGTTTCCCATGCAGCTTGGGTACTAGTAAAGAGACATTGAGTGCATTAGTGAGGCAGCTTTTCTGCTCTTCATACTGACACCCAGGACCAAGTTATCCACAGCAGAAAGCAGCTCAACCCCTACAGGCTTAAACTGCAGGTGGCATATTGGGAGAATTTGCTTGCCAAGTGGCATCCTGATGATGGATGATCACAGATCCCTATAGTTTAGCCAACTTCCTTAATTTTCCATAAGAACAAAGAGATGTCCTTGATACCAAGGAGTTCTCTTGCCAGTCTTTCACTCTTTCTCTGAAACACAAGCAAGACACAAGTGAACAGCAGTGGGTTTTAGTTTAGATGTTTTAGTTTGGTGGTTGTTTTTTGGGTTTTTCTCTTCTTCTTCTTCTTCTTTAAAATAAAATAGAAATCATGTTTTTCTTCCAATGTGCTTTACAAAATTTTCCATCAGGGAAATTCCGAGTTCCAAATAGTTAAAAGTTTGCCTAAGTTTATTAAAGATCTGGTAAAAAAAATCCATTGATCTTACACTAACATAGTTGTAGGCTAAACCAGTTAAAACTCAGACTGCTTTTTAGCCTGGGACAGTGTATAAAGATGAATGAAGATACCTACAACCTTTCCATCTTTTGCAGACAGATCCAACACTGGAAGGCTATAAATCAAGTGAGAACGCCCACTACAAGTAGCTTCTCCTAAGCTGAAAAGACCATGTTTTTTCAGGATAGGAATCAGACAAAGTCACATTGGAGCTTCTTTTCTTCCAGGCTTGAATTTCTGTTATCATAAAAGTGTATACCGTGGATATAGCGTAACTGGAAGACTGTTTCCTGACCAACCCAACACTCTGAAAATGTAAGAAAATGAAATAAGGTCCTTTTGTCCTGAAGAGGTACCATACTTCACCAGTTTCAGCTTGCTTTCGGCATACTGCTTGATCTTGCTCAGGAGGACATTACAGAAAGCAGATATAAATTTTCAGAGCCATGTCAGGATTTCACAAGCTTGTCTTTTAGAAGCTTGTTTAACCTTATGAGTTTTTTCACCTTTGTCTATGTCTTGTTGAGGGTGGTTGGTAAACTTATACACAGTGAAGACCAGCATTATCTCAAATAACACCAAACTTATACACAGTTTTTAAACTACTCCTAAAGAAAAATATATTGCCATTGCGCAATTTTTATTAATTATTTAGATATTGTGATATGGCTATTGCTGCAAATAGAGTCACATTTCATCAGCAAGACAGAGTAGAAAAGTTCAGTTTCACATCACAGGTTTTATACTGCACGTGTTCTGAGCGTGATTACTGTAGTATGAAATTCATATGCATTTATTTTTGTTCTTTCCACAACATAATACGAGTAACGAGCAAAACTGACGAGAACACTTTTTTATAACAACACATTAGTTATGTAAATATAAATGTTTACAGTTTCAAACCTTGCATAATAGCTTCTTAATGCCATTTTAGAAAAAGACTAGGACATGATGCATCACCTTTACTAAAGGGGATGGATAAGAGATGAAATAAAGATGAGATTCACCAGAAAATAGCTTTTCTGACCTCATCTGGCTTCTTTCTTTCCCTGCAGAGCTGTATTTCCATGCTGTCCAGGATCACTGTTATAGCAAATTCACCACCTAGAGAAATCTTAAATATAAAATATATTGTGGTACTCTTCTGCTCTTTATGATGCACATAATTTGTTTCCCTTACACTACAATATAAATATTTTAAAGTAAGATTGTGGAGATAGATGCATAACCACATGGGACAAAATGTACTTTAAATCCTCAATTTTCTTGTGCCATTCTCTAGGTAAAAGCGTGATGCTGCAGTGTTTCATGGCCTTAACAAGTATGTGTAGTACTGCTTTAATAGCAGTAGAGTTAAACATGCAATTAAATGTTCTCAAGCTTTAGCTCAAGAAAATGCAAGTCAGTCTTATGTTAACACAGAGAGATATTAAAATAGAATTCTTATGTTAAAATAGATAAAATATTTTTCTGTCTTTTTAATGGAAATATATGATATTATATTTTATAAAAGGTGGTGGAGAAAAATGAGAAAGACACAATGAAAATGGGTAAAAGAACAGAGTATTTTCCTCTTCATCTGATACATAACAGCTGTGATTTTGTCCATTTGCAATGTCCTGTAACAAGCAATCTTTTCTGTTGATTATTTATGTGATTAACAGGCATGGGAGAAGATTTTTTAATGATTTTTCTTCTGTCTGCATCATTAATGTTTCATGATAAATACACTTTTAAAAGCGGGAAATCTAGAATGTTTTGATCATACACCACCAAAAGGAGATGCTTGAATCCTGTCCTTATCTACAGGATCATCGTGATCTTAGTTTCGACATGGGAAACCTATGGTTATCATCTGGTATTTTTTTTTATTAATTACTGTTTTCCTCATCTTTTTTAACTCCCTGCAGAAATGCTAGTTGTGATGCTGCATACCAGCATCGCCCAGCCCTTCTTCTTAGGTACTTTATACAGTACTTTTTATTAGCAGGGAAGAACATACACTCCAGCCTTCCTCTTCCTCATCAATATACCTCTTGTACCCAAACAGCAAGGTTGTTATGTGTGTGTGCTGAAGTCTCCTTAAAGCATGGGGTTTATTGTACATGCAGACAGATGTCTTCTAATTTTCTCCTCATAACAAAAGAGTGCAATTTGGCAGCTAGCTTGCAGAGAGAAAAAAATCACGCAACCTCTTCTTAGATCCCCTTTGTTTTTTAGACATGCTCAAGAGAAGCAAGGGAATAGATGAATTGCCATGGTGGTGGCATCTGACAGCCAAATACAAATTTTCTGGGGAGTGGAAAAGGATTTAGCTGTGCATCTCTGCTGTATAATGCATGATCAGTAAACCCAGTATGACAAGAGATGAGCTGAAATGACCCTGAGGTAAGCACTGACCAGAAGCAATTCACCTACTTCTCATTAGTCCTTAACCCCTTTAGGATCTTGTGGAGAAAAGAATCTTCAGGCAGGGGAACCCAGCTGGATAAATTGCAACTGCAAGCTGCAGATCTCCCAAGATGACAGGTGAAGAATCCCTTAATATCCTACAGTATTAAACTTTCTTGAGAGCTGTGCCACATAGCCTCTCATGGAGGATTTTGAAGGTCGTGTACTGCTACCCTTTTCAGTCAACATGCCCATCTCACAACAAGCAATGGTGTAGTTTCTGTCATGTGACAGGAGTAGCAGCAAAATGCTCTGCCACAAGGTGTGTTTTGATCACATATCACAAATTTGTCCCTGACTCACCAGCACATTGTGGAAGCACCCATCAGCTGGCCAGGCATTCATGTATAATTTGCCTAGGCATACACTTGCCATGTTATGGTGCATGGGTGACTGCATTTGAAAGAAGGTCTGTGGAACTATCACAAACATGAGCAGCAAAAAGCAGGCTGCAAAAATAATTCACTGTGCCTGCTGCGGTACAAATGTGAACTAATATAAGTAGAGCAAGCGGATAACTTCCACAGCTGTGTCTTTTTCTCCCTGCAATTTAAAATAGATTTCTTGATGCTAGCTAATCCTCTAAAACTGTAAATGCCAATAGATTATAGACTACATAATGCAAAAAAAAAAAAAAAAAAAAGTTTATCTACTCTATCAAAACTGGAAGGAAGACTTCTACTTTTAGGTTGCTAATTTGACACAACTGTTCTTCAAAAGTGAGGTGACATTTCCACCAGTTAATATATAGCACTGTTAAGTTTCATGGCTGCAGATTCAATGACACGCAGAGTTTATATTAATAACCCTTAGGCACAGCAACGGTGCCACCAGATAGCCCTGCAAGGGTTTTGAGCAGACTGCTTGAAGCGGATAGGCTCTGAAACACAGGAAAAGGACAAAACGTGAGTTGGCAGTGGAAGTAGAAGGATACATCATAGATCCGTTTCACTTTTGGGTTTAAAACTTTGGAAAATGCAGTACTTTTCAGTTTTTGTAATCACAGTTTTTAGCAACTGTGGAAAATACTGAAATCTCATACACCAAAGCTCTTACAGGTTTGTGTAACTATATCAGTAGTCTCATCAGAATATGCTTAAATCACTTTAATAATGTTGCCTATGTGAGAGTAAAGCATATGATAATATAGAGACATGGAGTACCTAATGTTTAAAAGTATGGGCTAGAAGTCTTTTGTGGTATAAAACTCAAAAGTTCTTTTATGATATAAAAGTGTGATGTTTTTATGAGACAATGTTTCAGGACTTCATGGAGGTAGAAATATTTGTGTTTTAGTATAATTTGCGATGCCTCTTATATTCTCTCAGTATCCCTGCCAAATTTACTCTGATGTGTTGATAACATAAATATTCTTCTCATTTATATACCAGAGTATCCTAATATTGTTGTTTAATTGTCCTTTTGTTCTGAGATGCTTTGTAAGGACATTTCAAATATCTTTGAATAAATAAATTTTAAAAAGTGCTGCTACTGGCAGTTCTGTATATCTTGTGTCCATGGAGAACATGGAAATGTGGCACTGTATGAAAACAAAAGTTGAACTAGGTCACAAGACTTGTTTTCTTCTGAACCCCATCATTTTCAGTTTCGTTTGAGGCTCTGAAGGCCATAGAAAATGACTCCTAAGCAAATAAAGTTTAAAACATAAAATCATCAAATGACTATCTTGATATAAGCATAAGAGAAAAGGAATACATGCTAAAAAATGAATAGACTTTGTTTAATGTATCATTCCTGAAACTACTTTATCATGTAAAATACATGAGTCCCAGAAACAAATTCTACTCAGTGGTCCAAAGTTGGCTCCTCTGGGCAAACCTCCGATTTGGAACAAGTTTCTATGATTCTGCAGAGTTGTTTTGACATGTACACATAGTGGATGATTCTATATTCATTGATATAACAACGTGTTTCTTAAAACCCTAAACTATAAAAAGTAATGGTCCAATTACAGATTGCTGATCATTGAGATCATAGAATCATTAAGGTTGCTAATCATTTCCCCTTGGATTTTGGGTGTTTCATTCGGCTCCCCATCCCTGTCTTCCAGCTCAGGGGACTTGGTACTGGTCTTACAATTAAAGACTGAGACAAAGAAGGTATTAAGTACCTCAGCTTTTCCTCATCCTTTGTCACTCTGTTACCCCCGCATCCAACAGAGAATGGTCGTTCTCCTTAGTCCTCCTTTTGTTGATAATGTATTTATAGAAACATTTCTATTGTCTTTTATGGCAGTAGCCAGATTAAGTTCTAGCTGGACTTGGGCCCTTCTAATTTTCCTCCTGCATAACCCCACCACCCCCTTGTACTCCTCCTGAGTTGCCTGCCCTTTCTTCAAAAGGTCATAAATTCTTCTTTTTTCCCCTGAGTTCCAGACAAATCTCTCTGTTCAGTCAGAGTGGTCTTTCAGCACATGGGGACAGCCGCCTTCTGAAACTTTAGGATTTCCTTCTTGAAGCATGTCCAGCCTTCCTGGGCTTCTTTGCCCTCCGGGATTGCCTCCCAAGGGACTCTATTGACCAGTTTCCTAAACAGGCCAAAGTCTGCCCTCCAGAGCTCCGTTCTGCTGACCCCAGTCCTTACTTCTCCAACAATCAAAAACTTATCATTTTGTGGTTCCTACACCCAAGAGAGCCTCCAGCCACCACATCACCCACAAAGTCCTTCTCTGTTCACAAACAACAGATCCAGCAGGGTGCCTTCCCTAGTTGTTTCCCTCACCAGCTGTGTCAGGAATTTATCTTCCACACATTCCAGGAGCCTTCTAGACTATTTCCTTTCTGCTGTATTTTATTTCTAGCAGACATCTGGTAAGTTGAAGTCCCCCATGAGAACAAGGAATGAAAACCTTAAGTACCAGTTCACTAGATATATTCAGTAGCGTCATTGTCAATATGTCGCATGGACAATATGTCGCATTTCATAGATTTCCTCCTCTCATTTTATTTTTCTTGAATTATTACTAATATAGTACTTCACTTCAAAGCAGAGATTCCTACAAATAAGCTCTTACAGTCAGAATAAGATTGGAAATAGGAACAGCAAAAATACAGTTTTGAAAATATCTCCTAAACATTTTAGTCTTGTTAGCATACTAATAAATACTAGTACTGTATATACTATAGATGAGATTTCTATTAAAATTTTGTGCTTTGTTTAATATTACATATTAACAAATATTTAAATCCATCTACCAGATTTTTTTATTATTATTTCACAGACATAAGGCTGGGGAGGTAGTTGCAACTTTCATTGTTACCATAAAAAATAAAATATTATTAAAATACTGTTAAAATATACTGCTGTACAGACACACAATGTGATACCACCTCAAGGATTTTGTAAATCATTGATAGAGGCTGAAGTGTTCCTCACTACACTGTTGATTAAAGCCTAACCTGTTTTGACAGGTTAGGCATTTGAGTGATGTCTCACTAGCCATACCACTGAAACTATTCAAGTTTAAAGAAAGTAACTAAAAAAATAAATAAAGGAAAATAAAACTGTGCAGTACGAGGAGACCCAGTGTGCTTTATAGCACAGACATATAACCTCTTGTTTGCATGAATAAGAGATAATAACATATAAGCAGAAGGACAGGGAATAGAAACCTTTTAACCAAATAATATGAATGCAGTGATTAAAATATTTGTTGCTAATAAATGTTGATGCTTATGAGATTTTATTAGATGTAGGGACTTGGTAAAATAAAATCATGGTGTTTCACTTTGGTTTTCTTTTTGCAGTAACTTTTAAGTCAGAATTTCTTTCAACTTCTAAGAAAGATAAGTTTAATTTTGTGCCAAACTAAATGTAGTGTATCTTGACAGTTTTTTATTTTATTCTATTTTTCAAATAACTGTACCTTTAAAAAGTATTGTTAGACATACCTCAATGATTTTGGAATTGTTTTAGAAATTCAGTAAACCAAGAAATCAGCTTGGTTTTACAGTTTTACATGCAGTCACAAACAGAAATGAATCCAAGTGTGTAATTAGGAGCTTTCCTGAATAAAGTTTCAACTAGTGGCCTTCACTGGAGAGAATTGTCTTGCATAAAGGAGTTTGGTATCTCCATTTAATAAAAGCAAGTCAACAAAACTTTAATATAATAGCAAGATTAAATCTTTTGCTTGATTTGAGTACATATTTAATGTAATTCTTCTCACAAAGACCTTTTATTTATATTATTTCTAGAACCACTTGTGTTGACAGTATCTGATTTGGTGTTGCTGGTTAGAGTTTTTGAATGAACCCAAGAGACTGAAATGATAATATAACTTTCAAAACCTGTTTGTGCACCGTGAAAGCTAAAGATACACAAATACTAGCATCATTGAGTGCCATCTTTAAGCTTTTGCTGACCTGAGATAGATTCAAGCATGAACAAATTTAATTTCTGACAACAGTGTAGATGTGCCATCACCCAGTTTTGTTCTGATGAGCCACCTCCTCAAGCTGTTGTTTGGGCATGCTATGAGGGCTGCACAGGATTTGGTTCTGGCTGTGCTTTCACCACCCAGACAAGTTACACTGAATTTGCCTATGCATTCTGCCACCTGAAATAGTTCTCTGGCCTACATTTAACTTTTGCTTTCAAGGCAAGGTTGTTCCTGCTACCTGAAGTAGCACACTTGAAGTTGTCTGTGATCTCTCTCCCTAAAGTCTATGCTGCACTCTGCAGTGAAGACCAGCATTATCTCAAATAACACCAAAACATTCTTAAGCACTTTTTGAAAATGCAGATATTTAACCCACTTAGGTATAGGAAAGCAGGCAAAATGAGCATGTGCTTCCTTTCTTTTGTTTCTTATCGATGTATTTGTCTGATGCTGTATCACTTTGGTCAGAGCTGCATCATTTTTATAAGTAGTGCTGACCCAACCAGCCTTCTACTGGTTCAGCCCCTTGCCGGGGCTGAACTCTGAATATGTGATTTATGGAATGGTGGGGCTGAAAATGCAGAGAAGACAAACATTGCAATCAGCTACACTTGAAATATCCAATTTTATTTCTCCTTACTTGGGGATTGGGATGACTGGATGGATAGATGGGGGGGGGGCAGTAGATGTGGTCTACCTTGACTTAAGCAAGGCGTTCGACACAGTCTCCCACAGCATATTCATGGGGAAGCTTAGGAAGACGGGGCTAGACGAATGGACAGTAAGGTGGATAGATAACTGGTTGAAAGACAGAGCTCAGAGGGTCGTGATTAGGGGCACAGAGTCTAGTTGGAGGTCAGTGACAAGTGGTGTTCCCCGGGGGTCAGTACTGGGTCCAGTCCTCTTCAACATATTCATCAATGACCTGGATGAGGGGATAAAGCACACCCTCAGCAAGTTTGCTGATGATACAAAACTGGGGGGGGTGGCTGACACACTGGAAGACTGTGCCACCCTACAGAGAGACCTGGACAGGCTGGAGAGTTGGGCAGAGAGAAACCTTATGAAATTCAATAAGGGCAAGTGTAGGGTGCTGCACCTGGGGAGGAATAACCCCCTGCACCAGTCCAGGTTGGGGCCTGACCTGCTGGAGAGCAGCTCGGTGGAAAGAGACCTGGGAGTCCTGGTGGACAACAGGGTGACCATGAGCCAGCAATGTGCCCTTGTGGCCAAGAAGGTCAATGGCATCCTGAGGTACATTAAGAAGAGTGTGGCCAGCAGGTCAAGGGAGGTCATCCTCCCCCCCTACTCTGCCTTTGGTGAGGCCGCATCTGGAGTACTGCGTCCAGTTCTGGGCTCCCCCGTTCAAGAAGGACAGGGAACTGCTGGAGAGGGTACAGCAAAAGGCTACCAAGATGATTAGGGGACTGGAACACCTCTCTTATGAAGAAAGGCTGAGGGATTTGGGTCTCTTCAGTCTGGAAAAAAGATGTCCGAGGGGGGATCTTATCAAAACTTAAAAATACTTAAAGGGTTCGTGTTAGGAGGATGGTCAGGATCTTTTCAGTGGTGCCCAGTGACAGGACAAGAGGTAATGGGCACAAACTTGAGCATAGGAGGTTCCACTGAAGCATGAGGAGGAGCGTCTTTACCCTGAGGGTGGCATAGCACTGGAACAGGCTGCCCAGAGAGGTGGTGGAGTCTTCGTCTCTGGAGACATTCAAAACTGACCTGGACACGTTCCTGTGCAACCTGCTCTAGGTGACCCTTCTCTGCTGGGGCGGTTGGACTAGATAATCTCCAGAGGTCCATTCCAACTATTCTATGATTCTGTGATTCTATGATTTTATCATACTCAAAACTGAATTAGCTTAATGTTGCATGATGAGGGAAACAGCAAAACTGAGAGACAGCAACTGCCTACAAAACAATACCTACATTGGAAGAAAAGCACACCACTTTCATTGTAGGTGTACTGTTTCAGGCTGTTAAGGGATTTTTGGTATTGACTGTGATCAGAAAATCACAGTAGTACGATGCCTGAAAAGTTTAGACTGTCTAAAATCAAATAAAATAATACAATGTGATACACCTCCCAGAAGCTTAACTGAAAATTTACATCATATATAAGAAATGTCAGTGCTGTACACCTGTTACCCAAAACTACGTTTGTCTACCTGTATTCCAACATTGTTATGGCAGTCTGATTTGGAGCCAGAAAACACAATGAATGCAGTTTACAATTTACATGTGAATAGGAACTGTCCGAAGACAATGCAGCTGTGAATTTGAGAACAGACCATAGTGACCAAGATTGCTGAAATTGCCAAAAGGAAAAAAAAAAATGGCTTGGGGATTTACTGTGTGATCAGAATAGATTATTGAATTGAGCAAATGAAAACAAGCAAGGAAAACAAAAAAAAAAAAAAAGAGAAAGACTGGGATGCTAAGCAAAGTGTAAATATAGGCTAGGAATGCAGTAGCTCTATTTGACCTAACGGCATACACAAGACATAATCTCTGAGAGAATATCTGTTATGAAAAAATGACAATGTTGGCAGGGGGACAGCGAGGAGAGGCAGAAATGAGCACATACTTCCACCACGCACATTTGGGGGTGGAAGTGTACACCTGAGTGCCCAAACATTTGCTATTTCAGTTACCACTGAAACACCCTACTAAGACTGTTAACAGCTGTCCCAATGAAAATCTTACATCTTCCTAGAATCCCAGCTTTGCTGAGGTAAATTACTGAAGGAATTCTGACAAAGGATGCTTTACTATATGTGTAGAAAATGAGACGATGATGTAGAACAGAAGGAATTTGTGTAATATTTGTATCCAGCACTGTAAGAAGAAGGTATGAAGGACTATAGACTACAGGCCTGTGTCTCCTCTTCCCTTTCAACTTTTTTTTTAAATCTTTATTCCCTTTACTGAGAAATTTAATTCTTAAATTCCTCTGTGCAAAACAAAATCAGTCAGCTTACCAAGAACTCAAAGTCAGACGCTATATCAATTGATATAGGGCACTGTCAGAAATACACATTATGATTACATATGGTCCTAGAGCACTCTTTCGCTCCAAAGGTAATTTAAAGACACTGGTCTCTGGGTAAATTCCATCACGATAATACTTCTAGGAAAGTTCATACAAAACAAATGATAGCACAAGTCCACCCATTAATAAATCTGTGTTTCCTATTCACTTAAAAGAGTTGGGGATTGCTAGTTAGTTAAACTCCCGACATGAGAATTCAGGTTAAAAGAGGGTAAATAATGAGTATTAGTATATTAGTGTATCAATTACAACAGACTCATAATCAAATTTTAAGTAATATTTGAGTTTGAACTCCAGAAACTCATTTTGTTATAGCTAGTGTCTAATACGGTGATTCCTTCCCACAAGGTCCTCAATTGAAAAACCTATTACGGGCTTTGGGGAAAAAAAAAAAAAGAGAATGAATTAACAGTAACTGTTTCTAGCATTTTCTAACATTAACATTTCTCTTTTAATAGAAAAAGCATCCATAAAGGATCTGCTTGTGAGCACTCTTCTTTATCACCTGCACCTATTGCGGTTTCCCATATATTTTGCATTTATCTTCAAATGCAAGGTCTGTGAAAAATGCTGAGAGTGTTTGAAGGGAGTGAAGCTTGGTCTTTCTCCTACATGCCTCTGTGATGGCTTTCTCACACAGTAGCTTGCTCCAAAGCCTTTGAAGTCAACTGGAGTCTTGGCAGTGACTCATGCTGGGCTGCATCCCTGCAGCGCATGCATACACAACTGCAGTTTCTCAGAGATACACCAATTCCATCCAGAATACATGATCACATAGTCTTGTCTATTATATTCATATATTTGTCTATTCTAATTTACTTTACTCATGCTTGTTCACTTATCCTCTTCCCATGAGGCGAATGAGGTTTTTATTTTTCTCAGGGGTTTTGTTTCGTGGTTTTACTATGTGTGATTACATGTGCATTTGTTTATATAAATGTAAAATGCTATGGCCTTGTTAGAGAAGTTATGTCAGAGAAATTTTGTTGCAACTGATTTGTAAGATAGCAGTGTGTATGACTGCCACTTTGGAGAGTTAATCTTCCCAACTGTTCAAATGCAGAAGACCAATGCTATTACCTTGTAGCATTTATCCTAACATGTGTATTATAAAATAGAGGTAGCTGATCAGCTACCTC
This sequence comes from Rissa tridactyla, assembly GCF_028500815.1. Classification (NCBI taxonomy): domain Eukaryota; kingdom Metazoa; phylum Chordata; class Aves; order Charadriiformes; family Laridae; genus Rissa; species Rissa tridactyla. The sequence continues at coordinate 54,900,617 of NC_071497.1, forward strand.
TGCCGAAACTGCTATGCCTCTGCAGTTCTTATAGTCACGTTGGGCCACTTTCTCAACACACTTTACGCATCCTTCTTTATGCAATCTGTAGAAAAAACAATGGGGTGATAAAGCTGAGAAGTGGCTAGCTGGCCAGCTGGTCAAATACAGACAGGTTTTAACTAATTAAATGGCATTTATCTTTGTTATAGACTTAACTGAATTATATTGTGCTAAACCTCAGACAGGTATTTTTACAGAGGAACGTTGAAATGCCTATGTTTGTGACACTTTAGCTACATGTCTACACATTAAACAGGGGAGTGAGACACCACTAGACTAAAACAAAAACAAAATAAAACAAAAAAATAAAATAAATAAAAAAAAAATAAAATAAAATAAAATAAAATATAAAATAAAATAAAATAAAATAAAATAAAATAAAATAAAATAAAATAAAAATTAATCCTTTATATTTTCCATTTGCCAGCCATTTTACCAGCCAATGTTCTGATGTAGTTTTGTCTACACCCTATAATGAGTTTGTTGCTGATGTTCCATACAGGAGGGATAATTCTTGTGAGAGGGTAATTTTCCAAGTAAAGCTTCAATATCCTGTTTTATATGGTAGGAATCTTCTGAAATTTCATTTCCTGAAAATTCATCATCAGAACTGCATTTTTTGTGAAGTCCAATGAGATTTATTTTCTGACATATTAAGGATGAAACAATATAGACAACAATTCACTGTTGATATTTTATCATGCTCCTTTTTTCAGAATGAGGTAGCCATTCACCCAATGTGGGTTTGCAGCTGAGTTTTGTTATTTTTCAGGGTTTGCTGACTTTCCACATGCTGTTTTGATTGCAAAAGCAGAGGCTTGTTATAAATAACAAATAAGTATGTATTTGTATGTATGTGTCCACAAGACACAGATTTCTAGTCAAATGTGAAAGCTCGGGTTCCTCAAAATGAACCTTCCACCCAAACTAAACTCTTTTTAACAAAAAAAAATTATTTTCAGCAAAACACTTGCAGGTACCACTGAAATGAAAGCACAGAATGCCATGATATTTTACCACGTAAAAACATGGGTGGAAGAGTCAGTAGTGCAACTTTTGTATCATTAGCAGATTTCTTTTTTATAACTTTCTAGTCTCTTTAATTTTCACCTCACTCTGTGAACACAGAACAAAAGTGGTAGATATAGGAAAACAATCAGACAGTACCTGTTGTTAAACATGTAATTTATTTTCCATGGAAATTCTAACAATTCCAGGAGTTGTTGAAATTTCATCTCTTTGTCCCAGTCAGAAGAAATTCCTGTGTCATGCAATTAAATATGTCAAACCGTATTTGGATGGAAACATACACTTACAAAAACATACAATAGAACCATCTAACAATTCAAAGTAAACTGGAACTAAAAAGCTAAAATATTTTAAGACATTTGGGAAACCATACAAGCAGTCCAGGAGACATATTATTTTGAAAGTTAATAAAAATAAATCAAGTAACCTGTCATAGTAGAGGTGGTTAAGTCCATGTCCACAAAGAAACCTGACAGATTTCATATGCGTATAGGTGATCCAGCCGTGGACTGAAGCTGGATATGAGTTGATGCCCAACTTAATAAAATGAACCTCCAGATGGCAATTTGGGCTACCCTTTTTCTCAGCTAGATTTTGGAGATGCCTGTTGTTAACTCATACCATTGTCTCCGTATTCTTCATGAAGGAACTTCAATACTACTTTTATGTCTTATGTACCTTAGTAAAGTACCTAGTATCAGATGAAATGAGTATCAGTCTTTATTCAGAAGCAAAATGGGTATATTGTACAATTGACTTTTCTCTTCATCTCTGTTTACCTTGTCCCTGGCAGTATTTTTTACATAATCTGCAGCCTGCTTAATTTCCTGTGAGGATCTTCATTCCGCCTTAACCAGGTGGCAATCCATATCTATCTCCTACGGCTTCTTCCATCAAAAACAGCTGTAAACATACTGTTTATATTCAAGTATCTCAAGCACAGACATTAAGTTTTTATGCCAGATATGGGGAATTTAGCTGTTTAAAATGTCATTGTAGCTAGTTCCACTTAATTCAATAGCTGAGCTATGTATTTGTGTAATGAAAAATTCTTTTTTTGGTGAGTAAAATAAAATTTCAAAGTTATCCTCAGGGATGTCTTCACCATGTGTTTTAATATTTTCCAGTACAACACTGAAAATCCTAGAATCCTTATATTACCTTCAGATATACTTCAGAAATATTGTATTATTATCCATTACACTACTGTAATAATTCCTCTACATGGCCAAAAAAAAACCCCATCCCAGGCTTCAAGTATTGCAAAATAACTTCATTTGCCTGGGAAAATTTCAGTAGTATTCCAAACCAAATGAATTCTAGAGAATATTGCTAGGAACTTCAAAGGTTTTTAAGATTGTCTGGAGTGTTTAGTAGACAAGATTTTAAGCTGACTTTAAAGTTTTACCAAAAGTTTGTGATGAAAAGTTCACTATATTTTCTGTTCTGCTGCTACAAGATTTGCTTTTGCACTGAGTTGTTTTTCCCCCCCTCTTCTAAGTCTTACATATTTTCTTCTAAGCCCGTGAACAGTATTAATTAGACAGAAATCTTGCAGAGTTTTAAACTTAATATGCAATCAGTGAAATTTATTTTCTTTTAATCAGTTTTACTGTGTATGAATAAAACATGTTCTGTAGTTATTCCTTTGCTGCTATATTGCTGTTTGTGAAAATTCATGCAAGCTGTCTTGGAGAACTGAGATCCCATATCAGCTTTTTACTCCCTTAACCATGTTTGTCATACACAGGACAAGAAAATTATCTGTAAAAAGAAATGTCCTACTCTCTAGTGAGAAAAGCATACCTACATACATGTATACGAACTCATACAGTACTAGTAAACAGTCTTTCAGAACATAATTTTGATGCATTGCTTGTGCAGTGCAGTTAGCTCTCTGTGATTTGTTGCCTTTTCACAGTTTATCTCAATGGGCATTTTTTTCATATTGCTGCATATTTGACACTGCAAATAAGGAAAGTACAATTGCAAATCTATTTTCTATATTTCAAATGTTTCCAGAGGCCAGCTAGTTATGTACAGCTGTCATGCATCATCCAAATTATACCAACATTTCATTTTCTGATCTTGTGACTGTCTTCATTTGGAAATATTAGGTTCTCCAGCTACTGGGAATTGTGATGTTCTGTTATCCCAAAGCGGGGAAATGATATAAATGCCTTAAATGTAACCTTCCCCTTCCACTGCTATGGCAAACATCCTCAACTCTGAGTTGACCAAATCTTCTGGAGGGGCACAAAATTGAATTTATGACTCTACAAGCTACAACTAAAAGCAAAAAAATTCTTGCAGCTGAAAGCACAATAGAATAAGAAGTAATTAAAAAAAAAAATAGAGATTTTTTTTTTAATTTTTTTTCTGTCAACAGGATTATTTCAAAATTTAGTAGGAATAGGTTTAACAAACAAAGAAACTCAAAATCCACCACTGAGTAACACAGTCTTTTTACCAACAGTTGCACTGGTAAGTGAAAAAAATGTTTTGATTCTGCTATTTAAGCATTAACTTTTCATTAAGAGTTCTAATGCTCTAAATACTCTAATACTCTAAAAAAATGGACCAAGTAGAGAAAAAGTAATGTGTCCTCCTGGTGTCCTCAAGGGTGGCTTAGGATGAGTTTTTCATAGGTAAAAGTCTATGAATTCCTGTCTCTGGAAAGGATTATTTAGATTTAAGAGGGAACACAGATAAGGCACTCAAGGAGTCCAGGTTCTGTTCCCAAGGCCTGTGTGAATACACTTTGCCACTTTCCTTTGTCTTTTCCTCCCCACATGCTCCATCTTCACAAGTTAGAATATAAGCCATTTAAAGCCCTCTCTCATATGCTCCAGGGAACTCCTTATGTTGTCATAGTATGATAAAAAAAACATTCGTGCAAAAGGAAATTGCACTCTGTTATGGACTGAAAGTTGTGGACTGGGGAAGAAAAAAGTCCTAAAACAGTGAGCTTTGCCACATAAGACTTGCAGTATTTTGTGTTTATTTTCATTAGGCTGTCAAGGCAGGAAGGGACAAAAACTACCAAAAGAAACCTTTTCAAAATATCTTACTAATTAAATAATGCCTTTACAAATCTTATCTTAAGGTGCGTTTTACTAAAATCTCATGAGTATGTAGTACTGTGGTGAGTGTTCGTGTGAGCCTGAGTCCTCCTCAGGGCTGATCCACAGTTGTGTGCTGAGCTAGTTTGCTGATGATACCAAACTGGGAGGGGCTGGCTCTTGAGGACAGGAGGCCTTGCAGAGGGATCTGGATAGATTGGAGCATTGGCCTATGATTAATGGCATGAAATTTAAGAAGTCGAAATGCTGGACTCCGCACATAAGATGGAGTAACACCAGGCACAAGTCTGATTTGGGAGAGGAACAGCTGGAGAGCAGCCCTGCAGAGAGGAATCTGGGCTTTGACAGCAAGCTCAATAGGTGCCAGGAGAGTGTCCTGGCAGCCGAGATGGCAAACCACGTCTTGAGGTGCATCAAACACAGCATCACCATCTCATCAAAAGAGGTGATTACCCACTGTATTTAGCATTGGTGTGGCCTCAGCTTGAGTACCGTGTGCAGTTCTGGGCCTCACAGTTTAAGAAGGATGTGAAGGTTCTTAAGTAAATCCAGAGGAGGGCAACAAAACTGCTGAAAGGGCTGGAAGGTATGTGCTATGAGGAGCGGTTGAGGTCTTTGGGCTTGTCTAGTTTGGAGAAAAGAAGGCTGAGGAACGACCTCATTGCTGTCTACAGCTTTCTGAGAAGGGGAAGTGGAGAGGGAGGCGCTGGTCTCTTCTCCAGTGACAGGACGCGTGGGATGGTTCAAAGCTGTGACAAGGGAGGTTTAGACTGGACATTAGAAAGCATTCCTTTACCAACAGTGTGGGCAAACACTGGAACAGGCTTCCTGGAGAGGTGGTCGATGCCCAGAGCCTGTCAGTGTTTAAGAGGGATTTTGACAACGCCCTTAACAACGTACTTTAACCTTTGGTCAGCCCTGAATTGTTTACGCCGTTGAACTAGATGATCATTGTAGGTCCCGTCCAACTGAAATTATTCTATTCTATTCTATTCTATTCTATTCTATTCTATTCTATTCTATTCTATTATTCTATTCTGCTCTAACAGTCATACATAGAATTTGAATGTTTCCCATTATTTCTTCTAGAATATTTCATCCCTCTCCATTCCTTCTCTTCAATAAATGAGGAAATTTGTGGTTACCAACTTCAAATTAAAGCCTTCCATTAGGTGTACACATGTAGGAAAGAATTGTTTGTCCAGGAAATCTGAGTAGAAGGAATATTTTCTTTATGTTCTGTTAGTGCTTAACCTGCGTACCTTGCTTGTGGAGAAAAAGTATACCCCTTATACTTCAAGGAGAAAACAATCAAAGGAGAAGCCTTTGGAATGTTTTGGAGAAATTATATCTACTTTTCCTTGCCTTTGAACTCAAACAATAATCTGTAACTCTAATTTAAACTTGTAATATTATATTTCACATTCTCCTTGCTCATCTGCCTACTACAATTCCCTACACTCTTGGCAAATGGATTCAACTAGTTCTAGAATGGTTTTAGAGAGAGAGACATCATCTGAGACTAAAGATTTTTTTTAAATTAGTTTATTTTCCTGATTTATTTATTTATATAAAGTCAATGTGTGTTCCGAGCACATGTGCATGTGTGTGAATGCAAGAGGCCTCTGTTTTTATGATTTTTTTAGAACTCTATAGTGTGAAGGATATTCTGATTCTACCTTCACATTTACAGTTATGCCACGAGTGATACTTATTTCAATATACATCATATAAAATTATTCATATCATTCATCTTCAGTCACCCGCATGAAGTGAATATAATGTGCTGTTTAGAAATACATTCAGTGTCATTCCTGGAAACAAAATTTTGAGTATAGCTGAAGCTGTCATTATGCCATACTGTAGATACATACTGTCAAACACTGTAAATTCACAAGTTACAATCTCTTGAAATTTCATAGTAGTTGTCTCTAAACAATGCTTCTTAGTTTGTTGGTTGGTTGATTTAGAGCAAACTGCTCAAAATTTCATTTATAATAAATACTGAATATTTGTAAGTCCTCTCACTCAGTTATATATTTTGTTTCTTTATTTTCTTTATTTTTGTTTTGGAATATGCATAGATCAAGTTTATTCTGTACGTGTGAACATCAGCAGTTACTAATAATAGTTTGCCCACATGCATGTTCATTTTACAGGATGAAGCATCTCTAATCAACATATTTCTCCTGAGAAGTCTTTTTTTTCCTCTCATGTTCAGAGGTCACTGTATGTTCTCAACACTGCCATTTATCATTGTGTGAATATCTGAGTATTTATTCAGATGGGCCACTCTGATTTAGCATTGTTTAAGAGTAAGATTGACAAAAAGACTGGATGTATCTAAAAGATCAATTTTGCTACAGCAAGACTGCTACAGAGACCAGAAAAACTTGAACTCAATCAAGAGCAAACACAGATAAATAGAATTTATCTGTTCCTTCCTACATGAGTGTACCTATTTCTTATCTATCCCACACAAGCAATGTTTCCCACATTATAATTTATCACAGTTCCTCAATAGAAAACCATGCACGTATTATATTGCAAAACCATGAAAAACTGTAAGAGGAAGGAAAAAAAAAGTAGATCGCTATTTTCTGCTTTGATAGGAAAAGCACTTATTTCTGAAATAATATCTTCAGTACACCTTGGGAATATGCAAGGAACAAATCTTGACTCCCAAGAGCAGAGCTTCCACACAACCATTTCCTGAAACATTATTTATTGAGATTGAGATTAACAACATCCAAGTCAGAGAGAGTTTCAAAATTCTTAAAACTGAATTTATGCTCTCCAGCTTTTTAGATGGTAGACAAATTACTGAAAGTTCTCACAAAGGCATCCAAATCTTTTAATTACCTTCTTTCCAAATGCATTTGGTTTAACAAACTCTTTAGGATTTCTTAACACACCTTACAAAGATTAAGCATACTGTCTTTGCATATTAAATAATAAATTATTATTACTATCATGGCAAATTAGTGAACCAGACTGCCTGGATTTAAATCTCTATTAATTAGCATAGTATGATAAGTATGTAAAACACTGTAAATATTGAGCATTTTCTCAGCATTAGTCTAATACATTTTTAGTGAATAAACTCTTCTGCCATCATGGGCATACAAAACCCTCAAATAATATGCTCAGCTTTATTAATAAAGGAACCAAGAAGATATTGTTGGCTTACTGTCATGGTTTGGGCCTCAAACCAGGACACTTAAAAACATAAAATATGTTTGACTCTTAGTATCTATGTTGAAAACGATGTAGAAAGAAAAAAAAATCAGAAAAGAAACAGAAATAATAACAGGAATACAAAGACCCCTATACAAAAAGAACACTGAAGTTTATCAGTACTCAGTTAATTTCAGAGGAAGCTTTGTTCAGAAATTGCTTGGGCATTTTGAAAGCTGATGAGGGACTTTTTAGGATGTTGGGTAATGGTAGGACTAGAGGGAATGGATTAAAAATAGAGATGGGACGATTCAGACTGGACACTAGGAAGAAGTTCTTCACCATGAGGGTGGTGAGACACTGAAACAGGTTTCCCAGAGAGGTGGTGGAAGCCCCATCCCTGGAAGTTTTTAAGGCCAGGCTGGATGGGGCTCTGAGCAACCTGATCTAGTGGGAGATGTCCCTGCCAATGGCAGTGGGGTTGGAACTAGATGATCTTTAAGGTCCCTTCCAACCCTAAGAATTCTATGATTCTATGATTCTATTTTTAGAAATTCTACCTATGTGATCAAGAGGGAAAAAAATGGCAATATTGAGGAATTTATCACAATGATAACAAATTTAGATTCATTTACACAAAATAGGATTCAAGGAATGGCCAATTAAATTAATAAGGAAAAGAATTTAAACTATTGAAGTATCTGTGCATATACATCCCTCATATCTATATATATCAGTATCTATCTAGAGTGATACATATCAATATCTAATGTATCTATCATGCCCAGTGTAAGTCTAAACCCCATATCCATATTTTTGTAATAAGGCGAAGGTATTATTTAGATCTGGTTTTAAGTCTAGATATTTTAACAAAGAATAAGATTTTCTTCAAAAAATGCTGATGATACAAAATTGGGAGCAGTGGCTAACACACCATTCAGCAAGACCTGGAGAGGATAGAGCGTTGGGCAGTGAGGAACCTAATGAAATTCAATAAGGGCAAGCGTAGGATCCTGCACCTAGGGAGGAATTACCCCATACACTGGTACAGGTCAGGGTCTGACCTACTGGAAAGCAGCTCTGTAGAGAGAGACCTGGAGTCCTGGTGGACAGCAAGTTGACCATGAGGCAGCAATGTGCCCTTGTGGCCAAGAAGGCCAATGGTCTCCTGGAGTGCATTAAAAAGAATGTGGCCACCAAGTGGAGGGAGGTCATCCTCCCCCTCTACTCTGCCCTGGTGAAGCCACATCTGGACTACTGTGTCCAATTCTGAGCCTCCCAGTTCAAGAAGGACAGGGAACTGCTGGACAGAGTCCAGTGGAGGGCTACAAAGATGATTAGGGGACTGGCACACCTCTCTTATGAGGAGAGACTGAGAGACCTGGGTCTGTTTAGCCTGGAGAAGGGACGACTGAGAGGGGATTTTATCAATGCTTATAAATATCTAAGGGGCAGGTGTCAAGAGGACAGGGTCAGGCTCTTTTCAGTGGTTACCGGTGACAGGACAAGGGTCAATAGACACAAGCTGGAACACAGAAAGTTCCATCCTAACATGAAGAAAAACTTTTTTTCCTTGAGGGTGACAGAGCACGGGAATAGGCTGCCCAGAGAGGTTGTGTAGTCTCCTTCTCTGGAGATATTCAAAACCCACCTGGACACCTTCCTGTCCAGCCTGCTCCAGGTGAACCTGCTTTGGCAGGGGGTTGGACTAGATGATCTCTGAAGGTCCCTTCCAACCCCTACAATTCTGTGATTCTGTGATTGAATTCAGTGGCTAATACATGAATTCCTATGCAATATTTATCTTTATTCTGAGAGACATAAACCAACAGTTAATGTCATAGTTTTAGAAAAAAATTTCAATTTAAAGATATTTTTTCTCAATTAGACCCATCAGATTTTATCTCTCTCTTTTGAAATACGTTGTTTTAATAACCATACATGGACTCTAATAACTAATACAGGGCTTAATGAACAATGGTTCTGAATTGCTGTCATCATTTTTATCTTCTTAACACCCAGTTCTCATTCCTCATAGGTCTTACAAAAACTTTTGTATTACTGTCACATGCATCAGTATTTTACAGCAAAATCTAAAGAGATAAAAGCAGGTAAAAGTGAAACAAAATACAACAGTAGGAAACACACAAGACAGACATACATTGAGATTCATTGGTTCTGCAATAAAATCTGCATTCGTATACATAAGAGGCAATTGAAGGGATGGGTTGACTTTTTATACACACAAATGAGCAAAATATTGAATAATACATATCTAGATGGGAATGTCCATCTTTATTTTGCCAAACCCTTTGAATCCTCAAATGTCTTAATGTGCTTTTTTCAAGATAGTGAAACAGCTGTAGGATTTCAAAATTGGGGGTAGATTCACAGCCAACATTGAACATTTGTTTGAAATGAGTCTTAAAGACTACCTCTGTTCAGCGAATGCTCAGTGCAGTTCTCAGCAGCTACCACTGAGCTCCTGAAAAATGGTATAAAGAATCCACTTGAATTCCACCAGATGTTAGTGATTTAAATATTCCTATTCAAACATTTTGCACATCCTGTAGTGCTGCAGAAAATTACCCCTGTTGCTTCTCCACTGGGAACAAGTAGGCAGCATGCTAAGAAAAGTATATGGCTTTCAAATTAACTTGAGTGTGATAAGGTTTTGAATGTTTCTTGTTACTGCAGTCTGCTGGCAAATGTCAGAATCCTGAAAAAGACTGTGAGTTAATTGCTACTACCTCTACAGTGTGGGAAAGGGTCATTGGAGTCCATCTTGATTTGGAGCAAGGGAAGAAAGCCCTATTACAGAAACAATTAGTCCAAGCAGCCATTGGGTAATCAGATTCTAAAAGGAGGTGAATTAGGGAAAAGATTTAGGTTAGGATTCCTGTTACAAGTTCATTTTGTTTTTCAGTATAACTTCACTTGTTGAATGTATGCAAATTATGATGTTTCTGAAGAGTTGTAATCTTAAGTGGGTAGACAAATTGTTGTAATACTAGTAGCTGTAGGATCAAGTTTTGTACCCAATGGAATATTAGCCATGGATAATGATTTTCAGCAGGACAGTATTTCCTTTGGTGTAGAATGTAGATTTGCAAACATCACAATGTTTTGTCCATGAGAATGTTTGACAAAATATCTCATGTCAAAAAATGTGAAAGCTGAGGATTTTTTTTTAATTAAATACTGCAATTAACATTTTGGCTTTACAGTTCCTTTATCATTTTAAGCCTTTATAAATGCTTATGTTTGAAATGAAATACTCATTTTGTAGCAAATATTTCATATCGTCTCAAATAATTCCTTTTTGATATGCTGGTTGAGCTGGAGGACAAATTAAAATTCACCTTGCACTGGCTGAATTCCTCTTTTCTGAATTGCCAATGAACCAAGAAATCAGTTATTTGTTCAAGTCTGTAATTGTGCTATATATAACAATTTTCCTAAAATGTCTTCCACCCTACAAAGATCTCCCTGCTGAGTTTGCTTAATTCTAAAAATTAAAATGCTTGTAAAACTCCGAAAGACGAAGCTTTCACCAAGCTGAAGAAAAAGAAAATAATCAAGGTACATCTTACATTATTTTCATAGATGGAAAAGATCTTCGACTGTAAATTTTTGTTCACTCTGGATCCCCACAAGATGTGCAGGCCCTCTGGTAACTATAGATGCTCTCTGCCTCTATTAACATTGAAGGAAACAACAACCTAAATTTAGTGCATCACAATTCTTTTTTGCATGTGTGGCTGGTGTTCCCATTGTTAAGCTGGATTTATTCTGGTTCACTTAGGGAAGTATAGAAAATACCTGTTTGTGATGGCTATGGAAAATACATAGCAGAGAGGTCTGCCTTACTTTAGGACAGGCAGTTAGTACAGCACTATTACAATCATTTATTGTTATCCAGTTCAAATTTTATTTTATTTATACTTTATTAAATATGTGTAACCTATATTGGTATTTTCAGTAGCTAGTTTTTCAGATGTAAGTGCACTCATCAGCATGTGCAATATGGCAGAGTTAGTATAGTGGCCAAATAACGGCTTCATTTTTAAAATGTATTACTACAATCTTTCTTTCAGTTCTTTCAGTTCTATACATAACATCTGACAATATACATAAAACTTCAGTGTGCTCTGAATATTATTACATGAGCTTGGGTAACTTCATTACTCATGCAAAGTAAGCCTAATATAAAATATCAAGGCCCAGCATATACGTACTTTTATTTTACCAACATTATATGATAGAAACCTTTGAGACAGTTACATTCATTTTATTGATTACTTGTAAAGGGAGGTCTTTCTGCTATGAAGATAAAGTAAGAAGAATGCTAGAAAAATAGTGTTTTCAAAACCCTCAGTGAGCTAAAATAAATTTGATATTTAAATAGCAAGGCTTAGAACCTTATTCTATTTGTCTCTAAAAAAAAAAAAATAAAATCACAGTTTTACAGTTTTCTAGTCGGATAATGCCAGTGTTCCTAGCCCAGCTGGCTTGTGACATACTAGGCTACCAGTCTGCCATATATACTACTTATATACAGAACCTTTTACGAGACTGCGTGCCAGCAGTACTCACTTTAATATGACTCAGGATCACATTTGTGATGGATGGAAAAATGGGGAATAGAAGGACACCATTTTAAAGGTAGATTATTTTTAGATAACGTAGAAAATGGAAAGTGCTTAACACTTACTCATAAGACAGGAGCCTTAGCACTGATGCCAGTTCAGATTAGTAAAGCAAAGTACAAAGGAAAGAAGATATCAGATTTAAAATATAAGAAGAAAAATATTTTTTTAAAAATTTGTGTATCCATTCATTAAATGGAGAAAAAGGAAGTAACCAAATAATTCCTCACCATCTGTTTCTAGAAATATTTCAGTATATCTCACACCAAACCACACTGACTTTTAGGCATTTTCTATGCCTTTCTGGTAAAACAAAGCAACTGTAAAAATGCAAAAAGAAATGCAAAACACTCACTTGGAGATTTTCTCACACATGTTTCTTCTTTTTTTCCTTAGTTATTTAAGATATAGTGTTGGATGAGAGTGGAAAAAATGGGTGATTCGCCCACATCATCAAAGCTAAAAGACTTTTAAAGACTATGTTTAAAAAGCCAGCGATTTACTTTTGTTAGCATGGCTGGGAAGCTGCAGAACCTGGAGACAGCTTTGCGGTGTAGCTTTTGAACTCATCTCCTTATCTTTTTTTAACTCAGACTGTTCAGGACAAAGTTAATTTTCTCAGCCCTCCTCTTCCCACTTGTGTATCTTCTAAGTGTGTCTACATGTCCCATAGGGTTATGCATAAGTGTAGAGGAACTATCTGCTGGTAAGGTACTTTACCAGAGTTCAGGTCTCCATGCAAGATGTTCTTCAAATGAAGTTTGGTGGGGAAGGAGGGAGGAAATTGGGAAAGAGAGGTAAGAACAAACAAAATGTTGATTAATGTTAGTTACTCCCTCTTACAATTTGTTTAATGCTTCTGCCTTGGGTTTTTTGTTGGTTTGTTTGCTTGTTCGGGTTGTTTGGTTTTTTTTTTGTCAAAGGATGTATCTAAGTTAAATATCACTGCAAATACCACAACACAGTAATAACTGTAGTGTTATCTGTGTTCTCTCTGTGCACTGGGCAGAGGATTTTTAATTTCATACATCATTTACAACTTGCTGCAGTGATTCTACATAGTCAGTGCATCTCCTTATCACAAGGAAAAAGAGACTGGTAGCATTTTACCTCTGATCCCAGATTCCCCAGTTTTAGACTTATTAGCACTTGGGTTGCAATCCAGTGCTGATACTTCAGAAAGGCACTGAGTCATACAAATAAGATGTCAAAAGAAGCAGCCTTTAGCTCACCTCCAGTGATTGCCAGAAAAGTGGACATCAGCCAAACTGCATTATCTTCTGAGAAAGTGAAACATATTAGTCTCCAACTCTGAAAACCATGTATTCTTTGTCTATAACTGTATATTTCTTATATATATATATATTTACGTATTTAAAGTCTATATTTTTATTAAACCAATGCTAAATCTAGTCAAGTGCCTTTCTGAAACAAGACCTGGTGTGTCATCTTTCTGCTAAAAGCAGACAATCTTAAATCAATCAACTATTCAGGCATACATCGAGGTGTGTACCACAGAAATAAGTAATCTACAATCATAAATATTAATTATTTCTCTTCACCTCCAAATCTTATCAGGGAGTGGATGCTTGTATATGAGCTCTGCTGTATGTGGTAAATACATTGGCAAATAATTTTTCACATTTGTTTCATATACTATACCCTATATTTCTGATCTGTAATTGTCCAGTGAAACTGGAAGATTTCATTCCCAAGACACATGGTAACTGCAGAACTAGCTTTAGGAGAAATCATGCAAGCGTGGTCTGGGAGAAAATGCAAGAGACTGGGAATAAGATCGTGGGAGTTACTTCAAGACATAACCTTACAGGACAGTAGAGGTGAGAAGATATATGAAGCTTATGATGCTGACCTTGCATGTAACAAGTGTATAAACCAAGAAATGTTATTTTCTCTGATCCATTAATGAAAGAAGAGATTTTCCAAGGCACTGGAAAGGGTGTGCTACAGCCCATCATAAAAAGAGAGCAGGGAAGACAACTTAGAATGAAGGGGGTTTATTTCTTTTTTTCTTTCATTTGTTTGTTTATTTCTGTCTTAGACTTTCATTTACTTGAAGCAGAATGTTGGCAGAAGGCTAAACTGCCAAGAGAAAGGAAGCACGGGTTTTATGAGATCAAATAAGATCTTTAGGTATTGTTAGTTATACTTGTGGTTTTAGTTTTGTTTTAGCAGGAATAGTTAGGACTGGTGTTGTAGTTATGTTCCAATAACATCTACCAGCCACATGAGAATACAGAAGATTTTTAAACTCTTTAAAATCAAATACTAGAGCTTCTGCAGCTCGCGTAGTTGTCTAAGATGAGTGACAGTGCATGAAATAGGATTGCCAAAATGTGAATCATCTGTCTGTGTTGTCTTAGAATAACAACATTGCGGGGTAGATCTGTGGATAGATGACGTTGTGTAAAATGTTTTCCATCAAACCATACAGTGACAACAGCTGATCACATTACTGTCTTTCTTAAAAAAGACTACGCCTTGGTTTTATGCCTAAGAGAAAGATGAATACTCCAGAAGAAATTCTAGTGTTCCTACAGGTATTAGCCATAAAAGACAAAGTCATTTACCTTTGCTGAACCTCACAAGGTCACCCAGTATGTTGAAGCATCTATGAATAGCAGCAATGCCCTCCAGTGTATTGACCTTTTCCCCTCAGTTTGGTAATAACCACAGACTTGCTTGGATCCCATCACCCAGGTCTTTAATAAAGAACATTAACTGTTCTTCCCTCATGTCCTCTCATCCGTCTCATCATGGAAGGCTAACAGGTTTGTCAGACATGATTTGCCCTTGGCAAACCCACATTGGCTGTTCCCAGTCACAGCTTTGTTCTTCAAAAGCCTGGAAATGACTTTAAGAAAGACTTGCTCGTTCAACTTCCCAGGGATCGAAGAACATTGATCAGCCTCTAGTTCCCCAAATCCTCCTGCTTACGCTGCATAAAGGTAGGTGTGACATTTTCATTTCCCAATCATCAGGAACTTCCTCAACCAACATAAACTTTCAAACATGGCAGAAAGCAGCCTTGCAGCGGCAGTGACATAGGTCAGCAGTTCCAACATCCTCTTGTCCCATGTCCAACTGAGATAGATATTCCCTGCTCTGTTTTCTGTTGTAGGTGCTTCTGCATTCTCACAAATTCTATCACTAAGATCGTGAAATTGGGGAATGAGATGACAGACCGTATCACCAAAAATCATGCAAAAGAAGCACCAAGAACCTCAACCCTTTTTCTGTCTTTTGTCACTAAGTTCATTTCTCCATTGAGCACTGGCCCCACATTTTCCTCAGCCTTTCATCTCATTGTCCTTCATCTTGCTCACTAGTTTCAACATCTGAGTTTTTACTTTCCTAATTCCATCCATGCATGTTGAATAGTTTGCCAAATATTATGTCTGCACATCATTGCTGTATCTAGCATTTATAAAGAAAAATTGCCTTTTATTTGGCATCTTCATTTGATCATACTGAAAAATGCTGCATGCAAGCAGAGAATTTAGCAGTTTTGCTCTATGTACATCATCTGACTATATAAGAGATTACATTTTGTCTACATACTCTGGTATTGACTTACAGTGTGCTTGAACTTGTGCCTAGAATATGTTCTTCTAATTTACAATGCTTCTAAAGAATGGGAAAGTTTGTGTTTTCAAAAGAATTGTGCTAATACTTATTTTCTTGTCCTAGCATTTCTTTCCAATTTGCTAATCTGAATTACAAAATGCAATTAAATCTCTATTTTATTTCCACTGCATACAGTATCTTTTAAGTTGCTGCATCATTCTATGACCCTTTGTTTAATAAGAAATCCAAGATAACATAGGCATATACCATGCAACAACACATATCTTAGGAATATCAGGGAACACAAAGTAGTAACAGGAAGGTTGACATCAGCTAGATCAGCAGCAACAGCAACCATCTCGTTATATATTTGCTTTGTTCCTCAGAAATAGTAAAAAAAAAAATTTTGTAAGCCATATGTTGCATTAGTTCTGTCTGGGCAAGCTCAGTAAAGTTTATTACTGGTAAATGGTGTCTCTGTGATGAAAAAACTCCAGGTTTGATCACAACAGAGGTCTTGATTCAAGGAGCTGTGATATGGTTATTGTCTGTTGCAAATATTACTATTTTTACCTCAGCTGTCCACCATCAAAAACATTCTCAGAGGGTATCTTCAGGGCTGCTGGCAGTGCTGGAAACAGAAGGACTTCGCTTAATGCAGCCAGTGTGAGTGTCTCACTTATTAACAGATGAATTGATAAAATGTCCCAAATGTTATCCATCTGCTCCTGTCTTTCCAACCTGTTCTAAAACAAAGAATATACATTTGGATTTGAAACTCACCTCTTCTCTATGGCTTACCTTTACTGACAGAAAACAAAACAAAACAGAACAAAACCCATAGAATTAAAACAAACAAATGAACAAACAAAAAATGTTTTAAACATTAGGTTACTCAGGATATTGCCCCAGGGCGGTTTTTCAGCAATTCAGATTTCATCTGAACAATGACAGTAATTTTTTTCCCAAACATGTAGTCTTTTTAGTAACTATTTGTCTACTAAACTACTACTTGTCTTGAAAATCTGAAGAACCTGTTCAAGAATTATGAGGAAGGGAGGGGTCTTTCGAGTTTAGACCACCCTGTGTATCAAGACAGGACATGTGCAGTATTCCTAGCAGATGTTTGCATCATCTATTTCCAGACAGTTGGGTGACAAACTTGCTAAGAAAATGCATCACGTTTTCTATTATTTCTACCTTTTCTTCCTGTTACCAGGTTTGAAACATGTTTGTTAAAATGTACACCCAAGTCTATTTGTCCAGTCAGGAATGGATGTGGAAAATGTGAAACAGATTCTTTCTAAAAGGGATTTTTTCTCTTTTTTTTTAATGAATTTACAAACCAGACTGTTTCAGGACAAAGAAAAACAGATTGGATTCTCTTCTATGATAATAAAGTTTTGAAAGGTATAGAATATAGAACTTTGTATCAGTTAAAGATTCTATTTTTTCTTTTCTAAGAAAAAAATATTTTTTCTATTCTCTGAAAGGATATGTGTGAGGAATGCTTTCTAACTACTTATGTTTCTCTTTACTAATATGATATGTAGTGAAGTTTTCATGTAGAAGCAATCAGTCTTACAAGAACTACCAAGAGAAAAGTCTGCTAACTTATTTTAATTTCTGATTCATTCCTGTTTTCTCGGGATGCGAGACACTGCCAGTACAGAGCAAATCCATGGTGAGATTTGTACTATTCCTGTGAAATTTCCTATCTAAGTGCACAGCCCACAGTTATTAAAAGAAATATTAAATCTTGATAGGCATAAGCGGGTACTGTATTGGGCTCTACGTTTTTGTATGTAATCTGTGTACACGCTGATACCAAATGAGTAAACTACACAGACCTTCTTTCCTGTTTTTTTTTGTGATGGCAGAATTGTTGAGACAGAGGAAAAGAAGAACTACAAAGTTAACATGAGACTCAGCACCTCAATCTTTCATGTGCTTTCTTGTCTTAGGAAAACATATCAAAGCACAGCTCAACATTTTTGTAAGAAGGCTATGTAGAATCCTTCAGTGACAATACAGCAAGATTAAACTGCTACTGGACCAAACTTTTCTCTCTATAGCTAATGATCCTATAGTTTGCTGTTTTCAGAAGCCTTTTAAATCCAGTAGAAAGTAAAATTTGTTGGTAAGGCAGGTTGTGAGCATTTCCCATGTTAAACTGCAAAGATTGTACATGTCATACATGGGAAACCAAGAAACCTAGCCGAGAAAGCACAGCCAGCAATCTCACCAGGTCATCATGTAGAGAAATCCAACATTCAGCTTAAAAAAGAGAGAACACAGGCATTTTGTAGTGAACAAGAAAAATAAAGCAGAAGTAAAAACTGTTTCACAGAGCGCAGGAACACACAAGCATTGTTAAAGTATAAAAAAGAACATTGGTCATGAAACATGGGAGACCCTCTCAGGATGAGGTACACTCATCCTGATATGTGGTCCTGCCCTTGGAGGAGACTCAAAGTGAGGACTCTGGAAAGGTGCGTACCCAAACTCATGTTAAAGGGCTAGTACCTGTGCCTGCACTGCACCATTGTACTAAGAATAACCACAATGCTGGCAGTGCTTGTTCCACTGTATAGTATGGCGTTTTCTACTACCACTTATTTCTGCCTCTGCTTTGATTATCTCTCTCTTGCTCACAGTTTATGGAAGAACATTGAGTTGTAGTTGATGTTAGACATAGTGTATGTTGGGAGAATGAGAGTAAGCAAGATTAACAGACTACAAATTTAAAATAGTAGATCTAGATGGCAATTGAAATGGGTGGTGTTTAGGTGGACTTGTCATGGCATTTAATGGTTATTCTGCTGTATTAGAATATATATTGCAGCTAGGCAAAACTAATTGCCCTAAATTGCAGATCTTGTTCTTATCATAATGAACAACCTCTAACATCAGTGTCTTGTAAGGTACATTCCAAGTAATTATTTTAGAACTATAGTTTCTTAGATCAATATAGATGAAGAAGTGATCAGAAACAGTGTCCAAAATGATGGAAAAAGAAATAAACAGTGTTACTACCTTAGCTACTCAAAAAAATGCGTACTTTAATGCTAAGCTGTTTGTCCACAGAAAAAGCAGCAACTGGAAATATATGACAATGCTGCTCCTTGAAAATATATAAAATCCTATTCCTTCCTACAAATCCAGACAATATGTGATTTGGACTCAATGTACAAGAAATGTTGGCATCAGAATCATTGTAACTGCAGATTTATTTCTCTGGCTTTCTTTCTTCTGCTGTTTCCAGGGATTTTCTTTTTCCTTCTAAGCCTCAATATTTTTTTGGGAGGGGGACAAGAAAGCAGTTAATTCTAAAGAGTGTGGATTATAAATAAAAGGAGGGTTTACCACCTTTGGAAGAAGGGTCAGGCAACCCAGGAGGAGTACAGAGATCTTGTTAGGTTATACACAGAGAAAATTAGGAAGGCAAAAGCCCAGCTGGAGCTCAACTTGGCTGCTAACATTAAGGACAACAAAAAAAGTTTTTATAAATACATTAACAAAAAGAAAGCCAGGGAGAACCTCGATCCCTGTTGGATGCAGGGGGGAAAGTTGCAACCAAGGACGAGGAGAAGGCTGAGATACTGAATGCCTTCTTTGCCTCCGTCTTCAATAGTCAGACCAGCTATCCCCAGGGTGCTCAGCCTCCTGAGATGGAAGATAAGGATGGAGAGCAGAACAACCCACCCATAATCCAGGAGGAAGTAGTCAATGATCTGCTTCTGCACCTAGACACATGTAAGTCTATGGGACCAGATGGGATTCACCCAAGAGTACTCAGGGAGCTGGCGAGAGAACTCACCGAGCCTCTCTCCATCATTTATCAACAATCTTGGTCAACAGGGGAGGTACCAGTTGACTGGAGGGTGGCTAATGTGATGCCCATCTACAAGAAGGGTTGGAAGAAGGATCCGGGAAACTACAGGCCTGTCAGCCTGATCTTGGTACCAGGAAAGATCATGGAGAGGATCATCTTGAGTGAGCTCTCACGGCAAGTGCAGGGCAGCCAAGGGATCAGGGCCAGCCAGTATGTGTTTAGGAAAGGGAGGTCCTGCATAACCAACCTGATCTCTTTCTATGACCATGTGACTCACCTTCTGGATACGGGGAAGGCTGTGGACGTTGTCTATCTGGACTTTGGTAAGGCCTTTGACACCGTCCCCCACAGCATTCTCCTGGAGAAGCTGGTGAAGCTCTCCTGGTGCCCAGGGAGTTGTGATTAATGGGGTGAAATCCTCTTGGTGTCCCTCAGGGCTCAGTTTTGGGGCCGGTTTTCTTTAATATCTTTATCAATGATCTGGATGAGGGGATTGAGTGCACCCTCAGTAAGTTTGTAGACGACACCAAACTAGGTGAGAGTGTTGATCTGCTTGAAGATAGGAAGGCTCTACAGAGGGACCTGGACAGGCTGGATCGATGGGCCAAGGCCAACTGTATGAGGTTTAATAACGCCAAGTGCCGGGTCCTGCATTTCAGTCACAACAACCCCAAGCAACGCTACAGGCTTGGGGAAGAGTGTCTGGAAAGCTGCCCAGCACAAAAGGACCTGGGGGTGCTGGTGGACGGCCAGCTTAACATGAGCCCGCAGTGTGCCCAGGTGGCCAAGAAGGCCAACGGCATTCTGGCTTGTATCAGGAATAGTGTGGCCAGCAGGAGTAGGGAAGGGATCGTGCCTCTGTACTCGGCACTGGTGAGGCCTCACCTCGAGTCCTGTGTTCAGTTCTGGGCCCCTCTGTACAAGAGGGACATTGAGGTGCTGGAGCGTGTCCAGAGGAGAGCTACCAGGCTGGTGAGGGGTCTGGAGACCAAGTCATGTGAGGAGAGGCTGAGGGAGCTGGGCATGTTTAGCTTGGAGAAGAGGAGGCTGAGGGAAGACCTCCTTGCCCTCTACAACTACCTGAAAGGAGGCTGTAGAGAGGTGAGTGTTGGCCTCTTCTCCCAGGTGACTAAGGACAGGACCAGAGGAAATGGTCTGAAGTTGCGGCAGGGGAGGTTTAGATTAGATATTAGGAAGAATTACTTTACTGAGAGAGTGGTCAGGCACTGGAACAGCCTGCCCAGGGAGGTGGTTGAGTCACCATCCCTAGAGGTATTTAAGAAACATGTAGATTTGGCACTTCAGGGCAGCTCTAGTGGCAGAGATTGTAGGTTGTTTGGTTGGCGGGGGGGGGGTGTTTGGGATTTTTTTTGGTGTGTGTATGGTAGGATTCGATGATCTCAAAGGTCCTTTCCAACCATGAAGATTCTATTCTATGATTCTATTCTATTCTATGATTCTTTAGTGGCTGGGTAGTCACCAATCAATCAGAACTTCGGCTCAGCCACAACTAACACTGATTAATAGAAGTCCTTCAGAACTACTTAGTGACTATGTCCATTATAAAAAGACAGAAGCATTTAAGGAAATTACAAAATTTTACAGACTGCATTGTATCTAATTTTAAGTATGTAATTTAAAATACCGTAATTATTTATATCCTCACTTTCTTACTATATCAAGAATTAAAGTAAAAAAACTCTCACTATTCTTTTATTTCTTATAGACTAAAATAATATTTCAGAGAAATAGTTCATTTAGAAAAAAAAAAAACTAGCTAGTGTTTCAGGTAATATGCAACTAAAATGTTTTTATGACAAAGTATTTTCCTGATACTAAAACAAATTACAAACAGAAGTAATCTGCTATAGGAAAAATCAAATTAAATGTCTAAATGGGAAAATTACCTCTGCACTGGTGATTCAATTGATCAGCAATAATTCCATGGAGTCTTCCCCTGAGAGAAAATCCTGCTGACCAAATTAATCAGATAAAATAAGAGAATATTTTAAAAATAGCAAATACAAGTTTTCTGTATGAAAGTGCTACTTAATAAGCAGGTGAACATCTGACACTTCAGATGTTATAGTTGTGACAATTTTTTTTTACTGTATTACAGAACTTAATCATCAAACAACATAATAGGAAACCTTTTAAATATATTGATTAAGATTTCTGTAATCTTGTGAGTATACAAGCCCTTCTTAAATGTACTCCTAAAAAAGACAGCAGCAACGTGTTGAACTGGACCAGCAAACTTTTCCCTCCACTTCCACCCGTTTTTAAGACTGTCATCCCCAGGAGAAATGTAAATCTCTGTTCAACCTTCGTAATAGAGGACACAGTATATTTTCCTTTTAAGCTTTAGTGCAAATTCCCAGAAGGAAATAGAAAATCTGTTGTGTCACTTATTTTGAATGAAAGTTGTTTAGTTTCATTGAGTTTCAATCTTTTTTTTTTTTTTTAAGAATAAGTAAATAAAAATTAGTCATGATTATTCACAAAAGGTGTTTCAGTACTTAGAAGCAATGAAATCCTGTCAGATTTAGCATTCAGCCAACAAACAGCCAGATTTTCCATTGGACTATTGTTTTATTTTCTTATAGTTTTTGTTCTTTACCTCATTTATGTGATAACACCACTACTCTCCCATTCTTACTTCTTCACACCCCACCCCTCCCTAAAAAGTATTATACAACACCATCATGCAACAGTCTTCATCTTGTGTATTTCTCCATGCATTTCCTGACGACCAAGTGAGGTTAATATCTCACTCTTAAAAATCCTGTATGTCGTCTCCTAAGAAAGGCCTTTCCTATTACTCTGCAACTAAAAACCTTGTTCAGACAATCCTTTTGTTATTGAAAGATAGTTCTTCTTGCTTACTCCTTGGAGCCTTAGCCTTGGTGGAAGGGCAGACGATTTCTATTCAGGAAGGGTTTTTTTGGAAGCAGAAGCTCTGTTTTTGAACAATTGCAGGCTGATGATGCTCTGGAACTCAGATCCTTTTGACTCCCTTTCAGGCCTCTCCTCCAAATATGAAGTATGCATCTGGGCATCATCAACTCTTCAAAAAGAGTAAGTGCTGCTCCATTTTTTGGTAGCAGCACTGCATAATGTGCAGCCTACAGTCTAACCTCAAGACAGCATGGGAGCTCATACTTCTTAATGTTCATCATCTCCCGGCATGTGACTGCACTCTATCTGCTTGTCTGTTTATCAGAAGTACAAAGAAGCACATTGCAAACAGCTGGCCATAAGCAAGCCAAAGTACAGAGCACATTGGTTCAAGCGCAGTACTTCATGTTATGTGAGACTGCTTATGGATCTGAGTCGCTAAATCAGGTGTGAGTGAACTGAACTTCCTGATCTCGGAAATTTACTCCCTCAGAATTTTCTGCCAAGCTCTTTTTGCAGTCACCCAACTCTTTACATTGACTACAGAGGTCTAACTACAGCTCTGTAATGTCAGTGAACTTATGAATTTTTTTTTAGATTTAGTCATACCAAATATGGATGCTCCTAAGCAGTCACCATGGCTCAAGCTCTTTCAGTGCAGCAGAAAAGATCAGAGAAACTTAGCTGAGTGGGAAATGTAGGAAGGATATTCATACTTAAATCTAATAACAGCATACTGTAAGAATCTGCGGTATTGTCAGAAAACTTCATAAAAAATGAAGTTTGACATGGGATGGATTTCTTTTGTAATAGGCTTATACAATCCATATATATCTATGAATAGTGAGTAGAAAAATTTCTGCATGTTCTGTCTGCCTGTCGCATTACACTGTAAAAAATCTTCAGTGACATTCAAAGATGTGATTACTGCATTGCTGTCAAGGTCAGTGAAACCTGAGGTAATGGTTACGTAAGTGATAATCATTTAATATTATGTAGCCTCCAGGGTTATTGAGAATGGTCATTCAGGGGTATTTCTGGGATCTCACATATGTTAGAGAGATTTTACTTTATTTATCTCCCCTCAGCTATTTTTTTCTGACTAATACTGGTGTGTTCTGCTGGTAGTAACTATGCTTTTCAGAGTGCTTAATAATGGTCCTATTGTGCGTCCGCTCTTACGGTGCTCCACTGCCTTTGATCTGTGCTGCTCTTTGATCCCTGACACAGGAAAAGAAATAGAGGAGAGAGGAGTGTTCTTTTCCTTTAAGGGGCTCAGTATACGCTGCTGCACTGTAATCATGCAGTGAGGAGGCTGCTTAAAATGACCCACCACATCCTTCATCTGCTGAGCTATAAGAAGGTACATTGTGGCAAACAGAAACAGTAAAACAAAATCAGTGATGCTAACAGTGAAAAGGAAAGGAAAGTATGGGGCTTGCATGGTCCCAATTTTCCACAGAAGCCAAAAGCAAAGTAGGCATCTGCTTTGCAGCCTATTGAGTTGAAGAAACCAGAACATATATTTGGAGGTGGTTTCATCTTTCCACATCTCTCAAAAATCTTTAGCTTCAGAGAAAGTAAAATGGCTGAATGTCAAGTATGTTTCAAAGGAAAACAAAGCTTTCATTTTTGAGAGAATCTGAAAAAAAAAACCACCCAAAAACCAAATACCAACAAACTAAACAAAGAGTAATTAAAACAAGATATCCACACTTTGCCACATTCTCTCTGAAACTAAGTAAAGATTAAAAGTATAACAGATGTATCCGAGTCCTTAGTGTGTTAGTGGTGCTTTTTACTTGATCACTTAGACTGACAAAACAGTAACTGAGGTGTTGTAAAGAGTATTTTTCAGTTTAGCCCAGTATATTCCTGACAATACAAAGAGGAACTGAATCAATCGTATGTTTCAATAGTGCATTTTAAAATGTACTGTATTATTAATGAAAGACAAACTGTCATAAGATTGAATTTTTCTTTTAATTGGGCAATAACAGACATGGCCTGTCTTAGGCATATATTGAGCAATCACAAACCACAGAAGACAAAAAGTAAATTAAAATAACAATTACGAAATTCATGTGGTGTTGGGGTCCCTTTTCCACAATATATAAAACCTGTATCTTAAGCCATTAACCTTACTCACACATTAGATTCTAGGAAATGTAAATCTTAGGTTACATTTAAGTGTATCGTCAGTGCTCAGTCCTTACCTAAACTTAATTTACACTTTCAGCTGTATCCAAAGATGATTATATGGATTTAGTCCAGTGAAATTAGCAGTATCAAAGCCTGTTCAACTCTGCTCCACACAAAGGTGAGTTCCAGTAATGCTTTGTGTTGGCTGGCAGTATTGGTTTACTCATTTTAACCTAGCTTTAGTTTTAGTGCTCAAAATGTTTCGGTGGATGGAGACCATGGTGAAAATGAGATATTGCTGTGATTGCCTGTCTCAGGTCTGTGCCCTGAGTCTCATGCTATCATTAAGCTATTATACTGCTGGTGCTGAGTGGGGAAAGTCAGAATAACTCACACTGATTTTTGTTGAATGGCATGTCAGAAACATAAAAAAAATCTGACAGATTTGGCTACACTCCAGAGCTTCCTCTCGGGATGTAGGTTTTGCACTCTGTTGGATATCTTTAGGCAGATAAAATAAGGAGTAGTAGCCTATAGCACCTGAGAGACAAAGCTTTCCTGACAGATTTAACCTTCTTAACACTGACACTCAAGAATAGAATGTTAAGTGCTGCTGGTACAATTTTAGCTGGTATAATTATAGCGGTGTTTTAATGTAAGCAGAAAGCAACAGGAAACTGCTGTGATGTCTAGTGCAATAGTTGTTCAAAACAAGAGCAGGGAAAGATGCTACTTCTTCCAAAGTTTGCATTAGTGAGATAGGCAATGACTTCGCAGAATCATTGCAGCAAGTTGCAAATGATGTATGAAATGAGAAACCCTGCCCACGGCACAGAGGAAAACCTATAGTTAGTAGTGTGCAGTGGCTGTGGCATTGTGTGTTGTTTGCTGCAGCATTAAGCTTGGTCAGACTGATCACAGCTGTACAGAATTTTAAGGAACAAACAAAGTAAAACATATGAATAAGTTTTTCAATTTCCTGGTTTCCCCCTGCTTTATCATGAAGCAGTTGTCATTCTGAGGTGGTTTATGTTGCATCACCATCTAATATTCTACCTGTCTATAATAAAGTGAAATCTATTTGGATAACACCGGTTTTCTCTTAAAATAAGTAACAGCAATATTCCACTTCTTTTAAGAATAACAAGGAATGAGCATTACATTAAAAACATACCAGAAATTTCAAAATATCTACTGAGGTTGTCTAAATGTCTTGAAGAAATTATGCTTAATAGAGAGAGGAAGGAAATTATTAAATTTTCAAACCCCGGTAAGTTTGTAGATGACACCCGGTTGGGTGGGAGTGTTGATCTGCTTGAGGGTAGAATGGCTCTGCAGAGGGATCTGGACAGGCTGGATTGATGGGCTGAGGCCAATGGTATGAGGTTCAACAAGGCCAAGTGCCGGGTCCCACACTTGGGTCACAACAACCGCATGCAGCGCCACAGGCTTGGGGAAGAGTGGCTGGAAAGCTGCCCAGCAGAAAAGGACCTCGGGGTGCTGGTCCGCCAGTTGCCACTGGCTACCAACAGTCAGCTGAATATGAGCCAACAGCGTGCCCAGGTGGCCAAAAAGGCCAAAGCATCCTGGCCTATATCAGAAAGTGTGGCCAGCAGGACGAGGGAAATGATTGTCCCACTGTACTTGGCACTGGTGAGCCTGCACCTCAAATACTGTGTTCAGTTTTGGGCCCCTCACTACAAGAAAGACATTGAGGTACTGGATCATGTCCAGAGAAGAGCAGTGAAGCTGGTGAGGGGTCTAGAGCAAAACTTTTATGAGGAGCAGTTCAGAGAACTGGGGTTGTTTAGCTTGGAAAAAAGAAGGCTGAGGAGAGACCTGATGACCTTATCAGTCTCTACAATTACCTCAAAGGAGGTTGTAGCGAGGTGGGGGTCAGTCCCTTCTCCCAAATAACAAATGATAAGATGTGAGGAAATGGCCTCGGGTTGCAGTAAGGGAGGTTTACATTGGATATTATGAAAAAAATTTTAACCGAAAGGGTTGTCAAGCGTTGGAACAAGCTGCCCAGGGAAGTGGATGAGTCACTATCCCTGGAGGTATTTAAAAGAGATGTAGATGTGGCACCTAGGGACATGGATTAGTGGTGGACTTGTCAGTGTTAGGTTAATGGTTGGACTCAATGATATTAAAGGTCTTTTCCAAAATAAACAATTCTGTAATTCTATGTTAGAAATACAAGCATGTGCTCGGTAAACATTTGGGGTTTTTCTCTTTCTCTCTCTCTCTCTAATTATGAAATAGGTAAAATATTAGGTCACTATAATTTAAAGATATGGTAGTAGACAGCATTTCTGTGTGTCACAAAATTTAATGTAGATAATAATAGACACTAATGGGTACACCTCAACTGTACTATTGCAGAGAAAAATCTAAACTGTATATTCTGGGTAAAAAGCTCCTAAAAGTCCCAGAGCTAGCTGCCAAAGTGTTCCTGTAATGCAAAAGATGAAGAAGATAACCAAGGCTATCATCAAAGATTAATCTAGCCCACCAAAAACAATTAGATTGCTTGAAAAAATCATTAAATTAATTAAAGTAACAGATTATGGATTTCTGTAATTGCCTCCTGATGTGCATTCAGTTCACATTTGTAAGCTTCTTCAGCCGTAAAACTTTTTTAAACAGAATTGTAGATATTTCATAAATGCCTTCATTATATGAGGTAGATCTTTCAAGAAGTTACAAATACTCTGTGTTTTTGAAAAAATTATAGAGCTGGTAGTTGAACGCCTTTTTTTACCAGGAACACTTGGAAAAGTGAAGACAAGTTTACTAAAAGCGGCAAAGGCTAAGATGCTTAATTAAAGCACATTAAACTTCTGTTTTGATGTTCTCAGTGGTCCTTGAACAAGAATTAAGCTGTAGCATTCTAAAATTGCTTAACTTCTGAATGAGAGTATTCACACAGGATCTAACACACTTTAATTATCCAGATTTATCCTCACAACTTCACCTGATTTTTCTGAGTGTTCCCAGTTAGACAGGGTTTGAAGACACTTATGCTATGCATCATGGCATGTAGCCATTAGGAAATGTAGATTTCCTAAGTATGCATAACTTCTAAATTATCACCTCTGGTTTTGACCTGCAGGAAGATTTCTTCACTTTCTTGAATGTCTGCATATTCCTTTTAAGGATCTAAGTTATTTTTATATATATATATATATATATATATTAGAAAAAAACACAAGAAGAAGGAAGAACAAGAAAACAGTGTAAATAGACAAGTATTTATAGGTGGGCTTTTTTTCTCCAGAACATCTGTGAACATATTTTAATAAGACCTTTCTTCTAATATGACTACATAGCTCCAACATCTTCCCTTTTCTGTGCCCAGATATACCCTCTGCTCCTCTGCAATTTCCATTTTCCCTTTTGCATGTCATCCCCACTGCATAAAATTTGCCAAATGTAGGTAATTTTTACCTATTTAGCAATTTCCTAAAGCCATATCATGTTTAATTTTTTTTTCAATTCTGAAAAGATGAGCTGAAAATTACAAACCTAGTCTTCCAGTTACTTAATCTGTTTAATTGCAAGAGTGCTAAAAATCATTGTAAATAATGATAAGCACAATGAAAAATACTATTTTTAAAAAATGTTAATCAATGGAATTTTAAATCTAAAACTAATTATAGTATATTACTACTATTGTTGTTATTATATTTTATAAAAAACGTGATTTTATTACTATTCTTTGATGTTTCCAAGACTTAATAGAGAAGGAGGGGAAGGTCAAGTTCTTTCAATGTATTTTTATTATCTTTTGTCATCAGCTCGATACTGAAAGTCAAGACTGCTCACTGTCACTCCCATTTCCAAACTTGTATCAGAAAACTGTTATTAGAAGTGCTGATCTATGATCTAGAAGAATCTTGAGGAAAAACTGGCCAATACTGTCAAAGAAAACTAGATATGTGCTCAGTACTGTTAGCACTGAATCTCACAAAATGGTCACTACACTGTCATTTATTATGGTTAAGATTTTTTTTTAACAGACATTATTAATCAATTATGACATTTTCTGAAGGTGAATCCATTGACCTATTATATTATATTATATTATATTAATTATATTATATTAATTATATTATGATAATTATGATAAGTAAAACATTTATTTTTTATATTTGGCTTTTTCCCTTACTTAAAAACAAAGTTAGTCAGGGAAAAAGATATTTCATGCAAAAAATAATTCCTCAAGCCAATGACTGTCTTTCCTTTGTAAAAATACACAGACATTGCACTTTATAAATAAGCATTTAGCAGCTAACCACCATTTGTTTCCCATTTTTTCTGTGACAGGAATATTCTTGAGTGACTCACTCACTCACTTATTTGTTTCTTGCATCGTTAATATTCTCTCCCTTTAAAGATGAATGTTGTAAAACTTAAATATTTTTTTTAAATCTGAAAAATATTTATCTAATGCTGTCATGTTTCACCTCCTCCCTTTGTCAAGTATTGTGGAACCTATAGTTCACTGAGGAAGTAAATAATATCACAGTTTGGTAGTATTGTTATTTTGAAAGGAAAACATTGTAGAAATCTCCAACCTTCACTCCATTAGTAAAAATAAGCATCAATTTCTTAAAATATGTTTGGAACAATGTGATTTCTTTTCTTTTAGGTGAAAGTTAATTCAAATGTGTTTTCACATCATTTTTTAATATCTTATAAATGTTTCTAGGTTCCACTTGATTCTTGTCTTCTATTCTTCAGTTTAATTTTTTGACCTACCCCTCTTTAACACCTAAGCATTATGAAATACAAATACCTTCTTATACATTTATAAACATGCATTCAGTAATAGTAATAAAAATTTCTCCTTCACAATGCAGAAATTATTCATGACAAGTATATTACATGTCATAGCAGCGAAGCACCTTGATAGGGATTATTTGAGAAGCACCCTGGGCATGAAAGATGATCTGCTCCTCTCGCGAAAAATTTTTTAGTTAGTGCAATGTAAGAGTAAGTGACTGGATCATGGCTACCATTTGCATGACAGGTAAGGGAAATCTAAGTTTAGTTTCCTAAGATTATCTAAAGAAGTAACAGTGATAGACTACAAAATAGGAAAAAATTGGCAATATACTTGCATTCACTCCTTTAATTTTCTGTTTATCCTTATTTAATTTGAGGCATAGTCAGCTCATTACCTTAGTTGTAGTATTTTACTACAAAAAAGTGAAATGCATAGCTAAAAATATTTGCTCTGTGAATGATCAAATATGATTATGATATGCATATTTTTTGTGAGTTCCCAAAGCATTGTTTCAATCATTCCTGAGTTCCCAAAGCATTGTTCCAATCATTCCAAACAAGTGTACTACTGTGCAATATATGTCACCATAAGGAATGTGGTGTATATTAAGATGACAATGGCAGTATTTGTCTGCCTCCTCTGCCGTTTGCCCATTAATCCCTCAGGTCCTGAACTACTCTCAAAGAACTTAAAAATTCCTATTTTTTTCATTTTAAGAAACTTCTTGGAAACATTGTATAAAAAAATAATTATTTAAAATTGAAGTTCCTCTTTTCCCCCATCTAAGCCAAATAAAATCCATTCTTACCAAATTCTGCAGATAGTGTTTCTTATGGTCAGTCTTAAGCATTTTAATAACTTTCAAAGAAGAGGTATAGAAAAATAAATTTTTCACTACTAAAACAGAGATTCCCAGCACTCCAGTGGACCACCTAGCATTTGTTTCTAGGAAAGCATCATGACAACAGCCCTAAATGAATGACATCATGCTATATTAAGAAAGCTACTTTTACATATGATAATGGTCTTTAACATAAAAATTGAGTTTACAATTCACTGAGACTTCTGTACCTCACCGCAGGGCTTTGACGAAAGCACCAGTTATGGTAGAGGAATGTTGTAAATAATGACACATGCAGAATGGTGGAAACAAAACCTGTTACGAAATAGATACCATATGCTCAATGTAAATAGGCGTGGTATTTTTAACATATTCCTTAGAAAAATCAAAAGAATTGGGGAAGCTTGTTTTATTGTCAGGGATTAAAGAGCTCAATCTGTGTAGTTTAAACAGAGGGAACTAAAAACTGATTCTTCAATAGTTCTTAAGTATGTCCGTGAAGACTTTTGATAGTGACAGGTGTCAAATTCTACCATCTCAAAGCCACAAAAAAAAAATTGACATGAGAAATAACAGACCAATTTTAAGGATCAAGGATACTCAGACACTACAATGACTTCTCTCGGTATATTTTGGATTCCCCATACCACAGGTTTTTAAATAAAGATTAGATGCTTTTCCAAAAGACATGTTTTTGCTAATGCAGTGCAATGGCATGAGGCAGGACTTGGGGGAGAGAATTTCTATATCTTCTATAACACGGTAGGTGAGAACAAATTATCAAAATTACCTTTTTCTGAAGTTCGGGTTTATGGATTGATAAATTGGTTATGCATAAGCAATATGATGCAGTAACAGTTCTGCTAATTTAAATTAGTGTCATCTTTAACTTTATTAGTCTTTTCCAGTGTATATCAAAAATTTGGGTTTGCAATTAGTTTTTAATATATCACAGACATGTTAAACAATAAACTGGCAATAGCAGTTTCAGGCAAGCATGCACAGGAAGTGAAGGGAGCATGTTTCACTACCACATGTGCTAACCCTTAAGTTCTTGAAATTCTATTTGAAATACAGACATTTATATGGTATTTTTCCCTCTTTTTGCTTTCCACTACCTCTTCCTTCCTTCTACTTTGTTTTCTTAATTTGTTTTTGAAGACAAATTTCTACCTCAGGTACATACGCTAACAAGTGTACACCTATATAAACCAAATGTTTTGGTTTGTGAATTTAATTTAAGAATTTAAGTTTAAGAATTTAAGAATTTAGGTTTAAGAATTTAAGTTTGTGTCTTTGTCTATTAAAGCAAAAAAATCCCCATGCATTGCTCTGTCTCAGAACTATTCAGGCCTAGCACTTGGGATTGATGAACTGTGTGAGCACAGACCAATTTTCAATTGCCTAGGTCTTTCCTCACCTGCTGATTTTTACTTAAGCATGGCATGACTATCTTTGCTGAAGGTCAAGTACAACTTCAAGGTAATTCTATCTGTACCAAGACTTTTCTGAACCAGACTAGATTTGCTATTGTGTCCTGATCCGTGTCAGAGGCTGACACCTCTGGCCATTTTTTCATATCTGCTCCCACTTTGCTTTTTAACTCCATTATTTGTCATTTGTAAATGAGATAAATTCACGTTCACTGGTTGGGAGGCTTTGAGTTTGAACTCATTGAACACAGTTTTTGAACTTGGATGTAATTCTTTGTGACTATTACCTATAAAAGCTTCTTTTACAAGACATGATAGCCTGCAGTTAACAAAATAATGTGCTGCAAACCTTTTTAAGTTCTAGTCTCCAGAATTCAGAATTTTCTTCTTCTAAACTAAAACAAAAATAAGTATATACATCCCTTGTTTAGTAGCCTCGTAAAATCTCCAGGAAGTCTGGTTCTAGCATTACTGGGTTAAAAAAACCTGAGCTATACCTCACAGCCATCGTCTCTTCTCATGTAACCTGTTGCTAGGCTGTTTTAATCTGTCCTTCAACACTAGGAAGATGTTGATAACTGTGCAGTCCAGTTTTTAAATTTTGGGGCGCAGTGTGATATCTCATTAGTCAGTGACGGGGCCATTTTAAACTCAGCAAGTGTCTTAGATGCCTGCTAAATTTCCAAACTACCACTTTTAATATTTTTTCCCAAAAATAGACATCAAGGAACCATAAGGAGTATGTTGAAGTTTATATGCTGTCACTGTTTACAAAGCAAGTTATTAAATATTTGTCTGGTTTGTCTCTTTAAAGGAAATAATATTTATTTTAGAAGAGTCATGTCTAAAATATGATCCATGTACTTTAAAATATCAGTTCATTTTAATCTATCAAATAACATTTGAATAAAAACTTCATTGAGAATCATCCCAATTCTCAACACAACAACAGTTTAGACATGATCACAGAAATAAGAAATAACTAAAGGATAATCAAGAGAAAAGTTCAGGATCCTTGGTTTATATTTTGAGTTTCTATATTTTAGTCACCTCAGACGATTTTATGGAAACTATGTCAAGGTAAACTACAGGGGGCAGCAAATATTAACCACATATCGCATCAAAGCCAATGCACAGAATTAACAGAACTACCTTAGGAGTGCTTTCTTGTATTGTATCTTGTACATTTTGGATATTATTTGTCAAGAATTGTTACTAAATAACTGGTTATATTTAGAAACTAATCAAATTTTTTTTAATGTGGTTTAAATGTGTCTTTAGGTAATTAAAAAGGGCACTTGTCAGTACTTCTCTTTCAAAGCATTTTTTCTCTGCAGCATCTGAGCATATTAACTTAATTCCTTCTATTATTCTGATAAAGACTGTTATAAAAATTCTTTTCCCCTTTTTTGTTAGCTCTGCATCCCCAAAATTTTAAATAATATGCTATGTTTTGCCAGTATGCACATTTATATAGTGAAATAGGTAGTCAAAACCAGTCTCTTACCCTCACAATATATTTGTCTTCTTTAAATGTTCTTTTCCACAGACACTTGTTTACCTGACAGGGAATACAAACTTAGTATGAGCTTTCTGGTCCATTGGCAAATGTTAAGACTGAAATTCAGACTATTGTGACTGTATCACAAAAACAATTTGAACTTAATAAATGTAGCAAGAGACAGCTAGGTTATTTTGATACATTTTGGCTCTACCCTGTGTGCACTCACTGATCCTTATAAATACCAAAACACAAGACACTTTGTTTGGGGGTTTTTGTGACAATTCTTATATTCAGAAAACTTAATCTGCAAAAACTCCCTCCTCCAAAGGACAAATATTAGTAAAATATAGTGGTTAAATTTGTTAATATTGTACTTCTGGATAGCTGCTTCATGGTTGAACCCATGCTTTCATTTTTATTTTGTTTTATAGAACAGATTTCTCAAATGCTGGAATGTCTTACACATTTATGTTTTCAATGTCATAGCATTAGGAATCCTATACAAGTTACTGAACTAGTTCTGTAAATCAGAGCCACTTTGACTTTTTTTTAATTTAATCTTTTAAACTATTAAGTGCACCAATCAGACTATACTCCTGTGCCTTCTGTTCCCCTCATGGTATTATTTTTACAAGTATCTTTAGGAAGCAATGATAACCACTGCTTATAGACACCCTATAATTCAGAGTAAACTAAAAATATTCTAAAATATAGATCTCGTCTTGCATTTCTCATTAACACAAGCAGTCTCATTACAAACACATTTGCAGTTTGAAAATATTGCAAACCACATCTGCATGTAACTCATCAGTTGACTACATAGTTGGCAACTGAAATGCATGTCAATGTGTCTATTTACAGAGTTGTTAAGAGATTTTTAAAAAAATGTATCATCTTGTCAATGTAATGATTCATCACAGAATCCTGAAGAGACCATACATCACACGTACACACACAGATATATACACTAGATATAATGTATATAAAATAAATTTACAAAATATAAATATATATAAAAAACAAAAGACACACATGCATACACACATATATATGGAAGTGGTTAGGATCATCCTAACATGTAATTTTCCCCTAAGCACATAAAAATTTAACAGTAAGTAGATCATAGAAAAGTGAAGTGTCAGAGATTATCTGTCCTTGAACTAAGACACTATTAAATGACAATATGGAAGAATAAGTAAAAATTCTCTTTGTTAGCCTGAGCTCGTAAAGGAAGAAATTTCCTCCCCCTAGGAATAAAAACTGTTCGACTTTGGAAAAATGGACAGAGCCAAGTGATACTTGATTAGATCTGACAAATGGGAATATGTTCTGACTTAGGAAGTCCAATTTTGCTGTATTTTTAGAAACTCACAGTTTTCTACCTCACTATTTTTTCTTTGTTTTCAAGCTTAACTTTTGCTCATAATGCCTTGGGCATATGTCATGAGTCTACAGAACACACATGACAAATCAGACATGACCTTTCAATTCTGAAATTAGTTTTATTGGTATTTGCACAGGTGGAAATAGCGCTGTACCTGAAACATAAAGTCCCTGCAGATATATGGGCACAGTTTCTGTTAGCAGTATGTCAAGTAATTTTCTCAGAAAATATCACAAGAAGTTAGGAATCACAGGACACTTTTAAAAGCATATCTTATTGATAGAGTCTTCATGTAATGATTTTATGGGGGGGAGGTTGTTGGGGGTTTGGAGGTTTTTTTCACTTTTTTCTGAGTTAGTGTATTGCCAACTAGTGTACTGAAGAGGGAACTTGCTGGGTCACATCCTCACCATTCCAACTATTCACAGGGAACACGTAAGGCAGTCTTCCCAGGTAAATTGTTCTTTTGAAAAATGAAGGTGTCTTTATTTATTTAAGATTTTTTTTGACATTATACATATAAAAGTTTCCTTAAAAAGCCTTACTTCACTTTAGGCTCTAGAAATTTGAAGAACTGTCCATGAAAGAGAAGATATATTATAATTTTTAAAATGTTTTCTTAATGCTCCTAAAGCTTTAAAACTTTTTTACAGTTCTTGAGCCTGAACTTTTTATTATAAGAACATGGTATAAGTACAGGAAAGATTTATTTCAGTACATATATCATTATATACAGCTAGCAGCCAGTAATGTAATAAAGAAATCCCTAGTAGATGAATTCTTCTTATGAAATCAGAAAGTGTTTTAACTTCCATTTCAATTTAAAAATAACAGGCCTCAGTAACTGGATTTTTTTCCCTGGAAAATAAGGAAAGTTCCACTAGCTTGAAATAAACAGCTTACAGTGAATTATAAATAAAAACTTTCTTACGACATGGCAAGGTTTGGAGCAGATGAAACCTAACAATACACCATTGACACCTGGAAAGAAAAGTCAGGGTCATAGCCTTCTCTTAAAACCAAAATTTTGTCAGACATGGTGATCCCTCTGGATATAGGAGACCTGAGAAAATTATCGGGAAGTTTTCATTTGCTTTACTGTAGAAAAATCACAGAACGTAAAGCTTTCTAAATACAGAGCCATTCCAATTCTTGGAGAACAGGTGGTGGACCACGCTGGTTTTAAAACCTTAAATTCTTAGTGCTTCTTTTGACTGTCACTGAATTTATGGAGAAACATAAACTCTGAGTGAGTGCAGAGTCTTGCTATGACTTAAAAAGCAGAAAGGAAAGACTGACTTACACCTAAGAAACACAATGCATATATTACTTTATTTTATGACCATTCATAATTGCAATTTAGAACGTTTAAAACTGCTAAATTGAAACGCTTTGGCAGTATACAGATCACTTGTTTAAAAAAAATGCAAATAATATAGCTCCAAATATGTGTGACAGGAAGTGATGACTACAAAGTAAACAAAAAGTTTATACACTGTGTATTGAGATACAAGCTTGCCTTTAAAATATTGACATGAGTTTCCAAATAGTTGTGTAAGACGAAAACTGGAAAAAAAACTTTTCCTGTGTATCTTAAACAACCACAACTTTGGCAAATGGGTGGATGAAGGTGAACTGATTTTCCCAACATGAATAAACTGACCTTTAATTCCCACTTATGATTTGCTTTTGCCTTTTGCACATTCTTTTCATGCATTTGCATTACCATTTCATTAATCCCAGTCTACATTTAAACCATTGTAGAATTTTCGTATTTTTAGTATTGATGTAGTCATAAATTTTATTGCTTTCTCATTTTGGCTGTTCTGTTTTCTTGATGAGCTCTCTAAATGCAGACTTTCTATTACTCCGTGTTAACAGTGCCTATCTTGTTACCTTTGTTTGCAACCAGAGCTGTTTTCAAGGTGCAGAATCTTGTTGCTATCAAGTGTTCAGACCATGCAATTGTGATTTCATTGCTGTTATACTCTTAGGATGAAGCTAGCATATGCAAGAATCACACTTCATTTACTTTGTAGGAATATCTTTTAACTGTCAAAATTATAGAACTGCAAGTCATCTTTCTATTGGCACACCCACTAGCTATAGCAAACCTAACAACACAAAAGTTGCAAGATATTTTCTGTCCATAGGCTATAGAGCTGTTCAAGAAAGTAGATTCTGACCTTGGGTTTCCACACCAACCTGTCTCTTTTTTTCTATTTAAGTTCTGCTAATATGTTGGTGTCACACAAAAATCTGGATGTTCTTAAACTGATTGTTCTGGTCTTTGCTTGTTACTACTATTTATTCCATCTTGAAAGATAATTTTTGATACTGATGACCCAATTAGCACTTGCTGTTGTTTGCCAGAAAAATGTTATTATATTGACAACTGTACATTAACGTGAAGGGTTTTCACTAAATAACACCTAGGATGTCAGTGTTCCAGTGGTGAAGGAAAAAATAGAATGCAACTGTAATGAATTGGTTAATCCAAACAAATTGTTATCTTCCATAATCAAATTTGTTATTGGAAATTGTGGTGGTCAAAGAACTTCCTCAAGATGACTGGAGTCTCTGATTAGGTCCATTACACAGACCTCCATTCCTTGAACAAATAAAGTAAATGACAACAACAGTAAGTTGTCATCCTCCAGAATGATCAACAATAGATGTGTACATGTATTTACTCCTGTATTTCTCAGAGATTTGTTGGCAGCAGCAGAATATAAAGACTAAATGATTCTGGCTTCTGTTCAAGGCTGTGAAGGATAATATGCTTATGCTTTTGAGATCTTCCTCCTTTCTCCTAAGACCTATGACCCAGGAATGTGTCTTTTTCTTATACTCCAGTCTTT
This sequence comes from Rissa tridactyla, assembly GCF_028500815.1. Classification (NCBI taxonomy): domain Eukaryota; kingdom Metazoa; phylum Chordata; class Aves; order Charadriiformes; family Laridae; genus Rissa; species Rissa tridactyla. Next base: position 54,937,875 of record NC_071497.1, read on the forward strand.
CCTTTCATCCCTGTTTTCTTCAATTACTCAGACAGATCCTGAATATTTACAAGGCCACTATTGGCAGCAGAAGGTTTCTTTACAGAATAGATCTTAACAATAAGTAGGTAGTGTAAGCAAATGTCCTCCCAGTCGCATTAAAAGAACCGCATCTCCTGTACTTGAAAACTGATTCCCTTTAGTTAGATTATTGTTAAAGGTTACAACAGAAGTTGGTAGTTCAGACTATTCAGGGTTTGTAGTTCTTCAAACTGGGTTGCAGAAGTATTTAGAAGTTTCAGAATTTTTTTTGCTTCAGAATTTCTTAGCGGTATTGTCCAATGTTGACTTACGGCCTGCAGGTAAATTGGCTTCTTGTATTTACAGAGTAACCACAAAAGGGGCACAAAGACATACAAAGAAAATCTGAATTATTTTTTTTTTTCTCCTAGCATGCAGTGATTAAACAGGAACTTTGACTCACTGTTGTTGAACTATCTTCAGGAAACTTGATTATCACAGTCACAGAATGGTTGAGGTTGGAAGTTACCTGGAGGTGACCTTGTCTACCCTTCCATACTCAAGCAGGGTCTTCTATATATAGCTCAAGCAAAGTCACCTGGGTTATAATCTCTCCTAGAAAATCTCTGGGCAAGGGAGAACTTGCACTTAAATTTCTGTATGCCCCTAAGTTTCTGAGAAGAACTGAAAAGCAGTTCTGTTTCTGTAAGCTTTGACTAACATGCAATTCCGCTAGATTCATGATTACACAAAATGCATTATTGTTTCTTTTCATGCTTATCAACTAGTTATAGTAGATCTATGCCAACTAATAGGAACATGCAAGGTGCCATGAAATACCATTGTTTAGACTAGTCAGTAGTAGTAGTACTCTGGAGTTTTACACAGAACTTTATATAAAACAGTAATTTTTGTACAGCTAAGATTTTGCTCAATAAGAATAACAGCATTAAAAGTAATAATTGGAATTTGATCACGCATTGTACTGTTTCATTACATCATAAGAGCAAAAATCCAGCAAATGGATGTCTACTGATTAGCTCGGGTAGGCAGGAAAAGTGAAACTGTGTAGAGAATTGACTTTGTAGAAACTCCTGACCCGTGTTTCATTTCTGAAGCATTTTGCGCTATTAACTCTGAATAATCACTGTAAATATTACTGCTAGCTCTCATCCAGATATCCTAAAAGGCACACTAAGTCACAGTGGAATATGGATTTCTTATGACTCAAGAAATTGTACAACTGTGAGGTCTGGAGGCCTCCCCTTAATTAAGGCTGTCTCCCACATCCTTACTCTACCCACACCACTTCATCTTTAATATAGTTTGGAACTCGAAAGCAAAAATAACTTCTGTTCTAGATTCTGAAAACACAGGAGATTTTAGGCTGTGCTCTTCAAAGAGGTTTATTCGAAAACTTAGTCATAATCTTCGTCTAATGGAAATATTAATTTTTTGCTCATAGTTAACCATTTTGCCTGCTTTAGAGATATTTGAGGTAACTGAGAGAGTTAAGGTGAGTTAGTGCCATTCCGAGATTATTCTATTCTAACAGCTCCATTTTTTTCAAATGTTTTAGTGAAGTATGAAAACAAAGAGTCTTGGAGTGCCTTGCTGGTTGGAGATTAGAAGTTTCTAAAGATATTCTAATGAACTGTCTATATCACAAATGGATTTACCTATGTTAATCATGCTTGGATCTTTGAAACAGAGACAAAATTTGCATTATTCATTTTTCTTTTGACTATGGTAATTACAAATAGCTTTTTTATATATCCAGAAAAACACATTTTCAGAAACATAGTTTTGAACTGGATTGTGTCAAGAGGGTATTTACAAACCTGTTTTGATCTGATATTAACCTCTGAAAAAGAACAGCTATTTATCCTTGGCCATTTGCTGTAATTTTTTTTCCAATCAATAAGCAGCACACAATGTACCAAGTTATTTTTGCAAGTGAGTTTCCCACATTTAAATAGATACCGTATATTAACTTAGAATGATAAATTAATGAATGCTTCATGCCTGTGTGCTCTGCCAATAGCAAATAATGAAACCTTTAACCAGGACAACTGACAAAGCTGCAAATTCTTGAGAAGATATTGCAGTGTTATTACTATCCCTGAATATTCACTGCAAAGGGAGATTAAAAATAGGATTTGCAAATGCAAAACCTGTTCCCTATTTAAAGGTTTTCCGCTAAAAAAAAAATTAACCTTTTTGCTCTCCTTAAAATACACAAGGATTTTTTACATACTGAAGGTAGTCTTAGTTACATTGACTAGCCAGACCCCATGAATTTCTCAGAGTGCTCAGATTTCCACTGGGGTTTTGTAAAGAGAGTTGAATCACTTTCTGTATCATACCCAGAAGAAAGCAATTTATACAGAGGAAAGAGGAGTGGATCCTGTGTAAATAACAAGGAGATGGAAATCACCAAGGTTTTAACAGTGAGCTCTGGGAATATCATCTCCTAGTATTTCTTTAAATGCTTTCCATGCTTTCCACTTGGTGACAGTATTTTGGATATCTTTAGAACATACTCAATTCCTATACTCATAAAAATATACTTTTCATAGGGCTTTTTAAAAGTTTCAGCAGACCAATTCAGCCTTTAGAGGGAAATGTAACTACATTTTTTATGTCTCTGCTCCTGCAACTGCTTATCCAAGTGCATCACTTTAAATAGAAGACTCGCCTCATTTAGTGTACTGTGAATGCTAAGAGTATTCTCAGAATTATGCTGTGTGTAGGCACTGGCATGAGACTTTGTCTATATAACCTACTTGATACTTATTGTCTAGATAATCAATATCATTTGTAATGCAAAAAATGCAGCGAGAGATACAAAAGTGTATGTTCAGATATATATTTAAAGTGTATATTTTCATTCTCTATGCGCAAGAATAGTATTTTATCTTACGATATAAGCAAGTAAAAAAATTCTCCATTATGCCTTCTTTTTACTTCTTTTTCTTTTTTAAAAAAATTCTTTTTACTTCTGTTTTCTTCAGTTTTGGATACTAGCATGAAATGGTGTACTAAGTACACAGGTTGTGATGTACAGCTTTTCCAAACCTCACTGGGGAAGGACATTCTGATACTCACAAGAGACGAGGTACTTTTTTCTTGTATTTCAGTTACTAAAGGACAAAAACTAACTTTAAGCTTTTATGCTTTTATGCATAGAACTACAATTATCATCACTGCTGATAGTGCTAGGTAACTTTCCATGCCTGTGCTGCCAGACAGTTGCAAAATAACAGTAGGAAACGAAGCATGTGTAAGCCCTGGGAAGCCATTTCTCTACATTAGTGGAAGCTTTTTGTCTTCCAGATCCCTTTGGAAGCAGATTTCTCCATGCACTGCTTCTGCACTTTGGGAGAACAGTAAATAATGAAAAGCACAGTTCATTAAGGTAGACCAACCTGAATCATTAGGTAAGGGAAGCACAGACAAATGTTTGTTTTAAGCCGAACCAAACACAGAGTAGACACAAGAAATGTAGGCCATCCTCACATGATAGACAGCTTTGTTTCCGGAAACAGGTCTGAAAAATACTTACCAGCGTCATACACAAGCTTACTTGCTCAGTGGCTTACTGCATCATATGATCCTAGTAAATTCAAACAATCTTTGAAACTTCCTTTTGTGCTCAGAATTACTCCTTTTGCTTTCTTCTTATTTAAAATTAAATGATCATTTATAAACACATTGCAACTGTTAGGGTTTGTTATATCCATGGTCTTCACAACACCCAGATCTATTGGAGTAGGAAGAGGAGGCATGTCTCCTTCTGCCGAAGGCATGTCTGCCTTTTTTCTGCTTAGCAACACCAGAATAAAGAGGCCAAAATGTTTGTTAGGCTGTGATGGACAGCATCTTGGTAGCATTGAACAAAGGACCAACTGTGGTGGTCTTTGCATTGCCTTGGTAACTGACATGGGGTTGATGAGCCAATACAACCTGGAAAGCGTTGGATTGGTAGAAATATTTACAGACATTTTTTCCTTTTATTTTTTTTCTCTTCATGAATGTTGTTCCAAACACAGAACACCACTCTTGTTGTTGTTCCTGTCTGTTGTTGGAGGAATTATCAAGTAAAATAACAATCCTTGCTAAACGAAAAACATTTAAGTCGCAGCTTTATTTTTGCTGTAACTAAAATAACCATTTTCTCTGCCCAATTGCTTCTTAGTGAAATCATACACAAAATAATTTTCATAAATGTAGCGCCTTTCTGTGTTCAGAAAACATGTACAAGCCCATTCCCTCTTTGTTTTTCAAAACTACTATATGGTACAGAAAAAGTCCTGACTGAAAGTACTTCACCACATCTTTTTTATAAACCTCTTTAGAAAAGGGGGTCTCTGTGTGTGTGTGTGTAATGAAAGAAAATTTGTGTGATGGAATGAGATAATGATTTATCTCTTGGTAGCAAACTTTATTGTTTCAGATCATACTGAAGGTACTCAATATATTGTTGAATGTTCTGAGAGGATAATTACAGGAAGACACCTCCATCATCACTATCATTACTGCATTTTGCCACCTTGGGAGTCAGCATGCAAAGAAAAAAAGATTACAGCATTCTTTCAAGCTGTACCTTTTAAATTGTCTCTGCTCATGTGAGTCCACAAAACCAGCTGCTTTTCACTAGAGTCTGCAGGGCAAACTGTTATAAATGTCCTGAGATTTGGCATGTTATTTACAATGAATTATGCAAATCCTAGGATTACTACATCCTTTATATGTGCAAAGAGGGGTCAGTCATACTAGTGATATTTGAATTAACATCCTTCTGATCCCAACACCATTGCTTTTCTTGACGGGACAGCTTATGCCTTCCAATATTGTTCCTGAAGGCCCCCGATATGACATTATATTTGTGACCTGTTTCTTAGAACCAGATAAGACAGTGACTTACTCTTTTCTTTCCTTTGATGTTCCATCTCCTCAAAATCTTAAAGAGAAACAGCTTCCAAATATTAGCTATATGTCACCTCCTTCTGAGATCAGTCTTAGGCCTTGCAGCACCAAAATGAATTGGATCTAGGCAGGGAAATGTGGAACAATGCATAGCCAACCAAGCATTTAGGTACTGAATGCTGTATTAAGAAGAAATATTCAGTGGGATACCTGCTCTTTAGAACTGCTTCCTGCCTCAGTACTTGCAGCTTCTGAAGGGTGTTCTGTAGAACAGTGTAGGTACTGGATGCAATAAAGCCATGTGTATTGTTGTATGGTATTTTGCTACAGCCTCCTTCTCAACATGTTGAGCAAAAGTGTGCTGACCTGTCTGGGATCTCAAAAAAATGCAGCTCGGGTAATATTATCTCCTTCCCTTTTCCCCCATTACATATATAAGTGAAAGTGTATTTCTGGGATTAAAGGTGGAAGGATTTAGGAGATAGTAAGGTTGACGACAGAGGTGTTTGGGGCAAGAGAGAATGAGGTAACTCTGGAAAAGAGGAAATGAATGAAACTGGAAATAAATGGAAAGGAAACCCAGGGTCTTGGACTAGAACAGACAAGCTGGAATTTGAGAAAGGAGAGATTTAAGAAGGGTAAGAAAGCATAGTCATTTGGTAGAGAAAAAGGAGGCATTAGAAGACCTAAGGAGCAGATGATTCTAGAAAGACACTGTATGTGGGTAGTTCTAAGACAATAAAAAGAGACTGGCAACTTTACTGGGAGGGAAGAAACCTATTTGAACATTGCTGCAAGACCAAACAAGAGATAACAGAGCCAAATCAAGAGGAGGGAAGTGAAAGTAAGTCTGGAGAAGGAACCGTCTCTATTTCTTTGCCTTCCATTTTTTAAAAAAAATCATAACTCCATACCAAATATGCAGAAACTACTTGAGATTAAAAACACGAATCATGTTGCTATTATTCCATAAACACTGGAGTTGAAATTTATCACCCCTGTTGTGTCCTTTGTGCCTTCTTAATCAAATGAGAAAATACCACCAAATTCTTAGGTTGTGGATTTGATTCCTACCAGTTCATGTTTGTGCTAGCAATGACCTATGGAGGTCATTGAACTATATTTGCATCCCAAAAAGATGTCTGCAGAAGTTCATAATGAATGGGTTGTCATTTTTATAACAGAACTTTGAAAAGTTTTTTTTCCCTTGTTGAAAAATAAATCCTCTGATTGGAAAACTGTGACTAATATGTAATTTCCCTCATAGGGCTAGTTTAATGTGGAAAAGTGCTTTTCAACATTGAAAAACAAAGGACTTGGCACCCAAGCTTGCTAATAATCTGGATTCAATACAACAGATTTAATCTTTCCATTCCATTTTCATGAATAACTTCTTTGGCTAAAACATAGATTTTTCTCATGGTCTTAATTTCTGTTTTAATTGAATTGCTGAGAATAAAAATGATTAGAGAATGTTGTGTGGTGAGCAGATTTGTTTGGATAATGTGGTTTTAACACCTCTTGTTCTGCCCAAAATACACAGTCTTCCTTAAAAGGATGTGATAGTGCATAGCATATATACTACATTCTGTAACACAGTAAATGTTCAGTGAGCTTGCATTCAGTCATTAATGGATGGGATGAAAGGAAACATAAAACAAAAAATGGAAAAGTAAACATAGAATCATAGAATGGTTTGGGTTGGAAGGCACCTTAAAAATCATCTAATTCCAGCCCCCCTGCCATGGGCAGGGAAACATCCTACTAGACCAGGTTGCTCAAAACCCCATCCAGCCTGGGCTTGAACACCTCCAGCGATGGGGCATCCACAGCTTCTCTCGGCAACCTGTTCCAGTGCCTCACCACCCTCACAGTGAAAAATTTCTTTGTGATATCTAAACCTACCCTCTTCCCATTTAAAGCCATTACCTCTCATCCCACCACCACATGCCCTTCTAAAAAGTGCCTCTCTACCTTTCTTGTAGGTCTCCTTCAGATGCTATAAACAGAGTGGTTACAAGTAAAACATTTTTTCTGTTTCAGTAAAATTCAGTAATCTGTTTACACAGGTCAGTCGAGGTCATACTGTAGAAATGTTCCTTCTGATATCAGAATTCATGAAATTTGCAATATTTCATATTTTAAATTGAAAATAAGGTGAACAAAATGCTCGTGAAAAGTGCTGGATTAATACTAAAGACTTCAGGAGTTTTTATGTAGATTGGCATGACAATAGACTTGTGGCCACCTCTGGAGCAACCATGTTTAGAAAAGAGAGAATAATTTGATTTTCCATAAAGTCCTTCACATGAACATAATTATCAAGTATGACAATATTTTTGTAACATGGACACTTGCCCACTCAAATTTGAGCTGAAACTCTTCCTAGCCATATGCTGATAATCCAAGTCACAGACACTTTTGTACATTTTTAACTAGGAAGTACATTCTCTGAAGTTAATGGGAGTTATGTTGGGGGGGGAGGGGAGAAATTACTTTAACTGAATCTGTGTAAAATTTATCAGATTCAACAGAAGATGTTTAAAGTTGAGCATCCTGAGATAGACTTAAAGTAAAGACAGAGAACCACAGAGTCTAGTCTAGTAAAAAAAGATCCGTCTTTTGGTACTGTATCAATACTGTTGTTGAAATATTCATAGGCCCTTGGCAATAATGACTTTAATATATTAACTGTAGGCAACTGTAGGGATAGAGATGCTGAGAATAATTTTCTTCTGTATTTTTTTCCCTTTTCCCATTCTATCTTGTAAGGTTTCATAATGCAGCACCTCTTCTAGGAGAGTCCATATATTGTCTCCTAGTGCTTGTCTATGCCTCTTGATTTACTAGAAGGAGGCAACTTGAGAGGAATGGAGAAACACTCCCTCTCTCAGATGACTGAGCAGGTTATTCCATAACACTCCTATATTCGAGAAGCAAAAAGTTCAAGGTTAGGAAATAAACCAAGACTTCTTCTCCTCCCTCTACTCCCTGCTCAGCCCACAGACAGTACAGCACTGGCATATACGATGTTGTGATCTGAACCTCCTTGAGGTTTGGCAGGAGGGAAGAAACGTTCAGATTTATGAGGCTTCACTTGGACCAGTTGTTGTTAGTTTGTGAGATCCTCTGTTTCCCACAATGTGTTTTTGGAAACTTTTATGTAATACAAGCTATATAAACTAAATGGTGGTGTCTCCTTAGGAACTAGAAGTCAGTGTTCAAATAAAAGATTAACAAAATCTTCCAGTTCTGTGAATCAGTTACAGCATTAATATCTTCTTCTTCTTACCGAGTTTTAAAATATGTGAATTCAGTCATTTGCTGTCAGCACTTACATCAAGTAATGTTATACAGACTGCGATCTCTGACCTATGCATACAAAATGGCACCTTTAGTATCCCTAGTGCATGTTGAGCAACCATGAAATAATGACATATTGAGAATTTTGGGGTTTTCGGTAATGGGATGGCCTAGACAGCACCAGGCTTGATAGCATCAGATAGGATTCACCTTTCTCAAAACAGGTCTTTGCTCACAAACTAGGAGGGCTCATTAAGAGAGCTTTAAACTATGCTTGAGGAGGGAAAGGAATGATATCAGGCCTGCCCATGACAAGCTGTGGGATGACATACCAAGGTTAGAGGGCAGGGGTGCTAGCAACAGCCCTCAGCCAGTTGCTCTGAGACGTGCTGGATACACACTTGAAGTCTTACACAGATAAACCAGGGGCCCCTGAGGTAGTAGAAGCCAAGAGGGAAACACCACTGAAATACCCTAAGGGAATTAAGGGGTGTTCCTCTAAGAAGATGACATTGTCAACAGCCCAGCTGAAGTGCCTCTACACCAATGTACACAGCATGGGCAACAAACAAGAGGAGCTGGAAGCCACCATGGTGCTAGAAATCTATGACCTACTTGCCATCACTGAACCTTGGTAGGATGAATTCCATGACTGTAGTGCATCTATCAATGGCTACAGGCTGTTCAGAAGGGATAGGCGAGGAAGGAGGGCTGGAGGGGTTGCCCTCTATGTCAAGAAATGGATAGAGTGTGAAGAGCCACCTCTGAGGAATAGCCATGAGCAGGTTGAAAGCCTATAAGACCAAAAGACTGAATCAACGAAGGAAACCTTGTGACTGGTGTCTACTACAGGCCACCCAATCAAGGGGAAGCCTTCTTACTCCAGCTACAGAAGGCATCACACTTGCAGGCTCTTATCCTGCTGCAGGACTTCAACCACCCCAACATCTGCTGGAAAAGTGGCAGAGTGAGCTTTAGGGAATCCAGGAGACTCCTGGAATGCATCAAGGATCACTTCTTAAGCCAGATAGCAGACAGCCCCACCGCAGGGGATGCGATGCTGGATCTGTGTTACCAACGCAAGTGAGCTAATCGGTGATGTCAAGATTGGAGGCAGCGTGGGCTGCAGTGATCATGCACTGGCGGAGTTCACAGTCCTGAGGGATATGGGTCAGGCAAAAAGTAAAGTCAGTACCCTAAATTTTAGGAAAGCAAACTTTCAGCTCTGCAAGGAGTTAGTAAATAGGACCCCCTGGGAAACTGCCCTCAGGGACAAGAGACAAAGGACCAGAGCAGAGCTGTCAAATCTTTAAGGATGCTTTCCATAGAGCAAAGGAGCTCTCTGTCCCCAGATGTAAGGAATCAGGAAAGGAAAGCAAGAGACCATCATGGACGAGTCAAACTGCTGGTGAAACTAAAGGGCAAGAATGAAATGCACAGGCAGCAGAAGCAGGGACAGGTATCCTGGGAAGAGTATAGGGACACTGCCCAATCGCATAGGGATGGGCTCAGGAAGGCCAAGACAAAGCTGGAACTGAACTTGTCAAGGGATGCAAAGAATAATAATAAGGGCTTCTACAGGTATGTCAGCCAGAAAAGAAAGTGTGCTTCCTTTGAGGAGCAAGACTGGCAAACTGGTAGCAATGGACAAGGAGAAGGCTGAGGTACTCAACAACATTTTTGCCTCGGTCTTCACTGGCAATCTCCCTTCCCACACCTCTCAAGTGCTGTAAGAGAAGATCCCTCCCACTGTAAGAGAAGATCACATTTGTGATCACCTGAGGTACCTGAATGTACATAGGTTTATGGGACCTGAAGAGATGCATCCCGGAGTCCTGAGGGAATTGGCTGATGTAGTTGCCAAGCCACACTCCGTGAAATTTGAGAAGTCATGGCAGTCAAGCGAAGTCCCTGGTGACTGGAAAAATAGAAGTGTTGCACCCATTTTTTATAAGGGTAGCAACAAGGACCCTGGAAACTACCAACCTGTCAGCCTCACCTCTGTGCCTGGGATGATCAAGGAATGCATGCTTATAGAAACTATGCTAAGGCACATGGAGGACAGGGACGTGATTCGAGACAGCCAGCGTGGCTTCACCAAGGGCAAGTCCTGCGTGACCAACCTACTGGCCTTCTGTGATGGAGGGATGAGCTACAGATGTTGCCTACCTGTACTTTTGTAAGGCCTTTGAAATGGTCCCCTGCAACACCCTTCACTCTAAATTGTAGAGATTCACTGTTCAGTGAATCAGGAACTGGATGGTCGCATCCGGAGGGTAGTGGTCAATGGCTTAATGTCCAGGTGGAGATCAGTGATGGCTGTTGTCCCTCAGGGGTCCATATTGGGCGATACTGTTTAATATCTTCATCAATGACATAGGCAGCAGGATCTAGTGCATCCTTGGATGACATCAAGCTGAGTGGTGTGTTTAACACGCCTCAAGGATGAGATACCATTCAGAGGGACCTGGACAAGCTCAAGCCCATGTGAACCTCATGAGGTTCAACAAGGCCACACACAGGGTCCTGCACCTTGGTTGGGGCAACTCCCATTATCAGTACAGGCTGGGGGATGAAGGGATGGAGGGCAGCCCTGCCAAGAAGGACTTGGGGGTACTGATGGATGAAAAGCTGGACATGAGTAGATAATGTGCCCTCACAGTCCAGAAAGCCAGTCAAATCCTGGGCTGTATCAAAAGAAGTGTGGCCAGAGGTCAAGGGAGGTGATTCTGTCCCTTTACTCTGCTCTGGTGAGACCCCACCTGGGGTACTACATCCATCTCTGGAGCCCTCAGCACAGGCAAGACATGAATGTGTTGGAGTGCATCCAGACGAGGGCCACAAAAATGGTAAGAGGGATTGAACACCTCTCTTATGAAGACAGGCTGAGAGAGTTGGGGTTGTTCAGCCTGGAGAAGAGAAGGCTCTGGGGGGGATCTTATTGAGTCCTTTCAGTACTTAAAGGGGTTTTTTAAAAAAGATGGGGACAAACTTTTTAACAGGTCTGTTGTGATAGGGCAAGGGGTAATGGTTTTAAACTAAAAGAGGGAAAATTTAGACTAGGTATAAGGAAGAAATTTTTTGCAATGAGGATGGTGAAACACTGGAACACGTTGCCTAGAGAAGTTGTAGAACCCCTATCCCTGGAAACATTCAAGGTCAGATTGAACAGGGCTCTGAGCAACCCCTTTGAAGGTTCCTTCCAACCCAAACTATTCTATGATTTTATGGTAAGTAACAGATGGTATCTCTTTCTATTCGGTCTTTGTAAAAGGTGTGAACTAGCAAGGTGTCAGTTGGCTATTGATTTTCCTTTATTGGATGCCATTTTTCTCTTCTTAGAAAATATTCCTGATATTCTAGTCTTAGCTTTCTGCTGCTGCTGTCATTGAAATTTAGGGGTGTCTTCTTCGCATTTTGAAACCAGAAGAAAGCAAAGAACAAAAAAATGCCCATCCGCTCTACTGTATTCAAATTGAAAGCAAAACTTGACACAGACCTCCTGCACCTGTGTGCATACGTACATTATATATATATGCATGATTTTTAAAAGAAAAATACCACCAGATTGTGCTCTGTATTCTAAGTATATTCTTTCTAAATCATTACCAGAGTTCTCACCACATCTGAGATACTCCAAATACTCTAGAAGTAAAAGACAAAGCTGTCTCCCTTATCTAGAAATCTTATTTAGAGCTTTCCCTACATATGCTGCTGTTTATTTTCAGTTTGTGGCACACACTCTAGTGCACTCTGATAAAGTTGATCCTGTTTCATCATCTCCAAGTCCCTGCAGATTTTCATGTAGTATCTGATTAATTACTTGTTTTCTAGGCCTCTGCTCTTTTCAGTTAAAAAAAACCCAAACAGTACAAAGAGCTAGTACAGCAAGTTGTTCCCCAAGATGCAGAAACAACCAAGTCCAATTTTCTTTCTGTTTATGTGCTTCATCACCTGATTCCACCACCCTTTTCCCCTCAGCTAGCTTTGGGTCTGTGGTAGGGCATGTAGTGTGACTGGCTCAGTGCAATGAATGGGCTGGGTCAAGTGTGTGGACCAGCCTCTTGTTTCCACAGAACAAAAATTAGAATGGTGTTTTAGACCTGTAGGAGATGAGATCTGAATCATTCTCCAAAATGGATTTAATATGTGCTGGCACATACAGAAGTTGTTTGGAATGCCAGGCAGATCACGCAAGTGTATAAAGCCTCATCTCTTTAGGGCAGCAGGGAAAAAAATAGTGAATATGCCAAAAATGATCATAAAAAACTACACGTAAAATCGCTGCTTCTCCAGACCTCTGTCTCTAACTACCTAGATTTCATCATTTAAAAGATTTATATGAATCACAAATGTTTACAAGATAAAGACAAGTACTGAGAATATCTGCTGAGGTACTAAATCAGCATTTAAAAGATGTGTTCTCAAACTGTGTTTGCTGAATAAATTTTTGCATATAGACAACATGTGTTTACTAGTAGTGGTTTATTATCTTTAATAATAGCAGCTCACAGTGTCTGTGGCTTATAAATGAGAATTTTCAAATATCAGTACAGCAACTCAGGAACGTTTCTCATAATCATTTTGTAAGCCAATGCCGAACATATGCATTAAAGCAGTTTTGTAACAAATCATCAGTTAGATTTCAACCAACAGATTGTCATATGTTAATCATAAATAACTGTAATATGCAGCTATTGTAATGTATGCAACAAACAAACAAAAAAAGAAAAAAGGGAGAGGCAACTACAAAGTAACCTTTCTGGTCATCCACCCGCTCCCCCCTCCCCCTCCCTTTCCCCTTCCTGATCTTGCTGTGTAGTAACCCAATGTCCACTGGTTACAGCTGTTAATGGAATGTCCTACTGTGCTAAAGAGTGTAGTGGGATGCCATTTATCAGGGACGCAAGTAACAATCCAAGGCAGAACAGCCAAGAGCAAAATAACACTGCACACTATTAATACAGTACTATCTAATACATGAAATTCATGAGATTGAGACATGAAGGTGTATGGCTCATCCTTTACTTGAAGACCTCTGGCAGAAGTCACTCAGAATATGGCTGCAGGTATTCAGACGAACAGAAGGAAAGTCATCCTTTGCTACGTCTTTTGAGTTTTAAACCTGCACTCACATCCTGTGCTTCACATCAGACTTGCACTGCTGGTACGTAGCTTCAATGAGGACACCAAAAGCAGCTCCATAAGCAGGAAGGACCAGATTTAAACAGTTAATTTTGAATGACAAGAGAAAGATGTCTGTTTTTGTAAAAACTCTGAGGGAATCCATGATACTTAATTCCAAATGACATAAAAGACCATTCTTCTTTACATCTTAAAAAAAAATAATTAATAGAAGATTCATATCTTCCAAACTTAATTTAATTACTATCTTAGAGATTGTTCAGTGTTTTACAGGAAACATTTCAAAGTTAATAAAATGTGTAAATGTTTTTCCAATTCAGTGCTGTACTAACCTGAGAGTAACGTACTGCTGCAATCTTGGCAAGAATAGAATACCAGTGTAGAATGCCATGTTTGAATTTTTTATCTATTCTGGAAAAAAAAAATCCACTTTAATGCATAGTTTGTAACAGATGAGTTATGCTTTTTGATGTGCTATCTCCTCTTAACAGGGAAGGAATGTTAAAGGTGTATTACCAAACCACATATATACATTTATGTCTCTATATATGTACACTACTATCTTAAGTAAAACAGTTATGCTACTGATAACAAGTGATGATATGCACTACAGCAACCATAAGTATACCGTGTTTTAATGCTGCTTCTTGAATTTAGTGGTTTTTTTTTTTTTGCCTTAGCATCATTACAAAACGTGGAAATCTTATAAATAATATTAAATAATATTAATGAGATTTGGTTTTAATAATACTGTAGAAAGAAACACATTTATTCCTAATGCGTAGTGTGATGCTGACTGAACAGAAGGAAGAGCTACACAACCTGTTTATGACTCTAAGATAATGGAAAGCTAAATGTAGTCCCAAAACTCACATCCACATTGTGATACCACATGAAAAATATAAAATGCATGGTTTTATTGCTCAATTCTTCAATGTCATGCAAGGATCACAGCATGAAGAGCACTAAAACAGCTAAGTATACTGATAAAAACTGCTGGGACATAACGTTAAAACCTGGAACACCTATTTAGTATTGCCATTTCAAAGCAAATACGGCCCTGTAGTCATTTGAGTCAAGGGGGCAAAGGTGAGGATTTAATTCTTGCTTTCTTTAACCACATTTATTATGATAAACATAATCCAGCTTTTGATTTTTGTTGTTTTACTTTGAAGCCACAGTTGCTTGTTGAAAAGTTAGTCTTTTATTGAATAGTTCTTTTTGACAAGATAAAAAGTAGTCATCCATACTATGTTTCATATATTTACCTCTTCATACAAAGTAATTTTTTTACGAAGTCATTTGGGATTTTGAAAGATACTATTTGGAAAGGACTAGTGATCCTGTAAGTGTGAGATTACTTCGGGGGACCATTTTTCATGGTGTAACTGGCAGCATCAAAAGAAGACAGCAATTTATGGGACTTGGGGAGCACAAAGTTTATCTTTACTTCTGTCAGCCTTCACAGTGGCAGCACTACTTTCAAGGGGACTATAAAATATGATTGTATGATAGAAAATACCCAAGTCCTTCTCCTCTGCACAAAAGTAGCAGCAATCTGCAACAGACTTTGGATGGACCACCATGACTGATTTCAGGGGAATCAGGGGCTACACAGCTTGATCAGGGTGCAGCAAGTCAGCGCTAAAACTCAGGACAAGGAGCACTGGTTTGGCTGATACTGCATCCACAGCTTCATACATGCGGAGGCCAATAATCCAACTTTTGTGGCATTGATCTTAATGGGGTCCAATCACCATAATGACTGACTAGTGTTTCTTGTGTTTATCCTAACACTTTACCCCCATTTTACACAGGAGGAACTGAGGCACAGAGGCCATATGCTCCAGGATTCTAAGGATGGTTAGAAGTCCACAGTGAGGGTTTTCCAACATGCTTTTCGCCTAAATCCTATTGTTTTCACCTGTGCCCTATGTGCTGCTCCTTCTTTGCAGAGGATCAGACAGGATGTGGTATGAGAAACAGGGACCTTTTCTTAGTCCCACTGCATACTGCTGACTGCACCAAGCAACATGTGGTGTCACCCAGCATGAAATCTGACCATTCTTCAGGAAGAAAATGAGGGACTTGCCATATACAGGCAATGACTGAATAAGTAAATATCACTTTGTAACACCCGCTCTTGAAGTGGCAGATCCGCAACCCCCGGCGATTCAACCAGGCGGGTGCAAACCCGGACAAGAAGTTGCACATTTAAATTCTGGTGAATTTCACTTGCCCAGGGAACTGTTTTTTGGGGTTTTTGTTTGTTTGTTTGTTTGGTTTTGTTTTGTTTTGTTTTTCTGGGGGGCGAGAAGGGGAGACAACAGGCAGCGTTACTCGCCACGGGCCGGCGCCCGCAGCCCCGCGGCCCAGCCTCCGCCCCACTCGTGTTCCCACCCCACCGGGCTGCTGCGGCCGTGGGCGCCCTCCGCGCCCAGCCGGGCTGGAAGCGGCCCCCTACCCCCCCCGCCCGGGGGCCTGCACGGAGTGACGTCACCCCTCCCCTCCCCCACCGCCCAGCCGCGCGCGGGTGTGCGTGTGCGCGGGGGTCCGTCCCCGCGCCGTGCGTGGCTCCCGTCCCCGGTCGGGCCGCGGTCCGGGCTGGTGCAGGCGCCACCCGGGTCGCCTCCCCATCGTTCCCCCCCCTCCCCGCCCCGTGCCCAGGCACAGAGCTCGGTAACAAGCTTGCCCTAACACTTGGGGCCATACAGATCCTGCGATGCACACAGCGTAAGAGGATTAAAAAAAAAAAAAAAAAAAGACAACAGAAAAACCGAACCAAAAAACAAAACCAAAAACAAACAAACAAACAAAAAACCCCCAAACCCCACAAAAAACAACAAAGCAACAACCAGCAAACCCAAACCCCACGACCACAAGGCGACGAAACGGGAGAGCGTCGCCTCCCCCAGCGTACCCACGGCGACCCCGTTCTCCCCCCGCAGGAGAGAGGCGGGGTGGGGGGAGGGTTACTCGTGGCTTGGGTCTGGGGGACGGTTTCTGGGGATTTTCCCCGCGTCTCTGCCTTCCCCGCTCCGCCCGCCCCGTGCCCTCTTCCCTCGCTTTTGTTTGCACTGCACTTTTTCTGCAAGGGGGGACGGGAGAGTAGGGGGGCAGGGGAGCCCGGGTGGGCGACCTCGCTGCTATTTGTAGCGAAAGAATCGGCTAAAAGAGACGAAGGAAGAAAAGAAAAGGAGGAAAAAAAAAAAAAAAGAGCGAAGGGGGAAGGAAGAAGGAGAAAGAGGGAGGAGGAGGAGGAGGGGAAACGGAGCAGCAGCTCGGGAACAGAGAGCGCGCCCGGGAGCAGCAGCAGCAGCAGCCGCCGCCGCCGCAGGAAGGAGAAGAAGAAGAAGAAGAAAAGAAGAGCAGAGCGGAACAGAGCGGAGCGGAGGAGAGGTGGCGCTGGCAGGAGGAGGCAGGCGGGGACCTGGCTCTTCTGGATGCTGGATTTTCGGACTCTCGTTGACTCTCTCCTGCTCCCCGGCGCCGGACTGTGAGAGACACCCACCAGCGCCAGGCAGCAGCGGCGGGGGGCTCCGCTCGTAGCTGCTGCTGCTGCTGTTGTTGCTGCTGCTGCGGGGCTTGGATTAAATTGGCCGCCCCGGAGACGAGCGGGAGCAGCGGGGAGGAGGTGGCGGCGGCGGCGGCGGGAAGCGCTGGCGGGCGGGCAGGCGGCGGCGGCGGCTGCTGCTGGGACCGGGGGAGCCAGCATGACCAGGTAACTGCCCCGCTCCTGACCCATTTATTTATTTCTCCTCCCCGTCCCCCCCCACTCCCCGCCGCCTTTGCCGCCTCTTTCGGCGCGTTTGTGCTTGTGCGCGCACGAAGATGTGTGTGTGTGCGCGGGTGTGTGTGTGGGGGAGTGTGTGTGTGTGTGTGTGTGCTGTGCCTGCAGCCCGGCACACATGTGCCTGGCACACAACTCTCCCCCGGGGTGCCCCGGGGCTTCCCCCCCCGGTTCTCGCCAGCCCGCTCCCCTCTCCTCTCCGCCGGGTCTCAGCCTGGCGGCGAGGCCTGCGAGGGGAGCGAGGGGAGCCGCGGTGCGGGTCGGGGGATGGGGCAGGGTGAGGGCGGGTGATGGATCGGAGTCGACGTTTCCACTGAATGCCACTGTACACGGGCGGGGGCGGGGGGGGGCACGGACTACAGCAATTACACGCAGGCTGTTTGCTTTGGCGAGCGAATTATTAATATTAATTATTTTGTTTATTCTAGCGGGTGGGGAGAAGGGGGAAGGTAGCAAGGGGTGAGAGGCGAGGCGCCTGTCGCTGAAGAGGGGGTGCGGGGGCGAGCGGCCGGGAGGGACCCCCGGCACCCGTCCGACAAGGGCTCCCTCCTCCTCCTCATCATCCTCCTCCTTCTCCTCCTCCTCCTCCTCCTCCTCTTCCTCCTCCATCTCCTCCTCCTCTCTCTCGGCGGAGCGGGGAGACACGGAGATGCGAAGCTTTTCACAGGTTAGGTTTTTAATTTCTTTGTTTACTCTCCCAAAACCACTTGAAAGGAGGCACATCGGGATGGAAACTCAGTTTTCCGAGCGCTGACAAAGGGGCTCTTGAATTTGTTCAGCAAACTTATCAGCTCCCTCTGTGCCGTCTGCCCGTGCGAGCAGTCACTCCTCACTGCTGCAACCGGGCTCTCCCAGGCTGGCAAATAAAACAGTTGTTTCCTTCCACCGAATTCCATATTTTGCCTGTTTTCTATCCCCTCCCTCCCCGACAGAACTATACTATTTCCTTTTCAAGAGATTACCACTCACCCTTGTGTGTATGGCTTTTGAATGTCTGTTCTTCCTTATTACTTCTCTAGACTGCTGTCATGGGTATTTTATTCTTTTGCCTGGCCTTTGTACAGTTACTGCCTCGTGGAAGGATGGCAGCTTCTTTACCATGCTTACTATGTTCATATTCTCGGTTTCGACACACCTAGAAGGGTCATTTTATTTACGCAGAACAGTTAGGCTTTTATGTATTCCTTCATTTGTCGCCTGAGATGGTGTTGTATTGGAGATGAGTCTGTAGATGCTGATTTGCTTTGGAGTTTCCTATTTGCAGACATAAGTATTTTTGGGGAAGCCTGTATTCTCTTAAACTTAGGATTAATGTGGGAAGTTACGATTGTCTTCTCAGCCTTTCAGAGATCGCTTCCAACATACCTTTTGTTCAGGCACAAGCAACTTCTGTAAGATCGGGATATTTATCAGGAATTTTGATGCAGGGATGGAAAAATGTAGACATACTGTATTTTTCCTTCTTCTGGTATTTGCTAGTGGTTTATAATGCTATAAGAGTCAGTACTTTCTTTTCTTGCTGTAAAAGTGTATAGTAAATGACATCATTTTCTCCTGGGCTGGGAGCACACAAAGCTCCAACAATTCTTGTTATTGAATGGAGCAACTCTGAAGAAAAAAAAAAAAGATTCTTCCCTCTTCTAAATAAAAGCATATGTATGTGTATCTTACTTTAGATGGTAATTTTTTCATAGGTTCTTTAAATTCTGTCTCATGAGATCTGCTATTACTGTTTTTTTTGTGTGTCAAATTGACAAACTGGTCAGTTTAATAAATTCAGCTGTCAAATTTTGCCCAGTCAAAATTGCTAAAAGCTGTAAATGTACTGGCATGGGATTTTCAAGGCACTGAGTGTTACATAGAAAGGAAGAAGGATTTAATGAGAGACTTTTTACAGGAGTAGCTTTCCAATTTTAGTTTTGTCACTTGTGGTAATATGGTGGAGTATATTTAGATTTCTCTCAATGCAGAAATGATGTATAGCTTTTCTGTATCCACTTAAAGCACTGAAAGCTTTGCCTAAGTAGAAGACTTCTACTCTAAGAATGCACTAAGAATTTCATTATGGTTTGTGTGTGCTATGGCAAGCTGTCAGGAATGGTGTGTGGAAAGGAAAACGGTATCTTCGTATTTCTAGATATCAGGAGTGGGTCTTAGGACCTGCTTTTAGACCCATCAGTCATAGTACTTTTAAAATGACCGCTAAAGAATAATATGAATTAAGCGTTCTGCTGTGATGGTTATGGTTATGTAACCAAACACCAGCACTGTCAGCGAACTCAACGGGTGATAGTAAATCAGTGCTTAATCTTAGGAGAGGTTTTGCAAGAGCAGACTTGGGCATGTGCGAAAGCATGAAATAACTGGTGATTTAAGTCTACTCAGCGATTCACTTTCATTTTTTAAGATTGCCCTTCGTTCCCATGTTTGAATAATATAGGGACCAAAACTACACAAGCTGAAGAGTAGGAATCCCCCTTCATCTGCTGCTGTGTGTGCCGAGCCACTAGGGGCCTGTATAAACTGCTCTCGTACGGCAAATACCAGTACATGGCATATGCTCACTCTTTCACCAGACATTTTTTACACAGGTGCCTAATGTCAAAAGCAGAGTTGCCCATTATTTATTTCTGGCTTATAAATGAGACTGCAGTTACTTAGGAGAGGCATACAAATAGTATTTTATTCCGCGGTTTTTTATCCTACTTCATCCATTTCCCCCAGTCCTGTATGGTGCCCAGCATAGTTCTTTCCTCCCGTTTCTCCTGACTGCTGTGTGGCAGTTGGGGATGAACGTCAACTTGGGAGGTGCAAATTTTGGGCAAAGACGGATTTGAGTGTCTCCCCGCATTTCATATTTTCTGTAAGCTGAGAAAATCAGATTTGTTGCCTGTGTGTTTCTTCTATTAGATTAGTAATTGTACTGTTCCGTGCAAGTGTAGGGTTAAAAGATAAACTAAACAGGATTACTTCAAGGCAGGAACAGACATAGATTGATGGTGTATTTAAACTAGCTTTGTAAGTGTTATGTAAGTTTGAGAGTGGTGACTCTAAGGCTTTGGCTGGAGCGTTGTCAGCATTTATGTGACCTGGGCTGAAGATGCACTATGCATTTTTGAGTATTAGTTTCAGAAATTTTAAATCTTCCAGCCGTAGCATTCTTGATAGACATTAAGCAATAAGGTCAAGTATTCTTACACTGTTCCACTGTTGATTTTCAGTTTTTCAAACTGACAAGGCAGACAATTTGTAAAAGAGCACAGCTGAAATATTTGCATATTGGATTTCCTTCAAAATGAACTTCCATTAGTAAGCTCTTTGAAAATTCTCATTTAAAAGGATTTTCAAGCTGAACCACAGTAAGGTCATACAATCAAAATGCAGTTTCCCTATGCTATGTTAATTTTTTAATAAGCTGTTTTTAAAACAGCAGAGTTTTATACATCATGTGGTGTTGGGCCAGTTACGGCAAGAGGCTTTTTGTCATATTACTGACAACAGTTGTGCAAATATTGACTCAGTTTAATTTTCTGAAATATGCATGTGTGCACTTAGGTAAAGTCATGGTGAAATGTAGTGAAATCCACTTTAACAGTCTTCTCAAATGATAGATGTCTGCTCAAAACTGTAAGTCTTACTGAGTGTCGGTAAACCAAGGTGGTGTCTCCGAAATGCAGAGGATAGGCACTTCATTTGCACTTCAGATATCAAGAGGAGTAATATAGTACAGGTCTACAAGTCATTGTATTTCATTTTTGTATAAGATCATGGCAATTTTTAATCTTTTGTTCTTTAACAAGATTAGAAAAAGGTAAAGATATTTGCTGTTTTAATTTCAGTGTCAGAGTCACATAATGTCGTCTGTTGTAACAGGAGCTTGCTTGTGCTGTAATTCTACTTAAAAACAGTTGGCATAACACAGTCAACATGCAATATTTTTATGAAAACTCTCAATTTCGCATACTCTGTGAGTTGTTTACTTTATTTGCTTAATCCTTGTTTTCTTTGGAAAAGGCCTTAAATGAATCTAATTAATGAATGTACGCTGGCAACTTGGCAGCCTAACGCAAGAATCCGTGTTTAAAAATACACCTTCGTATACTATCAGTGATTCACCAAGTAGAAGGAAAGAGGAAGCTTTACTTCTCTTGGTGATCTACTATGGCGAAAGCTGCAGTACAACTGGCGAAATCTGATGAAGTAGAAAAAGATTGCATGAGAGTGCTTTGCCTGTAAATTCCTTTCCAGCAAGCTTCACTTCACTGGTTGTTTAAGCCGCTGTGCATTGATACAACCATATGTCCACTACTGCACAATTTTGACTTACATTTTGTAAGCTCAGGTGGCTTTTGGTTGATGATTGGTAATATTTATTAAAACATTGGGTGTTCATGTCCTCCTATAGGAAGTGGATGGCTAAAATGCAGGGAAAATAGATACCAAATAATACAAATGGTTTGTTTGCAAAAAAAAAAAATAGGTTAAATTGAATAAATTATTATGTAAATACTGAAAGTATTGCTATTTTAAAACATGATTACTATTCATGTTCTTTCAATTCATTCATAAAAGTGACAATTCACACTAAATACTCTGTTTATCAGCTTATTTTTAACTCCATCAGTAGGTATACACAGTCTGTACTTCCCTAAGATAAAAAGACTTACAGCTTTAGTGTCTCATGCTTACATGCTGTGACAGCCTTCTCCATCAGCTTAGTAGCACAATAACAAAAAAAAAAATTAACAACAACAACAAAAAAAAGAAAAGGTGATTGATCTTGCAGTAGAGTTCCAAACCAGAGATTTTTGCAAAAATCAACTCCCATGTTTACAC
Organism: Rissa tridactyla; assembly: GCF_028500815.1. Classification (NCBI taxonomy): domain Eukaryota; kingdom Metazoa; phylum Chordata; class Aves; order Charadriiformes; family Laridae; genus Rissa; species Rissa tridactyla. The sequence goes on from NC_071497.1 coordinate 54,959,878, forward strand.
TTGTGTGTCTGATATCTGCTGGGGATTCTGCGTGTTCTTTCAAATACAAAGAATGTGCAGAAAACTTCCTCATTCTCAGCCAACTGCAAATGATAGAATTTTAGGCACTTTGATTTATTATATCAGAGGACATGCCCTAATATACTATCATTCCCTGTGCTGCGCTTCTTCATAGTTAAGCTTAGTGGAGTTATTTGAGTTTTTCAGTAATCTTGCAATTATTGGAGCCGCTCCACTGGTACACAATTTAATTTGTTGTTTGCAGACAATCAAAATAGATGTCCTGGTTAGTGCCAGCCGAACTGCTCACATATTGTTGTAGTCAGATAATGTGTACTTTTTCCCCAAGCAGTATATCAAATGTGGTATATGGAGTAACGCAGGCAAGTGCATTGCTCTTTCTTTTACAGTTTTTGGTGTTCTGGAAATTATGTATCTGTAAGTCAGAGTTCAGTAAGTGGGGTGTAAAATCTGCCTTTTTGGATGGCAGAATTGGCTGATTCTCATGAAGAATATAGTCGGTGCCAACCTGAAACAAATGTGATTTAGGTCCGAAATTTGAAAATAGGTGTGAGTTTCTCTTGCAGATTTTCCCAATCCCATTTCTATTTCAGTGTCTCACCTTGGCTTTTTGTTACTTGCTTTAGCTCACTGAGAAGAAATTAAAATACATTCTGGTAACAATGTCACAGGCTTTCTGACCTTTAGAAAATAATTGTTGCTCAGTAATTCTGCTTGCTTTACAATGCTGATTGAATTAAAAAATTCTTAACTGCATTTTTGAACTGTCTGTAGTTCCCTCAAAAAGCTGAAATTTGTGCATGAGGAGTAAAGAGATTGCCATTTGTACCATCTCTCTTTTCTTTTTTCCTTTTTCTCTTTTCCTTTTCTTTCCTTTTCTTTCCTTTTTTCTTTTTTCTTTTTTCTTTTTTCTTTTTTCTTTTCTTTTCTTTTCTTTTCTTTTCTTTTCTTTTCTTTTCTTTTCTTTTCTTTTCTTTTCTTTTCTTTTCTTTTCTTTTCTTTTCTTTTCTTTTTTTCTTTTCTTTTCTTTTCTTTTCTTTTCTTTTCTTTTCTTTTCTTTTCTTTTCTTTTCTTTTCTTTTCTTTTCTTTTCTTTTCTTTTCTTCTTTTAATTTGTGCATGCTTTTACAAAAGTGAAGCACATATTCTTTATTAAAGTTAAGGAACAATGTTTTTAACTTCATTTTTCTGAAAAAAAAACCAAAAAAATTTGATCCCTACAGAAATATGTAGGGATATTTTGTACTCTGTATCTTTCTTTCACCTCCTTTATGCCACAGCAAGAAGGGGTTTATGAGACAGATGTGTGTTACCATTTCTAGCATAGAGACATGATTAATTTATCTGTGTTCAGCTGAGTAATTAAACTTCTGCGAATCACACTTTTAATTTTATATTCTTTTTACTTTTCTAAAAGGAAGGTGTTTTCTCCTTCTGTGGAATTTACTGTAGGCAAGGAGGGCTTTTTTAAAAGGCAGTTTACAAATGTAGGACCAGAGATATCCTGCCAAGGTTTTCAGTGCTGTGAACGTCAGGTGTATCATATCTTTACCTCTTATGCTACATTTTATTAAAACCCTCTTTAGAGGTGTACTGTTTATTAATATTTGTAGAAAGTTGAGTATTTTAAATTAATAAGCAAACAGCTATATTTTGCATGTAAGAAGCAGCAATTTTTTAAAAAAAACGGTCTCTGATTACTAGATTAGAATTTTGTCTGCCTATGTGTAGATAGAAGTAATTAATTTGGTGTGAACTACATGCAGTGAGAGATTTCTAAAACACAGATCAGAAAGTAGGACAGGTTTTATTTATTTATTTTTGTTTGTTTGGGATGATAGTGTGTCTTAGAAAGCTGCTTAACTGCTGCCCAGTGCAGCTGTCCTTCCCTGAAAGATTAGGTTTCAGGAGCAATGATGGATGTTGAATGTCTGTAGCCAGTTGTGGGGTTTGCTCTGAGGTCAGTGGTACTGATGGAGGATAGGAATTTACAGCCTTATGTCTCTACGCCAACGTAACCCGTAGCATTTCTCAAGAAAAAAAACCCACAAGGTACGTTCAATGCTGAGCTTGTATTGCAGTATGGTTCAGAAAGCTGTTCATACTAGTGAAAAAGAGTGAGTAGATTTGTGAATGATGACAAATTTAGTCATGAGTATGCCCTTTTGTTTCACAGAAACACTCAGAAATAGCTATAAAAAGTAAATACAATGGTGTGACTTTATTTAGAACTTCTTATGTACTATTTTAAAGTGTGTTAACAAATGTGTAATCTATACTGTTAACTTGTTATTTTGATTGTTTCAGATGTGTTTAAAGTTTTTAACAGCTTCCCAAGCATGAACATATTCTCCTTTTTCACCTAAAAATAGGGTGTGGTGGGTTTTTTTATGGAAAAAGTAGACGTTAGTGGATTTCAACAAGCTTAACCAAGGCAGAGTTGATATTCATCCGTGAAGAAAGGGTAGATATTAATGAGGTAGAAAGGGCAAATAGTATTTTGTGTTACTTTGTTTAGTTGGGTATCACAATACGTGTTGCTGATAAAGACGGATAGTTCCGATAGCTCTGACGTGTGCTTTCACAACTGTTTGTTAAGATCAGACTTTCAGACTTTATTTATGGACTATCTACCTTCCCTGAGTTTGTTCCTGATGTACGGTGATGTGATTAACTTTTAAAGGGTGAATCTTGGTAGAGAAAGGTGCACAACAAAACATGATGTTTTATTGTTAAGCTTGCAGACATTTTTTGAGTTGTTTGTATTAATTTGTACCTTAATGGTATAGGTGGATTTTTCTGTCAAGCCTTAGAAGAGCTGTCCTAATAGGCTCAAAGCCCTCAGTGGTCGTTGAGAAAGATTTCCTTTGACAGCAGCATTGTTTGGATCAGATCCATAGTGCCTTTGTGTCTTTGCTTAAATGATAGCAGTTTTTACCTCAGGTAATCCTAGCAGTGGTTAAATTTAAATATCGAGAAGAAAGCTTAATAAAACATCTGATGATTTGATTTCTAGTATTTCATAAATTAGGGAGTAAGAAGCAGTTTAGTAAAGAGAAATATGTATCCAGTAAGAATCACTTTAGAACAGTTTTGCATCAAGGAAATGGCATTTTGCCAAATGCCTATGTATTCTACTTATTGGCAGCATGCCATCAACTTTGTTTGGAAAACTGTCTTTGCTTAAGTAATAAATATTCACTATTTACCAATTCATTTTACTATAAATAACAGATGGGTTCTGTGATTAGTTTGGCTTTTTTTTTTTTTCACCAATTTCACAAAGAATGGAGTTTTGCAAATTGATGCATTAAGTGCATCAATGACCTGTTCTTGATTAACAGAATTTCCAAACAGTGAAATCGTTTTGTGTACCTTGTTTGATGATTTGGATAGTTCTGAAAATTATTTTTGCTTGACATGAGAAGTCTTGAATTTTTCTATTGTAAAAGGCATGTGAAAGAAGAAGTATAACATGAACTTAAAGAAATATTTCTCCTAGTTGATATTAATGATACTATAATGCAAGTTATTTTTTTACCAGAGAAGTGGATAATCAGTGTCAATTTTTGTTGTCACTAAGTCAAATGTGTAGAATTTACACCTGTTTCCCATTTTACATTTTCAAAAGCTGCCTTAAATGGTCATGTGGAGTTTCACATACTGACTACGTGAAAATTTTAAATATATCAAGGACGATAAATAATGAAGAGAGCATTGTACTTTCTAATGCTAACAGGTGGCAGTGAATGCCTGCAGGAGCAATCATACCTCTGTAAGAATGTTAGCATTCCTTGGGTTTAATTTGCATGATTACAGTGACTCTGGAAAAGAAGCAGCGTATTAAGACTTTAGCAGTAGTATTTCAGTTAGCTTGGAAATTTCTAGACAGTTTTGGGCTGAACAGGGTAAATAGTGTCTATACGTAAAAAGGAAATGTTTCTTCTCCAGCCGTTTGGCTGTATTTGATAGAACAGATATGTGTCCTTCTAGACACTAATCCCTAAAAGGACACTTACTAGGACTGTATCCCTGGCTGATTTATTCATAGGATTGCTTTATTAATCTAGTGCGCAAGGGTAATCTTATTCCAAAGGTATTAGAAAGCATGGAAATAACTAGTGGACTTCTTAGACATGTGGATTTCTAAATCTTTGAGCAAATCTAATTTATAATCTCAGTCAGTCTTTCCACTTTGTAGTGAGGAGTACATAACCTGTGAAAGGTGCAGTGGCCTTAAAACTATTGTTTCGTCTTTGCTGATCTCTGCAGTAGTCCATGTTAGAGAGAGCGATATTAATAAAAAAAAAATGAAAATAGATTGTCAGTTATGTGTAGAAGAAAGGTGTGATGGGATTTTTCTACTGTGATGATGAATGAATTGCTAGAAATGCTTATATAGTAACCAGTGCTTAACAGATGTGTTCTTTTAATAGATAAATTCTTAAACTGGGTTACTGGTAGGCAAGCTGCATTTTCAGCTTTTCTGTTGTTTTTATTGTGAGGAGGTGAAGAGCTTGCCGTTTTGGTGTGAAATTTTTGCTTTCCTGGATTAACTTCAGGTTGCAGGTGCCATTCAGAAAATTAGGCAGAGATATTTTCTGCAGTTCATATCTGTTGCTCAGATAACAGTGTTAATATCTATTTTATATTTAATGAGCAAGAACACTTGAGAACACTGAAGAGCTTTGGGTGGGAGGAAACCTGAATTCACCAACTTGAAAGAGTAAAGAGTGAAATTCTACAGCCTTAGAAGTTTCCCACTAAAGCAAAAGTGCCACAGGATCAATGACAATTTGACTGCTGTGACGGGGGATGCCCCTTCCTCGCCTCTTCTTTCTCCAAGTTGTTCTGTATCCTGGTTTTGCACTGCTGGGAGTATTTCAGCTGGAGATCTATCCTCTGTGAGAAAATGCCAGTTAGTAAATCAAGGAGAAATGTACGTTCCTGAAGAAATACCAACGCCTACTTCACTCCAGCTCTTCCATACTGTACATCACTCTGTCTTGAATAAGTCTTTGAGTATCCTTCAAAGGTAACTCTGTAGCAGTTTTTACTTCTCATTGATAGATTGTATCTGATGACGTAAACTCTCAAAAACACTGAGAATGGCTCCCTAGACTGTCCTTATTTCAGAATGTCCTTTAAATTATGAATATTAGATGCTTTAATTGTTATGTTCTAGAAATCCCCTCTGAAACCTACTATCATTAGTATCTCAAAGGCTTCATTTATGGTTTTTACATCTTCTGCTAAGTGTTATGGACTTGTCCTTTTGTATTGATCTCCAGGTTCTTTGACTCATACAGATATGTAGAAAGAAGTCTTTCAACATAGGCTTTTCTATCCATTGGTGTACTTAAGACACCACATGTGTGCTGGTGCACCTCCTGCCTTCGTTGAGATATTTGAATAACTCAGGGCTATCAATTTCTTAAAAAGTTCTGTGCTTTCTTTTTATATCGTGGATAGGACACAACATTATCTTTTGGTTATAGGTCAAATCTCTGCTTTCTCAACCACTTCCCATTTTTCACATCAAGAGTCTCTCCACATTAAAAGAATGAACACAGTAAGAGAAACAGACGTACTTGACAGCTTCTTCTGGTTTGTTGTGTCTGCAGAACTGTGTGAGTGTAACCACAAAGAAATATATATCTCTGGTGGCATTTTGGTGTTTTTGTCTCTAGATGCAGAGGTAGCAGACTTAGATTTAACTGTGGGTGCTAGCGCTCTTCTGTCGTGGTGCAGCCTTCCATTTATGTCTTTGAATTATTCAGTTGAATTCAGTTTCTTAACTCCCATCTCTGTCACAGTGAGCCAGTTTTTATTGAGACACAGTCCTTGATCATTTGGTCTCTCAGATGACCTACCTGGTAAAAGAGTTGCAAGTTCATATTCTGGTGAGAAATTCAGGAGTATAGGTTTCAATTGAATGAGCTTTCAAGCTCATTTCAATGCTGGGTTCTCCAGGAAGAATTGGAGCTACATACTTTTCAGAAGAACACAAACCTTCTGTGTTAATGTTTTGAAGCATTAAATTTCATTAATAGACACCATTTTTCAGACATTGTCACACTCACTGTACTTTTCTTAGTATGGTGTATTACTTCGCTGTTTTTAATGTGTTTGAGAATTTTCAGTCAGGTTCTTACTGTGCTTTTTTCACTAGTGTAGTTATTATTCCACCTACTGAGTTTCTGAGGTGTTATTAGTGGTTAACAATGGCTGCTTTTCTTGAGTTACACATATACATACAGATATACAAACATAAGCAGGATTCTCCCTCAGATTTGTATTTGTAAGTTTTGTCTGTCAGTGTAGGGTGGATGAGTGCTCCAGTCAGAGAGATAGTTGTATTACTAGATTTCTGGTGTTGCCTGGAGTTGCATGCATTGAATAATTTAGTAACTGCTAAGGGGAGCTAGTGGTGTTCGGTTCTACTGTTGGGAATGAAGTCGTAGAAGCTGAGAGTTTGTCTTTTACTGAGAGTGCAGGTAACCACACGCCCTTGACATAGATGTTTAATTGTGATTTTGGTTTCCCTTTGTAATGGTTTGAAGCTCATACTGAAGTTGTCTAGCTTGTCTGAATCTATGCAGAGTCCAAAGCTTCTTTTAGAATTAGGTTTTTTGCTATTTGGACATGGCTTTCAGTACTTGCACATTTTCAGAGTCCTGTTCTTACAAAGACCAGTTTTCAGAAATGCCTCTCACTGAGACCTTGTACTTCAGAATATGTTGCAGATCTTGTCAGTGTTTTGCCTGCTTTATGTTTGCAAATACCTCAGATATTTGTCGGATCAACATTTTGATTTATCAGTTATTTGTTTCCTGATAAACCATTTCCTTTTTTTCCTTCAAACTTGCTGAAAGGAAAAAACATATTCAGATTTTCTTGCCTATAATATCCTCTATGTTTTGCTGTAATGTTGATGATTTTTCTATTTTCCTTAATAGCGTGTAGAGTGGGAAAAAGACATGAGGTCCATCTCAAATTATTCTTCCTTACGGTGTTCCCTAGAAGATACCAGAGTACTCCTTAGAAAACCAAGAGTCTTCCTCCGGAGTAGTGTGAAAATATCTTTTGTGTTCAGCAATTCCCTTTCAGATTTTAACTGTGAAAACAATAAGGCAATTTTCTGATGTTTCTTATCCCAAAGTATAGGTGAAGTTTATCCTTCAAAAGTCATGTGGCTTCCCTTTACTTAAACTATAGATTTCATGGGTATTTTACTAATTGTAATGCACGTCTACCTTAAAAGTTACAGCTGTGTGAGAGATCTTAGTGTGTGATTGGTAATCAAATAACCAATAATTGAACTAGTATCAGTGGAGTGAGTTGACGTTTGATTGCTTAGATGACAATCAGGAATTACTTCATACTCTCAGATGGGCAGAATCTTAGATCTCAGGTGGAATAAATAATATTAAATCAGACATAATTTTAGATAGCTCTACGGTCCTTTATTGGGTGTCTATATATGGGACCAGTGGTGTATATAATACATTCCTTTGCATGGTTAGTTTTTACTTGAACTATCAAAAATAGTTTTAGAGCTGCATTTTTAGGATGACTCAGAGATATGAAGGAATTGTACACTTGTGCATCACAAATACACTGCCCAGACAGAGAGATTACAGAGATTTGTGGAACGATAAAAACTAGTCCAGTCAGCTGTACTTTGCAAAAATCCCCTTACTGTTTGTGCTGTTATACATAAGAGAATCCTTGTAGGCATCTTCTGTGGCTTACAGTCTAAAATTTAGTCCCTGCTTTGTGTCATTGCCTAACAGAGTATGAATAATACAGAAAAAAAAATCTGGTTGTAAAACACACTAATTTTCACTCTTCCCTTTTATCCTATACTAATTATCTGGAAATCTAAGGATAACTTTGAAGAAAAAAGTTCTTTATACACATATAGCTAAAAATAACTATATTGCGGATAGTCATGTAACTAGATCCCCTGAAATGACTGTTAAAATACAGAACATTCGTGGCTGCTGCTAATGTTAAACACACCAAATCAGAGAGCAAATGTGGTTTTTTTAAGTGTTAGGAAGAAAATCAGAAGAAAATCTGTTGTAGATTAATGAAGGACTATTTTTAAATGAACTTCACTGTAGAAGGACAATCCTTGTGTGTAAGCAGTGCTTGGTAATAAGAATTGCGTGCTGCATATGGCTCACTTTATTCATGCACATACTCCTGTGGTATCAAATGGATTTAATCGCACAGCAAGTTAGCAGGAACTGGTTTTTTGTCCTGTCATTCTATATAGTAAAATTGTATAGTAAAAATGTGAAAACATATATATATGAAAATGTAGCAAGGACAGAAAGGATAAAGAAAAATGCTTAATTTAAGATAGAATTCAGCAGAGAAGTTAGGGTCGCCCATACCCATAACCATATATCTAGGTAACTTCACCACTGTGTAACATCATTGAAATCCATGAGAGTATATGAGGTTTTTAAAAATAAGCATGTGTGTGATTTAAAAATAAGTATGTGCACTAAAATGATTTTTTAAATTTGGGCACTTAACTCCATGGAGGGGAATGAAGTAAAAAAAAAAAATCTAATTTCTGCTTTACTCTTGCCATTTTCTTTGAAATGTTCAAATCAATTTTATTAACATATCTGACAAGAGATGGAATAGTTTACCTCTTTCCTTGGTTTATGGAAAGTAATATACTACAACTTTTATTTGATATTGTTTGGTTTTCTTTTACGTTTGCAAGCAAAGCATCTCAAATCTACTGAAATGTGGAACAGACATAGGCTATATTTCCATTTGTATGCATTATGGAACACTGTCATTTGACTACAGGAAAAAATATTAAATAAGAGGTCCGTGACAAGTCACTGTCTGTTCTATAAGTGTGATCACTTCAGTTCATGAACATACTTTTTTTAATCTTATGTGATACAGGAACACTAATATAGGCATCACTCTGTCAGGAATTTCTGTCTTTAACCAAAACATAATGCAGGGCTGAAATGTTGAACCCAGTCAAGCAAAGAGATTCTTCTCACTGGTTCATACATGCTAATATTTTAGTGAAGATCTGTTTCGGTATTTATCCAAATATCAGCTGAGGTCTCTGCAAAGATTGAGAGATACGATGTACACTAAATAAGTTTTTGTTGCGTCTGTTCTAATCAATTTTTTTCTTTTGCATTTCATTGTCATACCTACTTGTTTTTAAGATGAGTATAACAAAAGACAGCACTAGATTATTAAAGGTGAAAGTCTTAAATATTCATGAGCATATGAAATATGAAAGTTTTAGAGAGAAAATTACTGCCAGTGATTTCTCTTGTGGAGGAATTGCAGAATAGAAATTCTAACATGTTTTGTAGAGGATGAAGGGATTGGTAAAAACTAGTTCCTAATCTGGTAACTGAAGAAATTAGCAGAATTAAGTTATATATTACAAGATAAGTTAGTCTTTTTATCACTGGGCTTGTGCTGGTCTATATTATTTTATAGTTTGTGCCTTGTGGTTATTCATAATTCTGTTGAATTGGTGATGGAGAAATAATTTAGGTAAAATATTTCAGTACTTTTGTTTGCACTTCAAAAAGAATTTTCCAAATACTGAAAACAGTGAACAAGGTAAAGTTCTTTGTAAATTTGTGGAACTGAGGGTAGGCAGTAGTTGGCATTTCATTGTAAATTATCAAGTACAAGTAATTTACTTTCTGTGGATTTGTTGTATGTGACATTGTTATGTATCAGTGCTATACTCCTTGTTTAAGAACGGGCTTTATGTCCATCGTTCTTTAGCTTCAGCGTTACCTTCTCTTAGAGATTCCAGCCTTTTTCCTCAAAAAGCTTTTATTCTTCTTACAATGCTGCTCTTCTGTGTTCTTTTTCTTTGAGTGCCTTTTGTACATTTTTATTAAGGTAGATGAGCTGAAGACCAAAAGACTTCGAAAGTCATATCTGTTCTTGGGAAAGGGTCTAAGAGTATGAAGGTGTGTTTTCTCTAGGTAGTTAGAAGAGTCATTTTAAATTGGTATGATTTTAACGTCTAGATTTGCTGACATGGACTGGCATTATAGCATAGGCTTGGTTTGGTTTTAAAATAGAATTTTATTAAATTACATGAACCACTTGGGGGTTAAGTCTTCCAATTTCCCATTTGTCCCTTTACTTCAATGCAGTCTTCTATCTGTTATATAGTTTTGTAGAATTCAGTGCACAGGAATTTGTGAGTAGAGGAATAAACATTCTATTACGGAGCAATCAGATGACTTTCTGTACAAGTGATAAAAACATAATATTAATAAATCACAGATAGGGTGATAGGAATCATATGAGTCAAATAAAGGTAGAGCCAGGAGAGTATTTCTTGGAATTGTAACACTGACCCCAGATTTCTCCTGCTATATGAGAACAAAAGCTGCCTTGCAACTAAGGTTTTTGCCTTATTTTATGGAATGCAGAATCTGTTATGTATAGAATCTATTATTTGTTGGTTGTTTTTTTTGTTTTCTTTTTTTTTTACATATTAGATTTTTTAAAGTAATAGCTTTTGTAGCTAGTCTGTATCAATATTTTCTACCAATAGCGTAACCAAAGTCACCGTTTTGATATCCCTTTGGTGGGTGCAGTTGTAACACACATGATTAGAAGGTCATCCTTCAACCTTGGAAGAAAGTACTAAATGGGAACCCTAATCATGGACAGTATTCAATTTTTCTTAAGAAGTGAAATTGAAATGGAAACATAAACTAAAATCTTGAAGGCCTAATTTTGTGTCCTGTTGACATCAGTGGGAATTAGAGTACAGTAGTGTAGAGAACGTGACATTTAAAACAACATGGACTCTTTATGGTCTTCTAGTTTGACCATAAACATCAGTGTTCTAGTAAAATATACATAAATGGGATGTAAATATTTGTATTAGTTTTCCATGTTATATGCCTTTTAGCCTTTAGATTGTACAGGCTGCTGTTCCTAAAAATATTTTACTATCATTTATGATCAACTTTCTTTTCATCTTGTACTTCATAGCCTGTTTTACCAGTAATTTTCACACTGTTGATTGTTATTTGTGTAAAAAACATGATAGCTTCAGCTGCCATTGGTCTTGTGTTTGACATCTTTTTTGTTGTTCTGCTTTTATGATTATAAAAATATGCTGTTCCCTGCAGTCAGATTTTGGCAAGGTCTAGAAGGATTTTTCTCAAAGCAGTTCTCTGTTCAGGTAAATTAAAGTCACTCTAAGAGCTTTGGGGATTACTGGATCAATGCACATCATTTTACATAATATTTTCATTGCTGGGTACTGAAATATATTTAGGAGTTGTCTTACAAGGTACCAGCAGGACTTTGTTGAGTATGTGTATGTTTGTTTTTTTAATTTTTATTCCCTAACTGCTGTTTGTATTCAGTGCACATTATAGCTCTCCGAAGACTGAAAATGCTTTTCATTATTGCCTTTTATCTGTCGTGCTGTTTGAATGATTTTACTGGACACTAGTAAAGTAGGAAATTGATACAAGTAAATTACAACTTATATCTATTTCTGCTGTCAGAAAAGCACTAGAGGAAAAAGAGAATATGGCTGCTACAAAACATAGTTATTTAGAAAGCAATTTTTGCCAAATTAGTATATGTAAATTATCCTTTCTGTGTAACTTTCTCTGTAGGACTGAAATGTTTACAACCGCAGTTGATTCATAAAAATATTGTAGAATTGATCCACATAGATTCACATTTTTAAATTGACAAATATTTTTTCCTAGGAAGTGAAAGCCATCTACTGCAAAACAGATGGGTTTCTTTTCTTTCTTTTTAGTCCTAAGGTCTCGTGGATGCATGCACATGTACACACAGACACATAAATCATGAGAATTTCATGGTGGCTTGGGAGATTGCATGCCTTAGATTTTGTTGCTGTTTCTGAGCACCAGAAAATTCTGATATTTTGAGGGATTTTTTTGATTTTTTTAATTAATGGGATTTAGAAAATACTGGCATTCCTTGAAGTGTTTTTCAAATGCATCCTCATCTAGATTTACAAGATTCTGCTGTAAGCTACTGATTGTTCTGCTTTTATTACCATTAGGTGATGAATGATGCTTTTTGTTATTTTTCTTGTCCCTTACCTCCTTCCTTCCCTGCTTTCCTCGCAGGTTTTAATACCAGCAATGAAGCTGGTCGTTTTTCAGGTAGCATTCGGTCTGATCGACACATCATGTTAGTAACGTTATGTGTGATCTTGTATAAGAGGAGAGATCACAAGGGGAGTGTTTGGCTGGTGCTACTGTAACTCTGTGTCCATGCAGGATCACCGGTGAACTGCCTATTGTACTGTGCACAACGTAGATTATTGGTTTTTATATAGGTACCTAGATCAGAGTAGCTTAAATGATACGATTTCTGTATTTAGGTAGACTAACCAAATTAATTTTAGGCACTCCATCTGCACAGGGTAAGAAACCTCACAATTCTTTTCCTGAAGGAAGAGGAATTTGAGACTAATTCTCAACATTTCTTAATGGGTTTTGGGGAATTTTCCTGGGAAAAAACGTACCATTTTTCATCTTTAGTTTCTTTAGTGATCCAGTGTTACTGTAGGGGGTAGTCATTACTGACTGTGACTCTTAAATCTTTTTTTGTTCTGAATTCTGAATTTGGACTGAGTATTTTTGATGCTCAAATTACTTGTTTGAAGTTACAGGAATTAAAACTAGAATTTTTAATGAAGCACTAATAGTTTTAAACAGAAATTTTCCCTGAATGATGTGACACTTAAGATTTCTCAATAAAGATTTTCCCATTGCCAAATTACATTACTGCTTGGATAGAAATTGGTCAGCTTTGTGTTATCGTTGTTCTTTCTTTGCTTTCTCATTGTGTCTTTTTATATATGGATTTTTAGCTAATATTTGAAAAAAAAAAGAAAGAATTTGTGTGTTTCCATCATGAATATTAAATCGTTATGTCTCTTTTCATTTAGTTATAAAGCAGATTTGTCTCAAGTGACACTGCTTTGTATTTGTAACAAGGTAAACTATAAATTTCCTTGCATTTTACACTGTAATCATGCAAAAATTTGAAATACTTCTAGAGCAAGCTGCTCCTTATTGGTTTGTTCTTTCACTAGTATTTTTTCTTACTTGTTTTGATCTAGGCAAAATCTTACCTTGCAGAATACATGATGAATGGATAAAGTACTAGGATGCCAGTTCAGGCTCAGTCCTTTTATCGTCATCCATTTGGTTAAGAGATTAACATAGAACGTAGGAAAACATCTTGAAAAGATGAATACTTTTAAGGTTCTTTCCAAATGGTGTGTGACAAATCTAAAACTTAGTTTCTCACCTCTGCTCTTGTTTAAGTGGTTGTAGAACAGTGTGAGGATATGGTGCTTTACTGCTAACAGTCAGCCTTCCGTCATTTGATGGATGTTAAAAACAAGTTTCTTTTGGATATAATAAATCTATATGAGTGGCTGGTAGATCTGCCATGAACTAGTTATTGCACAGGTATAGTTGGTGTTGCATAGAATTCACAGTGCTTTTCCTTGTAAGCCGGACCAGTTGTATACCTTTAGCTCTCCTGGGAGACTTCCAGTAAAGTACCAAATTGAAAATAGATTGACTAATACCGAAACATTTTCACTAGGAGCTATTGAGAGATGAGATAAGAAAATGCACAGTAATATTCAAGTTTGAACTCATGTTTCCCAAAATCAAATTCTTACATCTCTGTTGAGCTTTACAGCCTTTTTTTACAATTTATAAGCTTTTTCATTTTTTTTAATGAACAGGGCTATTTTTCCGAGGAAAATATTTGTACCTGTACTATTTTAAAAACAACCTGTTCATGTGGCATTATTTGAATACATTAGATGATAATTCTGATGATATTTTGGACGTGAAATCCTTGCATAAATGTTGCTTTCACTTACAAAGTAGTATTAAATAGTATTAGGAAACTTGACATTACGATGCAATTTATTTTCAGTGTCTGACTTGCTGTCCTCCCATTGGTGATCTAAGAAAAAAAGGTTCTGTGTATTTCAAATCTTGTGTATTAATTAATCTCTTGACTGTTTTTCTTAATTTTTACTTGTAGAATAAATGTGACTTCTCATACAAGGGATGTTCTTACAGTCCCAAACCATGTTTAATTAGAACTCAGCATGCAGTTTAAGATGGCATCTGTTTTCATGAAGCACGATTATTGCTGCTTGTGCTCTTTTTTTTCCTTCTCTTCCTTTAATGAGCATTGAATTCATTAAAATAAGTGAATAAGATTGCTCTAAATAAAAAGATAAATACAGCAAAGATGGGTAACCTTTTAAACATTATAATCAAATACGCATTACAATTTTAGCATGCCCTCTTTCACACGCAATCTGATAAAACACAAGGATATTTAGTGGTTGTTAATCTAAAATCTATGTATTGATTAATGCAATGCCACTCTGTAAATGTAAGATTTACTGCAGATTCTGTAGATGACTGGTGTTCTTGCATATTGATAGGCTGAGGTAGTTTTATTATCATCTGACAGAGTAACATCTACTTGGTTTGGAAGCTTTATTTCCCATATGTGTTCTATGACTGACCTCTCTGCTGCCAATGCCAAACAGGTATCATACTGTTTTCTATAAAGTTGTGATGTATATATCTGACCACTTGGAGTCTGATGGAGACTATCGGTGTATCTTCCACAGCTGATTAAAAACACCACTAAATCTTCAGTGGCCTATGCTGCTTACAGATAACTTTGATCTAGAGACCTACATGTTAAAGCCCCCATACCTCGTTAACATTCCTAAAATATCTTGTTCTTATACAAAATTGGATATAAATTAGGGAGAAAATTACAGTTTGAATGTGATTTAAAGAAGTTAAGTGGGTGACTGAGGAGAGCCGTAGCAGCAAAAGGGCTGTATGTCAGCCGTAAATCACAGCCTTGGTAAAAAGAAACCTAAAATTGTATAAAGGGTAAGAAAAAGTAGATGAAAGGATTACCTGGGGAGGCTATTGTAGTAGCAAAAGAAGAGCTGGTCCATGAATAGCCTGAAAAGAAAGAGTCATTTTTAAATTAACTTTGAGCTAGAGTAGAAGGGATATTTTGAGTGTTTGTAGGTTCTACTTGAGATAAGAGTCTCCTGTATACCACTCTAGAAAGTAAAAAGGCTACTTAGGTTGTAAACCTAAAGGCTAAGAAGTTAAGGTCTTGCAGCAGGCCACACAGTCTCTTTTCTGTCCTTTGTGCATTTGGTTTATGGACTAATTGAAGCAAGTCTTCTGTGAAAATATGTGATCTCGCACTTGATGTCTGTATCACGACTCTACCCTTATGCGACTTAATTTAATTTTCAGTTGGTTGATGCTGAAACAGAATGTAGCTTTAATGCAGTTTTATCTGAGATCTGTGATTCAAGTTGGTTTCTTCAGGAAAAATGGCATCATCGGGATGGTTGTCTGACTTCAGAATTGCTGTGGGCCATCTTGCAACACCCTCTGTGTAGGCTTCTGCTGTTACAATTGTTGGACTATATTTGGTAGCTAGCAGTGGGAAGCACTTGCCATCCCACAGTGAGACTGGGTTTGTATGTTTCATAAGTGAGAACCAGAAGTGTTTGAGAGGAGCTTATCCAGGTTTATTGTCATCCATGGCATTAGGAATGCTCTAGCCTTTGTAAAAATTCCAGGAAAAAACAAAATTAAAACCCACTCCCAAAAAACAACATGCAGTGTTTAGTACTATACTTCAAGGAAAGTTTGAAGGAAGTATCGTTGTTCTTGCCTTCATTTCTTTTGCCAAGGAATTCCCATGATGACTTCTGTTGCCTCTGCCGTTGCTCAGTAGGCCTGAAATATAGACTACTTGTGCTTTTTTTGGCCAGGTGCCCTAGTGCTCCTAAGCTACGTATGAGTGTTAAGGCAACAGAAAACTTTTAACAGTTCGGAGTTTTGCTGCACTGGAGACAAACCTCATGAAGCAAATAGTGAGCTGTTCTCCTCTAACAGTTTCAGTGGAACTTGCTGCTTTTGCCCAGACAAGTTGCATGTGCCTCTCGTGATGGAAAGTTTTAGATATTTTGCAATTAGTGCCATTTGATAGTAAATGCAAGTGTTGCCTTTTTTTTAAGATATTATCCTAAATTGACTTGATTAAAAAAAACCCTCATATTGAAGTATTATTGTAGTGCTTTGTACTGTGTATTGTAATTTTGTCTTACTTTTTTAATTATGGTGATCTTTCTCAACCAGACTATAACCAGAAATTATATTTATATAACTAAGTTTTGCCTCAAGTTTATGAGATGGACCAGCGTCTATAAAAATCATAAACCTTTACATAACTGTCAACTAATGAAAGAATGCCATGTTTGCCTCATGATGATCCTTCTACTATAGTATCTCTAGCTTACTTGCCAGTTCTATAATTATTTTATTGGAAATACTGTACTTGCATATTTGAAGTGAATTGCAATAATTTATCTGCTATATGCAAAGTGCTGTGCTTTTCCTCTTCTGGCCTTAGAATCTAAAGTAACAGTGACAGCCAGACCTTTTCAAATTTGCTCTGACTGCAGTTTTTAATTAAAAATGAAAGTTTTATCCTGTGAATCACTGACAGACTGTCTTAAAATGTAAATTCTCTGTTGGCTAGATTGGGCCCGTGTGGGTTAGTGGGTAGGGACTGGGCAATGGAGTCTGTTCTGCTTCAAGAAGGAGTTGGGGACATAGCCAGTAAAATTAATTGTAACGGAAGTGATGTGAAGCACAATCTAGTGGAATTTGAAATCAGACAGTAAGTACATGACAGCATTCTGATATTGACCTTTCCCTGCGGAGGAGGGATACCTCTGTCTGTAGTGTCGTCACTACATCGCACAGACACAAGAAATGGGCATTTCATAGAGCTACTACACTGTCGGGATGGTCATTTTTTCTGCTAGACAGGCTAAAAAGCTGAGAATTCAGTCTAGCTGCATGAACTGTCAGGGCTTGTGCTCTTGGAAATGTACTGTCTTTTTTAGTTTTTAGGAACAAAAACTTTTACTTTCAACTGCTATGACTTTTCTGAGTATACCTGTGATAAACTATGTAAGTATTATCCAATAGTTACTCCCAACAAATATGTGGTATTTAAGAATTCTTTGGACATGTTCTGAATCCCACTGATTTTTTTTTCTGTTTATTTTATTGGAATGTAAATGAGAGAACTAAAAATCTTTGTAATTTTCTTTCCAGTAACACTCTTACAGGAATTTTGCTTAACTGTTTCATATCGGTTTTGTTTTGATGTCCTTGTGCTCTTATACTATTGTTTTTCAGCTCAACTGTAATTCTAAATGAGGCTTATTCTTGGTTGTGGTGATCACTCTATGCAACAGAAAACTTTCTTTTTCCTTTAGGGGACCTGATATGTTTGCAGTGCACTGTGCCTCTATCACAGGACAGATCCATAATTGAACAATCCATCGTTTTGTTTTGCTCTTTTGTTGTGATGTAACCACTGTCTAAACTTACCAAAAGCACAAAATGGATTTAATATACTATTATTATTGCTGTTATTATTAACATTGTAAGTGCTGATTAAACATGCCTAAGGATATTTTACTAGACATTACGGGAATGTATAAATTTGCAAAAAGCTTCTATTCTGTGCAATTTTAGGCCTATTATTTTAAGTGGATCTCATTCAAATTCAGTTTGCTATGCCCTAATTGGACTAGTTTAACACAGTGTTCTCAATAAAATATATTGAGTGGATACTTCTAAAAATGAATATAGTGATAAGAAATGTATCATAGGTACCTAAATATATTACCTATTGATTTTTTTGGCTATTGAAATTTAAATCATAATAATTTCTTCAGTGTTATTTGTGAAGAGATCCTGTGGGTAAAGATGCTTAAATTCTTCAAAGCTACAGTAATAGATATTGTTAACCTTTAGGTTGTAAATACTTAATAATTCTAAAGCCTTTGTAGGAAAAAAAGCTAAGTAACTAATTTCTTTTGTGCTGTATGCACACACCATGTGATGCTTTTGTTGCTGGTTCTTTTCAATGGGTCTTAAGTTTTCATTACTAGAAGTGACCTCAAACTGCTACTTGTAGAGGTAGGAATGCACTATTCATAATTTCTTAGGAGAAATTCCACACACCCATGAATAACGGGGCTTTACACAGAATAAAAATTAATCTCAATAGTAATCAAAATATCTGGTTGTATTGTGAAGTTCTTTACAAAATAATATCTATATCTGCTTCATTTTTACTCTATTTTTGCACATGCTGTGACTGCTTTTTACTAATACACTCAATACAGTTACTGTGCATGGATAAATATCCCAAATATGGCAAAAGACCAAAAGACAGAGTATTCTTAAGTCACTTGAAAAGCTTTCAGATCTTTACCAGTGCTATCAGTATTTTGTTTATAACACAAAAAGAAATTATGAAGAATCACAGTTGCTTTGTCTTACTTGCAGAGGAAAATAAGAAGATGCTTACTGAACCAAAAACTGGTCTGAAAAGTTGCATTGATTTTTGCCGTTGCTGAAGCAGCAGCATTGTGGCCTGTGAGGCTTTTTTGAGAACTCTTGTGTTTTACACCTTTTGATTTTTGTTGGAGGGTTAAATTTTACCTCAGAAATCCCAATCCTGCAAAACATAGTTGCTTTATTTTTAATGCTGTTGCTTAAAGTTATGTGGATATGCAAACATTCTTAGATTTTTGCCTCTTACTGTTGTACAAATATCTTTCCAACTCATCTAATGGTCTGTTCATCTATGTAACTGCCTATAAGGCTGGACTTGTAAAAGTATCATTTTCATTGACTTCTTCCCCATTTTAAAGAGGTTTAGTGATAATATGGCCTAGTGTTTGTCTGTGTTTTTCTTAATATAGCACAGACATTTTAAGAGTACTATATACTTTTCCATGTTGGTCTCTACGACCATGATACTGCAATGTCTGAAGCATTTTTATTGAAAGAAAAATATGTTAACCTAAGGTTCACATAGATATGAAAGAAGCTGTCTTCTGTGTATCGAAGACTGGCTGGCCACGTATGGGTAAACCGGTGTTTTTATGTGACATTTATGTGACATCTTTTGATAGTCACAGATGTGGAAAACAGACCTGTTGAAAAATTCTGGACCATTTTCTTCTTTCAATGCTTCAGTTTCGTCATCTGTACAGTGGAGATACAATTCAAATGGGGGTGCCTTTGAAGTAAATGAGACCTGCAGATTTAAGTTGTTGCTTGAGAACAGTACAATGTATAATAAATTATTTTCACGGTAGTTGCAGGAATTCTAGCAAGTGTCTGAGCTTTTGCCTTCTAAGATGTAAGAACACTCCCAGAAAAGCTCTTATAGTCTATCCCAGCGATGCTTAAATATAATAAAAGTAATTGGATATTATTTTGTATAAAAGAGAAAATTAAATAAAGAAAAAAAAAAACGAAACAAGAAAAGGGGAGGGTGCAAGGCCACTCCTAGCTCAACTTCTAGATTTTATTACCTTAAATTACAATCTTGCTTTAGAGTTAGTGGCATTTTTCTCCTGTGCAGAAGCATGTTCTTAAATATTTGTATTGTTTGAAGATTCCACAGAGAAAGTCAATTAAGTGTATGCAAAACAAGCCAGCACAGGTCTAATAAAAATAATTTCCTAAAATTTGTGTAAACATACTGAAGCTCTTTTAAATTGTATTTTAGGAAGCTTTAGAGCAACTTGGTTGGGATTATACTCTTGATGCAATATGCAAGTTAGGTTCCCAATATAATATTAGCATAAAGGTAACAGTGTGTTATGTGACCTTTTGAGTCTAATATGGGTGAGACATGGGTGATGTCCGTGTTTTTTGAAAGCTGGGAACCTACCTGTGTTCTTTATCTAGCAATTTTTTTGACTTTGCATGCCTGATGTTTTTTTTTAATAACAAAATTCCCATCTGTTCCCTATCTGAAGTATCAAGGAACTGTAATTTTAGTAAGTTCCACAGTAGTAGTATGAGGTCAATGACAAAGCAGGTTGTGCATTTCCTTACTTAAATGTTGAATACTTAAAACTGCTCAAGGACTTGCAACATTAGAATGTGTCCCATGAGAGATGCTTGTGGACAAAGAGCATGTGAATTGTTCAAAGATGTTGTGTGGACACTACAATAACACATATATGTGATATCCATGTAGCAGAATATTGTGGAATCATGTGATAAGTTGAATTTACTGTGGGCCTTTGACCACATACCCTTATGGTTAGTCCTTTCCCCCAAGGAGTTACTCTAGTAATCATTGATTCCACTGAGAAGCCTCAAACAACTAATATTTCAGCTAACTGTAAAAGCATACACTAAAGTACTAGGCATGTTTATGCTCATTGTAGATTATTTGAATTGTTTGCCAGATGTAGGTAAATATTTTTGTTTTACATTGGAATGTATTGCTGAGGGGAAAGAGACAAGAGTAAGGGAGATATCTAATTACAGACAGAATGGAGCTAATATTCAGCCTTCATATATTGTTATATCGTTTGATAGCAGAGGACTGTTTTGTTTTGTTTGTTTGATTGGGGTTTTTTTAATTGTTTATTCCATAGAAAGTCCTGTTGTTTTCTGTTCCCTGGTATTCTGAGGCACTTCAAGGGCAATTTCTGTGGAAGCTATAGAAGGATTTATGATGGCATTTTAGGCTTTTCCAAGGTGATACCGTGTACCCAACATCTGCTGTTGCTAGCAGAATTTCAAGAAAACTGAGTGTATTTTACCTTTCCTTACTTCCTCCCCTGCACATGTAAATATGTATATGTAAGCACATGAAGGTTCTCATTCGCTCTTCTAATTCTTATTTAAGATACTGAAATTATGTAACAGATTATGTACCCTTCTAACAGTGGGGAAGTATTTTCTTTATATATCATGACAATTTAGTTTTGGTATAATTTTTGAAATTTCTTATGCTGGTTAAGGTTACAGAAGCTAAATGCTAGTGAGTAGGTTCTTCAAATCTAAAATAGAAGTGAAAGAAACAGTGGGCTGGGAGGTTTCCTTAGTGCCCTGTCATTGATACTTGTGGCCAGCTGCAGAAATTCAGTGATACAGACATCTTCTGGGTTATTTTTTCCTCCATGATGTTACTTTAAAAGTATAATGTCATAAGGTCTCCTTTGTTAGTGTATTTTGAGAATGACTGTGTGAGTCTGAATGTTTTAAATAGTTAGAGGTTTCTGCGTAAGACCTGAAGAAGTTGCCTAAGACTTCATAATGTGGTTACACAAACAAGCAGATCCTTTTTATTTATAATTATTTGTACTTTCATCACAGTAATTATATTTTGTTTGCCTTATATGTTAATTATGTTTTAATATCATGAACAAGAATTTAAAATGTATTAAGAATTTAATTAATTAGAATTAAGTATTTAAAATTATTCAGAAAGAATAGAAGTCTTATAGCAGAGAACATAAAATATGGGTGCTTTTCCTGATGACAGTGTTAGGATAACAATGTGATGATTCTCAGGAATGAGATTTTGATCTCTTACATTATTACTAAAGAGACTAAATATGGAGCTGTGCCACCTCGGTTCTCTCATGTGCTGTTTATCAGAGACTCAGTGAACATCTTCATTTTTTATATTCATCAGGATTCAGGTTATACATTAACTGCTCTCTTTTGAAGTGCTGTCTGAAAGGGTCTAGCTCATAATCTTTTGTATTAAAGTTTGACTCAATTAAAGGGCTGCAACTTTACTACGTACTGCAAAATGTGATAGAGCACAATGCTGAATTACTGTGGTAAAAACATCTTTTATACAAGAGCACTTTTGGGTTTCCTTTGAATGAACGTTATTATACTAAACCTTCCAGTGATCAAAGTATCATAAGCTATTTAAGAAGTGTATCCTGGTTTTATAAAGCTAGGATGTGTTTTTAGTAAGTTCAGTTTGAAAACTTGTTGTTTTTGTGAAAAGGAACTGAATTGCAAATTTGCACTATATTATAACAAAAGAATCAATCATTGCTATTGAAATAATTTTGAAATTTGTTTTTTATATTGTTTCATGGTTTTAAGAAATAACTGGGCTTGTACTCCTGGTGAAAGACATCAAATGTAGTCAGCAATTACTCATACAAATACTGCACAAGATTCCACAGAATAATGAAGAGAGAGCAGTAGAGATGAGTGATGGGAATACACTCCTTTTTTTTTTGAATGCAAATAGATAATTTGAACTCAAAGTGGGAGATTATAGTTTTGAATTTTCAGATTTCCACTTGTTTATACAGTTTGTTCTCATAGTGTTACTAATACAGAGTGTAAGTTACATTTTCTTGTATTATAAAGAAGTCAGAATAAAATTTTATACATTTTATTCTAATACTTAAGTATTACGTTAGTTTCTTTTTAAAATAGTGTATTTTTAAAAAGTACGATAATAGTCTTAAAAATAAATGATTGCTATTGTTCATCAAAACTCTTAATTAAAGAGAAGTAAATCAGTTCTCAGCAATTTCCTCTGCTGGTATGCATGCAGTCT
This sequence comes from Rissa tridactyla, assembly GCF_028500815.1. NCBI lineage: Eukaryota > Metazoa > Chordata > Aves > Charadriiformes > Laridae > Rissa > Rissa tridactyla. The sequence continues at coordinate 54,982,440 of NC_071497.1, forward strand.
CTATTTCAAATATGAATCTAGGCAAGAGATCTGTCTCCTTCTTAGACGTGGCATTTTCTGTTCTGCAAGGGTTGTTTCTGAAGCCTTAAAACTAATGATTTGTAACAACTCAACCAGAAATTGAAGATGAAAATTCAGACTGTAGTCTCTTAGGCAAAGCTCCACATGATTATAGTGAGATAAAAACGTGCTAGCTGTCCAGCCATATTTTTATAATAGTACAGTAAATCTAGAATAAGAATAAACATGGTAGTTTTTCAAGTAGAAAGGAATAGTTTAGCATTTTCTTCATCCTATAAATAAATGAGTAGAAAGATTCAGGAGCTAGGCAGTATTTGTTTGTCTTGCTAGGTAAAAGCAGATTAAACTTTACACGTAGAACATAGATATGACAGACTGATTGGTAGAAGATCTGGTAAATATTGAAACACCCTTGTCTACTTACATTTCTATTCATCTAAATTGTGATACATTATGAACAATGAGTGTCCCTGTAAAGCTTCTGTATGTTCACAGACAGCTGGTGCTTTGCTAATGTCAACCAGTGCTGTATCAGTTAAAAATATATAATTAATGTGAAAGTTTTTAGCAGTAAATGAGAAGAAATTTTACCCCACATTACCTTTACTGCTGACAGCTTTCCCCGATTGTGCAATACACTTTAAAATAAGCCATTATGCATCTTGCAACCAAGCTGGAAGATGACAACCACATCTTACTTTTTTTCTATAACTAAGTATAAAATGAATGAAGTAACATATCTTGGTGGAGGACTGATCAGATTCTTGGGTCAAGCTTTATAAACTTAAAAATGCAAGTATAAAAATCAGGAAGAAAATGCCGTATGGCCATATGCTTAAAAAAACCCCACAAACTACCAGCTCTTTGTCAGGAAGACAAATGCATTTTAACACAGCATGTAGTAGCTAAAAGTCTGAACCTTTATGAACTGTTGCTTGTGCTATCTTTCCTGAAGAAGAGGAGGGTGGCTTTGATAAATGTCAAGTGTAACACTTACCCATATTGTTTTAGAATTTCATTAACAACAAACAAACAAACACAACCATTCATGAAAGATTCACATGAAGGTTTTATGGTCAAAACTCTGAAACTGATCTCAATTCTGAGATCAGATGGGCCTGCATGGATAAACAAGGAGTTTCTGGCAAAACTCGAGCATAACCAAGAAGTGTACAGAAAGTGTAGGCAAGGATAGGTAGCCTGGAAGGAATACAGGGACACTGTTAAGCATGCAGAGACACAGTTAGGAAAGCCAGACCCCATCTGGAATTGAATCTGGTGAGGGATGTCAAGAGCAACAAGAAGGACTTCTATACGTACACAAGGGACAAAAGGATGACTAGGGGAAATGTGGGCCTGCTGCTGAATGAGGAAGGGACACTGGTGACAAAAAGCATAGAAAAGGTTGAGGTACTGAATGCCTTAGTCTTTACTGGTTAAACCAGTCTTCAGGAATTCCACGCCCCAGAGATCAGGTGGAAAGGCTGGAATAAGGAAGACACCCTTGAGTCCGTGGGCCTTGTTGTACCCGCAAGTGCTGAGGGAGCTGGCTGATGTCATTGATAGGTTACTCCTAATAGTTTCTGAATGAGCACAGTGATTAAGAAAAGTGCCTGAAGACTGGAAGAATGCAACTGTCATTCCTATCGTCAGAAAGGGCAGGAAGGAGGACCCAGGGAACTACAGGACTCTCAGACCTCACCTTGATCCCTGGGAAGGTGGAGGAGCAACTAATCCAGGGAACCATTTCCAGGCATGTGAACAACTAAAACGTGATCGGAAGTAGTCATCATGGATTCACCAAGGGGAAGTCATGCTTGACCAATCTGATAGCTTTCTACCATGAAATTACAAGCTTGGTAGATGAAGGGAGAGCAGGGCATATAGTCTGCCTTGACTGCAGGAAGGCTTTTGACACTGTCTCCCAAAAGATTGTTGTAGAGAAGCTGAAGAAGCATGGGCTTGACGAGCTGTCTAAATGGCCGGGGTCAGAGGGTAATAACTGGTGGCATAAAGTCTAGTTGGAGGCCAGTTGGTCCAGTCCTATTTAACATCTTCATTAATGATGTGGATGTTGGGTCAGAGTGTGTCCTCAGCAAGTTTGCTGATGGTACAAAACTGGGAGGAGCGACTGATATTCCAGAGGGTTGTGCTGACATTCAGAGGCACTTCCACAGGTGGGAGAAAAGGGCCAACAAGAGCCTCATGTAGTTCAAAAAAAGGAAATTGCAGAGTCTGGTACCAGGGGAAGAATAACTCCATGTACCGTTACATGCTGGAGGCTGACTGGCTGGAAAACAGCTTTGCTGAGAAGGCCCGGGGGACCTAGTGGACACCAAGATGAACATAGCCAGCAATGTACTCTTGCTGCAAAGAAGGCTAACAGTATTCTGAGCTGCATTAGGATAAGTGCTGCCAGCAGGTGAAGGGACGTGATCCTTACCATCTACTCAGCACTGGTGAGGCCATACCTGCAGTACTCTGTCCAGTTCTGGGCTCCTCAGTACAAAAGAGACATGGACATACTGGAGAGAGAATCCAGCAAAGGGCTACTGAGATGGTGAAAAGGCTGAACCATCTCTCCTATAAGAAAAGGCTGAGAGAGCTGGGACTGTTTAGCCTGGAGAAGAGAAGGCTCAGGAGGATCTCACCAATGTATATTAATACCTGAAGAGTGGGTTGCAAAAATTATGGTGCCAGGCTCTTTTCAGTGGTGCCCAGTGACAGGAGCAGAGGCAATGGACAGAACCTGAAACACGTTTGTTAGTCGTTAATTGGTGACATATTTCTTTCCCCTTTTGGAATCACAGATAAATAAGGAAGACTTTTTTTTCATTTTAAATAATAAAATAATACATTTCTTAGTTTCTTTGGAAATGTGATTGCACTCAGTGCATTAATTCTGAAGGAGCAGCTTTACACTGTTCTTTTTCATTAAAAAGCAACTTGTTCCATCTCTATCAGCTGTTTAAAGAGTTTTCATTTTTACAAGATGCTTTAGAAATTGCATTAAAGTATTTTGTTGTTTTATAGTAATTAGAGTGGTTTCTTATGTTCCTTTCCAAATGCTATTTATCATCTATTTTCTGATGGTTCATTGAAATATTCATACTTCCACACGGTTCATGATAAGCATGTATATGGCATTTTCTGTCAGCTCTTCACAATCAATTTGAATTATTAACTATTGCTTCAGCATATATGAGATAAATTTCCCTGTTCTTTGTTCTGTGGTCCAACACAATTGGGAGAGTTTATCTCTTATTACAATGTGTTTTTTTTTAAAATACTTACAGTTTAATTTCAAGTGCTTCTTTTACCTTCCAGTTTGCAATCAATGGCATCTTTGGTTTTGGATTGACTTGAGAACTAAAATATTTGTGATCTAGCTGGGATTTGAAAGTCATTTTTAGCCTCTGCATCTTGTCATACATTTCATTCCGTAGTACACATGGTGTTGCTTTCAAGTGTATTGGTTGATATGATGTCTTGGATCATGGAAATACGCAGGAAAAGCATTATGTACTCTAAAGCACTGGCTGTTGGCATAGGGTCTTCACTCAGAGAAGAGTTTTCAGAAATGGGGTTACATTTATCATTTGGTTTGGAAGGGAGTATAACTCTTCCTGAAAGTTGATTTGTGATGTGAACAAATGATAATAGCTTTGGGAATAGAAATAATATATATTATAATCAAGGTATTTTCTTTTTTTCCTCATCTCTTTTTGCGATAGAGAACTCACAGAAGATGCTTAATGCTTCCACATCATCATATTGCTTTAAATTTTGATTAAATCTTTGCTTTCATTTTCTTTTTGTAGAAACCCTTTGTATATACAAAGACCTTATGAACAGAATTTTTCTTCTTGTTCCTTTGAAACAGCAGTGCTTTTGCTGAAGTGTCCATCCTCACAATTCACTCACACAGTCTCACTGTCAGTAACAAAGTCCAATTGTGTTGAGGAAATGCATCATTATAGATAATTTAGCTCCAGGTCTTTTATTTTCTCTCATGAAAGAAAGGAGATGTAAGCAGTATTTGCATTACAATGCAGTTGTATACTTATATTGATGTGATCTTGCGTGGTACTAGACAGCAGACTCCGTAAGGATCTTCATTTCTACCACACCTAACTTACTGCTAAGCTGATCATGTATGTTCTGATATATTCATTGTCATACTCAGCTAAATGGGATCTAGAGCCTGTCATTTCCAAAATGTTAGTTCCCCTAATTTACTTTTTTTGTGTGTAAAAGAATATTTACTTCTACCTTGAGTTACTTCTTTGAGCTTTCACAGAAAAACTCTTGTCTTCAATAAATGCTGATTCAAAAATAACATTTTACAGTGGTAGATTTTTCAGTTTATGGAGCGTGTACGGTTTTGGTTGGTTTGGTTGGTTTTGTTTGGTTTTTGTTTGTTTGTGTGTGTCTGTCCCATCCTCTCCCCCCCCGAAGTTTTTTTGGACTTTATAATGGAAGTGGGCTGACAGTTGACCCTGGCCAGCAGCTAACATCAAGCAGCCGCTCTCTCACTCCTTTACCTCTCCAGTGATCTGGGGGAGAGAATAGGAAGAGTGAAAGTGAGAAAAGTCGTGTGCAAAAATAAAGACATTTTAATAAGTGAAGGGAAAAGGAAGAAGAAAACAAAACAAGTGATGCAAAAGAAATCACTCACTACCTTCTGCAAGTCTACTGATGCCCGGCCAGTCTTTGAGTAAGGGCTACTTCCCCTCAATTTTATTGCTGAGCATAACATTATATGGCATGGAGTATCCCTTTAGTCAGTTGGGGTTAGCTGTCCTTGCTGTGTTCTCTCCCATCTTCTTGGCCATCCTGGCCTACTTGCTGGAGGGCAGAGTGGGGAAAAGAGAAAGTCTTGATGCTGGGTAAGTGTGTCTTGGCAACAGCCAAACCACCAGTGTGTTATGAACACTGTTTCAGTCACAGGTCTGCTACGAAGAAGACTAATTCTATCTCTCTATTCCAGGCAGACCCCGTACAATAATGAATGAATGTAACCTTGAATTGAGACATTATTTTTGGAGAGCAGGAGATGTCAAATTTAGAACAGTGGTCCCAGGGGAGATGACAAAAGTTTTGCTATGATTCAGACACATATACTTAATCCTAGTAAAACTTCTTTCTGTTTTGCACTGGTATATCTGACCTTGTTTGACTTAAAAGCTGAGCTTCCATCTTTCCTGCTGCTTGTCAATGTTCTTCAGAAACAGAAGCAGGAAATGCTGGCTTAGTTCTCCTCCAACTGCACAATTGATTTTCACAGATATGTCATTATTCTCATGATTGTCCCTGCAGTCAGTAGGTCAAGGGAATAAAGACATTTTTGTCGGAGAAAGAGAGACAAAATGGGTCAATTTGACCATCGAAGCAACAGCTATTTTACCATTGACATGTTTTGGGGTAAATTTTACTCTAACTACAAAAACATAACGTGGTTCTTCTGCTTTATTAATGATAAAGAAAAAAAAAGAGCTTTCCAGCAAATGGAACTAAACATAGTTTAGTAAAAGAAACTGGTAAAAGAAACATACATTATGACATAGTTTCGTAAAAGAAACATTGCCTCTGAGATTCAGAACAGTCATTCAAAACTTGGATTAGTTGATAACTCTGAGTATACCCAGGAGCAAAGGGTCAGAGAGGAGGCGGTTTGTGTATGTGACAGTATTTTATCAATGTACTGTTTTGCAAATGTTTTCTTCTGGTGTCTGATGCAGGTGGTCTTCTGTGTATGCTTGTAGAGTTGACAGTCCTGAAGATGGGGAAACCTCTATGAGGAAGAGACTTCATCGCTACACTTTATTTTTTTCAGTACAATCTTTGCCACCCAAATAATAAAATTTTAGCATGGCACTTACAGGTGTATTTTTGCCTGAAAAGGACAAGCAAAAAAAAGTGTTAACAAATGTAGTGAACCAACTTTACCTCTGGCATTAACAACAAAGAAATGACTGAGCAAACTTGTAGCCTCATGCTGTTTATCCATGTAAATGTCAGATGTAGTTTAGATAAATTAGATTATGAAGTGTATAGGCTAAACAAGTATCTGAACTGTTAGCTACTACATCCAGACCTGTTATAGAAGTCTTTATTGTCACAGAAGACTTGAGGTTTTGGAAAAATTTGGCATTAAAAAAAAGAAGATTCAGGCAGTCAGCTAGCAGGTTTTGCCTCTTCTAACACAAATTATCTAATCTAATACATAAAGGAGAAGGCCCCAAAAGAAAGCTTCTCTGACTTTTGTGTTCGAAGACATAAAAACTCCGTGAAAGTTTCACTGACAGTATTTGTGAGCATATTTTATCTCAGTACTGTAAATAATAAAATAAAATTCTCCATTTTATGGAGGTTTTCACAAGTATACCAGGTTATTCCAGAGTTTTTGCTTTTTTACATAATCATTGGAGGTAATTTTTGCAAAAATATCATAGGACCCAGTCAGTTTAGGTTTTGGGCATTAGCATCTGAATAAAGGCAAATAGAATACTTGAGTGGAGTATTTCTGACATATCAAAAGAAATTTGGCTTAGTTATTACAGCTAAATTTTTGACAAACATGTTTCCAAAGCACACAGTTTTAAAAAGGAGCAAAATGAAAGATAGGTTAGAGAAATAATGTTCCATCTGCTTTTGTTCTGCATAAAAACAAGTGAAGAGTAACGTAACTGATTAATTCTGTTTGTGTGGGTCATAGAGGGATCCGACCCAGTTGTCAGATTTGTTGGAGGATTTTACTGCAAGTGATTAAGGAGCATAGAACTAAACCTCTAGAGAGAGCACAGTCCTTGGAGGTTTTAGATTAATTAAGCTCATTAGAACAGAGTTGTTGGGACAGTGTTTTCCAACAAAGTGTAGCTACTTGCTTAGCTGCTGGAGCAGATGAACATTAAGAACACAATTTAAATATCTGTTTTGCTGACGAAGCAAACCCCCTGCAATCTGAAAAGAACTAAAATTCCAAACCATAAATAATTGCTTTCTACGCACACTTGGAAGCAAAAAGACCTGATTCTCTTCCCACATGCCACTCATGTATACAAAATCATCAAATGAGACTGCAGTTTCATGAAAATGTTCCTTGCACTAAAAGGTCTTCCTCTTTGCATAGTTATGCATATTTGAAATATTTAAACATAATACATTTTGAACGTTATTATTAGTATTTTTAAAAATTATTGAAGACATTTACAAATACTGGCTGATAATCTAGAGAACACTCTTACCCTTCTATTCCAAACAACAACCAAGTTATTCCTGTGTCTCAGAGACCGTTAGATGTTCTCCCATTCAGAAATTGTGATCTGCAGGTACTCTTTTCCACTCTCCAGTCTCATGCATGTCTTTATTGCTGTCATAGGAGTATTTTTATGTGTATCTTTGATTCTGTATGATTCTTAAATCATCTTCTGAAAATTAAATGTGAGCTGTTTCAAATGTCAAGATAATTAATTATAAATTTTAATGGCAAACTATTCGTAAGAAGCAATATATAAGTTTTGATGGAAAATGCTTTTCTCCACTTTATTCTTCTCTTCTATTTGTGTCAGGAGCAGGAAATTTGTATGAAGGCATGAAGGAAAAGCTAGGCATTTATAATATCACTGAGTGTAGTCCAGGGCTAGATTAATTTATTTTAATTGATAAAACAATTTCTGTTTCATCTGAAGTACAAACATCATCAAAATCAGAACATGTTTCTTAATATTTCTTTGCAACAGAAGGCTGAATTTGAAATAGCAAAGGAAAAGCTTTTGAGTGCTGGCCTGTTTACAGGTTGAAGATGTTGGTAAGTCAATCATAAGGCAAGGAAAAGCAGAATGGGAAAGGGAATAATTGTGAGGAAACCACTATTTGTGTGAAGAAAAGAGGCCCATTTGTTTTCCAGAAGAAACCTAGTCCCATAGTGGGGGTTCCGGAAAAAAAGCTGCTGTTGGAGCATTGACTAAGAGACTGGGAAATGCCCCGAGTAATTAATCTGTTTGTAGACTTTATTTAGGGATTAGAGTTATCTTGAATGCATGAGGTTAGATATTTTTTGTTTAAGGATATCATAGTATGAGCTCTAATTTACCTATAATTTTGTAAACTTTTGGGCAAGGGACCCTACCTCTATTCCTTTTATGTCATTTGTAAATTATCATGTTATTTATAAAACTAGATAAATACATTTTAAGTTGTAAAAATATACTTGAATTCAAAGCCTCATCTTTTTACTTCTAGAGTGTCATGGAGTGGGTAAGCAAAATATTCTGAACTGTGGGAGTCACCGAGGCTCAAGCTGTCGGTTTCAGATGTAGATCTGAGGCTTTAGTATAAACTGCAGAATCTGAGCTTGATCCTGCTGACAGGAAAAGGAGACATGGTCCCAGAACTGCTTTCTTGGGGTTTGGGGGATTCTAGAGCAGTAATAATATAAAACATGTTTGGAATTTGAGATGTTCTGCATAGCACCCTGAGGCAGTAGAATTAGGACGTTCATCCTCCTTACAATTTAAACAGCACATTTGATAATCTGTTTCAAAGCAGAAACAGCAAACTATAATTTATATAATTCATATATAAACATGGAAATCATTGCAAACTATCTACAGATTACGAAGTCTGTTGACTTTTGCTTGAATTGAGTCTTTGTGGAGAAGAGCAACACATTATCAAACCTACTTTTTAAATTTCTTTATAACTGTTTAACCTCAGTTTTGTGGTGTTCCTTGGGAGAAAAAAAAAACAAAAAGCAAACAACAAAACCCCACAAGATTTCTGAAACAAAGCAAATCCCAGAGTTTTCTACATTTTAAATGATCCAGGACATTCATTGTATTTATAAATACTGCTGAAGAACTGGAATATTTTCCTTGTACTGTTTTTTGTTGTTGTTTTGGTTTTGTGGTTTTGGGGGGTTTTTGTTTGTTTGTTTGTGTTTTTTTGGTTTTTGTTTTTGTTTTTTTTTGACATTTCAGAAATGAAATAGAAAGACTAAATGAGTAATTTTAAAAGTTTTTCAGAAAACATCCCAATGTGAAGAATCTTAATCTACTGGGAGCAGGGAGTTCATTTGGTGGGTGTGTGTGAATCCACTTAAGGTTCATAATTTGTTTGAATCAGACCGGGATCATGAAACTCAATCTTTTATATCTCAAAAGAAATGAAATTAAGTTCATTTCAAAAAATTAACTAATTAAGTTAATTTACAAAAAATAATTAATTAATTAAAATTTTGTTGTTAAAATACAACAAAGAATTTTGAATGTGCCTAAAGTCTCTCTGTTTTGGTATGCTACTCATGGTTATAACTGTTATAACATTTTGGATATCGTGAAGGGAATGGAAAGGGAAATCCTGGAGTGTATCTGCATAGTGTAAAAATAGTTTGCTCTTTAAGAGATATAAACTGAAATAGTTCCATAGTATATTTTGAGTCAAACTAGGACTGGATGACTAGATGGCTTGAGCAGTTTAAAAGAGGCAGAGATTCTTGCAAGTCTTTCACAAACTCTTTTCTTTAATGTGCGGTAGCCTGTATAGCAACATGAAATCTGCAATTTAGTATTAGTCCTGCATGAGCTTCAGTCATCATCCAAAAATGCCACAAACACAAAACTCATCTTTGGTGTAGATATCAAGATCCAGATTGTGCTACCCGTAATGTCTTTTGTACATTAGGTGGGGAGTTATGGGAAACTTGCCGTGTTTTAATTTGGAAATCCATTTTCACGAAGTGCCCTTTTAATTGTAGTGGTAGCAGTTGCTGTGAACTTTTTGCAGAATCAATACTTTAAAGATATGATTGGGTAGATGTAAACTTCCTCAGTAAGTCTGTCCTTTTAGCTGAAGTCTTTTGATGAAAGATGTATTATGAAGGAATGAAGTTTACAAAGATGATGGGATATGATACAACCTTGCTTTAGTGGTTGGGAGTAAGAAACAGAAGAAAAAATGGATAGCTTGTGACCCAGTGAGTTTGGGGACAGCATTCTATATAAATTATGCCTTTTCAGATTACATGAAAATATAAGACAGTGAGCAGAACTGGGCTGTAAACCCTTGCAATAAGCTGATTTACACCTTAAAAGCTCGGTATTTAAGAGGCAAGATGTGATACATTTGTTTGTAAATTATTTCCTTCTTTTACCTATCTTAATAGCTTAATGACTGTCATGTTAATTTAGTTTGAGTTCTACTTTTTATATGAGTTTGCTAACAGAAGCTGACATAAAAGCCTTTGTGAACAGACTTGATTAGTTCTGTTTCTATAGCAACATGGCTGAATAGAAGAATGATTTCCTTTAGGAACCATTCCTAAAAGCTGTTTTGTACCCTATAACGATGTCTCTAGTTTGCCATCCCTTGTCAGAGGTGAACAGAGATCACATCGAGGGTCAACTTTGTTCCTTGTGTTTATAGATTATCCTCTGCAATCAAAAGACTCCATTGCTCTTCTTTTTCTTTGTGGTGCTGAACCAATTCCATTCTCCACTATACAGGGATGATAGGAAACTCAGCACGACCTTTATTTTCGGCAACATAACAAATAAACTAGGACTCGACCAACTATCGTACTGTATTAAAAGTGTCTCTGGCAGCTACTTTGAGTTCTTGATTTTTGTCTTCAGTTATATATCCATTTGTTATTGTCTAGGAAAGCCTGAAATATTAAACGGCAAGTTGAACAGTTCAGTTCAGTGCTCTGATTAAGAGGGAGGTAGATCTTGTTTAGTATTCACGATCTTAGTGAACTCTGAGGCTTAGTATACAAATATCCTTTGTTAAAGGGTGAATGTCAGCTCCATTAATAGTGAAGTTTTGAACGGAAAAGATATATGAAGTTTTCTAAGTACCATGTTGGGGAAGTTTCTAGTCAAAGATAGTCAAATAGTTCTTTACATAATATTATATAAAAAAACACTACTAAATCTTGCTAATTGGAATTAATAATGATGAATATACATGTAATTTCTTATGTTTCCTATCCGTGTTAGTTGTAAATAAAGATAATGAATGACTTGTTTTTGTACTCTAATTTACTTGAAGGACAATGCCTGTAAATAAATAGTGTCTGTTTGTGAAATGAAGTACCTTTCTATCTTTTTCAATCCCTACTTTTAATAAATGTTTTCTGAGTGGTTTAAAAGTTTCCTTCCACTGTACAATGATAGGAATGCCTTTCTAATTTTCGGTCAGGTTTCTTAAATGAAACTAGCAAAATTGCTCTTTTTATCTGTATCCTCCTCTATTCCACATCAGTAACTTCTGATCCTGTTAGCCATTTTTATTCTTAGGGGTACAAGTCTTAAAATATTTAGGTTCTGTGTCAGTAGAGGAGAGAGACCAATGTCTGCAGAGGAAAAGGCATTAATTCTGTTAGACGTCAGACAATCCACAAGGAAGGAAATTTTTTACTAATGAAAAGCATAGGAATTTTGGCTTTATAATTTCTCTTCCTTTCAGAACTACTGGCTTATTTGCTTGGGGAGAATATGTGGCTGTTTCTTTTGAGTATCTGTCTCTATTTTCATTGTTTAGTAACTTCTGTTTGAAAACTGATATACTTAACTAAGAGATTTTTAATTGTTTTATTGAGAAAATTAATTGAGACATTTAACACTTTCAAAAGCTTTTAAAAGATTATTTTTTAAAGTCTATTTTAGGGATATTTTCTAAAAATCATAGTGGTAAACAGTGAGAAGTCTTGGTACTTCAAGGAAAGTAAGACCTGAAAGATATTTTATGCTAGCTGTGCTTTGGGGATTTCATGGGGAAATTTCTTTGTTCAAAAATAGGCCTAGGGCAAGCTGTAAAGTGTATTAAAAAGGCTAATAAATGATGACTGTGGTCTTTGTGGTGGTATCACTGTCTCTGTACAGATAATTGGAAGAAAATGTAGAAGGAACCAATAATAATTTCAGTGCAACTAATGTTACCAAGATACTCAAGGAGATCTAGAACCTGTCAAAATGAAATACAGGCAAGAAGTAGTGGTCAACACATACAAAAGAAAGATCTGATTAAACACAGAGTCAGACCAAACTAAGTGATTCTGTATAATCTTAAATATAAATAATTCTTCCTTTCTGCTTTCTTCCCTCCCTCACTCATTGCAGTGCATTCCCATCCGCTTTTCTCCTGTCACGTCTATAGCATCAATTGAAAATGTATACTTTCACTGGAAAATTTTATGGTAGTGTGCTTGACTGGAATACGGATACACCTATGCAGAAAGAAAAGAATCCACACACTTATTAGTCATATCATTATAAAAATAAAATTACAGCAGTAAACACCGACTGTGTGGCAGAAAGACATATGTTTATCATATTCAATTGAGCCATATTTGGAGTGCAGAGCATGATTAAATTTGTTGACATTCTCACCATAAAGCTGTCATTGCAGCACTGATAGCAGGTGATAGTTCTACAAGTGCATGTCAAATCTGTGCTTATCTGTTTTGACGTCTGTTGATGGAAGCTCTCTTTTTCTATTTGAGCTGGACAATAACCTTGATATTCCTCATGAACAGTAAAAGCCCGCAACTGTTGTTTTAAGAAGGATGTCTTAGCTAGTGACTTACACCTGTCATAACAAATTAGCAGATTAGAACTGATAATAAAACAAACATTGGCATATCTGAAATAGATCCTCTTACAACATTAAATCTTCGGTTCTTTTGCTCACTGACTACACCTTTCTGTGTGGTTGAATTTCATGAATGTAAGAGAACAAATCTATGAGACTGTATTTGGTGATAATTACGTTGTTCCCTTTTTACCCACTTTCTTTCCTATTTCCACCATCTCCCTCCCTAAAATAATCCTTCAGTAAAAGCACTTTTCCATTAAGTGGCAGTGAGGTTATAAAGTAGCTATGGGAAAAGAATGTTCTGAAACATAACAAGCTTCCTTTCTTTTCTTTAGAACAGAAAAACTCCTTTAAAAGCAGTGTGGCACCAGCCTGAGGTATAAACCATAAACACCTTTTGCTCCAGTATCCATTGTTGACAATACTACATAACTTGCCAATAGAAAAAATATATTTAGGAGTCAATTAGTATGACATCTCATTTTTCAGTTGAAATAACTATAAGTTTCTAAGCCCAAACTGCACACCTACGGCAAGTTGTTATTTTGGGTTTATGCCAGTATTATATTGTACATCTATTGTAATGTCATGATGAAAAAGTCAGAATAGATGAATGCGTTTATATGATAATTCTTTGATGATTTGGGCTAAGTGAATATTGCTTTTTTTGTTCTTTTTTTTTTTTTTTTTTTTTCCTGCTGACATCAGTTGGCAAAGTATTCCTTTGAAATAAATTAGCGTATAGAAAAAAATAGGACTGGAGCATTAGTAAAACAGATTCTTCCTTTTCCTTTTAGCAATGAGATGGACTGCATGAAGCAGGCTGTAGATTGAATACAGTTGGTAAAATTAAGGCCTGTGGCAAATGGTTCTGTAACATCCAGAAGATCAAATGGTGATTTTACAGGCACAGTAATCCAAAAAATTGCCCTTTCAGGGCAACCTCAAGTTCATTTACAATCTCCAAATATAATTACTCATTTAGAACATAGTAGTACTTCCTAAATGGTAGTGTAATTCTTTCCTAATTTGTGGTTGCTTTGTTTGTTTGATTATAGTGATTATGATGTTCATTAGTAGCAACTGGTTAGGTGCTGTGGTTCATATCATCAAACAAATGGCAGTGTAAATGTGCAGAGACAAAATTTTAATCTTGAAAAATCTCTTTAGTGTCAGCAGATATTCTTTTAACAAAAATGTTTTTGTCATTTTAGTTGAAGCTTGATTTTATGACAGAATTATTCATCATTTCTGTCGTATTTCCATTCGTATTTCCATTCGATACAGAGTCTCTATTAAAGTACACTTACTCCTCAGTTTAAAGAAATGTAATGTAGAATAAATAAAGTGACTTGGTTACCAGTTTTTAATTTTAACAAAGTGAATTAAGCCATGTTTTCCCAGTAGTATTCCAAATGCCTTTTTACAAGATGCCTGTTATCAAATGACTTCACACTCTAAAAAAGAAATGTGAAGTTAATGATTGCAGAAGAATAGTTTTGCTATCTGTTCAATAATCTATAATCTTTAAAATTTTATTTATGGTCCTATAATATTAAAATATTAAGAACCTTTTCCCTCCAAATATTTGGTTTATTTGCCATCTCAAATGAAATTCAAGATTTTCAGTTGTTTGAGTCAAAATAAATAATTTAAAGTACTTGATGTTAGGATGAGGACTACCTCTAATTTAAACTGCTAGTAATATCCTGCTGAAAGCTATGCTAGATAAATTTGTTTTATCTCTTTATGGAGTTTTTACTTGTATAAAGTTATTTTTCTTGATTTTGGCCCATTCATTTGATGTTATTTTTAAATTTTAACCATTACATGAGTTATATTTGCATTATAGAAATACAAATGCATATTTCATACTAAAATTTATTGTCAGTGGTGCTTTCCAGCTACCATGTGACAGCACTAAATGATTCTAAAGAAAGATGGGTATATCAGAATGTATCTATAAATAGCTAAATTAAATAGCCTAAGGGGGGAGAAAAAAAAGAACTTTTGTGACACTTCGGAAACACTATAAAGTTGAGGATTTTTTGTGCTTTCATAATCCATCTTTACTCAACATGTAATATATTTCTTATATTCTCCACTATTTTGGCCTCTTGCAAGACTTTCAGTACATTGAGAACCTGTTTTTGAACCGATTTCAACTTCATTAGAAGAAACATGTTGTTAGTTTTCACATTCCGTTGTGTTAATGGAAGACTTCCTGCTAATTCAAGCAGGCTTTAGATTGGTCCAAATGAAGAGCTGCTTGTCAACAGTTTCTGAAACGGTAGGTGTGCTGAAGTAGAAAGGATAAAAAACATGAGTAATTGTTTACAAGAACTGTGAAGAGATGTGAATACAGAGGAATCTTTCTTTAAAAAACACTGAATTTGATTTTATCAAGCAGTGACATTACTGTATGATTTTTATGATAATCTTCTCCTATTGGGTATCAAAGTATAAGAGCTAAATGGCAAAATATAAGAGCAAAATGTCTTTTTTGAGTGTTACACAAATGAAAAGATCACAACCTACAAATGAAATACTGAAAAATATTGAAAGCATAACTCAATGAAGAAGTTTTGGTCCTGTGGAGACCTTGCAGAGGAAATGAGAGGGACAGATTCTCTCTTCCAACCCTTGCTCTTATTCCAAGCTACAAGCAGGATCAATCATCAGACTTAATTAGTTTACCCACTGTTCCATCACCATTAAAACACCACTGTTTCCATATTAACAGGAATCTATTGATCATCAACATTTCCACAGTTACCCTATCTTGCCTCCACCTCTACCCTTCTTGTCTGCATTTCCTTGTCCTCTGTGGTTTTTATGTTCCACTAAGAAAGTCAATTATTGAGACTTTTTCAGTATACGACTTTAGTGGTAATAGGCTAATATTATCCTGGAGACATCTACCCAGATTATCGCAAAATACAAACTGTTTTCACATTTCCCAGCTAATCCTTATCCTGGAGTATTAGACTTTACTGCACCCAGCAGTGAACATAACATTAGGATTAAGAGAAAACCATACTTGAGCCAGAATAATGATAAATCATTCTTCCCTTCCTGCAGCACTTTTATTCCTAAACTAGTAAGTTTTAGTGGATTCAGCAACTAATGAAACTTCCTCCAGACCTGCAACCTGACTCCAGGCTAAGCTCGTAAGTCCTTGTCCAGGAGAGGTCTGAACATGAACATTTGACCTCTGCTAACGTTTGCAGTATAGTTTATTCATCAGCAAATACACGTTTTCAGGCCTAGACCTTCCAGAACTTGATCCAGACCCAGCTGGTTTTCTCAGTTCCTGTTGTGTAAAATAAGAATAAAGTGATTGCTGATGACATAGGTATATGATGTACAATACGTTATTGCTTGTGAATCGGTACCACGTGGCAGTATTGAGTACTCATGAGGAAATTAGTAATTCATGTAGTCAGAAAAGAGTTTGAGTGTTGTGTAGTAAATAAAGTATGAATTCTTGACATAAATACAGGGTTAGCATGAAATCTCCAATACCTGCTCGTTCCATTAATATAATCACTTCTATGTATAGATTGAATTAGGCATCATGGGGGTCATAGTTAATGTAATTTGGTAATTTTTATTAATGCATATGCCTCGGAACTGAATTAAGAGGCCTTGATTTTTCCTTTAGTGATCTTTTGAGAGATGGTTTTACCACTTTACATTTTCTTGGGAGCGTGAGTTTAGCTCATATGTTATCTCTTACAACTAGTATTGTTTTAGATCAATAGAGGTAGATTAGGTATAGAAATGTTGAGAATTCCAGATTTTAAATGAAAATTTAAAAAAAACACTTTTTTTCTCTTACGAAAATTAATAAAGATGCAAAATTGAAAGGAAATCTTTATTAAGATACATAACAGTCTGAGAAAGTACAGCTATAATGTTAATTGACATTATATGTCAAAGTAACTTATGTTGAGAAGGGTCTGGGCACAAAATATTGTATTGTGAATTACATGAAGTCTAGTCAGTATTAAGAAAAAGTTATTTGTTGTCTTGTATTGTGATCTGAAATGTAGTGAGTCATTTTACTTGTGCAGAATGTGAAAGGGGAAACACAAGTAACTGTTTCAGCTCTGTAGAATGCCTGCTTCACTGCAGTGCAGTGCCTTTGTAAGTCAGTTAAAAATGCTCTTGATGTTATGCAAATATAAAAAAAAAATAGGTGCACTGGATTTTAGCTCTACATTTATGAAAGAAAATCTTGTCATATTTTCAGACCAATAAAATGCTAGTGTTACCATTAGGATGGGTATAGTGTAAGAAAGAAAATACCATGGGCTCTTTTTTTTGTTTTGTTTAGTTTTGCTTTTTTGTTGTTGTTGTTGTTTGGAACTACTTTAGTTTCTGCTGCTTGGGATTTTTTATACCTTTAAACTTCAAATAATTGCTCTTGTTGACATTGAAAAGAGCCACAAAATGGTTTACTCTATACTACTAGCAAATTCTCCCTAACAATACAAGAACTGGACAGTAAAACAACAGAGCACAAATTTGAGCTGGTTGCTTTTAAAACATGACTATAAATTTGTAATTAAGAGATTGGTCTGCTGAGGACGTACCACTGCTGACCCCTTCATTTTTAAAAAAGCAAGGTCAAATACTTGGCCATTATTAAAGCTCTCAGAAGAACAAAGTCTGGATTACTAAAGAAGACAGGAGAAAGAACAGAAGATTGCTTGTGCGTTCCTCCACACAACATTCTGAACTTAGAGCTGCAATCATCTGGTGATGTCAACTAAGCACAGTCATAATATTGTTGCTTGCATTATATTTTCTAGTCCCTTTCCATTCTTGTGTCAGGTGTCATAAATTATGTGACTTACACCTTTTCCTTTGAGGAGACAGTACAGTCTATTAGATCACAGGATTAGAAGCTTTTACTTACTCATTTGCCTAGACATAATTTGCTAATGGTTTTATGAAAAATTATTTGCTGTCACTGTTTCCTCGTATATCTAATAAGGAATGATCGCGTTGCCACTTCTGATGTAGTCTCTTAACTAAGTTAGGTAGTCAATGACTGGAATGTATTCAGGCCAATTGGTTGCCTGCAGGGGTGTATCTGCACAGATGCCAAATTTCATTTCTTAACAAGGATTTTCATTGTTAGATCTTCATAGGTTTAGATCTCTGAACTGGTTTTCCTACGCTTGGTGTGACTGTTACGCTAGTAATCATTAATTTTCTGTGGCCTGTGGCTCAGGAAGAACAATTCCTGAGAATATACTGGACCCAGTTTTTAATGTATTTTAGTAAATTCTTCATTCTACATTATTTTTCTTTATCTTTCTTATCTGCCCTCTTGTTCTATCCTGTCACGGTGGGAAAGTTGTCCTGTGGTTTTTACTAAAAAAGTAGAAGGAAGGGAAGAAGAATGGTTCATGCAAAAGGGAGATTGCTCCCGTTATTAAGTAAGACCTATTAATAATCGAAGGGATAAACCAGGGCAAGAATAAAACGTCAGTTATCAGAAGAGTAGTGCCTTTTTGATAGCCTTGTTAATCATCTTTGACTTCTGTGCCCATTCAGAGGATCTTGACAAGCTTTTCTGCCCCTTTCTTTGTGTCTCTGTTGTGATTTAATCAGCTTCAGCTTTTTTTGGAGGGAAGAAAAGCATGGTTACTCTGAACAACATGTATTTTTCTGTTAATTTAATATATTGCTATAGAGGGTAACATTTATATGTGTGACAGCTTCCAAATGCATTACCAAATAACATATTTAGCAATATTTAAACTATTTTAGTATGCAGCATGTGTTTTCTCCTATCTAGAAATCATTGGAGGGATTATCTGCATTGAATTGCCATCATATACATCACTATTTGTGTGGCAGGTTCAGAACACCTCAGTATAGTGCCGAAGTTTTCTGAAACATTTAATTTTGACAATTTAATTTGTAGGACTTTTGGTATTGTTGCAGGTTTATTTATGACTTTGTTTCGTTTGACATAGGTAACATAGAGTGCTTGGTTTACATGGCATGGGAGGTCGTTGCCTACCCATAGTGATGAATGTGCATTTGAAATGCCTGTACATGTCGGTGAATCATATTTTCTGCAATTCTTGCTTTCGACTATCAAGTTAAGAAAGTGGGAAAAAAATCTCAGAAGTAGCTTCTCTGTTTCACCCGAGTTGTGTGTTAGAGGAAGAGTCCTATCACATTTTTTCTAGAACAAGCTTAAGTAAATGCTATTTGGCAGTTTGGTCTCTGCAAGGAAGTAAAGTCTCCCACGTGTAATGAAAAGGGGAGAGGGCATGGAATCCACCACATAGCACAGAAAAGCAGCAAGGGAGTAGGGCACTTGGTAGTGAGTTACTTTGTATGTAAAGGTGTTCTGCCTGGATTTATACAGGCTCAGTGAATCATCCTTAACTTTAACTGGTACTTGTATGACACATCTGGCACTGAATGAATGAAAAGCCAATTCTTCAGGACATTGGTAGATGAATGGAAATGGAAGAAACAGAAGGCAGCTCATCTGTCACAGAGGTGTTTCTTTTTTTAGACAAAGTGGGGTTAACTTGAGAGCATGAATCTCACATATGGGGGCACTTCATACTTGCTTGTCAAATGAAAACTTCTATAGCACTCAGTCACTGTTCTTAGTTAAAGAAAAACAAAGTGAAACAGAAATGTGTCACTTGTCACTACCAAAATGTAAATTTTTTTTTCAGATAGATAGATCAACTCTTGTGTCATTAGCAGTACTAACCTGGGAAAATAATAGTACATCCAGGCTTCTAATCCAGATGTGCATCCGGGTTAAGACTGCATTGCACATCTAGCCTTGATCACGTGCTGGTTTCTTTCTACAGTGGAAACCTGGGTTTGCAAGCTGAATGACCTTTCCTCTATTCTTCACTCAGTCTTCAGGACGCTGCTTCTATAAAATTAAGTTTGTGCTGTTTATTCCTGGTTTAGAACTGTGAACTTGGTTGATTTTTGAGACTTTTATGGTACAGATAATAGAAAGGAAGGTTTGTGCCCAGTGTGGACTCTACAATTTGCCATCAGAGAGGTTTTCTAAAGATTTTCAGCTTTGATGGGTGAGTTGTTGTTGTGTTAGCTTTTGGGTTTGTTTACCCACCTCAAAAAGGGGCAGAACTATATATGCTTAGAGAAGAACAGTGGAAGTTTTGCCATGTTAAAGAAATATCAGCTGAAATAATGTTGCTCTGATCAGAGAACCTCTTTGGTTTTTGCCCTGGTTTGTTTTCTCATTATCAGTCTATCAGTTCTCTACACTTTTCTCCTCTACTCCTACATTGCATTTCTCCATGACTTTTTTCAGTATAGCACACATATTAATAAAAGATCTCTCTCTCTTTTCCTGGCCTTGCAACTTCCTGTTGTAATGCTCTTGATCTTTGTTTATTTTTGTGTGTGTATTTTGGATCATCTGCCATCTTCTCTAAAGCCAGAAGATGGTGTCGTTTTCTTGAGTTTTGCTATTTGGGGTAGTGGGGAAGAATTTTTAAGATGAGTTGCTTTAAGTTTTTCAGGGCTGTAGCTGAGTCGGGGACTGAAGGAGCTCTATTCTAGTACCTGTAAGTGCACCCTTTAAAACGCTTGTTGGGAAATGTATGTGTTTTACCAGGAGAAATAAAGCTAGAAAACTAGTAATTCAGTTGATACAGGAAAAATGTGTAGTGCTGATATTTGTGGTCATGACTACTGTCACATTAAAGCCAACATGTTTTAGTCAACAAAATATTTCCATTTCTCTCCACTCCTTTTTTTTTTTTGTCTTTCAAGTTTTCCAGCATATTAGGTGATGATTAGCAGCTAACTCGCAAAAGGCAAAGGCTGAAAATGCTAAAGAAACACAAAATCGTGGTAGACAAAGTTGAGGTTGTTGCTAAAGCCTCTTCCAGAAAGCCTTCTGCTTGCTCATTTTTGATCTTTTCATACAGGCCTTATTGTGAAAAACACAGAAACAATTTATAGCACTTGATCCCTGGAACAATTTGTGTGCTTAAGCTGGATCAGGTGCATAAGCATCTATTGGATTTCATCTTCTTTTGCTTTAACGCTCCAGCCTCACCACGGTGTTGGCATGTGTTTTTTGATCCGTCCATCAATTTTCCCCACTTCCAAGAAAAAGAGATCTCTGACATTTGCCTTGATCTCCAGTTCCTTATTTCTAAGCATATGAGGCCATAGTCCTGCACACAAGTCATATGAATCTCTTCCTGTGCTTCCATTGAGCTCTCGAACTTTTGCTCTACATAAAAATTTTGGAAAAAAGGTTTAGACTCAGTGATATATACTATTGAAACAGTACAGAGTTGGAATTGAGTTTTGGAAATGTATTTTCTTTGAAGAAGAGTAAAATTAGCTGACATGCTAAAAAACAACACTATAAGACTGATATGCTCTTTTAAAGGAGACGGTAACCCTAACAATGGCAACTTGCATTATAGTCTAGGTTATGGGGGCAGGGGAGGGAAGAGAAAATACTAACTGTGCTGGTCTTCATCCTCATTGTCTTGTGGCTGTTTTCCATGCTACCTTTTTCTGTTTGTCTAGAATATTTTCAAATATGCAAGTTTGAAGGATTTGCTGCATACTGTTTAGAAAGCCTTCTCCCCTGATGATACATTTTATTACCAGAATGTTCTCCTGATAATCACTCAATTTCTTCAGTTTCTTACATCTCAGTTTCCTTATGCCTTTCAAATACTTGCAGACTTTTATATCTTCTTTTAATTGTCATTTAGGCAATATATAAGCAGAATGCCAATGCTCAACTCAGTTATCTACCTCCATAAATTTCTTCTTTCAGAGCTGCTCATGACGCTTTTGCCTTTATTTTACTGGCTGCTAATTCACCTGCTTATTTTTAGTATTGAACCTAAAGGTGTATTTCTTGCGAAATTTTACTGTGGACTTATCAAGTATACGTATCTTTTCATATGTTGTTTTATGCTACTTCTTTCTGTGCCTATACAAAGCAAAATTGGGTTGTTTTAATTTATTGCCATAATGTCTATTAAACTATATGTATACTCTCTAAATGTGATATCTTTCCACATGTTCAGCAACATCATTATTAGGGCATTCTGGCTTGGATTGATTTCATATAATTTTTTTTTTCCTTTATGCATTTGGTTCCAATTTGTGTTTCAAATCTATTTGTTGCTTTTTATCTGTTGTTGGAGTTTCAAAAAAAAAAAATTCTTATGTTATTTTCTTTACAATTCTGGTGAGCTGTAGTGAATTTTCACACAGACATAAGCACCTTATCTTCTGAAATCTCTGAATATAAGACATGCAGCTAGTATGGAAAGACTGTTTAGCCATCTCTCAATTTAAATTTTCTGGTATTTTCTAAACAATATACACTATTAGTAGTGGTTTCTAGTAAAGTGTATGAACAAAAAGGAATTTTACAGATAAGCAGATGTCAATGACTCAGTATCTAGTTTGTTTTTAGTATGTCTACTTAGCAATTATATACCAGATATCTTCTATTAATTTGATTTTGTTAAAGGAATCATGAATATAAGTTAAATAAAGAATACCAGGGGAAAAATGTGTTATAATAGGCATTGGAATCACTTGCCATTAAACAAAAAGTCCCCGTATTTTTGCATATCAAATACTTTTGCATTAAGTATAACCTGATTCAAGATAGTAAATGTGATTTGTTAGGCAGCAACTTTTAAGAGGCAATGGCATTAAAAATAAAAAATGAATAAAAATGCTTCCTAATGTCATTTTGGGAAACTGTCCTCAGTTTTGGGTCATCCATTCAATTTCAGTAAAATATCAACAAGTTTTCGTAGCTATCCAGTTGGAATTTTGTAAATAATAACATAATTGTTGTGTTCTTTTGGAATGACATTTGATTAGTGCATTTTACTGACACTGAAAACAGGCTGTGTGCCACCTTATCAAATTTTGTCTTGCAAGCAAGTGAATGCCCTTTACAGTTTTTGAACGCTAAAAAATAAAAAATAATGATGTCCTACAAAAATATTTAAAGCACTAGCGCTTACAAAACAGAAAGAACTTTATTAGTTTGTTTGTGGTTAGAGAAACATCTTTCAGTAGAGAAATAAACACAACACAAATAAATCTGAGTTAATCTCAGATATTAAAAAACAGAGATTGGTTGAATAGAAAGACAAAGGTTTTGCCAACCTTTTGCTTTTAAGCACCTATAAGAAAGCTCTTTACTGTATAAATTTGGGTCTGTCACAATCATGATTTTAAATATTTCATGAGTTCTACTCCTATAATAATAATCTACTATAATATTCTACTATCATAAGTAGATTTCAAGCTAATTTTTATAAACTTGTTACCATTTATCACTTTGCCTGTGTTTAAAAAAAGCGAAATTGTTCCCAAAATACAGAAAATTTTAAAACAAATGCGTCTTAGTGAATCATTTGTAAATCATGCTTGCTGTTGTTTCTAGTGAACTTTACAGAGCTTTGAAGTGGATTATTTCTCTTCGTGACCTTAAAACAATTCCTCTTTTCTTTCAGAACTTGATAGTGTGGAAAGGTGTCTCTGAACTTTGACCAGACATAACAGTACGTAGAAAACTTGTAAAACAGTTTTTCAGACTGTAAGGCAGTATGGTGCTAGTGACTATTCCACTGCTGAAGCTGGCAGTATTCTACTGTACATTCACCTGTGACTACCAGGACTTGTGAGGCCACACCTGGACTACTGTGTTCAGTTCTGTACTCCCTGGTACAAGGGAGACATGGACATACTGGAAAGAGTCCAGCAAAAGGGTCATGTCTCCTACAAGGAAAGGCTGAGAGAGCTGGCACTGTTTAACCTGGTGAAGAGAAGGCTTGGGCGATCTTCTCTGTGTGTACAAATATATGATGGGAGGGTGTAAAGAAAATGGGGCCAACTCTTTTCAGTGGTGTCCAGGGACATAAAAATAGGTAATTGTCACCATTGTTCCGCTTATACCCACAGTCTACTGTCCTGTCATTGGACATTAAGTGAAACAGTGGAGTTTCCATCTGAACATCAGGAAACACTTTTTTACTGTGACGGTGACCGAGCATTGGTGCAGGTTGGCCAGGGAGGTAATGAAGTCTCCATCATGGGAGATACTAAAAAGCTGTTGGGACCTGGTCCTGGGCAATCAGCTCCAGATGGCCCTGCTGGAGCAGGGGTGTTGGGCCGAATGACTTCTGAAGGTCCCTTCCAACCTCAACCATTTTGTGATTCTGTGGTTGATGACACAGAATTAAAATATATAGTTGATAATATCTCTACATGATTTGGCTGCCTTTTCTCAAGCTCTTACAACCAACAAGAATAGTAGTGGTAGACACAGATGATTAGTAAAATCAGGCCTTTTGCTAAAAGTCTGTGTAAGTTCAATCAATCAATCAATCAATCAGTAAGTAACATGCTCTTGCCATTCCTGGATTCATCTTGTGAAAGAGTAATCGAGGTATGTAAGATCTACTTCAAATCAGTGTCAATAAAGGCGGGCAGTTTATGCTGCAAGATAACAAACTAGGAAAATTGTGTCATAGTAATATCATTGTGCTCTCATTAAACCTTAGTGAGGTGTCTGTTTTCAAAACTGATTATAATAATATTCTGTAATAGTTAAAATTATACCTGTTCTGCTTTGTTTGCAGTTATGTATTTAAATTTTCAAATTTTATACATTCTTTCTGTCACCACAAAAAAAAAAAAAGAGTACCTATTTAAAGTGAGAACTGAAGCTTGTCCATTTGGCTCCAAAGAGATTGACATTCTAAAGAGAAACCGAACATTGCAAAATTCAAAAGTAAATGTCTAAGAAGTTAATATGGTGCCAGAAACAAGTGGTCCTAAAGTCATAGGACACACAATCTCTCATATGTGAGAAGTACAGTATTTCCTAGAAAAAAAAAAGTATATAAAGGAATGTGTATCTTCTACTGTCAGAAGATAGACAGGTGTAAAATCTATGGCAAAGTAGATGGGAAGAATCACCTGCCACGACCAGCTGGCAGCATTCCTCCTAATGCAGCCCAGAGTACCGTTAGCCACCTTTGTGGCAAGAGTTAAGGATATTTAATATCAGAATTAACTGTTGGACTGATAGATTTGAGACTTCAGCAGTCTGTTGAGAAACTTTGTGGTTGTTCTGTGTTTTGAATGACTTGATGCATTTATATATAAAAAAAAGAAAAAATATAAGGAAGAAATAAGATAATTTACCTGGTACATGTAGTTATTCACATTTTGCTAGCTTAGTGTTAAGTAATTTCAGGCACCATTTCAAAATCCTTACTCCTTCACTAGTGCTGTTGATAAAGTACAGACCATGCCACATTGCTTACCAGAATCAGTGTTCCTTCTTTCACTCTTGTGGTTTCCTGTTTGGGTTTTTTATTCTTTTTTTTTTTCTTCTTTTTTCTTTTTTCTCTGCAACTCATAATTTTGGTGAATGATCATTATTCTGCTCCTTTTGTTTGCTGTAGGAGTTCTAACAGTTCTATTACAAACTGCTTCACAAGTTGCCTGGCTGTTTGCAGTCAAGGATTGTCTCTTATTAGCGCTCAGAAGACGGACCTGGCACGGTGCAACATGTTTGTACAAGATTCCAACTGTTACGAAGGTTCTTTCATGGTCTCCAATCATTTGA
This sequence comes from Rissa tridactyla, assembly GCF_028500815.1. Classification (NCBI taxonomy): domain Eukaryota; kingdom Metazoa; phylum Chordata; class Aves; order Charadriiformes; family Laridae; genus Rissa; species Rissa tridactyla. The sequence continues at coordinate 55,007,719 of NC_071497.1, forward strand.
AACTTCATGTAGATCTGACCTGAAATTTATGGTTATTTTGTGGGTGTAGGTGCAGAAAATACGTAGTATTAGTAGCAGAATATCGGTAGCTTTTCATGAATACTATCTCACTGGCATTGACTAACTTAATGATCATGATGAAGAACTTGAAATATATGTAGAAGTTATGGCCGTTTTTGGAAGGTCAAATTAGTCTTCTAATCCTTTATTCCTCACACCTCTGCAGTGTCGGTGTTTTGTCAGAATTCGTGTAAGATTAAGAGGGAAGAGATATTAAAACATGAAGTAATGTGTCTCAAAGCAATACTTCTCAAATTCGTTATGTATTAAGGCAATTTTAATGTAACTTTGTCAAAAAAATAGACAAAAAATGTTAAAATGGGGGAAGAAAGAACATGTGAGGACACAACCTCCTTGTGTGAGTTTTGCAACTTGCTAGGTCCCTTCACTGAGGTATTCTCACTAGGCATTGTATAACGTATTGAATAAGAAAATTAAACATCACAAACCTGAAAATACTTGCCATGACCATGTCCAGAGAGTGCAACAGAGAAGAAAACTGGTGTTAGGACATATTTACATTTAAGAAATTTGTCTTAACAGCATTCAGGAATCTAGTGAGGGAGACTTAGTTTGAATTGAGTCATTACCCAGTTAAAAATAACCTTTCCAGGTCATGTCATTTTGTTTGCCGCAGTGAAATAAGTTTATTTCAGCAGAATGAAGCCGTTATTAGCTTGGCAGAGTCCACTTGTCAGAATTTTATGGAGCAGAACACCGTTTGGCTTGGAAATTCAATAAATACTGTAATGTGAGAGGAGTTAAACTCCAAGGGCTGAAGGGGCACAGTGTGGGGAATTTGTCACTAATGCATTGTTTGACAGTTCTGTTGAGAAAATATCAGGATATATGAGGAATGGTCATTAAAAATCAGGCAGACATCTCTTGTATGGTACATAGTGATGTTAAATATGTGGATTTAATATAATTTTTCAATATTGAAGCAGAATAGCAGTATTTTAAAAAGTAGATAATGCTTGGTAGTGGCTTCTATTTTTACCTACTTCATTTCTCCTATATGTATTTCTTCTAACATTGGGATTAGTAGGGGAACAGTTTAGCATGGTTGGAGGAAATCTACAATTAAATGTAATCCAACTATTATTGTTTAAATCAGCATGGGCAAATTTGCTCTGTGCTGTGTATTTGTATGAAACGTGGGAGGCTGGTGTTCTGTCTCCAGTGGAAGAGGAGTAGGCAAACTAATTGCTTTTCCTGCAAGGTGAAACTATGCAATTCAGTCATGTGATAATTTTAGAGGCAGGGATGAGGTAGTCAGCAAAAACTGGTTGGGGTGCCCTCCAGCTATCCAGACTTTCTGCTTGTACTTGGAACACTATCATTTGAAATAACTCTAAAGTATTGCCTGTTCGAACAAAAAGATTACCTCTGGGAGTAAGTGATGGAGTCATTTTAGGTTTCCAGTCCTATGCGGTAATATTTATAAACAATCAGCTAATTAACTATTGAATATATGGTGGAAAATTGATTATATGAAGCCATTCTGTCAAGACTGGATGTTTGTATAAAAAAATGTACATCTGAAATAGGAGTTAGTGTCTTGATACTGAAATACTAGTTGAAATACCATGCTTGGTACTATATAGAAATTAGGTGAAGCCATTTTAATAATTCTGACAAGTGTTAAAATCTGGTAATTTCTAGAAGGTGAAGGATTACTATCAGGGAGTCAGATGGTGCGCCACAGCAGGAAAAAGTTATTAATGTATTCTAAATGATAGTAACTCTTTTTTCCTGATTTTTTTCTATCTCAGCTGTTCACTCTGTTTTCCTTCGTAATCTAAAAATCATGGTGTTCATGGTATTTGTGAGGGTGCAGAACAAGCTCTAAACCCTTTACATACAGTGGGAAATTGGTTGTGTGCGGGAGAGTGCCAAATATGTCTGTATACCTTTAGAAAGTCTTAAAATTGATGTGTCAAAGATGTCGATACAGTTTTAGAGAGAGTTAAAATTGATATTATCTGCATCATCAGTTCATAATCGTTCCTCCCCGTGTAATATGACTAAATCCAAAGAATATACTGTGGTTCATTTGATTGAAGCACTACCCTCAATATTATACTCGGATAATATTAGCATGCTTCTTTGTATCACTTGAGAAAAAAAAATCGGAGAGGCATTTGAAAAAAATACAATGTTTTCACATTTGTTACCTGTTTTTTTTTTTATTATATTTTTTTCTTTAGTATGCTTGCTTGTTGGGTTTTGTGGTTTTTTTTCCCACAATACTTGTGCTCTGCATCTTTTTTCAGTATGAATAGAATTATTTTGTCTTCGCTGTTGTTACTTGTGTGATTCAGAAATAGGTACATTATGGTTGATACATCTGTATGTACTATTCAAGCAACTATCCTGAGGATGGCAGTAACTAGGTCCACAAATATAGTCCCAGATAAGCATTAGAGCATAGTCTCTGAACTTTATTTTGCTTAGGGTAGGATAGTTCTCTCTCATTTGGTGGTAAGTGTTCTCACATATGCCTCGGAAGAAAGAGTGTGCTTTGAAGTAACTTGCTCATTTAACTGTACCAGAGAGCTCCACTTGTCTTAAAACATGTGTCTAAGTGTTGAGGCTGGTGATTCGTACTTTTTAATTACAGTCCTTTATTGGAATAAAATAGTTTAGCAAAAGACTTTCCATATACTCAAAACTTCTAAAAATTTTATGAAATTATTTCTGTAAAATAAAAAGCAAACACCTCAATGTTCAAGTTCATTGCATTTGCGTCGTAGCTGTAACTGTAGTTGGGCACAGAAGAGATCATTCACAAATTAGTAATTCCCAGGAGGCTTCTTAGTTGGGCAAGATGTGTACACTTACAGTCATGGACATAGCTTACCAAAAGAAGCTGTTGTGTGATATCCTGAAGCAGCAATAAACAAACATACCAGAATAATTGACACAGTTTACTGGCATTTCACAGTTTATATGCTGTCACATCAATATTAGTTTCTGGCAGCTGTGCATACTGATGACTAAAGATACTTTGTTTTGATTTTTCATGTTTCATTTAGTGCACTTAGTGTTATTTTGAAGTTTTGTTGTTTTTTAATTAATACTAAATTAGAATTTTCAAATTATAAATTTTAAAGTCAAATTACTTCAGGAAATTTTAACAAATAGCATTAACCAGACAGAGGCTTTGCAAAGAAAGCATGAATTATATACACCACAGTACTGAGAAATTACAACTTTATATGGGTCTGCTTTTTATTGATCTTTACACATTACTTTCTCTTGGGTTTAGAATGAATTTTTCTTTTATTATGTTACTCTTCCCAGCTTCTTCAGCACTAGCAGATATCATTCTTAGAGCCAAAGGGCAGCCAAAGTTTTACATTTTGAATTAGTTGATCCTTTGGCTTCACATACAACAGATTTAAAAAGAAAAAAAAGGATATTTCAGCTCTCAAGGGGAAAAAGAATATTTTCTTGGTATCCTAATAACCTAGGGCAATTTTGTGCTGAGATGATCTGGATATTTCCCAGGAAATACTGAAACTTTTACTTGTTATCAGTATTATAGTAGATCTATGCTTTTAGAAAGAAAATAATATTAAAATTTGATGAAACACAGGTGTTTCTAGTTGTGATTTGCAATGTTCTCACCAAGCATTCTAGTTTGAGATTTTTGTCTAAATGGAGGAACATGTTGTGGGTCCTCTTTACATTTATGTCTGCAAGAGCCACCTGCTTGATCTTTGTGTCACTAACAGAGAACTGTTTGGCATGGGGTCATCTGGGACACCTCTGCTTTGTCTGGAACTGGAACAAAAAATAACCAGTGATTGCATATACCCATGACTAAGTTGGACAAGTTGTTTTGCCAGATTTCTATGTTGCATTAAAAACACGCAGAGAATTATTATGCCTCAAACCTGTTTTTTAAAATCCATAGTTAAACCTGAAATTCAGAGGATGGTTAGTGGATGCAGAAGAGCGTGACTATGAGAGTATCCAGGCCTCTCAAACTGATACAGTCCAAATACAGGGTGGGCCTGGGTATGTCAGAGCGGTGTTTTTTTCTCAACGTGGTTAAGTGTAGACTTAAGACATACAGAGTAGAGCCCCAGACTCATCCACAAGGCATAGAAGGTAATAATGCTTGGAGGTACTTCTGCACAAGGAATTTAAATGAATATGTGTTGCAGGCAACAAAAAGCTTTTGAGTCAGGGAATTTAATAGAATTTTGTTAATTGCCAGTTGATGTACCTTTGACTCTATTATTGAGAAATAAAGATAGCAATAAAACAAACACTTAGACAAATGCACCTCAGCACCTCAGCTCCTCTCCCTCGCACTCCCCTTTTTTGTCTGCCAGTCCCCTCTCCAAGCATTAAAGCCTATGCCTTTGGCCAGGTGACAGGTTGCACAGGAGGATGGGGCCAGTGCCTAGTGGTTTCTTTTCTTGTTTTGTTTTGTTCCTCCTTGTGTTTTGCTTAGCTGCTGATGTGTGGGCTGCTCTTCAGGCTGGTGCCCCCTCAAAGATGTGCCTTCCTCCTGTGTCTGTGTCTGCCCCTGCTTGAGCATATCTTAGCTGCAGCCCGGCTCAGACATCCCCTTGCTGCAGTCCTGTTGGGCATCAGTTTGCCCTGCATCTCTTTGCTGCAGTCCAGCTCAGGCATCCTGTCATCCATCCTTAGGACATCCTGTCATCCATCGAGGTTGGTGTTTGGTGGAAAGCTAATTTAATCTTATTGAAAAGGAAGAGACATAAATAAGAAAAATGCCATTGTGAATGGTGTGTGCACGTATAATAACACTGGCTCAGCGGTTGTGGTTTTTATTGTATGTGGCTGAAAAGCAGTGCCTTACATGCTTGTCCTTTATGATTATGAAGGCAGGGCTACAATAATAGCTTCTTTAAGTTTCTTTTCTGAAGGTTAGGAAGGGCTCATCTTCCTTTGGAAATCACTGACATAGGTATTTTATTCCCCAAACAATATTTACAGTATTAATGCAGAGGATGAGATCTCAGAGCTTCATTTCTTCAGTCTTTTGGTAGCTTTTCTTTTTCTCAGATGGTTGCCAAGTGTAGAAGCGGATCCCACTGTAGCAGTTGTTAAAAGGAATACAGAGAATATGTATCATAGAATCATAGAATAATTTGCGTTGGAAGGGACCTTAAAGATCATCCAGTTCCATCCCCCCTCCCATGGGTAGGGACACTTTCCAGTAGACCAGGCTGCTCAAAGGCCCATCCAGCCTAGTCTTGAACACCTCCAGGGATGGGGGATCCACAGCCACTATGGGCAACCAGATCAAGGCGTCACCACCCTCATAGTGAAGGATTTCTTCCAAATATTTAATTAAAATCTGCCCGATTCCAGTTTGAAGCCGTTACCCCTTGTCCTATCACTACATGCATTTGTAAAAAGTCCCTCTCCAGCTTTCTTGTAGGCCCCCTTTAAGTACTGGAAGGCTACTATAAGGTCCCTCTTCTCTTCTCAGCCTTCTCTTCTCCAGGCTGAATAACCCCAACTCTCTCAGCCTGTCTTCATAGGAGAGGTGCTCCAGCCATCTTCACAGCCTTCCTCCACAGCCTCACAGCCTCCACAGCCCTTGCTCCAGCAGGTCCATGTCCTTCTTCTGTTGGGGGCCCCAGAGCTGGATGCAGTACTCCCTGTGGGGTCTCACCATGGCGGAGCAGTGGAGCAGAATCGCTTCCCTCGACCTGCTGGCCATGCTTCTTTAGATGCAGCCCAGGATATGGTTGGCTTTCTGGGCTGAGTGCACATTGCTGGGTCATCTTAACCTTCTCATCAAGCAACACCCCCAAGGATGTTAACATTTAGCTTCATTTGAAGGCAGCATGCTAGTAAATGCAGTGCTCAGTGTGGACTGCTGACTGGAAAGGATGCTGAAACATTTACATATGGTTCATTGTTCTGGCAACATTCTTTGCATGGGTTGACAAACTAGCCTCTATTGCTGGGGCCGTGCGATAATAAAGAAACAATTCTAAATATGATAGAGTGTCCCGATGCATTCTTGGAATGACTTATGCTGATCCATGCCAACGTGTGTCAGGTAATGAGCAACCAAGAATTTAGACATTTTTGTGCCTTAAACACTCGTTATCAGCCACATACAACAGTAAAAACTCAGACATTAATGATAGTGAAGTATTTCAGGTATTTTAACAATTGCTCTTTGAATTTATATTGTTGACATTTTTGCTATTCTGGTATGTGAACTGGCACCGCTATTGCTTCCTGCATTCATCATTATGTACTAACTTACTGTCTTGCTCTAAGTAGATGTCTAACAGAAAAAAGCACAGTTCACATTTTGCAACTGAGTAACTTAGATAATTAGGATAAACAACTGTGCCTCTGAATAAGTTGATTTATGTTTTGTTGTGGTTTTCTTTTTAATTGATTATTTTGGTATCTGTTTCCTGGGGCCTCTTTTCCTACAGTTTTTCAGGCATAGTTGAGGAAGAACTCTTACTTAAATCATGCAAACTCAATCATCTGGTGTCACTTATGTTTCAGATGAACACTGTTCTTAGTCGTTGAAGCATAACGTAATCTGAAAAATGAAACTTTTAGGAATCAGTTTATATACTTTTATTCTACAAGGGTTATAAATATATGTTGTGTCCGTATATGTGTATCTCTACAAGTGTATATATATTTATGGATGCCAGTTGTTTGAACCCTGTGAGCGTTAACATAGTTGATTGTCCATGGTAATGCTTTTTTTCCAAACTTCCTTCAGAAGATTCAACAAAAGGGTTTGTAGATTCTCGTGGATCTTTAGACCACCAGGCATTGCTGTAGTGGTTTGGAAATACTCTCCCTAGCCAGAAGAACCAGTTAAGTCAAAGGTAAAGCAAGTAAGAATGAATACTTCTATTTAGACAGAAGTTGCTCTTTTTAACTGACACTAAATAATAGGTCATTCTCACAGTTCGTGATGTAAATCTCAGTTTAAAGTACATCCTGTAAGGTAGCAGCAATTAACCACCTTTTTGTCTATCAGCAATTTACTGCTTATCACTGCAAAACTAGTACGCAAACTTTTGCTTTACATCTCTAAAAAGACAGTATTTTTCAGTGTCCCTCATGTTTAGCTACTGCTAGAATCAATATAAGTTTAAGGAAGGCATTTTCTGAATGCAGAATTCTACGATTTTACATGGATTGTCAAGACTAATTACATTATTGCATTGGTTAGGGAAAGCACCTTTGACCTTTCTATTGTGTCAGCGCATCGTCTGATTGCCTAATTAAGAGTTGAATGATATAGGTGTTTGTATGTGTGCGTGTGTTGGGTTTCTTTGTTGTTTTTTTTTTTTTTTTCTTATTTTGGTCCCTTCCCCCCACCCCTCAGAAGATAGTATTAGAGTTACTGCTATTATTTCTGTAAGGGATCCTGGAACTTCTTGGCTTGACTTGTGTAGCTTCATGATTTGGAACTAGCGAGGTGATTCAGAAATACCTGTTTTGACTCAGCCTTCCATTTGCTATAATTCTGAGAAACTTGCAGTGATCAGAGAATAAATTCTCTTGACTTGTGTATAGTTTCCTGGTTGAAAAGTCAAGATTTTACCCTATTTTCTGGCTCACCGTACTCTCACTAGCAGGAAAAAAACATTTTATTGATTCTTACGGGTTTCTTTTTGTGTAAAATATGGTTTGAAACCAGTGTAGTGCTTTTCACTCAGTGGGCTTATTTCTGACTTTCATTCAACTAGAGTAAGCCTGACGCTCTTATTCACTGCTGATGACTGATTCATCATGCCTTCCCCAATCAACTTGGACTTTTTGTTATGCATAGCTACAAGGTTCAGTTGCATAGTTTCCTTAAAAAAAAATAATCAAACTAAATGTTAAAAATATTGCCAAATCACGGTGGTAGCTGTTCACATGCAGTTTGCCTGGGTTTAGATGAGTGTGATAGTTGAGACAATATCAAGTCTCTGTTACAAATAGTTGCACATAGCCAATTAATTATCCATTAGGGTTAGGTCTTCTTCCGAGTAAAATAGGATCAAGATGTCTTAGTTGTATTTGTCAGAGGACTAAACCAACAATTCCTATCAAACAATTATCAAACAATGCTGTACATAAAATAGAAAACAGGGTAGCAAATTGCTAGAACAAGTCAAGGAATGCACCTATCAGCATTAAGTAATTTTTCTTCAAGAGAAATAAGAACTGACATGCTTGTTTTGTGTTGACTTTTTGTACAACAAGTGCAAATGAGACACCTCTAATCTCCTGATAATTTTTTTTAGGATTTACGTAATTGTTCTGTAGCTGTCAGAAAGCAAGAAAGTTTGAGTATTTTAAACAGATAGATTGGTGCTGGTAATGTACTCGTATACGAACACTTGGGCTTTACACGCCATGTCTCAAACAGCATTAAGGGGAAATATTTTAAATGTGTATGTGTGATGGGTTCCATTTTTCCTTGGAGAAAGGGCTATGTTACCTTTGTTTATAGTATAGTATAGTATAGTGTAGTGTAGTATAGTATAGTATAGTATTGTTTTATGTGATGTGATGTGATGTGATGTGATGTTATGTTATGTTATGTTATGTTATGTTATGTTGTTATGTCATATTAATTTTATTTTACCTTTGCTTTTATTGTCATGTTCCAGTCCCTAGAAAATTAGTCTCTAGCATCCCTTACTTCTGTTCCAATTCTTCATAATACCTTTCTGTTTAAAAAGTAATGAAGATCTACGATCTAGTCTGCTAAGTTTCTTTGGTAAATAATTTTCTGACTTGGTAGCTGACCACGCTGCAGGTTCTGAGAGGAGAAAAGAAGTTAATGATGTTTTTTTGCTTAACAACCTTGTAAATTAGTGCATGTTCCAGGTTTTCCCACAGGGGAAACTAAGACACACTTCTATGTGTATTGCTAGGATTGTGGCATGGAAATGTTCTGTAGTAAGAAAGATCTGTTGCACAGTGAATCAAGAGATGTTTAATTTTTAGTATCAAAGTTGGATGGAATGAAGGCAAAACCAAACAGGAGATTAAAGATCTTTTCATGCTATACCAAAGTGCTGTGTTGTTTGTCTATAATTGTACTTCCCTGTAGGAAAGTCTCCATCCCTCTTAAAAAAGAAATTTTATTTATCTAGTAGTAGCCAAGCCAGAAAATCATACTTACAGAAATTTCGTATGTCCTTCTTAAAATATCACTCTTCTCTGTCAAAGATAAATTTTACATTTCCATATGAATATTATAAATTTCCCATTGAAAGTTAATCTTACCAGGAATATTGAAATATAAGGACAGGTACAACATGTCAGGATTGAAAGAAAAGTATCCTACTTGGAGGATACTGATCAGATTATTTCTGTGCTCCTAAAAGGTATTACTCTTGTTGCCTTCTTTTGCCCGATAATCTCAATGTTTGTGGTCGTCTGTGCCGTAACTATGTGTCAGTAATAGATTTTTTAGTTCATTAGCACTTCTGAAACAATTTTATTTCTGCCGGACTGGGAAGTGGAAGCCATTTACACTTCAGATGAGAAGAAACATCATTTGACACTAAACAGACTATTTCACTTTGATTTTGATTGTTACTTTAGCTTTCTAATGTTAAATAATTTTTAGACATGTTAAATAAAAATTGAGAAAAATTTAATTAAGAAAATGTCAAGATAAAACTTTTTCATTTTTGAAAAAGTTATTGTTATTATGTTCTCCCAATTTAAGGCTAAGAGTGACATTAAGTTGTGAAATGTTCTGAATTACTGAATCTACCGAAGGGTGGGTTTTTTTTGGGGGGAGGGGGGATCAGTCTTATTCTTTCTTTATTATAAACTAAATAAAGACTTTTAAGTTAGCACTGTTCCTTTGTGTTTTACAGAGGGAGGAGAGAATCAGAGATAGTATCTATCAGCCTCAAATATTTACCTAAAACTAAATTAAGCAAATCTCATTTTTAACTTTTAGCTTTTATAAATGATTGCATACTATGGTAAAAATACATATAAGAAAGACCTTGCTGTATCCTCTGAGTTGACTACATGAACTGTCTCAAAAGGCCGCATTGTGATTATGTGGCAAAATACAAGAATACTTAGGATATTTTACTGATCTTTGTTTTTCTGAGTGATAGATAGCAGCCTTCTGTGTCAGACCACTTCCTTCTTAGTTCTTCAAGAAAATGAGACTTGATTTTGGTTTTTAATTCTGAATAGAATAAAACTGAGATTTTTCTGATCTTGAGATGTTTTTAAGGAAATGTGCAGTGTTTGCTAAGTGGTTAGCAATACTTCAATGCTAACATTGTTAAAATTGTTTGGAGCAGATAATTCTACTCACGTAATTCAGCTTTTATTATTTTAGTGCCCTCAAATTTCTACTTTTATGGCAGTTTCATGTTTTTGGATAGCGCTTGCTGCTATGAGCAAAAGCATTCTTTTCTAGCTTTCTCCTAAGTGTTTACTTTTAAGATTGGGCTTTCTTTTTTTTAAGTTTTCATAGGAAAAGCCAAGACTGGCATCAGGTATACTAAGGGGAGAGACTTATTTCTGAAATACAGAAGGTTATTAGATACTCTTTAATGCTATGTCTAAGCTTAAAGATCAGCAAGTGAGGATCCTGGCCTACGGCAAATTCGGGAAACTTAAGAATGTCTTGCTAGCTCATTTTCATAAGAAAGTCCTCCTTCAGTAGCGTCTCTGTGTTGAGCTGTTTGTGTTTACTGCTAATACAGGTTTTGACACTAGTGTCTATGTTATTTACTGAGATGAGGAAAAACTCTCATAGCAAATTATGGCATATGACTAAGTGTTTCATTAAAAGAAATAGAAAACAAAGTTTGTAAGAATATGCCTTCTGCTTGTGAAAGTAGTTGGCAACAGTAGATAAAGAATCAAATCTGTAATGCGCACAAACAAATGGCATGAATTGCAAATTCAGTTTGGTAACTATAGATTAATTTTTTAGAACTTCCTATCAAGTTAATATGAAAATATGATTTAAAAAAATTATTTATATAAAAAATTTAATTTGTTTCTGACACCTGATGTATTGTAAGATTCGTTTTAAACGTGGCTTTTACAGGATCAAAGAGTAGTGGAAGTATATATGATTTAATATGGGCTAAAAGTCTGCATTGTATTGGTGGTTTGGGGGAATGTTTTTTTTCTGTAGTTGCAAAACAAATAATGGAAATTGGCCAGCCAGATTAATTTCATGTTTTAATTTTAGAGCATAGCCTTATTTGCTGGATTTTGCATTCAGAATTTTCTTATCTATATTCTTCAGAATAAGGGATAAACTGAGGCCACTGTGTAATAACCATTGGAAGCTTCCATGAGTTAAGTCCTATTATGATTATGATCCCTGAGATCATATTTTATGATAAACAAAATGTTGTTCTATAACAGACAATCAGCAGAACATAGTCTTTCAACTCATTTCATTTTATTCTTTATGAATTGTGGATTACTAGTTTTATTTGCTACAAAAAGATGAGCTTGTATGTATTTGCTACAGTTTGGGGCTTTTTTCCCTAATTTTTCTGAGTTCTGTGCAGGCTATTATTTTTAAAAAATTAGGAACAAAGCATATGTTGAAAATAAGTTCCATGAGTAACTATTGAGTTTTACCAATAATCCTGTTCAGTGCTTCACATTCTATTCTTCACATTTGTTTTCATTATGTCACATCAGCATTAAACTGGCGTTTTCCTTGCTAGCTTGTTTATGTTACCATCAGAATACTGACTCAATGCAATATTATTTCAAGCTTTAATTATTTCAAATTTTCCATCCTTGTCATTACAGTATGAGTTTGGATTTTGGGGAGCAAGAATGTTGCTTGACTCTTTTGGCCTCTAATGTAAATATAATCAAAGCAATATTAAAAGAAACTCTTAAATCAAGAAGCCATCTTTCCTTTGCTTCTATGATTTATGATTGTTGGAGTGAACCTGTGATCTTCACAGCCCAGTTTATTTCCAAGACATTGATATTTACTCCATATTATTCCTGCTGCAAAGTTACAGCTTTAGCAAATAATAAAATCAGGAAAATGACCAAATAGATTAAAAATTATCTGTCTGTTGTCACAAAGATATGCTGAGATCTGTTACCAATTTTTTACTATTTTAATATTTTAAGTATAAGTTGTTATAATTATTATTAAGTACTATTAATAAATATTAATATTTTAGAATATATTTTTCAAAGTTGAATGAGCGGCCTTTTGGATTTTACATGTAATGATATTGCTTCATGCTCACTATATTCAATATGCCTTTTTTTTAAATTTAGAAATATTTTGCAATTTCATCTTTAATTTTTATAAAGGACTTCTTAGGTTGTTTTATATTTGTGCCATTTTACATCTAGGAATGAATTTCTATGTCTTACAGACTTGCATTGTCCAAGATCCATTATCTAAGTAATGACCTGTACAGAATGAGACAGAGGTGTAGAACTTTTGCTACCATTCCAGACATCTCAAATGAGACTTATCTCACACTTTTTAAAAAAGTGGTAGTAAATATTTCTTACAATATCTTCCACTGATAAAGTTAAAATTAAGCAAGTTTTTCCTCTTCACAATTAAAAAAAGAAACGTTTACATGACCTTAGGTCACTTGCAGGGTTTTGGAGGCTTTTCCTAGTTTAGTTTCAAAGGGAACAGGTATTATGAAAGGGAACATGTCTAAGCATGTTTTTCACAGGCTAGGGAACCTATGTGCTTTTAAATACACCTGTAGATAGAAGCATTCAAAAAATTAGGAAGGATCATAAGCATTAAATGAGCTGGGAGTAGAGCCTTTATCAAATGGAGGTCTCTGAGGATTCCTACACAACATATTTAATAATTATCCTTAAAATGCTAATGTAAAACTATAAGGTGCATAAGTATTTAGTTCTTTTTATATAATAAATATATGTGAGATAAATAATAAGTGTATTTAGTTATTTGTTATAAAGGTAATGTATAATTTGTATGTAATAATTTTTATCTTATATGTATTTATTATATAAAAAGAAAGAATTATGTATACAGCTCATAGTTTTACAATAGCATTTTTAGGATAATTGTTAAATATAATGTAAATGAATGTATATGTTTATATACACATCACTTCCATTTCTTGTATATCCCATCTGCTTTCATGTCACAGTCCACTGAAAAAAATTCAACAGACCGTTTAGGTTCTTTGGAACGAGAACATAGTAGAAGCACTCTGGAGAATCCTCCAGAAAGAACTGCTAACAAAAGCAGGTGCATCGGGTAGGAGGTAGTATTTACCAGGTTCAGTTCACTACAGTGTTCCTTGTTTGAAAGACATGTAATATATCTTTTAAATTTAGTTTTATGTCTGCCATTTTCATCATGTCAGGCTTAGGCAGTGAATATTATAAACTGCAGATAATTTCTCTGAGACAGAGTTCTGCCAGCAGGCCAATCTGCATCCTGGTCTGTCATTCACACTTCAAGTAAATTGAATAATAAAACAGTAATTTTGCTATGACTAAGTATCTAAAGCGTTTTGACTCTGAAACAAATACCTTTTCTGTAGTTGTTTTTTAATTTTATTCTGATGACTTAAAGATGTATAAGTAAATATATCTACATATCTATATAAATATATCTATGTAAGTAAATATATCTACATGTAAAAATACAGCCTCACCACACACATACTCTAGGCATCAACAAAAATTCTGATTTAGTGTCTGACTCAAAAGAGATATGCTGAAACCACCTCAAGGAAAAGATAAAGTTGCCTTTTCAGTTTCCAGTTCATTAGAAGAGCTGATTGAATTTGTGTGCCTGAACCATGACGGGAGAAACTCTTGCTAATAGATCTATTTTTTTCATTTTAAAGGGTCTACAAGACCATCAGGGAAAAAAGTATGACTCAGTCAAATAGGTTTTGTTGTCAAAAGTCTGACTGATAATTAGTCAGTCTGATGATTCGCGCTTCTTGCAGTATAACTGTGTTGTGTATAGGTGTGGTGAAGACTGACATCCCATTGCAGAATTGACGTGCAAGTATTTCCAGGTGGGAGAAATAAGAATTCTCTTACAGATACATTTTCAAAGGAAGTGACTATAGTCTTTTAGTACTTAGTAGGATGTCCCCATGTCTTAGTCTGCTTAAAGGTGGTGGGTTTTTTTAATGTGAAGAGCTGCAAACATCACTCAGGATCCTGAGAACTTGCTTCCTGTGAGGCAGTGGAGGGATCCATCCATTTGCCTCAGCTACTTAAGCATTGCAGTTTGTTTTGACATTTGCTGGCCTTGCTGTGACTAAGTGGAATATTGGGTATCTTAGATTTAGTTAGGATCAGGGTCCAGTATTATGTCTATGATATTGAGTCAGGAAAGAATCCCTTTAAAGGGCAGTTTTTTATGCACGCAGTGTTTGCTTATGATTGTTTCATTGCAAATCCATTAATAAACCATAATTCACGTCACTTCCACAGATTAAAAGTGCAAAGTGATGGCACAGGAATAGATTTCATTGCATATGTGTGCAGTTGGATGTTGCTACAGAAAAGTAGCATACCTGTTCTGTGTGCTGGTATTTACTCTCTACTGTTGGCATCACTTCCAACGTAATTTCACAGTTCTCTATTCCATGTTTTCTATAAAATGTTTTAAAATACACCCAATTTCCAAGGCATTTCATTGTTTAAGGCCTCTTGGTTATCACTGTGAGGAAAAGGTAGGAACCACTGAGGGTGACTGAGTAATGATTATGTATTTAAAAGACTACTTAAGAGAAAACAAAAATAGGAAGCAGAACAGTGTGTCAACAGATTATTTTTTTTAACTGTACCTGTGTAATAAAACAGTTGTAGGACACTGAAATTATGACAGAATTGCTGAATTTAAACAATATTTAAAGAACTGGGAATGTGAGTAATAATACCCTATAACAACAATTTTTATGTGAGAGTCAAGATTGTAGGAATTATTGTAATCAATTTGATCATGATGCATTGCTTTAAACTTTCTGTAATGAGTTTGTGAATGAAATTTCACATTTGTAAATTTATTCCAGTGTCAGTTATTCTGTGCAGTGTTCTGTTTAAGACACAATGCAGCTTTTTGTTGCCCTTGTCTTTTAACCTGTGACCTGCATGAACCTGTTTATACAAGCATCTTCAGCCTTATGCTGGCAGCAGTGATGGTTTTATTATACAGAGATTAGGGCCGAGGAATTCTGGTTTTGGATATCAAGGGATTAGAGATTGTTTGGAATACATCCTTACATTTTTTCACTTTATCCAATTGTTTCTGTTATTCTAATTTAAAAATAAATAAAAGAATACAAAATTCTCCTGTCAGTGGTGTATCTTTTAGCAGCTGAGGTGAGGAAGCAGTATAAACTAACACATCCTCTCAACAGCTGAATGAGTTTCTTCAGTAGAAAACCTCCTTTAAAATTGATGGTGTGCTGCAGCATGCAGAGTATTAAGGAAAGGAAATATTTATAGTTTTTTCTGCTGACTTCTGACCCTTGAAATTAAAAGCACTTTCCCCACCCCCTCAGTTGCTGTTAACCCTCAGGAAAAATGAGTCGCTTTTCTTGGCAGAAAGTGGTTTTAACAACATTAAGATAATACAGCTGTCTTTGAAATACAATAATGTACATAAGAATGTCTGAAACATTAGCCCAAACTTAGACATGCCCCACAAATTTGTTGACCCTTTTTACATTGCTGCTAAAGTTATGCAGAACATCCATACTGAGTAGTTCTATTTACACTGTTTTTTTTTTTAAACCAAAGAAGTACAGTTGGAAACTGTTTTGAAATTTTTTCTGTTGATTAATGACAAGGTCCCTAAGTCGTTCACAACTGTATACTTCAAATGAGGCTTTTAAAAATATTGAAAAATTGGTTACAGCTGGCTGCACACCCTGACAGTTGAAAATAAAACTCCCCTACCAGTCATAACTAGAAATTCAATTTAGCTTATGCACAGTGAGAGCAACAAAACATAGTTTCTTTCCAAAGAGGCGACAGTGCAGTCAGAACTTCTACAGCTGCCTTTCATGCACTGATAATTAAAAAAAAAATCAAAACAAAATCCCTAAATGGAAAATACACACTCCCTTTGTAATTACCTATTTCAAAGCTGTAATTGAGCATTTCATTATAAAGATGCTAATCAATCCAGAACAATACCCCTGGGACAGCACACACGTCCAGAGACATAACGGTTATAATAGAAATGCTGCAGAAACTTTACCGGGTTATGATTAGTTGCTCAAGCATTTCCGTTGTGAAAGATGGAACTCCCACAAGGTGTATTGCAGTCTTCCATGTAGAACTTCAGGCTCATCTTCTAGGCTTTAGATATATGGGAAAAAAAAGATATTTTTTCATCGGTATAAATAAGCAGAATGCATTCGTTTAAAAAAAAAAAAAAAGTTTTCCTGCATCTAGGCATATTCTTAGGTAAAACAAATGACTGTGAGTAAAGGAAGCCAAAAGAGGAATTGTCTTTCTAGATTATGTTTAAACAAATGAACAAACAAAATTCGAAAGTATCATTATTTGCAGCTCCCTCTAAAATTTTCTATTAATATTTTATCACTGTGAGACAGTGCTAACACTCCAGGAATGACTGAGTCCTGAGTAACCAATGCCATTTACAGCCCTCTTTCATTGTGTAATGTGCACATTGTGTAATGTGCACAAATAGTGCTTCCTGTGGAATTTGGGTGTCTCTGTCACATGGGTGGCATCTTTCTGGAGAGGGAGCACAGCAACTTTCATGTGTCTGTGTTTGGGAATTAGTGTTGTGGTAACATGGAAGCTCATGGTGCCAATACAGAGAATTCCGTAAAATTACACAGCAGGTTTCCTCCGAGTATTACAAATAGCTTTATTTCATGTTCTAATGAGAGAATTAGTGTAAGCTGAGTCTTTGGAAGTTTTGGAATATTTTAATGGAACTGTCTGAAGGCTTAAAGTTATTGTGTACTTTCTCACAGGATACTGCTTTTTGTGATCACAGCATATGGTATTTTGTACTTTGTTGTCTGGTACAAAGCACCAGGGTAAAATTCTAAAATGTTTTTTGATAGCCACCTGTCCTGGTCCGGCGACACCACCTATATGAACTCTTAATATTTCATTAGTTCTGCCTAATTAGAAAGAAGTGTGTAGTTGAAGGTTAGGATCTTTCTTTAGTTTGGCTGTCGTAGCAGTATGTTTACAGACTACTACTTTCCAGCTAGAAATCAAAGAGCAGAAAGCATAGGGAAAAAGCAGAGGTCCTGGAAGTCTTTGTGTATGAGGCATGTGTCTGAAAGACAGATAGGTTGTCTCTTCTACCTTTTGATACAAATTTGAACCCTGCCAGTCCATCCTTTTTGTGATTGTGTGTGTACGTTCTTAAACCTTGCTCTGCAGGTGTTGTGCTTTGCTGGTTGTTAAATGCATTGCTTTGTCTTATATCTTTATTTTTTTATTCCTTTTGATACTCAGATTATCAAAGACTCTGAAACTCTGAATGACGGAGCGCTTTAATCTAAACCACCATCTTTTGTGTTTTCTCAGCTACATATTTATTGCAGAAGGTGGCAAACATAATTAGTATAATAACCTCCCTTTTGTGTCCTGTCTTCAGTCCAGTTTCTTTCTTATGCCTTTTGCCTGTTCATTTAGAAGACCAACTGTCAGTGGTGTCTGAAGTTTGGTTACTTCACCAGTTTAATCTTTTGTAATATTTTTCTTCTCTGTTAAATCTTACTGATTTAAGAAGGAAGATATCACAGATTGCCTGTTTAAGATACTGTCATGTTCATAACTAGTGAGAGACGTGATTAAGTATATATATACAAACCAATAGTGTGTAGGAAATTCTTTAGCAGGATGGAACTACTGCAGTATATGGGGAGGAAACCAATTGTTGCTAAATATGGCATCACCTGTATAATATTATTGTGAATATGCGTACCCTGTCCATGTCACAATGTGCTATTGGTATCTATGTTACAGCAATATTTCCATAGCTGTATACAGTACAGTTCAAATTTATTCTTTCTCATACTCTTTATGAAAATAGCATTCATTTTGGTGGGTAGCACATACTCTCACTTTCTTACTGAGAATGACCAAAAGAGGCTACAAAAGAAGCTGAAGATTACACAATGTCAATATGCAATTGGCAATTTTGTTATAAATTATCACCTTGTTGCTAAGGCCAGCATGTTTGGAAGAGACTAAAGTCATAGTTAGTTTTTCTTTAATAATCAGCCCAAAAAAGTGAGTGTTTGGGGAAGCCGTTGCAGGACTTAGATTTGAAAAGTACTTGCTGAAATCTTTGTTCAAAAAGACATAAAACCAGTGAATAATATATGGAATATACATAATGCATTTCAGTCTGTTCTAGCAGTCTATAACAGAGTTGTAGGAGGATGAGCCACAGGTCTAACAGGGATTTATTTTGATTATCACATTCTTGTATCTAAGACATGTGTGCCAAGTTGCCTGGACAAAACAATGTGAATGAAAGCCCTGGGTATAGAAGTTGCACCACTTCAAAGCACAGAGAAAATCTTAACCTCAAAAATGAGAAATGACTGTATGCATACTACTCAATGCTTTGTACAATCTCTGACTGTTAGACTGTTAAAACAGTAATAGGTTTTACGATGGAAATCTTCTGTTGTTGTTGTTCTCTGTTTGCTTTAACCAAATCAAATTCAAGGGGTCTGTGGGGATATAAGCTTTCTGCTTCTCACTTTCTGTTTGAAGAGCATTGAGGTATGGGTTATATGAAGCACCTGAAGTGCCACTTGAAGTGGCCAGTTTAAGCCCCTCGTTACTACTAATTGCAGGTGAAGCTATAGTTTTTAATGTGGTCTGTAAAGAAAAACACATTTTGAACTGTGCTGTCTGCCCCTGATGATGATTTTATGATTTTTATTTGGTATCAAAACTGTGTTATCAACATTAGGACATTAGTTTGGTATCTAGAAGTGCACCCAGTCATACTTTCTTAATAAGGAAGCTTCCAGCAATAAAATATCTGCAGGCTTTTGTTGACTTTTAGCTCTTTTTCAGGGTTCATAATATTACTTTTACTTTTGCTTTGAGTGTAATAAAAAGTATTGTGTATTACAAAGGTATTTTCTAGGTCTCATCTTCTTTTTTTCAAAAGAGGAACTGTGGACAACTGTGTGCCGTTAGGCCATATCTTAGTATGAGAAATACATAGTGCTTTTATTGCTTCAGGAAGTTTTTGTACTTTATTATCAAATCATTTTATAATGCCAACTACTTTTGAAAAATAACTATTTCAGCTCTCCATCTCTTCCTCTAATATGATTGTATTGCCATCAGCAATGTTATAATAAAGTGCAGTCAGGCTAAACTAGCTGCAGCTGGATTACTGTCCTGTGTGTACTGCAAATTCGCTGTCTCAGTCAGTCATGCTTCAATCTGATTAGGCAACAAGTATATTGGATAGTATTGAAACAAAAATATAAAGCGAAAAGGAAAAAGAAAAGCCATAAAGGAAGAAACTGCAGAGTAATATAATAGAGAAAAGATGCCTTGCAATGTTGAAATCACATTTGACCTGTTAGCTCCAGACTTGCAAATATATTTCTAGCTTTATTATAGTATCTGCAGTACCCAGTATGCTTCAACCACACCTGATCCTAAAGGCGAGGTCCAGTCTGAATGTTTCACAATTTCCATGCTGAAAAGACACAGAACAGGCAAAAGTCTTCTAAAACAGAGGTGGCTCTTTAAATATAAGCAAGGTTAGCAAGCCTGTGTCATGTGTATAGCAGTGGAGCTATACGATCATTCTCATTGCTAGGTTGTCCAAATACCTAGGTCTGGGAGGAAGCAAGCCGCTAAAAGATTCTAACTCTGGCAGTAACTGTGATCCTAGAATTGAGCTGCTCATCATGCAGTCTAGATGTTCTCCTTAGGAGTGGTGCTTTTCTGTAAGACTGCTGGGAGCATCTTCTTGAAAGCTGGCTTTGGAGCCCATTTTCCTGGGAGTGTCTGATGAGTATGTGGTATATGGCCCAATGGCTTTATGAACATTTTGGTATGTGGTCTAGACTTGTACTCTAGACCATTCACCAGCTTTGTTGCTCTTCTTTGATGCTCTCCAGAACCTCTATGTATTCTAGGTGCTGCCTCACCAGTGCTGAGTCCAGACCTGTTGATAAAAGTTAGACTTGCTATTCTCTAGGCTAGTGTTTACCTTTTCTAAATGCAGAAAAGTAGATATTCGACAAACTATATTGTGGGTTTCACCCTGTTTCTTTTCTGTGGTTGGAGAAAGAGTATAATAATGCAGGTTAGCCAACATATTTATTTTACCTCCTTTGCTTTAGCTGCTTGTCTCCCCTCCCCTCCCCTCGCCTCCCCTCCCCCCTCCCCTCGCCTCCCCTCCCCTCCCCTCTTTTTCCTTTTTCCCTTTTTCCCCTTTTCTGCTTTCTGTCTTTTTTCTTTCCTTTTTTAGTTGTTTTTTTTGATTTATTTTTTTTTTGGTGGCAAGAGTCAAAACAGAGTTAGGTTTTGTTAATTTCTTATATGGGCAAAATCAGAGCTAGACTATTTCAGGATAACTATAGCTAAGTAATTTACGGGGATCTTGGGTTACAGGAGTTAAGACTGGGATATTGGCAGAGTTTGTGTTATTCAGGCTAGAAGTCAACCTTAATAGAAGATGTTTCATTTTTCCACTTAACCTATTATCTGTGGCTTTGTTATATGTTTTAAATTTTTAGTATAGATTCTCTTAGTATAGGTGTATTATCTTAGTATAGATGTATTGCTTTAATATGCATTGGCAGATAATATTGTATCCTTTTTTCCTCTAGAAAGACTATTTTTACCTCCACAATTCAGTCATTATCAGCACAATACTTTTTTTCTCAATCCAAGATTTGGGAGGCATAGAGTTAAGAACACAGAATGCTCTAGTGAATTGTTTCTGCACCATGAATGAGAAAAGTTCTTATAATATGCAGAAGTGACGAAGATGTCAGAAGTTTGGAAGCATTGATATATGTGACAACTTACTAACTGGTATTTTAGTTCATGATTTAGAATGTGAGTGAAGCTGTGTAAAGATCAGGCTAAGCAGGGTTTTCTGTGTATAGTTTAAGTCTATATATGAGCATCAGTACTTTTGGAAGTAAAAAAAGATGAACTATTAAACAACTTTCTACATGAGAAAACCCTATGATGTGATTTTTAATGTACCTTGCTGTCATTAGATTCATTTATTCACTAAATTAATTTAATTTATCTATTTCTTTTATTTCTTCGGTTATTGAAAATCCATTTTCTGTTTTGCATGGTAACAGAAGAATCCTTGTTGAAGTCCAAAACAGAATTACAATGCAGAATCAGGTTGAATATATTAAGCTGTTTCGTATAAGTAAAATTCCACCTATCACTGCAACTCAGAAGTGCTATTATAGTGACGTAGTTCAAAGGCTTGCTTGAGATCAGAAACCTGCTGTTTCCAGGGTGGTTGCTCACTTATGTTGGAGTAACTCTTGTAGAGGAATGATAGAGGAGCATTAGGGTTGTTTATCCAGGGACTGATAAGAATAAGCTTTGGAACACTCAACACATCTCTCTTTTAAATTTCCTAAGTCATGTGGTTTTCATTTTGGCTTTTTTAAGAATGAAACCAGAATGAAACATGCAACTTCCCCAGCAGGTCAACTATGAAAACTTTTATCGTGTTTAATCAATGAAAGAGCAAGAACTTCTGACACTTTCTCTCATTGCTTTGGAAAATACATTTAATTCTCTCTAAAAGACATTGTTCTACCCAGAGGTATTTCTGAATTGAGTTTATGCATTTTTTCCTATTCTTTCCAGTAAAGATTCAGCTGTCAGTCATGTTCTCGCAGCCAAGATTTGTATATGAAATCTGTTTATTTTCTTCTTTAAGAAGGGATCTTGGTTGATAGGTAACGATATGAAGTTTTGGCACTTCTTCCCTGACTTCGTTCTAGTAATGTTTCAATTTGCTTTTTTGTATCTCTTCACTTGCACATGTATGGTACTAAAAATCTGTGGCTAGGGAATGGATGTAATTTAGGATTGTGGGTGTGATGACTGAAGTGTAGAAACAGAATGTCAACAGAGTCTTCTGTTTCAATCTCTGACTGCCACTTGTTCTTAGAGAAACACTGGTTGTTTTTTTTTTAAATGTAAGGTGTATCCAGTTGTTTTTCCGTAAGTCCTTGTGGCAGATGGGAAATGGTCATAAACTGAAATCCTGTCTCTGAACAATTTCAAACTTCAGAAAAGCTGAACTAGAAGTCCTATTTGTGCAATAGCACAAATGAGCTCTCATATCTTCACGTTCCTGAATTCCAAAATTTTGTAAGTTACTGGGTTTTTTTTCCATGTTGCTCCCTACATCTGCTCTGACTTCTTTTTTGTCTGTGTTCAAGTCTCTTCTGAGAGCTGTTCCCTGCTGTGCTAAATTTCTCTGTTATCAAGCATTTATATGCTCATGCAGGCATGGAAGAGCAAGCAGATACATAAAATTAGGTTAGTTTGGGTTTTTTGTGGTTTTTTGATTGTTTGTTTGTTTTTGGTGGCATTTTTGTTTGTTTGTTTGTGGTTTGTTTTTGTTTTTTTTTTTTTCTTTTGTTCTAAGAGTTGCCTTCAGGTAAGCATTTTCTATGTCTTGGAGCAGGGACCATCTCCTCCCGAGTACTGTGTTAGCACCTAAAATATTGTTTTTGGTACCAAAGTAAACAGACTGCAGTGAAGTAGTTCAATGTTCAGATGTTTCATTCACCCAGTTGATCCTTTTGAGTATAATTCGTCCATGTGTCAATGCCCATGTGCTATCATCTGCCATGCCCCACCTGAGGAGAATTCTTTTGTGACTCCACATTGAACACTCTGAGGGGCTGGACGTCTCCACTTTTACTGACCCTTTTGATAGATACCACTAACCAGCAAAAATCTGTCCTCTTACTACATATAAGCTAGTGACAGATATATCACCTAGTTACCCCCTTTGGTGTTCACTTTTGTATTAACAATTTGTTTGTCTGGGGAAAGAAACCAAAATAGCTGTTGTGCAAGAAGTTATTGATACGTAGGTCTTTTAGAGATATTGTAAGTGTCATTTTTAATTATTTAATATAGAAGTTAGACCAAAAATATCCTAAAATTTATCTGAAAATAAAACTAGCTTTTATTAAAGCTTCATGAAAAGAATTTTTTTTTTAGTTACTGTTAATCTCTCTGTAGGTATTGCGATTAGTTTTCTACCAAGGAGAAGCCCCGTCTTTCTGCACTGACACAGTGTGAATGTTGAAACAGGGGCTGCTAAGAGAATACCTCACTCTGGATTCATTCTGCAAGACAAATGTTGGCTCTCTGAGGAGGAGGCTGGTATAATCTGGTTCTGCAAACACTGTTTGTGTTTTCTTACAAACCACACTCCAGATGTAGCAAACCATTGTCAGGAGGAAATAGAAAAGGGAAGAAACTACTTCATTTAAGAATTAATAATGCATTAGATGAACATTTTACTTTGGAATTATGAAGGTGGCTTAATTTAGAAGTTAACACTTGTTCGTAATTGCATTTAGTCCTTGTAAAGAATTGCATCTCTATGTTACTTTTCACAAATAAACCAAGTATAGACCTACATACCAGATGGTTGGTACAACTGTCAGTAACAGAGTCCCTGCCTAAAGCTATGGGGTTTCTGTAGGTAAAGCTGAGGCAGACTTGCGTGGAGAACCTTGATAACACCTGATTGTCTCTTGGATTGCTTCTCTAGTGTTATCAGCCCATAATCTGCATGCCTTCGCTAACTGTATCTTCAACTCACAACAAAAAGGACGCACTCACCATCTTTATTCAAGTGCTTCTGTTTACTTGGCCTAAAATACTAGAAGTTAACTATGGAGGCATAAGCAGGTGAAGAGAGAAAACAACAGGCAAAGGGTCTCCTGGAAACCTCAGTGTGTTTATCAGGTTAGGTAAAGGCATGGCACTGGGAAGCAAAGAAAGGAAATACTCAGGGCTTTGGTTTTTATGATCTAAGTGATAATATCACCTTCAAAGAAGGGACAATGAGAGCTTCCTAAGTGCTTGTATGTGCATTTAGAGTGATGGAATGGGTTTTTTAATTAAAAAAGTTCATTTTTCTTCTCTTTCTTTGCCAGTTTTTTTGGATCCATCCCTTCAGTCACAGAAGCGTTGTAGAGGATAAATGCATATTCACATACCAGGATCATGAGATTTTTAAAATTCCTCTTTTTTTCTCCAAGAAGATAGTAGTATTTTTCCTGTTAGATACCACATTTAATATTTTGATGGGAGTGTTTGGAGTATGTGAAAATAATCCCCTGTTAAAAAACAGTTGTGTATAAACAAGCATCGTTGTGGTGACCTTTTTTTCCCCCTCCTCTGCTCCCCTTATTAATTAATCAGCATTCTTTCCACTTCCTCCCTTGCTAAAGGGAGCAGTTTATGGTTCAGACACAAATCTTACTACCTGTCACATTTCTTCCATTCACCTTCACTTGTCAGCTAGTGTGTTTGTGTGCCAATAAAAAGGTAAGGTTTTGTCCACAAGTGAGCTGTCTTTTGAGGTAGTTCAGGGCTCCCTTGTAACTCCTGCAGTTTAGAAGAAGCAAAATCGGAATCACCACTTCCTTGAAAGTACATTTCATACATCTCCAGCTTTGTGATAGCATTGGAATCATTATGTAGCAGTTGGCTGTGATACGCTTGCACAGACGCAAATTGAGTCCGACAGGACTGGTGTCTCATGGACTTTGCTGTCATTTGAAATGCTGCCATGAAGATGGCAGCGATGAAAGGCGGGAGCTGGTGCCTTCAGCACTTTGCCTATGAAGATTTCTTAGGTTTCTATTTTTTGATGGCAGTAGCTGATTCAAAGGATAGTTTTACAAAAGAGATTGATAACAGCCATAGATTTCTAACAGCTGCTTATGTCTTTTCTTCGTTGAGTAGATTCTTTGAACATTGCACTGTACTGTAAAATGGGCTCTTTATACCACCCGCAAATCTGTAAGATCTATCTAGTGGAATGGTAATTAGTATAATTTTTTCTCCACCCTTTTTGTTTTTATCTTCCCTGCATGAAAACCACTCAAGTGTGGTAATGAAAAAGATAGTATCAAACTTGCCAAAGTTTATACCTTGCAGACCCTTCTAAAAGTAAAATTACATTTCAGTGTTATTTTAGTGACAATATCAGACTATTTGGGGATATCTCTAGTATTTCCTGTGAGAGAGAAAAATATTTTTATATTCCAATTTCTGTTATTGCTCATGTGTGGTAAATTTGGACAACAATGAGACACTGTTTTTTTAAATCAGGTACTTCATCTGTAGTGCTCCCAGTGTATCATTTTCAATTACGCATCATAGTAAATGAGATGGATTGAATTGGAGTCTCAGCCCTTTATTCAGTGTGGGATTTCTGTTTTTTCTGTTAGGCATAATTCAAATATGGATAGGAAATCCCAACAGGAATTTTAACCTTTGAGAGTTGTTGAACTATGCAATATGCTGGCATTTGATGTCTAGCTTTAAGAACACCTCATGAAGCAGATTTTGCTGCAGTATTCTTACTAGATGCCAGGGCATCAGCTCCTAGTATGATACTTGCAAATGGACTTTTTATTTTGGATATTGAATCCACTCTGATTCCCTTCTTGCAACATGAGTATTCCAGTGATATATTGTATTTCATTAACAATGACAGTTCTTGTGATTCAGAAAGTGCTGTTGAATACAACAAAAGATCCAGGTGCTTGATTATGGTAGAAAAGGTGTATGAGAAATATGTTGAAACAGTGCTAACATATACTGTACCTTGAATCTTCTGGTATATGCCAGTAGCTCGAAATGAATCACGTTTCTCCCTTATCCTTTTGGCTTTTAAAATTGTTTAGCCTCAATTTGTGAATGCTTAGAAAAAAACAGAAAATTTCTGCCCTATTCTGCTAAGTGTATTTTTCTCTTTTTCTTATGTTTTCCACAGGTTCTGAAAATACTTCATCTGAAATTCCAGACTGCACAGACTCGCATTGGCTTCTAAGCCAGTGAGAACAAGGCTTCCAAAGCATGCTGGTGCCAAGCTGTCGGATGATGCACATTGTCAGGCCAATGGTGGTACTCCTGTGCTTGCTACTCTATGCCGATGCCGAAAGTAAGCTTATTATTCATTTGTTCTTAGGTCTTGGGAATGATGAACAGTTTTGTTTCAGCTGGTGGTTCCTAAAAGTCTTGGAATGAGTCTCCTTTTGAGTAGTTCTTAAAACACCATGAGGTCCTCTCTAGAACACAGCTAGTATTTGAACAGGGTTATTTATGCAACTTTCTTACAATTTTTCTTCTTAATGCTCCTTTTCTTAAGCAACTAAAGGTTCCTGCTCAGATGGTGGAGACCACTGCCACAAAGTTACATAGTCAAAACAAAGACCAACCTTGCTTAACCAGACGTTGGTCAAATCCCTTAAAGACATCTATTACTCTTTGAATATTTCTTTCTTAACTTTGGTTTAAAAAAACAAAACAAAACAAAAACACCAAAAAAACCCACCCAAAATGAAACCACCCCCCCCCCCCCCAATTAATAATGTCCAGTCCAATTAAAATTCCAGGCCCTTTCTAACTGCCACAACAGCTGTTCTAATGTATTATTTCCTACAGCTGTCACAGAGTACAGTATCCAAACAAATCAAGCAGAACTGAAAATCTAGTGGCTAGCCTAAATGTGTGACAATTCAGTGAGGAAAGGCACCTATGTTTACTTGTACTGAGGGGAAACTGTTGGATTTCGGTCAATTAGCTTACCTATTAATGGGAAGATAATATCTTCTTTTTAATTAGGAAATCATTAGGTCTGCCTTGTTTACATGTGTTCCTTCTCCCAGCTGTCCTGTGGCTTCTTGCAGAAGTAATGTGCAAATGAGAAAAGCCATTTGCTTTGCACCTGTTGACCTGCAGGTTTACTACAAGCTGACTGCTGTTTGCTTCAAACTGACTGTTAACATTCACTTGATTGAGAGCTATTTTCCTGTTGAATCTTACTGATTCTGTGCAGATACATAACTGATCAATAACTTTGTTCCAGCTCTGACTTTCAAAGACTTCTGTGGTTTTTCACACATTGTGTAAAACAAAGGAGCAGTTGAATTAAGTAGGAACACACAAGAATAGAAACAGTGTCAGTAAAGTTGGATAAATCGGTTCTTAGTAAACGCATATTGAAGAGTTCTTTATCACTCCACTTATCACCTGCATTCTGGGTATACTAAATGACAACAATAAAAGAGATATAAAATCTTTCCACTTCCATGTGTAATAAGACTGCTTTCTTTTAACTGTAGCTCTATGAAAGTTAAATAAATGAGAAAAAAGAAAAGAAAACATACATGTTTGTTGAGTACTGACAGCTGAGATTCTTTGGCCCCTTTCCAGGTAGATAATGACCAACTGGGAAGATTGTGTCTAAGGTGAAGCCAAGGACATTTTAACACTTTAGCCAGCAAATAATTAATTGGGAAGTTGGCCCATATATTGGATGTTTCTGCAGTTGTAGTATACCACCTATTTTAAAAGTAAATTCTGTGCTTAGCAAACATAGATTTTTTGGAATCTGGTGTATCTTTTCTGCTTCAGATAATGGAATGTCCAACCTCCTTTGGGCGAGTAGGAAATGTTTTTTTTTTTTGGTTTTCGTAACCCCAACTGGATATCAATCTGCAAAAAACAGTCTAACCCCAGAAATTCCTTTGTTAGTCCTTACTCGTGAGGAAAGGTATAGTCTTTGAAATCAAGTTACGTTAAACAAAAGGTTCCTTCTTTCATCATGCTTCTCTGTGGGGACGAAGGATAGCTTTTTTTTAAGGTTAGTATGGAGGTATTTCAAAATTGGCTGGTGTCCTGGTATAGTTTCTAAGGGAATTTTTCCAAAGGGTTTTTTTAAGGGCTTGTTCAAAACTGCTGTATTCCACTTATGATTCTTTTTTACTTTAAATAACATGAAGCAAAATGGAAGTACTCTTTGCTGGGAACAGCTAGGATGACTATGTGGTGTTGCCAGAATCTATGGAGTGTCACATACAGAGTAAAGTTTGTAAGATGCACAAGATCATCTTTTTGTGGGAGTTACGGTCAGTGAAACCAGTCTGGACAAGATGATGCAGTCTTAAAAGAAACTAAGAAAGAGTAAAAATGGTGTATTAATAAATGTTAATGTTAATATTAATAAATAGTAGATAAGTAATGTTTTCGAAGACAGATTCTTAATAAACATATTCTTTACGGGACTAGTGTATTATCTTTACTGGGGAACAAAGCAAAGGTCTCTTCAACAGATTAATTACTTTTTTTTCCTATTCCTTTTAAACACTGGTTTATACCATACTGTCGTATTATGTGATCATTAATAGTTTAATGTGGTTATGTTAACAGATAGTATGTCGGGAGTGATGTTAGTGTAAGTTGGAAACACCCTGCCCTAAACACCACTGGTCCTCTTTCGGAAATGCACAAATCAGCTGAGTTTTGTGCTAGAGGAACTCACATAAACCTTTATGATTTTGTATATTTCTCTTTGTAATTAGTACGTATTACTAGAGCTACAAGAATAGAGGATAGCCGAGCAAAGCTACATAAGGTTACCTTCTTGGAGGTATTTATAATGTTGCACTATCATCAATGGTTATTACTTAGTATCTATTGCATCTTCTTGTTATTAGCCAATAAGAGAAAGAAAGTAACAATTTAAAAATACTTCAAAAATAATAATTAAAAAAAAAGAAACCAGGAAGATTAAAAATAGTTAAAAGATTAGAAAGATTCAAATAAGAAAAATAGAAATACTGCTAGAATTTTGTAGCTAAAGTATAATGGAATGATCATTTCATTAACTATTTCTTTCTTTAAATAAATAGAAATGCTTTAAGACAAACTCATTTGTGCTATGTACTAGCCAAGATTTTAGGTCAGAGTCTCTGTTAAGACATTCCGGAATAGAGAATAAGCAGACAATTATGCTAAAAAGTGAAAGACTAGGTATCTCTAGTTTTAGGGTTTCCGTATTTTCTTAAGGAGAGAATTGAACTGGACAATATAACTTTCTAAGAACATAAGTGCAGTTTCTCACCTGATCATTTAAAAATACTGTTGACTTATTTAGAATTTTGAAAACTTTGTTGGTTTTCCCTGGTATTTTGTCAAGAGTTTTTGCCATGTGGGTAGGGATACTGTGAAATGCAGGAAGTGAGTAAACTCTTACAGGTACCGGGTGAATATGAAATGGTCACTTTAAATAGTCAAGCTTTTATCTAATCTGGCTAGCTCTTGTTTTCTCTTTTGACATTAACTTTATTTTCTGCTTAAAACTAATAAAAGTTGTGACTGAGAAATTGTACAAATGCGCACAATTTGTATAAATTAAGATAATGGTTTTTTTTACAAGGTGAACTTTACAGTTGAAACTGTTTTTTCAGCTTCATACATCCTTTCCTGCATTCCTTTACTTTCCAAGGAATTATAGACAGAACTGGATTTGAGAGGAGAGAGGAAAATCTTATGCAAGATTTTGTTCACTTGCACTGACTTGGTTTAAATTTGAACTAAAAGGTTGTGATACACCTAAGAAAAAACACGTCTCCTGCATTCTAGTCAGATTTGATTATTTAGTTTCCTTTACAATATAGTGCTGAAAACCATACAGGATATTCCTCTGTCTAATAATTTATGAGATTAAAGAAAGAGACCATGATTGCCAAGTAATTATAATGCACAGGCTTTTAATTTGCATAAATATTTAGGCATATACAAATGGTATACATTATATGGTAATGAATTACATTGTGTGCCATATATGTGTTTCTGTGGCTTCACATAATATTACATTAATGCTTTGAGTTGTAAATGAATGTTTTTGTGTTTTACCAGTCTAAAAGAGGAGTTCTTTGAGAGTGACAGTAACAATTTACTCTTACACACTGTACTTTGTTTATTTGGAAGATACACTGAATTTCCACAGGCATAGTTATTTTATGGTCTGGGTGAGAGAGAGCACAGGATCAGTGAGCCTTCTGTGTGCAGATGCACAGAAAGATGTTTCTTCTTCTTACATTATTAGCTTTTCTCCTGAGTTTCCTGAGGACTTGAAGAAAAGTTCTTGCTGTGCTGGAGTTGGCCTGCCCTCTGCTCTTTCAGATACTGCTCCTGTTTGTATACTCTTTGTATAGCCGACTGTTGTCCGGGGCTGTTCTTGAACTTCTTCACAAACACTTGGCAAGACTATGTCGTTTCCTTTTAGTGGGGAGAGGACACAGAAAAGGGGACAAAATTTTTGAATTTTTGTCCTTTTTTTTCTCTGTCACCAAGGAAAGGTCATGCCTTCCTTTTCCTTTTTCTTTTTTCTTTTTCTTTTTTTTCTTTTTTTTTTTTTCTCTTGTTAGTACCAAGGTAGTATAGAAGAGAAGATATATCCTGATGTTGCCATTGCATTGCATTCTTTCCAGAGTAATTGCGAATGGATAAGGAACTCATACTCTTCTGATCTCGCTGTGAAATCACTGTGAGTGGGATACAAGTAGCAAGCCCACTTCATGCTTTTGAAGAGGTTCCCAATAGTAGTTCTTAGCACTTCTGTTCTGTGTGCATACTACCCTCACAGCTGAGGGAGGGAATGAGACATCTTTGTCTCTCTCCATCGTTGTGAAAGACCTCAGACTCTGAAGTGTATTGGCATGGACTGGTAGACTCTCATGTGGCCACCTCTCAAAAGGGTATAGGATGGAAATGCCAAAAAACCCTTCCCTGGTGGGGATAAGTGCACTGTGCCCCTTACGTGTGTAACCAAGATTTGGTTCTTCCTCTTAATCCAGACACTAAGGTTTTGCTTGACTGAGCAAAGTAAGCAAAATTGAAAGGTGACAAAGTTACCTTTGCTTTTTTACCTTTTATTGTTAGTAAAATGAAGTCTTACTTGTAAGTATAAGAAGTGAAAAATCTCGAGGAATATTCTTTTAGTTGCCTCCATTTACGTTTGGTAATTGTAGCTTTTATGCACACTATGAAAGGATGTAACAGAATTCGCTGAGGAAAGAAAATATTTAGCCAACTTGTTTGTAGAAGGACTATCTGCTAGTTCACAGTGTTTATCATTGGCTGCCTTGTTCTCAATGGTGCGGATGGCAACTCTGTGAAAGCACTACTTCTCTGTATCTACTGAGAAATTAGTAATATCACATTGTTTGTCCGAAGAAAGGTACTTTTTTTTTTTATGTTTTCTAAATTAACTGGCAGGATAGGAACTACCTAGAAGTTTTCTGTTGTTTCATCTGTTTGATGACAAGAAGTATATATGTTTCAGAGATTCTTACGTAACAGATTTCTTTTCAAACTATAGAATAAGGTATGCTATTATCGCTTTCTGACCTCTGTAATGATGAGGTGTCAAGTTGATCACTGAGCTCAAAGAAATATATAAAATACTTTAAAAATTATTATTCCCAGCCTTTCTTAGTATCCTAGTTCTTGAAATTCAAAAGTTTAATTCATATTAATAGAATAATTTTCTGCAGATATTCTGCATCCTGCTTTTTAGTAATTAAACCAGTTGTCACAGCACACATCCTGTTCCTTCCCACCCTGAGAAGGGTCTGGTCACTAGCACTTCCAGATTCTGTGCTGCATTCCAGTTATTTTGTCTCTTTAATTCTTTTCCTTCATTCTTGGTTACATAGCTTCTGCTCTGACATTTTTCTTGTGCTGCTGCTTTTGAGATGATGTGTTAGAAGAGAAGCCACAATACTTCCTTCGTTCAGTAGAAGTGGTTGCAGCTGACTGCAAAAAGGCAAACAAATACTAGCCGTAAGCAATACATTTATTGTATATTGCTTCCATTCCCAATTGTTTAAAATGTGGATAATGCTTACTTCACTCTCTGGCTCCTCATGCACACCGGGAGGCTGTGCCACCATACAGAGAGACCTGGACAGGTTGGAGATCTGGGCAGAGAGAAACCTTATGAAGTTCAACAAGGGCAAGTGTAGGGTGCTGCACCTGGGGAGGAACAACCCCCTGCACCAGTCCAGGTTGGGTGCTGACCTGCTGGAGAGCAGGTCTGTGGAAAGAGACCTGGGAGTCCTGCTGGACAACAGGATGACCACGAGTCAGCAATGTGCCCTTGTGGCCAAGAAGGCCAATGTCATCCTGGGGTGCATCAAGAAGAGTGTGGCCAGCAGGTGGAGGGAGATCATCCTCCCCCTCTACTCTGCCTTGGTGAGGCCGCACCTGGAGTACTGTGTCCAGTTCTGGGCTCCCCGGTTCAAGAGAGACAGGGAACTGCTGGAAAGGGTGCAGCAGAGAGCTACAAAGATGATTAGGGGACTGGAACACCTCTCTTATGAGGAAAGGCTGAGGGATTTGGGTCTCTTCAGTCTGCAAAAAAGACGGCTGAGCAGGGACCTTATCAACACTTATAAATCCTTAAGGGTGGGTGTCAGGAGGATGGGGCCAGGCTCTTTTCAGTGGTGCCCGGGGACAGGACAAGAGGCAATGGGCACAAACTTGAACATAGGAAGTTCCACCTAAACATGAGGAGGAACTTCTTTACTTTGAGAGTGGCAGAGCACTGGAACAGGCTTCCCAGAGATGTGGTGGAGTCTCCAACTCTGGAGACATTCAAAACCCACCTGGACGTGTTCCTGTGTAACCTGCTCTAGGTGACCCTGCTCTGGCAGGGGGGTTGGACTAGATGATCTCCAGAGGTCCCTTCCAACCCTATGATTCTATGATTCTATGATTCTGTGATTCTATGTATCAGTTACATCATGCTGTCTAATAGAAAAGTCTTCACGATCTTCTCTACACCAGGATCAGGAAGGGTTAAAACTTAGTGCTAACAGGACAGTGATTACTTTTAACAAATGTTGGTGTGATTGAGACAAATTCTTGTTTAAACAGGATCTAAAGATGATAGGTTAGTGTTGGTGAAATGAAACATATGATGGCTATTTTTCCTCTGTTTTTTTTTTTCTTGTTCAATTTGGTTCCTTCATTTTTTTTTTATTTTTTTTTTTTAAAGAATTCCTGGGGTTTTTTCCCTGCTAATGCCATTCTTCTCCTTTAAAATTTTTTTATGTTCTTTGACAAGTTGAAACACATTCATGCAGTCCATATTGAAATTTTGTTTCTAAGCACTTGTCTAAAACGCTAAATCAACGTAAACAGATCTTCTGAAGTACTTACCTTACAGAAGGTAATTATCTGATAGTAAGTCTTGCAACTGGACATACGTAGTATCATAGAATTGTTTTTGTTGGAAAAGACCTTTAAGATCATCAAGGGGTTTACACTAAAAAAAAACCCTATTCCAGAATAGTGTCATAAACACTATATGCAGGCAAGCCCAATATGGAAATTATTTACTTTTTTTGTACGTGTACCTTTGGTAACTAGGACTAATTTTCTATCAAATTAGATTTAGATTTAAACTCTGATATCTTGAAAGAGATTATTTCAATTATTGCTTTCAATTATGGGCAGTAGCAAGAACTGTAAATCCAAAGATAAAAGGTTTCTGTTCTTTATTGGTGATTCTTTCAGCATCATCTATCTTTACATCTTAGTGTTGATAGCATCCATTTTATGTAACATATAGCCCCTTGTTTACATTGCTTTTTCTTTTAATAATGGTGATGTATGCAAGAGACTTTAAATATGGACTACCTTTTCTGAAAAATGTTTTATATTTTGTCTATATTTGTATATATAAAATGTTTTACATTTTTATATAAAATGTTTTTTTATAAAAAATGTTTTATATATAAAATGTTTTATATTTTATTTTATATTTTTTAAGGAATTTTTATGTGCTCTTCACAGTTCAACCCTAGGATATTTTCCTTGATTTTATGAAAATCGGTATATATAGTATCACAAAAGTAATTTTATATTGCACTTATTAAATATGATATCAAAAGACATCAAGTAAATCCCCCATCAGTTCTCAAAAGTTTTAGTCTGTGAGAAAAGTGTGACAGCTAGGTATACCAAACTGAAAGTGAAGCTTTGGAATATATGGGATAGTTGAGATGGAGAATCAGGGGAAGTGAAAACATTATGTGATCATTCCAAACGTACTGAGTCACAGAAACTACAGATAATATGGCTCTTTACATTAAAGCAAATTTGAATAATGTAATTCCAAGAGTAGCCATAATTACCACCATCTGTTTAACTTGCTTTAAGTTTCCAAATCTTAACAGCAAAATTGGGAACTGCTTGAGGAATATAGTTTTCCAATTCACATAGTTTTTAAGGTGTCTGGGTTATCTCTAAATTTATACATAACAAAACATTTCACAATTTTATATGAACAAAAGATTTGTGTAAAGTGTGGATTGAGAATTAAATATGGTTTACCAGGACTTTGGACTACAAAGTAAACTGAAGAACAACTTCAGAATGGTTCTCCTGAACATTTTTGTAAGTTTACCTCTGCAAATTTGAAGATTGCTTCCATGTCTGTTTCACAGCTGCTGTTAATTTAGGTAGTTGCAGGCCCCTAACTTCCAAAAGCAGAGCACTGAACAGTGCTGAGTCACAAACTCTGGAGTTCTGAGAAACCTTTAAGTCCTGACAACGTTGCCTGTAGCTTACTCTAGAGGCAGTGAAGTGTTTCCAAGTATGAAAGCCTACATCTTTTGGATTTTCTGGAAAGTATATAAAACCAGAGTTGGGAAATCCAGGATGTCCAGTCTTCCCAGACACCAAGAAATCTAGGTAAAGGAGCTGTATTTTAATGGCCCAACAGTATTGGACAAAACCACATTATTTAGATCGAAGTCAACTGTTAACAGAAAGCGTTTCTGGAGAAACTTCAGTACAAGTTTCTCACTGTGGAATTCCCTGCAGCGTGAGGAGTGACCACTGGCAGATAAAGGAATGTGGGTGATTAATATTCTCTTGTCAGAATTGGCAGAGAATTCAAATGTGTCTGTGTTTGCTAGATTGCTTAAGAACATGTCTACATAGTTTAAAAGTTTACTAAAAGTACATATCATAGTCTTAATATGGGAGCAATTCTTAATGAAAAAGAAAGGAGAAATGCCAATATAGAAATTTTAGGGGTTTTTTAGGTTATATTCACATAGCACAACAGCTGCTGTGGTGGTTTACGATATTTTCACTCCTTATCTGAGGTTTAACCCTCAGTGGCTGAAATGGAGAGAAAATCGTGAGTAGCAGCATCTGTTTCAGCAGTGAACTTCTAACAACAGCTATAGCAATTTATAGTAATCTGAAAATATATAGGAAGATCACCATTCTCTTTTATTTCCACCCTATCTTTCAGAAAACCACCTCCCCCCCCAAATTGTTTATGTATAGGATCTTCCTATCTTAAATAGTATCTGCTTGAAGCTATATTTATTCAATATAGTTAGGCAAATAATCTTTAATGTAATCATTTCAAAATTTTGGAAATATGCACATTAATTTCACTGCTTCCTTCTTCTAAAGGTAGAAATATGAAGAATAAAGTTACATCTTGAATTTAAATTGGTATAAAAGAGGTGTATAAATTGGTATGGTGGCTTTCACTGAGTTATACAAGACTGTAATGTACACGTAATGAGAAAAATGAGTGGAGAATTATAATATCAGTTGATGAGAAAAGAGTTCATGTTGTATAATTGAAAAGAATATATTGATAAAGGACAATTCAAACTTGAAATTACTCATACAAGGTGAATGCAAATATGTGGCAAATGATCATTTCAGTTTACAAGAAATTCTGGGGCATGGCTGTAAACAGCACTTTGAACATAGTCTCGCTGTGCAAAGTAATAGCAAATAACACAAGGCTGTTGTTCAGGAAAAGAGTTCCATAGTTTAAAGTTTAAAAGTTTAAAATTCTTTCTATTGGGATATAAATTCTTCAACTAAATGTATCTATGAAATTTAACCAGACAGAGTTTTTGTTCTTGTTTGTGCTTAAGAAGCTAATTTTTAAATTACTGTGTATTTTTCAAGCTTTTCTCTTCAGTAGTGCTGCATATAGATGGAAGGGAGGCTCCACTACTGTTGATTTTTTAATTCTTTTTTGGCACATGCAAATGTGGAGAAGGAAGAAACAAGAAGGGAAAGTGATACTAAATTTATTTTGGCAGTGAGTGTTAATTAAATATGGGCATTATATATGGTCATTTTTCTCCTCCAAGAATTTCACATATGCTTTAGAAAAATTTATAAAATAACTGTTGAGAACATTGGCAGGTGATTGGAGAGAAATAAAGGAAATGAGGAGATTATTGGATGTGGTATAAACCTTACTGCACCCACATCTTGCATACAAGAATACAGTCTGATATACATATCTCAAGAAGACATAACTAAGTTAGGTAAGATGCAGACAATGGCAGCTAAAATGGTCAAGAGGATGGAAGAGCTGCCATGTGAGAAGAGACTGAAAAGGCTGAGAATCCTCCATTTTCAAGAAGAGGTGGCAGAGGCGGACATGGGGATTATGGTTGAGGTCTGCAAAATTATGGGGGTAGAGGCTAAAGTGAAAGCCGAAAAGATATCTACCAACCCCATAATAATAGAACTGTGGTGTTTGAGGAAGTTAGTAGAAGATTGATTAAAAGAGGATAAAAGATGGAATTTGCTGCATGTTTTTGTGGAGGCAGACAGTATCTGTAGTTTCGAATAAGAACTTCAAAAATTCATGTACAGCACACCTGTAAATTAGTACTAAAAGAGTAAGTAGGAAAGCCAGCTTTAATGTCCTCAAGAGTATGAGGTGAATGGACCTCAAGAAATGCCCAGGCTAATGTGCCCAGATAGCACCTTCTCTTGACACTTCAGGAGACATGCTAGCAGGCTACACAGACTTAGTGTGACCCAATAAGGCATTTGCTGAGGTCTTGCATTCAGAAATACATGTATTTTCAACAAGTATTTTTCATCACTATACCTTTTCCAGAAAAGCTGATTTGGAGATTCTTATATCACACTGTTGATATAATTGAAACCTAGGAAGTGAAATGAAAAGCAATGGCAAGCATTTAAGCAAATGCATTTTATAATTTTGGAAAATTACAATACTACTGTTACAGAGGAGAGAGCTCACATGTATGCCAGCTGTGTGGCAATGTGTGTGTATGTTGCCGTGGGGCAGGAGACACAAGGATTAGAGTGATTTTACAGGATGCCTTCAGACGCTTTGCAGTTCACGGTTGAAGTACATTTGTGGAAAATCCCAGTCACCTTTTTTTCTTTTTTTTATAATCCTTCATCTTCAGACATACAGTTCATACGAAGAAGAGTAACGTGTCCACTGGGCTTTTTCAATATCTGTGGTTTGATGAAAGTGATTGTAGCATCTAAAGATGTATGCATTATAAAAAAATAGAGGTAAAATGCAACTCAGAAACATCCTACAATGTCTTAGGAAGATGACATTGTATCTGCTATTAAGTCCAGCTTTCCCTTAAAATAATTTAGCAGTGCACTAACTAAATATCAATTTGTTATTAGGAAATTTGTTAAAATTTTAAGTACTGTGTGAAATAAAAATAGTTATACTGTTCCTTTAGCAAACCTTAATAAATGCTTTTAATCAATGGCTACTTAATTAATGTACACTAGCTGCTTGAAACAGCTGCCTTTTTATAATCAGCTTTGGTGATAAATGTTTATAATTTGGATATTGACTCTTTATGTTGCATTCTGACATTTGTGAAGTAAGATTTTTATCAGTTTCCTATATGAGGAACTGCAGCGATGTATTCTATTTTATTGATACAGATTTAAGATCATAAATTTCACTGTTGTAATCTTGTAAAAGTTGGTCATATCGTGAAGGTATGCCTGCTTGCTTCTAATGTCTGAAATGTAGTTGAACCTTGTAAATTATAACAGATTATTTTAGAATTTACTAATACATAAAAAAATCAGTTGCTTCTTATTATGCTATTGAAAAGGTATTATTGGTAACTTTTTACAAAAACTTCTACTCTAGATAGAAACAAAAACTAGAACTGGTTTTTTTTAAGTTTTATTTCTATTCATTCCCCCTTTGTTAACAAAACCTGGTTCTCTTAGATTGATGATTTGCATTCTACTTAGCAGCTCAGTGTTGGTTTTTACTCATCAATTATAGACTTCTAAAAATAGTACAGAGAAATGAAGTGCTTTGGAGACTCATAAGTATAGTGGTATGGAAAACATGAATATGTTAAAAATAGCTTTTAGATTTACATGAAAAATGTGTGGGATTTTCCCGTTGCAGAAAGTCTTTAGAAAAATGTTCTCGTCTATACACTATTTGGCAGTAGCTCAGTACCTACACAGAGCAGGACCTCATTTGGTGTCTTGAGAAAAGCAGCCGAGTATCTGTGACAATTCATGATTGATCTCAATTTAGATAACTGATAGGTTATGTATAAGCAGTTGAATGACAACTAAAGTCTGCATAAACCTGATTCTTGAATCTTCCTGAAATTCTTTGTGTATCAAGTGTAGGATGGAATAATAATAATAAAAAAGCAGCATTTCTTCTCATAGCTATATAACTTACAGGTATTGCTAAAACTAATAAGTGCATTTTCAGTGCTATTTCAGTTTTCTCCTTCTTTTTTCCTTCTGAATAAATGTGAATATGTGAATGGAGGCTAGAGGGGATTTCTAGCAAATCTTGGCCATGAATTTCTTTATCTGATTTTGAAACACAGAAGTTGGAATATGTGGATAAAAGTTTTAGATTTTATTTATATGAAAATATTAGATCTTCCTAGCCAAATTATTCTCAGATTCCCAACTGCAGCAAAATGCCTTGATTTTTTTACCTTTTCAATAGCCAGAAAAATCCACCTTTTGTCAGGAGCTCACCCAACCTTCTTTTCTCTTCAGATCCATAGACCAGTGATTCTGTATGTGTTCCCCTCTAATATCTGCCCTTGTTTGACTGAGAATTTATAGATGCCTTTGTTAATAAATGTTCATTTCTCCTGTTGAGCAGATCTGCCAAGTCTTCAGCATATGATTTTTTTTTCTTTTTTTCTTATCTATGAGTGCATGGCTCAGTGTCTTATTCTTCCCTGCAAAATACACTTTAACCTTGGGCGAAAGATGCTCTACTCTCAGAGCTTGAAGATCAAGAGTTTGGATCTCTTTGATGTTAATAGATCTGTCATGTCTTTCCATTTTACAAAGAAAGCATTTTGAAGGATCAATGAGAATAAAAAAGGGGTCTTTAATGTTAGAGGACCAAATCTAAACCTCTCGGTTTTTAGATTTTGTGTCAAATCTGTGGCCCTTACAATCTTCCTCATATCAACAAGGCAATATTTCTAATTACATATTACTATTTTCTTATTAGATGCATTACTATTTACTTAGGTGATGAACAGAATGTAAAACTGCAAAGCATCAGAACTGTTCTGCTTGAGCTATAGATATCTTAAAACAGAAAAGACTGCTCTCTCTTGTGCGTAGATCGACCTCAAAAATGGTATTTGACTGTAGTCAAGAGAAGGGTCTATACTGAGACTGCCAGATTCAAAGGAAGAGGGTTTCTTTTCTTAATTGTTTTCACAAGTGTCACCCTGACACCCTATCCAAAGCTAACTTTTAAGAGGTAGGTTAATAACCCTTATTTGTAGTTCTTTACCTTAACCAGTATATTTGGATATTACAGGTAAATTTTAAGAGCTTTCAGATTTTGGATTGAGGAAAACGAAGTTCCTAAGGTAGCCAAGCACTCCTTGCTCTTTGGGAGAATACTGATAGGAAAATGCAGGGCAGGTAATGCACAGTTTCAAGGAAGGCTAGTGTCTGTGGCCACACAATGGTAATACAGGCACTGAGATCTCAGTGGTATCGAAATGACTGATTTTTGAAGGCTACTGCAATTTCTATCCAAGAACTTGTGCAGAAATTTAAAAAGGTAATATTTTATACCATATGCTGAGTCATTTATACTCAAATGCTTTGGGATGGAAATTCTAGAAAAGATCTTAAGTCCCAGCTCTGTGAAAGTATTTCAGTGATGTTAATTTCTGATTACAACACTACTGTTTTATTGAAAATAAATAAATTATGCTGTTACTTTTACTCTGGAGGAGAAGTTATGTTCCTTTAATACATTTCCTTTCTCTTTAGAATGCACATATGGTCCAGAAAAGACAATAACATAGTAATGATTTAAAGGTGAATAAAAAATGGAATCAAAAATACGATTTAACTGTAAACAGTATTTTAGGATAAATTAAATCTCACCACTGTAGTATTTATCTCTAAATGCTCTTAATATAAAAGCTTTTAAAAGACCATGCAAGATTTGTCTGATAATTAATGTGTTTTTGTTTTTCTGCCAAAATACCCTAAGTTACACAAAGACAGCAGAATGTGAGGTCTAAAAATAGTGTTGATGCTCGAGTCTTCTTTTTCGTCACAATCTGAGTGCTCAGCTCCAAGTTCTGCCTGCCCTTCAGGTCAATGGGTGTGCTGTTCCTACACCTGTGCAGTGGGATTGCTGTGCATCTGCAAAGCCTAGTGACGGCCCGTGCCTGAATTTCACCACCTACTGCCTACCCTGTGTTCAGTGGCACCAGAGAGCAACCCTGTTCTGCTGTGCTGTAAATCTCCTGTGGGCCTCACCCTATTGGTTCAGCAAATCAGATTTCCTTTATCTTCTTTTACTCTTTCTGCTTCTCCCTATGCATGCCTTTTCTTCTTCAGCTGTCTTTATTCTTTCTCTTGCTAGCGTCTCCACTCCTCTCTTAATGTCAAAACTAAGCACCAGTTTTCATAAGTGTCCATGGAATCTGGTACAGAAATGTTGTCAATTATGCATTACAAAGTAGAAAGAAAGCTTGAGCAGCCATGTGGAAATAATAGACTGAAAAATTCATCAAAGAAATTTCATCTAAGTTGCAGAAATTCATTAGACGTCAGCAAAGTAACGTTACAACATAAAGCATAAGCAGTAGCAGCCTTGCTGTCTTCATATTCAAATGGACAAACTTTTTCACTCAGTTTCTGATTTTGGATATTAAAAATTGTTTTTACTTGACCAGACTGTCTCCAAAAATTACAAAGATGCTTTCGGTGGTATCTGTATCGTATGATCAGAAAGACTTATTTTCTCCTGATTTTTCAGTACTTTCAATGAAGAAAGGGTGAGGTCTAATTAATGACATAAAAAGAAGCCAAACTCTATTTTTTTATCTGTCAAGACTAGACAGACCTTTTCAAAGGGGAGTGTATGCAGAAGTATTTTTTTTTCTTTTGTTAAAAAAAAAAAAGTTGTTTTACCTCTGCAAAAAATTGTAAGAATCGTTGTTTCATCAAAATTTAATGTACTTTCCCAACTTACCGGACTATGGGATCTGTAGAATTTTTAGCTCTGGCAAAGTTATTTTTTTTCTTCTCTGTATATCTGTTTTGTTTTAGTCATTCTGGTGTATTTTTTCCAAAATTGAAGTAGCACAGCCTTCATACTTTAAGTACCTGTAAGAAGAATATAGTTCTCAGGGTCCTATCCTAAAAATAGAAAGTTTGGATAAACCTAATTGATTGTAGGCTTGCTGTTGTTCATTATCTTAATTAGTCTAAGTAATTAAATCATTAATTGATTGGCACTGATCCCTTGCTAACAAACGGTAAATCTTAGTGCTTTTCTGCTTGATCCCCTAAGACCTGCCATTTCAGTTCTTCATGCAACTTTTCATTTGTGGGTTTTGTGCTGTCAAGAGGCATGAAGTCAAGGCACAGCACTGTAGTTCTCCAACATAACCAGCACTGGGAGGGGGTTAACGTAACCTGTTGGTTGTACTTATAGACAAACTGCTTCTTAATGTGTGCTGCCTCAGTGAAAATTAAACGACAATAGCAAGCTGACTGTAACTAATTAATGCTGGACAATGAACCATGTAATGGACTTCATTGTAGAGACCTGACTTAGTTTTCGACAATTGATTTTCATTGTTCATGGTTTTGTGTAGGGATTCTTTTGTGGATATGTATTTCAATAAAAGTGTTTTGAGTACGGAATGATTAATATTTTGCTTTAGTGGTACCAGGTTAGACATTCACTTGCCCATATTCAGGATTGTAATGTTGAGTCTGCATGCCAAATTCAGTAACCGAAAATTTGTTTCTAGTAATTTTGATCAGCTAGTTCTGTATTAGATAATGCTGTATCAGCTTGTTCTCATCAAACTACTGTTCAGAACATGCAGATCAGCTAGAACTGAATAAAATAGGTATGTTTTGAAAACTACATCGACAGCGACTGATTTCTCAAGCTTATATGACAGACAGAGTTGGCAATTTTATTCTAAGCTAGACATCTAGGATATTGGGGAAAATTTCTTCACTGAAAGGGTTATCAAGCACTTTAACAGGCTGCCTAGAGAAGTACTGGAGTCACCAGCCCTGGGGGTAATTAAAGGACGTGCATGTACATGTGGTGTTTAGGGACATGGTTTAGTGGTGGTTTTGGCGGTGTTAGGTTTGTGGTTGGACTCGATGATCTTGATGGTCTTTTCCATCCTAAATGATTCTACGATTCTATCCTGAAAACTTCTTGTAAGTAAAGCAGTTCATAAGTTTGGAAACTTCTTGCTTAAATTCTAATAATCGATCCATTAATCTATGTATGAATATTCACAACAACATGGCTGAGGTGATCTTTCCCCTCTACTCAGCACTGATGAGGTGCATGTGGAGTGCTGGGTCCAGTGATGGGCTCCTCAGTGCAAGAGAGACATAGACATGCTGAAGTGAGTCCAGTGAAGGACCAAAAAGGCAGTAACAGGATTGAAATATTGTTCGTACAAAGAGAAGTTGAGAGCTGGGAGTCATAGCCTGAAGAGAGAAGGCTTAGAGAGATCTTGTGTATATATATACCTGATGGTAGCAAGTGAAAACGTGGGACCCAGACTCTTCTCAGTGATGCCTAGTGACAGCACAAAGGGCAGTGGGCACAAACTGAAACACATGAAAACCTGTTTAAACATAAGAATTTTTTAAATTATTATCCGTATTATTATTCCAAGACTGACTGAGCACTGGAGCAGGTTGTCAGGAGTGTCTGCAGACTCTCCATTCTTGGAGATATTTAAAACTGAACAAAGCAACCTTCTGTAGCTGACCCAGGTCTGAGCCAGGGTTGGACTAGATGCTTTCCAAATGTGACTGCCAGCTTTAGTTAATCTATGGTTCTATGAAAATTAATACCTAAATTTCATTGTGCCCTTAATACTTTTAATGTTCTATTTCAGCTGTTGACATGAAACTGTGGAAGTAGAATGTTATTAAGCCTACTAGTTTTATGGAAACAGCTATAAGAATCGAAGATCTTTGTACTATA
This sequence comes from Rissa tridactyla, assembly GCF_028500815.1. Taxonomy (NCBI): domain Eukaryota; kingdom Metazoa; phylum Chordata; class Aves; order Charadriiformes; family Laridae; genus Rissa; species Rissa tridactyla. The sequence continues at coordinate 55,051,169 of NC_071497.1, forward strand.
AAAACATAAAAAGCTATTTTCCTAATGCAGCAAGGAATGAGAGAAAAACTGGCAGTTTAATAATAGATTAGCTTTCTTTCGCATAAAAAGATAACATCACTATATTCACACAGGAAAGCAAACCCAAAACTTGAAAGTGTCAACACAACTATATGCAATCATGACACAAAAACAAGTAGGTGAGATAAGTGCCGTGCAAAACTACAGTCTACCCTTTCAAATTCTGCAACTTCCGGTTTTATGCCACTTATAGTAAGGGAAAGAACTGCACGACTTGAGGTCTCTGTCTTGCATGCATCCCTGTCACTTCAAGTGCTGTTCCACATCTGAAAGTCTGTGACCAAGAAACCTACTGTTTATTTTCGCTGAAGGAATGATCTCTTTGCCATAAATATATACCTTTAGTTTTCTATACCATAAATGCCTGTAAATGTGTGGGTGAAATCCTGCACAAATTAAATCAGTGTGAAAAATCCTATCCAAATGACTGAGTCCAGGACTTACATCTTGCTCTATATTTGCACCATGTGAAACATGCCATCAGAGTTCCAGTTGCAGTAAGTAAATAATTGACACAGATTAATTTGGTAGATTTAAAATAAAAGTTATAAAAGCTAACTAGGTATCAGTTAAAAAATAAAAGACTTTTGTGTATGCTTAGTGCATTTCAGTACTAAGTTTTGACCAGGCCATTAAAACTCCATTTAGTCAAAATCACTGCTGTTTGAACAATGCCTTTACTGTTTTACTTTCTACACTGTCTGTGTTGAAAACCTTTAGATTAAAATATTGGTATTGTTTACTACTTTCCTGAAGTAAAATATACCATGACTTCAATGAATAGAAATTGTGTATTGCACAGAATACGTTTTTTTTAGTTGCTTGAACTTGTTCTAATAGTGTAATAAAAATGTGTGTTTTGTTCTAAATTAGTATTGTCCTGGTTCCGGTGGGGATAGGGTTAACTTTTCCTGGTATTCCATGCCATGTGAGCCACGCCCACCCTGAGCTGCCGGGGGAGGGGGCAGGAAGTTGCTGCTTAAAAGCGGGCTGGGGCGGCCCGGGTCCGGCCGGCGAGCGGCGGGGGAGCGGCGGTTCCGTAATCGCGTTTGTATATTCCCCTATCCGTGTTGTTGTTGTTGTTGTTTGCCTGTTCCCTTTGCTGTTCTATTAAACTGCCTTTGTCTCAACCCAAGAGTCTTGCCTTTTCTTACGATTCTTCCTGTGTTTGGAAGGCACGAGCGAGCGACACGTGGTTCTTTGTTGCTGTCTGAGGCTAAACCACGACAGTCCTTTTTGGCGCCCAACGTGGGGCTCGAAGGGTTGAGATAACGACAGAATCCAACTAGAACGTGGAAAAAACGGTTTTGGTGTTTTTTTTTTTTTGTATGCATTTATTTTATTAGGTAAGTAGTCACTGGTCATCATGTTGCTTGGTTTGTTCTCATGGCTGTGTTACATAAATTCCTATATGGCTTATGTACTCCCTGCGATGCTGTTTACCATGTCTGGAACAGGGATGAGGATTATCATTCTGCTGTCCTGTGCGATATCTGTTTATGATATGATAACATCACTGTTCAGACGGCTATTTTGGGGTGTTTATGCGGTTTTGCTGTCCTGTCCGTACATTGGACACCGTCTCTCAGGATTTGTTAATAATTTCCCCAGCCCTTTTGCCTCCCTTTTCTCCTTCGGGTCAGGTATGACAGCTTTTGAGAATTTTGAATATCCTTGGGATACTCAAACTAGCGTGTTCGTAGTGCTATGTCTCCTGAATACGTTCCAGGTCTTGTTTTGGGTTAAGCGACTATTTAAGACTACCACCCGGAGATCTGCTCCGAGGCTGGATAGTCAGGGGTGGCATGGCATGTGGGAGAGCATGGGCAGGTACCTAGAGAACTACTCACCTCCAATGGTCTGGGACTTCACCCCTGAACAATTACAGGACCCTGATCAAGTGGTAGAATATTTGAAGGGAAAATGCTGTGGCTATTCTAGAGAGGCACAACTCACCGCGCTGTGCTGGGCCCTGGCCAGTGTCTACCAGGCACTGCTCAGAATTATGCAGCACCCTCAAGGGGAAGAGATGGAAACCAGACCTGCGGCGGCCCCTGCGGCTGCTGCAGCCCCTGCGGCGGCCCCTGCGGCGGCCCCTGCGGCTGCTGCAGCCCCTGCTGCAGCCCCTGCGGCGGCCCCTGCGGTTGCGGCGGCCCCTGCGGCTGCTGCAATCCTTGCGACGGACACTGCGGCTACTGCAATCCTTGCGACAGACACTGCGGCTACTGCAACCCCCGTGGTAGCCACTGCCACTGAACCAGGGAACCAACCCATGCCAGTATCAGTTGCCCCCATACAGAAGAAGAAGTACACAAAGAAATCAGTTCGCTTAGTAAGAGATGATGATGAACCAGGGCCATCACGAGAGCAGGAGGAAGAGGCAGAACCAGAGATAATTACTCGATCCCTATCCTTGAGTGAGCTGCGGGATATGCGAAAGGATTTTAGCCGACTTTCAGGCGAGCACATTGTCACCTGGCTGCTCCGGTGCTGGGATAATGGGGCCAGTAGCCTGGAATTAGAGGGTAGGGAGGCCAGGCAGCTGGGATCCCTGTCTAGGGAAGGTGGCATTGACAAGGCGATCGGGAAAAAGACCCAAGCCCTCAGCCTCTGGAAACGACTCCTATTAGGCGTGAGGGAGAGGTACCCCTTCAGCGAGGATGTTGTATGTCAGCCAAGCAAGTGGACTACCATGGAAAGAGGTATCCAGTACCTGAGAGAATTAGCCGTGCGGGAGATGATTTATTATGACTTGGACAATGCAGACTTACCCACAGACCCTGATGAGGTGCGATGCACAAGGCCCATGTGGCGGAAGTTTGTACGGAGCGCACCATCGTCATATGCCAACTCCCTGGCAGTAATGGGATGGAAAGGTGAAGAGGGACCAACGGTGGATGAGGTGGCTGGCCGGCTCCGGCGATATGAAGAAAGTCTCTCTTCCCCCCTTGTCTCAGCTGTGGAGAAACTGTCGCGGAAGGTCCAGCAACTTGAAGAGAATATGTCCTACTCCCCACCTGCACGGGCCAGCATCTCAGCTATTAGAAGCAGGCATTTCCCCACTCAAGAGAGAGAGTACAGAGGGTACACACCACGAGGCACCCTGTGGTTCTACCTGCGGGACCACGGAGAGGACATGAGGAAGTGGGACGGACAACCTACTTCGATCCTGCGGACACGGGTACAGGAGTTGCAAGGAAGGACAACCACAAAAGGGGATCCCTCCAGGAAAAGTGCCGCCCCAGTTTCCAGTGGGCCGTTCCCCAGACAAAGCAGAAGGCTTGATCTTGCTTCTGATCCTCTTGAAGGAACTTCCAAGTCATTTATGCAAGAAGTGAGTAATGGATACTATGACCAGTATTAGGGAGGCCCTGCCTCCGGCCAGGTGGAGGAAAGGGATAACCGGGTTTATTGGACGGTGTGGATTCGATGGCCTGGCACATCAGACCCACAGGAGTATAAGGCTCTAGTGGACACGGGTGCGCAGTGTACTTTAATACCATCAAGCTATAGAGGGGCAGAACCCATTTGTATTTCTGGGGTGACAGGGGGATCCCAAGAGTTGACTGTACTGGAGGCAGAAGTGAGCCTAACTGGGAATGAGTGGCAAAAGCATCCCATTGTGACTGGCCCAGAGGCTCCATGCATCCTTGGTATAGATTACCTCAGGAGAGGGTATTTTAAGGACCCAAAAGGGTACCGCTGGGCCTTTGGCATAGCTGCTTTGGAGACGGAGGAAGTTAAACAGTTGTCTGCCTTGCCTGGTCTCTCGGAGGATTCTTCTGTTGTGGGGTTGTTGAGGGTCAAAGAACAACAGGTGCCGATTGCTACCACAACGGTGCATCGGCGGCAGTATCGCACTAACCGAGACTCTCTGATTCCCATCCATGAGCTGATTCGTCAACTAGAGGTTCAAGGAGTGATCAGCAAGACTCGCTCACCCTTTAACAGTCCCATATGGCCGGTGCGAAAATCTAATGGAGAGTGGAGGCTAACTGTAGACTATCGTGGTCTGAATGAAGTCACGCCACCGCTGAGTGCTGCTGTGCCGGACATGCTAGAACTCCAGTACGAACTGGAGTCCAAGGCAGCCAAGTGGTATGCCACGATTGATATAGCGAATGCATTTTTCTCAATCCCTTTGGCAGCAGAGTGCAGGCCACAGTTTGCTTTCACTTGGAGGGGCATCCAATACACCTGGAATCGACTGCCCCAGGGGTGGAAACACAGTCCCACCATTTGCCATGGACTGATCCAGACTGCACTGGAACAGGGTAAAGCTCCAGAACATCTGCAGTACATTGATGACATCATTGTATGGGGAAACACAGCAGAAGAAGTTTTTGAGAAAGGGAGTAAAATAGTCCAAATCCTTCTGAACGCTGGTTTTGCTATAAAGCGAAGTAAGGTCAAGGGACCTGCGCAGGAGATCCAGTTTTTAGGAATAAAATGGCAAGATGGACGCCGTCAGATTCCAATGGATGTGATCAACAAAATAGCAGCTATGTCTCCACCAACTAGTAAAAAGGAAACACAGGCTTTCTTAGGTATTGTGGGTTTTTGGAGAATGCATATCCCAGATTACAGTCAAATTGTAAGCCCTCTGTATCAAGTAACCCGGAAGAAGAATGATTTTAAATGGGGTCCTGAGCAACGACAAGCTTTTGAACAAATCAAACAGGAAATAGTCCATGCAGTGGCCCTGGGGCCAGTCCGGGCAGGACAAGATGTTAAAAATGTGCTCTACACTGCAGCCGGGGAGAACGGCCCTACCTGGAGCCTCTGGCAGAAAGCACCAGGGGAGACTCGAGGTCGACCCCTAGGGTTTTGGAGTCGTGGATACAGAGGATCCGAAGCCCGCTACACTCCAACAGAAAAAGAGATATTGGCAGCATATGAAGGGGTTCGAGCTGCTTCGGAAGTGGTTGGTACAGAAGCACAGCTCCTCTTAGCACCTCGACTGCCGGTGCTGGGTTGGATGTTCAAAGAAAGGGTCCCCACCACACATCATGCAACCGATGCTACATGGAGTAAGTGGATTGCACTGATCACGCAGCGAACTCGAATGGGGAACCCCAGTCGCCCAGGAATTCTGGAAGTGATCATGGACTGGCCAGAAGGCAAGGATTTTGGAATGTCACCAGAGGAGGAGGTGACGCGTGCAGAAGAGGCCCCACCATATAATAAACTGCCAGAAAATGAGAAGAAATATGCCCTGTTCACTGATGGGTCTTGCCGTATTGTGGGAAAACATCGAAAGTGGAAGGCTGCTGTGTGGAGTCCTACACGACGGGTTGCAGAAGCCAGTGAGGGACAGGGTGAATCGAGCCAGTTTGCAGAGGTGAAGGCTATTCAGCTGGCTTTGGACATTGCTGAGCGAGAAAAATGGCCAGTACTTTATCTCTACACTGACTCATGGATGGTGGCAAATGCTCTGTGGGGATGGTTACAGCAGTGGAAGCAGGGCAACTGGCAGCGTAGAGGCAAACCCATCTGGGCTGCTGACCTATGGCAAGATATTGCTGCCCGGATAGAGAATCTGGTTGTGAAAGTACGCCATGTAGATGCCCACGTACCAAAGAATCGGGCCACGGAGGAACATCAGAACAACCAGCAGGTGGATCGGGCCGCTAGGATTGAAGTGGCTCAGGTGGATCTGGACTGGCAACATAAGGGTGAACTATTCATAGCTCGGTGGGCCCATGACTCCTCAGGCCATCAAGGGAGAGATGCGACATATAGATGGGCTCGTGACCGAGGGGTGGACTTGACCATGGACACTATTGCACAGGTCATCCATGAATGTGAGACATGCGCTGCGATCAAACAAGCCAAGCGTTTGAAGCCTCTTTGGTATGGAGGGCGATGGCTGAAATACAAATATGGGGAGGCCTGGCAGATTGATTATATCACGCTGCCACAAACCCGTCAAGGCAAGCGCTATGTGCTCACAATGGTGGAAGCAACCACTGGATGGCTGGAAACATACCCTGTGCCCCATGCCACTGCCCGGAACACTATCCTGGGCCTTGAAAAGCAAGTCCTGTGGCGACATGGTACCCCAGAGAGAATTGAGTCGGACAATGGGACTCATTTCCGAAACAGCCTCATAGACACCTGGGCCAAAGAGCATGGTATCGAGTGGGTGTATCACATCCCCTATCACGCCCCAGCCTCTGGGAAGATAGAACGATACAATGGACTGTTAAAAACTACACTGAGAGCAATGGGTGGTGGGACTTTCAAACACTGGGATACGCATTTAGCAAAAGCTACCTGGCTAGTTAACACCAGGGGATCTAACAATCGGGCTGGCCCTGCCCAATCAAAACTTCCACGTACTGTAGAAGGGGATAAAGTCCCCGTAGTGCACATGAAGAATATGCTAGGGAAGACAGTCTGGGTTAGTCCTGCCTCAGGCAAAGGCAAACCCATCCGTGGGATTGCTTTTGCCCAAGGACCTGGGTGCACTTGGTGGGTGATGCGGAAGGATGGGGAAGTCCGATGTGTACCTCATGGAGATCTGATTTTGGGCGAGAATAGCCAATGAATCAGATTGTGTGCTGTTAATTGCTATCAGTTGTACTACAAGTAAGGCACAGGGGAAAGTGGTGGCAATTCATTGGAACCTGCTGGGCATGGCATAGATGGTATGGAATAAGGGGTGGATAATGTCCTGGTTCCGGTGGGGATAGGGTTAACTTTTCCTGGTATTCCATGCCATGTGAGCCACGCCCACCCTGAGCTGCCGGGGGAGGGGGCAGGAAGTTGCTGCTTAAAAGCGGGCTGGGGCGGCCCGGGTCCGGCCGGCGAGCGGCGGGGGAGCGGCGGTTCCGTAATCGCGTTTGTATATTCCCCTATCCGTGTTGTTGTTGTTGTTGTTTGCCTGTTCCCTTTGCTGTTCTATTAAACTGCCTTTGTCTCAACCCAAGAGTCTTGCCTTTTCTTACGATTCTTCCTGTGTTTGGAAGGCACGAGCGAGCGACACGTGGTTCTTTGTTGCTGTCTGAGGCTAAACCACGACAAGTATATAATTTCCTACCGAATGACAGGCAAAACAAACTTTTAATTTCAAACCAGCTTCATTTTCAGTCCTGAGCTGCTTTTCATTAATACTTTCTACATTATTTTTTAGCTTCCCTGATTTTCTAATTAAGTTTTGGACAGGAGAAAGAGTAATAATATTTAAAGATGGGTGACAAAACCTAATTATTAGTTGTACACAGTTCTGTGGTAAAGATTGCTTAAAATGAGTTGAAGCAAAATAGGTTTGTAGTTTTATTATGTACATTTTATTATTTAGGTTTGTATGTGTCATGTTGATGTTAGATTTCTATAATTATTGGTCATAAAATAGTTAGTTTTTTCATCTGTTCACTGTTAGATTGAATTACCAGTTTGTTTTCAAAAATGAATGAGAAGCCTGATGGTGACTGAGGCTTTATAATACAAGACATTATCTCTCTCACTGGTTAGAAATAATAAAACCACATCACAATACATCTTGGCCATTAATGGCTGACCTCTAGTGTGCAGTGGAGTCATGTAATTGAATAATTCCATTTGTGAAGGGAGTGAGTGATTATAAGAAACAGAATTTCAGTACAGAAAAATGATAAGGGAACTGCTTGATGAGGGTGAAAACAGTTATAAAATGGAAAAACCCCTGCTTTTGATCCCCTTGGGCTGGCTATTTTACTGTCCCATAAGGAATTTGAGGGCTGATCACAAATAAATGTGAATACTAATTAATACTAATTGTGCTTTCTTTTTGATGGTGGCACAGTTCCACAGGTGAAAGTAATAGTATGCCATAAGAATTAAATTATTCTCTTACAGAAAAAAAAAAAAAAAAAAAAGTAAATGTAGACAGTTTGGACTAATTGAAAGGACATATTGCATAACAAAAGATTTCAAAGCCTTGTCTATTCCTGCTGCTGAATATAGTAGTCCTGTGGTGTTACCTACAATACAAAATCATCTTCGAATTGGAATTGTGGTTTAATGGTATGATGTTTCCAAATAATGATTCATCAGGTTCTGCTGCTACCTCAGGCTTTTACTTAAATACAAATGAAAAAAGGACATTTTTCTGTTCATCTAATGTAGAAACTGATGGATATACAAAGTAGAAAAGAAAGTGTTTCTATAAAGTTTTCTTAATTACAAAAGAGAAAAAAGAATGTTCTGCACTAGAATTGTGGATTTGAGTGAAGACTGCTTCTAGTAAATAAATGAAGTTTAAGGCTTAAGATAAGATCAAATGCCATGAAAAACCTTCAGGAATACATAGTGATAACCAAATTGTCAAATTAAGTTAGAAACGCAAATTTTACAGATGGAAATAAGGGTAATATAGGCAAATCATAGTATTTGATATCCATTGCCATCTTTTTTTTAAACTTACATATTTATACTCTGAGGTGTGTGTGCAAGAGTTGTGCATGTTAATTACAGTTGCTCTTAAGAAAGGAGCTCAAATACAGATTAGATAAAATATTTACACCTATTTGTTTACTAAAGGACTGCTGAAATCATATTTATTAGGTTGATATCTATGCAATAGGTTCATAATTTAAGAACCTTTTTTTTCCTTAGGTAAGGCAAGGCTTGTGACAACTGGAAAGATCTTTTACTGTTCTAGTGGATAATGTATTTAGTACAGGTTTTATTCTATGAAAGCACATAGATTATAAAAAACTTCTTTTACATTTTGTATTTATAGTGATCTTACAGATACATGCTGCATCAGTTACTCTCCTGCTACGTAATACTGAAACTGTCTTAATACAGCCAAATTTGTGTATGTGTTAGTAACAATAGAAACATCACAAATTTCGTGCAGGTTTGTTTTCCAGCTTACCTCATAGAATGAGTTAATGCTGACAGTCTCACATGATGGTGTTCTAGAATAGATTTCTTCAAAGAGCATTTCAGTTATTTAATATTCAAAGTATGTGAATTCTGTCTCTTTTGAGAAACATTTCTCATATTCTAATATAAATACATTATCTTATCGCAATAGTAGGTAGAAATCACTAAATGAAATATATTTTCCGTTGCAATACATGTGCTTGTTATTCCTGTGTAGCCCCCTGACATCTGCTTCAGCTGCTTTTTTGTATATAAAGAATAGGATTAAATGAATTATAAATGAGGCATTGTGATTAAAATCTAATCTGAATGTTGAAGATATTTCAAGGAAATATCCAGCAAATAAATACAGTGATGAAACTTGAGAAACAGAGTAATATTGTAGCTGCCTGACTTTTAGTCACATAGAAGCAGACACACTTTGTATTATTCTCAGGTTTATTCAGAACTTTGACACAGTTTCTGCCATCTCTTTGCCTTGTTTTTCTTCTGTTGGGATTAGGTCAAAATATCTTACAAATAGACTTTTCTCCCACAATTATGATATAGTAACCTCCTGGTGCAGCTGTTCAGCATCTGTCTTCCAGGCAAAGAGCTGTACTGGTAGGTTTCATAGAGAAAATGAGGGATCCTTTTACAGTTTGTCTTAATTTAATTTCAATTGTTAGACATGCATTGATTGACCAATTGATTGGACATAAAATAATTAATGTTCCAACTTAATAAATAAGTTAGTTCATATATATTCTTAAAAGGCCCAAATCATGCAAGAACATGGCAGAATAAATATTTTCAAATAATATTTTAGTAAGTGAAACTTTAGTTAGTGTGAAATACCACATATTATTTCAATGCTATTTATCAATAACCTAATTTATTTTTTAGGGATTCAGTAATAATAATTGCAAATAATAACACATAGTATAAAATAGTACAATTGCATAATAAATTAACTTACAATAGTTGCAATTATACAAGGTTCTTGGTAGGCACTATTTTTTATAGCATAGATACATTTTTATTTCATTAAATCAGTTAATCTACTATCAGGTCATGCAAACACTTCTAATAGTGGCATTAGTAAGAGTTCTCTTGGTAGCAATTCACTTTTCACAGCCTGGGGCGTAATTTCTTGCACATTCAGTCATTATTTCTTTTTTCCTTCTGTGTCTGCTCCTCTCTACCTTTAACGCTCTCTCTTTTTGTCTCAATGCTCACAGAAGTGATTTTTCTCCTTTCTCCGTGTTGAGGAGTAGGAGGTATGTCACTGCTACCAGAGATTGCAGAATGAAAAGGAGGTCAGCCAATAGTAATACCAGATGATACAAGCAGCATTTTCTTTCTGTTCTCCATCATCTGTTTTACTTCCTTGCATTTGAGATGTGACAACTATAACTGCCTCCACTTAATTTACTTCTCTTCCTGTTTCTGCCCTATAACATCCTTTTGGACTAGTGACAGCTGGAGAAGCAACCTGTGGTGATTGGAGCTTGGATCTCTTCCCTGCACTGGTAGTGGCATGCATTCCTTAGTTTTGAATTTTTGGAGAACAATCCAGACTGCCATGTATTAAGAAAATTTTGCAACTTGTGGATCAAGCTGCTATTTCTGTTCCTTTATTTTCATCTGAGTTGCCAATCTGCTATAATCCTTTTGATCAAGATCTTCCCGAGAGATGGAGTAAGGTCCAGAACAGTATCTGTTGAAAAAGGCGCTTAGCAGAGACATAAGGCTTCTGTAGACCACCTGGCAAATGCTACTTTCTTATATTTAGTGTACCAGTATCAACAGCAAAGAAACATAAACAAAAAAAAAGGTTTGTTATATAGAGAGCCTGCATAATAGCATTTTAAACAAAACTGTAGTAAGTACGGGTTTAAACTATTCATATATTTAAAAAAAGGTTTCACAAAAAGAAATCAGGATTTATTATTTGAGTTTTATTTATTAAATTGATGTAAAATTTCGAGATAAAGGAAGATAATTTACTTGACTGTAAGTCAAGTTGCCTGACTTGAAGAAGTGGGGAAAAATGCCAGGAGGACTGCGTGGATTAACAAAGAGCTCCTGGACAAGCTCAATAGCAAAAAGGAGGCCTACAGAGGGTGGAAGCAATGATGGGTTGACTGGATGGAACACAGAGAAACTGTCTGAGTGACCAGGAACCAGGCAAGCTAAAGCCCAGATAGAATTAAATCTGGCTAGGGGCATCAAGGATAACAAGAAAAACTTCTGTAATTACGTCAGGGGTAAAGGCGTACTCCTCTCAGGGAGGAGACAGGAGACCTGGTCACCCAGGATATGGAGAAGGCTGAGGTGCTGAATGACTTTTTTGCCTTGGTCTTCACCGGCAAGGGCTCCAGCCACACCACCCAAGTTGCAGGATGCAAAGGCAGGGTCTATGAGAATGAAGAACTGCCCACTGTAGGAGAAGAACATGTTCGGGACCATCTGAGGAACCTGAAGGTGTATAAGTCCATGGGGCCAGATGAAACCCATCCACGGGTCCTGAGGAAGCTGGCAAATGAAGTCGCCAAGCCACTTTCCATTATATTTGAAAAGTCGTGGCAGTCTGGTGAAGTTCCAGATGTTTGGAAATGGGGAAACATAACCCCCATTTTCAAAAAGGGAAAAAGGATGACCCAGGGAACCACAGGCCGGTCAGTCACACCTCTGTGCCTGGCAAGATCATGGAGCAGATCCTCCTGGAAACTCTGCTAAGGCACATGGAAAAGAAGGAGGTGATTGGTGACAACCATCATGACTTCACCAAAGGCAAATCATGCCTGACAAATTTGGTGGCCTCCTGTGATGTTGCCACAGCATTGGTAGATAAGGGGAGAACAATGGACATCATCTACCTGGACTTATGCAAAACGTTTGACACTGTCCCACATGACATCCTGGTCTCTAAATTGGAAAAGCACGAATTTGATGGATGGACCACTCAATGGATAAGGAACTGGCTAGATGGCCGCACTGAAAGGGTTGCAGTCAATGGCTCAATGTCCACATGGAAACCGGTGATGAGTGACATTCCTCAGGGGTCAGTACTGGGACCCGTCCTGTTTAACATCTTTATCGGTGACATGGACAGTGAGATTGAGTGCACCCTTAGTAAGTTTGACAAAGACACCAAGCTGTATGGCACGGTCAACACGCTGGAGTGCAGGGATGCCATCCAGAGGGACCTTGACAGGCTTGAGAGGTGGGCCTCTGCGAACCTCATGATGTTTAACCAGGCCAAGTGCAAGGTCCTGCACCTGGGTCATGGCAATCCCAGGCATGAATACAGGTTGGGTGGAGAATGGCTTGAGTGCAGCCCTGAGGAGAAGGACTTGGGGGTGCTGGTGGACGAGAAGCTCAACATGATCAGGCAATGCTCACTTGCAGCCCAGAAAGCAAACCGCATCCTGGGCTGCATCAAAAGAAGTGTGGCCAGCAGGTAGATGGAGGTGATTCTGCCCCTCTACTCTGCTCTTGTGAGACCCCACTTGGAGTATTGCATCCAGCTCTGGAGTCCTCAACACAAGAAGGACATGGACCTGTTGGAGTGGGTCCAGCAGAGGGCCACGAAGATGATCAGAGGGCTGGAACACCTATGCTATGAGGACAGTCTGAAAGAGCTGGGGTTGTTCAGCCTGGAGAAGAGAAGGCTCTGAGGAGACCTTATAGTGGCCTTCCAGTACCTAAGGGGGGCTACAGGAAGGATGGGGAGGGACTCTTTATCAGGGAGTGTAATGATAGGACGAGGGGCAATGGCTTCAGACTGAAGGAGGGTAGATTTAGATTGGATATCAGGAAGAAATTCTTTAGTGTGAGGGTGGTGAGGCACTGGAACAGGTTGTCCAGGGAAGCTGTGGATGCCCTTTCCCTGGAAGTGTTCAAGGTCAGGCTGGATGATGCTTTGAGCAGCCTGGTCTAGTGGTTGGTGTCCCTGCCCATGGCAGGGGGGTTGGAACTAGATGATCTTTAAGGTCCCTTCCAACCGTGATTCTGTGATATATTAATTTAATTCTTCTCAAACTGTATCTTTCATTTTTTAAATTATTTTAACCTTTTTCATATACAGTTTTTTGAGTTTTTTTTTTACTGTTTGCCCTAAAAATTCTTTATTTTCGTAAAATAGTCTCAGCTTTATGTTTAGGGGTTTTTGTGAGATATTCTGTAATATGGAATTTCCGTAAACCTGTTACATTTACTGTTACAACTCTGCTTTTGAAAGATTGTTTTGTTTTGAGATATCAGTAGGGTTTGTCTTGATAAGAAAAAAACATACTGATGTCAAGCTAGTTTTTGTGGTATTCAATGTAAGGTTTTGTTGTGAATTTTCATAGCGTTTTCCAGGAAGCAACAGTCAGAAGCAGCATTAGGCTATGCTTATCACTATGTGGTCTATGTATACAAACCAGGTAGCTGCAAATGGTTCATTGTATTTTGAATGAACTGATTTGTTCTTAGATGAATATATAAGTCTGCATCCAAGCTAGGCTTCTGTTCCACGCAAATTGTGTCCTGGAGAGTTATTTCCCAGCACTGTAGCACATCAGCTAAACAGAATGGTATCACACATAATTGCTAGCTGGGGTTCTTGTTTTTCACTTTACTATGCTAAGAAAATAGTTCTAGGTTGAAAGCTGCAAATAATGAAGAGATGTCATTAGGAATTGTTAGGGTACATCCAAAGTTGTTACACCATTTTAAAAGTGTGCAAAGGAAGTATTAGCATATATCTTTACAAGGATTTTCTTTATTTTAATTAATCTTTCACTCCTTATTCATACACTCTTAGTTAAATTTTTTGGTTCTTTTTTTTTTTTCCCCAACCAGGTATAAATATTTTTAAATTTGCAATGTAGACTAGTCAAATGATATAAAATGCATTTTACCTCCTGCATTATTCATGAAAGAGAGCTCAGATTAAAGAAAACACACTCCTTTTTTTTCTTCCAAAAATGAATACTTTGCTCTGGAGATGTAGAAGATTAGAGGCATCTCAGTCATTTTAAGGTTTTGATGCAGTCCATGATATTGGAAGTTTGCATACTGTATTAACAGTTCCGTGCCTCTCTTATGTTCAGTATGCTTCTCTGTAATTTTGTCAGGTATTAAAATGTTGGGAGCATACTATCACATAATTTGCTTTAAACCACTGTTGAAAATAAAGTTATCTGTGATAGGAAAGTGATGTATCAGTTTACTAAAATACACTGACCTAATAATTCATATTTACTCTAAAATACTTACTTATCATTTTCTTTATCTCTTTCTGCTATGTTTTATTTTCCTTAATGCGTATTTTCTGTTGATTGAAGCATTAAAAGATGGGATTTTCTAAAGCATATGAGAGGTGGGTACCAAACTCCCATTGATTTTTACCCGGGACTGGGAGTTTAAAAATGCCATATAGATTAACCCAGTAACTTAAAATCACTGACAAAGTCAATGGTTGAACATGAATTAGAATGAGGATCTCTTCTGTTTGGTTTTGGTGCTCTTTCCATTTTATGTAGTTTTTCCAGTAGTCTAGATCCAATTCCTTTAATGTGATATTCAGATCATCCTCAATGATGGCAATACCTTCAACCATAATGGAAGGCAATAGGTTTGTGTCATCGTTAGCACATTTCATTAGCTAATCTTGTTTTCTTGCAGCAAAGTGAATAACTACAATTCTTAAAATACCAAATCTGATACTGCAGGAATAATGTTATAAATTCCATGCATCTTTATAGAGTTCTTTTCAGCTCAGCTTAGCTCAATGTAGTTCGTTCTGTGTTTTAAAACTCTTGCAATAATCCTAGTTGATTTTTATTTTAACTGTTAACTTACCATTTTATGCATGTTTACGAAAGAAGTGGTATCTCAATACAAATAGTTTAGTTGTATCTTTTTCCCTGTGTCTAAAAATTCAAGTATTTTACTATAGAAAGGTAATAGATTCATTTAACATTGTAATGTGTCCTGTTTGCATTTTTCTTCTGTCTTTTTCTATTATTTATTTCAAAGTTCTGCAGTAGTCGGGCTGTACTTATGTGTATACATAGAGCGTGTAAACAGCATGATAATGACATGAAGTATTCTTTCTTATTTGGACTTTCATTAAGAAAAATCTTATATTGGTTTTATTATGTTATAGATAATCAGGCATTCTTGATCTCATTGTCTCTGAATTGGGTCAGTTTGAGGGCCATCAGCCTGTTGCTCTGAGACTTTCTGGCTACGCTGTAGTACACTTAAAGTCTTATGGAGATGATCCAGGGGGTCCTGAGGTAATAGGAGCCAACAGGGAAGCAGCATTGAAGTACCGTAAAGTAATTGAGGGGTGTTCCTCTAAGAAGGTGACATGGTCGACAGCCCAACTGAAGTGCCTCCACCAATTCACACAGTGTGGGCAACAAACAGGAGGAGCCAGAAGCCACCATGCTGCTAGAAAGCTACAACCTAGTTAGCGTCACTGAAACTTGGTGGGACAAATCCCATGGCTGTGTAGTGCAGCTATCAATGGCTACAGACTGGTCAGAGGGGACAGGTGAGGAAGGAGGGCTGGAGACGTTGCCGTCTATGTCAAGAAATGGACAGAGTGTGAAGAGTCTGAGGAATAGCCATAACCAGGTTGAAAGCCTATGAGTAAGATTAAGAGACTGAGGCAACAAAGGAAACCCCATGATTGGTGTCTACCAAAGGCCACCTGATCCAGGGGAACGTACTGACAAAGCCTTCTTACTCCAGCTACAGGAGGCATTACACTCACAGGTTCTCGTCCTGCTGGGGACTTCAACAACCCCAACATCTGCTGGAAAAGTGGCATAGTGAGCTTTAGGTAATCCAGAAGACTCCTGGAATGCATTGAGGATCATTTCTTAAGCCAGGTAACGGACAGCCCCACCGCAGGGGATGCGATGCTGGACCTGATGGTCATCAACGCAAGTGAGCTAATAGGTGACGTCAAGATTGGAAGCAGCCTGGGCCGCAGTGATTGTGCACTGGTGGAGTTCGCAGTCCTGAGGGAAATGGGTCAGATGAAAAGTAAAGTCAGTACCCTGAATTTTAGGAAAGCAAACTTTCAGCTGTTGAAGGAATTAGTCAATAGGACCCCCTGGGAAACTGCCCTCAGGTGCAGGGGAGCAGAACAGAGCTGGCAGATCTGTAAGGACGCTTTCCATAGAGTGCAAGAGCTCTCAATCCCCAGATGTAAGGCATCCCGAAAGGAAGGCAAGAGACCAGCAAGGTTGAGTCGAGACCTGCTGGTGAAACTAAAGGGCAAGAATGAAATGCACAGGCAGTGGAAGCAGGGACAGGTATCCTGGGAAGAGTACAGGGACACTGCCCAGTTGTGTAGGGGTGGGGTCAGGAAGGCCAAGGTGTGGTTGGAGATGAACTTGTCAAGGGATAAAAAGAATTAGAAGGGCTTCTACTGGTATGTCAGCAAGAAAAGGAAGGTCAAAGAAAGTGTACCGCCCCTGTCGAGCAAGACTGGCAAACTGGTAAAAATGGACAAGGAGAAGGCTGAGGTACTCAACAACTTTTTTGCCTTAGTCTTCACTGGAAACCTCTTTTCCCACACCTCTTCAGTGGATGGACCACAAGGCAGGGACTGGGGAAGCGAAGTCCCTCGCAGTGTAAGAGAAGATCATGTTTGTGATTACCTGAGGTATCTGAACATATATAAGTCAAGGGATCTAGTGAGATGCATTCCACAGTCCTGAGAGAATTGGCTGATATAGTTGCCAAGCCACTCTCCATGATATTTGAGAAGTCAGGGCAGTCAAGTGAAGTCCCCGGTGACTGGAAAAACAGAAATGTTGCACCCATTTTTAAAAAGGGTAGAAAGGAGGACCCTAGGAACTACCAACCTGTCAGCCTCACTTCTGTGCCTGGGAAGGTCATGGAACAGATTCTCCTAGAAACTATGCTAAGGCACGTAGAGGACAGGGAGGTGATTCAAGACAGCCAGCATGGCTTCACCAGGGTCAAGTCCTGCCTGACCAACCTAGTTGCCTTCTGTGATGGAGTGATTACATCAGTGGACAATGGAAGAGCTATGGACGTCATCTATCTGGACTTCTGCAATGCTTTTGACACGATCCCCACAACATCCTTCTATCTAATCTGGGGAGATATGAATTTGATGTGTGGACTGTTCAGTAGAGGAGGAATTGGTTGGATGGAGATTAGTGAACAAGTGATGTCCCTCATGGGTCCATATTGGGACCAGTACTGTTAAATATCTTCATCAATGACAGAGACAGTGGGGTTGAGCGCACTTTCAGGAATTTAGCGGGCGACACCAGGCTGAATGGTACAGTTGACACGCCTGAGGGATGGTATGCCATACAGAGCAACCTGGGCAGTCTTGAGAAGTGGGCCCATGTGAATCTCATGAGATTCAACAAGGCCAAGTGCAGGGTCCTGCAACTTGGTCAGGGCAACCCCTGGTATCCATACAGACTGGGGGATGAAGGGATGGAGGGCAGCGCTGCCAAGAAGGACTTGCAGGACTTTCATCCACACTGGTGGATGAAAAGCTGGACATGAGCCAACACTGTGCGCTCACAGCCCAGAAAGCCAACTCTAGTCTGGGCTGCATCAAAAGAAGCGTGGACAGCAGGTCGGGGGAGGCGATTCTTCCTTTCTAGTCTGCTCTGGTGAGACCCCATCTGGAGTACTGTGTCCATCTCTGGAGCCCTCAGCGCAGGAAAGATATGGACCTGTTGGAGCGGGTCCAGAGGATGTCCATGAAGATCATCAGAGAGATGGAGCATCTCTCCTATGAGGACAGGCTGAGTTAGGTTTGTTCAGCCTGGAGAGGAGAAATTTCTGGTGAGACCTTGTAGCAATCTTCCAGTACCTAAAGAGGCGCTGCAGGAAAGATGGAGAAAAGACTTTTAGCAGGGCCTGCTGCAATAGGACAAGAGGTAATGGTTTTAAAGTAAAAGAGGGTAGATTTAGACTGGATATAAGGAAGAAATATTTACAATGAGGGTGGTGAAACACTCGAATAGGTTGCCCAGAGAGCTGGTAGACGGACCATCCCTGGAAACATTCAAGGTTATGTTGGATGGAGCTCTGAGCAATCTGATCTACTTAAAGATATCCCTGCTCATTGCAGGGAGGTTGGACTTAGATGATCTTTAAACGCCCCTTCCAACCCAAACTATTCTTTGATTCTATGGTCATTGTGAAAGGATATAGTACAGGAATATCTTTACCTTTTGTTATCTACTTATCTTTATAAAATATTTTTCTGATACCAGATGTTACAAACTAAAAAACTCTTGATCACTAGGGAATTCATGGCATGGCTTTAAAGAATGTGTTTTTACTTTTTAACATGTAATTTCCAGCTGAATATAATCTGCTGCCTAAATTAATATCTGAGGGGTCCTGCTGACTTTAGTGGGATTAAAATGTGCCTCACGTTAAACGTCTTTTTAAATGTATCACAGCATTATACCTATATTGATACAACAGCTGGAATCCTGTGAATGATCTCTAGAATTTATTAATGCTTGTCTAGTGCATGTAAAGATTAGACTAGCCTCTTCATTCTTTATAATAGCATACACATGCAGTCTGAAGAAATTTTAATGTCTCGTTTTATTTATGACTGGGAAAAAAGGGCCACCATTGTCCAGATGTAGATAATAATGCGGTTCAGAAAATTGAATATTTATGTATAAAAAGGAAAAGATGGAAGTAACTATTTGTTTTTTATCTGGAGTTTAATTTTGTAGAAGTGAAACCAGCTTTAAATCTCAGTAAATTGCACCATTATGCTTAAGTGTGGTGGTTAACCTTGGCTGGGTTCCAGGTTTCCACCCAGCTGCTCTGTCACTCCCCCTTCTTAGCAGGATGGGGGTAGAAAACAGGGTGAAAAAGCTCATGGGTCGAGATACGGGCAGGGCCATCACTGACCAGTACCATCACAAACAAAACAGACTTGACTTGGGGAAGATTAATTTAATTTATTGCCAATTAAAAATAGAGCAGAATAATGAGAAAAAAAAGACAAATTGAAAACATCTTCCATTCCATCCCCCTTCTTCTGAGGCTTATCTTCAATCTTGACTCTTCTACTTCCTCCCCTCTGAGTGGTGCATGGGGAATGGGGGTTGCAGTCTGTTCACAATGCTTCGTCTCTGCCAATTCTTCCTCCTTATGGATTTTCCCTTCTCCAGAGTAGCTCCACCGTGGGATATAGTCTTCATGAGTGCTTCAGCATGGGCCCTTTCCATGGGGTACAGTACTTCAGGAACACACTGCTCAAGCCTGTCTTCCCACAGGTCTCAGTTCCTGCCAGAAAATGTGGTCCTGTCTGGGCTCCTCTCCACAAGCTGCAGCTTTGTCCAGGAGCCTGCTTTTACATGGGCTTTTCATGGGCCACAGCTTCTTTCAGGGCATATCCACCTGCTGCATCATGGGGACCTTCATGGGCTGCAGTGTGTGTGTCTGCTTCATCGTGGTCCTCCATGGGCTGCATGGGGACAACGTGCTTCGCCACAGTCTACTCCACAGGGTACAGGGGAACCTCTCCTCCAGTTTCTGGAGCACCTCTCCCTCCTTCTTCTTCGCTGATCTTGGTATCTGCAGGGCTGTTTCTCTCACTTTTTCTCACTACTTTGTAACAGCTGCGGTGCAGCGTTTTTTACCCTTTCTTAAATAAGTTATCACAGAGACACCACCAGCATCACTTGCAGGCTGTCCTACAGTCAGTCTGTTGGAGGCAGCTTGACCTGGCACTGTCTGATATGAGGGCAGCCCTGGTTTCTTCTAACAAAAGTCACCCCTGCAGCCATCCTGTTACAAAAATGTAAGCCCAATACAATATCATCTTCCACTTTAGTTTTCATAATATCATCAGAATCTTTGTAATAAACCAGGACTAAAGACTGTAAATAGAAAAAAATAATTTTAGTCAGGTCTTGGAAGAAAAGTATCAGAGAGATTTTTTCATGTCCTGTCTTAAAGTGCACTTTCTAAATGTTGCTATCTTGCACAGACTCAATTTGAACATTTTTTCTAAGATTTTAGAAGTAGTGGCTGTTATCTGTCCATATCAAATCTTAACCTTAAGTGTAATTTAATGTTGCAGTATCAAGTCTGTGACTGAAGTTCCCATGCTGCATGTCCATATACTCTAGAGAGTGAAAGGAAACTGTTTCAGAAGAGTAAGTAACATGGCAAAGTTTTAGCTGGCTATCTGGATCGTGTAAAAGAGAGCTCTTACCAGAGCAGTCGCCATTAAAATGCTACCCAGTAATAAATGTATTATGTGAAAAGTTCTCATTTTCCTGTGTGCTGCATATCAAAAAAATTTTTCACAAATACTCTTCACAATTTTTAAGAAAAGCTTCTGAGAATTTTATGTTTGTTACTTTGTAATTTTCCTAGCACAGTAATCCTGAGAAACCTAAAATGTCACTACTCAAATTGGCACTTGAAGCTTATGTCAAAACATAAGTAGACCAGGTGATCATAGGTTTTGGGTCTAAAACACTTGTTGGGTGACCCCAAGCTATACTGAGTGCTTGAAATGGCAGCAAAAAGTTGGGAATTTCAAAGCAGGTAAAAAAACTTGACATTTTGAGAGCTAGCTGATGATATCGCTATAAAATTTGAGTTTACAGACACTTTGTAGATGCTTTGTCTAGGCATCGAAAATCTCTTGGGTTATGTTGAAGAGATAAGCATTTATTATCCTTTTAATTTCCTTTGACTTTTTTCATTTTCAAAGAGTCATGGAATCATAATATCATAGAATGGTTTGGGTTGGAAGGGATCTTTAAAGATCATCTAGTCCTACCCCCTGCCATGGGCAGGGACCTCTTTCACTAGATCAGGTTGCTCAAATAGTTGTCCAACCTGACCTTGCACACTTCCAATGATGCGGCATCCACAGCTTCTCTAGGAAACCTGTTCCAGTGCCTCACAACCCTCATAATGAAGAATTTCTTCTTTATGTCAATAGTAAATCTACCATCTTTCCATTTAAAACCATTACCCCTTATCCTGTCACTAAAGGCCTTGGTAAAAAATATCTCTCAATCTTTTTCATAAGCCCCCTTTAAGTATTGAAA
Source organism: Rissa tridactyla (assembly GCF_028500815.1). Taxonomy (NCBI): domain Eukaryota; kingdom Metazoa; phylum Chordata; class Aves; order Charadriiformes; family Laridae; genus Rissa; species Rissa tridactyla. The sequence continues at coordinate 55,072,183 of NC_071497.1, forward strand.
GGCTGCAGTAAGGTCTTACCAAAGCCTTCTCTTCTCCCGGCTGAAAAACCATAATTCTGTTAGCCTTTCTTCATAGGAGAGGTGTTCCAGACCTTCATGATTCTCCTCTGGACCCATTCTAACAGGTCCATACCTTTCTTGTACTGTGAACTCCAGGGCTGGATGCAATATTCCAGGTGGGGTGTGACTAGAGTGGGGTAGAGGGGAAGACTCACCTCTCTTGACCTGCTGGCCGCGCTTCTTTTTTTGCAGCCCAGGATGTGATTGGCTTTCTGGTCTGCAAGTGCACATTGCTGGGTCATGTCTAATTTTTTGTCCACCAGTATGCACAAGTCCTTCTCCTCAGGGGTGCTTTCGATCCATTCATCCCCCAGTCTATATTGATACTCTTGATTGTCCTGACCCAAGTGCAGGACCTTGCACTTGTCCTTGTTGAACTTCATGGAGTTCACATGGGCCCACTTCTCAAGCCTGTCAAGGCCCCTCTGGATGGCATCTCTTCTGCCTAGTGTATCAACTACGCCACTCAGATTGGTGTCATCTACATGCCTGCTGAGGGTTCACACAATCTCACTACCTATGTCATTAATAAAGATACTAAGTAGTACTGGTCCCAGTAAGGACCCTTGAGAGACACCAGTCATTACTGGCTCCACTTGGTGTTCATTGAGTATAACTCTTTGGATGCGGCTATCCAGCCAGTTCCTTGTGTATCTATTAGTCCATCTGTCAAACCCCTATCTCTCCAATTTCATGGCAAGATATTGTGTGGGACTGTATCAAAAGCCTTGCAGAAGTCTATGTAGATGACACAACTTGCCTTCCCATGTCCACTGATGCAATTTCTCCATCATAGAAGGTCACCAAATTAGTCTGGCAGCATTCGTCCTTGGTCAAGTCATGTTGGCTGTCTCCAATCACCTCCCTGCCTTCCATATCGTAGAACATAGAATCTCTTGGGTTGGAAGGGACCTTTAAAGGTCATCTAGTCCAACACCCCTACAGTAGGCAGGGCCATCTTCAACTAGATCAGATTGCTCAGAGCCTCATCAAGCCTGACCTTGAATGCCTCCAGGGATGGGACCTCCACCACCTCTCTGGGCAACCTGTTCCAGTGTCTCACCACCCTCGTTGTAAAGAACTTCTTCCCAATGTCTAATCTAAACCTACCCTGCTCTAGTTTAAAACCATTGCCCCTTGTCCTATTGCTACATGCCCTTGCAAACGGTCCCTCCTCAGCTTTCTTACAGGCCCCCTTCAGGTACTGGAAGGCTGCTATAAGGTCTTCCCGGAGCCTTCTCTTCTCCGGGCTGAACAACCCCAACTCTCTCAGCCTATCTTCATAGCATAGGTGCTCCAGCCCTCTGATCATCCATCTGCTGGCCTCATATGTTTTGATATGTTTTCCAGGAGATTCTGTTCCATGATCTTACTGGACATGGAGGTAAGGCTGGTCAGTAGTGCCCAGAATCCTCCTTTTTACTGTTTTTACAAATAGGCATGATGTGTCCCTTTTTGCAATCACCGTGGACTTCACCTGACTGCCACAGCTTTTCAAATATGATGTAGAGTGCCATGGCAACTATGTCAGCCAGTTCCCTCAGGACCCTGGGATGGATTTCACTAGGTCGCACGGGTTGCTCAATGCTTCTAATGTGAATTTTTTTCCCTATGATTTTCTTTATTCTAGCTTCTAGCATTCAGGCCTGTTTCAGTTGCCGTGAATAATAAAATTATCTTTTTACAATCAGCTTTGATTTTCCTTGTAAAACAATACACATTATTGTTTTTTTTCAAATTAAAGATTTAAACATTTCCTTAAGAAATTCTTTGTTCTTTCAAAGACCTCACAATGAAAGGACATGTACAATCACAGCTTCTTTGTCTACTCTTCATTACTCTCCATTTCTTTTATTTCAGACAACAATAGATTTTTTTAACTTATGTATAACTTGACCTCCTTTTTCATTATTTACAATTTCGCTCAGTCTAAATTGACATTAAAATGTGCAGGTATATGCTTTCCTATGTGTATATGTAATTTTTAATTTCAGTCTTCACTGAAGTGCATCTTCCCATTTATAAAGCATAGTAACTATTTAATGTTTTACAATTAGAAAAATCAGTTGAGGCCCAAAAAAGTAAGGAAAATCACAAAGGAATTTTTGCCCATTCTTAAATTTTTAATAAAAAGAGGCCTTTAATAATTTTTTTATCTTGGGTGAAATCTGGAGCCACTTGTAGTGCAAAGAAAGTCAAGTATTGCAGCTCTGTTTTTTTCTTTCTCTCTTGTGTTGTTGTACATGTTTGTTTTGTTTTTTTTTTTCAAATTTCTTTTAATTCTGATTACTGCATGAGCCTATTCTTAAGAGTAGTAGATGTTCTTGGGATCTAGTCAGATTAGTATTTGCAAAGTGTATGTATGTTTTTTACTGAACATTTGTTTGTACTTCTTTCATACAGTCTAAAATGTCTTCTCACATTTAATATCCATTTCCTTCATATGAAAAATGATCAGGAAATTATTTATATTGGCTGACAGAATATTATGGGTTATTTAGACTTACTTGCACTTTGGTCTTCAAATTCAAGAATGGTAAGTTCTTACCCTTCATGTATTGTAGGAAGCACGGCAATCTCTTTAAACAGTAGTCTTGATTTTATATTAAAACAATGTCTCTGTGACTTCCTCTTCTGATTTATTCTTTAGAAAGAGATAATTAAAGCTGACCTTCAAAAAATTTTTAATCTTAAGGGTTTTGTCTTTGTGTTCTCTACTGTTTTTGTAATGAATAAAGGTGATTCAGTTATTTTGGGGAAAGGATTCTGAAAGAGTTTTTGTATAAATTCTGTTAGTAAGATATGTCAAATATTTTTGAGAAGCAAAGATCTGGGAAGCACTTTGTGTCATGTTATTTGAAATGTTTAATTATAATAATTCTCATCCCACTTAATTTAAACACTTTTCAAAATTCTTTAAAACTCAAAATATTTACCATTCTTTTTTAAAATTCTAAATCACAGGGAAAGCTATTATTCATGTAAATGTTGTGGAATATTTGGGCAAATTGATTTATTTTTTTTCCAAATGGGATTTTAGAAATCTGCTCCTCCTCTTTTGTCTCTTTGTGTGTGTATGTGTGTGTGTTTCACCTTCTGAATAAAATCTTGCATTTAGCACTCAGAAAAATGTGCAGAGCTTAAACCAGTCTCTGATTAGCACAAATGAGACTTTATGACAGCTTCTCAATCCTTCTGTCTTGCTTCAAGTTCATTACTACTAGGTATTCAGAGAAGGATTCCTAGAATAGAAGTTTAAATATTACTTAACACTTCTAGTTCTTGAAGAGAAATTAAAAAAGGTCTTGAACAAAATATCCCAATAAACAACTCCATGCTTATGTTGTCCAAGTAAGAATTCCAGTTTCCTTATTTTGATGTTTGTAATGTCACTGTTCTGGTAGTATTTCAGTTACTACTGAGTCTTTTCAAGTAAAATCCACCATGCAACACTTGTTACCTCTTTATCTTACTCCTTCTTTCTACATTGTTAAAAAAAAAAACAAAACCAAAACCAAAACATTCAGGAGCACTTTTCCTTTGTATTTGAAAGGCCTGTTTACACAAGTTTTGAAGTTTTTGACCAGATGATTTTGTGGAGAGCTTCTTGATATTCAAAAGCTTCAAAGCCTTTCAGTATGTCTCTGTCAAGCAGTGTGTAGGAGGATGCAGGTTATCAGGCTTATTAAAAGGATTTTTAATGTATACACTTTCTGTTTACATATCGTTAGAAGAATCTTCTTTTTCACCTTCTACTCATTCCATGTATTTTGTATGTCTTTCTTTTATCTTCACAACTCTAGAAATGTTTTGCATTTTAAGTTTCAGGTATAGGTATAACTTTTGAGTGTTCAGGCTGGTGTCTTGCAAAGTGCTGCAGCAAAGTCTTGAGGAGTAGCTACTCCTAAAGCTTTACTTACAGCATACAGAGTTTTTTTTCTGATTCAGCAACATGTACTTCTGTTGTTAAAAAAGTTGGTATTATGGCAGTCTTAACGTATGCAGATTAATTGTCCACAGAGTACAGAAAAATTCTCTGAATGAAACCCATCATTGTGAATGGTTTGAAGGAAGTTATCATTCATAAGGGCTGTTTAGCATAAATGCGGTTCCTAACCCTTGTATCAAAACACAGTGTATATATTAAGTATGGTTTAAAATGTTGACTTATGATGAAAATGTTGCATGTCTATCCTGTAGGACAGATTTTTGTTTTAGTTTGTTTCCCTGTGTTGGTAGCCCTTTCCTCTTTGCTGTGGGTATGATTATGCTTTACCTGAGTCTTTGGCAACTTTGTATGAAGGCTTATTTTCTTTTCACATTTCATATTGCTTTAGAGGAATGAAAAGTTGTATCTAGCTCCAAATAATTTTGTTTATGTCCCTGTGATTTTGGATAAGGATTTAGAAGTGACAAGGATGTCTTTCTGCCTCTGGGTGGTGAACAAGTATTAATTCTGGGTCAGCGGTTGGAGAAGTTTTTCTCAATTTTTTATTCAACTTGGCAATGATGGAAGCTAGACTTTGCTGATGGTATTCCTGCACTAGAAATTTAAAAGAAAACTAGCTTGACTGTTTTATATGAATGCCTAAACACAAATTAGCCCCTTTTCCACATAGGAATGATGTGAAATGTTCCTCAGCAATTACTTTTGCAATGCTCTCTTGACTATCCTGACAGATTTCTACTTTAAGCAGAGAGGTGACTGGCTAAACATTTATTTCAGATGTCCAGCTCCTTTGATCATGTGCTTTATAAATTAAACAAAACTACTTTTTGGAAGATCTTTTTTAGGTAAACCTGAGAAAAATTGCCTAAAACAATTATGAAAATTCTAGTCAGAGTCATAGGGAGCATTGGGATCATTGTGAATTTTATTTGCAATAAAATTGCTGGGCTGCGTGGCAGTGAGGGTAAGTGCTTCCATGATGAGAGAGAAACATTTTATGACTGGTAAAAACATATCAATGTTTTACGGTATCAGTCTCACTGTAAATATGCTTTCATGCATTTGAAATTGGTCACTTATGTAGTTTTGTTAGTGTTCTGTAGACGCAACAAAGAGAGGAGCAACAGACTTGAAATTTGAATTGTAGTATTCATTGCGCAGTTTTCATGTTTCTACTCACGCATTTGCCTACAATAAGCCATTTTCTTCCAGAACTGAAGTGGTGTCTCACATATTTGAGGAAAGATCGTGGCATTAAATGGAAGGGGATATGTATATGCAGCCAAGGATGGATCAGTTGTTCTGACTGTATGCATCCATCACCATCCAACTTCAGCATATGAGAGGGATCTTACAGTGACTACAGGCCAGCTAGTGCCCAGTGCCTTAAGTACTGGACAGATGCTTGAGGTCCTAAATGGCTTTTGTCTGGGCTCTTACACTCCAAAGCACCTGCTTATGAAGTTTCATAGCCTTTCTTAACTAATTTTATCACCATTTTTTCTTTGGACAGCTACCAAGGAGAGCTCTGTATCTAGCTGTGTTGTTTTTTCCCCCGAAGGCATCACACATCCTTATTGAAGTAACTTATATTGTCACACTGACTTCTCGACTCCAGTAGTGTTGCTCTGCAATAGGTAGCATCTTTTGGTGGGACATAGGAAAGGCACGTACTTGTAGAGAGCAGTTATTGTTTGCTAGGAAGTGGAAGGTAAAGCTTTGGGCAATATAAGAGGGGTAGTGAGGGAATGTCTGTCCTGCTCTCATGAGTACTCACGTGAATGTATATGATCAACTGCAGACTGCCATCCTTTCAAGATGCCACATGAGAAAATTACTGTAATTCTAGCAGAATGGTCACTAGTAACACTATATCATCTGTGCCCAGACACTGTATGTGAATAATGGAAGTTCTCACACAGAAATCTTTATTGTAATTAATAAAGGGTCAATGAAGTTCTTAGTTTTTCATATTCAATTGGAACCTGGGAGGAACCATCAGGAAAAGCTATTGTATAGTTATATTTTTTTTCTTTGAAGTACAGGCTGGATTAGGAACTGAATTCTTTCAGAAATATTCTTTCTAGTTCTGTTCTTTAGACATGGCAAAGTTGGGAAACGCAAGCTATTGGTGAAGGGTTTAGGAATATCTTTTTGCTGTTTCTAGGATCTGGATGGACTACTTGATAGCTTTTTGATACATGTCAGAGAGTCAGGGGTTCCATCTGCACATCTATGAAGATGACTGGCAACCAAAATTTACCTGACTTAGAGATATGTTAATATATTCTGGAAACTGAACTTTTTCCCCCTCTCTATTAGTTTTTTTCTTTTTTTTTTAACTGTTTTAACCCCTCCTGACTTTTCTGTAAGCCACCCATTTTGCTATTTATTTAGGTGCATGCTTGAGATTTCTCAGTGGCAAGATAGGTGATGATTACCACTGCTTGGTACATCTGTCTGTTCTTCACAGGGTCCAAGGTTGGAACGGGTTCTGTAAAAAAGCCCTTCCTTTTAGTGAAGACTAAGGCTTGTCTGGTAAGGTTTTGTCTGAAATCTGAACAGGAAATAAGTGACTGGAGAGTCATCCATCATTTTTTTTTTTTTAATCACCTTCATAACATGAGCAGAAAGCTATGTTTTTTGGGGGTGTATTGGTAAGTCTAGTGAGCTTTCCAATGGATAGTGTGGAGTGTGGTGAGATGATCAACTTGACAGTACTTGGAGTTACAGGATGGGGAAGCCTAATGAGCCTTGAGCGTCAGCAGGAAGTCTTGGAGTGTTAGACAGTAGAACTTGAGTGATGGGAGACGAGATGATTGCCCTCTTGTTGCCCAGCAGAGCCCATAAATGAATCACAGGACTGAGCCACAGTGTGTCTGGGCCAACAGACTGTCTCTGTATTGCTAACACTAACAGTGCCTTCAGAATGAATTAACGTGTGGAGCTCTGTAGGAAGTAGAGTGAATTTTTATTGGATGGTGTACCGAAAGGGCACAAAAATAATACTTTTTCAGGGTCCCATGGTGGATTTACATGTTGGAATTACATTTAAAATACCAGCATCCCCAAAACAGCTCTCATGTGCTATTTAAAAAGTGATTGCTATGTAGGCTATATATTTGAAGGGGAACATGAAGCTTCATTATTCTTTTGATGAAACTGACTGTGGGTAAATGTATAAACTAGACACGTTTTATCACCATATCGATTACATTATGCATTAGTTGAAAGTTGATGTGAGACTGTAGATAATTAAAAGCCTGTTTCCTGTTGCTAGGTGAAGTCGTGTCTGCTTGCATTATCTTCCATTTTTACTGGTTGTGGTGTTATATTTGCAGGTGATAATGAAGGCAGAGTCATGTAAAACAAAAATTCTGACCAGAATAGTAACATCTTGGTTTAGGCATTGAGCCACTTTACTGATACTTCACATATGTGTATGTGAATTGTTTTACTTATTTGAACGCAAGGTTGAGTCTCCTTCCATGAGTAGTCCTGTTGTTAGCTACATAGCAAGGAAAACTCACTAACAATCAAATAAATTATTTTTCTTTTTAATTACTATACATACATATATATATATATTTCTGTTAGATCGGGTACTTTTTGCACCTTCTTTAAATAGGTGAGTCATTTTATTGAGAAGAGCTGATGGTTTCGACTTGTGTATATTCTTCTGTGTGTGTATGAGAGAGAAAAAAAAGGGGGAATGAGCACTTGAAGACACGTTTAGTTGCATGTAGGTTTGCATATAAATGTTGAGGGTTTTGTGGGGAGAGGCTTATTTATTATTTTGCAAGCTCCACTTGCAAATTTCTTAGCTTTTTTTTTTAAATAAGCAGCCTGACAAGCACATATAGAATTTAAGGAAATAAAGCATTATGTGACTTTTAACTACAGAAACTAGCGGCTTTTCTATCAGAAGATACATCAGAATTTACCAAGGCCCATTTAGTCATGCATGGCAATAGTGAAGTTTAATTGTAAAATGAAGATAAGTATTGTTGGTAAAATCATAAAATACTGTTTAACTAAGTGTGTAACCTGTCACTGTTGACCACCAGTTCAAGAGAGCAATTATTTTTAATAGATATCTTTCAAAAAATGACATAGACAGTGTATGGAATTATGCAATATTTTTACATATTGGAATTTAAAACTGAAACTTTGCAAGGGTTTGTACTGTGTTATTAAGCTCTCTTTAATGCATAATTACTGTTGTACTTCTCGAATTTTGAGCGGTCTGTGATATTCTTAACAGAACCACAGCTAAATCATACCAACTGTGGACAGTGATTAATGCAGTGAGCAAGGAAAGCACAGCATGCATGAAAAGAGAGCATACCAAGGACAAAGGCAGACACAACGACGATGGTAATGAAGCTGGATTCCCATAAGGGGTAGCATCATAATGTTACTTTTTCTCTCTTTTCTTTCCTTTTTTTTTTTTTTTAAATTGGTATTGGCATGACTGTTTAATTTTCAAGATTATGTTTACTTATCCTCAGTTGGGTCAACTAGCTTATTTGAAAAGGCAGTGCATTTCATACCAGCCAAAGCTCTAGATGTAACAGTAGGTTCCTGCTTTTAAAGCAATGCGTATATTTGCATTTACTGACATGCAGTATTTCATACACAGTATTGCTTCTACTGGGATTAGGAACTCTCCATTAAAATCACATTTTTGATTGTATCTTTTTATTATTTTGAATTCTAATGGGGTGTTAAATTTGTCCCATCCTTACTTGATCTAGAATGTTTTAAAGTAAAATACAAATCACGTAAGTGTTACGTTCAGAAAAACATTAATGCTTGATCACAGAAGTGGTGAAAGTTCATTGCTGTTATCAGGCAGTAATAAAATACTGTTATCGTGAATCAGCATGAGTTAACATTTTCACAGCAATTGTGTTATTCTACTTAAAATAATGAGAGTATATGTTTTATGAATAGAAATTACAGCTATGCATACTCACAGCAGAAATGTACAGTAGCAAGAAGTCACTGAGTGTTTCCGTTTGAATAATCATCCTCACTCTGCCTCACTTATTTTGAGGAAATTTATTATAAATTGCTGTCTGTTCTATCCATGGGTGGAAAATGTGAAAATGAAAAAAACAAAACAACAAAACCCACCACCACCAAAACCTAATAGTGATAGGAATGGGTAGAATCAGGACATCCTACAGGAAATAAATTGTGAAGACACAGCATTAAGATGTTGCACCAAATTAAGGTAGTCACTGTGTTTTTAGTTGAACCACAATTAATTTAATTGGATTGGAATTAAAAAATATTTGGCACAGTAAGCATATTTCTTCTTCTGAAGCTAAATCAAGCTTGACTTTCTTACTATATTTTGTCATAAATCAAATTTACTTGCTAGTGATAAGATGCACTGTTGAACACTGTGTTGGAGTCTTTATAAATCCTGCGTGAACCTTCACGTTATACACAGTTGTATTCACTATGAGAAAACTTGCACAGCTGCAAACAGTGGTTAGTATGTAGAATATTCATATTCTTTAATGTTTAAAATTTGATGATGCATGGACACACGATTTCATTGTGGTAGTACCCACACCAAATCTTATCTTTGGAAAGGAAATTGTTTCTATTTTCATTTCAATTCATATGAGCTTATATCAAACTTCACAAAGTAATTTTTGTTTAAGACCATTAAGGACTAGTATTTTGTTCCTGAAACCTACCACCATAGAAGATTAATTTTGTCTGTGTGGTCTTTATCATATCATGGCCACTGCTACTGCCATTGTATTATGGTGGGTTTAATAATCCTTCTGACTGAAATGCAATGTTTCAAATTTACATTATTTCAGTACCTCAATAAGGTGTTCTGCAAAAATTGGTTCTTGTTGCATTTTAGGCCTTCACCTCTGTTTGTATAGGTGTCAGAAATGGCTAATGAGGACAGTTGGTGCCTTCACAGAAATAAATTACATTAAAGGACATACTAAAATGATCCACCGATTTTATACAGGTAACTGTCAGTATCTTTGAGACATTTGTAATATTCATTTCCTGCTTATGTGGCTGGATTAGAATTTATCATCTAGAGAAAGGACACACTGTCATTTTCTGTGCATACCAGTGGTTGTCTAGCTCAATGCATCTCAGATTAGTTATTCTCTGTCTTTATTTTATAATGCTGATATGCATATATGGGAGTGTCTATAGATACATTGTAAATGGAACATAAATTTCAAAACTTTGTAAGTTAACTCTATTTCACTTGCAAAGTTGCCTCATCTGTGGGTTGTTTTTTTTTTTTCATTAGATCCTAACAAATTTCCAAAGTGCATAAATGTGCACAATGACCAACACTTGGGAAAAAAGAATTTTTCTTGTATCTGCTTCAACTAGGCACTTACATATCTTCAGTGAGAATTATTTGGGTTTATAATAGGTGGTAGTACCAGTGGAGTTTATGATGAGGGATAATGGTGAATTTAAAGCACAACTAAAGTTAAACAGCATTGCATCCCTTCAAAGCAGAAACATGCCGATATGTAAAATTTGGTTTGTAATAGATCTGCACTGTAGAAATAAAATAGGAAACAAAATAGGAAACAACACAGTGGTGTATATTTTGAACTAGGTTTTGTTCTTCTTCAAGTGGGTAGTATTTTCTCATCTCTAAATGTACTGCCATTTTAAAGTGGCCCAAGGGAGCCAAACCTTTTATGTGTTTTAACAAGCTAAGTGCCATTATAAAAGAACTATTAATGGATTTATTCTAATTCTAATTGGATATTAAGAAATATTGACTCTAAATCACAGCTAGCTTTTAGCTTATAGGCTTATTACAGGTTTGGTTTCACAATTAGAGGAGTGGAGTAGAGTTTAACCTCACAACGGTGTTTGTAGGATCTACATTTCTGCTAATTTCTGCGTAGCATTTCATTACTGTTTTGAAATGCACGGGCTTAACTTTGAAACATACAGCAGACTGTCATTCTCCCGTGAAGCAATGAGTTCTGCAGCTCTGAGTGAGTGCAGATGTGTGCCAACACAGGCATAACTGAAGACAGAGCATGGCTTCATGTCTTAAGTATCATGTTTAACAGGTAATTTTCAGCCCTCTTGATAATGGTGGTGATTTTGTACAGAATTTATATAAGTAGATGAAGTATATTTTACTTAACCACTAAATCCTGAGGCTAGATTGTGGTGGTATTACTAATGTTGAATAGCATTGTATGTAGAGAGTCTCACTGCAATTAGTGGACCTACGTAAATAAAAAGGTACTGATTTGACAGAGTAGGGTGTTCAGAGTTTAGACCCTTATGCATATTTGCATTGCTAATGCTTATGTGAATGTTTTCTGTCAAAAACATGTATTTTGCATGACTCTTACATTTATTTATTTTTGCAGCAGTTACTGGAAAATATGTTAAAAATTCTGGGTAGTGCCATGTAGTACTCATATTCCAGCGTGTATCAGCTTCTGCTGCTCTTGTGTTAAAAAAAAATGCTTAAATATCCATGCTTTTTTGATTTGTGAATATGACACATATGAACATTTTTTCAAGCGGGTATTCTTGTTAAGATACAACCATACAGGGACTGACAGAAAAAGAAAACAGTTAGTGTGCCACCCATATTAAATAGGGCTAGTGGTTTTATGATTCATTATCACTACTTATAAGGGAGATGGTTTCTGTCTCTTCATTTGATGGGAGTTGATGTGGAAGACAGAAGTATTGGACTTCCCTGTGGATTATTTTAGGAGTTATGTTCAAAAAATTGTGTATATTATTACCACTTCACAGCTTTTAAAAACTAAAAATTATTAAAATCCAGGAAACAAAAGACTGGTGTGCATAAGGCTTTCAGTAATATTTTTCACATTCTGTGAAAATTATTTTCTTATATTTCTTAAAAAATAATAATTTGAATATAGGCCTTTTTTTAAATTAACTGAATTGGAAGAGAATTATGCCAACTTGCATCTTGTTTTTAAAAAAAAAAAATTCTAATATATTATCTTCTACATGACAAACTCAAGCAGTGTAAACTGCGATCTGTTAAATTTCCTTGGTAGTCAAAGAAATTGTATTTTAATTCTTAATTCAGGGATCTAGATAATAAACTTTGAAAGAAATGTTTTCCATCAATAACAGACCCCCTAGTATAACACAATACTGCACCTGCGGAACAACGTTTTAGTAAGGTTTGTTTCTTTGATTTTTTTAAAAAATTATATTTTGAGTCTGTAATAAGAATACACTTTCGGTAGGACTTTCTGGAAAGCGTTTTAGTCAATATTATTGTAAAGAATTAAACTGAAACCAAAAGATCAGGTTATAAAACTTTCAGGAAGATGTCCTGCAAAGGACAAAAAAAAAAAAAAAATTAAAACTAAATGTCTCTGAAATTTAGATTTCTGGATTTGAAATATCCAGACAATGCTGAAGACCCATATGTAATGCTAAATCCTTTTTTGGGAATTAGTGTGCAACTCAGATTAGTTTTCACTCTAACTATGGCTTTGGTGACAGATGATGAAAAGTTTAATGAAAAGTCAATTACATAAACTACTTGAATCTCATGGAACTTAATTATAGGGTCCACATCATAATACAATTATTTTTCAAGCCTCATTGAGAGAACCTCACTGAAATCAGAAGTAGCTTCATAACAAAGAGACTGCAAATAACTTCATGACGAAAGGCTTTAAAGGTTTTTATAATGTTACATTTACTAGCGGTGTGAAATTACAAAAACTGAAATGAGAGAGAAGACACACTAAAAATTCATTTGCTTCAGAGACTGCAACAAGGGAGTGATTCAGCTGAAAGCAGTTGAAGGCCTGGCTAGAAGTATGAAACACTTTACTTTCTATATGTATGCAAAGTTTTTCTTGGAGCTTCTTTAAAGGCTGTACCAGCTTGTTAGAAGGAGAGTTATTTCAAATACTGTTTAATTTGCCTGTACATTATTATTATTGATACTAATTTGTTAGGAACTGAATTAGTCTGAGATCATTTCTAGTGTCTGTAGCTGATTGTGCTTAATACAAATTATGCTAGGTTTAGCTTTTTTGGAAACAAATTCCTCCCATGTGGAAAAAAGAGGTGACGTAAGTCTGAAAAGTTTAATTGATAATTTATGAATGGGTTGCTCTTCCATCAGCTGAAAAATACAAAGGCTAAAAATTACTATGTTTTGCAAGTTACCTCCTAAGCTTCATTTTAAGGAGTAACTACTAGTAGAATTAGTAGAAAAGTGTTTTCTAATTGCCTGTGCTCGCAGTTACAAGATGTAAATGTGTAATGCCTTAATGGAGAGTTTATTACACCTTAGCCATTGCTTCAGTTTTATACTGAAGTAATGATCAAGACATCTGTGAAAACATGTTTTTAACTTCTTTTGAAGATAAAAAAAAAACAAACGTGGCTATGTGTTGCAAAGCGTTGCCTTCCACTGTTGAGGAAGTGTCAGCCTGGTCCTTCTTGATTCTTTCTGATCATGTCACATATCCTTGTGTAGTGGAAGTAAGAACATGTGAAATGGCACATTACTGAGAAGCCAACTAATACAGGATACACCTGAACAAGACTTCTGTATCGGACTTCTACCCTTTACTTTAAATTATGAATAGGTATCAAAGATCTATCATCCTGCTCATTTTATTTTGTAGCATGAAGTTTGTACTTAGGCTTTTGCTGGAGCCAAACAGGAAAATGTTGCATGCTGTGCAGACAGCAAAGGCATGCAAGCTGTTGGCCATACAGCAGTTGAAGCTTAAAATAAATAATTCAGCACAGTATTTTATTTTTATTTAAGAGATGGAACTATTTGACTCAGACTTATTTAAAAAATGAAAGACAACAGGCTTTCATTGTCCGCTGTGAATGTGAATGAGAAGGATGTCTGTTACTGTTGTCTTGCATCATTTTCTAAGGTACAGTAGTAAACTGGAGTAGGTGTTGAAATAATCTCCATTAAACACCATCCTACTATTGTATTAATTGTAAAGAAGAAGGAGGGAGCTTGTCACCTGTAACTTCATCTGATGCATTCTCACCACTACAGCTTAAAGTTTATGCAATATGAGTAGATAAGAATATAACAATTGAGAAACAAAATATGTGGTGAAGAGACAGTTTGCCTGGCTTGACTAGCTAGTCGCATAACTGATATCCCTGTTGCATATAGTGTCAAAGATACAAAGGATACTGGAAATTTTCCTTTATGCATATTTAGTTATGTCATAGAATTAAGTAGAGATGAATTATTGCTTTGAAACAATAGAAGGAAAAAGGTGATATTTACAAAAAAAAGAAGTTTAAATGTCAGTTTATGGACATGATTATTCCAGCAAGTGTATTTTTGGATACTACAATATAAGATCAGAACTGCTAACAGTGGAATGGATTTGGCGATAGATTGTTGATCAAATAGTTTCAAAATGAAACCAGTTTTAATTACAGTTTCATGTTAAAAGAAAAATATGGCCCTAAAGGAATAGATTAGAATTGTGGAAAGGTGGAAGGACTAGTTAACAGCAACATATGGGAGTGGGAAGAAGATGACAGCAGAATGTACATTGTTTAGAAACAGGACAAAAAGAGAAGAAAGACCTAGGGATGTTCTGTGATAGTAGAAAATTGTGTGCCACAGGAAAGGGCCTAGACAGGAGTGCGGTAGGATACAAGGCAGAAACGGAAGCTAAAATTGTCTATAGATCATGCATAAGTGCCAAAAGAAAGAGTTGGATTCGGCTTTGGAGATTGGACTGAGTTCAGGACTATTAAAGAGACACAGCCTTAGTAGAGATAGTAAGGTAAGAACAGAAGCTGGAGGAGGAGGAACCAAAGGGAAGAGGAATGGTAAAAACTATTCTGCACAGCTTGAAAATTAATCCAAGTTTCGTGGGATCAAGGGTTCCTTTTTTTTATAATAAGTAGCCTCTAACCCAGTGGAAGAATGGTTTGCTGTCTTCTGTTGTCAGACAGACGTACCAACTTAAGTAACTACAAAGATGCATTATGCTGCTAGTGCTTCTGCTCATCAGCAAAAGTGTGTGGATGACTTAGAATGAGTAGAAATATGTATTATACTGTAGCATTCCTTTTTTTATAGAAAAAAAAGCCCCCAAATTTGTGAAGATTTCTATAATTGCACTTACTGGAAAATGCTAGAATCAAAGGTATTTTTGTAACTTTCTAATTTCCTTATATGCATGCACGATAATGTAATTATACTTTTTTTCCCCTGGCAGTCTGCCAGGCTTCAGGCCTTTTTGTATCCCAGGCTCTTTTGTATGAGCCCTTTGCATCTTCCATTCTTCATGGAACTTGTACAGTGAACAAATCAGGGTGTTGCAGAAAGTGAAACCTTGGGAAGCTCTTGAAAGATGCCGGTGCTCTAGAAATTGGAGACACTGGGTAGGATGTTAAGCAGACAGAAAGTGGTCACTAATTGACCACATATTTGTCACATTTGGGAGCCTTTTTGAAATGTGAAAGATCTTCATGAACAAGGTTAATTTTTGCCACTAAACTTTGACTGCAGCTTAAATAAATATTTTATAGTAGCCACATGATATGTTATAGGCTGTTCAGGGGTGAAGGAGGTCAATGACAGTCAGAGAAGGCTCTGGGGAGACCTTATACCAGCCTTTCAGTACTTAAAGGGGGCCTATAAGAAGGCTGGAGAGGGACTTTTTACAAGGGCCTGTAGTGGTAGGACACGGAGTAATGGCTTGAACTGAAGAGCGTAAATTTAGATTAGATATAAGGAAGTAATTCTTCATTATGAGGGTGATGAGGTACTGGAACAGGTTGCCCCATGCCGAGAAATGTTCAAGGCCAGGTCGGATGGGACTTTGAGCAACCTGGCGTAGTGGTTGGTGTTCCTGCCGATGGCAGGGGGTTGGAACTAGATGATCTTTAAGGTTCCTTCCAACTCGAACCATTCTATGATTCTATGATATGTAAACACCAAAATAACCGTTTGTGGGATCTTTCAAATGTTAAAATTTGGGGAAAAAAGTGACGTTCTGAAGCATGCAGTCTGTTTGGGTGTGCAGTGATACCCTGACACATGTACAAAAATGCAGATTCAAGTTATAAGCCTGTTGCCTTTGAAACCAATGGCATTTATCATTATGCAGTTTAGCTTGCTTGTACCTCTTTCAAAATTTCAGAAAGCAGATATTTTATTACATATTACAATATATTAAAATCAAATTATACGTTATATATCAAAAGGAGAACTAAAGTCTCAACTGCTGTAAGATATCAACCGCAATTTTAATTTAGTGGCTATACTGGAATATTTATTTCACTGTCAAGGAGAATCTGTAATGATTCGAACTGAAAAAATGATGTCGACAGGGTGACTGATACATACATTGTAAGGGGGGTGAATATGTAAGAGAAACTTTCTAGCAGATTAAAAAAAAAAAAACCAAAACATATTGAAAGCACATCTGTAAATATTACAGGTTCTGGTATGAGATTGGCCTTTTTGATTATTTTACCAGATGGTTATGATGCCATATTTCCTGAACTGAAACAAGACACTAAGTCCCTGTTACTCTCAAGGGGTAAAATGGAAAATAAAGAGTAGTCCTGCACTGCAATGTGAGATTGGAGTCAGTCTCCTAATTTAGGAAGTATTTGGGGTTGGTGATTACATCTTGAAGATATACAGTGTATTTGCTGTAAAATCTTAATTTCTCACTTATCTGGAACATGATCTTTTCTAAGAAAGTGACATCACTGGCTACGTTTTGATATTTCTTTATTTTTATCTTTTTTTTTTCCTTAATAAAGATACTTCTTTAATTTTAATATGTGTGAGGCAGATGCACAGAATGTCTTGTTAGACGAGCTGATGAATATTCTCCTGTGATGTCTTTTGTGATTCCAAACCTAGAGTGCAGAGACAGTGACTTCTTACGCTGTTTCACTCTGGAAACGCTTTTACAGGTTTGTGTAAGTATAGCCTGTATTCCAGGCTATTCAAAAAGATAAGAAGAAATTTAGCTTTCCATAGTCATCCACAAAGATACTTCATAATCTTCCCTTCAGTTGTCTTTTGCTTTGCTAAAAACTCAACGATTGTTAGAAAGTTAGTAGACTTGACTTTAATGCCATTCATGCTGACTAAAACTCTCTCGTATTTTCCATGTATTGTGTTAAGTCTGGCTGTAGCCAGCTGTCATGCCTTATCTTATACTTAGACTGTAAACATTTGAGGGGGGAAGATTAAGATAGTAAACGTTCTTGGACGAAGATTATCTTCTCTGCTTTTGTTGGATATAGAAAAGTCAGATCCTATTTTAGGAGGGTGCTAAATGTTGTACAAATACTAAATAATGCTGATAAATGGTTATATACAATTGAAAAATGTGATCTCTTAGAAATATAGTGTATATAGTGTATATCTCTTAGAAATATAGTCTTCCACAGTGTAGGGGAAGAATGAATGAAAGTTTCTTTAATATTTCCTTCCTATCTTCCTCTTTTGGGTTGAAACGTACTAGTAAATTAGGGACCAAAGAGTTATTTCATACATGTATGACTATGTAATAGTAGTTGGATCTTCAAATTAGTTTGCTTTGGAAAAGTGCCTCACTTTATAATGTAATTTTATTTGTGTTGAATTTGAGATTTATTGAGATTTATTGTTCTTATATAGTCCTTTAAGTTTACAGTTTTACCTGAATATGGAGCTTTCTTTGGTTCTTCAGCTAGAATTCATTGCAGAGAGTGCAAGATTTGATGAACTAACTTGGTCAGTTCTAGAAGTTTGTTGCTCATTACAACATTGCACCTAAGTATCAGATCTAATTCTTGTTTAATTTGAACTGCTGCATTAAGCAAATCCTGATTAAGTAGCAGATCAAGACTGCCGGAATGTAAGTCTGGGATTTGGCCCTCCAAACTGCAAAAGTAATGTGGCTAATGACAATGCTGTAAAACATGCATACTTCTTAATTTTAGACCTTATGAGTCTTTTATTAGATCAGAGGATGATAGTACAGAGAAACTCTCATTTTCATGGAATGATTTATAATTATTCTGTAAATATCACTTCTGTAAATGAATAGTTCTTCGTTTTCATTTTATGGCTGTGATTCTATGACAGAAGGACAATCACAGGGCTTTCTGAAAGGAAACTGTGGTAATTCTTCTTTAATTATGGTCATTCTTCCCTCCTACCCCTTTAGTTTGTGTGATTATTATGGTATCTTGCCTTAGCATTTTCTTTCCCGACTGTGTTGGTACTTACAGTTTACTCTGAAACTTTTAAAAATAACAGACATTTCAACTGCTATTGGAATTTGCAATTGGACCTTTCTCCATGCTTGCAACTAGGCCTCTTTTGTACATCCTCATGAATGAAAATTATAATCTTATTCTTTTGAGAAATTTTGTTAGTCTTTAGTTTTTCCTTTTCCATGATCAGAAATATGAATGTTCTCTTTCACTTTATAACTGACAAACACCAGTTGCATCGTGTGAAAAGACATGATGTTGACATAAGGCACTTTCAGTACAAATTGAAATAATTTAACAGTGGTCTCTATAACATACCTAAGGATGAGTAGAACTAAATTTATTCAAAGCAACCATGAATCTGATATTTCATATTTTTTTATCTGTAATATCTATGTGTTTTTAAGATAAAAATATATGTACATAATATTTACATTGTGGTTTCTTCTCACCCATAGTATTAAATAAGATCAAAATAGAAGAATCTGAATGTCTGTATCAGAAAGTACACCATTTATTTGTATTATTTGTCGTGCTGTTTTGCATACATGAAAACAAACCCATAATATTTAATGCACTGACTGTATATGCTAATAGTGCTAAATGCATTGGTATGTATTCTGGAGGGGAAAAAGATACTTAAAACCATGAAAATGATTGTGCATCAATAAGTAGAAGAAAATAGTAATTCTGCTATGTACTTAACACACTTTATTTTAATAGAACACTTTGAATTTATAAACACACTTGTACATTTTTTGGCTGTAATAACTACGGTGTATCTCATCACATAATTAACTTTCACAAACATACTAATAAGTCTACTGAGCAGTAGTGACAAAAATAGTTTATTTGTTTGGACTTTGTAGGCTAAACTAAAAATAAACTGTTTATTAAACAATCTGGAGACACCGATTCCCCTCCGTCATTGTTTACCCATTTATTATCCTTATTTCACCGGGATTTTTCTTGATTTCTACCAAGATTACTGGGAGGAGAATCAGACCCTCAAACCTTAAAGAGATTGATAATATCAGTCAATAAATAGAGAAACTAAGACCCACTACCAAAGTAGCCTGGATATTTATGAGCATCTTGAAACACAGAGGCATGATGAAGCGTTATGAAGTATTACGCTCAGTACTTATGGAGATTTCTTATATAATGACACATAGATAAGTACTTGGCATCACTTCACAGGGAATACTTTCACTACAGGCCATGAGAATTTCCACTTCAGTGTAAATTATTTATGCTGTAGGATCAGATTTACGTTTATAAACTGATCAGACCGACTTTATAAAAACAGAATGATACATTTCCTTTCCTTGCTGAAAACAAGCACTGCCCTCTCTCCTGTATCTTACCTGCCAAAAAAGCTGAACTCAATAAACAATTCTGATATTTGACATGTTTATACCTCTTTTTTCCCCTGATAATTGTTTCCTTGTGAATATAGATCTAGAAATTAATTATAAATAAGAGTAATTAAGACTAATTAGGCAACTAAGAATAATTAAATAAGAAGCAAGATTAGGATAAATATATTTTTTTTTTCCTACTTGCTGAAATACACATAATTCTGGAATAAAAGAAATACTGTGCTCTTAGTTGCTGAGCAAACCCAATATCCAGTCTCAAATTTCAGCAAATTAATTTTTAAGTGCTGTTGAAGCAATTTTTTATCACAAACTTTAACTTTTTTTCACTTTTTAACTGCAAGACTCAAATTAAGCACAATAATAATGAGTTCATTGAAATAGAGGTTTGGATTTGTCTCATAGAAATCTAGCTAAAAACTCAAATGTGAGAACTTTCATGAGTCCGATTCATTTATCAATTTTTTGTACAATGTTGCGTGGGTGCCTGTCACCCAGACCAATTGGTTCACAACATATGGGATGTATTCTATATTCTCTCTTTTTTGTGTGTTTGTAACTGCTAGCTGACTCTTAAGACTTGGTTACAGTTACTTGGTATGGTAAGACTATGCTGAAGCAAAGGTATGAATAGTACCAGATTATAGCTATTCATTCAACTTCCGTGCAGTCAAGGCTAATTTAGTGCATAATGAAGTAAGCTTGCAAACTTCTGTTATTGTTGGAAGCTACGTAATTAATACCTGATCACAGTGCTGTAAATGTGTGCTGCTTGCTGCTCAACCTGAATCTAAAAATAACAAGCTAAATCTTCAATTTCTGTAAATTTGAGCAGTGTCACTGAAATTACTGAGTTTTGATCAGCTTACAATAGTGAAGAAATTAGCCAACTCATTTGAGAAAACACCTTACCTATATATAGTATGTGTGTTTTCTCATTTTCAAGAGAGGGAAAATATTTTACATAGAGACATGTCAAATGTGTAAAACGTCTTGAACGAAACATAGTATAAACTGATAACAGAGGTGATTTTCTAAAAAAATGGAACAGAATTATTTGTAAAAAAGTCCAGTCTTCAAAGATGGCCTAAACGGAATGATCTTTTACAGAAATTTCATTGCATCAGAAATCTAGTTGCATCTCTAGTCAAGTTTTATTGAAATACGACAGTTAAAAAAAATAACAAAAAAAAAAAGGTTCTAACAAAATCTCTACATGTAAAATGGTGTAAAAGTAAATGTGCATTTGTGTTCACCGTACTGTATCTTGCACAACCTTCATGTTGTGAGTGTAATTGTAGAAATCTTTAGAAAGTTCTATAGGTGTTATTTCTGAAAAGCAGGAGGCAAAAGGCTGGCCTTATTTAGGAACAGCACCAAGATTTCACCTATTGTGGTTTACAGCAAAATTTATACCTTAGTCTGTGGCCCGTAGTGTTGTAAGGACCTAATAGCGTCCCTCTTATGTAAGCAGTTAAAAACAGAACGACAAATCCATAACAGGTTTAATCATCTGCATGAAATATCCAGGTGTGCATTTCTTTCATTACTCTGCATGTCGGGTTTGTGTCAGTCTGTTCTCAGTTCTGTCGTGTTCTTTTCACATGTTCATCTGATCTTGGGAGAAAGATAGCTACTCCTAGAAGTGAATGTCTGGACATTGGAGGTAGCTATGTATTTTTTATCTGTTCTTCATTGCTCATTTACACGAAATTGTGGACACCTGCATGACTTTCATAGCCTTTTTATTCTTTTAGAAGAGAGGTTAATTTAGTGAATCCTGTGACCTGAAAGGTCACAGTGAAGCAGCATGTGGGGAAGAGCATGAATATTTTCAAATAACAATGATGCAGACAATTGGCTCTGGCTCCACAGTGCTAGATCCAATATTTATTCTATTTGCAAAGTTTGGCAATTAAAATTACTTGGACATAGACATCCCGCCTTTTAACGGTGTAATGCTTTAGTTGTTTGACAGATTTCATACTCCTTTGCTGTGGTGCAGAGGAACCACCTGTAAACAAGGTAAGAAGGAAATGGAAAGCATGGTGGAAACATCCACTGGAACATGATCAGAAATCTTAAGAAATAAGTCCTGACTTCCATCAGAAAGGACTTAGATTCTCAGATCTGGGAGAACAAGGGAAGCTCAAGATGGGAATTGGATAACGAATTCAGTTTGACATAGTATAAAGAGAAAACGTGATGGTGGATTGTGGAAGAAATTTGCCATTCAGGTGTTAGAGGGAATTTGAACGTGGAGGTTACTGATATGGAAAGATTTGCACACATACACAAAATCTCATTTTGATAGTGACAAGACAAAAACATCTTTGTAATAGATTGCAGAATCAAGGGAATTCAAGGTGTGTAATGCAGTATGGATCAGAATGGTTTTTTTGTGAGAAATAATAAGGAAGGTGAAAAGTTTGGTGTTTCAATACTTTTATGGGTTCTGAAGTTGCTGTTTTTAATTGTGACTGTATAGATGTGCTCTGGTTACCTTAACTATTAGGCAAACAGGGTAGCCTGATTGCCTGCGTAAGACCCTATTCATCTGGTCCATGTAAGGTCTGCGTAGTTACTTTGCTACCTGGTTGAGGGATCTGTGGCTAACGGTTAACTGTGCTGCCTTGCCTAAATTAAAACTGACTAGAACATGTGTATGTGACTGTAATTACAGGAGTGACTGCAGTATGGGTAAACTCAAAGGTGAGGGATGCTTTTGACACTATTTGAAGTGTTGTTGAAGTATTATGGTTTTTTTCTGTGCTATAAATATGCACACGTGTAGGTTAGCCTTATGCACTCAGAAGCAAAAGTATTCCCTAGTTTGCATTTTGTTTGCCATGGTAAGTGATATAGTCAGGCATTATAAGTTGGGGTTTTTGTGTTTTGTTTTGTTTTTTTAATGACTGGTAACTTGTAACCTTATTCTCAAAGCATAATAATTTCCTTGAAGTAACAGCAGTTCTTAATTATGGAAAGTGAAGTGTTTCTTTTTAAAATTAAAAGATTTTAGTTTTTCTTATATTTCTTCCTTCTGATTTTATATTTATAACATAAAATAATTTAAGAACGAACTGGTGCATATAGCTCTTTGTCTATAGGAAGGGACAGTTGCAAACTCTTGTCCTAGTAGCAGGGGACAACAGTAGAGAAGCCAGTACACCAGCTAAGTTTTCAGAAAATTCAAAATAAACAGAAAACACAGGTTTAATTCATAATGTTTCTGGCTTCTGATATCAAGTAGAATGTCACAGGTTGGTGTTGCTGGACCAATACAGGCTCCTGTGTCGGGAAGAGTGAGACCAATACTTGTAACTCTGCCCAGCAGATGTATTTCTCCATACCAGTGTAGAGCTGATTAAATAAGCATGGCAAAAGACCTGTTATATCTGCTGATGTTCTGCTACAGTCTTATACAAAAGGTCAACATATGAGCATACCATATTAGTGTCTATTGAAGGAGGAAGAAATCACACATAAAACTGAAAGCTTGTACTCTCCATCATGAATTGTGTTGTTGGGATTAAGGCCAACACATAAACAAAATACATCTGGCACTCCAATGGCCTTTTCTTTGCTGATTTCCATCTCTGTCAGTAATAATTTTTTACTGATTCTTATCCCTACTTCCCTTTTGCTTTGGTACCCTATATTGCATTATATTGTATTATTACAGTGAAGAGCAGTTAAGAATAATGAAAACAAAAACTTCAAAGACTTTTATTTTTTCTGGAGTTTTTTGAAAGCTGTCTACTTTGAGAAAGAGGATTGTTACTAGAAGTGAAAGCATCAAAGTATAACTTCTAAATATTTATTGCTAACTCTAATTAGAATTTTTTCCAGTTGTGTATGCCAGCTTTTGACACAGTGATGTGCAAAAATATTGAACCTCCAGAAGCTGCTTTTCTAAAGGCATTCAATGAAGGAACAATACAAATAGTAATTGATTCTTGTGATTTATGAACAATACAGTAATTCATTCCAGAGGTTTTACTGCTATTATATACTGTGCATTGCATGTTAAGGAACACAAAGAGTAAATTACAACTTTCCAGAGAGCCCTTGGGAGCAAGCAACTTTTATACATACTAAAGACGAAGCTTTCAAACGTTTTTCATGTTTATCTAACTTATGTGACTGACTGACTATATATTCATATGTAAAGATATTAATTTTACTTAAATTTTTACTTATATTTTAAATAGACCTGAAGTTCCTCTTGGTTTGGGTTATCCCTCTGCATTGTTTGACCAGCAATTTCTTCTTCTCTTTTGCTTTTCAGCACTTTTTCCTGAAATGTACCATCTTTTCAGCTTGTTTCTTATTTCTGTATTTCCACAGCCCAGTTCTTATCATCTTTGTATGTCTGAGGCCAGCTATTGTGTGTTCTTTGGTGACCTGATATATTCTTTGTGTCCCCAGCTTCAGTAGTCTAACCTGACATGAATTTGTGTAGTTTCAGTTTGTTTGTGAGAAGTTTATTTCTGGTTGTCTTCTTTTATCCAGAAGAAAAGATCAGAGAAAAAAAAAAAAAAGGTCAGGAAATTTTACAACAATGTAAATTTTCCCCTACTTTTGTATTGTTCCTATGAGCAGATTGTGGCTTCGATGATTCAGTATAATGATCGATCACTGGACATTTTCTACATTTCGAAGATGCCATTGAGATTCAGTAGAAATTTGAGTTCATAGACAGCAAACGCAGGTTCTCAATTCTCTTTAGGAAACAATCAGCCATTTCAAAGTACACTTCTAAGAGGCTGCTGAAGCCTGATGTGTAAAATACAGGTTTCCTAAATTTCTAATTTCTGAACATGCATATCACTTAGATGTAAACATATCTACACATATTTAGTGTTATATAAATGAATATTTTAATTGAATATTATAATTAACATGGCTGCATAATTAAAATATTCAATTCTATTATTTAAATGTGCACAAACGATATTAATTATACACCTTTCAATCTGAATTATGATGCAGGGCAATATATTTTTTAGAAATAATTTATTATCATTTCTTAGAAGATAACCACTTTCAGTACATACCTCTCAGTGTCAAAATAAGCCGTTCTTATTCAGTACACTTGAGCAACGTAAGCTGATTTCCTTAGAGAAAAGAGTGTTAATTAAACCGACATTTTGCAATACTGATATGCAGAGGAGTGCAATTTTCAAAGACTAATAACTTTGCCAAATAGCTACCAGTTTTCACTGACACTCTAAAAATTTGAGTGCAGTTTGTTTGTTTGTTTGTTTTTCTTTCCTTCACCCTAATCAAAGCGTAATGCTTGTTATAAGTAGTTAGGCTTAAACTGAAACAATTTTCAGCCCTCTCATTCAATGCATGAGCACAAACCTTTACACAAATTTTGTAAATATAATGCCAGTAACCGCAATGATACTCTTCCCTATGTTTTGCGACATGTGTAAGTAGCATAATCCTGGAAGTAAGGAAATAGAGACATGGAGGTTAAGTAATTTGCCTAAAGCTAAACAACAAGCAATTAGCAGAGATGGGATTAGAATTACAAAGTTTTGGCTCTCAGCCCTCCCTTCTGTCCGGTAGCCAACTGTCACTTTTGGCTTCCATTTTTATCTCTTGAGACCAAACTTGAGTGAATTTGTTTTCTGAATCTTCTTACTACTCAGATATGAAGTGAGAAGCCAACTACGACTAGGACTGGTACTAGGTTTTGTTTTTATAATAATTGGAAAGAATATGTTTGCCTGTGAAAGAAAACTGGAGAGTGCAATCCTTATTGGTAGTTATATTTCAGTAAGTTTTAGTTTTATTTTGAAATGGGCATGAATTGTGCTTTCCAGTTATGATGGAGATTACAGAGTGAAAATCTCTATGACAAGGCAAATGTAAATTAGTTTTATTTTTAGGAAAGAACGCTTCATTGTGTCCTACAGAACTCTTGCAAGTTTGTATTTTATTGTATTCTAAAGCACCAAGTATGCCTTAACAGCAGTAAATTGAATGAAATCATAGAATGCATTGCAAATACTTAGTGTCAAATCACTAACTTGAAAATGTATGTCAGACCCTGCTAAGATCACCTCTGCACTGTATTTCAGTGGCACAGTCATGGTCCCAACATATGAGGGGGGCCCTTCACTGTAAAAATATAATTGCCGCATAGATAAGGCATGACATAAAGCCCAGGTGAATTAACTTTGTTGATTCTGTATTGCCTTCACTGACTCTCTCAGGACCACACACCTAAACTGTTCCAAAGAGTTCCAGTTTAGCTTGGTCTCTGAAGAGCTGTGGATTGAGCAAGAAGAGCATGAGAGGACAGTAAGAATGGAGTAAGTGTCCCTGTGTCTGGGCCATTGCTGATTTTCTCAAGTGAGGATAAAGCAGAATTGTATTTGATGGGAATTCCTTTTGAGGGAGATAACCAAACGAAAGTGAGGCTCTTCACAATCTGTATATATTACATTAATAAAAATCACTTGGCAGTGCTTTTCACTTTGACACTGTAAATAACCTGTATGAATGAAACAAAATAATTTCTGACTTCGGTTGAGTGATAGAAGAGCATTTTATTTAATGTCAAAAGAAGCTGGAGAATCCTAGTGTAATATTTCCTCTTACAGCATGATACCTGGCCACACATAAGACACACCCCTCTTGCACCCTGAATTTGTCATTATGTCCCCCATTAAATAGCATGCCCTTGGCTGAATGTCAATTCCATATAGTGTTATGATTTCTTGGTATCTCTTAAAGAAGAATAGATCTATGTTAAAGAGAGAAGAATGGAAGATGTAATTGGTGTGATATCTTTGTATTTTTAATCACTGAAAATTATATTAGAATAACTTAAGTAACATGAACAACCATGCAAGGTCCTTATAAAGCAAGTGCAATGCTACAGTGACATACTATATCAAACAATTGTACTCTGTGGTGATTTTAGGTAATAGACTGAAGAACATCATTGTAAAAAGTGACGTCATGTATCAGAATTAAAAAAGAAATGGACTCGTAGTAATTAAAGGTTTACCTTTATATGTTAATATATTTCTTTTAGTTGTTTTTACTGTTTCATTATTTCTCCTTATTTCATAGTTACAACTTTGTTGTGCATACCTTTTATATGAGGTTTTAGTTCTCATATTCCTGAATGTATTATGTATAACATACTTGAAATTTCTGCTGGCATAACTTTATTGGAGAGGAGTTGAGCAATATAGCTCCTGCAGAAGAAGCTTATAGAGCAGATGCAGTTTTAACTACAAAACTTCACTTTAGGAGTAGTATTTTTTGCATATTGGCAGTGCATTGTGGTTACTGACAACAAAATATGACTTGTAGGAGCTTGTATTCACAGCAGGAGCTATACACAGTAGGACATTTGTGTAGCACTGAAAACACACAGTGTCAAAAAAACTGCCAGCGTAAATACATTTTAATCAGTGCTTTTATATCTGCATAACCATATCCCAGAGCAGGCTACTTGTACTGTGTTAACCATACTGATGTATCATAAGTGACTTGTAGACACGGAAATAGGACTATCCACTAGGGCCTTTAGTCACTGAATCTTTTTTTAATACCTATAAACTGTTTTCTGACCTAGTTTATGAATGTCTGCTTATGCATCAAGTAATGTATGATCCTACAGGCCACACTTACCTGTCTTTTAGTACATCTGAAGCTGGGCTGTATTGCGTAGCTCTCACAGCATTGTTGTTAAGAGGAACATGTATTCTCTCTACTTGGCTGGACATCTAATTTGGGTTTCATATAATTGATTGTTGTAGGCAAAGAGTAAATGTTGTTTTACAACTGATAAAGATGTTTATCAAGTTCTGGGATGAAGTAGTTCTAACCTAGTAAGAAGGAAAGAAAGATTAATGAGTCTCTACTAACTAGGTAGTTTTTTTTTTGTTTTATATCAAGTTTAATGATATAGTGTTTTTATTAACCAGTTTAGCTCAATAAATTATGCTTATGTCAAGTCTTACCATCTCTTAATGCTGGTTTGCAATTAGAAAGTCATCTTAACCCCCTTAAGGCCCCAAACTGTATATGTTCACATGGGAGAAATGTGTACATGTGTCTAATCAAATTTTACAGTCCAAGTAACAACAGTCTAGTCCTCAGCAGTTTAAGAGTTTAACTCAACAAAGAAAGAGGTATAAAAATATGTGCTCACCACCAGCACAGGACATGACTCTGTCCAGAATGCTTCAAAAGAGGAGAAGGTATAAACCACCTCGCCACTAAGTTGAAGGTCAGATGTTATATGTGAGACACGTTTGATGAATCTAAAGGTCGCCTTCATACACCCAAGGAACAGATTGGGAATTTTCCTCATCTGTTGGGGATGAAGGCTGGGGACTAGTGTTTGGCCAAGGGCTTGGTCCCTAAGCTAAGCCTCCTCACCTTATCTGGAAACAGAACTGGAGAAGGAAGGTCTTTTGATTTTGGTAACTGCAATAGAAAGATTGATTTTCTATCACCCACGTCCTTATAAAGTTTGATAACATATGTATTTTGACTTTTATAAATTCTTCTTGCCTTTACCTTCAGCTGGCTTGGGCTAGGGATGATTTTACAGTACGTGGATAACATTAAGCCATTTCACCCATATAGGCATGTTGTACAAAAGAAATCTTAGGTTACTTTCACAGGGCATAGTAGCAGATTGTAACAGAATGCTTTTCTCTTTTGATGTGCTGGCCAATTGGGGGTATTAGTAACAAGGCAGTTTACCTCCTGTGTTGGAGAAGAAAGATGAAAGTAAGTCATGTGATCTGTTCCCAGGCAGAATTTTATTAATTTCTCTTCTGCTCGAACAGGAGTTATGAGAATTTGCATATATGGGTGCCTTGTCAAGCATTAACACTAAGTCATGTTTACTATGTAAAGCTTGATAGTTTCTTTTATCTTTGAGTCAGTCTTGTCATTAGATAGGTGATACTGCTTTCACAGATGCTAATAAGCAATCTGCCCTGTGTTTAAATGGCCAAGTATGCATTTTGTTGTGTTTAGATAAATAAAAAAATGAGTGGAAGCTTCACTCAGTTGTTACAGTGCCCCAGTTTTACTCTTCCTGGTTTTGGTACCTGTATTTTGAGGGTTTTAGCAAAATCTCTCCAGTCATAACCCAGATACGCTCAGTCATTAATTGAAACTCTTACCTGTAGGATCTCGTTATTCGCCCTTTTCTCTTAGAGTAAAACTCCTCTGGAAAGAGTTCAGCTTGCGTGGCATTTTAAGATCCACTTTGCACATTGAAAAGGAGTGTCAGCTCTCAGTTACCAAATAATTCATATGCAGTCTGCAGACATTAAAATTTGAAAAAGAAGCAGTAGAGAGCTTTGAAGCGGAATTTCCTTTCATTAAATTAGTGAATATGACAAGGTTATGTAATGTTCCTGGGGGATGAAGTGGTGCACGTCAGTAACCTTTTAGATTCAAGAGGCTTTATGCTTTTCATTTGCTGCTGGAAGAAGGCTTAGTACTGGATTAACTAGCAAGTTCCTCTTTCTAACTCAGGTAGATTAAGCCCCACCCAGATTTTACATATGCTGTATGTGATAAATACTGTGTATACACACAAGCTTATCCCTATTTTGTTTTGTATTGTGCATTTGAACACATTTGCTGGTGTATAACTTAAAGGCATATGTGCAGTTGAGTTAAATTTAGTGTTGGAATTCCTATAGGCATGGGAAAAAGAGAATTCTTACCATCCTGTGCATTTACTGCATAGTGCGAACTTAAAGCTACACCTACATCTGTCAGGGCTCAGGTCAATCAAATACTAGAACCAAGCATCCTGATTCTCTTTTCTTCAACTAGCATAAACCAGAATTCTCATCTAGAAACAACTGAAGAGTTGTTGAACTGGAGTAAGTAAGGGGAGATTTGGAAGCATATGTGTAAAACTGTTTCATTTTCTGTAGTGATATTTAAAAGAAGGTTAAAGTTTGTAGTGAAGGTCATGGGTGTGTGGCACTGTCAGGTAAAGCTTTGTACACAGCTTCGGGGTTGAAGGCAAGAGGAGATGGGGGGTGGCAGTAGATCTGGCTTTGAGAGCCTTCTCTTTTTTTCTGATCATGAAGGAGGATGACTCCAATGTCCTGTCAGCCCGATAACACTCTGCTGAGGCAGTAGTTAATGGCTGGTCTCATTTTTACAGTAAGTCTCCTAATAATTTGTCATGAAACCAACTTAAATTGTTATCAGGTTGACTGCAACAGTTTTAATAAAAAAAGCACAGCAATAAATTCTTCAGCTTTGTCCTACTTAGGGTATAAATGTATTGGTCTATAGTATTAAAAAAAGGTTTTTAACAGGTTTTTCACATAGGTTCTTCATATTTGTGAAAGGCCTTTCCTTTGTCCATTTATTATAAACTGTAAGTGAGTATGGGAGTGAGGGGGGATGATGTTATTTGGCAAATAAATGTCTGCTGCTGCTGTCTGTGTTGGTTTGTATTCCTCCCACGCCCCTAGGGCTCAGATAATGTCTGTCTCTAAAAAAGCATACATAATCCACAATGAAATGAGCTGGTACCAAGGTTTGCACAGCCTAGAGGTACAAATTAGGAATGTGCTATTTTAACATTAGACCTTTTGGAAAGTGTAACCCACCTATTCTACCTCTAAGGCCTTACTTCTATGTCATTAGATTTCGTATTTCAGGGAAGAATAGACCCAGTGGTCAGCCTAGTAAACTGACGCTGTGCATTGCAGAAAATTTGAAAACATAAAGGTAGGCTTGACTTTTAATATATTTTCCTTGAGAGATCAGGAAGTGATAATCTTTTTTTGAGCTGCTTACTAAATTTGTACGGTGGGTATGCCCTGGCTGATTGAAGTCTGGGGAACTGGAGATGACTGCTAAATTGGAAAAAAACCCCAACCACCCATCCCCCCCCAAAAAAAACCAGACATTTTTTGACATAATTGTTTCTTCTGAGCACTTTTCTTTTTAGAAGAATACAAGTAGCAGAAAGAAGGTGGGGAGAAAAAGGTTTTAATTATATTATAAAGATTTTATGAGCATTGCTGTAGGGGCTGGGTTTTTAAGAGGATGTTGTGACACCTGTAATGTGAAATAGCTTACTTTCATTCACCCAGGATTTTGGGAAACCTGGGTTTGTACCTGTAAATAATTTTTGTGAACCAAATGGGTCAAGGTCTTCAGCTGGAATTAGTTGGCATAGCTGGATTGCATTCAGTAGTTCAAAGATGAAAAACGGGTAATTTTCATTCACAGGATAATGAAACTATTCAGCTGCTCAGAGTATGATGGCATTTGAAGATTGCGTTGTTGCTATTTTTCTTGCTGAAGGTTGTAAGGATGATGCAGTTTTAAGGTGTTTTATGGTGAGAAACAGAAAAATTTCACCAGCTTGTGACTGACAGATGAGAGCCTTTAGGAAAATACCAGTTGGTAACTTTGGGATTTCTTTATGCAGATTTCATGAATACAAATTGTCACTCATCTTTACAGAAATAAAAAACTAATTAACTTTCTTACATAGCCAATTTGTAGGTCCACTGTAAGTCCAGGTTAGAGTTAAGGCAAAACGATTGCTTTTAACTATGACCAGTCTAGCTGATGTCACAAATTATGATTAATGAGTAAATTCGCAGTGAAAGCTGGAAATGAGTGTGCTTTGGAAATTCTTATAATAAATAAAAGAGCATAAAAGGCTTTTCTATTTAATATGGTATATATATAGAATAGTTGTTTAGTATATTAACTCCTAGAGAAATTGTGAAAAGAATCATAACACATGTAATTTGCCATGTATCGATACAGTATGGGGCAGAGATTTCATTAAATATTTGCCTATTTGTTAATTTTTACCAGGACAGGAGCCTTCACCATTGTTGAATGTGAACCAGTTTATGGCCTGTTTACATAGAATATATAGCAGATAAGTCAGTTGGATGCAGTGAATACTGCAAAGGAGGAAGTGGGGTGAATAAAGGATATTTCTATTATTCTTTTTTTTTTTTTTTTTTTTTTTTTTTTTTTTTTCCCCTCACCCCAGGTAGGAATTTTCTGGGTGTATAATTTGGCATGAGAAGAATGACTTCAGAATTTATAACTAGGAATTACTCCAGCCACATACCCCACTGCAACTTGATGTCACTGGACCAGTAATACACAGGGGCTCTATACTAAGTGACAGCGATTGTGGTGACGGTGTGTGTGCAGTATCCCAAAGCGCGTGGGCACCTGCCAGACCACATTGTTTACTCTGCGCTCAACCTGCCTTTCTGAGTGTCAGATGAAAAGGTTCCATGGGAACAGTTGTTACTGTATCATCCTCCAGCTTTTATTGCTACAAAACAAATCTTTACAACCAAAAAGTTACTGTAATTTTTCAGGAGTCTCCTGAAAGATCAGTATATGTTGACTTACAAGGAAATGGTGTGTTTGCAAGAAGCATTTTATTGTGTTTAATTTTTTCTGATGTCTTTGTTACTTCATTCACATTTGAATGCTGACAAAGTATATGATAGGATATGATTTTTGGAAATTTTTATTCTGATTTTGAAAACTTTTTTCATATTCCAAGCATATGATAAAGTTTAGTCATAAGTTGAGTTACGGTACGCTAGAAACTTCCATGCACCCCAAATAGAAAGTGTAGAAACAGAAATACATTAAGGTCTGCATTGTCTATATGTCTTGCCCACAGTAGGTCCGACTGCTGAGCTTGCTATGCAAGACATCCCATTAGATCTCACTTTACCTTTAAAGAAGGTATTCATACTCATCTCTTAATTAGAGGACTTATGTCCATAAAAATGTCTCTACACAAGAATAGCTTTCAGTAGCTGTCAAAAGAAGGGGGCTGAGCTACTAATTTCAAAAACATTTTGTCAGACATTTTATTTGAGTGCAAAGTATTACATGTCCTCAAAGCGCAGCACAGAGTACAGAACAGCAAAATTAAAACAGATAATTCTGTAACATGATGAAATGTGACTCAGTTAATTCCATTTGCTACTTCAGAATTGTACTTAAACTTACAAAAGACAATACGGAAGTCCAAAAGAGAAGACAGAGATGTCTCATGCTTGTGAAAAGCTATGAAAACATTCCAATCCAAGTGAGTTATTTTAGTGTCATGTTATAAATATATTTTATGGAGCATCAATAAGCAAAAAAGGACAGCTTCTTTCTGGATAGTGGTAAACTATTTCAGAAGTTCCTCTGCTTCCTGGGGTGACAGCTTGACTGCTTTCTGAAGCAGCAGCCTAAATTCTACAGCTTTAAACTCCTCAAAACAAACAAATTAAAGCTCAGAATATTTAAGGTGAGCTAGCAATAAATTCAATTTTCATCATATATTAGAGTGTAATTTGCAATAGTTCAATCGTTGTCACTTGAGCTTTTCGGAGTCCCAGCAAGAAGAGCATAACAGACAGCAGAGGGTGGGAACTCTCAGGCGTTGGATGACAAAGCTTGTGGTACTCTCTATAAGTCCAAATTAGGGAAACCTTCTGCTATAATTTTTTTTTCCTTGACAAGGTGTCAAAATTCTGTATCAGCACAAATATCTGAGTAAGCACTGGTAGATAAGCAAGCTGAAACAAACAAATCTTGTGTTGTTTGCATTTAATAGCCAATAATGCTGCAATTTTGATGATGTCCCCAAGAGAGTTCAAGTCCAGAAATATGAAGTTATTTTAATTACGCTTTTGTTATTTTAATTGCATCTTTATTGAAATGTGACCAAAAAAGTGCTGAAAGACTGTGATATCATAGTTGATAACCTATTACATCAGATTTTTTTGGCAGATTTAATTGCTCTGGAAGCTTCCCATATAGATTATTGCTGTGCTTAATGAAGTGTGGTGCAGAGAGTTTTTGTTGGATTCTGCACTGCTGTTGTTAAGGGAGATTGAAAATAGTTGTCAGTTCTCAATCAAAATTGCCTTCATGTTAATAGGCACAACTGTGTGTGCAGTGTAGTTGTGTTTGCTACCAGAGTGCCTAGCGGCTTAGGTCAGAATCAATGTCAAGAAACTGACAACATTAATTGTGGAGATAATTTGTGTCAAACCTTAATTAACAACCTTTATAAAGATAAAGGCAACAAATACTACTTTTCATTTTTGGTTCTGTTGGGTTATGATTTCACATACCCTTACACTGATGATGGTCTCTTTATATGTGACAAGGTGAACATGTTTATTGAATAATGAAAAGATGGATTGCATAATACTTATCTTCTCCATGGCTGGCTGGCTACTATCACCACAGTCTGAGCGTCTCTTGACCATAACTGTGTTTATCCTCACAACACCTATTAAACATGCGACATTATTATCCTTCTGGTGCAGCTATTGAGCCTGAAGCAGAGAATTTAACTGGTTTGAGAAATTAAATTCAATTTTGTGGGTTTAAAGATGAACTGCTGAAAAGGGGCATTGTATGCATGGTAAAATGTCTGAAGTGTAGAAGACTACTACGAGTTTACTGTTTCAGATAAAATTATCTGTGTTCTAATAATAATTTACCTGCTCTGATGTCATATGATACCTCAAAGATAACTGCCTTACTTTCAAGATTAGGCACTGGAGAAGAGTTGTGGTAATGTTTGTTTACAGGAACTACCCACTTAGGCAAAAGCAGACTTTGACCAGCCACATACCTTATTTTTTCAGCTAGATTATGGTCTAAGTGAAACACAAACATAACCATGGTTCCTTTCTATGCTGGCATGTGAAGCTTTTTAATTGATGTAGATAATATCAGTCCTTACGTATAAGAATGTAGTCTTTACATACAACCTTAAAACTATGCTTTTCTTGAAAAATGTCTACAAATTATGCAACAACTATGCAAGTCTTTCACCGCTAATGCTTCGTAGCAAGTGTTGTTAGTTAACAAGCAACAGCTTTACTAATTGTCGGCCCAGCAAAAATTCACATAGGACTAGAAAAATACTGTTCTTCATGGAGCTACGATAGCCATGTTAAGTGTTCAGCCCTATTTCTGCAACTCAACTGTGTAGATACAGCTCTGCAGAAGCTAGTAAGCAATTTTCAGAAGGAGTCATAGCAGTTATAGTACTTTACCAGGTTTGGCCCAATCCTAGATGAAGAAATTGTCAGAAAACTTGTTTTACCTCTAACAGCAGTTAAGTTTCATATCTATAGCTATGAGCACTGTTTGATAAACAGCTTTGCAATTTGCACAGTGTTGGAGATGAAGGGGCTCTTTTTTATTTCTTCCTATGGTGTAAATTAGTGCAAGCTCTCTTGCATTTACCTGAACTGCAGTAATGGAGAATTTATCCTTGAGTGTCTGAAACAAAGGGAAGGCATTCTTCTTTATTTATCTTTTTTTAGTTATTGTTATCATTAAAAAGGACAAGAAGAAATGGCCTCAAGTTGCACCAGGGGAGCTTTAGACTGGATATTAGGAAAATTTTTTACACTGAAAGGGTTATTAATCACTGGAACAGGCTGCCCAGGGAAGTGGTTGAGGCGCCATCCCGGGAGGTATTTAAAAGATGGGTAGACACAGTGCTTGGAGATACGGTTTAGTGATGGTTTTTGTCAGAGTTGGGTTGATGGTTGGACTAGACGATCTAGTTGGTCCCTTCCAACCTAGGCAATTCTATGATTCTATGAGTATATTGCATATTAGTAAAAACATGCCAACCATAGATATCATGGTGACCGGCAGTGACATAAAACCTAATAATAGAATATGGTGGGCGGGTTTTTTTGGTTGGTTGGTTAGTTGTTTTTTGGGGGGGGTTCAGAGCTAATTAACATAATTCAACACTGGTTTTGCTTATGATTTTTCGTTGCTTTTTTGTTTTTGTTTTAAAATCTGCACTTCTCCTGGTCCCAAGACACTTAAGTGAAGTGTTGCGGGAATGAAGGCACAGCATGGCTCTTAAATTGAGTTGCTTTACCTCCTTGACCCTTGTAATGCATGGCAAAATTGGCAAATTTTCCAAAACATACCTTGCCTCTAAGGAAGTGAGTTACTTTATTGATCTTGAAATTATCACTTGGGCAGTCAATGAATGTATGAATGAGGCATAAATTTAGAATTTAAAAGCTGCCTGTGAGCAACTATACATAGTTACTCTGTGCTGGTGGACTTGCCCACGCAGTGTTTTTCTTTTGTTTGTTTGCAGTTCAACACTGAATTCACAAAATGTCAAAAAGAATAAAAAGAGAATGGCAGTGCATCATTTTTCACTTGATGGCACACAATCGCAACTTGTGCCACAGAGTATCAGCGTATCACATTCAGTCATGTTAGAGTGCTGAGTTAATACAGGCATAGAGAAGGATTCAAAGCTACCAGTTGTGGTGAAACCCAGATGCTCTTCATCAGAATACATTTCTGTCTTTTCTGTGGTCCAAGTATAAAGCCTGTAACTTGGGAAAGGATTTTTAGTTTCTTTACTCTGTGTTTTATTTGCCATGCTTTGGCAATTTTTTGGCATCAGAGAAGTTCTTTCAGAAGTTCCCCATGACAGCAGGTTTCAGGTACATGTTCAACAGACAAAACTAGCACAGAGGTGTTCGAGGATCCTTGAGTACTCTGAGAAGTTGAGCAATAACAATTTTGCCTGACATCTCTATTAAAGAAAAAAACATGCCAATTTTCAGGAACATTATATTTTTACTGCATTTTTTGAAAATTATCTTTGTTACTGGTATGTTGCACGTTAGGAGTAGGGTAAAAATACTCTTCATTTCATAAACTGAGGACAATCTGCATACTCTCATATTTAATGTGGCAACATAACAACAACATATTGAGTTTCTTTTATAATAATGGCCACATCATATTTTCTTGGCATTTTAAGTTATTTCAGGATTTCTTCCAGTGTTGCATACATGCATACTTGTAATCTGCTGGATTTCTGGCATTTAAATAAACAAGCTGACAAGAAGTATTGCCTGTGGAAATACCAGTTCAGCAGAATAAGGGGTTAGACAATAGAAGTGTAGAACAGCTACTTAGAAATAAAAACTAGTATAGTACAGGTACATAACTGTCAGAACTAAGAGAGGAAGGTGAAGAAGAGTGAAGAGGTTAAGAGCAGAAAGGAGCTGACTGCTGAAAGTTGAAGATGAGAGCAAAAATTAATTGCAGCAGCTGCTATAAGGAACCTACATATAACAATTAAAACTGAGAAAGATGGTATATCAAACACCTGGATTTTTTATCATTTATTGGCCCTAAGTATTCACTTCATATCATTCAAAGCAGCATCTTAAAGTGTATTTGATCTGTAAAAATTTTTCAGCTGAGAAAGAGAAAAATGTGAATATTTACAGGAATTCTTCAACATTTCTGTACTGGCGATAGACATAATTTCACAGATTTTTCTATTAAGTCTTTAGAAGTAATGTCTTGTGTTGGTATAAGTTCAAAAGTTTTGTTTACCACGAGGCTGATAGATTAAGTTTCGTTCTGTTTTAACAGAAATAGAAGGAAAGAGAATAATCAATTGAAATGCCTTTTCCTACTTTTAAAAATTTCTCCATTTTCTCTCTTCTTCTGTTGCAATAGTTAGATCTTTTTTCACTTCTTCTTTCTGACAGAGTAGGATAATTTGGGAGTGACCAGGAGCTATTCGTGAAACTGTGCCCAAGCATAAATCTCTCTTCTGTTACAGTCCTTTCTGCATGAACTCTTAATACATAGTCATTTACCTCCACCACTGCAAGCTTACAAATGCTTTCTTCTAAATGTCACTGATTTTAATGGCTCAAAGGTGGGAATCCTGTTTTCATGACATCCTGTGATCATAACGTCAAGTCGTGAATCATGATCTTATTACAGCTGATTGATGAGCTCATTTTGCAACAGAAGACAAATTGGATTTTTTATTTATAATGGTGATAAAAAATAATGTGTGATCTTGCTATTCTGATGCTATCACATTTCTGTTTTAATATCAATTTCACTAGTAAAATCTCTAAGTACTTTCCTGACCTTTTAGTTATTTTTTTTAATGCTTTTCTCTCGCAGGTGAATACTGTCACTCAAGAAACAAAACATTTCCTTCTTTTTTCATTTTGAAATCTTGACATGGCTTATTTGTTTGTGTTTACTACTTAGACTAATTCTGGGTTTTTTTTTGTTTGTTTCAGCACCACCAAAGTTTACAAGAACTCCCGTTGACCAGACAGGGGTTTCTGGAGGAGTCGCCTCATTCATCTGTCAAGCCACAGGAGATCCAAGACCTAAAATTGTCTGGAACAAAAAGGGAAAGAAAGTCAGCAATCAGAGATTTGAGGTATTAGGTCCATTGTTCTGTTCCTCTGAAAAACATTAATTCCAACTTCACTTCCAAACCCAACATGTGTGCTTTATTATCAGTGATTAGGCAAAACTATTGGGGATAGTTTAGTGGGAGCAGTCTCTTGAAGTTTTTATTTTGCAAACTGGTTATGCATAGCACTGTTAAAGAGAGAACTGCTTTCTAAACTATCATGATCTATCTGGGGACCCTTGACATGCTTCTGTTCAGACTGCTATCTTTTCCATGAAAGATGGGAGAAAATTACTTGAGCAGTGATTGCTGCCTCCAGAGAGCAAGCCACCTCCTTTTGTGACAGGTTGCATCAAACAGACCTAGGCTGCCACAACTGCTGCTGCCACAATTGCTTACCAGTGTTGCAGGGAGAGATGAAAGGGACATTGTAGTTCCTGCTGCTGAAGAGGAAATGTAAAACTTGTTTGCTTTTGATTCTTTTCTTAACAGTAACCTAGGAAAAGGCTTTAGAAAGAGCTGTTTCCTCTCTTTCCTTAGCCTTCAATTAAAGGAAACAGTAAAGATAATCTGTTCAAAGGATACTGGTTATTGGGGGGAAATAAGGCAAAAAATATTGCTCCCTCTTTTAGTGCCAGGAACAATTAATATCAAATATGGATTGACCT
This sequence comes from Rissa tridactyla, assembly GCF_028500815.1. NCBI lineage: Eukaryota > Metazoa > Chordata > Aves > Charadriiformes > Laridae > Rissa > Rissa tridactyla. The sequence continues at coordinate 55,110,757 of NC_071497.1, forward strand.
TTAACATGAAGAAAAAACTCAGAAAATGGGGGAAGGCTTGTAGAATGGATACCAAAACTGGCAGTAAGAATGTATAATTTTCACTGAGTCTCTTCACTGTTTTCAGTGGTGAAGAAGAGACTTCTCCATTAAGAAATCAGCTGTTTGTAAGGTGACTAATTTGTAGATAAAACAGTTGTGACATGCATTTTATGAGTGAATGATCTAAGATATACCTGTTAAAAGTTGGCTGAATATTGAAGTCATCTGAGTTAATTTTTAGTAGTATTTGGGAAGATTGCTTGCCCTTGCTTTCAGGTTAGATCTACGTCAGCAGAAAAGAATTGCATTTCTTGTATAAACCACTTTTTTTTATTCCTTTTTTGTTCAAAAAATACTTAAAGGCATTGGAACTTCTTCATTAACCAATATAATTGGTTGCTCGTATATTTACTGCAATCTGAGAAATAGAAGCTTGAATTTAAATGTGACATCCTAGTGCCAAGAACTGTTTGCACTTCACGAGAGCATATGCAGAGCTGTTACTGGTTAGTGGAATTAACATAGAAACTTTAACTCTACACAATTTATTCCCTTCTGGTCACAGAATATTCAGTTGAGGTGAGTTCTAAACAGTGAAAGATTGGGCATAGACATGTTTACTGTGTTGATTCATTTTTATTTTGCAATATATTGTGGTTTATTTGCTTCATATATTGCTTTCTATGTACCTATGTACCTGTTTTCAGGGAGAATAAGCAAAAATAAAACAGTTTTATTTCCATAAAAAATACTTGAATGGAACTATAAAAAAATTAATTTAAAATTTTTTAAAAATGCCTTTAGTGGACACTTGAACAATCTGTATAGCCAACTGAGATGGAGTGTATTTCAAAGAAATAGAAAACACTTATCAAGTATTTTATAATTTTTTTATAACCATGAACAGAGTAGTTATAAAGTGTGCAGAGCTCATCAATATTTTTAGCAGCTTTCCTTCCTGTCCAAAGGGCAGGAAGGAAATTAATTAAGGCCATTAATTCATACCATAGTATCTTTAAATAAGAACAGAACAACAGTAGAAATGAGATTCAGAAAAGACACATGGAACATTTGGGAAACAAGAAACGTCTGAGATTGTCAACTGCACCAATAAGACAATAATTAGTTGGGATTCTTTTCCTCTTCTTTCACATTAATATTTTCTATATTTCTCTGAGTTTGATTAGTTAGCAATAAAAGACATGAAAATGTTTTACCTGGGCACCTGTCTTCATAGAAGCCTTGTAAAGGCAGCTGAAAAGAACTTCAGTGGGCCATCTAATTTAATTCACATGCTTTCCCAGGGATGATGGGGGTTATTTTGTTTTTTTCCCTCCAATAAACTTGGACAGCCTTCTATAGTGTTTCATGAGCCTTGCTATTATTTTTTTATTTCTTTTGTGGAACTGGAACTTTTTTGATAGAACTTGATGTAAATAGCAGTTGTCTTATCTGTCAAGAGGGAACAAATAGTTTATTTCCTCTCTCTTGACAGCGGCCTGTTTATATATTTCAAGATTATTATCATTGAATGTGGAATCTTCTTGCTCACAGGCTAATTATCACAACTGAGTGAGAACAGGAGTGAGCGCTATAAGTTGTTTCTGAAATTAAAGAGTACAATAAGACCTTGTGGGACTTTGCTATTCATCTTTCATCCTTTATTTATATTGCAAGTATGTACTATGAATGAACATGATACAGGAGGATGCTTTTTTTCTCCTCTTGCTTCAAATCAATTCAAATAATATGAATTAGAAAAATCTACTTTTCAAATAATATGAATTAGAAAAATCTACTTTACATTGTTAAGAAGTCTTTCGCAGAGGAACTTAAAAAGAAACAGAGAAGAGGAAAAAGACAAGTTTAAAAAATTGTACCATTCTACCCTGTGGCATGAGGCTAATTTTATTAAAAAATCCATGATTTTTCTTTTTAAATCTCATAAGTTAGATTGGGAATTGGGAGGAACTAACTATCTGTGATGTGCATGAAAGGGGAGAACTCATAACAGGAAAAGCAAATCCATTTATGATACATATTTTGGAGATACCAGACTTGAAGCTTAATCTCTGCAGTGTTTGCCTAACCCAGTCTGCTGCAATTGTTTTTATTGGTCATCCAGCAAGGATTATTCAGCATTCAGATTCAAATAATAACAATTATTCTTTTAAAGTGTAATGATTGTGATTATTTAGATCCTGTGTTTTCATTTTTTATCTACAAATCATTACTGTCTTCTTTAAGATTATGAAATATTCCTTCCCCTCATAAATGTCAATTTTTCAAGAACTCTAGTCATTCTTTTGTTTGTGCTAAGATCAGATGGAGCTTATGTGTTTTCTAGGTTTGTTTAGGACAACAGCTTTACTTAAAGAATAGGGAAAAGTGATGCAGCCTGTGGGCTATCAAACCAATTTCTTCTCAGAAAAAAATCCAGGTTTTTATCTGATTTCCACTCAGAGATCCCCTGTCCCTGGAAAGGAAACTAAGAAACCAAGCAATTCCTACAGTGAAAATATAAAGATAATGGGCATATAACCATAGTTCCCAACTCTGTACTTTATTTCTGCCTTACTCTCAACAAGAATAGAGATCTAGTAGATCACTTGTGTGTAATTTGGACATACAGACACAAACATATGTGCAAATAGGCATATATGTAAACTGTTTTGTGCATATGTATATAGATTAGGGCCAAACATTAATTATTTTGTAAAAAAAAAATAATTGTGGCTCTCCTTTCTTGATAAGTACCATTTACCTAGTGGTAGTACAAACATATATTATTGACAAATAATTTTTTTTAATGTAGATTATATAGATTAATATTGTAACTTAATTATTAAGAAGGCTTATCAATGCCTGGAGTACTGCAGTACTCACCAATATCTGATGTGATTCTGACAGCAGAACAAGAAGGAAATAAGAGCTATTCAATTAATTCTTTCTTGTATGAAAATTAGTATTTCTTGTGTACATACTGCAATTTAAAAACTAAACAAAGCTTAGCCTTATTATTTAGTCTCTTAACTGGTCGCATGTTTTCTAATACATTGTTGGATAAATTTACTTACGTTCTGTGGGATAAATGCATAGCTAAATTGAGTAGTCCTATCTTGTTCAGAAATCGCTGACCCTTTTTCACTTTGGAGATAAATGGATGAGTGAACTGCACTCTGAGCAGAGTGGGTATGTAGTCTGCAGCAATTAAAATGAATGTAACTGGCATTTGAAGGTAGAGTACTTAAGCTAAGAGAATGAAGAGAGATTGGTGGTTAACTTCAGGATAACAGAGCATTAAGTTACAGAACCCTTTCTTACAGCCCTCGTTAGCTGGGGTTTTTTTTGGTTGCTTGTTTTTGATCCTATCTTTTCTTGAAACTATCTTAGAGCAGCCATCAAATACTCACTGAACAGCAATGCATGTTACAAGGCACTTAATTTCCCATCTGTGTTGAATTTGTCCTGATACATGTATTTGAAAAACGAACCTGGCTTTGTTAACACGGATATCAACAGGTCACTGTTCATGAACAGATTAACTGAAGGACAGACATTTGTAACAACATCTGTGACAGCTTTTGTTTCCTTCTACAGGTAATAGAGTTTGATGATGGATCTGGATCAGTTCTCAGAATACAACCACTGCGCACGCCACGAGATGAAGCTATTTATGAATGTGTGGCTTCCAACAGTGTTGGCGAAATAAGTGTGTCCACAAGACTCACTGTTCTACGTGGTAAGTTTTTCTAAACATATCTAATTTACTTTATAGAACTTAAAAGTGCATGTTGTTGTAAAAGAGAGGTTTCTCTCTGGGAAAGTTAAGTATAGTTCTTTTCAAATGGGCATTAGTATAGTACTGATGCTGTCAGTACAAACTTTTTCACATAATACTTGAATGTCCTGTTTCTGGTTTTTGACCACAAAATGGTAACGTGAATATGCATGGTATGACAGATTAGAGTGAAAAAAAAGTAAGTGAAACGGGAGTGCTGTGCACAACAGGTTATTATATTAATTATTGGTAAAAAAACACTTTCTGAATGCATTTGATTTACATTTTAGTGCTGTGCTGGGTAGCTTAGCTTTGTGTGATCAGCATTTACACAGAAATTTGCCCAATTAACAGTGACCTTGAAAAGCTGCATAAATGGTTTTCAGATTAGGTTAAACTGCTACAAGATTTTCCCCCCAAGATATAACACATTAAAAAGGGAAGGTCTTCTTCCATTTCAAATATATGTCACCTGAATTCCATTCTTACTCTAGCAAGAAGTTTTTGAAGACAGTAAAGGAAAAAATCAATTTTTTCAACTATCCTTGAGGGGTGAGGATATGAATGTACTGACAAGTCTACTGTATCGATAATACTCAGAGGAGTAAATACTAGTAGTCAAATGACCTGAATGCTTCATTCTGTCACCTGGAGATGAATGGAAACACTTCACAAAATATCACACTTTTCAGTTTTCAGGGTTGCTTTTATGACTGAAGATTACTGTTTTGTATTGTGATATTACATGACATACATAACTTCATTTGCAGAATTAACTGCTAGGGGCTTGTTTTTAGGAATTGAAGATGATTAGTCAGCTTTACAGAATTTGGAAGAAAATTTGTAAAATCTATGATTTAAAAATTTTTTTTTTAAAATCCATCTATCCCAACAAATGTAAGGTGACGAGCTTTCTTTCCGTTTATTTTTCTCTGAAGTTGTATTTTTATTTAAAAAAAAGAAAAATAAAACATTCATTTCTATACTTCTATTAGCTATTTTAGTCAGTATGGACAGTTCTGGCATTACAGTTGGAGTCAACTAGCAAAACTATGTACATATATAACAAATAGTAACACTAAGAACATACATCTATAACAAATAATAACAGGTAGTGCATACACCATAGTCAGTTGTAAACTAGCAATTAAATTCTTATCTTTAATGTTCCTTCTGTTATCTTTTACAAATTCTTCCCAGCCTAGTCAATGAAAATGGGAAGACTGATAGTTAGGTTCATGTTTAAACAGCACCACGAATCTGTTCTTAACCCCCCATGATTAGGTTTTCCCTTTATTTACTGATAGAAGCACTTTTTATGCACAGCTTCCACCTTGTTGACAAAGAACAGAAAATGACATTTCCATACTGCATTAAAAGTTTTGTAAATAAAAGGGAGATGTGAAAAGGGAGGGAGGGGAGAAAAAGCAAAAAACAATATGAAAACTTGAAAACTCAGGTGGAAGAAGTATTCTTTGTTTTTAGAGTTTCTTGAAATGCATTTCCAAGACTCTCTGGTCTTGAAATGTGCACGCATGTATTTCGACAGATACTGTTCCAAACCAACGAAAGTTCTCATTTTGGGGTTTCTAGAGAAGAAGCAACAGCCCTCATCTGTCTACCAAGGGCCATACCAGTTGTAAAAGGCAAAAGAGTTGTCTGAATGTCAAAACTGACTGACTGTAAAATGCAACCTGTTTCTTTGCTTGTCCTATTGATTATTTAATGAATTTCTTGTAAGGCATATATGGCTCTGCTACCTATTTCTTACTGCAATAACTCAGTGCTACTTCAGACAACACTAGCATCAGATCCTATTTTAAAACCCATGCATAATGATATGTATATTCAAATTCCTGATGAATAAAAAATGTACATTATTAGTTATGAAGTTAAAACTTAAATAAATTTAAATTTTAAATTTTAGTTAAAAATTATCTAATTAAAAATATGAAATATGAAAGATTGTGTGTTGTTTCCAGTGATAATACATATAGCTTTTGCAACTGCTGCAATATACTTTGGTCCCAGGAATTTAATCTGAAACAGAAACATAGGAGAACTCATGTACATACTGGGACTATAAATTTAGATAAAGAGGTAACATCAGAAAAAGCAAGGACCACACAGAGTAACAGGGCATTTTAAGAAAATTTTGGCAGGGTTAAAATTTTGAAATGCTATAAGTACAGTGACTTGCTGTATTGCTTTCCAAGACAAACGATAATTCAGTGCTGGGTGCATTAGCCTGGAAGATAAGTAATTCTATTACAAATTTCTTTGCAAATTTACACGAATCTTCATCTTGTACAGCCTGCAATAGTAGCCTTGTGGAAAACACTCCATTTTATTATGCCTTTGCGAGAAAGAGTCCCTCTGTGCCTCTCATAGCTGCTCTAGGAATAAAAATCTATCATAGATATGAGCAGGAATTAACAGACATAACCAAATGCAAAACAGAGTGGTCTACTTAAGCTTTAGTCATCCCTGGGGCATGTATGTGATTCTGGATTCCAGAAGATACACACATAACTTTCATATGTTTTTCAAATCTTTCCGTAATGGTGGTTTCACAGAGCCAACTTGATATTTTTGCCTTTTGCAAGAGGGCACCCTGGTGAGTAAGTCAGAGTTTACTCACAATTCAACCCACAAGAACCGCGACCCTAATATGGCATGCTGGTGAAATCGGGGTGTTCCCATGAGTTGAAATATCTGCCTATATTAATTTCTGTTTCTTTCACTAAATCCAGTTTAACTGCTACAAATCATTGGTACAGCAACATTTTTGCCATCATATCCATATTTTTACAGTCAAACTTGTCAGTTTTTCTGTCTGTGGCAGTATAGAGTGACAGTAGTTTTATGCACTACAGGTTTTATCCTGTTTGGTTGGGTTCTGACACTATGACCAATCTGTAGTACTTGGGTCTCTAAGAGCTATGAATATAAATGAAGTTTTTCTGGGTGTTGAAACTTCACAAGGTGAGTAGGAAAAAGAGCAGAAAAGGCAGCTACAGACAATAACATTTCAAAGCCTCAGCACAGACAAAGTATTAGGTCTTTTTTTCTGTTACCAGAGTAAATTGGGAAATGTTCCAGGCTAAACTTTTACTTGCTAGGCTGAATATCGTCACAGTCTGGACCAAGAGTGAATGTTTGAGATAAATGGAAACTGCTTTTGATTTGCTATATATAAAGGAGATGGAGACTTTCTAGGATAGATTCACCCACATGAAAATGCTGAATTTCAAAGGAAACAGAGCTTGTAAGGAGAAGTCTGGAAGTCTCCTTCCAGACAACTAGAGCTGATGCTATTTATTTTGGAGCTCTTTGTTTTGAAAATTTGTGCTGAGAACCATGAGTGGAACAGTGCTTTGATTCTTTAATTAAAAATTATCAGTAGAATCTTCCCATACTATGCAGCCTTCAGAGTTGGAATATCTTTTCTTTCATTGTTCATTCATTTCTTGTTAAAGCTACCTAACTCTGTTTTTCAGTCTTGCAAATGGTGGATAACTCACATTTTTCATGGCTGTAGGACAAGGATTTTGGCGTTATATGCAAGTATATGAATTGTTCAGGAAGGAGAAAGTGAGGTGCCTCCTTCTAGTTGAGAAATCAGCAACAATTCCATATCATTAATTTTAAGGAATCCTGCTTTTTATTTTACTTTTTTTTTTTTATTATCATTCCTTGAAAAGTTCTGCCAAGACTACATGGACCTCAAAAAGTTTAGCTTCAACTACCTCCTGAGAAAATGTATAACTGCAGCACAGAAGAGTGCAGATTTTAAGCAAGGGTGGAGAAGGTCCAGTAGAGCAGAATACATAAGTATGTTCTACTATCACTGCTGTTTGCTTACTTTTCTTTGCTGTTTCGGAAGTAAAGAGGGACTACACAGGGCATTTAAGAAGAGGGCCGTTTGTTTTCTCAGCCCACGATTTTCCCTATTATTGTTGATCGTACTGTGTATTATAAAAATATTGATATATAGCATCTTTGTAGCATGGGCACTATATAAGGATGGAAGAATTAAAGCAAAATTTCTGTGGGAAGTGCCAAGGGCAGTTGTTCCTTTTTATGCCTTTTAGAATCTTATTGATTTAATTGTCAAACAGTCACTGCATAAAAGTGGAATATTTACTGCACAGTGTTTCCCTGTCCATTGATACACACAAAGATTGAGATTGAGATATTTGAGAGAGATGATTTTTATTAGACTCTCAGAAGTGTAGACCATTTGTTTTAAAAAAAAAACAAATCAAAACAAAACAAAGAGCCCCAAAAACAGTGATGATGAATCCAAGGTGCTACATCTTTGGTCTCTGCTGCTAGTAATGGATTCAATGATAATAGATGCTCATTTCTGTATTTTCACTGTACCCAGTAGTACTGAAATGAGAAGGAACTATTTTGAAGTAATCTGTCATCTGGGACAGCTATCTTTGAGGGCATGGAAATTAGACAAATGGAGTGGCACAGCTATAATGTTGGAAAATGTGCTGTGGGATGTCTCTCATTTCTAGATGAATGGAAGGAAGGACTGTACATATTCCGGGTATTAGCTGCACGGTAGGAGAAATTTGCTGTGTTCCAGCTGGAGCTGTATAAACGATGCACACCAGTGTTTATCTGACTTAACTGTTTGCTGTGTAGTCACAGTGATTATTGCAAGGGGGCTGCTAGTAGAACAGGCTTTTGAAAGTGGAATGAATAGAAACAAGGAAAGCAAGAAAATACCTGTGTGAGAACTTCATACAAGACAAAGACATTTATCTCAAACTTACATTGCATAAGAGGACTTTTAAAAAGGCAAAGGAGTATCTTGCCCCAAAACTTCCTGAACTGCCAGTGATCATGCTATATGTAGGTAGCACCTTGTGACCAGAATTAGCATGTTCATTACAGTCCTATTTTTATTATGCCTCTTTTTGAAGAGGAACACTGTTGTTCCTGCTGTGAAAATGGTACTTTGCCATTTATGTTGTAAAGTCTCTCCTGGGGAGCTGTGCAAGGAAGATTAAGGAACAAAACACAGCTGCTTGACAGTCACACAAAAGGATTTTGTGAAATAGTGAAACAAAATGAGAGGTAGCCAATACAATTTAAGCTTAAAAAAACAAAGCACTTTATAGGCAATTTTAGAATGGCATGCAGACGGCTTGAAATGGCTTACAAAGTAGTACACCATTAGAAATATTTAGCAGTAACATTAGAAACTATTTTGCAATACTTTCTTTGGGTAAGTGAATGTATGTTGGGCAAATAGAACATTTGCCTTCCATGCAGTATAATTTGAAATACTTAATGAATTATTGATCTGTATAAAGGTGGGGTGGTGGGATTTAACCACCAGGCAGAACAGGAGACAAAAGAATAATTTTGTGAAATATATGGTCCATTTCCCATGGCTGACTTTGGAGTTACTGTGTGTTTTAAGTTCCTTTATAGTGCAGGCATATATGTAGTAACTAATGCTAATGGTTTAGAAAATATTGCACCTTATAAATTCTGTAACAATCAGTAAACATAAAAGGGTCTATTACTGTAAATATATGATGCAGGGTATTGAGTTCAACTTCACTTATCTTACTAATTTCACAGTTATCTATTGTTGACTTTTGCATAGTTCTTAAAAAAGCTATGTTTGTAGTCATTTAAAATAACTGCTGTAAGTATTGTAAAACGTTTCTGGCAAGTGTCTCATCTCATGTTTTTTATAGTTAATACTTTTTTATATTCCCACTCATGTCCTTAGATGCAAAATTTATCAAATATATTTTTCTCCTCAAACAGTTACATTGGTTAGGTTAACTTTTTTTTTCTTGGCTTTCAATGTACAAATTTTTCCTCTTCTTGCACACTATTTTATTATAACGGACCTGCTACAGTCATTATAAATCTAAAGCTACACATTAGAAAGCTTCTTCTAAAAAGTAGAGCAGTCACTTTAAAAAAATGAATGAAACAGCAATCCCAAAATTTTTGTCAATTTAAATTCCTGTAGTCAAGACTTTCAGAGATTTGTTACTTTGGAAAATCAAGAGTAGGCTGCTCAACCTACAAGACCTTTTAAGATGTCTTAAGAAGGTATCCGCAGTCATCAGATTTTTTTGAGAAATCTGGCCTAACTTTTTTCCTTACAAACATTTTTTTTTATTGATGAAGTTTCTTTCAACTCTTTGTTGTCCTGCATATTCTTTTAACATGATTGATTGTTCGGTTGTATTTGCTCAATGAACATACATGGAGAAAGTTTTCCTGCTGCCAACTAGTAATACCAGCTACCATTATGTCTTTGTAAAGGTTTATTTTTCTTCCTTCTGTTCCTTACTGAATTTCATATGTCACTGAATTTCGTCCAGCCAACTTTCTGTTTTACATGCAATGCTATAAAATTATGTAGTTCTGTTTCACATATTTGTACATGTGCATAGGATCAATTTTAGTTTTTGAAACATTAGCAGTAGTAGAAAATTATTTATGCCTGAAATTTATAGGGCAGAATGGATGATCCTAAAGCAAACATTGGCTTGAAATCAGTAAGCTGGCTAGGCTATATCGTATTTGTTCTTATTATATATCTATGAAAGAAAAGAAACATGTGGGTGGTAGTTCATAGATAGATCTCCAACAGTTGTTGTGATCTAAGAAGAGGAATTGAATTAATACCGGACAAAAGCAGAGCAGTTCTATTTAGCTTGAAAGAATTCTTCACTGGACAGTTTTGGATAAGAATGTACACCTGTTAAATACTTTCAGACAACAGCTCCATGACTAATTTTAGCATGACCCCCATTCGGGTATTCCCATTCTAGTATCTAATGACTGCATATAATGTTATAGGCGTTTTTGATAACAAGAGTGAGTTATACGCTGGCCAATTGGAAAATGCAAACTAAGCCATCCTGAGCAGATCGATTTTAAAACACGTTTGCTTTATACTTTTTTCCCACTCATTGATACCTATGATGATTCAGTCCCTTTTCTCAGACTGTCATTCCCAAATCATCAAAAACAAGTGGCAACGAGAACAATGAAAAAGGGATTAGTAGGGGGAAGAGGAATACCTCTTCAGAACCAGTGTCAGGTGATGTAAGCATAGAATTAAAATTAAATTCCCTAACTCTGAAGAGTCATGACCTGCTATATACAATAGGTTACCATTTTGATCTGGTTCCTCAAATACTGACCCAGATTATAAGCAGCACACAGATATGGCATTACAAATGATCTTTACAAGAAAGGGTGGAGCATTAATTATGTATAAAACTGCTAGTTGTTCTGAATACTGATAGTCTTTCTTTACTTCTGTGCTATGATTTTCATATTTTGCAGCACTATGTGTCTATGTACATATGTAATAAATCTAACTTTTTTTAGTTTCTGCCTTGATGTAAGGTAATTCAATTTAAATAAAACTGTCATTCACATTTGCATTGTGTTATTTTTTGATCTATTTGCAAAATGGTGGGCCATTTGTCTAATTGATACAAAAAATAAAACAGTTTTTCTTACACCAGGAACTTTTAGAATACAATACTTTTCCTGGGATTATGCATTTATTTAAGGCTCTTGGCATTGTGTAGAGTCCTATTGGTTCAGTATCAGGGTTTAAGTTTATACAAGCTTTTGTTGTTAAGTGGCCTAAGACCCCTGTCTCAATTGAAGCCAATGCCTTAATGAAAGCCAATGCAATTAATCAAATGCCATGTTTCCTGTTGTTGTAATCTGTGGCCTCTATTTTGCATGCAATTTGTCCATCTGTATGTCCACTCACTTAACAAACTCTTAGAATATTAATTAGTAATGTAATTGTCATTACTGCACAACATGAAAGTAAATTTGACAGCAGAATTCTAGAGATTTTTTTTCATGCCAGTATTTCATATTGATTAAAAAAAAGTAATGTAACTCCAGAGATTATCTATTTGAGGAGATGATACGATGATTAGTTGCTCAACCCCTGACAATGTCAGCATATCCATAAGGAACCCAGTGGTATTAGCAGCTTGATAGTTTCAATTTTATTGTTATCACAGCAAATATTCATATGAGGTGCCTAATATAGCATAATGAAAACATGGCAATTACTAGAAAAAGACATTCATGTAGTAGGTCTGTCTTCAGCTTTCCAGGCTAATGGTTTCTGTGAATGCTCATGTCTTATCAAATGCACCACTGGGATGACAGAAATGTTTGCAGAAATGTGGGACATGTTTGACACTAGTGTACTGAAGTGACAGTAAAATTAAATCCATTTTAATGTAGTAAGTGCTAATCTTCAAACATAGAAAAAACCTAGTAAGAATGCTTTTTCACATATATCTGAAAAAGTAATTTAGAAAACAAAGAAAGCTTATGTAATACTTCAGCTTGCTTAGCCTGGCAATAGGTCATAAAATGGCATTTACTGTGATTGTTAAGTTTTTAAAGATTTGACATAGAAAGCAAAAACTAAAAAGAAGAAAATATGCAAAAGTATTTAAAATATTTTTTGCAAACATAAAAACATTAAAAGGAAGCTGAAATTCAATGGGTCTTGTCAAAGCAAAAGTATTTTGATTATTAGGACTAGTAATAAAACAATTCTGAAGCAATGACTTTTAATTGACGCAACAAAGCAAAGGGGTTTTCATTTCATTAGTGTTGTAGGAGGTTGAAAGAACTGTGATTTAAGTAGCTCTGTGGGGAGGGAGAAACTTTTATGAATACTCTAAGGCTTAGGCAGGATATAAAATCCTGTTATGATGTATATCACTTCAGGTATTTCAATGCTTGCTGTAAACTAACGTGAAGTTCCGCAGTTGACTTACTACTGTTCCATTTATCTTTGTAGCAAAGATGCATTAATAAAGTTACCACTCACTAGTTCAGCAGCAAATGGAATTTCTTTTTCTTCTGTGCAAAATTGTGACTTAAGTGCACCGTGATTTAAATTATTCCATTAAAATGATTTACTGTAAAACTACTGCAAAGAATCTACTGTGATGTAAAATGTTACATAGTAATAGCAGCATCTTAGCACTTTTGTTTGTATTGAATGCATCTTGTGATGTACAGTGTCAGTGCATGCTTAATATGACAACAGCATAACACAATAATGAAGTAATTTTTCAAGTGGAAGCATTTCAAGAAGCTTTTCAGTCAGATACAGTCAAAAAGCATTGATTAGAGCCAGGAGTTTCATTAGGACCATCAATGCACCTGAATCTTGGCTTAGGACACTGTGGTCTTTCATAGCATTGACATATTTAAGGAGATATTGCCTTAACAGTGCTATCCAAATTACTATTATTATCTGAATTATTATTTTTACATCAGGAACCATCCTGATCATCTACCAAAGGTCTTGGGAGTCTGGGGAGGTACACGCTGACTGGAAGCTAGCCAATATTATTCCAATTTACAAGAAGGGTGTGCGGGAAGACCCAGAGAACTACAGACCTGTTAATCTAACCTCAGTTCCTGGAAAAATTATGGAGAAGATCATGCTGGGTACTACTGAAAGGCATTTGAAGAACGGTGGAATCATCAGGCACAGTCAGTATGGGTTCACAAAGGGAAGGTCCTGTTTACCTACTTTGATATCTTTCTATGATCAGGTCACCCGCCAAGTGGATAAAGGGAAGGCTGTGGATGTAGTTTTTCTGGATTTTAGTAAGATGGTTATTACTGTCCCTCACGGCATCCTTCTGGACAAGTTGTCCAACTGTGGGATGAGAGTGTTCACAGTGTGCTGGGTGAAGAACTGGCTGAACAGCAGGGTTCAAAGGGTTTTAGTAATGGGGCTAGCTGTGGCTGGCAACCAATCACCAGCACTGTTCCTCAGGGTCCGATTTTAGGGACAGTTCTGTTCAATGTTTTTATCAACAATCTGGATGCAGGAGTTGAGTGCACCATTAGCAAGTTTGCTGATGATACCAAACTGGGAGGTGCTGTTGACTCTCTCGAGGGACAAGATGCCTTGCAGAAGGTTGTAGCATGGGGGAATGATTAATAGCATGAAATTTAACAAGTCAAAATGCCAGACTCCGCACCTAGGATGGAGTAATGCCAGGCACAAGTCTAAATTGTGAGAGGAGTGGCTGGAATCTGGGCGTGCTGGTTGGCAGCAGGCTCAATAGGAGTCAGCAGTGTGTCCTGGCAGCCAAGAGGGCAAACTGCATCCTGGGCTGTATCAAACACAGCATCACCAGCTGGGCAAAAGAGGTGATAATCCTGCTGTATTCAGCATTAGTATGGCCTCACCTTGAGTACTGTATGCAGTTCTGGGCTTCACAATTTAAGACAGATGTTAAGGTCCTTGAAGAGGAAGGCAACAAAGATGGTGAGGGGGCTGGAAGCTATGTCCTATGAGGAGTGTCTGAGAACTCTGGTTTTGTCTAGTTTGGAAAAAAGAAGGCTGAGGGGTGACTTCATTGCTCTCTACAGCTTCCTGAGGAGGGGAAGCAGAGAAGGAGGTGCTGAGCGTCTCTCTTTGGTATCCTGTGATAGGATGTGTGGGAATGGTTCAAAGCTGTGCCAGGGGAGGCTTAAACTGGACATTTGGAAGCATTTTTTTACCAAGAGGGTGATCCAACACTGCAACAGGCTTCCTAGACAGGTGGTCAATGCCCCAAGCCTGTCAGTGCTTAAGAGGCATCTTGACAATGCCCTTAACAACCTACTTTAACTTTTGTTCAGCCCTGAAGTGGTCAGGCAGTTGGATCATTGTAGGTCCCTTCCAACTGAAATATTTTCCCTTCCCTTCCCTTCAATTAAAAAAGATCACTTAAAGGAGAATGCTAAACATGTTAGTTTGACAATTCCTTTTATGTTCAATCACTGTAAGATTTTTATCTGAATGTGAAATAGTTTTGTTCTTTCTGCACTCATTCATATTCTCATTCCCTGCCTTTCAACAAGAAATTTGTCCTGGAACAGTACAGCTGTATTTTTGTATCCCATCTAACTTGGCTAAGAACTGTTCTTCATTATGGTGAATATCCTTGTAAAGAAATCAACTTTTTATGATCACTGCTATGAGTGGCAGTTGCAAAGGACATTTTATATTTAATCATTTGAAATTCATTGCTTCTAGCTTAGTACCAAGCTCAAAAGCTCGTCTTAGCTCCCACATATTCCATTGTTTCAGCTGTTGCACTGCCGTGTTTTCACTAGGCCTGCAATTTATTTTAATAAAATATATCATCTTGTCTTAAATGGCATTATCAGCCTAGCTCCTAAGATAAACAAATCTGTATAGACAACTTCTATCTTAATGTTCACACAGAGATTTATTTGGGTTTTTGCTGTATAGATAACGAAGAACACTGTCTGGGGAATCCTCTTCATTATACCTGCAGCAAAATAACTTTCAAGGAGAGCAAATTGAGAGGCTGAAAAGTTGCCAGGGATTTTTTTTTGCAAAAAGCTACTGTCACTTGGAACTTGATTTATGGCAAGAAGATGAAGCCAAGTGCAGAAAAGCCATTAGTAAGCCCCAAAGCAATCATTTGTTGTTGTGGCATGATTCATATAACAGACAGAGGACAGAATTGAGAGTATGTTGAAATCAGTGAGAAAACAGTCTTCTTAGCCAGGCTTCAGATCAGTCAAATCTTGAGTTTGGTCATTAGTTGCAAAATGTCAAAACCACAAAAATACAAGTAGAAAAAGTCTCAGTCTGTACCATTTTCTTTTTTCAAACCTGGAAACCTAAATTTAGGCTTATTGGTAGTTCCTCTGACAGGTACTGAGCACTTGGTTTCTAAGAATACTTAGATACTTCAAAATTCTGGTTTTTTTTGAGTAAGTCCTGAAACAGATGATGGTAGGTCTTAATGTGATATATTGGAGGGGAGGGGGTCATGGTGGTTTTTAACGGTTTACCTAAACTCAAGTGACAATGTAAGTAGATATTATTAAATGGTGGCCAAATTTTCATGTGTTATTAATGTAGTGTTCGGTTGCAGCAAGTTCCTCCAGAAGAAGGATCAAGAATCAAGATTCTATGTGGTTTTAGCCTTAATGCTGGCTGATAACTCATGAGAGAGAATTTTATAAAAAAGATTAATATTTAAAATAAATTTTATGCATATTTTAAACTTCTGCTATTCTTAAAAGATGGGACACATGGTGTGTGTCATAGTTTCATTCTAATGATTGAGTCAAATAAACAAGGTGATGTTTCAAATATTTATTACTAGTGTCATTTCTTCTTTTACAGAAATTGATTTTATTGCATGAGAAACTGAGAAGGATACGACAGGACATCAGTTGGTACAAGTTCTTTTTAAGATTGGATTTTTAAATTAAAAATACAAAGAAGATAGAGCCGAGAAACTCACAGACAGATTTATTGCAGTTTTCGTATTACAGGGAAGAACAGAAGAAAAGGTAGAGGATGAATATAACTGAGGACAGTTTATCTTTCATCTTCAACTGTTACTATAGATTGTTTCAGGCTCTGATGCCTGAAACATATGTCTAATTCTGCTTTGCAGATAAGTCATGATGTTTGGTCTATTTTTGTCTTTTTCTTTTTAGTTGAACTGGGGCCAGGGACAAGAGGCCACTAATAAATTCTGTTTTCAGTAGATCTAGAATAACTAAGTTTAATTTACTTCTGCTTATAAGGGGGAGTAGGGGGTGGGGGAACACTCTCCTAGTAGCATAGTCATTTCGAGGTGCTGTGTATCTTAGAAATCATGAGCAAAGTTAAAAAATAATTGGACTGTTCTAATGATTGAAATTGGGGATTTGTGGGGTTTTGATCTTGTAGGACTTCAGTTTCCTATTTATTTTTTTTCTCTTCATTAACATGAATTAGAAAGTTTCAAAAGAAAGACGGTCAAATCTGGACTACTGGTCAGATTCCCATAGTCAAATGGAAGTTTTCGTATTTTGAAATACCCCCAGAACAGTATTTAAATGTTATAGATTAGTCATTTGGGTTATGGTAGAATTAGTTTTATTTTTTCAGTAAATGTTACTAGGATTTTTTTCCCATTTTCTCAATCATGTTGATTACTCTCATGACTTATCTCTGCTTAAAATAAACAGTGAAATGATCATGTTTCATTAAAGAAAGAGGAATATTGAATCTATTAGGAACTCTTTTGAACCTGGTGTACACATCATGAACTTTTAGATACAGTCATTAAATCTAGCTTTTGAGCATTAGATGGCAGTAGTGGTGAAACTCAGAGACAACTAAAATGGAGCAAAGTTTTTTGGTACTGTTTGAGTGTTCATTTCTTAATTTTGTGTTCAAGATAGGTGATAATTGATTTCATTTTTTTTTTTCTTTCTAAACCGAAGTTTTTGCTAGGAAAAAACTGATATATGGAACAAGGAGCTGAGGGTTCTATGCTAAAGGGACAGTTAATTTTATTGTTTGCTCTTACCAAAAATTGGTAGAAATTTAGCTGGTCTCAGTTTTGGCTTTATGGCTTTTGATACCGTATTTATTCAAATGTATCAGCCAATTACACTATGGCAATTACAGTAGTAGTTCAAGGCTCTTCACCATGAGGCAATTCATACTGTAATGACATTTTTGGTGAAAAACAGCAATTTAAACATTTAAAATATAGAGGAAAAGATGAGATTACTGAAAAAGGTAAGGTACATAGTTATCATTTCACAGGCAGGTAGTTCTTTCCAACTGTTCTTACCTCTATATGCTTTGCTTTCTTTCTCCCAGACAGTACTTTATTTTTGCTTTAGAATGGACTTGTTCTCTTGTCTTAGATCATGTAAGCACTCTTTGTGGGCAGACTATTAAAATGGTGCAGCAAGCACCATCTTCCTCCTATGAGAGAGTCACTTAGTCCCAGATCTTCTGTCCACTCTTTCATCCATGTGTCCAGCTGTGAGAAGTTACTCTCATTCGTCTCCAAAGCCAATGTTTATTAAAGCAAGGGGAAAAGGACACTTTTTTTTTGCTTGTGTTTATTTCTGACGAACTGGCAAGAAAAATAAGATTAATCTTACTAAGGGATGCTGTTACTTCTTCCTCAATTCATCATGCCTGCAAAGACCATTGATGGTAACAGGCCAACTTACTCTCTTTTAAACCAGGGATCTTTATTTTCATCTTCACCACCTGGTTGAGAATCCTTTCTATTGACAGGATTGCTAACAAGATGATTCACATGCCTTTTACTAGGCAAGAACTTAACAAGAGAAAGTTGTCCCTGCAATGCATTTCTTCAGTTACCTCCCCTAGATTTCACAAGGCATCTCCAGACAAGCCATTTGTGGTTTGTTCTTAAAATTGAATGTTGGAAAGATTGCAATTTATCTTTTATCCTGGAGACAAGTAGTTAGGTCAGTGGTGAATATCTTATTGGTTCTCAAGAGAACAGGAAGAACTGGGATTCTGGTGTTGCTTGTATAGATCCTAACCACATGTGAAGGCACAATTCCCAACAGAACAGCAACATTCCCCACATTGGGTGACATCTAATTTTTTTAACCCTAGACTTACCAACACTTTGGTTCCCAAGTGACCTTCTCCTTTTCTTTGCATATTGCAAAAGAACCTTCTGGATTTTTGCAATCCTCTCATATAATAGTGGTTATTCTGAGGCACATTTATACCATCATTTGAGAGGGACTTCATGTCTGTATGTTCTAAAATTTTAAGTTTTAAAATAAGTGGCTAAGATAATTAAGTGGCTAAGTAGGTAGGTAGTCCCATTTGGACAGAGATCACCAAATTTTACATATACCGGTTTTGTGTATCTTAAGGTGGGTGGCTTTGGTATTTCTTGTGCCCTGTGAAATTAACCTTCTGAATAAAGGACAAAATTAAAGGAGCTGTTTTTCAGCAGAGGTTACTGATGAAGGGAGAATAAAGTAGCGAAAATGAAGGGAAGAAAGTGGGTTCTGTATTTTTAAAAGGCTTTTTGTTTTCTATGGAAAAATGTCAGATCTCTTGTATGTGTTTCAAGGTCGGGGTTTTTTTAATTTCTATTTATGTTTAAAATTAGATAAGAGTAATAGTACAATATACAAAAAGATGAAGACTATTATTGTGTCTAACTTATATAGCACAGTATAATATAATACAATACTATATCAAAGCAGTGCAGTAAGATTGAGAAAAATAAAAAGTCTCTCAAATGCCAAAGTTTTGGTAAGCTAAAGGTAACAAACTGACTATGAGTTACAGAAGGGATGAGGGAACGAGCAATTCTACCATCAACTGGGATGCTAATGGATGTGATTTGGAGATTATGAGGTTTATTGCTTCTTGAAAAAATGAGTTCTGACAAAAGGAATAAGTTGAGGAATGATTTGCTGCTGTATCTATACCTAAAAGTCTTTGAGGGCATAATTTATTCCAGCCCTACCTCACTGAAATTGCTTGTTCCAACCACAGGAAGCCTTACCAATATGAATAGCTTTATAAAAGACTTAATTTTTTTTTCTTGTCACATTTGCATTAGTTGGAGATACACTATCACAGGCAAATAGAACTATTATGGCCAAAGTCTGAAGCATATACCGTATCTTAAAGAAGGAGTGGGCTGAAGAAAATTGAATTCACTGTAAATACAAAGTGTGAATCTAGGGGTAAGCAAAAAGAGCAAAGGAAAAAGTAATAGCAAATATATTGGAGGTTAGCCAAAATATGTAAATGGTGCAATCTAAAATTACAGAATTTTTTATTCTTAGAAACAAAGTACTGATTTTTGTCAGGTGCTTTTTATCTTCAACAGTGAAAAATGTTTCAAAGAATAAATTCTTCACTTTCCTCTCCTTTCCCCAATCTACTTTATTAAATAAGTACTTAGTAAATGAATATGAATTATTGACTTCCTTTTTACTAGTACTAGGAATTGGGGCAAGCTGCTTAAACCCGTTGTTCCATCATACACTTATCTTTAGTTGAGATGTAGCCTGAATTCCCATAGGAAGGCTTAAATAATTTAGGATATTTCCTACTGTACTTAAGAGTAAAGTATTAGAATACTACATTTAGGTAAAACTCTGAGTAACAGAAAACTCCAATGTTTCATTGCTGCATACCAGATCAGTAGGGATTTTGTTATCCTGCAAAATCAGTGGTGATATCTTAAGGTCCGTATTTCACCCTGGCAACTTAGTCTCTGCTAACTCCAAGCCAGTAAGTAATGTGAACAGCATATTGCTTCATTTTAAATTTCAGGAATATTTTATTGACTTTGACAGAATGATCACAATGACTAGTGCATGAGACTTTTTGCTATTGTACATAATTTTATCTTTTTTTGTGATTTTTAATGAATAACTGCTAACTAATTATTTTTCATTTAGGATGTAGTATGTCTTCATGTTAGAGTAATCACAAGGAATTTTCTGATGAAAAGGCCATTTATTAAGCCATTTAAGACCTATAGTAGTGATCCCTAGTGCTCTTTCATTTTAGCTTTTAGAGACTGGCATAATTTTGTAGAAATTATAGGAGGCAGATGCTATAAGAGACATGAAAAACCTGGAAAGTGGAACCTAGGAGTGAATGTCCGTGAATGGAATTTAAGTTTATCCAAGTCCAAAATAGTATATAATAAGTTTATTTCGTTTTAAGAAAATGATGCTAGACAATGTATTTTATTACTCAAGAAATAAATATAAAAACTACAAAACCACATTTCTCCAGGTAAATTACAGTTCCTAGACATTAAATAAAATAGCGTTACTAAGGCATGTGAGGATAGTGAACTCTGGGCAAAAATAATTACTTTCTCTCTTTTTTATTTTTTTATTTCGTATGGCCAAGCTATGCATGCAGGCTGGCATGCCTCTTACCACCCTTTTTTAATGCTCAGTTTTTCTACAGAAATTGTTGTCAGCACATAATTTCAGGATGCGGCAGAACCATATTCGAAGCACAATAGACACCCAATAGCATAGTGGTGTTATCTGGGCAACGGCTGCACTTAAATCCATCTGTTATTGAAAAGGGTGATATAAGCAGGGCTTGCTAGTTGCTTGCTAGTTAGGGGACATGCATTCCATGCTTGGCCAGATTGTTTTATAACATAACATGGTAATATAATAATGGATAACAAATTTAATTAAGTGCTTGGGCTTTGCTTTTTTTCCCGTTTGGCTGCATATGCAATTGATTTACATTAAATTGTGCAGTCTTAACATATCCTGCATTATAGTAAATTTGTTTGGTGTGTATATTTTACAAGGTGTGGAAGTTAGATGTTCTTCTCCACCATTCTTTGACAACTTTGCAGCATTGGCATGCCTCAAATGATAGTAGGTAGATGTTTGGAAAAGGGTTGTTAACTAAGTGAAGAAAAAAGTTTCTTCTAAAGACATGGTAGGCCTATCACCCATTCCAACTATCATACAAATTACATTGTAGTTCTGGATTTTGGGAGGGCAGCTTTGTCTTTGAACTAGAAGAGAATTTCAGATAGCTGGAGAAAAACTGGTATATCACATGTGAGCACTGAATGGAAGATTTTTATCCAGGACTTTCTCAAAGTGTGTTTAATAACTTGTACTATATAATTGATAAACAACCACATATCTGATTTTCAGTTAAATAAATAATTGTCATTATGAAATATTGTAGCATCTTCTTCCCTGTAAATCAGGGTTACAGCAGAGATAAAAACAGGATTTTATGCCGTTAGTGAAGTTTTAAATGTGAAGTTTCCATTCCAGTCTATTTTGCCAGTTCCTTAGAGGTGTAAAATTACCAAACCAATTCTGCTTTAATTTGACCACATATGAGAAATACAAAGATATACACAGTAGACCTTTCTGTCTATTTATTATTACCATGATGTTTATTGTTCTGTAAAATTAATCACATTTCAGGAAGGTGTGTGCTTTAGCCGTGGAGCCTGGCTGTCAAATTTGATATTTCCTTTGATGAATGTGAGGAATCCTGTAGACATAAGTGGACTTGAAGACTTGGTGTTCTGGGCTAAGGAATAAAAAATTCCTTTGGTAAATAGGCTCTAAAAGAACTATACACACAACAGTTTGTCTGAGACCCTTAAGATTGGTTATAAATCAAAATTGACTATGAAGAAAGTAAAAAAAAATGTCTCTAACTAAAGTAACGGCAGTAGATTCCTGGACTTTTTTAGTCTATCAAGAGGATCATATGACTTGTCAGAATTTGCCATGACAATATTGAAATAGAAACAAGGTGTTTGAAATCTGTGCAGTATTAAACACAATTTTAAAGGTTTTACTCTTCCTTGGGTACTAATTCAAAGCATCTACCTATTCTATAGAATATGCTAAACAAATTTGACAAAATTGCATATTGTTTTCTACCATGAGTCCCAAACGTAAGCGTTTTTACAGTTTTTATTGCTGTTTTAAGTAAGTTATTCAGTTATCCTGAAATTCTGACAGCTTGCAATCTTTTTATCAGAATTCATTTATTATATCAGTTTAGTTCCATTTAGAAATCACAATCAAGTGTGCATATAACTATTTGTTTGTTATATGGACTTCTTATATATGAGGAAATAAAATCAGTAAATATTTTATATCTACAATGACAAAAACATCTTCTGTATCTCAGGGACAGACTGTCTTTGGTTTTATGTATTCTTCAACTGTTTAAAACTGGTATAGTGGCTGGCTCTATTTGTAAAACTCCTGTCTTCCGAAATAAAGATGCATTTTCTGCATCTGTGGAAGGGCAGCCACAGATAGGCAAACCATTCATTGCTGTCTTATAGCTGTCTGTTAAGAAACTTCCAGTATTACCTGGGTTTTGATGGAATCTGTTAGAGCTTTTCTACTTGAAGAATTTTATCACAAGGTTCACTGATATTCGTGCTTAGGTTTAATCTTCCTGAGAAAAGTTTATGCAAACATTGACATTTAAATTTGAAGTAGGTTAAAAGCCTTGTCACGGGCAGTGTGATGGGCAGCGTTATTGGATCTACCAATAATCATTGACTTTCCATCACAAGAACTGCCAGAGTACCACTGTTTTAACTTGAATGAGCATGCCTCTAACTCATTGAAGTGCCACATAGAAATAACAGTTGCTCCTCATAAAGTCAACCACAAAATGAAAACATAGCCTGAGGTTATTGTTATTGCCGTTTTAAAATTACAGACCCTAGATTTACTTGTTAAGACTTGATATTTGCATTTCGCTGTAATAAAAAGGATGTTTATTTGATGTCTTTTAAATGGCTGTGCTGCTCATTTCCATGAAATTTGGCAATATAAGCATGCATTTGTAAAGCAAAATGGGAACTGGAAAACCATCCATTGGAAATGGCATCACAAACACATAATTTCTTTTTTCATTTATTTTATTGCCACTTATTTTGGCACTATTTTTTTTTTTAATTCTGCCCATTCTCATTCCATATACATTTATTTCTGTCAAGGCAAGCATGTCTTCAACTGAGTGGGTCAGTAAGCAGTTCTTTCTAAAAGGATTTTAATACCTCCTGTGAGTTGGAAATGTGAGAATAGGTAGAAGTGATGTGAATCAAACACCTGTGGGGGCTGACTGAATTTCATTTGCAAAGTGTATTCCAGGTCATTAGTACCTGAGCTTCCTCTTACTTTTAGCAATTCCAGGTATTTATGAAATTTGCAGAGGTAGTATTATAGAGCTGTAATAGAAAATGCAGAAAATAACAGAGCATGGAATAGCTCCAGTTTTCTGTTCAGGAGTACACCAGCGTGTAGCTTTTAAAAGTACACAGATATAACAAATCCCTGAGCTTCAAATCAGTGGACACTGGGATAATACATTGAGGAAGATTCATGATATATTTGTCTTGTTACACTCTTACCTCTGCAGCTGATCTTGGACCTTAACAGAAGATGTTGCTAGGCTAAATGTCATTTTGGTTCACAAACAGTGACTGTTTTATGTTCTTAACATATACCTGTAGAAAGACAGCTTCATAAACTGTATAACACGATGGTAAAATAGTTTTGATGGCAAGCGTTTGACATTTCTGCCGCTGCTGGTAATAATAAAAAAAAAAGTTAAATAAATAATGAGGATAACAAAAAAAAGCCCCCAAAGAAATACAAAACAGAATCCCATTAAAATGAAGACCACTGGTTTAGTCCAATTATTTATGGCACTTGTAGCCTACATAAATATTAACCTGTCAGGTAATAAAACATGCTAAATAGACCTATGTTAATGTCCCACTGTCATTGTTTTAATATCTGTTGAGACACATTATTTCTAATAAAGTGATTTCTTGAAGAAGTGGTTGACAGAATAGATTTCTTTAATGGTGCACAGGAAAAAGAAGAATTTGACAACTTAAAAAGTTATTTCCAGATATATTGCCAAAAAAAATCACATCTTAACAGTATTATTTTTAAAGATTTTGTGTTGGAAGTCACAGCCAACTTGCTGAATGTAAATTTTATGTTAGAACAGAATGTTCTGAAGTAAACAAAAATTTTAATTCATTGTACATTTAGGGAACTAATATTTCAGTCTAGCGACCTAATATTTCAGTAGCTAACTTATAAGACACTTGGGTTTATGGCTGTTTAAGGAAACCAGCTATTCCCTATATAACCAAATGAAGGCTAGGATTTCTGTAAAAAAATGGCAACAGTACCCTGGGCTGTGTGAAAGGAAGAGAGCCAGAAGATCAACGGGCTGTGTGAACAGGGACACAGCCAGAAGATCAAGGCAGGAGGTAGTCCCCCTGTGCTTAGAGCTCTTTACACCACATCTGGTTACTGATTACAGCTTTGGTTACACCGATACAATAAAAATATAGATACAATGACAGGAGTTGAGGGAAGGCCACTGAGGCAGCGGGGCTAGAGCCCTTGCCCTGAGAGGAGAGACTGTGTGACTGGGGCTGGTTCAGCCAGGAGGAGGGATGGCTTTGGGGACACCAGCAGCATCCCCAGCACTGATGGAAGGGATGGAGGACACACAGCTGGGCTCTTCACAGTGGTGCGTGGCTTGAGGGTGAGAGGCAGCAACACAAGCTGAAACACAAGAGGCTCAGGCTGGAGATAAGGAGAAGACTTTTCCCCACGCAGACAACCAAGTGGTGGGACTGGGGAGGATGGACCGTCTCCATCCTTGGGGTTTTCATTCCCCGACAAGATGAAGCCCTGAGCAGCTCAGTCTGTGCCCATGGCTTAGCCTGCTCCAAGCAGAGGCTGGGGCTGGAGACCCTCCCAGGTCCCTGCCAGTATGAGTGAACCCCTGATTGGGTAGTTTAGAGGGAAACAGGGAAACACATTTCATAGCTAAACTGCTTCTCCAAGAATGTTCATAGGGCAGTGTTACTGCAAGTGCTTCTCTCCGTTTCTTGACTTCTATTAATTAAAATCAAAATCTCAATACAGAGATGCAATTCCATTTTATGAGGGCAACACAGTGTGTGTTCTATTTCAGAAACTTGTTATGATGTTAATTTCAAAGTCTGCATAAGCAAAACTGATTGGAAAAGAGATGGTATGATTTAAAAAGAGATATTATTATTGCTGCCGAGTAGACTGGGTTCAGTCTTGAGTGTTATGGACTTCGTCATTACTATAATTAGTGATACATAAAAAGATAAAATGAAAATTGAAAAGAATAATAATTCTGCACCCTGCTGCATTAGATGAAGAACAGGAAGTGATTTTTTGTCAATATATTATTTATAATGATTTTAAAAAAATAAGACTGCTTTAAAACCTATTTAACTTTTTGAAGTCATTATGATCAAGCATTTAAATATATTTCTCAGTTACCCATTAAGAAAAGCAGTTATAAGGAAGTTGGAATATCTTTACATGGCATACAAAATGTAGAGAGGACTTAATTTTTTTATTAACCTGAAAATGTGTCACTTCGGAGAAAGTCCATAGCTGTTCTACATCTGATGACACTTTCTCCATTTCAAAGCCTGGTTTTTAGAGATTGCCAGATATAACTGTACTCAGGATAAGAAAATCAAATGAGACTATTGAAGACAAAAGTAGAAAAAATATTTAAAGAATACACAAATGTTTTCTTGTGTCATCGAATTTTGATGTACATGCAAGACAGCAGAAGTCAGCAGATGACTTTGCTTTCACCACAGTACTTGCTATGCACATCCTTTTTAAGGGAAGCTAGGGTTGATCTGTTCAACATAAGCACACATGATTGTTCTGGTAGATGAGTCCAGCACTAGCTGTAGACATCATTGTTTGCAGTACGTTCAGCTTACTGCATTGAAGCTTAAGTCAAAATTGTTTGTTGTCTGACAAACCAGATTTAGACCTAATAATTTTTTTTTTCCATCTTGTAAAACTACACACACTATTCTGAGAGACAAAAGGCTTAGAGAGAAAGCTACAGAAACCAAAATGTGCCAAGAATTTATTCTTCTATGTAATGAAATCCCCCTGGTGAAGTCCAAATACACGGTGTTTCTGAGTGCCCGTATTTGCATTTTTATATGCAGATTTACATTTATAGTCATACATTTTTTTAATTGTTGTAATCCAAAGAAGCTTATCAATTGGAATAGCAGTTTTTTTAAGTCATTGTGAGGCAAGTATAGACAATTCAGTGGACTAACTTACCAAAACAGGGGAGAGAGAGAGTCAGAGAGTATTCATATTTTATAGGTCTTTTACTCTATACGTTTCCTATGTGGAAAGAGGCTTCAAAACAATGTAAAAGTGCCAGCTGCTGAAAGAATAGCTCACAGTGTTATACTGCACAAGATATATTCACAGATCCTAGTACTTAGTTTTGCTTAAACTTTTAAATAGCTGGGCCAGGTTTTCTGGCTGTGACCAAAGAGTGAAGACTGCATCTTCGGTAGATTTATTTAATCTTGAAGCATTATTTAACAGCAAAAATATAACAGTGTCTATACTTCCTCTTCTTACCTGAGCATTACTGGTTTCTAACCAATATTTCATATGAAAGTAAGTATGTCAGTACATTTGAACATTTAACACTGTTTTTTGAAATTTTATCGTAAGCAGTATATATCATTGCTCAGTAATACCAGCACAGTTCTACATTTTATAACAGTTATTCTGCAAGTACGGACTCATTCATAACAGGGCACTAGCATATCAAGTGAGACAAAAGTGTTGCTGACTGAAGTTCAGTATTTTGTAAAGTTCTAAAATCAGTATATTTGATAAGGATTTCTAAACCCACAATATACAGGAAGTCTGCCTGAGTTTACCTAATATGCTAAACATGCAGAAGAATTGAGAAAAAATATTTTGCACTTCTTTCAGCTGTTTCTTTATCATTGTAAATATTCTCATTTATTCAATTCCTCTATGAAAAGCAAAATAACAGATTGATATGAACAGCCATGTAGAAAATACAGTGAAAATCATCTTTGAACTGATAATTTTTAACTAAAACATATACCATGCTGTCCCTTACTTGCTTTGACTAGGTCTGCTGTATTTTCAGAGTAATTAATAGAAACTGGAAATCTTGGCAGGCTGTTCTGGCTAAAAGGAACTTGAGATTTGGGACAAACATCTTGGTAAATGCTTGGATAAAATCTAAGTGGATGAACATACCAATGAAGTTTTCCCCCAGTGCATTAAAGGAAGACTTTTAAAATACTCGTTAACATAGCTTAAATTTTTAGTAGAAATTATTTTGATTCTCGTATTGGATGAACCCTGAACTTTGTGCATCATACAAGAGAGTCTTTTGATACCAAACAGAGTTAAATCTGGTCATGTGACAAGAACGTGGTATTCTAAATTTGCTTTCTTTTTTTCTACGCAGAACACTTTGTGTGTCCTAATCTCTTTTAAACTTTGCTGATCATCATTTCTGCCTAGATTTTTTCATGTTCCCCACACTCAAAAAAATTCAGTTAAAATTTGGATTGCAACTAAGGTTTATCTTTAGAAATTTGAAGCATAGCATAAATACAGTATGCTTTATGGGCAGCTACATTGAAGGTGGTAGCATTATATACAGAAAGAATCTCTTTACGGTGGAGAGTAGTTAACTCTGAAGTGTGCTCCATCAACCTGGTGGTCTTGATATTCTCTCATGCGATTTCATACACTCAGTAGGCATTTGCAGAAGGAAAATCCCTGGATTTGAACAGGACGGACTATTTTGCAACATTGTAAGAAGGAGAACTCTGCTCTGGTCTCAATACTGCTTAATATAAAAATAAAAAAAAAAAAAAAAAAAAGCAGAGCTAGATAGTAGATATATATCTACCCACAGTTACAGGCTGACTGGTTGTCCTCCAAGGTACTCTAGTAAGAAATATTAATGGGATATCACTGAACAGTACACAGAGCACTCAAACTCTGTATTTTCCTTGTCTTACACAATAGAATTACAGTGCTTTGCTTCCAAGAATTCTTCATGTACTTCAGTTTGAAGAAAAATATGGATGTATTTCTTAGATATAACAATGACATAGGCACCCAGAAATCCTTTGGACCAGCCCATCTTTTGATTTATTAATAAAGATGACATTCTGTGACTAGCAGCATGCATTTATTATTTAACACTATTACTATGAGCTTCTGCCAGTCTTTATCTCTTTTCTTTGTGTCCTTGCCCAGTCTATTCTTGGTATGTGTTCTCAATTTTATTTAAAATAATCATAAAGTCTGCCCAGATTTCTGCCAGCTTTGACTTTGTTCCATCTGTCCAATCCCACTTTTACCAGCATTTAAAAAGCCATTTTTTTATTACTATACCTGGACCCTGCGATAACTATTCTCAAATGAAATAAGCACTTGGAAAAGCGTCCATCAGTCTAAAACCCATCCTTCCTGCCTCAGTCAATTTTATGATCTTAGCGTTCTCACAAAATGATCCAAACTGTTCATCTCATCCAAGAACTGGGAAATGCAAGTGTGCCATAACTTCAAGGGCTGATTAACCATTTCCATGGCCTTAGATGCCAAAGACTTAGATGCCAAGGTCTTCAAGGCTCTTGGAAGTCATCCAAGCTTGATTTTTTCTGGAGAATAAGTGTTCTTTCTGGTAAACTGGTTGCTGTTCTATTGTAATTACAACATTCTTGTGACACCGAATACTCCTTTTCTAAGATGCATCGGATGCTTTCAGAGTATTAGCAAAAAGTTTATTTTGCTAGTTTCTTTGTCCCTTTTCTCCTGGTCCCTGTTTTCTCTTACAAAATCACTGCTGTCACGTAACAAGAAAAATAAAACATGTTAGCTTTGTATTTTCTAGAAAGTAGCAGGCCGATGTCTGCCTACTGCATTTTTTCCAATTTCAGTTGTGCTGGCCATTGTCTCTGCTTTGATTTCAGAAACAGATACATTAGGTAAATAAAGAGAATTTGTAAGATGGGTATCTTTTCCTGTTTGTTCATTTGGCCATCACTTTGCTTAGGTCTGTGCAGAGAAAAACAACCATTCTTGAAAGAATTTACATTATTTTTTCATAAAGTTTCTAAGTCTACAAGGTGAGAGAATCTCTTTTGCAGTGATCTTTGAAGACAAATGTTATTAGAACTGCTATGGACAGAAAGCATAATCTTGTGACATTTTAAAACAGAGATACCAAGCTGATCTGGATGACCTAAGCCCTGTCTTTCTATTTATTGTTGTTCCACTAAACTTTTGTATTGATTGAAACTGAGAAAAAATGGGCTAAAATTGTAGTTAAAATGATGACATGGTAGTACATTTTGCCCTCTGGGTCAAGAAGATGTAGGATAAGAATAAGTCTAACCTTAGTGGTTTCAGTGGTGCTGAACTTTAAAGTTACCTTTAATATCTCTATTATTCAGCATCTGTTTCTGGCACTGGTTTAGTGCAATATGCTAAATTAAGGTGTTATGCCTTTGAGTCCTAAAATTATACTAGTATTTTGGTACATATTCACCACTATTTAATTTTACATTTCTGTCTCACCCTTGCTGACCATTTCAAGCTAACAGAAGATATGAGTTTATTCTACTGTCTGTATATTTTAATACACCTGTTCTGTCTAATTATTTTGAAATGTTTTATACAGCATGGGTCTGTAGGGACTTCTGAAATAACTCTGTTCTTGCCTCTCATTAAGGACATGGATCTTGCTCTGAATCCTATGGAGAAAGAAAAAAAAAAGTATATAGCAAACTAGCAGAATATGATTAAAAGATTTAGAGATAATGATGAGAATGAAGTACAGACACATAGGACATCATGGAAAACAGCTAGCCATGAGAGTTACCAATGAAACGATCAAAGTGTTATGTGTTTCTGGTTACAAGCTAAGTGATGATGGGTTTTGTGTTTTGGGTGTTGGTTTGTTTTTTTTTTTTATGAGAAACCTAAGCAAACATACAGCTGTTAAGAATTTCTACGTATTGCAGATTGGATTAGAAATGAAAGAAATACGGAATTTCTAAGGGTAGGTCATAGCAATGTTGAAGTACTGACACAAGAAGTGTTCTCTGATAACTTATATTTCTGAGCATGGAATATAGAGTTTACAAAATCTTAATTAAATTATGCCTTCATATCCAATAGGAAAAATGGCCACTACATTTAGTAACATGAAGAACAAAAATGGTTTTATTTACATGGAAAAGATATTTTGTTTCAAACTAGTACCTAAAATGAGTCTATTCCATTATATATTGTCTGGCTTTGTGCTGTATATGACCACAAGCAGGAGGAATATTCCATTAAACATAATACAGTTTTGAATATTTGCTAAGGTTACAAATTGGTCAGTTTGCATGTTGCATTAGCCAGTGCTGTAGGTTGTTAACCTTTTTATAAACAATTCTTGGGCAAAGTCAGTGTCCTGGGAGACAATAACACTTCAAAGAGGAGGAATGAATTAGACTAAATCAAAAGAAGCTGAAGAAGGAGGCAAGATGAAAAATATGTTAGGAAAGAATGCAAATTCTCAGAAAAAATTAATAGAAAAATCTTTTGTGAAAAGAAGGTGAAAACAACATAGCAGCTGCAAAGGCTCAGTACATTAGGTCTGATTGCATTTGGCATAGAACATACCTGTGATCAGTTTATCTAGTATCACGAATTTTCTGGAATGTGTATGTAGTTGATTACCAAACACATACATACATATATACACAATAAATATATATATTTATAAAAATTTTAAGTAGCTATTTACTCTAAAAAAATATAGTGATCCGGGGTTATTTTTAGAAATCTTCTAAAGAGTACGAAGTATTTACTGAAACAGAAAATTTAACCAGCCTAATACTTACAGGTTTGACATTATCTAAAATTAAACAAGGACTCTTAGTACTTGTTCAATTTTAGTACCTAACAGCAGTAACACCCCACATCACATATAAGGTACTTATATACCTTATATACACATATAAGGTACTTAGTGAGGTGTTACAGCTGTTAGAGAGCTGCATAGAGGCACGAAACTATAGGAAGTGTATTCTCTGCCTGGTGTCAGTAAATTACAGATAGTAAGGGTATGTATATCATACATCAATCAAATACATGCTATAGGAATAAGATCTGGATGGTCTGTCATCCTAATAAATGTGAGATGTCAGACTTACCTTCAGTCTTTTGAGGCTTCTAATACTGGGTGAATTGCTGACGTTCCATTCTTTTCCTAGATATACAGTTATTCCTATCATTCACAGAAAGAAAAAAACAAGCATCTTAATCTTCGTAACGACCAGGAGTTAAATCATTACTACATTATTTTCTGAATCGTAGAGCTCTGTTATCAGGTCAGATAAACCTATTCTAGCTATTTCATACACATAAGTCCTATGCATAAGTGCTATCATCTGTATTTCTTCCTGCCACAGAGGTGTCAGCATCCAGGAATGCAAGTGAAGCACCTCCAAAGAATTGTTTCCTTAAAAAAACCCAAGTAAACAAACAAAAAAAAAACCAAACCCAGCAACAAAGGAGAAGTATTTACTCTCTATTTTTACTTTTGATATTACAAATATAGTTCCATTTTAAGATAGGATGTAATTATGGAGCTTTTTGCCCTTACAGACTTTCTTTGTTTCTCAGTAACAGCTGTTTCACACCAGCAGTTGCAAAAACTATCAGTAGTTTACAAATTAAATGTTTCACAACTGCTTTGCAAACAGCCCCTTTCATATTATTCGTGAATCTTCCCAGCACAAAGCTTTGAGCTACAGATGACAGAATAAAGCAAACAACAAAAAAAATCAAAGGCTACTTTACTGGCTTCATGATGCATCTTAAGATACAACACCACGGAAGCCTCCATCTTACACGCAAAAAAAAATAAAGTTGTGGAGTTTCTAGAAGACTGGAAATGTGTCAGTAAATGTTTCAGATACCAAAACTGCTAATGTCTGCTACTTTCTCATTGTGTGATAACAGCTGTCATGTGGGGCAACAGGAACAACATGGAGTGCTCCTTTTTTGCATTTAGAGCATGACTGGACAATTGAGGAAAGCAGCTGATGGCGTACACATTGAACATACAGCTGACAATGCATGGCATTTCATTTCAGCCTTTGCCCTGATGAGTTTTTGACTAGTCTGTTGAGAAAGCAACCCTGCCCAACCTTCATTTTAATTCTGAACTTAATGATTTGTTTGGGGATTGTATTAGAAAGCCAGAGGGCCCTAGATGAGAAGCAGGATGAATAAAGTCACCATGAGTCTTTTCTCGTAAATAAATTTGAGTCTATTAACAGCCATTTTCATAGTGCTATAGCTTGGTCAGTGTAGGGCATAAATCTTACTTACATATCCTCAGCTCCCGAATGCCTATTGTTTTCTAAAATATGTGGGTGATTTTAAACTAACCAGTCTTAAGAAAAAAAATACAAAGCACCCTCACAGTGGCAGACATCTAATTAAGTATAGCTATCTACTTAAGTATCACAATTACATTTTAAAATTATTATGATGGTGATGTTTGCCATTTAATGTAAAGCTTGACAGGAAAATAATCAAGAATTAGCTTTGACTTCATGTGTTCTCTTCCTGATGTCAGTGTGTTTTCTAAAGTAAAGGTTTCAGAGATTGGCAGATAGGCTCACAGGGCTGATATCATAAATGTCATAGCTGTAATACTGTTGACTTTTGTGAATTAAATGTATGTAATAAAGTTTAAAACATAAATGCTAAAATAAACATATGAAGGTAAGACTGTGGCCAGAAACAGTGTAAATTATGCCATATTCAATGGCAATACTGAAAAACAGCCTTGTGAAATAAAATTTTTGAGTTTAAAACCCTTGTTTCATTTTCCAAGTTAGGTTTACAATTTTAGTGCTAGTTAAAAATAAGGAAAATCCTACTTGCTACAATCCAGCAACATCTGTCCTTGATTGTTCCACTGTATAATCCAAACTAGTCTTACATGTAACTTGTTTGTTATATCTTCACCTCATGTTCCATAATGTTGTTTCTTTAAAAATATGCACATATATGCAACAAAGAAGGTTCTGCATCTTTGTGAACGTAATTATAAGAGGCATGAGAAAGCATCACTATTGTTAATAAAAGTGCTGGATACTGTCATTGTGAAGGTTTTCTGTCAGACAGTTAAAACCGAACTAAAGTCTTAATCAGTAACCACTGAAGTCAGTGATGCGATCATCAACAAACAGAATGATAAGATGTCAGTCAATACAAGATATAATTTCTATGTTTCCTAGTTTAATACTAATCTTGACATGAGGATTCAGTAGAACAGAACTAAAAGTTTGGAGAGTTTTGTGCTTAAAAATATCTCATTTAATATATTTGAAAAAATATTTGAACTGCGCAGGAAGCCTGAGTCTTATATATTACTAGACTTAGGAATGAAAGCCTTTTATGGAAGTGCTAGAGAGAGTGTAATCCTCTGTTTTTAATCATAAGCAGACAGTGGAATATTACTAAGCATACCTATATTTTACAGCTAAACTTTTAATCCTTATAGGACAAAAAAGTTGCAAAGAAAAAGCATAAAAATATTCAAAAAACTTCATATTTGATCTTTTGTGTCTCAACACTGCACAAAATCAGGATAGTTAAAAATGTTGATCTCTGCTGTATCTCACAGTGAATTAGAAATTGTACTAATAGCAATAAAACCCTTGTTGTCTAACACTTTTTCACGCAGGGCTAATAACTGTTCCATGATAGGTGTAACTCTGTAGATACTGTCTCATATCTGCATGAGTTATTCTCAGTGCTCTTTGTCAGTCTTGTTCTTTTATATTATAGAATTATTGTTTAAAAAAAAAAGAAAATATTTTAGTGACACAGAAAAATTGCAGCATTTCTCTAAATTTATCCAGAAATTTTGAGGAAAAAAGCTACCCAGTAGGTGCAGGAGGAAGAGAGGAGATGAGATGACACTTCTATGGCATTACTTGTGAAGAAGGACCAGCATAATCAAATAGCTTGTAATGCTGAAGGGAAGGAGAGGGGGGGAGTTGCTTAGACAAGAGTTCTACACATAGAAACATCATATATATTGCTGAGAGGTGTGTGGCCATATGGGTCATGGTATGAAACAGGAATAAACTCTTAATTTAAAAGCCACCTGAGGACTTTTGCAGATGGGAAGCAGAATATTGAATAGCTGCTTCTTGGCTGTATGCATTTTCATATAGATACCATTCATGCTAATAAAAAAAGCTTCTCCTAAAGAACTGCTTACTGCAAGCATATAAAAATAATTTTCTGCTGTTACCTTTCTCCTATCTTGAAGATCTATTTTTCTCCATCACATATAATATCCTCGAAGCAGCTCTGCTGGTGAGAGGTGAAGTGGTTATATGGTATACTTCCTTTTTTTTCCAAATTAAATCTTGTACTATTAGAGAAGAAATCTGAATATGGCTGCAAAATGCATGCTTTAAGATGAAGATAACTTTGCACAATGCATTATTTGATATTCTCTAGTATGCGTCATTTACATCACAGGTGTCAAGTTATATCTAGGCTAAGATGGTGGTATGACATATTTAGAAAGAGTGACTTTGCTCACTGTAAAGGGTGTTTTTATAGACTGCAGAAGCAGCTGTAACCTGTGAGGAGGTCCTTTCTTCATTTGAGTTGCTGCTGAGTTACTGTATTATGGTATAGATTTCTTCTAGTTTGTTTTAATTTGGTTTGCAACTTGATTTGAAAAGTACGGGGGGTTTCTTGTATTTTTGAACTGTACTTTGAACCTCTTTCAGGGATGTGAGTAACTTCTCCTGTTAAAATACAATTTTTCTCTCCAGGGAGTTCATCATCATGAGATTCATTCAGAGGCTGCATTAAAGGAGCATTATATTTATAGATGTTATTAACTTTACTTACAAGTCAAAAATAACAGAGTGAAGAACATGAAAGGCATGGAAAATGCATTACTGAGTGTCTCAGGTTTTTATATTGGTAACAGCGTTTCTGCATTTTTAACAGAAAAA
This sequence comes from Rissa tridactyla, assembly GCF_028500815.1. NCBI lineage: Eukaryota > Metazoa > Chordata > Aves > Charadriiformes > Laridae > Rissa > Rissa tridactyla. Next base: position 55,145,875 of record NC_071497.1, read on the forward strand.
GAAGTGCTAAAGTTAATAAAGCGTATGAACATTTATTAGTGTAAGTCTTACCACGACCTTTGGCTCCCAGGCAATACAGAAGCATGTTTGGGCTGCTATATATGCTCTTTTTGTGAACTTGCTTTTTCTTGTACAAAAGGTTACAAAGAATTGTAAAATATTATTATTTTAGGTTCAAATGAGTTATATTAATGTTTTCCTATGTAACCATTTTCTACTTTATCTATAGACTTTTGTCCTTTCAAGAGAAGTGTCAGGGTCTTAGATGCAAAAAGGATATTATATGTAAAGACAAGAATTTACTGTTAGTATAATTTAAATCATAACAGTATAATCAAACAAATATTATTAGTCCAAAATTAGCTATTACTGAACAGAATGGAAAAAAACAAAACAAAACAAAACATGAATACTGGTATACAAAACAATTTAAAAAAAAATCACACAGTTAAATTTGTTACACAAACACTTCCTAGTATTTCCCACTTTTTCTGGTGGTGTGCTCCTATTTGCAGTGCTCCTCTGGAATTTTGAGGTCTATGGCTTCAGCTTGGCAGCACAGGCTGTACAGCAAGTTCTCATCTTCAGAAGTCTGAGAAATGAAATGTTGATGTTAATCTTTCTTCCTCCCTCTTCCTTCCTCCCCTCCACCTGGGGACATTTTAATGTGTTTGCTAGCACACTTCTACATCTTGCAGTTTCTTCAGTAGTCTGCAAGTTCATGTTACATTGCTCAGAGCCTCATCAAGCCTGGCCTTGAATGTCTCCAGGGATGGGGCCTCCACCACCTCTCTGGGCAACCTGTTCCAGTGTCTCACCACCCTCATTGTAAAGAACTTCTTCCTAATGTCTAATCTAAACCTACCCTGCTCTAGTTTAAAACCATTGCCCCTCGTCCTATTGCTACATGCCCTTGCAAACAGCCCCTCCCAGCTTTCTTACAGGCCCCCTTCAGGTACTGGAAGACCACTATAAGGTCTTCCCAGAGCCTTCTCTTCTCCAGGCTGAACAACCCCAACTCTCTCAGCCTGTCTTCATAGGAGAGGTGCTCCAGCCCTTTGATCATCTTTGTGGCCCTCCTCTGGACCCGCTCCAACATCTCCACATCTCAAAACCTCTGCGGTTGTACCAAGCCTGCATTTCTCTATGTATACCTTGCATTAGAGTCATAAATACCTCATGCTGCACAAAGTAACCTCTTGTTATGACTTTGTATAAAAATTACAGCTGTAACATACAAAGGTAAGCAAAAGTAAACCAAATCAGTGATGGCCACCTGCCAGAAGAAAAATTACTGTCACAGCTAAACCAAGTAAAAATTTGGCTGCAGGCATGTTCAGGGAGAGCAGGCCTGACAAGCCTCAGTGCCAAGGCCTTGCAAACCCAATTCGAAGCCTGTTACTAGCAGTACCATATCAACATCATGGGGCTACAGCATTACACTCCTTTCCATTTTATTCTGCCTCTAAATGAAAGCATTTATTTTGTATGTATTGTATGAATTTCAGCATGAGGGCTATTAAGAATGCTTTTACTTATAGGTGTCACTTTTATTAAATAATGTATTGCAAAATCCCCTGTCACAAAATCCTGTCGGATCTTATTGATTTCTCCCTGCATAGAAGAGACTGTGTGTAGTGTATTTGCCAGTGACCATCAGTAAGACAAAGTCCCTTTGTCAGATACATGTCCCAGTGTGGCGAACCAAACAAGGAATGACCCTCAGGGGCCCATCCATACTGGGACCAGTACTGTTTAATGTATTCATCAGCAACCTAGACAGTGGAATCGAGTGCACCCTCTGCAAGTTTGCAGGTGAGACCAAGCTGAGTCGTGCAGTTGACACGCCGGAGGGACAGCCTCAGAGAGGAAAGGTGAGTGTGGCGGCCATTTAGTCAGGGCAGGACAGTGCCCTGACACTGCTGCTGTATATACAGTGGCTGTCTGCAGAAGAAACAATAGACCAGGTGTGCCCTGTGTGTAGTTCACCAGGCTTGTTTAGAGCTACATGTGGTTTGTGATTTGTTAGCTGTCTCCTTTCAAGTGCTTTGCAAAGACTCAGAGGTTACATGGAGAGAAGTTTGATTTGCTCCCATTTTTCTCACCACACTTAATGCCATAATTCTTGTAAGTGGAGCCTTTTTCAACAAAATGCCTCACATGGTTGATCCCTTGCCCATTCAGCTGAGCATGGACATATGTATCTGAGCTGAACAGGGATGGGATTACTCATATTTTTAAATGAAAAACCGCATACATGTATTTTGTAAATTCAGATGTTAAGCCAAAAATGTTCAGTTCTTATTACTGCATTTCTTTCATACCAGATTTTAAAGCAAGTGCCTTTGACGTGTGCTTTTTCTCCAGAAACTTTATAAAAATGAGCTTTGATACTGGCCTTATGATTTTGTAGTTTTCATTTTAACATTGCGTTTAATCAAACTGATGAGGCATAACTGCATGTTACATACTGCATTGCTAGCTTACTTGCTTATTTTTTAAATGGTGGTAATCCAGACAGTGTTTTTCATTAAAAATATTACTGGTTTTCTAAGTAATTTAAAATATACCATACTATGGCTTTATTTTTGTTGCCTTCCTGATGCGCTTCACTAGAAACAAAACCCCATCATATATTTGCAACATTTCTTTATAAGGATTTTTTTTCTTTTTTGATCTCCCAGTATATGCAGCCCTTGGATTGACTTGAAAGAGCCTTAAATTAAACCTAATTTGTGGTTGTTACAAACGTTTTAGAGATATTAAATGAAATAATATTTATTAATGGGACAAAGGGAAAATACACTGTTGGTGTACGAACAACTCATATGTTATGAAAATACAGATTTGATACGTAGTGCATAAATGTGATGGCTTGCATACCAGAATATTTATTTAACATAGGTCGAATTACAAAGCTGCAAAATATAGCTCATTTAAACTGTGTGAAAATCTACAGGGTGTGACTGGCAGCCACGTGCTTCTAAATTCATGTTATTTGAAAGACGGCCTGAATGCTGGGATTTCTCATGACTGCTTGCAACAAACTGAAAACCAGGCCACAAGCTATGGCATAAATGCTGATAAAATAAAATCCTGTTTCACTATTTTTTCCTTCTGTGGCAAATTTTGCTAAATTTTAGATCTCATAATTGAGGTTAGTCTTGTTAAATTGGAAGTTACAATGTCAATATAGAAGCATTTTGGGTGTAGCTGGTAAGGTTTTAGCAGTGGGGCGGCTGCCGGCCTGGCTTGTGTGCCAGACACAGCTGGTTCCAGCCGGTTCCAGCCAGCTCTACGACAGACCTGCCGCAAGACACAGCTGAGCCCGTCAGTGAAGCTGGTGGCGCCTCTTGTGAAAACATATTTAACAAAGGATAAAAATGCCAAACAAGCAGAGGGAGGAGAGAACAAAAGCAGCGTGAGAAACAACACGGGGAAGAGCAAGGGTAGAGGTGGCGGAGGGGAGAAGGTGCTCCATGGCAAAACAGACATCCCCGCTAACACCTGTGTGGACAGGAGGACAGGTTTTAGTATTTATTTGCTTTTTAATTTTAATTTTTGTGGTTGTTCCTCACTGTGCAGATTTATTTTAATTAGCAGTAAATTACATTAATTTTTCCTGAGTCTGTTTTTCCCACTAAAGTAATTGGTAAACTGCCTCCCTGACTTTACCTTGACCCAGCGCTTTCCATCTGTTTTCTCCCCGTGTCCCCAGTGTTGAGGAAGGGGCGTGAGGGAGCGAGGGGCTGGGCGGGAGTTCGGCTGTTTGCCAAGGCTGACCTGCCAGACCAGGGAATGAGTTACATGGGTTAGTGCATGTCTTATAAATTACCCTCGATTTTATAAGCCTTGTTTGTGTTAGAGTTTGGATGGTAGATCGGGAGTAAGTTCTTCAAGTTGACAGAAGCACACCAGTTAAAACAAATGCTGGGACCAAAAGCCACCTCCAAGTGTGTGTTATTTTTATTATAGATGTTGTGTAAGAAGGAAATAAATAGCATAATCCATCACGGAATGGATTCTTATTTAGCAGGCTATAATTTTGTACTGACTTTTTCAAGAGTAGTACAATTTTTCCAGACTTTTAACTATAGGCAGATTTTGGCACTGTATATACCTTGCCGTAGTGTATATGAAAGCTGTGAACAGAGTCTTCTGAATAAATTGCTGTAAGCACTGAACTCCTATAACGTAGAAGAAAGATTTATCTGTTGCCTCCTTTACTATACCATCTGTCTTGGACAGTTCTTATCTGTGCCTTCTTCACAAGTTGCTATTTCAGATTTAAACAATTTTTGCATCAAATGTATTAATAAGAAATGTTAAAAAACATACAGAGAAATAGAACCACTCTGGGATATTTTCTCAGTTACCCATAATTGAATAAAGATGCTACTTTATTAGCAGTTGATATTCAGCAGTAGTTGCTTAAAAATGACTCATGAAACTCTCCAGATAAATGAAAGACAATAGGTTACCAGAGACTAAATGAGAGGAGTAAATGACTGGAACTAGCCTCACTTTCCTGAAATTCATCTGCCTTTTTTCAGCATAGTATTAAAATTCCCACAGCGAGGCAACCTTGTGTTCATTTCTTTCAGTCTGTGTGTCTGTCTGTCTACCTGTCTACTTATGACCCTTGTGTTTATTAATTGAAATGGCAGGTCCTTTGGACTTTAAAACTTTTTACACCTTGACTTTCCATACAACACAGAGTCAACATTTGCAATCTGGTTCTATCAAAGAGTCTCAAAAAAAGTTGAGCTTTTCTTGAAAATAATGAATTTTAAAACCAAACATTTTAATGGGTGGATTTTATGCTTTTGATACTTTGTAAGAACTATATTACATTGGGGTCACACCTGCGAATATTTCTTTGTATCTTCAAAAGCTACAAAAAATTTTTTTCTTAAGTGAAAATTGAATTTTACATGGATTCAGAGAATTCCCAAAGCTTGGGCCTGTGTTTAAATGTAAATTAAATTTTACATACATTCACAGAATTCTGTAAGCTTTCACACCTGTGAAAGGGGAGGCTGGTCTCCTTGAAATGTTACCAACTTACAATGGGAGTTAGATTTCTTCTATTGCTTTTAGAATATGGCCATTGCACACACCATTAAAGAAATAACATCTCCTTTACCTAATTGAATCTCTGACCATCCTCTCCTTTACTGATTTCGTGTGTGTTAGGTTTCAGGGTTTGTCTTTCTTGTTTTTCTGCATTTTATTGTGGTTTCCTACATCAAGAAAACAGGATTATCTTAGGAAACAGAGCTCAGAAATAAATTTTTGGAATGTAAATTTGGGAATAGTTTATCCCAGTATTACTGCACTGACTTCAGTGTTAGACAGGGATGAAAAGTTGAGCTATGCTTTTTTTAATTGATATTTTATTGATAGGATTTATACAATTGCAATTATTTCCTATATCTTTAAAACTTCATGAAGTCATGGGTTTTTTTCCTGTAGTAAGGCCATGGTTGACTACTTATTCCCATTTACTTTAGCAAACCAGTTTCAGGATTAATGGTCAATCATTTGTAGCTCCTCCCTCTGAGGACAAGACTGGGTTTCAACAGCTCAGGTCAGATGTGATAGTAAGAACAAATTTACAGAAATAAAATCACTAAGGAAGGAGTAAAAAGTAATAAGTAGTCAGGGTCTTCACCTTATTCTGACATTGTAGTGTGGAGAAGAAAGATGGTTGTGTTGGAATAGGAGGTTGATAATGTTTATTACCCCTGTTGTTTATTATGAGGAGTTAACCTCTAGTAGGGTGGCTGACACAGGCAACTCCTCAGTTGCTCTGTTTGCCATACCAACACAGTTGATTTCTTCAATTTGTTACACACCCACTACAGACACCTCCTGTAACATCTCTAGAAGAAATTTTGTCAAAGTGATGCCAGTCAGAATGCTTCTACTTTAGTGCTGCTATTTCTCTATTACTCTCTCTTCTCTATGTGGGGAGAAGATAATCTTGGGTATTTCAAAATTAGAGCGTGGGAGTTTTGAAAGTAGAAATAAATCTGTATATAAGTGGATCTGCCGGCATGAAAGAGTTTGATATATTAAGAGTCAATTATAATAGCCTTTTGATGAACTAACCATAGGTCATACGTGTACTGTAGCTCCAGGGGAAATATGTCTTCTCTTTACCATAAGTGAAAAGTACCTAATACAAACATACATTACTGAAATGTCATTTTGTTTGAGACAAGGTCAGACATCTTTCTATGTTGTTTGCCACCTAGAGCAAAAGTAGTTAAGAGGGTTCATGAATAATAGAAAAGAGCTTAAAAATACCGTGAGCTCATTTGACCTGTTACTGTTATTTAATCATGATTGGTCAGTTTAGGCAAGAGACTTAAGTCATGATTGGATAGATTGCTAAATGTGTACAAATTTATTTATTCGAATAAGACACTTCTTGCATCTGGAACACTGTATGCACAATATTTCCACTTCCAGCTTGTCTCCCTCATTTATATCAAGTACAGCAGAGAACTGCTGAAGTTAAATTGGTGCACGAAGATCTGTGGAATTAATTGGCTTTAACAGCTCTTGGGGGCTGTGGTCAGTCAAAGCCTGTAGTGGAAAAAAATAACTGGTTTTGGTGAGAGTAAAAGGGAAGAGAGAAGAACCTAATGAAAATGTTGCCGTGAATCCTTACAGTAATAATGTAACTACAAAGTTCCCTGCCAAGGACAAAACCTTTTGTTATTGGGAAATAAACCAACAACAAGGTAATAGACTACAATGCTCATTATCTAAAAAGTAATTAAAAAAAATGTCAAGAATTATACAGCTCTTGTTAATGACATTCTCTTGTGAAATTAGGATGTATTGACTTGCTTTGGGTGGATTTAAATCCTGTCATCCTAGTTATAGTTTACTATATCATAGTCTATGTTATACATTATAGTTTTCTAAAGCATTTTGAGCACATTTCATCATGAGTTGACTGCAGAAAGAGCAGCGCTGAAGATTGCAGTCAGAGTCCTCCACACCTGCCTGTCTTCCTTGCCTTCAACAAAGAGTGGAGTTCATATTAGTTCTAATTTTTTCTATGAACTCTTCAGTTTCTTTGTACATCCTAGAAATGGTTGCCTTATGACCACTTTATAGCCTGGACACAGAGGTTGCATACCTCTCTGGTGAGAGTGAATTGACATGTGAAAAAATGAACCCAGAACAGATTTACTGGAGTTTACTCTCAGTGAGTGAAATCCATAGGATTTGGAGAAAGTTTCTTATTCTGGGAAAGTTAAATTTGTCCTGATGTGTTGCCTCGAGGCTCTTGGTTTTGTTTAAGAAGGTCATCACTATGCAATGAAGAGCACAGCATGATACTATAACATTATGAAGAACACCTCAACACTGTTATTATGGTATTTATTAGAAAAATTTCATCCTTAGAGATTAAAGAATTACAATGATTAAAATTATTTTGAGTAGTGTAAATACCAAAGTCAACTAATACAATGTTTTGTTTTTCCTCATTGGGATTTAATCACAGTAGTAAACAATTACCATTACATGCTTGGCATAAATAAAATGTAGCAAAATAATAACCTTGTAACATAAAGAAGTCACAGCTGATTGTAGTCTAGAAGCTAATCCAAATTCAATTAGTTTACATTATTTAGAGGCCTTCTGGAAATGTTTTATTTAAAAAACAGTAACAGAGATTACTTAGATGCACTTTAGACCAATTTACATCAGAGAGAAATGTGAGTGTATCATCCTCTTTTGACCTTCACGTTTCTAATTCTTGAGAAATTCAGAAATAATCCAGAATTCCAAGACTAGGGCTCAGGTAAATCATTACCATTTTTCTTCTTGTCCTGTAGTTTGCATTAGCAAGTAGCCAATGCACAGACCAAAAGCTGATAAAAAATTTGACATACAGTTATATTTTGTCATAAAAGTAAAATTAAAAAATGTTCATGAATATGTATCTGTATCTGAATCTGGTAAACTTGAGCCTTCACTTAAGCCATATCTGACTAGATACAGTAATGGCATTTGGATATCCCATCACCAAGTGTATAAATGTGTTATTTGCACATTGGCGGTGGGCAGTCAGATATAATAGCAATGAAGGCATTGTGAAGCATTTATGAAGTCACGTGAATGTTTAGGAGTATTTTCCGACTGAAATATTTGGGCGAAGTGCCATAGTACTGGGGATTTGACATGCATCTCTCACAGTGTGATCACTCCAGACTTACAGAATTTGCCTGTTTGTTTGCGTCATTTTTTTTGCTTTTGTTTCTAAATTTGACACTTTAAATACTTTGGTTGAATTTCTCTGTGCTTCGTGTTCATCTCAGATTTTAGGTTTTGGATATTCCTTTTATTTTTTTTTCTCCCCTTCCCCCCCCCCCTTTTTTTAAAAAAAAAAAATAGGGAGGACTACCTTAGCCTAGTTTTCCAATATTGGTCTGGGTTTTTTTCCCCTAGTTTTATTTCAACAATACAGTATGTGTTTTTTTGAAAGTGAATAAGGAGACGTACAGTTACATATGTCACTTACAACGTCTTATCCCTATCTTTGCACCAGAAGCTAAGTTGCTTTCAGCAGAGTACCAGCAACTGATGCAGACTATGAGAAAATAGTGCTGTGTTCTAGTTCAACTTCTTTCCAAATTTATCTGTTATGTAATCTGGTGCTCAGTGCTGGATTTTCACCTTGTTCTTTGTCCAGGAAATTATTAAGAGATAAAAAGGATAATGTGGTCAGTAGTGATATTTTCACTGTAATCTATGCTCAGCTGCTCTTGGTTTTGTTTTCTTTTAACCTTAGATTATAAGAAGGGCATGAACACTGAAACATGTTCAGATACAACCCCAGGATGATATTTCTAACAAACTCATATGACACGACTACTTTATCTCTTCACCAAATAAATTGTATTTTGCAGAACCTCTATCATGTGTCTCTACTTGGCAGCTTTCCACAGTCGTCATTCAAGTGAATTGCATACTCTGTTTGCAGTTTGCTTTTCAGATACTAGGGCAAGTTTCTTGATGTACACGAGGGGTTGTTAGAAAACTTCACCAGAGTAAAGAAAGAAAATATTAGGAAACTAAGTGTAATATAACAGAGTTTTAGTTATGGTTTTCTACCATTCCTGTGGTCTTCTGGTTGAAGTGAAATTGACTTTTATTTTATATTTTTGGAAAAAAAATGTTTATGTTATTCTTTCTTAATTGTTAAACCATATTTTATAGCAAGTGACAAGTTTCATATTTATGTAATCATCCCATTCTTTATTTTTTTTAATTTCATGGTGCTGTTTGAGTGGTTGTGTTTTAGTGGCTCTGCTGTTCACTTGTTACCTTGACAGGGAACTTGTGAGAGAGTGAACAGGAAAGTCTGTGAAGTAAAGTTCACTAATGACAAATAAACATAGCTGGTACAACTTTAGTCATAAACACCAAATGCGTTTATGGCTTAAGGTAAAGATTGATAAATGGAATATGCTAAATAAAATCCTGAATAGGAACACTTGCCCAATATCTGTAGGGTATCTGTGAAACAGAAAAGTTAAAGCTTCATACTTTTATGCATTAGCCTGTGGAAACAATTTCACTTCTGAAATGCTTCAAGAGCGTATGAGTATAATGGGCTTTGTACTGCCTGCCTTGGCTGTACCCTGTAGAGAGCACTCAGCCCATTCAGCTTGAACTCCATTTTATCTAGCTCTTATCCATTAATTTTCTCCTGACCTTGGGCATAAAATATATGCACTTTTTATGCTCTGTGCTTTTTGTGGAGAAAGAGGAATAGCATTACCCATCGATCACCATTATGAATGATACAGCTTAAAACAAACACAGGTCAGAGACAGATATGTTAAGAGCAGATTTTTATTGATTCCATCACAACACTGAGTTAAAAGGGAAAAAAAAATCTGAGTATAAATGATGAAAAGAGATTCGAAAAATAACAACAGCTATGAAGTAAACGTAAAAGCTTTGCTTTAGGGTTATTATTGGTAAAAAACTGAAATTTGTTGCTATTGTTAATAAAATCTACCTCCTCTTAATATATTTATTGTCATACCTTAGATTCTGCAGCATACTAGAGCAATAAGGTCTGTGTGTTTTACTGCTGCATTTTTTCCTGTTGAAAGCTTTTTTGTTAAAAGAATCTTACACTGATTAGACACTTTATATTTAGCTCTAGTGCTGAAATATTTAAACCACACTTTTAGCTGTAGGCACTTATTTGTTTGTAACTCCAGTCCACTTGCAGAACATTGCCTTTCAGTACAACAATATTGTATGTCTTGTTAGGATACGTGACACTGGACATAACGGTACAAGTTTTAATAAGCTTACCTGAATAGACTATACACATATATGATAATGTCCATATAGGCAAATATATCCTCCTTCCCCTTTTTCAATCCTTTTTTTTTTTTTCATGAAGTAAACTTTATTGTGGAATCATAGTTTGTTCTCTGTAGTGACATTTGTACAAGAGTTTCCAGTGCTAAAATATTGACTTAAAGAATATTGTCAGTGGGGAACAATTGTCTGGGAGCAGTAAAACTCAGGAAATTAGGACCTTAAGTAGAAAGATATTCTGAAACAGTTATTTTAGGAGCAAAGGCTAAAATCCTAACCTGCTTGAGTTTGAACAATTTGTGGTAAAACCTTTATGGTCTGTTTACTTACTAAAGTAAGAACCTGGAGCTGGTAATCCAGGAGAGATATTCCATCACAGTCTTCACTTGCCAGAGGTCCAAACAGTGGCTGTTCAGTTTTCTAAGTTTTCCCATAAACTCTGAGAGTTCAGAATGAACTGAATGGTCCTTTGACATTGCCATCCTCAATTCGTATAATTTGCTCCACAATGTTTATGGTGATTTTTGCAGTTTCTGATTTGGTGCTTTCTATTCCTGATTATGGAGGTACACAGGCAGAAAGGATGTATTAACAAAGTGGCTCCTTTGAGGACTAGGGAATATGAAAAAGCTTGTTTTTTTTCAGCTGTGGATCAGCTGGTCACAGGGACCGCAAGTTCTGAAATGTTGCTGGTGCTGGAGGCGATCTTTCTTGTACTTCACTGTCTGGAGGGCTTACACATATGAAACACAGCAATTGCACCCACATATTGGTGAAACTCTAGCTGGTAAAAATTAGCATGGCTATGTCTGTTTCAGTGCTAACTTGTATACTAGTTGAAGACCTGTCCCATCGAGTTTCCTCACTACCACATTTCCTACTGCAGGAAATGATACAATTACAGTTGGTAAAAAAGTGGAAAAGTTTAAGGTTGGATTTCATTTGTTTTCCTGTAGGTTACTGGCACGTTATTGCTGGTAGGAAAAATTATGTGTGTTTCTTTACATCCTCGGCTTCTTTACAATTTGTGTTTAAAACCAAACAAACACTAGGATATTTAATAACTTGAAGATAATGCCATTTACTACAAACAACACCGTGTTGTTTTTTCTTGGGACTTTTTTGTTATTAAGCTACTTTATCACATACAAAACAGTTTTTGAAAAGTAGTCTGTTTCAGGATTACTGGAATAAGGACCACTATGCTTAACAATCCTTTTTTATAGAAAGTCCATGAGATTGTATTTTTAATAAAACAGGAATTTTTATGTAAATGTTTTGGTATTGCTTATGTGGATAAGCCTGAGGAAATTCAGTGATAAATCTGGCAAGTGGTCTTCATCTCATTTGTTTTCTCTTTAAGCCATCCCATAATACTCCACTTGGTTACATTCATTAAGCAGCTGTGAATGAGAACAAAATCTTACCATACATCAAGGTATCTTTTGATAATGCACTACTGTTACTAAGCACTTAAAATTTTTCACACTTTTAGAGCAATGTGCAGTCATTGAGGACTTATTCTTTACTGTGTCTTTGTAAAATAGAATCAGGAAGCAATACACATTTTTAGAAACAGAAAAGAAAAGGCGATGTACAGTTGTACAGTGAATTGTACAGAGAATCAGTTGCAGATTCAGAGACTCAGTCCTCCTGAATCCATAGATTTTAAAACCATAAGGGACTGATGAGACTATTTAGTCTGCCTCATGTATAATATGGGTCACAGGATTTCCCTGAATTCGTTCCTACTTCATTTTCTAAAGCTGTTGAGGAAAAGTATCAGCTGGGTTTAGGATTTCCTGGCTTAAATGCCTGGTGCTGTTCCATGGGACTGTTCAGACTTCTCAGCTAAGACTTGATCATGTATTTCCTTTCAGCAGAAACTGCACTCCCACAGGGGTACTGTGCCCAATTCCCTGATAGAGGCAAATTTTGAAGCCAGTTTTGAAGACAGGTCATGGAAGTATTAATGGAATCTGTCTGAACTGGTTGAGCAAGAGAAAAATACCACTTACATAGGCTTCTCAGTAACTGTTTCAGCTCTTTCATATCTTCAGTCACCTTCGGTCACCTTCTCTTCTGGACCATAGTTTAGCTGCTAACCCACTGTCAACTTTTATGCATCACGTGTGCTATCAATCCTTTTCTCTCCCAGAGACCTGGATCTGGGAATTCAAGTCAACCTTCTGAAAGAGCACAGACCAACAAGATACAAAGGCACCCTTCACAGGTTCTTGCACATTTTTTTCATGTGCAGCTGAATCTTTCTACGGTAGTTAGTACCTTCACAGGTACTAAGGGCGTATGCTTCTGAGTGGTGACTGGTCATGGATGTGCTGCATTTTTGTGAAAGAGAAATATGCATATGACTCTCTGTTATATAAAATAAACTTTAAAAGAAATGATTTCATCTTCCACTTTTTAGTCAATGACAGTTTGGAAAGAAGAGGAAAAAAAAACACTTCCCCCTGCCTTCACCACTTATAAAACTGTTTCCTGGCATCCACATCCTAAAAGGATTTGAATTGTACAGGGCATTCTAATCATAGTCAGCTTTTTTTCAGACATGTATTGTAAAGCATTTGGAATTATGCCTGTCACAGTTTGGATGTGGTTATGGTCATAATAGAAAAACATTAAAATGGAAAAAAGTGTCCAAAATTGGAAACTTGTCTCTTATGTTTAAAATGTAAGTGAATGTTTTTGTTCTATTTCCAACTAATGTGCAAAGCATTGCACCTCCTTTATAGAAAACTTCAAGCTTATTAAATCCTTAGAGTCTAGTATTCAAAATGTTTTCACTAACCTGTTACTGAAGGGAAGTTTTGCAGTATTTGCAATACATCACATATCAGGGGTATAGAAACCTTCATTTTAAGAAACATAAGATGATGAATGTTGATTCGTAGGGAAGAAGTGAATACAGAAACTACTAGAGATGGCCAGCATTTACCTGTATATTGCTATAAGTGTACACAATGCATGAATATTCTTTTGTCTGAGTTCTGATTTGGGTACCTCCACTGGCACGCAGATGTTAAAGCGTGCTTTATCTTTGCATCTAGTTAGCTCTGTACACAACTGAATGCAAAAACTTAAGTGTCCCCTGGCACTCACAAAATCTTGGTCTGCAAACATGAAGACAGTACAGATTACATGCTCAGTAGTTAGTGGGAATGCATCTGGCCTGTCTGAGAGGTATTAATACAAGGGCTAATCTAATGAATCCTCTTGCTTTCTTCAACAAGTAGTAACATTCTTCACCTCATTACTTAGTATCTTTCTTTATGAACTGGATTCATCACCAAATAAAGTCTTTTTATATGTTGCTTTGTGGGAATCTTATGTTAATTAAGCAAAGCTCATCTATTTATAAATAAATGCAATAAGGAAAGGCTTCCTTGAGATTGCAACTACAAATACTACACTGCTCCTGTACATTTAATGCGTCTAATTCCTCCTTCATTTGATGTACTGAAATCTGTAAAGATTATGTTTCCTCTCACAGGCAGACATTTTTGCCCAAGGGAAGGAAAAAATAATGGGAGGAAATAAGGAAGGCTTGAACATACCTTAGAGCATGTTGTCTTTTGTGTAATTTTTATTCCTGCCTTGCAAAGGAGTACACTTTCAATGCTCTTAAAAATGCTCAAAACCCATACAGAATAAAGTCCAGTCATCCTGACTTAGTCTTTTCTGGTATATACTTCACCTTTCACTGATTGCTGGTATTTTTAAAGTTAAATAGGAGGACAGGTAATATATTACTAAGGTACCATCCTGAAGTTCTCATGCAGCCTTAAAAAACCCAAAATGCTAACTTCATTGACCTCAGATTGAAACAAATTCCTTATAAGATATAGAAAAACCCAGTAATAAAATGGCAGTGGGGAACGGTTCAGTTTCCAAAGCTGTTTGCTTGTTCTAATTACTGTCAGGCTGTAACAATTGAACTGAATGGACAGCAGTTTGTGTGTGCTTGATTTTGCAATCACGTTCCAATTTCTAACAGACAGGTGTCCACTTAACAGAAGCTGCAATCATGATAACGCTATGTCAAATCCAATCCTTGTTAGCTGTCTCTCTGAAGAGACCAGTGAACAAATACACGTAGGGTCTAAACTGCCATCTCACCTACTGGCTTCTGTAGGTCAGCATTGAAGACCAATTGATAGGGCAATGTAACAAAGCTCTCAATAGAGAGACTGCTGTGTAGAATCAGAAATTACATTAACGGCATTACTTTGATACTGAAGGCATCTTCGATGACCTAAATGGCCTTTCCAGTAACTATTCAGCCTTTCAGATCCTATGTGGAGGTGAAGAGTATTGTCTCTCTTAAAAACTGAGAAACAAAGATAGTGAGAGTTTTTCTTTTGTTGAACAAGTCAGTGGCAAGGCTGGAAATTGAAGCAAGATTAAACAAACAGTCTGTTCTCACCATTCCATTAAGGGATATTAATGTTTCACAAACCAGATTACTAATATCCTACCTCAGTCCATTATAATTTTTAAATTACAAATAATGGACTATTTCATTAACTCTTAGGCAAATCTGTCCACTCATTTCTCATTACAGGTGTATTCCTTTGTTGCCTTACCTGCACCTAGAAAGGTGACATTCTCAAAAGATGTGACAAAATTAGGTTACTTTTCTGTACCATACAAATACCACAGTCTGCTTCTAAACATACCTTTTAATAAAGATAATATCCTGGCTACTGAAATGATATACAATTGTAGTTACACAAGAGTGATTAAATATACCTTCCATAAACAACTTTAACCGGTCAATTAAATTCAGGGGACTTTAGTCCATGGTAGTTATCAACTGCTTATTAGGGAGAAGGCTGGATTAGCTGTCAAAAACTTTACTGTTCTTGAGACACCACCAGTAAACAGAACAGCCACTGCTTTGCAGGCTTGGAACTGGAAGACTTGAGAGAATGAATGACATTTAGCTAAAGTTAACTCCATGCCATGCATAAAATCAAAAAAATTATTTCACAATTTGTTTCATAGAAGTTTCTAGAGCCCCAGGTCTTCTGAATAATTTAATGTGAATGTGATTTTGTTTGTCTGTGGCTAAAGACATTTTGAGGCAGCTTTGGTTGGGTTCCTCTGTGTTAATCATCATCGTGGGGCGATAGCAGGCACAGGCTTCGTTGGTTGACTGTCACCCACAGGGTTGCAATTATCTATGGCAGCCACACCTCATGGTGTTGCAGTTCAACAGATTTTCCAGTTTTTGGTGCAGGTCAGAGGGAAGGAGCATTGAGCAATGCCGTAAGATGCTGAACAGTGTAAGCCTTCTGCCAAACATGTATTTTCATTTCAGGTACAAAGCAAATTGTATTCAGTCCTGCCTGATATTTGCAACTGACAGTTTCTATATAAGTCCCTTTCAGTCTTGCATATGTTCTGTTTTCAGTACTGGTTATTTTTTATCTGCAATGCTTGGATTTTTTGAAATGGATGACAGACATAGTAAGGGCAACAGATTGCCTACTGTTGAATAATGAAGGTGATTGTAATTATTTACTTTCAGAAGGGTACATGTAGGACCGTGAATATATGAACAGAAAGATTTTTCCAGTGTTGAGAACATAGCTGTTGCAAAGTTAGGGCTTTGGCATTTTATTGTCAGTCTACCAACCCACCATGTAATTACTGACAAATTGTAAAATTGCATTGTATCAACATTTAATTTTCTGCAAAAAAAGAGATATTACAGTGAAATTTACAAAGTGTATTTTGCATAGTTACTTAATTTCTACTAGCTACTAGCAAATTAAAAGCTAGCTAGTAAATTCAAAATCTTATAAAAATCTGTTGTGATCCTAGGCTATTCATAGTCTACTTGAATACAAGTAAAAATGTTACTTCTCCGAGGTTAATAAAAAATGCTGAGAAGTGAGAATGTTGCTCTATCCTTGTATCTGCTTTCCATCTGAGTCCCTTGATATTAAGATGGAACAACAGAAAATAAATCAATATATTATACAGTTTCTTTGTGGAAGGTTGTACACACCATTCTCCAAATTAATGTTACTCCATCTTTGCAGACAGTGACTGGATGTATAGCCACAGATTTACTTTTTAAACATACGATTAGCAAAAACACCCAACCTTTTTAAAGAATCCTATCACAGAATTGGCTGCTTAGAGGTTTCAGTGTTAGGATATGGTGTTTTCCATGACAAATCGAGAAACTTTTTGAAATGCGGTAGTTGTGGTTTTGAAATCTGTCCTGTACTGCTTTTGTTGGCTTAGATTTTACCACGTTTCGCAACAGATCATTCAGTTGTAAGTTCAAGTCCCATAACTGGTCTCTGAGTGATATTCCGTGCTGATGTTGCAGTCCATTTCAACAAAAAGAAGGCTGTATTGTGCGTTTTGTCTTCAAGATAAAACAAGGGAAGTACTGTCTTTTTCCCCATCAGAAATGGAGAGAGCTATTTGGTTGCATTTCATGGCTTGATAGATTACCAGCTAGATCTTTGTCTTTGAACAAAGAATCATTACTACTAATATAAGAACATTATGATAGATGTGCTTTTGTTATTATTAACAATTATTATTTTCTATTTTAATAGTCATCCAAATTCCATGTGACTTGGGGCCTTACTAGTCTTCATATCTACTGTGTTGTCAGTTCTTCAGCTATAACTGCATCAACTATAATTGAAGATTTTCTGAATCTCTTAGCTACCTGAAATTTTATGTAATGCTTACATGATATTTTATGAAGACAGTCACAAAAGAAGGAAGGAGGAAGGGAGGGGGCGAGGAAAGAAGGAAGAGAAGAAGGGAAGGCAGGAAGGAACAGGGTAAGAGAAGGATAGAGATGAGAAAAATGGGGTTTATCCTTGTTAATAGCAAAGGGAAGCTCATAGATCAGACTGGACTGTATGTAAAAAGGCTTGTAACTAAAAGAATTAGAATAAGTACAAAGTTTTCCCAAATTCATTACTATCCATTTTAAGTCTGCTACATTTTATGCCAAACACATGAATTTTAGAAGCCTAATTCATGGGGACAAAATAGCTTCTTATCTAATTAGCTAAGACAGGAAACAGGATATACCCACACACAAAGAATAAACAAAGCGATGAAGTTTATGTGCTGTGTTAGTTTTTCAAGGAAAGAAGAGGAAGAGTGAATTTCGTGTAAGAACTTACTATTAAAGGGTTAAACAAGCTGGTGATAACAGACAAATCTACTTCTATTGTGCCAGATGAGTTGTTTTAATAATCTGACTTAAAAATATTACATTATTTTTTGCTTAAATTCTTTCTGGATAAGTTTTATTTTTCAAAAATCACATTAATGAGAGTTCACTTTTGTGTGTATTTTGTGGTTCATCCTTCCATCATAATATGTACTTTCTATTTTAAAATTAGTCCCTGGTTAACTGGCCCCTCCATAATTTTGTTCTAAAAAGACGTATTGGTATTTAATTACTCTAAAGCAGATAAAATAGAAGGAAAAGACTCAATAAATTGCTTAATAGAATTATTAGACTATGAAAATGCAGCAACATTCTTTGTCTAGCCTTTCCTTTTACAATTCCCCTGTCATAAGGGCCATGGAGTTGCAAGAACAAAAGTCAGACAAAGTAGAATTGAGTTTGTTGCTAGTTAAAGATGCTTATCCACTCAGTGTTCATTAATTTGAAAAATCTGACAACCATCATAATAGAAAACATTGGGGATATGTATCACCAAGCTTCAGGATGGGGAAATATAAAGGAGTACAGAATATAGGTGAGCTCATAGGCAAAGAATAATGAAAATGTGACAAGAAAAAACAAGTTAAAAAGAGATCATTGGGAACACTCTTGAATTAATTAGCCTATTGACCTAATTGGTCTTCTCCATTTCCAGTATTTTTCATTATGTGAGATCATGAACATATTCAAATCTGTACATGGAAGAATATCTTCTCTTCTATCCCACTGAAAGTCAGCTACATTTGATTGTGTTTACAGAGCATCAAAAAGGGTAATCTAATTGAAATTCAATCTTCAGATGTCCAAGGACACTTCTCAAAACAAATAGACAAGATATTGCGATATAGTACAGTTTTTTTTTAACAAAAAACCAGTTTTTTATTTTAACAAAAATTATTCTGCGTCTTATTCTGCTGAAAAGCAATACTTCTTGTCTGAACAGCACTAACAACATTGTTATGTTAGTTTTTCTAAGACAAGACATGGGGTCCCTATTAAATTATTAAAGGCAAATGTTGATGTTTTTCCGTTTCTTTCTTTGAAGGCTATTGTTCCATAGATAATTGCGGTTTACTTAATCATTCATCAGTGCAAATACATGGAAAAAAAAAAACATTTTTGTGTTATTACCTGTGTTTTTTCAGTGTTTGATCAGTGATGTCATTATTTGCCCAATTGCTTTTCTTTCTTTTTTTCGTGTATCTCTGTAATCCCAGTTTCATAGAGTAATGTAGCAGTCTAATTTCTGTGTCTACATTTGGCAAGTGTCCGGTAACTTGCAAATTCACTGTTCATGTCTTGGCCTGCTCTGATTGACAGCCCAGAAATAGCCTTTTAAATTGTGTCAGATTCTCATCTCTCTGTTTGAAAGGTAAAGTTAAACAGTTTTCCTAGCAGTCTGCATTGAAGTCTTGAATCTAACAAATCAGCTGTATTGGCCATTGTAGCAAGCTTTTGTCTATGCAAAAGTACATCATTTTATCTTTGCACACTAATAGCTTACTGAAAACCGTTGCAGCTGTCCATTTACTTTGGGGCATGTGATAGCTCAAAGTAATTTATTTACCAAAATAGAGCTATTGTCACTAGCCATACTCTTATCATCTATTAAGTCACTACTTTGCATTTACTCCACTGTGGAATGAATGAAAATGTTCCGTTGTCACAAACAGCACTCAGGTTTTGTAAAAAGAAAAGAACAGTGGATTCAAAATCCCTGTTGAGAGTAATATGGTCTCATCAGCTGTCTTATATTTATCTAATATTTCAACCAACAAATATTGTATTTTTATTACAATAGCTTTCTATGTTTCCAATCAAAATTGAAGCACAGTTGTGCTGGTCACTCTGCAAGCTTAGACGGTGACACTGTTCTTGCTACAAAACCTTTACAGTGGAATAGATATAAGCTACTGGAAAAAATGCAGCTATTAATCTACTGAAAGCACTTTATGACATCAGGATTGAAATAAACTTGCCCCTACCACTGAGTTCCTCAAGTTGTAATGTGCTATTACAGGTACTAATAACAGAATGCAAAAAAAAAATCTCAATGAAAGTAAATCATCAGACTAATAAAAACAAATTCATAATATACTTTTGAAGTGTGATTTAAAAGATGATTTTGGGGGGGAAATGAGTGTCAGTTACAGGGATGTTATGAATGTGCATATTCTGACTCAAAATCACAGAATATTTGAAACATCAAAATGGAAAATTTAAAGCCTGTTTATGCAGATCAATTACATTCATCAACTCCAAGGCTAGACAATAAACAAATTTATGAATTTAGCTGGGATTCATAAGTTTTGTGAAGTATTTATCTTTTATTGCCCATATTTCAGTTTTTCTCATATATAGTGCCACTGAGTAAATAGTGGTTTTGTCATTATTGCTTTTAGCTTTTTTTTAAAACATACACTGTTTCTCTAATTAAATTGGACTTGGTAAGAAGCCAGTGCTTCCTCTCCTAAGCTACTTTATAGTGCTGCTTATGACTGATTGAAAGGCTTTCTCATCCCATACCTGTCCTTCTTTTGTGCTCATCCTCTGCCTCCTGAATTGCTATTTATTTTGATTAGTTGCTAAGAGAGCTCTAACATTAGTCTCAAAAGCTTGCACAATGAATGACTTCTTTCAGGTGCTTCATTATTTTTGTTGCTATTTCCTGAATTCTATTTACCTTGTCAATACGTTGCAGGAAAAATGAGATTTGAGTTGGTATTCCCTGAGCAATACAGAAAACAAATATGCTCTATGACCTGATGATTTTCTGTTTAGCTGGAAAATCCATTAGGTCTTTTCTTTTGTTAAGAAAGTCCACTATAAACTTTTATCTGACTTTCTCACCATTATTGTAACTGAATATTTGAAGATGATAATCCATGTGAATATTTTGGGGGTTTTTTGTAAAGTAGCTTCTCGCAGGGCAACTGGAAAAACAAATCAGTCCTGACAGATTCGTTTTCAAGTCACCCATAGTTATGGAGGAACCCTGGTGTATTCCTTATGCATATTTTCAGAACAGCTGCCAATTTATTATCTCATTTTCAGAAGCTACACCTATTCAACAAAAATTGCAGACAAGTCAAGTAAAATCTCACATATGAAAATCAATTTGTGAAGTCTGTGCAAATATGTAACAAAGTATACGGTCAGCTTTTGGAGAGGAGAAGTTCCTTTAAGTATTTTGACAGTGAATAACAAAACATTTTATTTTCATTGCCACTGGAAAGACATTCCAATTTTATAGGAGTCTTTCATTTGGAGCATCCCTTCTCTCTGTATTTTGCCTATCAGGGTAGCCACTGAACCTGAGGATGTGAATTTGTATGTCTCATGATCTCCTGAAACAGCTGATTGTAAAACATGGTATGCAGTTAGATTTCATAGCGTTTTCAAGCTTAAAAATCAGGATCCGCTATTGTGAGTGGTGGTGTCAGTTTAAACCATAGTAAAGATGAAATCAGAACGTGCTCAAATGTAATCATACAGCGGAATGCAGTGATTCTGATTAAATTCACAAAGCCTGCTAGAGAGTCTGCAGTGGAAGAATAATACAGATAATTAGAGATGACAAGAAGTTCCCAGTAAAGGTATGATCAAAGAGGTTAAATGTGGTGATCTAGACACTGCACAAAAGTCGTAATGAATTTCTGCATCTTTAAAATATTGTCATATTATAAAACTGGTAGCATATTTCCTATTCAGTTTTACTTTGCATGGCATAATATATAAAGGGAAGAAAAAATGTAACACCAGCCCCTTTTTTTTCTCCTGTTGAATATGCTTTCTTATGCATGAAATTACAGTGCTTAATAGCATTAAGCTATTAAAATTACAGTGCTTAATAGCATTAAGCTTAAATTCTTTCCTAAATTCATAAAAACTTTGGATTATTTGGGTTCTTTTTGTTTATTTGCAGAAGGAGGAGAAGCACCATACTGTGTTCTGCAGAGGTGTTTCGCTGAAAGATGTTTTATTATACTAATTTGTGTAGAGAACAAAAAAAGATACAGTCACAAATTGCCATCACAACAGGATCTTCAGTATAAAAAATGAAGATCTGACTTTTAAAAACTTTAGAACCCAGTTCAGAATTTTTTTACTTAATTACATTCCAAAGCAAGAATGAGTATTACTGGAGAATATAGACATGTATTATAGTTAACCAAAAATTGGAGCTATTTAAGGAATTTGCAAAATCAGTCTTGGACACTTTACCTCCTTCCCCATTAGAAGCGTCTCTCCTCTACCTAGCAGGAAGCAAAACAGTGGTTACTGCAGACAAACCACAAGGCAGATATGTGCCTTTTGAGCCACGAGCTATTGGGATCAACAAAGTGAAATTCTATTACCATTAACTATCTGAAGGTAGGGCTGCCTCTAAAATCTGTAGGCCACAAAGTTTATAGTAAATTTGGCAACATGAATTACTGGAACATGTTTTCTAAGATCTTTGAGAACAGGTAACTTTTCTCCAGATTTTTAGTGTGGTATCAAATTGAGGTAATTGGTGAGAACAGTAGAGGGTTTTAAAGTAGATGAACTACTTGAACTCTTGTATCTCACAGGGAGCACTGCGAAATTCAAGGATTCTTACTTTTCAATTGCAATGCCTTTATAGGTCAGTTTCTTTATCTTGGGACAAATTGAGATGCCTCAGCCCTGATTCCATTAATGTTTTGAAAAAGAATATTGTGGCGAGGTACCTAGTGGTGATTTGAGTGAAAACCTTGGATAGAACATATATATTTCATGTTTCTGAGTAATAATTACACAGAGAATATGGAAACATTTTTTTCTGATAGACCAGCTGGCTGTGAAAATGAACCAGAGCTGTTTGCTAAATTCTGAGAGCATTTTGTAAAATAAACTGTCTTTTGCTATGAATTTTGGTATTGTCCTGAAGGATTGTACCCACTATTTTTAAACTTATATCAGGGTTTGGTTTGTTAATGGTCATTTACTTATTAAAATAGTATTTCCTCATAGTTGATCAACTTTAAAATGGTCCCGTAGAAGTCTACAGAACTCCTGGCAAATGCTACTTAGTATGAGTAAGAAATACAGAAGAAGCAGGCATCGTTGTCTCAAACCTTCCATGCTGTTGAGAAGTTCAAGTTATTTTATCTAATCTGAATATTGTTGCCCAAATGCATCCTAAGCATCATCCAGCCACATGAAGCTGACCTGTTTTTAAGTTTGAGTGTTCTGGCTGTGTGCCTCGTAAGGAAGCCTGTTCTTCCTAACACATAGGTTTGCTACAAACTGTTTAATCGTTGGTTTTCTTTTTAATTAACTGAAATTTTCGGTTTTCTTATTAAAATGCAGAAGTAACGTGTTGATTCTCTGAAGACAGCCTGAAATGTCTTTAGGTGTTTCTAGGATAAGCTTTTTATTTTCTTTGGTTTTTTTTAAAATCACTAATACTTTTTTAGAAGGACTTTTTGCTTTATGGAAATGATAGAAAAAAAATAAAATTATTTAGCCATTACCAAAAATGAATGGCTAACATTCTGATTAGAAGTGGTTACTAAGGCTAGTCCTCTATAGGACTTTATAGGATTATGTATCTATTTCTTTATTCTTGTCGTTTGTAAGCTTCAAGTTCACCAGGAGCAATCTGTGCCTGGGTATCTCCAAACACTTTTCTATATTTTCTGGCATATTTTGCATTTTCCCCAGGATGTGATGCTAATTTAGGGTGAACATGAAGTAAATTAAGGAATAATTCTAGAAAATGTGGACTAGGATTTAAGGAAATTTTTCATTTCTGTGGCTCTCTTTCATCATCATTTACAAAGTTGTTCATTAATGATCACTGAAAAGAAATGTGACTGCTAGGCATTTAGTAGTTACGTTGGTATACAAAAAGAAATAGAAACTATCTTTTGCTTTAATGTTCTATTACTAGCTAGAATTTTATTTTTTTTTAAAGAGTGAAAAAAAAAATCCAAATAAAATTTGGAAAACATGAAATGACTGTTAATGTCTGTGGAGTGATTATGCTGTTATTACATTCACTGCTCTCAGAAACAAACTGAGGCTTATTTTTTCAGTTTTTAAGTACCACATATGTCTTCATCACATTTAAATTTTGGAGTTTGCATGCAGATGTGATCATTAGGCTGGTTTGAGTTTGAGCGCAAGTATCTCACATGCATAGTGCAGATGTTGCATCTTTGTCAGTCCTTCTTTCAGAATTGCATGCTTATAATTCTCCTGGGAGTTTTACCCACAGTCTTTTACCTTTTTTATTGTAATAGGCTGGCGTACACCATTATCTTTTTCCCACCAAATTGTGAGTGAATTTAGCTGCTCCTTTGCACATTAAGAACATCTTAGAAAAGGCAGAAAGCGTCTGAGTCGCCATAATTGTTTTCTGTACCTACTTCTTAGAAGGCAGTACACACCCAAACATCTATTAAACAGCTTCAGAGATGGGAGCTTCACCATAAATGGCAGGCTAAGAAATGGAAAAGTAAATTGTTACACCCAGGAATACTGATGGCGCCACCAAATCTCATTCAGTGGTCTTCTAGTATTCAGTGCTGCAGGTAGACAATTTGTCTGACACGTTAAAACAATAACAAAAATGGGAGAGCTGTCATCTTGAGAATAAAGTAACCCTCTGCTAAAATCTTCCTACGTCTTAATTTCCTCCAGTGCTAACCACAGATGGGTGCACACAGTAGCAGCAAACCTCTCACCACAACACACTGGCAGAAAAGTATACACCAGCACTACACGCTTGAATGAAAGGTGTACTGCACTGGCACAGTAACCCTCAGCAGACACCCTCTGCAATTAAAAAGCATTGGAGCCACCAAGGCACTAGGCAAATAACCAAAGCTGAGAGCACCGACAAGTTCAAGTGAAATTTGAGGGGAACAAGGAGTTAACTTTGCAGCTAAAACAAAGGAGTACTTTAAATTCTCTAAAATCTTTGCTTTTGGGAGATTGACAAGTAGTTACAGCTCTCTGGGGAGGCAGTTTTGAAAAGAAGACTAAACACTGACTGAGAGACTCCTCTGCTGAAAGAAAATTGGGAAGGGCGGGGGGGAGCGAGGGGGTGGGAAGGTTCTAAAAGGCACTTGGCTCCACAGTAAAAATACCAAGAAGACCAAAGCATAAAACTCAGTAAGTATCTTCTAAGCATCTGTCTACGTAGTCTTACAGAAGTAAAGATAACTTGTTACCCTACTGTAGAGAAAAATAAGGAAAGATAAAACAGAACCTTACTATAAGAAAGTAAATTTATGCACAGATGGAACAACACAAATCACTTAAACCATTAAGGGCATTCATTGTAAAATAAAATCAATATAAGATGAATGTTTCAGTTTTAACACTGTTAATAGTATTAATACAGGTGCTATTCAATTTATAGAGCATTATGTGTGAGGGTTTCATATATACAGGTGCAATACTGTTTTCATGTGTTTAAAATGAATTCTAGGTTTTATAGCATGTATTCTTTTGATGCATTTCTGTAACTCCTATTAAAGTTAATTAGCATTATGTGCACATCAAGAGAAGAATAAAAACCATATGTGACTTATTGTAATAATTATTAAACTAACATCTCATACTGATTGAGAACATAGCTGTTTGCCTACTTCCCTACAACCTCCAACCGTGAACTTTCAATCTCATAACCTCTAAATAACAAAGGTAATCCAACAAGTATCAGCTAAAGCAAGTGGTGGTAGTAAGTGCTAATCTTACCATTTAGTAATACTCAACAGATGCTTTAGTGTAGTGCTAAAAGCTCAGCTCTGTTTGTGATTTAAAAAAAAAGAGAGTTATTAACCATGAATGTTGATAAAAATCCAGTGGGACTTTTAATTCGGGTTTACATGTGTACAGGTTTGCGCATGTGCATGTTAGTCCACCTGCACTGCCAAAACATCAACTTGAAAATTACCTTTTGCTCTTTTGTCTTGGTTTTCTAGTACTAATTTTCAGTGTGACTTGCATGAAATGGCTACCTGTTCAGGCCCTAGGAAGCTTAATGGTTAGTGGTATGAACATACGTTAAATGGCTTCCTTGTTCTTCCCATGATATTAGAAAATAATCATTTATTTCTCTGCAATGCTGTGTCTGCTTGGCATAAGAGCTAGCCCAAATACCATGGTGAAATGAAGTGTTCTTGATGATGCACGTCTAAATTGTTATGGTATTCACCGTAAAATCTAAACAGTGCCTTATGAATCTTCAGGCAGATAAGTGATATGCATACAAGTTGATGTCACTGACCGAGAAAGAGAAGGTAATATTTGTCATGTGTGTGTGAAAATTTGTAAATTATCTGATTTGCTTTTGGAGTAGGAAGAAAGCATAATATGAAATAGCCTATGAAATAAAATGGCAATGAATTTAGAATATGTGACAGCTGGTTCAGCAACATACTTAAGTATATAAATAGTTCAATTACAGTCAGTTTTCTCAATGAGACTACTCATTTTCTTTAAGTTAGATAAATTCTGTAATGAAAAAGTTTTAAAGTCATTGGCAGCCAATCAAGAAATAATTTTCTGCATGTGATTATTTGGAACAGACTGCCTAGGTTTAAGAAATACAGAGCAATACTGTTTCATTATTTTTACACTTATGCAATGTTACAGAATGATGGAAAACTGATTTTAAGTGATGTCTTTTTAATATGTAGTGTTAAAACTGTTTGGAGCAGGTGCTTTTTAGATTCAGAAGTACTGTGAATGCTCTCGCTGTCTTTCATATGATAAAACTAAATACTGTAAAAAAAAGAAATTAATTATGAAATTTGAAAAATCTACTCTAATTATATGGAGCTATAGAGATGTAACTGTACCCTTTTTTCACTATAATGGATACGTCTGCTTTGCGAAATGCTTTGCAAAATCATGCTACATAAATAATAGCTATTAAAATTATTTTTGTTACTTTCATTGAAAAGAACTTTTACCCAGGAGTTAAAAAGATAGGACAGAACGAGATCTCTGAAAGCTTCTATACCTAGTTGTGTGTACTCAGAAGAAATCACTTAATTTACACTAAGTTACTTGCTGGCCTTGCATATGTTGTGCTTAGGTTTATTTAGCATTACTATATATATTCCTGATACATAATGGATATACACTTTTTCCTGACTCAGAATCATTAGAAAAACAGTCCCCAATTTACACCTGATGTATCTTGACTTTTAAACCCTTGATAGTTTCTGATGTTTGTTTGATGTTCTGATGTTCTGATGTTCTGCATTAAGTTTGAAACAGGAAGCAGTAACTTACAGCTGATAGTTGGATTCATTTTTACTTTTCACGGAGACTAAGATATTTTCTAGGGAATTTTTATCTCCTTTTCTGGAATGAAAAACTTTGTGTCTGAATTTATGCACAAAATAAATTAAGAATGCTACCTGTGGTAGTCATGCAAGTAATTGATTTCTTACTTTTTTTTTAGATTTTGTTGTGAGAAAGATGGTTGCTATGAGCTCGTTTAAAACTGATAGAAGCACTTAAGAATGCTTGCTGTCAGTTTTTCAAGACTCCAGGAGGAGAACATCTGACAAAACCATTATTTTGTTTTTCTTTTGAAGACTTAAGTTAACATCAGCAGTTCCTACGTGCTATGTGAGCTAGTAAAAATGGTCACAGGCATAGCAATAGACATGTGGAAATTTGCCAGTTACTTGCTGATAGTTTCTAAGAGCTTTCAGACATTTTGGTGCAGGGGGCGTTTTCCATTGTGTTCAGGCAACAACTTTGTGGAAGTGTTACTACAGCTATGACCTCCATAACATTGACTTTTGTGCAAACCTACCTACTAAATACCAAAAAGTCATGTAACAAAGTGAACTTGAATATTTGCCTTGGAAAATTTTGACCTAGTGGTTTACAAAACCTGAGAAATGGAGAAAGATTTTTCTCTTGCTTTGTAGAAGTATAGAGATTGTTAAGGCCGAAATTCAAGACAGTGCTTTTCTCAAAAGTCTTGATGGTACTCTTTCAGCGTGGCTTATTGGTGGGTTTTAAAGGAAAATAAAATGTTAATGTGGGACTTTGGAAACAACAATGTTTATGGAGACATATACCTGCATCAGGTCCTGTAAAAATATGAAGGCTTAGACATATCATATTAAAGGTTAAAAATCTTTTCCTTCAGAAAGGGTTTAATACATCAGGACAAACAGTTGAGACAAACCTTTTCCAGAAGTGTAGTATTTAGAGTAAGAACACCAAAAAAATGTACCTAATATATTAGCAAGATCTTTTCCTCACATGCCAAAGGAGCTGGGAGTCTGACTGAAAAGTCAAAAACAATCAATCAATCCTTCTTTTTATAATCCCTGTTTTACTCTTTCAGTTAATACTCATAACAGATTATGTTGTAGCACTTATTCAAAGTAGTATGCCTTAATAAAATAAAAGCAGGAAAATGTTTAGAATGCACAGAATGATTTTTAAGTCTTATTCAGGTACAAAAAAGTATTGAAATACTGTTGTGTAGTCTGAGATTTATTGCTATATATTCAAAGAATTATAGAATCATAGACTTGTTTGAGTTGGAAAGGACCTTAAAGGTCATCTAGTTCCAAGCCACCTGCCTTGGGAAGAGACACTTTCCACTGGATCAGATTATTCAAAGCCCCATCCAGCCTGGCCTTGAACACTTCCAGGAATGGAGCATCCACAACTTCTCTGGGCAATCCGTTCCAGTGTCTCACAACCCCAAGAATAAAGAACTTCTTCCTAATCTTAGGATTAGGCTAAACTTAGGCTAAGAGTGTAGCCTAAATCTACACTCTTTCAGTTTGAGGCCATTACTGCATGTCCTATCACTACAGTCCCTAATAAAAAGTCCCTCCCCATCCTTCCTGTAGGCCCCCTTTAAGTACTGGAAGGCTGCTATAGGATCTCCCTGGAGCCTTCTCTTCTCCAGGCTGAACAACCCCAGCTCTCTCAGCCTGTCTTCACAGGAGAGATGCTTCAGCCCTCTGATCATTTTTGTGGCCCTCCTCTGGACTTGCTCAAACAGATCCATGTCCTTCTTCTCTTGGGGGCCCCAGAGCTTAACACAGTACTCCAGGTGGGGTCTCACTAGAGCAGAGTAGAGGGGCAGAATCACCTCCCTCAACCTGCTGTCCACTCTTCTTTTCATGCAGCCCAGGATGCGGTTTGGTTTCTGGACTGCAAGCGCATATTGGCAGGTCATGTTGAGCTTCTCATCAACCTGACCTCCACGCCCTTCTCCTCAGGGCTGCTCTCAATCCATTCTCCACCCAGCCTGTATTTTTGCTTGGGATTTCTCTGACCCATGAGCCAGACCTTGCACTTGGCCTTGTTGGACTTCATGAAGTTCACACAGGCCCACCTCTCAAGCCTGTCGAGGTCCCTCCAGCATGTCACCATGCTTCACAGCTTGATGTCATCTGCAAACTTGCTGAGGGTGCACTTAATCCCACTGTCCATGTCTCTGACAAACATGTTAAACAGCACTGATCCCAGTACCAACCCCTGAGGAACCCCACTCATCACTGGTCTCCATTTAGCAACAGAAATTATTTCTCAATTACTATACACTATCTGATGTGCTCCCAATTGCTTCTGAAGAGTGCACATAATAATCTTAGTGCCTGACTCTCCAGCCAACAGGTAAATTAGTTTGATCTTTCTTCTCTAAAAGAAATGAGTTTTGTATTCAGTTATAAAATGAATGACAGCAGTTATTACTAATAAATCCAAGGAGAAACAGTTCCATTGTTGAAATCAGACACAACCCTGGCACTCTCAGTCAATTGTTTGTGTTTCTTCTGTGGCATAGGGACTCTCACTGAGTGGTAATTCACCACTGGACAGATTCAGATCTTCTGCTTTCAAGCATTTTACTTTCTTCATTTGTACCTTCTTCATGCAACTCATCAAGTGTTAAGTCTGTCTACAGAGTTGGCATGCAGGTTTTTTGTGCATACACTGATTTTTGATGTACTTGACACATACAGTGCTATGCTAAGATTAGTCTGTCGCACTACATCTGTTTAAAGGCAGGAACCGGCTCTCCACAGCTGTTTGACTTCATTAACTGTTTTTCACAGAACTGTTTGTGATGAATTTGCAAATAAGTGTCATAACATGAAACTTTCTTTCTGTTCCTTCTCAGATGCACTTCCCCACCACCACTGCCACCCCACCTGACATCATGACTCCCTCAGCCTTCTGGCAATCCCACTGAACTGTTCAAATATTATCACAGCATTCACTTAGGCCCATGACTTACAGCTACACAAAACAGCTACTTCCTTATGTCCATGCTATTCCAGTATTCCACTGGAACTGAAACATCACTATATCTGTGTCAACAAATCATCATTTTCATTTGCAGATATTTCTTTTATAAAAAACAAAACAAAGCAAACAAAAAACCCCAACCCTCCCCTCCACTTTTTTCTAGAATGTACATCTTGTGTTGTTAGGATCATCTTTGATCAGCTAGATGAAATTTGGTGAGAAAATTATCTTAAAAGGAAACTGTGAAAACAAAAACCTTACCTATATTCTACATAAAATCAATTTATTATTTAATAAGAAAATGCTCACAAATATTGTTGATGACAGACTGTAGTCTGTAATAAATTTCAATTTACACTGCCCATCACAGATTTTGATTTCATATATTTTTTAGAGGTACCACTGAATTTCATAATTTGTTAAAATAACTATGATGAGCTTACAGGTGTGAACCTTGAGCTCAGCACATAAAACAGTTTTTAAAAAGCACTTTTTAGCATCCTATGCTCCTATGCCAAGCCAAGATCCTATTTCAAATTACTTTACTGACAATATAATTTGTGGTGCAATTAGTCAGGTAAATTGCAGCAGGAGTTATAGCAAAGCTGAGTAAATCCTTTCTTGTTCTATGTTCAACATCTTATGAATGAATCCCCATGCCATTCCTCATTTACAGTTCAATGAGAAATATTAGCTGCTGCTGTTAGACAAATGTGAAAGCGTCATTTTTAAAGTACCTCTCTCTCCTTCAGTCTTCCAGAAAGGCTGCTTGAGTTTGCTCAGTTGAGTTCACAGCAGTTCACTATAGTTCTCTCAAGGCCGTGTGATTATTATTGTGAAAAATGCTTTGGAAGAATGCAAGTGCTAGCTCTCAGTGGAACAGAATGAGCGCTGCCTTGCATCACCAGGCCCTCTGTTCCTGCTTCAGAGGCAGGCCTCCACCGTGCTAGAAAGCATGACGGGATGTTGAGTATTTTCTTCCATGCAATAAAGAGTACAGAAGTAATCTATCACCTATGAAAACATCATTCCTATTATAACGTGAAACATGTTAAGTCACAGACTAGTCCCATTTACTTCAGTTTAGGGCAGCGGCAAGATTTCAGGTAGAATTCCAAGTCTCAGACCACTGACAGTTCAAACGTTGGTTTAGGGGCAAAATAATCCATAGCAAAACTATGTTTGTGACATCACAAACCTGTGAGTCTTTCTGAGATGAAAACCTTGGAGTGCTGGCTGCCTTAGGCTTTAGAAATGGTAACATTTCTGTTACTATGTGTATGTCTTCATTCACTTGTATACTATGAAGTGTTAATATGAGATTCTGCTATGTAAATCGATACTCATTAAAGGGTATTTGTCAGACACCAGCAATTATTGAACTCGGTCACAGAACTGTGAAAAAGCTGGGTTTTAAGCAATGTGTGTCCTCTGCTACAGAAGAAGCTCTTCAGTATTCTTCCAGAATAGAATTGAATGGTTGTGTCTGCCCCAGAAGAAAATATCCGCTAACTTCCTTGTCTGGACACTTCCTCGTCTGGACACTTCCTCAAAGCTATTTTGACTTAAGTGGTGAAACTTGCCCCAAGCAAAAAAGAAATTCTTGTCTACTGTCTTCTCTTCTCCTATGTCTATCCTTCCCTGCTAACAGATCCCTAGGCGTCTTCTCAATATCTGTGAGAGAGAGGAAATGTTGCCATAGGTGGGCACAAGAGGTGAGACGGATACCTCTGTCACATTCAGGAAGATGAAGAGTGAGGTCTAGAGTACATCCTCTGTAGCCAGGCCACCAGGGAAGAACTTCACCATCCACTTAGAAAGGAAATACTTTCTTGGTTCTGTTAAAGATTCATACAGGTTCAAAGATGAGGTGTGTTTTAACGTTTGCCAGCACTTTGGATTCTGTATTTTCCTCATAAATATTAGGAATACATCATATAAGGCATTGCTTTGTTGTCTTACAGCTTCCTTGACTCATCCAGCATTTTCTTAATTGATAGGCCTGTGCTCATAGTGGTGAAAAGACTTAAAAGATAAAAGTGAACAAACCACAAAAATGGGAAGATACTTTATCTGGTATTTTTTTACAGTAACCTGTCTGAAGTCATGTGTTATGAATGTTTTAAGCATGCTTTTCAGACCAATGAAAATGAACGCTGCATCAGATGTAGAAAACCTGCATATTTTGTACCAGTAACATTAGTGTAATGCTTAGTAATACTGAATTTCAAGGGATATCCTCTTCAAATGCATTTGCAGAGTTCATTGTCTTTTCTGACAACATAACTCTTTTTTCTCATTCTCTTCAGCAATAATAGCACTTTTATTGTTTCTCATCATTATGTTTGCTATTTATTGAAATGCTGCAATAACATCCAAATTGCTACATCTGTATGGGTGCATTGTTGTGCCAGGCACCATAAAGAATAACACACTGTTAGCATCCTAACCCAAGCATCTTTTGTCAAAACTTGTGGGATACAATTTCATCACGCTTATTTCTTCTTTCCTTCTTCTAAGGGACCAAATTACAGGCCTTTTGGGGCACCCTTTTACCCACTTGTCAAAGTGAAGATCCTCCTCTTTCTAAAATGCACAAGTTTGGTGCTGACCTAGAAATGCAAAAAATAGTATTATTCTCCTTTGAAAACAAGATTTAAACAAAGTTGGTGGGTTTGCCACTACAGTTCCTTTGTCAGGTCCTTAAATTTTGCAGCTGTGACATTAATGCAACTGCATTATTAAAGTGCATAGTTTATAGTTGTCAGTTTTGGCTGCAGACTATGTAGGCTGCATTAAAAAGTATTCAGTAAGATTATGGCATTGAGGAAACAAATCATCGAAAGCTGTGTAACATCACTAACAGACGTGACTGTGATCACAAATTGAGTCCATTTGGCTGTCTTAGGCAGTATTCTCACTCCTTTAAGTTTAGACATGTAGTGCAAATGGGGAGAAAGGAGAGAAAAGGGAACTGTATGGTCTGACAACTCCTTTGCCAGACTGCTCACTTCTCTTTTGTCCTCTTTGGTGAAGCAAAAACAAGATGCTACTACCTGCTTCTCAGTTCAAATTAGTATGTTACAACTTTATCGTGGTGATTTATTGCTTTATATTTAAGAATGAATATGAGGTAACTACTTATAAAAAGTGTCATGTATATTTACTAATATCAGTATTTTAATACAGAGTATTAATGAGTAGAAAGGAAGGGAAGAAAAAGAAAAGAATGCCTTTATGTGTTCTGGAACAAACAATCTGTATATTCAGACTACTAACACGAGAAGTGAGCTCTGGGGTACATATGAACCTGCTGCTGATCTCATTATTTACTGCTCCATAAAACTGCATGTGATGTGAAAAATTAAAGCTTAAAGCAAAGACTGCCATCACTGCACTACTGTTATTCTTCACCCTTTATTTTTCAAATGAAAGTAAGGAGGATGTAAAAACACAAATATTAATATATTAAAAATATTGACTACATAGAGCAATCATGCATTTTCCTAATCCTCATTCTTGGCAAGCCCCAATTTAACCCTGATTTAGTGTAATATAAATCCTAACCCTGTCTGGAAACTAAACCTCAAATTAGAAATGGTAATCACGGAAATTCATATGGCCGCCCTTTGCTGTCCTCTTGTCTTTTATTCAACAGTGCAAAATACGTAGTTTCTTTTTTATGAACATTTGCATATGGAAAAATGTGGGATGCTGTATCCTCTCCGCTTCAAAAGTTTAGTGTTTCTTTTCCTTAATATATGATACCCCGCACTTAAAACACCACTTCATATTCTCTGCCTTTGTTTCATTACCATAATTCTGGCTGAGTCCTCTTATGTTAGAGAAGGGACATCTGGCAGGAATTCTTGGATTCCCCACTTTTTTTATGTATTTTTTTTAGGACGTGGCCTTTTGTATTTCCCTTTCCATTCCCAGTAAGCAGAACAGACATCCAAAAGATCAGTCATAACCAAGTTTGGGCGTGTGATGTTCAGATGATATGCTGTGCTATAAGCTATGACAGTGCCTGAGTGCAAATGTGAGAATAAACCCTTATTTTGGGGCTTGTGTTTTCATATGAGTGATGACTTGCTAGGTGTTAATTCTTGTCATTCGGAATGTCATTGTTAAAGGAGGGTGAGAGGTATTTCATTGTTCACGTAGTGAGATGGGTCACTTTTGAAAGAGCTTGCTGTGTGCAGTCTTTAATTTAGCAGAATTTGAGAACTGCCAAAAGGTGCAAATTCCTTTTTCCATTTTCACGTCCTTATGAAGATATCTAATTTCAAAGGCTCAACGCACTCATTTATTAAAACAGAGAACTTATTTAAGGCTAAATGCTAATAACAATGAATGTTAACTGACTTAATGCAATGTGAAATTGCTGCTTCAACATTCATACAAATGATAATTCAGTCTAAGTGGCTCTATGTTCTGTTATATAGACATTACTTTGCAATTTCCAGGGTAATTGCATACAGAGCTACTAAACAAATTTGTTTTCTTTTGCATCAAAAGTGCTTTGCACATTTCTTCAATATATGAAGCATATTTTTAAATGCATGGTTTTTAGTGGGATGGGTTGGGCAGCTCATCTGTTGTTGAATACTTACTGTTAGTGAGTGTCTGATCATCTTATCAATGTCTAATTATGTTTCCTTGTGTGGTATAATTGCCCAAAATTTAAAAGAAATCCCAACAGATACCTAGATCTAGTCTCACGTAGCCATTACCTTCCTTCACTGACTTTCAGCACCACTAAGTAAAAGTATTCATCTCTGTATAGCAGCTTTGAACAAAGGACCCTGGGAAAAGAATTTATTGTGTGATCATAATTACTTTTTTTGGCAAAAATTACCTTGTAAAATATTTCAATAGGATTAATGTTTATTAACTAACACTTTTCTGATGCTTTGTATGTTTTAAATCAAAATTAGTCTTTTATGTATAATTAGAAGTGGCTTTGTTTTTATTTTTAAATTTATTCATATGCATAGTTCGTCAATAATAATAAAAAATACTAACTTTGCTGCAAAATCTTGATTTTACTCCCCTACTCTCTTTGATTTCACTGTTCTCAATCCTGAGTTGCAGGAAGAATGATTTTGAATAATACGGTCATGATGTCAAAACAGTGCAAATTATATGCTGCTGCCATCTGGAATAGTGAAAATAAAAGCTTTATTTACACTGTTCTTTGAAATAATAAACTTTATTGTGGTAGTTTATCTTCAGTATCTATAGTGTATTCTGGGAATACTCCGTGTGTGCCTTTTTATTCTGTGAGCTACAGAATGACTGAAATTTGCCTGTGGCAAAACTGTCAGTGAATCTTGAAATAGATTTTTTCTTCTTGCTGCGTAGAATGGAGAACTACCCTCCATTTTCACAATGAGAATAACTGGTTCATATAGGACAATATTTTTTAAGAGGCATAGTAAAACACTATAAGTATGTATTTTGGTCAGGCAGATTACACTGATTTAAGTGCAGGTTAATATGGATATTCGGAACATAGGTGTTTTTATGGTGCAAATAGTTAATGTGGGAGGAAATACTTAAAATAAATATTACCCAGTTTTTATTTCAATTGTCCAGTCCTGAATCCTGATGCAATTACCTTGCCTTTATAATCCATAACCTACAACCAAAGTCATCACAATTTGCTTTGGGTACTTCACCTTTGCACTTCATATCCATATCATAGCAATATTATCATAAAGTACTGTAGCTGACATATTATTCACACTATTCTGTCTTCCCTGTTAAAACACGAAAGTGATTGACAAAGAGATTCAGCAAGGTGTCTGTGAAGAATTTAAGACTTTAAGACCCAATCTGTCTCTAAAAGCTGCCACTCTTCTTGTTGCCACCAGTGCATAGACATGATCTGAAAGTTGCTTTTCACAGGAAAAGCAGTCAAAATGTTAAGGAGGCCTGGCACAAACACTGAATAAAGATCGCTGGTTTTCTGTTTATCTGTGTTGTACACCTTGATAGGTTTACCATGAAGAGTCAAATCAACTGTACTGGGTTTGGATGAAATCCTCTTCTTTCTTTGGATCCAGCTTATATATCCAGTATATATGTAGGCTTGACAGTACACCTTCAGACAAAGCTTGGGAAGTTACTGAAATCTTATGAAGAATTATGTCATTTTAAAAAGAGAGATGGCAACAGCACACTTTTTTCCTGAAAAATGAGAGAAAGCACAGTTAAAGGATGAGCAGAACAGAGTTTATGATATGTAGTTGTAGCACAGCTATGTTCAGAGGTTCTTTTCTATAGATACTCTTAAAGGTAAGAATGGTTTCTTTTTGGTAGAGCATAATTTAACTTGTTGGTATTTTCAAGGTACCACTTCATCAAAATTACTGTTTACACATAAAAGCTGTGTTTGAGTCTCTACTCTAAATGCTGTTGCATTGGTGAGGGCAGGCTCACCTCTAAGACACATACAGCAACATGTGAAATTAGGTGTTGGACAATGTCTGTAGATACACTGAAATCTGAACGTAGAGGTTAATGTGCTTTTTCCATACGTGTTGCTTGGAAGGGAAGCAATTACCACTATGATAAAACTGGCAGCAGGTAGGATTCCTACCTTGAGGTAGGAATCTCAAGGACATTGTTTACAGATAAGCAATGTCAAACAGACTGAATACACAGAGAAACAGTTTAGAAATACTTGGAACAACCATGATGGGAAACAAGGCAAGGCTGTTTCCTATCATTCTCTCCTAAGGGTTCGTGTGGTAACCTAAGGGTTCGTGTAGTAACCAGTCTTTGTAATTGCCTCTCTGTGTTGTTCAGATCATACATTCTGTGAAAAATAGCTTTCGTAAAGCTCCTCCACCAATTGGAAATGATACTAGCACAGTACTAAAGGCATTCTCTTAATGCAGGTAATAGAATGCAGCCCTGTTAAGACACCTAACAAATTCAAAGAATGTGCTCTATTTCTAAATCTCTTGTATCTGTCATCCTAAACAAAATACGTATTACATGTATGACTCACTAAGCACAAGGACAGAGAAATCTGCCCTTTAATGGCCACTCAAAATGACAGTACCAAATGGCTTTGAGAAGGTCAAGTCTGATTTAAATTGTTGATGAATTGGAAGCTAATTCACTAGAACTGAATATTAATAGGGAACAGTGGTGTATATGCTATGGTTTAGAGCCTAACAAGCATATTAATGAGCAGTAAAAAATATTTTTCTTTTCACCGTATGTAAAATTGTAGAGCTACCAATATATCAACATTTTCTAATAGTTATTTTTCTCTCAGTCACTTACGTGGCTGAGAGTCAGTTCACTGATTTGATGCTCAGCTCTCTTGCACAGTGTGTTTGATAATCTGTCAAACTTGGTATCATCAAAATGCAAAGACAGTTTTGTACAAATCACCAATAAACTTAGAGAGAAAAAAAAGCAATTAACATCTTAAAAACTAAATCCACCGTGATAAGCACTCCAATTAGAAATTTCATTATTTCCCTGGTCTATTTTATGTTGAATATTGGTTTTTATTGCCAAATACCTGAAAGCCAGATTGGAAACAAGCCACAACTGTCAAAAATATAACGGTTCTGGCTATTTGAATCTGTTACATTGTGATGTTTCTCATGAAAATTTCATGAAGAACATTCATTCAAAGAGATTCTATACATAAGGGGGGTGGATGGAATTTAATTACCCTTATTAAAAATAAGAAAGGAAAGCTCTTTACTACTCCATCCTATTAATATTCAAGATAGATTATCTTTTTTGTACACTTATGTATTTGCAAAAGGGAATCCAGGGTTTTCTGTATGAGCCAAGTAAGGAAGGAAAGGTCAGGTTATAAAAATCCAGTTCTGTGTCAGAAGTCAAATCTCATCAGTTACTCCCAAAGTAAAGAGTTCATGTTTAAAAACAGACATGAAACATACCTTGCTTTGGGAAGAGCCTATAGCTAGTGAAGGATTTGACACTTAACCACTGATTGGCCGAAAGACTAGCTGTGAAGAGTGAATTTTGGTTACTATACCAGAGTAGTATCTATGTGCATTTGTATTGCAGGCAATTAAATAGCTCATAGGTGACAGCAGACCCCAGGAACTGCAGAAATTTATAGGATGTACTTGCTTGCTATACATTTTTCATAAAAGTCTGAAGACTTCCCTGAAACTATTTGAAAATACTACATATTTTGCATGACAGAGAGTTCACATTGAATAATTTCTTCTAAGATAATTTTATCGCTTAATCAATTCCATGTCAGTAACCACCAATCAAGACATTTAATAAGATATATGTTTTATAGTTAGTATTGATCCTCTTTCTTTGTTGTGTTTTTTTTTTTTGCTTGTCTTTTTTGAACTGCAATAAGAGCAATTATTTGCAATGAAAATATTCATACTGCTTTAATGGAAATGAAGAGCAAGATGATGTAATTCAAATACATTATTTTACCTATGCTAACTTGATTTCTGAGAAATTGCCTGATGCCACTGTTTTTGCAGTGTTACTTGCTAGCATATATCATCTTAAGAAGGCAAATTGTTCAGTATTTCTTAATATTTCGCTATTGACTGCACTAGGTGAGGATTTTTGACCATATTTGAGTGTTTTAGTTGACACAGTTGTATCCATTCAAGATTATTATGAATCTCCTGTCGCTTTAACTTTGATAGCTGCATAGCTCCAATGTTTAGAGTTTCTCAGTGCTTTGCAACCTTATACTGCATTCATCCTCACAGCACTTCTCTGTAGCAGTAAAGCGCCATCATACCCAGCTTACAGATGGACAACTGAAGCACAGGGACATTAAATGTTCAGACCAACAGCACATAATGATAAAATAATGATAAAAGCAAGAAATATAACATGGGTCTCCGAAGTCCCTGGCCAAATCCTATACTGCATGATCACATTTCCCTATGTACTTGTCTCATGTAAAGAAAGGCATTCTTACCTGTTGTTGATAGGCATGGTAATTCAATGTTTCACATAAAATAATAAGGAATCTTGCACGCAGAACAACATCGGTGTTGTAAAGTACCATTGTGGGAGTCTAATGATTATGCACTACATACAGTATCTATGCCAATTTAATGCATTTTATAAGTAAACAAAAGTTTCTAGCAGCTTTTTTATGAACTTTCTATATTGTATCACCATTTTGATCACTGTAAGTTACTAAAAATACTGTCTGAGTATCTGTTTTTTGGATCAGTTCCTCGTATACCAACAGGGGACCCTTGAACATTAAGCAGGGTAGTGATGGGGGCTTTCAGGACTTACTAGGTAACTACTGTGAAATCCTTCAAATTGTACATTTCTTTTGCAGAGGATCAAATTCCCCGTGGTTTCCCCACCATTGATATGGGCCCACAGCTGAAGGTGGTTGAACGAACTCGTACAGCTACCATGCTATGTGCAGCCAGTGGCAATCCCGATCCTGAAATAACTTGGTTCAAAGATTTCTTACCTGTTGACACAAGCAACAACAATGGCCGCATCAAGCAGTTACGCTCAGGTAGGGTCTTGTTACTGTTTCCACTAACGCCCAGAGTTGTTCTCTCTCACCTTTTCTTTCTTTTCTTTCTCTTCCTTTTTTTTTATTTCGTTTTTATTTATAGGTAATAATTTCTCTTCCTCTTCTCTTTTCTGTGTTACTGAGTGTGTTGTCCATGTCTGTGATGTTGTCATAGCCTTTTCTAGAGTCAGTCTCTGTGTGTTTTGCAGCTTCTGTTTACTCCACATTGCTCACTGCTGTGACTGTACTTTTTGATAATTTTTTTCTTTACTGCTTTTTGCAGTACTTGATGGATCCATTTTCTCCTCTTTCTTTCTTCTTTCCTTTTTATTTTTTTTTAACAAATTTATTTCAACATTGGACTTCATTCAGAAATTGCAAGGAGTACCAATGGTTATATTCATCAAAACCAAAACCTGCATTAGACACTTCAATTAAAATTTAAAATGTGTTTTGTGCTGTCTTTTCCACATTTGATTCCACCAAAGATTAGCCAGTTTGGACACATCTTCTTTCCTCTCACAAATACATAAAACACAATACTTCTTCCCATGCACAATTATACTTTATAAAGAAAATTTAAAAAAAAAAAAGGTAATCTATGGAATAAAGTTTTTTTGCTGGCTGAGCATTTTTCCAACACATTTAGCCACAGTAGTGTGCGCCCACGCTAAAGCTTTATGAATCCTACATTTTCTGGATCTACAGAAGTCTGCTTTTGGTGTAGAATCCAGCTTTTGCTGCTCTCTCTCTCTCTTTGCCCCTTGCACTACCCCAGCAGTTCTTTCACTCTCCTCCTGCCCTAGTTTATTCTTTTGCTCTCTTTAGATTAAAAAAAAAAAAACAACTCTAAATTTATAAAGTTTAAAGCTTATCCCTAAATAAGGTAATTGGGATATAATGACCTTTTTTCTTTGGCAATTGTACTAGATATCATTGTAGAATCTAAGTTGTTTAATCACGTGTCTTCCCAGAATTCTCAGCTTTTGACCTGTCCTGTGATGTTAAATCGTCTTGTTAACTGACTTTTTGCTTGTTGTCAGCAGAACTGTGTAAAATAACCTTCTGTTATTGTAAATTAAGAATTAATTTTTCACATGTGACATAGATGATTTAGTATATAAAGCTTTAACTGAAAACTTTGTACCAAATTATAAGGAATATAATAATATTTTTATGCTGTCTTTCTTCTCTCCGTATTTAAATCTCCAGAATCTATTGGTAAGTGCTTAGTTCTGAAGCGCACTTCACCCCCACTAATTTCCATATTCAGAATATTATGATTATTATGATTATGATTATGATATGATTACTATTATTATTCTTAAAATGCATGGCATGCATTTTACTAACAGTCAGTGTAGTCACCAGATCCCTATAGTGGCGCACACGCACACCTCCACAGAAATGTTGTCTTATCAGTCATAGCAACACCTAAAAGAAACAGTACACATGTATCACAGATGTAGAACAGTAAATGCCATAATTCAGCCTAAACTAGAGTATTTGTTTTGAGATAGCCTTCAGTGTGTCCTCTTTTTATATATATATAGATTTATATATATATATATTTAAATAGAATTTCCAATATTTTCCTAAACTATGTCATAAGTACAGTATTGTAAAGTTTCCTTTAAGTATTTGAGGCATATTCGATATATATCTAACCCTATATAACCAAACATCTACGAACTCAGATGCTACTCTGAGAATGGCAATGCAGCCAATTGTAGCCTTTGCCCTTTGTGGTACAATGAAACTTGCTTTTATAACCTGATAATACTATCTAATATATTCCTGTTTTAACAGTATAGTAATTCAAGTTTCTCTTAAGACCTTATTTAATTCTGTAAATCTAATTTGATTCTTCTTCCAAAGCCCTAGCCTCCTTCTTCTCGTACTAATGCTTCTTCTTTCTAATCTTATTTGCATTCATATTATCCACCCAGGTGGTACACCAATAAGAGGTAAGAGTGCTGAACTAACGTTCACAGAATGATCTTACTCATTCTCTCTGTCCTTTCATCCCTCTCATCTTGGTCCTGTTTGTTTTTTTGTTTTTTATTTTAAGAAAAAACAAAAAACAAAAAACAAACAACAAACAAAAAAATCACCGAAATGTCCATCATCTGATTATTTTTTTTCCTTTGTCCTGTTTGGTTATGATCAGTGACTTTCATATTGTGACCTTTCTTTCTGCACACTCCCTTTTCCTTTCCCTTTTTTATTTGTTCATAAAAAAAAAAAAAAAAGAACTGATAATTTGATTTGTGATATGCTTCAAAGAAAGCATATCCAGGTCTTCTGGCCATAGCCCAGTCACAGCGTACCATTTGTCCCTCTTTTTTCTTTTTCTTCTTCTTCTTCTTCTTTTTCTTCTTCTTCTTTTTCTTCTTTTTTTTTTTTCTTTTTTTTTCCTTCCTCTTTTTTTTTGTCCAACTGGAGCAAAAAAAG